>NC_136073.1:406204373-408604373 GCF_964261635.1 Lissotriton helveticus
TGTCTTATTTGGGGGAGTAGTGAGTTCCAGGCGATCGCTGCATTTGCAATGAAGCTTCTACCGCCCCATTTAGTCTTTTTTATCCAGTGAGTGACCACAAATTTAGCCTCAGATGATCGGAGAGTCCTTTTGGGTATATACCAGTGGAAGTGTTGCTTCAGAAATTTAGGTCCTGTGCCCTGCAATGCTTTAAAAACAAGGCATAGGGGCTTGAATTTTATCTGCTTCCTCATGGGCAGCCAATAAAGGTCTTTAATTATTCCACTGATAGATGCACGCTTGGGTGTTCCTGAGATGAGTCTAGCGGCTGCATTCTGCAGGATCTGCAGCTTGTTCATAAGGCCTTCCTGTAGCTTGAGGTAGAGGCTGTTGCAATAATCCAATTTGGACAGCACTAATGCAGTGAGTACTGTTTGCTGTGCTTTTTTGGGGATTAGAGGCATGATTTTTTTACAGGCTCTAAGCGTAAACGCAGTGGATGATGCAATTGAGTTTACTTGGTTCTTGAAGCTAAGAGTGTCATCTAGCCAGATACCCAGGTTCTTCACTTTCCTGGTTGGGAGTGGCAAATGTCCCAATGTGCTTGGCCAGCAGCTAGGTGAGCAGAAGACCGGGTTATTCCCAAATAGTATCACCTCGGTCTTATTGGAGTTTAACTTTAAACAATTATTGGCCATCCAATTTCCTGTTGCGTGCATGCAGTCATGGAATTTGGTGGCTGTGTCCTGCAGTCTTTCTGGTTGAATGGCAACAACGATTTGAGTATCATCGGCATAGGAAGTTAAACTAAAACCGTAAGATTCAATAAGTGGCACGAGGGAAGAGACATATACATTGAATAGCGTCGGGCTTAGTGAAGATCCCTGAGGGACTCCACAAGGCAATGAAAAGGTCTCTGCCTCATATTTATCAAGTTTGACTGTTTGAGTTTATTCCGAAAGGAATAATTTTAAGAGTTTCAGGGCAGTGCCTTTTATTCCTTTCTCTGCTGACCGGTCACTCATTAGTGTGTGGTGTACCGTATCAAAAGCGGCCGATAAATCTAACATGATGAGGGCTGCCCGACCTCCTCGATCCAAGGCGGTTCTGATTTCCTCTGTAGATTTTATAAGGGCCGTCTCGGTGCTATGGCCTTCTCTAAAGCCGTGTTAAGTGGGGTCAAGGGCCTGCGTCTGATTGAGGAAATGGTTAATCTGGTAATTCATGTTCTTTTCTATTAATTTAGCTGGGAGGGGGAGTCTGGATATGGGCCTAAAGTTATTTGGGTCATCCGGGTTCAAGTTTGATTTTTTCAACAACGGCAGTATAGCGGCCCGCTTCCAATCCCTAGGAAAATAGCCATCATTGTACATTAGGTTGAATATGGCCGTGAGTTTGCTCGTCACTGTATGACCGGCTAATTTTAGCACTTCTAACGGACAGGGGTCGTAGGGGGAGCCTGATTTAGCTTTAGTCATCAATTTGTGTGTGTCTTCTTCTGCAAGAGGGCTAAATGAAGTGAATTCCGATTTGGCTATTATATTTAAGGCAGTGCTAGAGCAAGCGTCAGGTTTAGATACATTTTCCTTGGGTAGGTCTGAGAATGTGGAAAAAATGGTATTCACTTTATCAAAGAAACAATTGGCTATTCTGTTACAGAGATCTTGGCTGGTCGGAGTTGCTGGGGCTTTAGGCTGGGCCAAGTCATTTACCGTTTTGAACAGTGTTTTTGGCGAGTTTTTGGCCTCGTGTATTTTATCCGTGTAATATGTTTGTTTTGTGTTATGTTATGTTATGTTATGTTATATATTGACTTTTATAGCGCACGGCTACTCAAAAAGAGTGTCCCGGCGCTTTATTGAAAACCTGTATAAAGGTAACACAACACAGCCATAAGAGAAACACAGATCACAGAATAATAAAACTAATTAAAATACCCTAAAGGGCAAAAAGCCAAGTTTTGAGGCCCTTCCTAAAGGTAAACAGATTAGTAGCACCACGAAGAGCGAGAGGCAGAGTGTTCCAAAGCTGTGGTGCCAGCAACCCAAAGGAGCGGCCTCCAATGCGAGCCCTTTTTACTCGCGGGACCACCGCAAGAAGTAAAGATTCGGATCTTAAAGATCGAGCCGGATGGTAAAAGGCAAGTCTCCTTTGGAGATACTGTGCTCCCATAGCATGAAGAGCCTTATGGGCCAAGGTCAAGGCCTTAAAAACTATCCGCTTCCGGATAGGCAGCCAATGAAGCGACTGCAGAAGGCTAGCAGCACTGACTCGCCTGTTTAGGCCATAAATCGCCCTCGCAGCCGAGTTCTGGACGACTTGCAGCCGCTGCAGAAGATATTCCGGCAGGCCCAGATAGAGGACATTGGAATAGTCCAGTCTTGAACCGATCAGGGCCTGCACTGTCGTCTTCCTGTGCTCCTCTGAAAGTAGAGGCAGAAACATCCGGAGCATCTTGAGGAGACCGAAGCATGTTCCCGTCAGACCAAGGATCTGAGATCTTAACGTCAGACCCTTATCGATCTTGACCCCCAAGTTCTTGACCAGCTGGGAAGAACAAGACGGAGGGAACATGTTTTCAGGCCACCATGCCTGCCAATCCGGATCAAAAGGACAGCCGAAGAAGAGTACCTCAGATTTATCTGAGTTGCACTTGAGGCTGTTCAGCTGGAACCATTTAAAAACAGCCCCAAGGCACTCGCGGATACTCTCTCCATCAAAATCTTCTCCTTTCCTACACGAAAAGAGAAGCTGGGTGTCATCGGCATAGGATACGATCTGGGCCCCAAAAGACTCAGCCAATGCTGCCAAAGGGGTCATAAAGATGTTAAAAAGAGTCGGGCTCAACACAGAACCCTGCGGAACTCCGACTCCCAATGGCGGCATCACGGCCGAGCTAGGTGAGGCCCAGACCGTTTGCCGGCGGCCAGCCAGAAATGACCCAAACCAGTTGTACACCGTCCCCCTCAGACCGATGTCATAGAGTCTGGCGAGGAGACCCTCATGGGGGACGGTGTCAAAGGCCGCCGACAAATCCAGCATGACAAGCATGGCTTTACCTCCCGAGTCCAGTGCCTCTTTAATGGCTTCAGACACCTCCAACAGCGCCGTCTCGGTGCTTAAATTGGGGCGGAAGCCAGATTGAGTAGAGTGCAGTACATTATGAGCCTCCAAAAAATTGGAAAGCACAGTATGCACATGCTTCTCCAGAATCTTCGTGAGCGCAGGGAGGAACTGTTGTGTAACTGTTGTTTGTATTGTGCTTGGCTTAATTTATATTTTCTTTTATCTTCGTCATTATAGCCCTTCCTCCAGTTCCTTTCTAGCTGTTTACATACTAGTTTCTGGTTTTTGAGCTCTTGTGAGTACCATGGCGCAGATGGACGTGTTCTGTGGTGGCGTACTGTTTTTAAAGGGGCCAACTTCTTCCCTGCGCCTTCTAACCAGTTGGAGTAAGATTCTGTGGCCTGATCTAGGTCGATTGGGGTGGGGGTGTCTGTAGCTTTGGTATACAGTGTATTCATTTATTCTCTGTTCAAAAACTGTTTCTTTTCCATTTCATGTTACTCACGGAAAACTGGCCTAATGTGTAATGCTGTACTCCATCTTTGTTGAAACTGCGACTGCGAGAAAGTCTCAAGTCTCTGGAACAGTGACCTTTGGACAGCAGCCAAGGATCTGACTGACTAGAAGATGCTCCTGAGAACATGAACTATTGAACTCAAAATGTTACAATGGTATAACAATGTATTTGCCAATACTACATCCATTGTTGGGTGGAATAAAGATGTCATGTGAAAATAAATTGATGGGCGGGAACATGAAATTAATATTCAACACTGAGGTATCACAATTTGGTGTGGTGTGATGACCTCTCCTCATTCTTTGTCCAATCAAAATTGGGGATCCTTACACTTGCAACATTGGGGGGTGGTACACTGACCTGGAAAATAGTAAAACTAGCGTAGGTTTAGCTAGAGAAATTGTCCCACTTGTCTGAATAGCTGACCTGTCACTGACCCAACATACTCAATAGGGGATCGAGAGCAGAGGTGCTGTGAAGCACTCTGTCGGTGAAATCGATAACCCAGTCGGGGTTCTGACTATTAGCTGCAGAGAGGTAGTAGCGCAGGTGTTGCAACTGAACTGTGGGTGCTGGTCTTAACTCTTGGTGGTCCTGTCCTGATCCAAATCTGGTATTACCTGTCCTGATTCTGATCTGCACTACAAGCCTACTGGCGGCTGCAACTTTCGGGGTTCTGTCCTTTAAACTGACCTGTAGCCGGGGTTAGTTCTTCACACCATTCTTAGGTAAATATAAAATTGTGTGGGTTCGTCATTGTTTTGTTTCCTTTTTTCACCCTCCCTAAATGTTACATATTTCATAATAGTGCTTGCATATTATGTTCCTTCTCTTTAACCTTCCTATTGCTAATAGTTGAGATGGTCCCTTTTTACCTTCCCTTATGTTAAATGTTTAAACATTGTGATTGTATTTTATGTTCCCTTTCTTTACTCTCCTTATTGTTAATCGATTGAAGTCAGTTTAATACATCTTTTGCATAGTTATATTTTGATTCTGATCTTCATTATTGAGTGTCTATTCATGTTTAATCTTTGGATCATGACCATTTAAGAAACTTAGATAAAGAATTAAAAAACTTCCCGAGTCTGTGGTTATTATATGAGTGCAAAGGTATTTTTCCTATTATGCTAACACCCTGATCCAATAGGTTTACAGGTACCAGTGACAAGGATTGGTAAGTCAATGGTATAGGACCTAGAAGATAAAAATAACTGGTAGTAGAGCGAAGGTTACCTGATTAAATTATGAGTTATTGATTATGGGCCCAGGGGAGTATGGTAAATTCATAGTAGGGTGACCTGCGTGCTCTATCAGTATATTCTTTTGGAACCAGAAGTGGGGTTAGGGTTTAGTTAAAATAGGTAGCTAGTTAGTTGGTTAATTATTAAGCGATCAAATGTGATGTTACCTGAAATATTATTGAAATTTTAGTGATTTTGTTGATGCTGCATTGATTTTATGTATTAACCAAAATTGTTCGTACCTGTTATATGTTTTGTCTGGAATCCCAGTGGACAGAATAGCGGGTGGTAAATGGATGCCACACTGCAGTGAGGTCACTTACTTAGAGGAAGTTAGTGCATGGTTAGGTAAAACTGGAAGCACTATTTAGGGTTTTTCTGTATGAAAGTGTGAATAAATGATAGCAAAGAGTTCACTAGCAAAACTCTTAGTGTGATATCACCTAGAAAGGGTCACATGGAAGGAGTAGCAGGTTCATCTGAGCTTGTTTGATAGCAAAGGGGTTCACTGGTGAAACTTTGGCCTTAGTATATATCCCGGAGTGAATAAGTCCGAAGGAGTAGCAGGTTCTCTAAAGCTGGCGTGAAGGGTAGACGGAAGGGATCTACTCGTAGTATATGAAGAGTAGGCGGAAGGGATTTACTCGCAGTGAAATATATATTTCCTTTTTAGTCAATCAGGTACAGTGGCGAATGTTTTTACGTTGTTAATTAATAAAATGTGCACTTTAAAACAAAAGAAATTAAGTTTTTGTATTACCTTGCAAAGGAGGGAGCCAGTTGCTGAGCTGCGCTGACGTCACTCAGAGCTGCGCTGGTATTGGTTGAGACAGCGGGTGTGTAGCTGAGGTAATAATTATAAAGGAGGGGTGAGTACAGGAGCGTGAGAACCAGTCTCACGAGAGAAGCCGCGCAACTACTGGCTGGATTTATTTGAATAAAAAATTTTGATTGGTCGCAGGAAAATAAAAGACGCGCTGGTACTGGAAGCATTTTTGTAAACAATTTGAGTGTTATCGTACAGGTTTAAATTTCTAAAATATATATGGTATTTAAATCCAGGAATTACAGAAACTCGACCTGATAGAAGATACTTAGGGTTTGCTAGAGAACAGATGATAAGGGGCAGACCTTATATAATGTATGGAGGTGAAAGAATAATGTCATTTGTAAAGAGAGTTAAAAATTTCTTTAAGAAAGATAAACCGATTAAAACCAGAGAAGGAGTTATTATTCCACCACCAAATACGCCCGCATCATACATGTTGTTTGACAGGGGCTACCACACTTGTGTATGGTAAGAGAATTGGGTAGAATACACTAAAGATGACGGAGTTTTGGCATTTCCCCTAAATGGCACTTTTAATGGCAGAGTTTTGTTTAATTTAAGGACACAAATGAATGACTTAAATCCCAGACCTAGACTAACGCAGTATGAGGCACTAGAAGAATGGGAAATTGAGGCTTTTGAGCGAGACAGACCCAGAAGTGACAAAGGGTTGAGTAAGTTCTACCCAAAATTTCCACGAGAAACTAGAGATAAACAAATGAAACAATGGAGACAGAACATGATAGTGGAAGGACTATATCCTGTATTACCTTTAGAAGAGCCCACTGGAAGTAAAAGGACTGAGAAAACAAAACATTTAATGACTAGTGGTGAGTCAGATGATGATTATATGGAGGATTTGTTAATGAAAAATCCACCACCTTATAATGAGGAACCAAGCACTGTAAATCCAAATGCACAGTTTCTGAAACCACCTCTTATTCCGCAAGTGGTACATGAGACTTCCATAGAAAAGGTATTACAAGATAGAGAACGAGAAGCATTAAATAAACAGAGAAGTGAGTTGATTCAAAAGATTTCCCAATTAAATACAAGTCCAGAGGCCTTGACAATTCCGGTAACTATTGGTCCAGTTGTTCCCTAGTACGGAGATAAACAAGTTAGTCCTACACCTCCTGTTATAACTACACCTTTAGTACAGCCAAGAAAGGAACCTAGTAGACGATCAGGCAAGTGAATGTGAGTCAGTAATTTCCTTAATGGTTTTGCCAATAAGAGAACCAGAGAGTAGTTCAATTAGAAAAACCACTCCTTTAAATTTGAGCGAAGTACAAATGGAGACATCCTCAGGTACGAGAAGTGCCACAGTAGTAACCCCAGAAGAAATAGAGAGATGGACACGAGAAATAGAGAAATCGAAATCACAGCCAAAAACATTGGATATATATAAATTAAGAGTTGAATTGGAGGAAATGATGGCTGGAAATGTGGGATTGGAAAGGTTAAATACATTTAGTGAAGATGAATTATTATTTATATGTAAAATCATTACTAGAAATACGAAAGTGTTTCATGAAAAATTAATGGACACAGCAGCTATCATGGGAATCGACATTGGCAAATCTAAAGTATTACAAAAACCATATTGAGTTGAATTTTCTGACAATGATCTAGAAAATATGAATGTATCAGGTAAACAGGTACAAATCAGGGAACTGATGACATTATTGCAAAAATGGGGTGAACTAGAAAAATGGAAAACTAGATGGGCAAAGAAAAAGGAAGAGGTTCGATCAAGACAAATTGCTTCAGAATATGTATTAAAAGAAGCAGAAAAAGTGGAAAAATTATGACCTATGAGAGAGGTACCAGGTGGAGGTTATGTGCATGTCCCATGGTCCCGACAGGATATTTTGTCATTTACAAATGATTTCCCAAAACTTCGTGAGAAACCTGTAGAATGGTACAGACAAGTTGAGAGATTTGTGAAGGTCTCAAAATGTCTTTTGAAAGATTTAGATGGATTATTTGATATTGTTGTACCTGTAGATTTGTGGACAGAATGTAAAATTGCTGTCGACTGGCCTAGTGATGAGTACCCTAGACACCCAAAGACAGGGACTCCTTCCGAAGATGTTATGAAGAAGAACAACCAGGTAATACTCTACCTCAAAGGGAAGGTGCCCACGAAAGAAACAGAATGGACTAGAATAGATAGAACCACTCAGAATAAAGATGAATCTGTGCATGCATATTATGAACACTTATTGCAAGTGTTCAAACAATACAGTGGATTGGATAACATAGATATGAAGGATATGACGCATTTCATTTATCGATTTGTGTCAGGATTGAGACCAGAAATTTCACAATGGATTAAAGATCATAAAATTTGTTGGCAGGCAAAACCTGTAGATGAGATCCTTAAATATGCTAAATATTGCGAAGATGAGCTCGACAATAAACGAAAAGAGTTAAAGGAAAAGGTAATGTGGGCACAAGTAAAACTAGCAGAGCAACAAGAACTCCAGTTAAACCAACTTAGTAGTAACCAGAATCAGGGTGATGGAAATGGAGGAAAGCCAAGGGGAAAATTCAATAGAGAGGAAGCGAGAAGGAAGTTCCCTAGTCATGGGTGTTGTAAGTTGGGGCACTGGAAGAACTAGTGTAAGGCTGTACAAAACGGTAATGTGCATAATAATGATTTGAATGCCCTAACGCAGAATGAGGTGCCACGGAAGACAGAGCAGCAGGTAATACAAAACCCGTTACCCCCTGCACCTATGCCAAATTACAGGAGCAAAGCACAACAGAGTATAGATACTACAAATTGGGAGGGAAGTGACAGGAAAGATACAGCAACATCACAGTTTCTTTTGAGTGATACATTTTTCAGTGAAGATCCTTACTGACGGTGCCTGAGAGGGGAGGACGAGGAGTGTGTGCTTGGCGCCTCCTTGCCGGTAGACCAGTCAGGTCCATACATTGAAGGAAAGGTTGAAGGAAATGATGTCACCTTTGTATTGGACACTGGTGCTACCCCTTCTACTGTGAGAACAGCAGACGTTCCAAACCTACCCCTCTCGGGAGAAGCGATCCAAGTAGTGGGCGTTTCTAATAAACAAATTAGTACCCCAGTTACAGAACTAATGGAAGTTAGAATAGGGAACTTTAAAGAAATGCATAGATTTGTTGTATGCGATTCAAGTCCAGTAAACCTGTTAGGTCGCGACTTGTTGTGCAAAATGAATTGCACCATTTTCTGTACCCCAAGTGGTGTTGAAATTCAAACCCCAGACAAAGATGGAGTTTATAAACTGATGTTAGCAAAACAAGAGACAGGGACTAAAAGATTGAAAATAGAAGACTTACCAGAAGAACTACAACAGACTGTAAACCCTAATGTATGGGATTTTACTGGAAAATATGTAGGATTAATGGCAAATGTTGATCCAATGAAAGTGACAGTAAAGGAAGGTGCAGTTTACCCAAATACTCGACAGTACAAAATGAGCCCAGAAATAAAAGCAGGTGTTGCAGCAGAAATAAAACGTTTGGTTGAAGCAGGCATTTTACAAGAAATAATGAGCAGTCCTTGTAATTCACCCATAATTGGTATAAAGAAACCGAGTGGCAAGTACAGGGTCGTACAAGACCTCCGAAAAATTAATAAGATTGTTGTTCCATGCTGTCCAGTCGTGCCAAACCCTGCGGTGATTCTGTATCAGATACCATGGGAGGCTGGATGGTTTACTGTCATTGGCCTGTGTCACGCATTTTGTTCGATTCCATTACACCTGGATAGCAAATTTATTTTCTCATTTGAATTTGACAGCCATGTTTATGTTTGGAATCGTGTCCCTCAGGGGTACACAGAGAGTCCCTCGAGTTTTAATCAGATTTTGAGAAAACGCCTTGAGTCTTTGGTACTGCCTGGACAGTCAGTCCTGGTCCAGTATATAGACGACCTTTTGGTGGCGTCTAAAACACGAAAGGACTGTGTTGTTGATACCATTGCTTTACTGAATCATTTAGGTGAAGGAGGACATAAAGTGTCACCAGAGAAATTACAATTTTGCACAACGTCAGTGAAATATCTGGGGCACCAAATAGAAAGTGGTGTCAGGAGGGTTACCTCAGAGAGAATCAGAATAATCAAAAATATGAATTTACCCCAAACTCAGAAGGAGATCAGAATGTTTCTTGGAGTAGTAGGCTACTGCAGGCAATGGGTTGTGGGATTTGCAGTCCTAGCAAAGCCAATAATATAAATGACAAAGAAAAGAGCAAAAGACCCATTAGAGTCGGATGACGAAAGCATGACTGCTTTTGTAAAAATGCTAGAATGCCTGTGTACAGCTCCAGCATTAGGGATGCCTGACTATTCAAAAGACTTTGCACTTTTCTATGACACACGAGAAAATTGTGCACTTTCAGTTTTAACTCAAATTCATGGTCTGATGAGACGTCCTGTGGCATATTTTTCTTCCACATTAGACCCAGTGGCATCTGCCTTGCCTGGATGTCTGAAAGCAGTGGCTGCAACTTGCATGAGCCTGGAACAGAGTGAGTCCATTATTATGGGACATCCTGTGACTATGTATATTCCACATGCAGTTGTAATTTTTTTAACCAGGACTAAGACCAGGTATCTCACACCTAGTCGGCTGACTAAGTATGAGAGAATCCTTGTAGGTGCAGGAAATGTAACCATTGCCAGGTGTAATACTCTGAACCCAGCAACACTGCTACCTGATTCACATTTTGCAGAAGTAAAGGAAGAGATTGAACATGACTGCATTGACTTGACTTAATATAGCACAAAACCACGTCCAGACATAAGAGAAGAGCCATTAATTGATTCAGAATATGAGCTATTTGTAGATGGCTCATGTATGAGGCATGAAGAAGGAGGTCTAAGTGCTGCTTACGCTGTATGTACACTGGGAGGCCCAATGGAAGCATCCTATTTGCCTAGAGTCAAGTCTGCACAAATAGCCGAATTGGTTTCATTAGCAAAGGCCTGAAAATTTGGGAAAAATTGGAAGGTAACCATATACACTGATAGCCAGTATGGTTACGGGGTTGTGCATGACCATGGCCAATTATGGGTGCAAAGAGAGTTTCTGACATTTTCAGGTACTCCAATTAAAAATGGTCATTATGTAAAAGATTTACTTGAAGCGATTCAATTACCAAAAGAAGTGGCTGTGGTCGAGTGCGATGCTCACAAATCTGGTAATGACAAAGTGACAGCCGGTAACCGGTATGCTGACCAGTTAGCCCAACATTGTGCGAAATATAAAATGGCTGTTAATAAGAAAGTTGAGGTGGGAGGAAACAGCTGCCAACTTATGTTGCTAGAAGGTGTGGATACGTGGGAGGAAGTGAGAGATTTGCAAATTGGAGCAGAACCAAAGGAAAAGGAAGAATGGAGAAAAATAGGTTGTCAGAGAAGAGTTGAGGATGGTGTCATTGTATATCTTGATGGAACGCCAGTGATACCAGACTGTATGCTTGCTGCTATGGCTAGGATGGTTCACGGAGATTCTCATTTGGGAAGAGATGCTATGATACGTCTGTTCAGACAGTCATGGTTCAATACGAAATTCAGAAACATAGCAGAAGCGCTTTGCCAGAGATGCCTGGTTTGTCAACAAATGAACCCAGGAAAGAAAACAGTAGTGCTACCTTTATACGATTGCAGATTGATTTCATTCAGTTACCTCCTTGTCGAGGACTAAAATACATTCTTGTCATTGTCTGCCTGTTATAAAAATGGGTGGAAGCTTACCCCCACGCAGAAATGATAGCATCACTGTAGCCAAACTTCTACTTAGAGAGCTTATACCAGGTTTCGGTTTTCCAGTAACGATTGAGTCAGACAGAGGCTGCCATTTAATAATGAAATAATTGGTTTAATTTGTGAAGCATTCAAAACTAAGCAAAAACTGCACTGTGTAGATCGCCCAGAGGCTTCTGGAGTGGTAGGACAATTGAATTGCACAATCAAGTCAAGACTGGGAAAGATGTATGAGTCTACCCGATTGGATTGGCCAGATGCTTTGCCACTTGTTCTGATGGGACTTAGAAGTATTCCAGACCGGAACACAGGCTTGAGTCCCCATGAAATACTGATGGGAAGAGCAATGAGGCAAGCATTGGTGCCAGGACACAGACTGATAAGTATATCTGATGATTTAGTACTGGAAAACTGTAAAGAACTGGCTGACTAAGTGCGTTTTATCTCTCACCAGGTTGCGGAAGATGCTGTCGCCAAGCAAGCAACACCAGCACATGACCTGAACCCAGGTGACTGGGTAGTGCTAAAGAAACATACTCGAAAATCTTGCCTTGCACCAAGGTGGGGAAAACCACAACAAGTGATTTTAGTTACCGCCACAGCTGTAAAAAGTGCAGGAGTTCCACACTGGATTCATGCCAGTCATACAAAAAGAGTGACTGAACCTGATGAAACTGAAGCTAAAGGTTGTGCAGCTGAAGGGTCTCAAGACATTGGTCCTGAAGTAGCTGAAGAGGGACAACCGAGCACCAGTCAAGATGATTGGATGCCAATAATCAAAATACCTGCAGAATATGTAAGAACCAGAAGTCAAACTTACCAAGATAGACAGAGTGATAGTAAGGATGAGACAGGTTTAGAAGAAGGTACTCAAATCATAGAGATACAAGTTAAAAGTGATTCTGAGGAGGAACAGGTAGGGAAAGATAAGGTAATTGACACTCCACCAAGAACTCCAGAGACTGAAAAGGGACAGATAGTAACTAGGGCGGAAGCTCAAGCAGAAGAAAATCAAGGGTTCGAAGAGCTTGAGCAGGGCCAGACAGGAGTAGAAAATTGTGTTCAGGAAGAAGAAGATGAATCAAATCAAAGTCAAATACAGCCAATACCTGAACAAGGCCAGACTAATAACCAGGCAGAAGAAACAGAAATAAGGCCTGGGCCTAGTCAGATAGAGAGGGGTACAGACGACAACATCGAAATAGATGTGCCACAACTGAATGAAAATAAGGGAACGTTGGAAGAGGGCCAAAGAACAGCACAAGCTAAAAGACAAGTGGCCTAGGTTTGTAAAAAGACTGAAACTACGTTTAAAGACAATTAATGAAGCACCTGAACAAGTGAATGAAATATCAAGTCAAGCTGACTAACCTGTGATACAACCAAAAAGAAGAAGTCCACGATTAAAAAGACTGAATAATAAATACAAAGGCCCTGAATGGACCTACATCGTTTAGGAAGATTTTGAAAACTTGGAAATAAGTGATGAAAGTGATGAAGAATTAATTACTGATCAAACTGACGAAGAAGTGAGACCAAACTGAAATTCTAACAGGGTAAAAGGCTGTGTAAAAGTTACAAAGAGGGGTTGAATCTCCTTAGTCAGAAATTGCTGATCGTACTGTTAATGGAAGACCGAAAAGAAATTGTTTAAAAACATGCTGTAGAGTATGTGTATGTAGTATAGCAATAGTTTTCATAGTTTGGATAGGACTGACAATAGCTATCCCTTACATAATGAGTAGAGATATGAAGAATGATACTAATAAGCAACCACTAGTAGATACAGATGAGCTACAAACAAAAGATACACCTGCAAGAATAGATACACAAGAGGAGGCACTTAGCATTAGACAACACAAAGTAGACTAAGAAGCACCAGATGAGGAAAGATTGCATACTAGTTTTAAAAACAGAACTCATTTAAACGTATTTGCAAACCTGTTAGTACACTATGTAGAAGCTATGGAAATGGAACATTGCTATGTTTGTATGAAACTGCCTACTTCAGTAGCTGAAGTTGTGACATACCACCATTTGCCACTAACATATGGAATCTCATGTAGTGTTTTAGCTAGCGTATTTTATAAGAAAGGACCTTTACAGTATTACTATTCTAATTCAGATGTTATATTTTCTGAACTTCCTATACGTAGTAACCTGAATCCTGTACATACACACATTACATGGGTGAATATTTTCTAACAATAGGTACAATAGATATAGCTGAAGCACACAAGAATAATTTAACATGCTCATTACAAGAAAAAGAGAAAATATTTTTGAATATGGTAGAGAAAAGAAGAGAGAGTTTCCAAAGAAAAGCAAATGACAAGAATCATAAAATTCCTAAATGGGCTGAAAATATAGGGTCCACCCCGACTGGCAAGACTCATGCTGCTATGTTGCTGGATTTCGAAAAGAAAGGGAAACTCTGTCTCCATAGGGAAATAACTAGTTATTATAACAATATATTCATTGGTTCCAGTGAATGTGAACACAATTATAAGGTAATTGGGGGTTGGGGTTTCAAAGATGGAACTGAACCTGTGTTTCCTGGAATTTATTATATATGTGGAAACAAGGCTTATTATAAATTGCCAGATCACTGGTATGGGACTTGTTATTTCGGAATAGTTTTCCCTAAGATATATCATGTGGATAAAATCACTGGAAACAATGAAGAAAATAATGGGTTAGTACATAGTAAAAGAGCTAGTTTTGGTGAAATAGTAGGTGACATATTTAGTGCATTGATACCTACAGTAGGAGTGGCTCTAAATAAACACAGAATCTGCAAATTGTCAACAGTAGTGGATCGGTTATCAACTGACTCTGCTGGAGGTTTCTTGATGATCAATACCGAATTGGTTGCGATCAGATCAATGGTTTTACAAAATCGACTTGCTCTTTATACATTATTGGCAAAAGAGGGCGGAGTCTGTAGAATGTTGAAAGCGCAACATTGTTGCACTTACATACCTGACAAAAGTTTTGAAATTAAGAAGTATGTGAGAAATATTACTAATTTGGAAAAATAGCTTAAACCACTGGAGGTTGATAGTGCATGGAAGAGACTTACTGATGGTCTCTCCTCTATAGGTCGTTGGCTTTCTAACGTAGGAAAAAGTTTTGTAGGTAGAATACTGATGCCAATGTTGGGAATAGGCTTACTAGTTTTAGGAATAACAAAGACTCCGACAAGAACAAGAACAATGCAAATGTAATGTAGCACAACTTGGGTAGTAATTCCATAAAAACTGTTTAAAGTATCAAGCTTGAATGACCTATTTAACTATAGGTAGGTTAATCCGTCACCACTGTCAACCGGAAACAATAGTGAGGGGGTCGTGGACTGATATAAGCACTAATCGAAAGTCTAAAAAATAAGACCACTATGTTAGGTGCACCATGTTGCAGGGATTCTGCCCAGACACAGAACTGTGCACAGACACCCAGGACCTCAGTGAATTGTGGTGGACCAAAATACTCACCTCAGTACCTAGAACCCCTAACCGACTAACATCAGTGTCACAGTAGCTCTTCGTCCTAAAGCAAAGTAACCAATGATTAGACAACCCAAAACATGCGACTTAGGTTACTCTCAGGAATGGTGGGAATCAAGAACACTCTTTCATTTGTTATTCTCATACCAGTCCACAACAGGAGTAAAAAGAGACACGGGAAAGGTTAAAATGTTTATTTTAATGACGTGCTCTAAGATGCAGTATTTTTGCTAACACGAGCAGACATATGATTAGAAATAATATGATCAGCATTGTTACAATTCCATAAAACACAAAAGAAGAAATTATATTACAATGATGGTGAAAACAGGTCCTATAGTGCCTACTATATCACCCTCCCTAGCTAGGAACTATGGGCCCAATGTAGGTGGCTCAATACCGGTCGGTAAACCCGAAATTCTGTAAATTTCAGGCTTACCGACCGGTATTGAGCCATTTGCTATGTAGGTGATGATTCGGTAAATACCGAATCGGTATTTACCGATTCTGTATTTACCGAATCATTATTTACCGATTCAGTATTTACCGAATCGGTAAATGGCATGTAGGAAGCACATTTAAGAGTGCTTATGTGCTTTAGGGATTCGTTAATTACCACCAACTATAAGCTGGTGGTCAATACCGAATGCCTTTGAAAATGCAAATCTATGCATTCTCAACTGTGCCATGTGGCAGACATACACATGTATGTGTGCCACATGTGCACACAAGCACGATTATGGGGTGCAACAGAGTGTCAAAGTGACACCCTTCCAGCCTTCAATGTGTTCCCCCTTTTGCCGAATTGGAGGCCCATAGGAATGAATGGGAATTCCCAAATCGGTAAATACTGATTCGGTAATTACCGAATCTTACTGATTCGGTAATACTTACTGAATAAATACCTACATCCCATTTACCAATTCTAAAATACCGAATCGGTAACATTCGGTATTTTAGAATCGGTAAATCTTCATTACTTACATCTGGCCCTTGGTTTTATAAAATATAGAAGGTCTCTTAGGCTTGAATAGGGGTCCCCATACCTCCAAGATCAGCAGAAGTGAATCACATCATGATCTGCAAAAGCTCTTACTCTCTGGGAAATGGATTTCTTCCAAGTGCCTGAAATCATGCCTACAGTGCAATACTAAAGGCGCCAGAATCTTCGTTAGATGAAGCTGTCTGCATGTAATGTATAAAACGTGAGCCGATCAGCCCGAACAACAGCTACATTGTTATGATAACCTTGGAGGCTTTAGCACTCACTGTGCAGACTAGGGGGACAATGTAAGTCTGGGGATGTTGAAAACAAGCCATTCTCGTGTGAAGACATTCACAGAGCCTAACTTACAAAAACAGCTATAAGAAGTGTTGTGTGCAAAAGTAGCAAAAGAAAAAAATGGTGTTTAAACTTCTAATAAGCTTATGCTAACATACCAATGTGCGCACACAAGGCCCTGCCCTCACTACAGTGTATTTATGTGTTTCTTTTGTAGTTTTGACCTCGCAGAGTGTGCAATTTACATTAGTGTAGTATGTGTCAGGAGGGCGGCAACTATCGCTAATGAGATGGTGTTTGAAAAGATTGAATGGTGAACATCACATGTCGTTGTCAAGGTTGTGGATATGCGCAGACCAGCATGTCAATGGTGTGCGGTATTATTGAAAGTGTTGCTATCACGAAGCGTACACATGTGAATGTGTTCGGATGGAGGGAGGAACAGCAGTGAGGCTACATCATACACCGTGATAATGCTCATTACAGTCAAGCAATGCATTTCAAATGAGAATCTGAAAGTCTCACATATAACACACTACTATATTGGTAGAGCCTGACCACAGAGCGTACAGCAAAATAAATCTACACATTGCTGTTTACTGTTTGTCACATGTGATCTAGGATGTGCACTCTGTCTGTGGCTTCTGATACTTCTTAGAGCCACGAATACCCAGGCCAAAAGGAAGCACAATAACGTGCACACACATACACCAGGGGCATCGTGTAACGCACATTTATTTTCTGATGGAACGTTTGAGATGCATGGCAATCACACATGGAAGGCAAATGTACATACAGACCATGAATATTGATCAAGACGATCGTTGCATGTTGTGTGTAGTATAAGATATGTGTATACAGGAAAACACTTTTAAAAAAATATTTCTGAGCAGAAGAGGTCTCTCTCATCAAATGCTGTAGAGAGAATGACTAAAATGGGTGGGGTCCTCCATCTGTTACAATGGGAAATGTT
This sequence comes from Lissotriton helveticus, assembly GCF_964261635.1. NCBI lineage: Eukaryota > Metazoa > Chordata > Amphibia > Caudata > Salamandridae > Lissotriton > Lissotriton helveticus. The sequence goes on from NC_136073.1 coordinate 406,221,534, forward strand.
ATGAAGCAATCAAATGCTTTTTTAAGGTCACATGGCAATCACGCACCGAGCGTGCAAGGAGGCAGCACCAACGCGATTTTGACAAAATAAATTTATCATAAAATAAGTTAATTACAGTTAGAAATATATAAATGTTTAAAATATTTTAGTTCATCGCTTGCTCTCATATACTGTTTGAGACTAATAAAAAATAAACGAGGGAATGGCGTACCCGGCGCGACACTATACGTCTATGACGTAACACAGGACCTGGCAGTGTGTACTCGTCACATACGCAATGCGCATCGGTGCAACCCCATACGTACATGACATAACGCTTGGCTTGGTACTGCGTACACGTCGGATACCAAAGTAGCAGCTGGGGTGACTTTATGCGTATATGATGTTACGTGGGACGCGGTGCCACAAACTCGTCGGATACGAAATGCGCATCATTTACGAGTTTTGCAATATGGTGGATAGGATTCGCGTGGGGATGGAGCTTGGTACATTACCGGTATGGGAGTGCAGTTTTCTAAAAAAAATATATATATACATATTTTGGGGGGGAAGATATAAAAAATTACAAAATTTTTAATGATACAAAAAAAGTATAATAGAGTTTGAAAATATCCAAAAAAATATTAGAAATAATATAGGTTTTAAAAACATTAAAATATGGAATCAAAATTTAAAAAACCTTAGAAATTCACTAAAAAAACATAGGTTTCAGGGACGATATAGTTAGTTGAACATTTGACTCATATAAAACCAGAGAAATTTGCCTGTTAAAGTTAGTTGAGCTAACTATAACTTGCGCGCCGCAATGCACTGCTGATGATGTCACATATTACATCACTCATGACATTCTCATAGAAGATCGTCGTCATACACTGCGCTCCTACAAACTGATGAAGAAAAACGGAGACACAACAACAATAGGAGAAAACAAAGGAGAAAAGCCCAAAGGCAGAGGCAGGGGAGGCAGAGGCAAGAATTGGTGAAAGTAGCCATTGAACTAGAAGTCCCAGATAAAACAGTGATTAATTTATCGAATATTGAACTCACTGTTGCAGAACTCCAGCTTCTATCATTGGTGCTATCCTTTTGTCCAGGCAACAACTTGAAATATCTCCAGTCTCGAATAGATGTTTTCAAATTTATTAAGAAATTGAAACTTTTGAAACACTTTAAACTCAACCGAACAACTGAGAATATGAATACTACCAAGAAGCCATACCATTGATGAATTGGTTCAGGTTTGTGACATTCCAATATTGAGATCCTTACATTCATTATTAGCTCAAGAAGAAAAGAATCCAGTGATTTCTACACAAGAGGACCTGGTAGAAATGGGCATTTCATGTAAGTCCAGTGCACAAACCCCCTTTCGGCCACCGTCATCCTTTATACCAATGATGCCTAAGGATGCTATTGACATTTTTAGTGACTGTGTTACAGAGGATCTGAAAGAACTGAATAGTAAAGTTTTGCAAAAAGAAAAGCATAGAAAACACAAGGAAAAGCAGTACTCTATATTAATGCAGAAACTGAGAAACAATAGAGATATGATAATCAATAAATCTGACAAAGGGGGAAATATAGGTATTTGGCCTCGTGATCTTTATATGCAAGAGGCAAACAAGCACTTAGGAGACTTGGAATGTTACCGGAAAGCCACATTCACGGATCTGAAAAACATCAAAGAAACAGCATTCAAACAACTGTCTGAATGGAAGAGAATGGGGTTGCTTAGTAAAAATGAAATTGGATTTCTAAAAAATTATTACCCTATGACACCGGTTCTATACTTCATCCCTAAGGTGCACAAAAGCATTACTCTGGTACCTGGGAGGCCAATAATATCAGCTCAAAAGGGACTACTAGAACCGATGTCAAAGTACGTGGACTACTTTCTCCATGAGCATGTGGAAGCTTTGCCTTCTTATATTCGTGATACTGGTCACTTTCTATCCAAAATACAATCTTCAGAATGGAAACGAGATTATGTCTTGTTGATTATGGATATTAGTGCTTTATATACCAGTATACGTCATGAAGATGGAATAGTACCAGTCAAGCATTTTTTATCTAAGCGCCCTGTGGAATACTACCAACAAAATGAAATGCTTTTTGCCATGATTGAAACATGCCTAACCAATAATTATTTTATTTTTAACAAGGAAGTATATCAGCAGTTGTGGGGTGTGGCGATGGGGGCGTGCTTCTCCCCCAGCTATGCGTGCCTGCACATTGGCTATTGAGAGTAGCGCGTCCTCAAAGCCACCCACAAGATACTGTTTGATGCACATGTTAAACATTGGTGGCGTTTCATAGACGACGTGTGTGTCATATGGGAGGGATCTGTGGAAAGTGCATATGACTTTGTAAAAATCATTAATAACAATTATTTTAATTTGAGTTTCACGGCAGAAGCTAGTAAGGTCAGAGTCCAATTTTTGGATGTAGAGGTTTACATTGAGGATGACACTATACACACTAAATTGCACAGAAAAAGTACGGCTGGAAATGCGGTGCTACATGCGGATAGTTCGCATCCTAGACACTTGGTAAGAAGTATCCCCAATGGGAAATTCTTGAGAATAAAACGGATATGTAATTCTGATGGTGATCTTAAGATATGCCAAGGGAAGCGTTCCAGAGGTTTAAAAACAGAGGGTATAAAGAAAAAGATTTAAAAGCGGCCCTGGATAGAGTTAACGCTCCGATTATAAGTGAGGAATTAAATAATGCCCAGCCAATACCCCATGCACCTATCAATATCAGCATCTCTCCTAAAATGTATAACACGGTTAGACTAATTACATCTTATAGCCAACAGGAGAACCAGTTTAGAAAAATTATTTATAAAAACTGGCCTATTATAAGAACAGATCTAACCATGTCTCAAATTGTGCCAGAGCTCCCATAAATCACTTTTAGACGTGCACCCTCCATAAGGGATGCATTGGTGAGAACTAGTCCGGAGGTTAGAGACACTGGAAACTGGTTGTCCAACAGAGTGGGTTTCTTTAAATGCAGTACATGCAGGGCATGCAAATTTGGCAAAAACAGTGAATTATCTACAGCATTTGATCCTAGTCCTATTAAAATCACTTAGTTTTTAACATGTAGAACGGATTTTACTGTTTATGTTTTAGAATGCTCATGTAAAATGAGATACCTGGCAGCACCAAGTTGCAATCTTTTAATCGCATATTACAGCATTTGAGAGCAATAGTGAACTCTGACCCCAACTACCCCGTTGCAAGACATTTTAAACATGTGCACAACAATAACTTGAAAGAACTTAGTTATTATGTGGTAGACACTGTGTTGAACAAAGAAAACTTCTCAGGGGCCCCACTGATACTTAGTCCTTTTAAACTCACAAACAAGAAATTGGCACAGAAGCTGAAATATAAAAGAGGCTCTTTATTATCCTCATATGAGTGAGACTACGTCACACAGAAGCCTTAGCAACTGAATGAGGCAGTCTGAGGAGTGCAGAAAACAGATGCCTTATATATGCTTAGGGTTCCATACTCAGCATAAGACCCAGGGGCAGTCCTGGCTCATGTAAGCATGCAAAAATGACTAAGATGGGCATACAAGATCTGCTTGCTCAACAAAGTGGGAGGAGAGTTACTTCTCCATGCAGCATCAAAAATAGCCTGACAGTTATACTAGAGAAGATGGTGCATTCTACTAGCTAGGCCCTTCTGGGCATGTGCGAAGGTGGAAGATGCTAAACATAGTTTGTCTCTAGCCAGACTACAAGAGCAGTTAACAGAAAGGTAGAACAGAGCACATGGCGAGCACATGGAAAACAAAATGGCTGCCAGAAATACAAAATGGCTTCACAAAGCGCATAAGATAACTTCTAAATACAGGATGGCTTCTGCTAATGCTAACCCATTGCTGCCAATTTACAAAAGACGACCATTTTAGCATTAGCTGAAGACATTCCTATGATCCAGAAGGAACATAGAAAATATTTGCATATTAATTTTTCATAAATTTATCAATATCCTAATTCATTTCTGGGTGGGCATTTTCCATTCTAAACATTTCATTAAGCGGGTATAAACAGGAATACAAAGGGAACGGAGCATCAGATCATAATTACCATTCAGATAGCAGGAGAAAGTAATGACCACTATCACAAGCAGAATTAGCATTTTTCATAGTACTAAGCAAAAGCAAATCCTAAAATCATCTAGTAAACATTTTCAGGGCTCCTATACATTTCAGTGACTATTCATTTTAAATTTCAGAATAGCCAACAACTCATATCTAATAAAAACATTTTCCAATTGACTTTTACATTTTCCTTTTATGAGGGCTAGAACATCAATTTAATACATTCAAGGAAAGGGGAAAGTCACATATTTCAATTGCTCAGAAAAATGTTTTTCGTGCATAATAAGTATAACTAATGCAAATATTAAAGCGACTAAACATATTATTACAAACAAATCCTGGCTCCAAGGGACAAGGAGGACCACACAGGGCCATAGGAATTAGAAAAAAGAGCTGCAAAGGTCTGCTCCTCCTCACTCCTCAAAAATGGGACGACTAAAGGGGTACATTATTGACAAGAAAAAGAAGAAGTCCTTGGGGAAATTGAAGCTGCTGTACAACCAACCAGAGGGGAGTCTTCTCCCTGTGTCCGTTTGAGCCTCACAGGCAGGCTCTTGTTGTTTCCATGGTGGAGCTGCACAACTCGCAACTCAAAAATCAAAGCCCAGTTTCAAGGAAAAAGTCTCTTCTTTCAGGTTAGGGCAGTCACCCACCAGGCAAATCTTCTTAGTGATCCTGTCCAGTGTCTCAGGCAGTGCACCAGTTTTCTTCACTTCAATCTAACAGGCACCAGAGACGCAGCACCTGTACCCTAATCTCAAGTCCTTCCCTAACTCCTGTATTGCTCTGCTGGCGCACTGCTCATTCGTTGGGGCCACACATTGCATCCAGTGTACCCTGGTATCTCTTGACCAACAAACAAAGGAGCAAACTTGCATTCACTTTAGGACCAGGATTCAAAGGCCTGATGCTAAGATCTCTGAAGCAACCCTTGTTTCAAAAGGGGTCGCCTCAAGCAAAGCCTCCTCGCCATTCTGGTCGGTCTGTGACTCTCAGCTGGGCATCAAATACAATTTCTCCTTTCTAATTTGTGACCCCGTCTTTCTCTCAAGACAGTGGTAGGGGTACACACTTGATCACTGGGCTTCCGCCTTCACTGAGGTCCTAGTTGCCAGTAATGCCTGTGCTGGTTACCTTCACTTTGGCTTCAAGCTGGACTGGTGCTGACGCTGACTCCCCAGGCTGAATCTGATGTCCGGGCCCCTCTGGCAATGGTTGTAAAGCAGCAAATATCTATTGGTGGACAGAACAAAAGGTCTTTAGAAAAGGCACAGAAACAGTCTATAAACAGAGAGGATAGTTTCAAAATACTTCCTAGTCTTGGGACGCCCCATATATTAGCAAGGCACCCAAGAACCACTTTCATCTATCTATGAGAGAGTAAAATAAAACAACAACCTGGACCTATTGGCAAGTATAAAAGGAACCTCACCCAATCCCAAGCAGCCAAGGAAATCTATTAAACTCAGAGGAAAAAGAGAAAAACAACACAGACATACCCTAAATCTTTCCATTGGTGTATTTCTGTGTACTAATCTGAAAAACCGTAAAAAAAAAAAGGAAATGTTCTACACTTTTGCTCATAAACTTTACATTACTTCTACAGGACTGCAGACACTTCTAAAATGATTCTTCTTATTTATTTATTTATTTTAGTGTCTTATAGAGCGCAAACTTGACCTGTGAGGGTATCAGAGTGCTTTACAGGGTATACAGTGTCTACAAACCAATATAAAATGCAGAGAAATACTAACACATCTTACCCTTACTCCTACATGTAAATTATTACAATCATAGTCAGCTTCAATGCTCAGAACTGAGATAGGTGTGACAGATTTGTGGGCTATACCTACATTGTACGCTTTAGGGCCATGCTCTCATGTTATAGGAGCAGCAGGAAAAGCTAAAACTGCTAATTTAACAGGTTTTCTTATCTATAAAACAACATTTTCTTCAAAATGTTTTGCTACGGATCACCTGGGCATCTTCCCTGCGTTCTACTTTTCATGATCCAGACTATGCAACATCAGCTCTAATAAGAACTGTAAGTTTATTTACAAACACTAGCTAATAAAAAACTAGCAATGCCCTTGCAAAACTACAATAATGGTGTAATCACCGAAGACTTGTAGAACAAAACTACCCACATCTAATTCCCCTTAAAGATCAAAATAAGGGAACAACAATCTAGACTACTGATCCTGTCATAATTTCATCAAACAGGATGGGCAGTAATAAAACATATATTTTAATTCATTTTATTAATGCTAACAATGTTTAAAACAGTATTACTGAATAGCCAATTCAATGTCTCATTGCTATTTCACAGAAAGTTTAGACAGGCTAAAAAAAATGTGAGAAAAGGAGAGAGCAACATACATATTACCTAGCCTTAATTTGTAGAGGAGCTAGCCTCCTTCCCCCATTTTGACAGTAGGAAACCTGAAACAGGTTTCACTTCTGTCAACACTATCAACCCCTATTTGTAGCAACTGGCCATAAATAAAGTTATAGGAGGTACATAGCACTTTTGAGAGGGCTAAACAAAACATGAATACCCAAACCCAATCATTTTAGTAAATGTAAAAAGAAAACATGCGGGCGAATGAATTCAAATTAAATCCCATTAGCTCAGCCCTATTAAGCATCAAACTAAAAGTATTTGCTGTATATATGGCCAAGATTACATATGCAATTGTAATTATGGGATATTCATATGAGTGCATAAAACTTTGCTTTACCAACAAAATTTAAAAAAGCACAACTCCTCCATGTGCTGCCATCTTATCTTTCAAAAAGTTTCAGATTGTCAAAATGTCAAAGCAGACCTTCTCTGGGAGCCCTGCCAGGCTTCTAAATATAGAGCTGACATTTAACTCTTCCCAGCTGTCCTATTCTGTGTGCGAATACAACCCCATTCCCGTTTGTCAGTTTAGTGTTAAGAAAATAACTTCTGCTCATTGTTGATACATATTTCAATTATAATCAGTGTGCAGTATACGTTTGCAGCAATATAAAGGTCAGCTATTTGTTTTATACATAAATGTATGCATTTACTGAAGCCTAAAGCACTTTAAAAGCTACTCTAAATGGAAAAAATGCTGTTTAAATAGTGCATTTTGCCCAATTTCGACTTTGATATTTGGGGCACTTAAAATTGAATATCCTATAATTTGTTTGCATAATATTCATTATCAGAATGTTCATTACATAGCCCAGGAGTTAGAAATTGAAAATAATCATATATACCTTTAAAAAAATGAGTTTTTTACACCTGCCCAGAGTGATATTTCATATGCAAATGTCCTCATTATGCGGTACAACAAATTTAATTTTAATGCTAGGAGGTCACAGTATGAGTATTAAGCTTTATATATATTAAAAAACGAATTTAAAAGCACTTATTTCTTTGAATAATTTTTCATAATTAATAAAATTAAAAAATCTATTAAACCAATCATTTTTGATAATTCCACATAGGAAAAGCAAGCTGCATCCCTTGCCTATCTTATTTAGACGCATTCATTCATAAGCCTAAGCACAGAAGCCTTACTTGAAACATGAAACATTTTTGCGCCACTTTTTTTAAAAGGACAGTTATTTAACATCAGAACCAAGAATGTGCTTATATAAACGGCTATAAGAAAGGAAACCCTCACTTGAAATGTTTTCCTGTTATACAAAATAATGAACCTGATTTTTGTAACTTTTTTAAAACAGCAGTCTGAAATGCAGGATTTTACACCATGTTTCCACTTAGCTGTGTCAACAGCCCTGTCTCTCCGTGGCCTACAAAAAAGACAGCTGCTTGCTTAGCAGCAGTAAAAACACAGCCGTCGTAAAGCTTTTCTTAGTGTTGAATTGTAAGCTTGGGGACAGTGTATTTAAAACGGAGACATTTCTAGTTCTAAAATGTGTGTGCAGTTCAGCAACATACAATGTATTTAGATGATGTGTTTGCCTGTTAATATCTAATACAATGTATCTAAGGAAAATGCTGTAAGTTTATTTATTGCAAAACACCCAATTTCGTTTTTGAGGCCTTTTTTTATTCCTATTGAATGTGAATTCTAATTTTATCTTTTAAGCATTGGCAGTTTGTACATGTGCATAGTTGCTTACTCTATAATTTAAATAGTAACATATAATTTATTTAGCATATCATATGGTTCATTTCTGGATTTTTATTAAATTTTTATTTAATATTAATTAAATGACATTTTGCATAACAGACTGAAGACAACAAGAAAAACCACAAACACACACATTGAGCTCATTCCAGACATGTACAGAAAGGGTCAAACACTCAGGACACATACAGCGCGCTTAATAGCCATTATTTCATCAATAGCGCAATCGCTATTTACTAACAGAAGTATCACTAATTTGAAACCACGAACAACATAGACATTTAAACACACATTTAACCCACAGATCAACACTTAGGACAGAAACAAAGGTCAGCCCACAGACTGTACTTAAACCAAACCATTTGTAAATACTAGTTGTAAGTCATATTTACAAGAAGCGCTTCTCAATAGTATTCCAAAAGACTGCAAAAACAGCCCAACATACTGTTTTATTTCCAAGAAGCCAAAATACACTCAATGCACTAGCTTTGGCTGGCAGAACACCAAAAAATCGCTCTGCAGATCTCCATTCATAAAATTGCGAAGAAAAAGGATTCATATTTTAATTCCCTGGGGATACAGAATCACCAAATATGCTTTTATACCTAAACTTATCTAGCTATTCCCTCAAGGGAGCCGGCTAATTTAATTCACATCTCACTATGGTACCTCCAAAAAGAAACACATTCTTCGATGTGTGCTTGAAACAGGCATTGGTAAACAACAGGGAGGGACATTGGGAGGACAATATTTAACGGGGTCCAGTGTGCGTGTCCCATCAGTCTATATAGCAAAAAGATGCACACAGTTCCCCAGGGGAGTGGTATTAGTACAGTGAAGTAATCTTTCTTACTCTCTCTAAGAGATACACGTGTGTAGGTATATCAAAATGAATCAGGGAAAGGTATCCCTTTTCGGAACTAGGGATGCCTCACACAACAGGCTGGCTTAACGGCTGTTGTCATATCGCCAGCTAGTCGTCTCGTGTCATCATCGGCTTCCTGCTCCAACGTCAAGCCGGCGCTGCAATGCCTGACGGGTAGCACACAGTGCTACGCTTTTGTGGAGATCTTTTGTTCCTGGCCGTTGGTCGAGTGGGTGTGAGGGCCCCAGGTTGGGAAGTAGTGAGCGTGGGGGAATATGTGAATAAAAAAGGTTGGTATAGTCTACTCCATCCAATTTATTCATGTAGTTAACCACCTTATTAAAACAAGAGGGGTGCTGGGACACAAACAGGCTATGGAGATTGGTCCCGTTCAACCCTCGTCTGTGAACAGGTCAACATGTTTCATGCCCTATCGGCAATTCTTCAGGACCTAGGGTGTGCTCATAAACTTAGTGATAATCCCAGAGTGGGCTGAGGAGTGTGGAGAATACAACCTGTGTGGTTGCCGACTCGAGCAGGAAGGGTTCCTGCGTCGTAGGTCTACCCTGTGGGGAGAAAGATAAACATGAACTAGTGATCAATCTCCGTTGACTTATCCATTTTTAGAAGTCATTGTTGTATACAGGTGTACAAAGTGAAGAGAGAGGAGAAAGTATACCTAACAACTAAAGTATAACATAACATTTCTTCGTGTTAAATTTACAACAGACAAATAGTGTCTCAACCAGGTGGTTGTGTACATAGGCAGTTAATCTGCAGGATCTGGCGCCAGCAGGCGTGCTTTAAAACGGGGGTAGAGAAGAATACCAATCAAGGGAGATCACTTTAAGTAGACTTACCCTCAATGATGGGTATTAGTGCCCCAAGGCTGTTCTCGTGGGACCTGTGTTGTGAGAAAATTGTCTCATTAGCGCAGCGGAGTAGCCTCTCCACCTAATCCCACGCCCCGACGTAGTTTGACACGTAGAGCAGCCGTTGGTGTTGGGTGATACCAAACGTCTTTAAATGGCCGGGCTTGGAGCGTGATTCAGGGGCGTGTCTTGCTTGGGGTTGCTGGGCAACATAACCAAACAACCCGAAGATACTGGTGCATCAAGATGACGTCTGTGCATCATGGTATCGGAAACGCACGCCATCTTTGAGAAGGGTTGGAAAAAGGGTAGAAGGGTTAAAAGGGTAAAGTTGACGGAAGACTGCCCCAAAAATGTTTTTGTAGTGAACTGGATAGTTCGCTCCCTCGTGTCGATCATGTAAGGCAGGGGAAATTAAGAGCAAATTGGTTAAATATTAGATCTATAGTGGTGGTGGGCCGATCGCACTGGTCTATGGGAGCACATCGTGATTATGGGGTCTATGCTGGGATTGGTTGTTAAGCAGCCATGGTGGGCTGGTGTCGGTGGCGCTGTCTAGATTGCGGAGTTGCGGGAATAACGCGCCATCTTGGAGTGGGGTAAAGGACTCCTAAGGGTACCTATAATATTGATTTGGTGTCCCTCCCAGGCGGTGTAGATGGCGTTCTCGCAGGGGTAGAGAAGCTTGTGTGAGACACAGCTGTTGTTGGGGACCCCCGGTACAGCATGGCTGTGATGTCGCGATTGGAGGTCAATCAATAATCCATGGAGTGCAGTTGCAATCCCGGCTCTCGTGACTCATGGGTCAAGGAGTGCCAGGGTGGGTCGAACAGTATTGTGTGATGATAAACAGATTTGTGGGCCCCTCTCTCAATTCATCAAAGCTATAGTGTGGCAGCCCATCCGTGGGTAGTGTGTCCAGGTTGCTATCAGCTACTCTGGTATCGACAAGTTGGCATGTATTGTCAATATATAGGGTTCATATCGCATAGGTGCCAATGAGGGAGGAGTGGTAGACATTGACATTTGGAAATGTGTCTTCCTAGTTGCGATCTATCTAGATAGCATATTCCAGGGGACGGAGTCATTTAGTCCCTCGGTGTCTAAATGTAAACGGTGCACCCATCTTTGTTCGACTCTATATAAGGCCTGTTGGTTTGATGAAGGATGCCATTCCAGAACCACCCATTTGATGTCTTCAGCTGCATGGCCATGTTGTTTGCAGTGTTCATATAGACGGGTATGCGTTTTCTTGCATCGGATATTGCTGTTATGTTCCATGATGCGTACCTTCACCGTGCGAGTCGTCATTCCAATGTACTTCAGTCTGCAGGGACAGGTCAGCATATAGATGCACTTACTGCTATTGCAGTTGGTGTGTCTATTCAAATGCCACATGAAGGTGTCTGAGAGTTGGACCATTTTAGTTGGTGTGGTTTGGGGGCAAACCACACAATTGCCACATCGGTAGTGTCCCGTGACGGGGGGCAAATCCCAAAGGGTGTTCTGTGGACGATTGCTTGTCTTCTTAGGTCGGGTGTGGACTAATTGGTCCTTCAGACTGGTGGTTCTTTTGAAGGCGAATCGAGGACGGGGGATGTCCAAAGTCACAGAGTTCAGAATGCCCCAGTGCGTGTTCACTGTTTTCTTAATGAAAGAGGAATTTTTCGTGAAAGACGTTACACAGGTAATGATATCTTCTTTCTCCTTATAGTGGGGTTCAAGGAGAGATTCTCTGTTGTTGTTGAGGGCTCTCTTCATAGATTGTTTCAGTAATCTTGTCGGGTAGCCCCTCTCCTGAAGTTTGTGTTGTAGGGTGTGTGCTTCCCGTTGGTAATCAGAGGTAGCGGTGCAATTTCTACGGAGTCTGAGAAATTGCCCAAACGGTAGGTTGTCCCTCAGTGCCTTGGTGTGGTGGCTGTTATAGAGCAGGAGGCTGTTTCTATCAGTCTCTTTCTTGTAGAGGGTGGTGGTGATTCCTGTGGGGCCCAATATGATTGTCAGGTCAAGGAAAGGTATTGAGTCTTCAGCAATGGTCCCTGTAAATTTCAGAAAGGGATCCTGCTGATTGATCCAAGTACAGAAGGCATTGCAGCTCGTCCGATCTCCTTTCCAAAAGATCAGGATATCGTCTATGTAGCGACGCCATAGGGTGAGATTCTCGAGGAATGGGTTACGTTCAGGAGAGTAGATGTGATATTTCTCGAATGTGGCCATGTATATACAGGCCACGCTCGGCGCGAAGGTAGAACCCATAGACGTTCCACGGATCTGGTGGTATAGCTGTGATTCATACTTGAAAAAGTTTTCCGTCAAGGCTATGTTGGCTAATTCCATAATGAAGGAGATCGGGGTGGGGGATGTCCATTCTTCCAATCTCAGGGTGGATTCCACTGCCTCTAAGGTTGCCTGTTGAGGGATGTTCGTGTACAAGGCTTCCACGTCTAAGGTCAATAAGAGGTCCACGTCTGTACTCCCGTCCATATCATTAATCAGGCGAAGGACATCTCTGGTGTCTTGGAGATAGGAGGGAATTTTCTTTACTACAGGTTGTAGAAAGACGTCACAGAACTGTGACAGAGGTTCCAGTAGAGATCCGATTCCGGAGACAATCGGTCTTCCGGGGACAGGGGTGATGCCTTTGTGGATTTTGGGAAGTGTATAGAAATATGGTGTAATGGGTTCCGGAGTTATGAGAAAATCAGCTTCCTTCCTTGTAATCCACTCATTGGTTTCCCCCTCGATCACTAGACTCATGATGGAGGTGGCCAAGCGTTTGGTCGGGTCCGCAGTCAGGGGCCTATAATGGGTGGTGTTGGAGAGTTGTCGTCCACATTCAAGATCGTAGTCGTGGCGATCCTGTATGACCGTGGCTCCCCCTTTATCTGCTTGTTTAATCACAATCGTGTCGTCGTTGCCCAAAGTGACCGACGCTTGTCTTTCAGCGTTCGTCAAGTTGTGAAATTGTTTAATGTGTGGTTTCTGTTTAAGACTCGCAAGGATTGCTCGCTCAAAAGTCAGGACCTCCGGAGGGACCATCCCATCTGTCGGGGTGAACGAAGACGGTTTCTTGAGACCGGAGTCCTGGTTGGTAGGTTCGGGTTTTCCATCGAAGAAGGCTCGTAAACGTACCTTCCTGAAAAGACTCTTTATTTCAATCATTTCCTGGAAACTGTCTGGGATGGGTGTGGGAACAAATCCCAGTCCTTTCTCCAACACGCTAGTTTCCGCGGGGGTCAGGGTTCTCGAGGAGAGGTTGACAATTAGACTCTCCTCCCTCTGGTGGTGAAGCTCCGTGTTTCCATCATGGTCTGTGTTGTCGGTTGGTCTGACCACTGGACTCCTTTCTGCCCTCCTCGCTTGCGCCCTCTTCCTCTGCCCCAACCTCTGCCTTGAAAAGGTGGCAGATTAAGAGGGTAGAATTGCGGTGGACCCTGTGGGAAGAAGGGATATTGCCAAGGGGGTGTCATGTGAGGGGGACCATGGAATATTGGTCCTTGTTGGTATCCTTGCTGCCAATTGGGTTGATGTTGGATCCGGTTATTTCTGGGAGCTTGTCCTCCACTGGAGTCACTGCTAGTGGACCCTCGTCTGCTATTCCCATCCGAGTTATCATCTGAAGAGTAGTTATTCTTTTTACCCTTGAAGTCATCTTTAAGATAAGGATAAACCTTCTCTTTATCAAATTTGGAAATGTCTTTCTGTAGCTTATCTGTTTTCTGTTTCAACAGATATTCATGATGATCCGCCATTTCCTGGTTGATGTCGGCCAGTTTAGTGGTGAAGGCGGTTTTGTTGTTTTTATTAACAGCACTCTTCATCGTAGCCTCTATGGTCGAGATTTTATCCAACAGGGCATCCGCGAGACGTTTCGCTGTTTGGGATATCAAGAATAGTAAATCTTTAGTGCATTTCCAAGACACCTGGCACCAGTCCATTTTGAACTGTTTATCTATCAGGAACAATCTTGGTATAATATTCACAATTAATCCCCGTGGGGCTATGTTGTATCTAAGGTATTCTGTCATCATCACCCCGTGTAGCGTGATCCTTATCAATTCTTTTTTCAGCTCCATGAGAGTGGCCCAGTCATCATTGGATGTGCCCGAAGCAGAGGCAGTTGGATTATTCAATATAGATGGGGCTGTTCTCAGTGCTTCGCCGATGGCATCCTCATCAAAACTAAGGCCCGGTATATCCTCCATAGTATCAGGAGGGTGATCGGGAAGGGAGGTAAAAAATGAATGAATAAACCACAAAAGGATCATTGTGGTTAGAGTGTTGGGCCAAGATAGTGAAGTAGTTTCACTATTGGTAACCTCAAGGGTCCCGTGGGGGCAACCCACGTGTAATCAGTAAACAACAGGGAGGGACATTGGGAGGACAATATTTAACGGGGTCCAGTGTGCGTGTCCCATCAGTCTATATAGCAAGAAGATGCACACAGTTCCCCAGGGGAGTGGTATTAGTACAGTGAAGTAATCTTTCTTCCTCTCTCTAAGAGATACACATGTGTAGGTATATCAAAATGAATCAGGGAATGGTATCCCTTTTTGGAACTAGGGACGCCTCACACAACAGGCTGGCTTAACGGCTGTTGTCATATCGCCAGCTAGTCGTCTCGTGTCATCATCGGCTTCCTGCTCCAACGTCAAGCCGGCGCTGCAATGCCTGACGGGTAGCACACAGTGCTACGCTTTTGTGGAGATCTTTTGTTCCTGGCCGTTGGTCGAGTGGGTGTGAGGGCCCCAGGTTGGGAAGTAGTGAGCGTGGGGGAATATGTGAATAAAAAAGGTTGGTATAGTCTACTCCATTCAATTTATTCATGTAGTTAACCACCTTATTAAAACAAGAGGGGTGCTGGGACACAAACAGGCTATGGAGATTGGTCCCGTTCAACCCTCGTCTGTGAACAGGTCAACATGTTTCATGCCCTATCGGCAATTCTTCAGGACCTAGGGTGTGCTCATAAACTTAGTGATAAGCCCAGAGTGGGCTGAGGAGTGTGGAGAATACAACCTGTGTGGTTGCCGACTCGAGCAGGAAGGGTTCCTGCGTCGTAGGTCTACCCTGTGGGGAGAAAGATAAACATGAACTAGTGATCAATCTCCGTTGACTTATCCATTTTTAGAAGTCATTGTTGTATACAGGTGTACAAAGTGAAGAGAGAGGAGAAAGTATACCTAACAACTAAAAGTATAACATAACATTTCTTCGTGTTAAATTTACAACAGACATATAGTGTCTCAACCAGGTGGTTGTGTACATAGGCAGTTAATCTGC
Source organism: Lissotriton helveticus (assembly GCF_964261635.1). NCBI lineage: Eukaryota > Metazoa > Chordata > Amphibia > Caudata > Salamandridae > Lissotriton > Lissotriton helveticus. Next base: position 406,236,806 of record NC_136073.1, read on the forward strand.
AGCATCTGGCGCCAGTAGGCGTGCTTTAAAACGGGGGTAGAGAAGAATACCAATCGAGGGAGATCACTTTAAGTAGACTTACCCTCAATGATGGGTATTAGTGCCCCAAGGCTGTTCTCGTAGGACCTGCGTTGTGAGAAAATTGTCTCATTAGCGCAGCGGAGTAGCCTCTCCACCTAATCCCACGCCCCGACGTAGTTTGACACGTAGAGCAGCCGTTGGTGTTGGGTGATACCAAACGTCTTTAAATGGCCGGGCTTAGAGCGTGATTCAGGGGCGTGTCTTGCTTTGGGTTGCTGGGCAACATAACCAAACAACCCGAAGATACTGGTGCATCAAGATGACGTCTGTGCGTCATGGTATCGGAAACGCACGCCATCTTTGAGAAGGGTTGGAAAAAGGGTAGAAGGGTTAAAAGGGTAAAGTTGACGGAAGCCTGGCAAAAAAATTATTTTGTAGTGAACTGGATAGTTCGCTCCCTCGTGTCGATCATGTAAGGCAGGGGAAATTAAGAGCAAATTGGTTAAATATTAGATCTATAGTGGTGGTGGGCCGATCGCACTGGTCTATGGGAGCACATCGTGATTATGGGGTCTATGCTGGGATTGGTTGTTAAGCAGCCATGGTGGGCTGGTGTCGGTGGCGCTGTCTAGATTGCGGAGTTGCGGGAATAACGCGCCATCTTGGAGTGGGGCAAAGGACTCCTAAGGGTACCTATAATATTGATTTGGTGTCCCTCCCAGGCGGTGTTGATGGCGTTCTCGCAGGGGTAGAGAAGCTTGTGTGAGACACAGCTGTTGTTGGGGGCCCCCGGTACAGCATGGCTGTGATGTCGCGATTGGAGGTCAATCAATAATCCATGGAGTGCAGTTGCAATCCCGGCTCTCGTGACTCATGGGTCAAGGAGTGCCAGGGTGGGTCGAACAGTATTGTGTGATAATAAACAGATTTGTGGGCCCCTCTCTCAATTCATCAAAGCTATAGTGTGGCAGCCCATCCGTGGGTAGTGTGTCCAGGTTGCTATCAGCTACTCTGGTATCGACAAGTTGGCATGTATTGTCAATATATAGGGTTCATATCGCATAGGTGCCAATGAGGGAGGAGTGGTAGACATTGACATTTGGAAATGTGTCTTCCTAGTTGCGATCTATCTAGATAGCATATTCCAGGGGACGGAGTCATTTAGTCCCTCGGTGTCTAAATGTAAACGGTGCACCCATCTTTGTTCGACTCTATATAAGGCCTGTTGGTTTGATGAAGGATGCCATTCCAGAACCACCCAATTGATGTCTTCAGCTGCATGGCCATGTTGTTTGCAGTGTTCATATAGACGGGTATGCGTTTTCTTGCATCGGATATTGCTGTTATGTTCCATGATGCGTACCTTCACCGTGCGAGTCGTCATTCCAATGTACTTCAGTCCGCAGGGACAGGTCAGCATATAGATGCACTTACTGCTATTGCAGTTGGTGTGTCTATTCAAATGCCACATGAAGGTGTCTGAGAGTTGGACCGTTTTAGTTGGTGTGGTTTGGGGGCAAACCACACAATTGCCACATCGGTAGTGTCCCGTGACGGGGGGCAAATCCCAAAGGGTGTTCTGTGGACGATTGCTTGTCTTCTCAGGTCGGGTGTGGACTAATTGGTCCTTCAGACTGGTGGTTCTTTTGAAGGCGAATCGAGGACGGGGGATGTCCAAAGTCACAGAGTTCAGAATGCCCCAGTGCGTGTTCACTGTTTTCTTAATGAAAGAGGAATTTTTCGTGAAAGACGTTACACAGGTAATGATATCTTCTTTTCCCTTATAGTGGGTTTCAAGGAGAGATTCTCTGTTGTTGTTGAGGGCTCTCTTCATAGATTGTTTCAGTAATCTTGTCGGGTAGCCCCTCTCCTGAAGTTTGTGTTGTAGGGTGTGTGCTTCCCGTTGGTAATCAGAGGTAGCGGTGCAATTTCTACGGAGTCTGAGAAATTGCCCAAACGGTAGGTTGTCCCTCAGTGCCTTGGTGTGGTGGCTGTTGTAGAGCAGGAGGCTGTTTCTATCAGTCTCTTTCTTGTAGAGGATGGTGGTGATTCCTGTGGGGCCCAATATGATTGTCGGGTCAAGGAAAGGTATTGAGTCTTCAGCAATGGTCCCTGTAAATTTCAGAAAGGTATCCTGCTGATTGATCCAAGTACAGAAGGCATTGCAGCTCGTCCGATCTCCTTTCCAAAAGATCAGGATATCGTCTATGTAGCGACGCCATAGGGTGAGATTCTCGAGGAATGGGTTACGTTCAGGAGAGTAGATGTGATATTTCTCGAATGTGGTCATGTATATACAGGCCACGCTCGGCGCGAAGGTAGAACCCATAGACGTTCCACGGATCTGGTGGTATAGCTGTGATTCATACTTGAAAAAGTTTTCCGTCAAGGCTATGTTGGCTAATTCCATAATGAAGGAGATCGGGGTGGGGGATGTCCATTCTTCCAATCTCAGGGTGGATTCCACTGCCTCTAAGGTTGCCTGTTGAGGGATGTTCGTGTACAAGGCTTCCACGTCTAAGGTCAATAAGAGGTCCACGTCTGTACTCCCGTCCATATCATTAATCAGGCGAAGGACATCTCTGGTGTCTTGGAGATAGGAAGGAATTTTCTTTACTACAGGTTGTAGAAAGACGTCACAGAACTGTGACAGAGGTTCCAGTAGAGATCCGATTCCGGAGACAATCGGTCTTCCGGGGACAGGGGTGATGCCTTTGTGGATTTTGGAAAGTGTATAGAAATATGGTGTAATGGGTTCCGGAGTTATGAGAAAATCAGCTTCCTTCCTTGTAATCCACTCATTGGTTTCCCCCTCGATCACTAGACTCATGATGGAGGTGGCCAAGCGTTTGGTCGGGTCCGCAGTCAGGGGCCTATAATGAGTGGTGTTGGAGAGTTGTCGTCCACATTCAAGATCGTAGTCGTGGCGATCCTGTATGACCGTGGCTCCCCCTTTATCTGCTTGTTTAATCACAATCGTGTCGTCGTTGCCCAAAGTGACCGACGCTTGTCTTTCAGCGTTCGTCAAGTTGTGAAATTGTTTAATGTGTGGTTTCTGTTTAAGACTCTCAAGGATTGCTCGCTCAAAAGTCAGGACCTCCGGAGGGACCATCCCATCTGTCGGGGTGAACGAAGACGGTTTCTTGAGACCGGAGTCCTGGTTGGTAGGTTCGGGTTTTCCATCAAAGAAGGCTCGTAAACGTACCTTCCTGAAAAGACTCTTTATTTCAATAATTTCCTGGAAACTGTCTGGGATGGGTGTGGGAACAAATCCCAGTCCTTTCTCCAACACGCTAGTTTCCGCGGGGGTCAGGGTTCTCGAGGAGAGGTTGACAATTAGACTCTCCTCCCTCTGGTGGTGAAGCTCCGTGTTTCCATCATGGTCTGTGGTGTCGGTTGGTCTGACCACTGGACTCCTTTCTGCCCTCCTCGCTTGCGCCCTCTTCCTCTGCCCCAACCTCTGCCTTGAAAAGGTGGAGGATTAAGAGGGTAGAATTGCGGTGGACCCTGTGGGAAGAAGGGATATTGCCAAGGGGGTGTCATGTGAGGGGGACCATGGAACATTGGTCCTTGTTGGTATCCTTGCTGCCAATTGGGTTGATGTTGGATCCGGTTATTTCTGGGAGCTTGTCCTCCACTGGAGTCACTGCTAGTGGACCCTCGTCTGCTATTCCCATCCGAGTTATCATCTGAAGAGTAGTTATTCTTTTTACTCTTGAAGTCATCATTAAGATAAGGATAAACCTTCTCTTTATCAAATTTGGAAATGTCTTTCTGTAGCTTATCTGTTTTCTGTTTCAACAGATATTCATGATGATCCGCCATTTCCTGGTTGATGTCGGCCAGTTTAGTGGTGAAGGCGGTTTTGTTGTTTTTATTAACAGCACTCTTCATCGTAGCCTCTATGGTCGAGATTTTATCCAACAGGGCATCCGCGAGACGTTTCGCTGTTTGGGATATCAAGAATAGTAAATCTTTAGTGCATTTCCAAGACACCTGGCACCAGTCCATTTTGAATTGTTTATCTATCAGGAACAATCTTGGTATAATATTCACAATTAATCCCTGTGGGGCTATGTTGTATCTAAGGTATTCTGTCATCATCACCCCGTGTAGCGTGATCCTTATCAATTCTTGTTTCAGCTCCATGAGAGTGGCCCAGTCATTATTGGATGTGCCCGAAGCAGAGGCAGTTGGATTATTCAATATAGATGGGGCTGTTCTCAGTGCTTCGGCGATGGCATCCTCATCAAAACTAAGGCCCCGGTATATCCTCCATAGTATCAGGAGGGTGATCGGGAAGGGAGGTAAAAAATGAATGAATAAACCACAAAAGGATCTATGTGGTTAGAGTGTTGGGCCAAGATAGTGAAGTAGTTTCACTATTGGTAACCTCAAGGGTCCCGTGGGCATGCCAAAATATTGCAAAATATGCAAATATTATATAATCAAAGTAGTGCTTAAGGTACTCTTCGTACGTTGCACCGTTCAAACAAAGAAAAATCTCCTTATTACCTGCCTACATAAATTGCAATTTACATATCTATCCCATACAAATCCAAAGTTGGCCAACACAAATCTAAGCCACAGTAAGTGTTACTGAACTACCTTACCAATCCAAGGCATCAAACCAACAGCAAGAGCCGCAGAACGACTCTTACCAAACAAATGGTTGTCCAAATTCTAACTGCCAAGTTCTGAATGACCTAACGGTCTTTTTTTTTTTTTTTAATACTCACGCCAAAAAGGTTCTCAGTCAGGGGTGACATCATGTGGAAAATCAACATCAGGAAGACCAGAAATATACCGGGCAGCAGAGACAGAGAATCCCCAGAATCTCCGTACCTCCTTAGTAGAGTCCTGTCCTGTCCTCCACAGTAGATTTCTGTCTCCTGACAAGATCACTCCCTCAGATAGCCACTTCTCTGAAGAGCCCCAGGTTTGGCGCCATTCTGTTGAACAAAGAACACTTCTCAGGGGTCCCACTGATACTTAGTCGTTTTAAACTCACAACAACTGTGCCACGATCTATAAAGGGTGGCAATAGGGAGAAAAAGCTGAGACAACTGGAGTCATACTATATTTTAACCCCTCGATACAAAGATGCCCAATGGTCTGAACAATGGAGAAGAAATGCACCATTTTTTGTGATTGCAGTTATGTGTGTATAGATACATAAAAATAAGATGTATTGTATTCTTTTTAGGTTTCAATTTCCTATGCTTCTACCATTTTAAACCACATTTTTTTATCCTGTGGTTTTAGTCTGTTTTTTTAGATGAGGTTTTTTCATGGGTTTTATCTGGAAATTTCCAGTTTTACCTTTGATTTTACCAGTCTTTTTAGCGGGACTTTAACTGGGGATGAAGTTGTGCGCTTTAAGTATGTGAGGTATTCTATTTAATTGAATTTGCTCTTTGTGATAATATGATTCAGAAAGTTTGGGTCTCTAATTTGTGAAGTATTAGCATTACGCTTTATACTTATGAAGATCCAAAATATATGTTAAATATAACATAATTATAGGCATGCTGTCCTACATTAAAAAGGCACTATATGTATTATTACTTCAGCACTTGCAAAAAAGGATGATAAGTTATATGATCAGCAGGCATCATATAGGCTTCGCTAAATGTATTTATTTATTTTGGTGAATATAAGTTATGGTGAACTATTTAATAATGAATTAATGTATTAAGTGTCTTTATGATTTTTTAGCACTTGCATGAATTATTATCGTATGTTATTCATCTTTTTGCGATATTGCACAATACAAGACCTGGAGAATTAGTACTACTTTCGGTATAGGCTTATGCTGAGATAGTTTGTCTTCTATTTCTATTCGTAGAAACCGGATGTTGTAATGTTATGGGTTTTTCACCGTTTCACTTTGTATAAATAGCACATTGGCCCGAGGCATGTCATGTGATCAAGACAGTTGTATACTGTCGAGAAGCGTCATGCCGGGCACTCGCCACTCTTGATGACTTTATGGCAATAAACTGCACATGAAAGTTACGAAACTCGCTATGGTCTGTACCTGAACTCCTGGGGGCTCCCTGTTGGAACAGGACTGTGCAAACATATGTATATATATATATATATTGTAAGAATCCTTCAAACCTCCACATGCAGCAGTAACAGCAGCGGCGAGAGAAGAGACAGACCCCACGTAGTCCAGGCAAGATGTTGTTTATTTTAAGTGCCTTCCAAAATGTAACGTTTCGAGTACTGACGTACTCTTGTTCACACACCACATTTCAAAACTTGGAAAGTTCTTTTATCTGCTAGGTGAAAGCCCGCCCATTGGGCCACACCTCCCACACGTGAATCATATGGTTGTGTCTGATACCAGATAGCAAGAAATTTAAAGGCATAGTGCATCTATTTACAGTGACTATATACATTGGTTGCATCCAAAGAGAACACACATTGCTTTATGCTGCATGCTTGAATAATTATTGCTGGTACTTCAGATTGGTTACTGTTTGCAGATAAATGACAAACATTCTTGTGAATAGTAAAATAACTGCTTAAATGCATTATTGTTGTTGTACAAAACAAAATAACAATAATCATCATATGCATAAATGCATGGCATATCTCCTATTACCGTAACCCCCAATCTGAACCATGAATCCAAAGACAAGCATAAAAAATATTAAACAGATGCAAATCATAGTCATATCAAACTTAATTGCTAATTGTACAGGCACTGCTTATCTGTGAAAGAACCGATTTTTAAAGTACCTATATGTGTAGGTGTCATCCGAAGGGTGGCACCTAAGTGTAAAAACACATTCTCGAGTTTTAGTCCTCTGTCATTATATTTAAAAGATATATATATATATATACAATGATGCATTCATATTATTCAAAATATTATTGCAGAACTATTTACAAGACAATTATGTTTGTGAGAAAAAAGTGCTATAACAATTTTACAGTGACAAAGAAAATCACCACAAAAGAAAAAACCATTTCCAAATATAGCAAAAAGACTGCCCTGCTCAGAAACCTGGACAGCCAGCTCTAAGTTAAGAGACGGGACTATAGCCTTACCTAAAAAAGGTATTTGCTTACAAGAAAAATGTGTATGTACATATTACAAAAATTATGTAGTGTGTCATATTGGAAAAATCTATTATGGGAACTTCAGTTTGCTGAAAAGACATATAGTTTGTGCAGAATATATACAAAGAATTTGATACACTTACAGAAAATTGTGCATGTCCTCTGTCGCATTCAAACCATTGGGTTGTTTGCTGTCGAGTTTGATGATGTACTGCGTTTCTAAACGGCGTAATAGTTTTTCACGATCACCACCCCGTCTCAACGGAGCAACAGCATCGATGACGAAATATTTAAGGCATGACAGATCCCTGTTATGCCTGCTGTTGAAGTGGCGTGCTACCGGATATGCCGCATCGTGATTAACTATAGCACGAAGGTGCTGCAATATTCGAACATGCACCTGTGCGCCAGTGCTGCCTACATAGCGCAGGCCGCAGGTGCAAGTAAGGACGTACACCGCAAACTCCGTACGGCAGTTGTAATTGCCGTAAATTAATGAATCGGAATCAGAAAAAGGAGTGCGGTAATGGGTGGTATTCTGGCCGAACTTGCACGCTCGACATGAGGCGCATTTGTGAAAGCCTTTACCTCCAAACCAGTTGGTGATCTTCGGCAATTCAGGACTAGATTGTACTAACTTGCTGCGCATACTGTATGCTCGCCTGAATGTGACCACCGGTTTGTCTGGGGTCCTGTCACGTAAGACTCCATCTGTTTTTACAATTGCCCAATGCTTGTTGATTATGGATTTTATCTTGCGATGCTGTCTGCTGTACGTGGTTACTAATCTAGTGACATTAGGTGCGTTGTTGTCTTCAGGGGGTTTAGGTACGAACAAAGAGTCCCTTGATCTTTGTTTGCTCTTTTGCAATGCTGTGGCTAAACAGATTTTGCTGTAGCCCCTGGCCTCTAGTCTCTCAAGCATTGCCGTCGCCCCCTCCTCAAACTTTTCCTGAGTATTGCATATTCGCTTAAGGCGTAATAGTTCGCCCAGCGGAATGCTCATGATGACATGTCTGGGGTGGCCACTGCTGGCGTGTAAAATACTGTTGCCAGCAGTGGACTTTCTATGTAGGGAAGTGATAATCTTGTTGCCCATGATGTTAATAGAGACATCAAGAAAATCAGCCGAAGTTTCGCTGATATTAGAGGTGAAAAACAAATTAAATTGATTCACATTAAGTGCACTCACAAAATTTTTAGCACTCGCCATGTCCCCTTCCCATACACAAAAAATATCATCGATGAAGCGCATCCAATGTTTGACACGTTCAAATCCACAAATGCCTGGCAATTCCTGCTCCTCCCACAGCCCCACGTGCAAGCACGCGTAGCTGGGAGAGAAGCAGGAACCCATGGCTACACCACGTATCTGTTTCCAAATTTCCTTTCCAAACAAAAAATAATTGTTCTCCAAACACCATTGTACCAAATTGCAAATCATTTTGTTGTGGCTATAATACATGCATGATTTGCGCCCCAAAAAATGTCTTATACCCTCAATACCTTTCTTGTGTTCGATGCAGGTGTATAAGGACTCAATGTCCAGAGTGATGATGCACCAGTTCTTTTGCCATGCTATGGCCTCTAATTTCAAAAGAAAATCACCTGTATCTTTGATGTAACTGGGTAATGATTGGACATGCTCTTGCAAATAAAAATCGATGTATCGTGAAATATTCTCGCCCATGCTCTTGATGGCAGAAATGATGGGCCTCCCAGGTGTTGGATTCTGCATTTTGTGCACCTTGGGGATTAGATACATGTGTGGTATCACTGGGTGTTCAATTAATAAAAATGCACATTCCGTAGAGGAAATCAGAGTTTCTCTTTTGTAGGACAAAAGCAATTTCTTGATACTGTCCTTTGCATGTTTATATTGGATACCATTACTCCGTATATAACAATCAACATTGTCCAATTGGCGCTTTGCTTCTGTAATATATTGTTCTTTTTGCCACAAAACAATATTACCTCCTTTGTCAGAGGGACTCACAATGATTTCTTGATTTTTGGACAATTTTGCCATTAGGTTGTTGTATTCCCTTGTTTGGAAACTGGACATGTCTTTGTTGGAATGAATTTGTCTGTTGAGTTTCTTTAAATCCTCAATAATGCAGTCATGATAAATATCCACCGCATCTTTGGGCATGACGGGGACAAATTTGCTCTTAGGCTTGAAAGGACTTTCACCTGCTCCCTTTTGGGGAACATCAATTCCACGTAATTCTGTTTGGGTGTCAGCTACCTCCATCTCCGTATTCGGTGCCTCATTGGCACTATTGAGGTTGCATAACGTGATGAGGGTTCTTGCATCATGGGCTGGAACTAAAAAAGGGCTGGTGTTTTCTTCAGCCTTCTTATGTGGATCATCTGAATTGTCGCTGGATTTGTTCTTGATTGCATGAAATTTACGTAATTTCAACTTTCTGATATAAAGGTAAACATCAGCCCTGGTGCTGGTGTAGTCAAATGAGCTTTCAGGACAAAAGTTTAAACCCAATTTCAGAATTTGTTCTTCCGCTGCGGTAAGTGTCACATCCGATAGGTTGACAATTGTACTAGCATCAATCACTAGTTGTTGTTTTTCTTTCTGTACCATTTCTTTTTTGGTGGCTGTGACTCTTTTGGCGCGCTTGCGTCTTGCCCTCCGCCTTGCGTTTTTCCTTTTGCTGCGTTGTGTGACCGCGTCCGCGGGCCTTGAGATTGCAGCTGGGCCTCGACCAAAAAATCCATCTCCTCTCCTAGATCGAGTATGGCATGTGAAGAATTATCCTCCGTCAAACTTGACAAAGACCCGCAGGCGCTGGATAAGCTAGCAAGTGAAGCGGTATCCGTGGATATTGTTTCTTGTATATCCAATGTTGTAGCTGAAACTTGTTGAGTTTGCATTGTTTGGGACTGTGAGCCTAATTTTTGTATTTGCCGCTGCTTTTTTGCTTGGTCGTACTTGCGTGCAAATGTGTAAATTTGTCCGGTCTCGTAGTCGTTAAGATCTCTTGCAAACTTATTTATTTTGCGCACTTTAATTTTGTCCTCATGTTTGTTCAGTCGCTCACTGATATCCTTACGTCCTTTTACAATCATTGCCTGTAATTCAGCATCCACGAAAGCATCCAAATCCTTATTAATCCGTGCTATTTCATCCAGGAGCACAGCACGGTCAATAACTGCATATTTTATTAGGAGCTTTACTATATTCATTGATGCTATCAAGTTCAGTTCCCCCCATTCTCTTAGCATGTTGGGGTTTGGGTCCAAAAAACTTGGTGCCAGCATGATGCGTAAGCCTCTCGGCACTCGCCCCACTTCTTCATACTTAGACAGAGATTTGTGTTCCCACCACTTTGTAATTTCTGCACGAGACTTGTTTTCCAGTAATTTCAACAGTTTTGTAACATCTTGATTGGCTGTAGTAGCGGCGCTGGTTGGTGCTGGCTTACTGCTGCTGCCTAATCCTCGTGGCACTTTCGCAAACAAAGCGGCAGCTGCCGCCTCACGCTCCGTTTCAGAGCTAGCCGCCATGGCTGCGAGCAGAGCAGTCCGATAGTGTGGTAATGGAAGTTAAATGCGCACTGTAGTTAACTGTGATAAAATAAGGGCCGCTGCTGCGCGCCCTTCGCGTTTTGCACGCCGCCTTTGGACACAAACGCTGCCTCCTCACCTGACGTTGATTAGTGAAACGGTGTTCGTCAGCGGGATGACCGGTCAACAGACTAGCCCCTCTCAGTGAAATATATATCCGGTAAACATCCCTTCATATATATACACATTTTCAAAACTGGTGGGGCGCTCGGGTCCGCTCCTATCCTGAAAGTCTCGGGGTGATTCGTCAAGCGGGGGCTGAGAAAAAAGGGGGGTACCAAAACGAGTTTTCCCCATGCAATTTCCCATAGGAACCTTTAGCTGCAGCTACAGCCCGAACTGCTGCACAGAATTACACCAAATTTGGCAAAAAGGTAGCCCTTGGTTCAGAGTCGTGCCTTTTTGTTAAATGATGTAAATCCATTCAGTAGTTCCTTTGAAAATCAAAAGTAAAATCACATATATATATTTATGGGTGCGGAGGATCCGCGTACCCTGCCGAGCACGAGCTGTGTGCTAATTGGCTGTCAACACTCCAAACCAGGAAGTTTTGGCAGCCATCTTGTGCCTCGGTAGAACCAAGGCACAAGAAAACAGAAGAAAAAATGTGCCGAACGAAAAAAGGGGGCAGGGTAGAAACACCCTGGCCCCCTAGGCATTTATTTAAAAAATGGCAAGATCTACACAGGGTGCGCGGATCCTGCCGATAAAAAACAAACAAAGTGCGGACTCCCACGCAGCATTGGTAATTAGCCCCTGGGGCAGCCAAATCTCGGGGGCATTGAAAGAATTGGGTGAGGGGGCAAAGTGGGCCCCCCAACCCCGGGGACCACCACCCCCCAGGGGCTCAAAATATTTAAATTTGGGGGTCCATGACAGACACCCCAGCCCTGGAGACCGCCACCCCCTGGGGCTCTGCAGATTGTGGGATGGCCCTGGGGACCGCCACCCCCCAGGGCCGGATCATGCAGTGTCCCGGGGTGCCCATCCCCCGCGACACTGTAGTTTGCTATGGCAGGACGGGAGCCTCGCGCCTCCCGCGCTGCCATTCCAAACTTGGTTTGAATTTTGAAAGAGAGAGCAGGGAAACCAGCTCTCTCTTTCAAACTTCAAACCAAATAGCTTTTTTCACATGGGGAGCTGCATCTTAGCAGCTCCCCATGTGGAAAAGCAATGCCGGCTCCCGAAGGACGCAGGAAGCCGGCGGGACCTTGGTGGGATTGAGGACCCACCCACGGTTCCCAACGGAGAGGGCCAGCCCCGGGAGATGGAGTCCCCAGGGCTACAAGTGGCCCGTGAGGGGGGCCACGCTGCCCCCATATCAAAATTAAAAAATAACAAAGGCCGGCCCCAGGGGATGGGGTCCCCAGGGTCATAAATGGCCTAAGGAGGGGGCAAGGCAGCCACCCTCCAAAAAAAAAAGTAATTATCAATATGTCCATGCCCGGGGGGATGGTGTCCCCGGGGCAGATTTCGGCCAAAATAAAAAAATAAAAAAACGTTTGGGGCAGGTCCTGGGGGATAAGGTAACCAGGACAAGAATATTAGGGAAAGAAGGGGGGCCACATAGCCCCCTTCTTAATTTTTTTTTAAAAAAAGGACCATCATCACGCCGGAGGCCACACCCCCTCCTTTGAGCACTCCGCGAATGCACCCCCTGGCGCGTTTACAGATGGGGAAATAATTCCGCTTGAATATTGGGGGTCCCTGGTGGCCAACTAGCCCACCAGGAACCTCCAGTATGCGCCAGGGGGCTGCGGAAGCAGAGAGGTGTTCTGAGGCCATGCCCCTTTTTACACTTCTCTGCAACACAGCTCCGTGGCGCTTACTGGAGGTAGCTGGTGGGCTAGTTGCACCCCAGGGACCCTCAGTATTCAAGGGGAGTTAATTCCCCAACTTAAAACGCTCCATGGGGTGCGTTTGCACAGTGGTGAAGGGAGGGGGCGGGGCCTGAGTTGACATGTGTGCAAACACGCCCTATAGCGCGTTTTAAGTTGGGAGATAATTCCCATTCAATACTGAGGGCCCATGGGGGGCAACTAGTCCACCAGGTGCTTCCAGTAAGCACTACTGTGCTGCGTTGCAGAGAGGTGGTCCAGGCCGTGCCCATTTTTCTGCAACGCAGCTCTGTGGTGCTAACTTAAGATACCTGATAGGATAGTTGTATTAAAGGAACACTCAGGATTCAAGGGGACTGGTTAGTCAGAGTCAATTACCACCAGTACCTATCTGGAAAAGTTGAGGGTATAGGATGATTTTACAACAAAGGACTCTTTCTGCTCCTCTGTTTGTTCTTTCTGCACGTCTTTCTTCTTCCTGTACTTTTCTTCTTCTTTGAGGACTTCAGTTGCTTCTTTCTGCATTTTTTTCCTTCTTTCTGTGTGTTTATTTTTCTTTCTTCACATGTCCTACCTCTATAGGCATAGTTAGAATCTAGCATTTATAAAAGCTTTGAAATTCACTTAAAAAACCATAGGTTTCAGTTACGTTTAAGTTAGAAATTAGCATTTAAATAACCTTTGAAATTCACTGAAATAACCATAGGTTTCAGGCAAGTTATAGTTAGGAATTAGCATTTAAAAAACCTTAGAAATTCACTGAAAAACCATAGGTTTCAGGGGCATTAAAGTTAGGTGGACATTTCACTCGTACAAAACCATGGAAATTCCCCTGTTATAGTTAGTTCAGCTAACTATAACTCGCACGTCCGCAATGCACTGCTGATGACGTCACATATTACATCACTCATGACATGGTCAGTGACATCACTCATGACGTCACTGATGACATCATCCTTGTGATAGAGTGGCAGACCTCCTCTCACCCTAATATAACCTTTGATGCACACACTCAAAAATAGAAACTAGCATTTTCAAAAAAATGGAGATACCAATACCAGTTACAACACACCTATTCAGTAATTCTAAGATCTACGCGCACATCCACTCAATTGGCAATAGTTCTATACAGTCACTCATACATGTACTCACTCATCATATGTACTCATACATCTATACATCCTGTTACACACTGAAACTCATCCATAGAGTTACTCACACACATAGGCACACATGCAAAAAAGTATCAAACATCCATTTAGTTATATATACAGTTATACACACACCAGAAACTTACACATACTTACTCTCATAAACAATCACTTATAGAAACACATACTTATTTATACAGGAACCCTTCCAATCTCTCACTCTCACATATACTCACTTATATACACCAATACTCACATATACTAGTTTAAAACAATAGTATTTACTCTTAAAGACACTATTGAGACAGTCATTCACTCACTAACACACCCATACACACACCCATCCACCCATCCAGTCCTGCACAGATGCTGTCTTCAACACATACAAACAGTGAGTCACTCATTCATACATCTATGCACTAAGTAATACCCTCCACCGAACCATACAGACATTCAGACACTCATACTGATACTCAAAAAACCAACTAATAACCCATATAGACACTCATGTAGCTACTCACCAACCCATGCAGCCACTTATTCGCAAAGTGAGAGCCTGATACAGATATTTACATATTTAAACATTACTCACTAACCCATGTATTCACTAAGATACACTTAATTAGTCATACAATCAATTTTACAGAAAAAATCATCTATTTAGACACATATACCAACTTATTCTTCCATCGACCTTGAGATGTACATATATAAAACATATTTATTTTTCAGAAAAACAAACATTCACTGGATGATGTCATTAGTGATGTAATTTGAGATGTCATCCGTGATGCCATGAGTGATGTCACTGACCATGAGGTAATATGTGAAGTAATTAGCAGTGCATTGCGGGCCTGCAAGTTATAGTTAGCTGAACTAACTATAACGGGGGAATTTCTATGGTTTTGTACGAGTAAATATATATATATATACACACATATATGTATATTACCTACTAGCAGGCGCCAGTAGGTAGTTATAGTTGGGACCTAGTTTCCATAGAAAAATTGTTTTTTGATTTGTCAAAATCTTTGGTGCCGTTTGACGAATCTTTGCAAAATTTTCAAAACGTACCGGTCAGCTTCTATCTTGAAAGTTTTGGGGTAAGTCATCAAGGGGGGGCCGCGAAAAAGGGGGGTCCCAAAACGGTAAAACGGAGTCACAAAAAAAGGGTATTAAATGATTAAAAAAAAGAAAAGGGGGCAGGGTAGAAAACCCCGGACCCCCTAGGCTTGGCAGAGGGTCCCGCAGGGGACCCCTGGGCCCAAATAAGTATTATCATTTTTTTTTTTTTTTTTTTTTAAATCAGTAGAATCTGCGCTGGGCATGCGGATCCCGCCCCAAAAATACACGAAGTGCTGTATGCCGCGCTTTATTTTAATGAGCCCCCGG
This sequence comes from Lissotriton helveticus, assembly GCF_964261635.1. Lineage (NCBI taxonomy): Eukaryota > Metazoa > Chordata > Amphibia > Caudata > Salamandridae > Lissotriton > Lissotriton helveticus. Next base: position 406,251,867 of record NC_136073.1, read on the forward strand.
GAGGGCCAGGTCCCAGCGGCAATATGTAAAATATATGCGGGCTGTGCTGGCCCTCACAGCCCTGGGGACTGCCACCTCCCCGGTGCTTTTAATAATTATGGATGAGGGGCCTTGGGGGCCCTCAAGCCCCGGGTACTGCCACCTACCAGGGGCTTTACTTAATTATTTGGGGGGCCTCGTAGGCCTCGCTAAGACACGGGGACAACCACCTACATGGGGCTTTTATACTAAGCATGTGTGGGGGGCCCAAGCCCCCCCCACACACTGCCCCAGTGACTACCTTCCATGAAGCTAAGCATATTGCTTTTTGACAAGGGGAGCTGCATGTCAGCATGGGTTCGCGACTCTTGGCAAAAGTTAAAAAAAAGTATGTATGTTTTTAAAAAAGTAAGATTGACTGCTGGATTACAGGGTGGCTCTAAAAAAGAGCCCTTGTTTTTAATATGAGTTTGTTGTAACTACATGTAATTGCGAATGCACAGCTTTAGGTTGTTGAGGAAGACTCTGTTTCCTTGATCAGTGAAGTACACTCCATCACTTCTGTAGATGTCGTCCATATCAAAACGTAGATTGTTGTTGTAGATGTACCCCATTCTATGATCTCTGAAGTATGCAGAAACAGTTTTACTGCCATTCTTCCTAGCTTTCTCAAACTGTGGAAATAATTGATTTGACCAGTTGCATTTCTGTCTTTGGCATATATTAGAGTATACAAAGACAGGTTGAGGCAAAAGCAACATCAATTGTGCAAAGGTGTCCAGCTTACCAACTGTGACGTGCCCCTACCCCTGACCTCCAACCTGCACTCTCATTCTTCTCCTATGGATACTGATACCCCCCATTGGCCCTACCCTCCAGAAATCCTAGCCCGTCTACCAGGCCACCATCACAAGTCATCAGAAGAATCTCCAAACCCTCAACCTCAAATCCTCCCTACCACAGAGATATTGAAACTCATGACTCTGGTCGATCTAGTTTCATTACGAGGCCTACTGCACACTCCACCAGCTCCGTCTTCATACCATCGGCCCCATACCCACAAGAGCACCCCTCATTTAGGGATGTGGACACTCGCCAACGCAAAGCTACCGAATTAACCTTGAGCATCCACAATTCCATTACGGACCTAAAGAACCTCCTGCACCTCACCGAGCTCTCTATCTCAAATATCAGGCTCTCGCAGAACTCTACCCCCACTTCCTCCCCGGAGCCCCTTCTCCACCCATTACCGGTAACTCGGAGACACTTGCCCCCTCGCAGACAACCGTGCCACCTAGCAGAGGAAGAAGTACTGACCCTCCTCCAAACTTACAAACCTAATCCTACAACGACTAGCCCTCTGGAGCTCTCGGGGAAAGAAATTGTGGAGCTCCTTGCTAGCTATGAAACCTCAGGCCCTTCTGACCCGAGGAAAGAACAGCCTATACGTTCAGTTGCAATCAACCCCTACAGATCAGCCACTCTCCGCAACAGAGGGGTAGTCAACAGCAACCTAGCGCTAGTCCCAACCTCTGCCCTTAGTCACAACACGCATCCCGACCCTCCTCTTTCCGGTCTCCGTGTCAACTGATGCTCTGCAGTGCCTCTGATGTCGCCAATCTCATTCTGAACCGAAATGCGGAATTTACGATCTTGACTGAATCCTGGTTAAATGAATCTTCAACACCCTGCCTAGACCTTCTAGTCCCGCCCAACTATCATATCGTAAGGCTGAATAGGCAATCAGAAAAAAAGGGGGTGGCATTGCCTGCATCTACCGCTTCAACCTCCTTCTCACTGAACTGGCCAAAACCACAGACTCTTGCGAATATCTTGCTCTCTCCTTGTGCAGCAACACCACCCTTCAGTGCAGTCTGCACATCTTTTACCACCCCCCAATCAGGAATGACACTTTCACTGACTACCTCCTGGAAATCATCACAGCCATGGGGTCCCATAACTTCAATAACATTTTCCTTGGCGACTTTAACTTGCACTGGAACGACCCCAAGGACCCGCAGGTCTATGCCATCAGAGACTTCTTGGCCGACCAAGCCCTTACCCAAGCCTGCTCTCCCCTTACCCACTCGAAAGGCGCCATTCTAGACTGGATCATTTCGAAGGAATCTGCGGTCAAACTCATCTCCATAGATCCTTGCGACTGGTCTGACCACCACGCTATCACCTTCCTTATGCCTAGCACTCACAAGACATGGACACCACAACTGGTGATCCCCAAAAGATGGATCAGGGACACCAAGAACCTTGACCACGAGAAATTGGCTGCCCGTTGTGAAACTGACCTCCTCCCTCCTCCAAATCTCACCACGGTCAACAACCTCACTGAACATTATTCCACAACTATGTCCAACATTATCGATGACCTTGCTCTGCTAAAACTAAAAAGAACACAGATCAAAGAAACCCCATGGTTCAATGGATCCCCCAACAACGAGAGGAGGTCCCTCTGACAAACAGAACGGAACTGGAAAAAGCACCCATCGCAGCCCATCTTAAACTTCTTCGCCAGGGCAGAAACGCCTATAACAAGAAAATCCTCAACTCTAAAAAAGATTTCTCAGGACAGAACTGGATAACGCCAAGAATAGACCTTGCAAATTATTCGAGTTGGTCAAACACCAATCGAACAAACTGGCCAAATCGTCCAAAGAAACCCCTATATCTACAATTCCATGCGAGTAATTTTCCTTCTTCTGTGATAAAATATCTGCCGTAGGAAAGGAACTCATATCTGCTACCTATCTCCAAACCCCGCCGGCACTACCTCCTCACTGCGCCACCCCCACCGACTTCCCTCAAAAACCAAGCGTCCTGGATCAACTTTAAAGTCTATGATGAACAATCTGCCTCAAAAATTCTATTCTCTTTAAACCCCGACAATCACTACAATGACCCTCTCCCTGCAAACTGCTTAACCGCTGCTTCCCAGGATATCATCCCATCTTGGACTGCAATAATCAACGCCTCCCTCTTACAGGGATCGATACCTGACTCTCTCAAAGCCGGCCAGGTTGTCCCCATTTTAAAAATCCTGCGCTAGATCCTCCTTCTCCTGACAATTATAGACCTATCACTGGCTCACTTCTAACCAGCTTAAACTCAACGCTAAAAAAACAGAATTCCTCCTAATTGCACCACCTAACACCAATACAGACATTCAAGCATGGATCAAGGCTATCATAGCGCTAAACTGCCCTCCTACCATTGTGAACTCTGCTAAATCCCTTGGAATTATCTTAGATGGCAACCTGAACATGCGTGGCATATCAATGCAATGGTCAAAACTGCCAGATTTCAAAGATACAACCTAAGGAACCTGAAACCATTCCTCGACACCCCAGATCTAAATTTGGCTTTCAGGCTCTAGTCATCTCTAGGCTAGAATATGGTTGCTTCACCCTCGCAGGCCTACCCAAGAGCTCTCTGGCACCCTTGAAAACCTGCCTCAACGCCGCCGCCAGACTTCTAATGGGGTCCAAGAAGTACGACCATATCTCACCCCACCTCAAAGCTCTTAACTGGCTTCCTCTTGATGCCAGAATCCAATTTAAGCTGGCTTGTATCACCCACAAGGCCCTTTATTCCAAGTCCCCTGCTTTTCTCGCCCAGAAACTCGTGATTTCTGGAGGTGCCAAAAAACCCGGTCCGCCAGAGACCATTTGCTCCAACCTGCGCGCTTCAGGAAAAGAAGAACGTATAATCGTGCCTTCTCTGGGGCTGCCCCAAGAATATGGAACTCACTCCCACCGCCTTCAGAAGATTACCATCTCTAGCTCACTTCAAAAAAGAGACCAACACTTTCCTAATGGGCAAATTCCTCTCCTAACACTCACGTTACAACCACCTCCGTAACTTGGCTTCGCCTATTGTTACGGCATTGTCCCGGGACCCTTCTCTCCTTTGATACCCGCCAGGCACTTCCGAACAAACCACCCGGGTATTGAATCTGCATCTCTAGCTTAATGTATCGATTTGATCCTACCCCAAAATGTATCTGGTTATTATGATTGTTTGTTCTACCATATGTTGCCACCTGTCCCTATCCCTTTGACTTTTTCTTTCCCCCCTATGTATTCTACTTGTTACTACTGTAAAGCGCTCTGATAGCCTCACAGGTCTGGTTTGCGCTCTATAAAACACTAAAATAAATAAATACACAATAAATAAATGATCCTTTCTAGACCTACCCCAGTCAATGTGCCTAGGTCATTACCACCACAGTGCACAATCATGAGGTCAGGGGGTTGGAGATGCAAAAAGGTTTTATCCAAAGGCAACAATTGGTGCCACTTTAATCCTCTCTGTGCAATCCATTTAATGTCCACATCTTCCAAACATAGGTCTGTGTCAATTCCTCTGCATTCAGCATAGCTTTTGTACCAGAAGACATAGCTGTGTCCTATAATCCACACTGTGAGCATTTTGAATGGATGCCTGGAAGGAATGAAAACATGTCTGTAGCTGAGTAAGTCAGTTGGTAGAATGAGAGGTATCTAAGATGGTGGAGAACATGTTGTTTTTTGAAAAGTTGATAGGCGATTGGCTGTTCATCAAGATTGTGCACTCAAAAATAGGATGCATATTACTTTGCTGAGGTATCATGTTTGTGATTCGTTGTTAGAAAATGTTTAAGGTACAATTGATACCATAAGGTAATATTTTGCAAAAGTCAACCTCACCTGCTGTCTGCATTAGTAAGTTTGTGTGCTAAACTTGAAACTACGGTGAACTTGTGACCTGCCAGTACAGTTGAATGTTCCATGAACTGTTACTATGAAAACTGCCAATAAGTTGTTGTATAGCTTTATTTCGAAATATTTCTCATTTCTTAAAAGCATTTACAGTGTAAAAACAATTATGAGATAAAAAGCAGTTATGCAGTTCGACCATTAATACATAAGGTGCAGATCAAAAACAAACAGTAAAATATGTACAACATTTGTGCAGATCAGCCAAATAAAATACATTTATACAACATACAATAATAAACTATCGTTAAGAAGATGCAAAATGACACAACATCGAGCGGCTAAAACCAGAGGAATCAGGATAGATACCCTTACTGGAGGATCATTTTCCTCTCAGATCTTATCCTCCAAGCCCATCCCAAGAATTTTGCCAGGCCACAAGCAATGAAGGGGTGAGTGTCAGATCTTAGCGTCTGTAAGGCTTCCGCATGTGACCGAGTGCCCAGCCTCAGGCAAAGAGGTTTCAGCCATCTGCGGCGTGGGGCCGCGTACGCTGAACACTCAAACATTAAGTGGGCAATGGATTCATCCCTGTTAGCACAGAAAGGGCAGGTTGCTATGGTTTGCCAGGGTGGTTTCCAATTCGCTGTCCATGTACAAAGGGGCAAAACTCCAACCCTAAATTTTAAATACAGTGCCCTTTCCAGAGGGTTGGAGATCACATCCAGACAGGGTTCTCTAAGGAGGGAATCTTTAATAACCAAAAACTCAGCAGCAGATCTGCAAAGATTAGAGTGGCTCACTCTCTCATTTTCCACCCATGACCAAAATAATTTCTTCAACTGTTGTTTAGGTGGTGAAGATCTATTGACCCAAGCGTCTCCCAGGCCCAGTTCGAAAAGGAGGCGCTTTACTTCCATGAGCCAACCGATTTTGGACCACCCCGGGGTTGCGAGGAGTTCGCATAGTGCGTCTGCATAGCTTGAGAGTTCAGGGACATTCCAAATGCGGGCCCATAACAATAGAGGGCGTAGCTTTGACTGCTCGGCTATGGAGCGTGTGCCTGTGTCAAGTAAGAGAGGGAGAGTGGGAAAGCTATGAGGAAGCCTCATTAAGTCTTTGAGGAATTTATTCTCAAGCTGGGACAGAGTATCAAATTTCTGTGTGCCCCACAGCTCTGCCCCATACAACGCCGCACTCACAGCTTTTGCCCTATAGATATCTAGTATCACCCCAATAGGTTTTAGGGGAGAGGCACGATGTTCTTTTAATAACGCACCTGTGACCCTCCTATGCGTCAGAATAATTTTTTGGTGATGCGCCTTCCAACTCATAGAGTCACAGAGTCGTATGCCTAAATAATCGAATTCCCTTACCCTTTCTAGTGGGACTGAATCAAGGGTTGGGGGGTGTACTGACTTCCTAGGGGGATTCAGCACCAGGAACTTGGTTTTGCTGATGTTAATAGCCAAGCCCCTGGCGTCACAAAAGCCCTGGAACCTTGATAGCAACGTTTGGAGGCCTAGCGGGGATTTCGAGATCAACAAGGTATCATCTGCGAACAGGAGAGTTGGTATCTTCCTGCCCGCCAGGGAGGGTGCATCTGCTGGTAGTTTGAGAAGATGCTCCACCACTCCATTTAGATATAGTGAAAATAGAGTGGGGGCTAGCACACACCCCTGACGGACACCCCTGTCAACAGAGATACGAGGTGTTTTTTGGCCCTGCATGCCCCATCTAACTTGAGGAAAATGGCTTTCGTGGAACTTAATGATCAATGCGAGCAGGTATGAGGGCATGCCCAAGCCCTCAAGGACGGCCCACAATTGGTTCCGTGGGACTAGGTCAAAGGCAGTCCGCAAATCTATGAAGGCGAGATACAGACTGCCTTTGCCCAGTTTAACCACTTTCCAATAAAGCATTAGGAATCGGAATGTCTGCTCAATCGTGCCAGTTCCTGTTCTAAAACCGGCCTGAAAGTCAGACAAGACCTGCTTTTCCTCGGCCCACTGCAAAATCCTCCCTAAGACTACCTTCCCTGCTACCTTCTGGGTGGAATCAAGGAGACTTATAGGACGGTAGTTGGCAGGGTCGTCTCTGCAACCTTTTTTAAAAATAGGGACGACTTCCGCACCCCTCCAAGAATCTGGGAGTCCTCCGCCCTTCGTAGCCTCATTCAAGAGTTGGGCAATGAGTAAACTCCACACCTCCAGGTTAGTCCGGAGCAAGTCGCCCGGGACGCCATCTGGGCCTGCCGCCTTATTGGGCACAAGACACCTGATCGCTACTTCAACCTCCTTGGGTGTAAAGGAGGGGACTAGCTCTATGCTAGCTTCCGGCATGCTGTAGCTGGGACCCCTGGTCAGGCCCAAGGCCCCTAATGGGTTAGAATAGAGTTTGGAAAAGTGAGCCAACCAGGCCTCCCCTGTGATGTTACATGTCAGCAATGAGTCGACCGGCCTGTCCCTTCCTCTAAGCAAGGCCCAGAAACCCCTTGAGTCCTTACTGGAGCAGGTGTCCATTAGGTCTCTCCAAAAGTTTGTTTCATGGGTATCCTTTGCCACTGCTAGGGCTTTTTTATAGTTTTTCCTAGCGAGAGAGATCTGAGCGGCGTCTTTCCTACCAACCGCTCGGATAAGTGCGCTTTTGGCTGCACGACAGGCAGGGGAGTACCATTGGTCTCTACCCGTATGTCAGCTTTCCGAGTGGCCCTAGCCCTACCCTGAGGAACCATAAACAGGTCGCTGAGCGATGCGATGGTCTCCGTAAATGTCGTAAGAACGGCAGTATCGGAGTCCAGCGCACCAATAAGTAGAATGGGGGAAGGGTTGAAACTTAGCTGTGGACTTAAAATGTGAAATGGTTACTTAAATATAAGTGAAAAGTTAGTAAATTAAAGTTTTATAAGACAGTAGTATGTGGAGAAGTAGTGCGTTGCGGAAAATCTATACTAGTATTATTAAAAATAGATTTTTGAACTCCCATGTGGATTTGTGGCTCCACCGCAGTGGAGTCGCGACTTCAGAAAATTACGGACGCAGTTTGGGCACTATTTGAAGATAGTTAGAAAGTGTTAATATGTCTAACCAATAGAAATGTGTTTTACAATTTGAAATAATGATGAAAGCAATGTGATTTGATACTTACATTTATTTGAGTGCAAAAAGAGAGGGAACGTTTGCCATTTCTGGTTTCACCTTTCTGAGAGAGGTGCATTACATTTCTTGTGTGCAAAGAAAATCTGTTAGGAGTTTCTGATATTTGGTATTCTGCAATACTACCTCAAATGTGAGTAATCAATTTGTAAGGTGTATTATATTATATTCAGCACTGCTTTAATGTTTCTAGTCATATTTTCACTTTTAAAAATAAAGAAATCCAAGTTTTGAAATTGTAAGACAAATGTGATATATTGAATTTGTTATGAAATGTACGGCTCTCTATTACACTTTGTATTATTGTAATGAAAAGAGTTATGAAATACTTTGTAGATAGTAACGTGGCAGAAGGATTAGTGTTGGTTTTCTGAAATTATCCAGGTAGTCCTCTTGTACTGAACTTTTCACTGAGGCCTTACTCATTTAGTCATGCATTCTCTCAGGCACTACCCATCTATTTGTATGTTTCCTTGATACATGATGCCACTTTTAAAATGTACAGACACATGCAATCATGCTTTCTGGAATATTGTGAGACTTTTACAGCTAGATTGAAAAGTTTGCTGCTTTTTATTTGCTTAGGTCCAACACTTTGAGTAGTTACTGAAAAACAAATTTGCAGTCCAAAACCGAGGTTTAATACATCTTGGCAGGGTATTAGTTACTAGCCTAGCTTGTATTGGTCTTTGGAGATGTATACTTCAAATATGCTGCATGCTTTTAGGTGTCTTTTTAAAATGGGAAGTGCACTCTTTTAAGTTTAATGAACTTTTTAGACTTATGACTGAAGTATGAGTCTGTTTGCACAAGTAGTCTCTCACATGTTATGACTAAATATATGATAGAGGTATACAACTCTGATGTACATGTATCTGTATGTTTCTTTTATATATGATGTCACTAGGAAAAGGCACAGGCACATGCATACCATGTATTCCCTCAGACATTAACCATAGATTTGTGCATTCACCCAGGCACTACTATCCCACTCAAACATTAAATCAGGCACTATCCATGCTCTTATCTACTCACTCATGTACTACTGATGCACTTGTGGAATGGCCCAATCATTACCCTTACACTCATATTTTCTCTCAGGTACTTCCCATATACTCATACAATTATCCAGTACTACTGCTGCAGTCATAGAATCACTCAGGCAGTACCTATGCACTCTTCCAGTCACTCAACCAGAACCCATGCACTTATAAAATCACCCAGGTACTACCTATGCACGTATACAATCACCCAGACACTACCACTGCACTCATGCAACCATCCAGGCACTACCCTTGTACTCATGCAATCACCCAGGCACTACCCTAGCACTCATTGAATCACCCAGGTACTATTCATGCAATCCTGCAATCACCCATGCACTACCAATGCATTAATGCATTCATATGTGCACTAAGGTGCTTCTTCTGAACTCATGCAATTCATGGAAGCACTACCCATGCAGTGTTCCTATCATCCAGGCACTACCCGTGCACACAAGCAATCACTCAGGTACTACTTATGTACTCTTCCAATCACCCAGGCACTACTCATGCACTCATGCAATCACCCCGTCATTACAGATGCACTTGTGCAATAACCCAGACACTACCCTTTCACTCTTCAAATTATCCAGGCACTATCCATGCACTCCAACAATCACCCAGGCACTGCCCATGCACTTATGGAATCACCCAGGCACTACCTATGCAGTCATTTATTAACTCAGGCAGTATCTATGCACTCCTCCAACCACTCAGCCAGTACCCATGCACTTAAATCACCCAGGCACTACCTATGCACGTATACACTCACCCAGGCACTGTGAGTGCACTCATGTAACCACCCAGGCATTACCCTTGTACTCATGCAATCACCCAGGCACTACCCTTGCACTCATGCAATCACCCAGGGACTACCCTTGCACTCATGCAATTATCCAGGCACTACCCATGCATTCCTCCAATCACTCAGTCACTACAGATGCTCTCACACTCTCAGGTAATACACATGCACTCATACATGCACTGAGGCACTTCTCCTGCACTCATGCAATCATGGAAGCACTACCCATGCAGTCTTCCTATCATCCATGCAGTACCCATGCATTCAAGCAAACGTGCAGGTACTACTCATGTGCTCCTTCAATCATGCAGGCACTACTTATTCACACTTGCAATACCAATACACTACCCTTGCAGTTCTCCAATCATCCAGGCACTATCCATGCACTCCTGCACTCACCCAGGCACTATCCATGCACTTATGCAATCACCCAGACATTACCCGAGCACTCATGCAATCACCCAGGTAGTACTCATGCACTCCTCCAATCACTCAGTTAGTACATATGCACTCCTCCAATCACCCAGACAATATCCGTGCAATCATACAATCACCCAGGCATTACCCTCACACCCCTTCAATCACCCAGCCACTACCCATGCACTTATAAAATCATCCAGGCACTATCCATGCACTCTTGCAATCACCCAGCCACTACTCATGCACTTCCTAATCCTCTAGACTTTACCCATGAACTCCTTCAATCACTCAGGCAGTACTACCAATGCACTCTTCCAATCAGCCAGACATTAACACAGCACTCATGCAATCACCAAGGCATTATCCATGCACTCCTCCAATCACCCAGTCATTACCTGTGCACTTGTGCAATAACCCCGGTACTACTCTTGCACTCTTCAAATTATCCAGGCACTATCCATGCACTCCAACAATCAACCAGGAAGTACCCATGCACTTACAAAATCATCCAGGCATTACCCATGCACTCATGCATTCATTCAGGCTCTATACAAGTAGTCCTGCAATCACTCAGGCAGTATCCTTGCAGTCACACATTCACTCAGGTAATTTTTCTATTTTTAACCATTATATGTGGTTCCGTAGGAAACGTTTAAAATAAATGAATGTGTTTTCTAACAATGTTTTCTTTTTTTGTTGTTGTTTTTGACTTTTTTTAAACAAAACAAAATTGAAGACTCCAGTAAAACTGGTTTGGAGAAAAATGGAAAAAAAACATAAGGAGCAGATAAAAAAAAAATTAACACATATGTTGTAATTGCATTGTTAATGACATCAATGCATTACTCCCCAATGCAGAGCTTTGCATCACATTTCTTGCAACTAATTGTGGCATCCAGTAGTTCTGGAATGACGTGTGACCTCGTGTAGGTGGAAGTCCTTGTGAGGATGTTGAAGGAGCATTTGGATCTTGTTGAGCTGCTCCATTCCTCTCCCTTTGAGAAACTTCTTTTGCCAGATGCAAAGGGGTGGATTGTCTCCAAATGTTTTTTCATGGATGACGTTCCACATAAGTACATTTTGTCTGAACCTATCGAGAGTACTCTTTTACAGATCTTACATGTAACTTTACTTACATTGACCTTCTTCTCTCCCTCTGGCACAGTGAAGAAGGCCCAAACCACACTTTCCTTTCTTTTTGTAACTGGTTCCACAATATCATCTTCTTCTTCCCGATGGTCTTGGTCAGGATGCCATTGTTTAAATAAAAAGTCAAGAAATACACAAAAATAGAAAAATCAAGGAAGATACAAGAAGCAGGTCTTGCCAGGAAGACAGACAAATAATAAGAGGAATAAAACAGGTGTTGGATCCTCCCTCTTACAGAATACAAATGTTTTAAACCAATCAGAAGCTTTCTTTTCAGGTCACATGGAGTCGCAGAGGGTGCGTTCCCCCGTCGTGTAATGTATAAATAGGTGTTTATAAAATATTTTAAAAAGTATATTAGTGAAAGTGTTTATACAAATCTGATATTTTAACTTTGTATAGTGATATTTCACACTTTAAAAATTACACCGGAGTCGCGATCTCTGCTCGTTCCAGGAAATACGTGCCGGGAAGGGTTGCGCACCCTGCGTGCATACGTTGCGCACTCATGAAATTTCATACAGTTCATAGTAAAGTAAAAAATACTGTTTATAAATGTTTTCTAAATTATATTAGTGAAAGTCTTTAACCAAAACTGATATTTATAATTTCTACAATGATATTTCATACTTTTGAAATTATGCCGAAGTCGTGACTCTAGCACGACTCCAATATGCGCGCCAGCAGGGTTCGTGCACCCTGAATCCGTGCATCGAGTAGGTTTGCGTAGGGTGCGCTACCTCTTTGTAAAAATGTTTTTAAAAAAGCATTATAATATAATGAATCAACTTTTACAGTATTAAACGCATTATTTCCACAAAATATAAATGTAAGTTGTACATAAAAGAAACAGAGTACGTTTTAAGTAGTGTATGATATATATATATATTATAAAAAGGGATTTTAATTGTTGAAGTAGATTTTAGAAAAACTAAGTTTCTTTAAAAAAAAATCAAAAACATGGTTCCAATCATTTTTAAATAGAAGGAATTCAATAAAACACTTAGAAATATTGTAAAAAAGGTGAGGTTAGAAATAATTTGATACTTAAGAATTACAATTTAAAATACGTTACAAATTCACTGAAAAAATCATAGGCTTCAGGGACATTATAGTTAGAAATTAGCATTTCAAAAACCTTTGAAATTCGCTGAAAAACCATAGGTTTCAGGGAAGATATAGATAGAAATTAGCTTTTAAAAAACCTTTGAAATTCACTGATTGAGATCAGAGGGGACACCATCCATGGCAAACTACACCACAAAGACACAACCAGCAACAGTTTGCTTCATGCCCTCAGCAGCCACCCTGATCCCCTTAAGTGGAGTATACCTTATGACGTACTACTGAAGGCAAAACACAACTCTAGTACAGATGTAGCCTTCAAGGATGTAGTCAACATCATGACCTTGAGATTTAGAGAGAGAGGTTACCCCCAGTGGGTGCTTAATAAAATCATCAGACAAGTGGAACAGGTACAGAGGAAAGATACACTATTTACACAGACAGCCATAGAAAATTAATATCTGAACTCCAAAACCAGGATGATCCTCCCTTATAACAAAAATGCCTAAGAGATCAAGCACATTCTTACCAGAAACTGGGACATACTGACCAGTCATCCTATTATTGGGCACATGGTAAAAGATAGACCTAGTATCACCTATAGATAGGGAGTCAGCCTTAGGGACACATTAGTCTACAGTGACATCTCGCGACACAGTACCATTAAGGATCAAGTTCTGATTGGGCTCTTTTCATGTCGTCACTGCAAGGCGTGTAGAAACAGCTACACGAGGAAAGAACTGACTATTGAAAATGGTAGTAGTAAGGTGATCACACAGTTCCTGACATGTAGCACACCTTTCATCATCTATGTGTTAGAGTGCCCGTATAAACTCAAGTATATTGGAAGTACCACTCTAACAGCCAAGAAACGGGTACTGGAACACATGAGAGTGATAACCAACAAAGACCCGCACTATCCAGTAGCGTGCCATTTCCAGGAATATCACTATTCTAATAGTGCATTACTGAGCTACTATGTGATAGAACGCATCCCTAGACCACACAGAGGGGATGATAGAACCATCAAACGCAGGCAACAAGAGTCTAAATATATTATTAAATTTCAAACTAAAGGCCCAGGGTGTTTGAACTCGACTGAGGTATTGGGAGTCCACCTGTATGAAACATGAGAGAATGTATTCTCTCTCTGTAAATTTTTCTTCTAGGGTATGTTGTATTTGTATTTTGTACATATCCGTTTTTATTGTATGATACACATATGTAATTTTTACACGTTTTCTTTTCTCTTTCTCTTTTATGTTTAATTTTCTACAGGAGGAAAGGAAGGGACCCTCTCTACAATGGCAGTTCACCCACACAGGTTCCCTACCCTTTTCTTCAGAGGCACGAGGTGGTGACACGTCACTAGAGATAAGAAATTGCAACCATATATAGTTTTTGTTTGTCTTGACTGGACATTTACCTTTTCCTTTTCTGAACACAATAATGTCTGATACCTTTTGATAAGGTACTGGCCCGAGATTATGTACTGTAATCAGATGGCCTGCTTAGCTTACCTTGGTCTGTATTCTACTTATCTGAAAGATGCAATAGAAGTAGAACATTCATTCCAGGGATGCTTGTCCATAACTGTTAGTAGTATTATTCTGCTTGTGCCAGTTTCTCTATAGTGCAGATGTCTGCACACCAACACAATTTTATATTATGGCATATCATGAATCCTGTTTCACGGCACCTTAATTTGTGCAACCACATAATTATATTACCTGTAAAAAGACAATACTACACTCTATTGCCTTGGGGTAGAGACGGCACAGGTGAGGAATCTGATGCACTTTGACAATACACTGAACTTTGTTGATCTTGAGTCGTATGCACAGCAACACTATCTTCAGGTTACCTTATGGCCCTCTTGAAGGCCTGCATTCTGAGCCATATGATGATGCACAGTGTGTGCGATATTAGTTCTTGACATCATTATTGACATTCTACTTATATGTGCACCAATATACATTGTGATTTCTAATATTAGTTGCATAGAAGAAATTGCTGTTTGTATTCAGAACTCTATTTCAAAACATTATTTTAAAATACTATTATGAGAGCCTTTACTTAACTGGCAAAAAGATATGACTATAACTGTGGATTCTAATGTACCATGGACAGTCTAAGATTCCCACACATTTATATATGTATATTTATTTATACACTTAAGCAAAACAAACATTCTGTAAAAACAGCCTTGTGAACAAGCGGCGTGGGCCGCAAAACGCTTCGAGCAGTGTGCTGGTTAAGAGCTGGTATGAGAATTAAATAACAGAACCCACTTTGGATTTTTGGTCTTTATTGGTGAAACAAGTGGCTGGGAGTGCGCGAGAAAGTTTGCCTGTGCAAAAACGGAATCGATCAACAAGCAGCAAGGCTCTGCTGCACTCGGAATGCACCGCCAGGAGAGCACTTGGTAGCCCTTACCTGGGCCACGAAACTTGGATTACTTATTCTTTTGGGCTCAAGTGAACGCCGGCTATAACCTGGAAGGAATACCAGAGGAGACAAGCTGAAGCTAACCAACTGGGGGAAACGAGGAAAACGGACCGGAGGGTAAGCTGAACTCGAATTATCCCTGTGGGGTAAGCGAGATTTCCTTTATTACTTCTACTAGTGCAACAATCGCTCGAGAGATATGCCGGTTGGTCTCTAGATTGTGTGGGAGATCAGCAAAAGACACGGGTCAAAGAACTCGGGGAACTATATCCCAAATTTTGAATAAACTGATAATTCCCACATTTGGAACCAGCCATAACATTAATGACCTGGGTAATGAAAATTGGTGAAAATACAAATCAAAAAACTGATGAGATGGCGTCCATTTTGTCATGCTTCGGAACAATGACCCGAAGCATGCGGCTAAAATGGAATTAACATCACATGAAGACCAACATCCTGAGACTGAAAATACAGACACCGATCAGGAATTGGAAATAATAAATCTCTCAAAAAAGACTCTTACAGAAATGGAAGTCAGTATTTTGAAAAGAGGACTGAATTTTTGCCCAGCCAGCAGGATTGATTTAGCAGAGACACAAATTGACCTTTATAAATTCGTGAGAAAAATAAATCTGGTGAAATTCTTCGCTGAGAATCCAAAAATGGCTAAATATCAAAGACAAACTCCGCAAACAACAATGACTTTGCCATCACGAGATGCAGAAAGTTTCATTACTCTCATGGAGTGGGTTGAGGACCCTCAAACCGAAACAGGAAACATTGAAACACATTGCACACAAATGGGAGCAGGATGTAGTAAGATGAGACCGACATCTAAATTCTATCCACAACTACCCCCTGGAAACAAAATAGACGTTGTTGTGTTGTGCGCGAGTCAGCGCGAGTACATGCTTGATGCGAGGTTTCCCTCGAGCATTCATCACATGGACTCGCGCCGACTCGTGCTATTGTTTTCATTCAATTTGGTCTCGAGAGATATTATTATTCAATTGTGCATCACTCGAGACCACTCTCAGTTAGTAGCTTTAGTAATGTATACTCTAACTGTATTCTGGTCAGTTACTGGTGATCGACTCAGAGACCGGAGCTGTATACGGGGAGTGCTTCATTTATGAGAATAAACTCATTTCTACAACTTACAATTGTTGATATTTACTCAACAAACTTGGCGACGAAGGACGGAGCACCGAACCTGTTCCTGAAAGAAGCACTTCCTGTCCATTTAAATACTCATTTACGTATTTCTTTGAAAATTATTAAAGCATTTAAACGCTTTCTATTACGCTCCAACTTACATGAAAGCGATGCACAGTCTTCTGAGGAACTGAATTCCCGGATGATTTGGAAATTGACTTTCCAGCTGAAAAGCCGATTTTATTTCACTCGCGTGTGAAGGTGCGCGTTTTCATTTCTTGATCGCGCTAGCTAATCCTTCCCATACACGCATTGGCTGACGATGAAGAGGAACTAACTCCTACATTTAGTGCGCTTTCACTGATTGGATTAAGCAGAACCAATTACAACATTTCACAAGAAAATTAGTGAAGCCGCTTTCCATTGGTTTACTACTCTGGATGAAACTGACAAGGTGACTTCGTTTCTTTCCTCTTCCTATTATAAAACGAGGAGATTTATTTAAATAACGAAGTAAACACTTCATGAACAGAGAAACGAATGGTATTTGAAAAATTGAAAAGCAGAAAAACGGATGATATTCATCAGAAAAATGGATGGTGATAAAAAACGACAGGAAATCTTTTCTTGACTGTTTTGTTTTTCTGCAACACTCAAGTATTTCAGTATTTTCCTAAGACTAATTTTTGTGTTATCCTCTTTAATATCAGTATACAGTGTAAAGTATCCTGCTTATTTACTTATTTCAATTACTATGAGTGCTCAAGGCTATACACTTTCGCCTCCACAAAGCTATTGGTCAGCTGGTAGTTCCCCTTGTATGCCCTGGATTGAATGGAAGGCTTACTTCTTGAATTATATTGAGACTTTAGATGCAAATGGAAAAATGAAAGCACCAGAAAAAAAGGGCATTTTTTTACACAGTTTGGGTCCTGAAGGATTGAAAGCCTTCAATCAACTCCCTACTTCACAAGCTAGTGGTGACATGAATGTATTTGACAAAGCTGTTTATGATTTTGATAAGTATTGTTCTCCCAAAGTATGCATAGGAATTACTAGGTTTAAGTTTTTTCAGAGAAAACAGTTATGTGAGGAAACTGTAGATAATTTTGTTTCATCTCTGAAAACTTTAGCTCTAGATTGCAAATTTGGAAACTTACAAGAAGATTTTATAAGAGATCAAGTAGTCATGCACTCTAAAAATGATACCATACAGGAAAGACTTTGGATTAATGGTGATGAAAACTTAGATTTTGTTTTGTCAATTGTTAGAAAGGCTGAACTTTCTTGTAGAAGCGCATTACAGGTTAAAGGGAATGATGCTTCAGTTAGTAAGAATGTTGTTGCAAAAATTAATCAAAAATATGAGGGTAAAAATAGAGATACTTTCAGGAAGAAACAAGTATTCCCTTCTAAAATAAATCCTGAAGCCTCAAGAGGTAATCTCAAATGCTTTAGGTGCAACAGCAAATCACATTTAGCTAATGACAAAACTTGCCCTGGCTTGAAACAGAAGTGTTCAAATTGTGGTTTGAAAGGACATTTTACTTCTGCCTGCAGAAGGAGTAATGCTAATCAAAAAGTCAAATGCATTGAGTTGAATGAAAATAGTGATGAGGATGGATTCACAGATGACTCCAATGAATGTTTATTCGTTTTAAACATAAAAGACTCTACAGTTTTAAATGTAAATGACCATTCCATCAAAAAAAAGCCATTATGTGACATGGTTATTGGAGGTGTAAAAATTAGCATGTATGCAGATTCTGGTTCACCTTATTCCATAGTATGCGAATCTGTCTGGAAAAAATTGTTTGTACCTAGACTTTGCAGTCACTTAGAAGAAAGTGACATTAGTCCTGAAGGATATTCTGGTGGAAGGATAGATATTTTAGGATTCAGGACTTTAGTTTTTAGATTTAAGAACAGAAAATGCATTGCTAAGCTGTATGTTTCGAAAAAGGGTCCCTCAGTTCTAAGTTGGTTTGACTGTGGCAAACTTGACATTGTACTGGATCCTAATAGTCCTACTCCAGTGATGTTGATTGATGAACAAAATGGCATTTCTTCTTTGATGCTAAGTAAATTTCCAAATGTTTTTTCTAAAGGCATTGGAAAGTTAACCAGCTTTAAACATGAAATCCGTTTAAAAGATAATGCTTGCCCTAAAATACATAAAGCTCGTAATATTCCCTTTGCTGTCAGAGAGGAGGTCAAGAGTGAATTAAATACTTTAGTAGAAGGAGGCATAATAGATAGAATAGAGTCCTCTGAATGGGTTTCACCCATAGTGGTTGCCAGGCGGACTAATGGCAAGGTGAGATTATGCATTGACCTTCCCCATCTTAACAATAATATTGTTGTAGATCAATTTCCCCTTCCCCGTATTTCTGAAATGTTATCTGTAGTTGGGGGGTCTAATATTTTCTCAACAATCGACCTATCTGCTGCGTATCACCAGATAGAGTTGAATGAAAAGAGTAAAGATTTGACAGCATTTACCACACCTTTTGGGTGCTTCAGATTCAACAGGATGCCTTTTGGACTGGCGTCCGCAGCAGCAATTTTCCAGAGGGTCATGCAAGACATTCTGAAAGATTGTAAAAATGCCATTTGCTTTCAAGATGACATTTTGGTATTCAATGATGATAAAGACAAACATATCATGGCTTTAGAGGAAGTTTTAAATGCACTTAATGCACATGGCCTTACCATTAAGCATGAGAAATGCAAATTTGGTGTACATTCCGTAAATTACTTAGGCCATGAATTGTGTGCAGAGGGTATCAAGCCTAAACCTTCACTTTTAGAAGCGATTAAATCAGCTCCTCATCCTTTATCTAAAGATGATGTAAGATCCTTTTTAGGGTTAGTTGAGTTCTACGCTAGATATGTGCCTGACTTTTCGTGCAGAACATATAATATCAGGCAGCTAATTAAAAATAAGGTTGTTTTTGAATGGACTAATGAATGCGAGAAAGAGTTCAGTGATGTGAAGAATGCTATTTGCTCTGCAAGTGCATTAGCTTGTTTTGATCCTTCTCTGGAAAACATTATTACTACTGATGCTAGCGCAAAAGGACTAGGTGCTGTGTTTTCGCAAAAGAATAAGGAGGGAAAAGAAGTAATCATTGCACATGCTTCAAGGGCACTTACTCCTGCTGAAGAAAAATATTCCACAATAGAAAGGGAGACGTTAGCATGCATTTGGGCTCTAGAACACTTCAAAGTGTTTGTATGGGGTAAAGAATGCACTCTTAGGAGTGATCATAAACCGTTAGTACGACTACTTACTACAGAAGGCATGTTACGAGCTTCAGCCCGAATTGCACGCATGTCCATGCGTTTGCAAGATTTTATTTATAATATACAATACTTACCGGGAAGAGAGAATGTTTCTGCAGATTTTTTGTCTAGGATGCCCTTACCAATTCAAGAGGATTTACATAATGAATGGGACAATTTCCAGATTGCCATGATACATGATGAGGGTCCCATTTCTATTGATCAGACTTTGTGGAAAGAGAAATTTGAGAGTGATGAAATTTTAAAAAATGTTGCAAGTTACATAATTAGTAATTGGCCTGAAAAGAAGTATTTGAGCCCAGAATTGAAAAGCTTCTGGGAAGTAAGGTCAGAACTTTCATATTGTGAGAACATCATTAAAAGAGGTGAGCGCATTATACCACCAGAGGGTGTGAGGAAAATTATAGTTTCACAGAGTCATGAAGGTCATAGTGGCATAGTTAGAACCAAGCAACAGGTTAAACATTTATTTTGGTGGCCAGGGATGGACATGTTCATTGAAAAGATGGTCAGAAATTGTATAGTATGTGCCAATTCTGATAAGTCCTTAGTTACTTTGAAACCCAATATGGGTACACATAGTATTCCAAATAATCCTTGGGAAACCATTGCTATAGACATTATGGGTCCCATTGGCTACGAATCCAAGTATGTTATAGCAGCCATTGACATTTTCTCAAAATGGCCCATTATCAAAATTGTCCAGAAGATAGATACTGATTCGGTTTTGTGTTTCCTAGATAAAGTTTTTATTGAAGAAGGGTTACCAGCAAAGATAATATCAGACAATGGTGTACAATTTAACTCCAAAAAAGCTAATGATTACTTTTCAAGACTTGGCATTGTTCACTCTACTACTTCTTTATATAATCCCAGTGGGAATGGAATTATAGAGAGATTCAATAGAGTTCTAAAAGGAGCCATACAGATCACTAGTAATGATGACAAAACATGGGAAATAGAAATTTTTAAAAAAGTATGGATGTACAGGACAACCACGAACTCAATGACAGGATATTCTCCTTTTGAGATCATGAGAGGAAGAGTTCCAAGAACAAAGGTGAATCCCTCGTGGTTGATGAAATCCACTCCTTCCAATGTAGATTTGAGTATAGTCAAGGAAAACCTTATTCGCACTCATTGCTCAAACAAAAAATACTTTGATAAGAAACGTGGTTCAAAAAAAGATCCCAAGATAGAAGTGGGCATGATGGTAAAGGTCAAGAAACCATGGAAGGTAAAAAAAAGGTGAGAGTTCATTTATGGGTCCTTTTGAAGTTTCAGAAGTTTTAAAAAACTCTGTGAGATTATCCAATAATAAGATTTGGAATCTAAGTAGGATTGCTGTCCTCAAAGCTGACAAGGATGTTTACAGTAAAGAAGTTATTCCTGAACATTCTGATTTTTCCTTTTTGGATAAAGACTCTTGCACTGCAGATGTTTTACCTAGCTGTTCAAATAATTGTATTACCAACCAGGATACTGCACCTACTGTGACAACCTGTAATGATAGCAGTGTTTCCCAACCCAAAAGAGTCACTAAGAAACCGAAGTGATTTTGTTGCTTTCATTATCAAAAAAATGTAATTCACTGTGTTTTTTTTTTTTTTCTCTCATAAGGGAGGAAGGTGTGTTGTGTTGTGCGCGAGTCAGCGCGAGTGCATGCTTGATGCGAGGTTTCCCTCGAGCATTCATCACATGGACTCGCGCCGACTCGTGCTATTGTTTTCATTCAATTTGGTCTCGAGAGATATTATTATTCAATTGTGCATCACTCGAGACCACTCTCAGTTAGTAGCTTTAGTAATGTATACTCTAACTGTATTCTGGTCAGTTACTGGTGATCGACTCAGAGACCGGAGCTGTATACGGGGAGTGCTTCATTTATGAGAATAAACTCATTTCTACAACTTACAATTGTTGATATTTACTCAACAGACGTGTTTCATGAATGTGTAATTAAAGATCTTTACAAGCTATCAAATCCCAAAACAGAGGATAATCTCTCATACAACGAATGCTTAGCCTTGAACAAATTGCAAAAAGATAACACAATTGAAATAAAAATGGCGGATAAAGGCGGCAATGTCGTCATCCTGGAAGAAGATGCCTACATGAGGGAAGCATATTCGCAGTTTAAGAATAAAGAATATTACGAAAAACTACAAAGCAATCCTACACCCAAATGGAAAGAGGAATTGGACACTAAATTAGAAGATTGGCACAAACAAAATCTCCTAAATGAAGATGAAATCAAATGTTTGAAAACTACACATCCCAAATTGGCCACTATATACTTTCTGCCAAAGATACATAAGCATCCCACTACACCACCAGGGAGGCCAATAATTTTGGCCAAAGAGTCGCTACTGGAACCCATGGCCAACTTTCTAGACGCATTTTTATTACCTTACGTGAAAGGATTGACCTCGTATCTTCAGGACACGTGCGACTTGCCAAGGCACCTTCAGGAAACCCCTTGGCAATCGACATATAAACTGATCACAATGGATGTGGTATCTCTGTACTCTAATATACAAAATGACATCGGCCTAAGGGCATGTGGACACTTTTTGGCAGAGAGTAACATACAGTACTCAAACCACAACAAAATGCTCATGGAAATGATCAAATTATGTTTGGAACAAAATGCTTTTATGTTTGGGGATCAGATCTACAAACAAGTTAAGGGTACGGCAATGGGGTTTTCTTTTAGTCCATCGTATGCCTGCTTGACCATGGGCCTTTGGGAACAAGATTGGGCATGGAACAGCGACAATGAAAGATTTCAAAACAAGACAGTAACTTGGCTACGCTACATTGATGACCTGCTTCTGGTCTGGGATGGTAGTAAAGATGAATTTGTTGAATATTTTAATATCTTAAACACTTCTGACTACAACTTGAGATTCACGTATGAAATCAGTGAAACCAAAGTAGTGTTTCTCGACACAGAAATCTACATCGAGAATAATGAGGTAAAAAGGACACTACATCGCAAAGTAACCGCAACGAATTCGGTGCTACATGCACAGAGTTTTCACCAAGCCAGCCTGATTAAAAACATCCCCTATGGGGAATTCCTCAGGATCAAACGAATATGCTCAAACAATGAAGAATGGATGAAACATTGGAAAAAGGCTGAAACAAGGTTTAAAAAAGAATGTATAATCAAGGTACAATTGAAACAGCTCTGAAGATTACAGAACCCAAAAACAGAATTGATCTAATAAAAGAAAAGACCCACACACTTGAGGAAGAAAGTCAAATAAGCTTAATAACAACGTTCTCGACTGGAAACAATCAAGTGATGCACATCTTAAGAAAGAATAGGCACATTCTACAGATGGACAGCACAGTAGCCAAAATTGTAGGCGATCATCCAAATGTCACCTATAAAAGAGCCAAAAACCTGCGGGACAAACTGGTCCACAGTCATTTTCAACCCCCCAAAAAAACAGAAACATGGTTGAAACACAAAGGGTTCTTTAAATGTGCAGGATGTAAAGTCTGCGCCATTGCTATAAACAAAAAAGAAATTCAGATGGCAAACAAACGCATGTGGAAGATTCAACAACTCATAAACTGCAAGAGCCAATTCGCGGTGTACATCATAGAATGCCCATGTGCATTGAAAAACGTGGGCAACACGAAATGCAAACTTAAAAAATGCATCCTTGAACATGTAAGGGCAACAGTGAACTGTGATCGGAGCAATGCTGTCGCAAGACACATGGAAAAAGTACACAACAGCAATTGGAAGGAACTGAAATTCTATGCAATAGAAAGAGTAGGATGCCATCCACGAGGCGGTGACTGCGAAAAAACCTTGCGGCAGAAAGAGTCGAAGCATATCCTCAGCTTCAGAACTTTGACCCCTTATGGACTGAACTAGGATGAGGAATTGCTTGACCATCTCTGATTCCCTCTCGAGACCATGACTATCCCAATTCTTTTGAACTTTAATGTATCCACTTCCCTCAAAAGAACGATCAATTTTAAATGATTCTTTATTCTTTTCACATACATAATTTTTAACTCACAAGTACACGTTATCACCCAACACAAATTTGCACCGCCAGAAAAAAAGACAAAAATTAGATTACGTAAAGATTAATTTTGGAAATATACATTAAGCTCAGGGATTCAAATTAGACCCACTGAAGGGAAGAAATGATTATATATAAATTAATCATCATGTAGAAGTTCACACACATCAGAAATTTCCTGTGGTAATACCCAATTTGAAAGACCCACTGGAGGGATTAAATAGGAGACATAGCGAACAATGGAGGTGAATCACATGATGTAGAGAATCCGAGACTACACACTCTTAAATATTCAGTGTGTAATAGGAGCTTACAGTATCCACTGGAGGAAACAAATATATGTATATTGCAAAGGAATGATATTAATTTGACAACTTGTAAACTACATATACCACAATGCTTAGCGGTCTTGGATAGGAAGTGACGTCTAACAGGTCACTTCTGGGTTCACTCATTTTATTTTTTTCACTTCACATTTCTTTATTTATACAGTTTAGCAAAACAAACATTTTGTAAAAACAGACTCGTGAACAAGCGGCGTGGGCCGCGAAACGTGTCGAGCAGTGTGCTGGTTAAGAGCTGTTATGAAATTAAATAACAGAACCCACTTTGGATTTGAGGTTGTTATTGGTAAAACAAGTGGCTGAGAGTGCGCAAGAAAGTTTGCCTGTGCAAAAACGGAATCGATCAACAAGCAGCAAGGCTCTGCTGCACTCGGAACGCACCGCCAGGAGAGCACTTGGTAGCCCTTACCTGGGCCACGAAACTTGGATTATATATATATATATATATATATATATATATATATATATATATATATATACACATACATATATATGTATTCACTGAAAAAAACACAGGTTTCAGGGACGTTATAGTTAGTTGGCCATTTCACTCTTACAAAACCAGTGAAATTTGTCTGTTATAATTAGTTGAGCTAATGATAACTCACGCCCCTGCAATGCACTGCTGAAGATGTACAATGCACTGCTGATGATGTCACATATTACATCATTCATGACATGGTCAGTGACATCACTGATGACATCACTGATGACATGTAAAATGACATCACTGATGACATCATCCACATGATAATCCAGTGCAACTCCTCACACGCTAATATAACCTTTGATACAACCACTCTAAAATTCAGACTACTATTTTCAAAACCAAAGACACATCAATACCAGTTACAGCATACCCACTCACTGACTCCTAAGTGCACACGAACATCAACTCATTCACCCATCCAGTCACTCATACATGCAGTCACTCATCAATACAGCACCATCATATGCACTCATACATCTATACAGACACTCACACATTGTGCCCACGGATTTTTCATTGAATTTCAAAGGTTTTAAAAAAATGCTAATTTCTAACTATAATGTCCCTCAAGCCTATGGTTTTTTCAGTGAACTGCTAAGGTTTTTTAAATGCTAATTCCTAACTATAACATCCCTGAAACCTATGGTTTTTCCAGTGAATTACAAAGGTTTTTTAAATGGTAATTTCTAACTATGCCTACAGTGGTGTGACAATTGCAGAAAGAGGAAGAAAAATGCACAAAGAAGCAAGTGAAATGCAGAAAGAGGCAACAGTAGTCCAGAAAGATGCAGAAAGGTGCAGAAAGAAGCAAGCGATATGCAGAAAGAACCAACAGAGGTGCAGAAAGAGGTGCAAAAGAGACCTTGGTGCAAAGTCATCATGTGCCCCCAACGTTTTGCAAACGGGTACTGGTAGTAACTGACTCTGTCTAACCAGGCCCAGAGCCAGTGCTATGCTGAAAGACACTTAGAATACAGTGAAAACACCTACATACACTAGGGTACACTATGGGTCGGGGTACCTCTGTGATTGGCATGACCTCCCCTGTAAGGCCCTAGTACATAATAGGGCCGGGGGATTAAAACTACCTCGGAGGTGCAGAAAGAGGAAAGAGAAGTACAGAAAGAAGCAACAGAGGTGCCAAAACAGGCACGAGAGGTGCAGAAAGAAGCAAGTGAAGTACAGATGGGACACTAGGGACTCCTCAGCAGATCAAAATTCGGTGCTGGAGACACTGTGTTGGAGAGGCAAAGGTCCAAGGCCCATTTAAAAGAACAATGCAGGCAGGTAAAAACAGGTTGCGCGCAAGTGTAGTATGCAAAATGAAAGGACAATCCGTAAGCCACGCTTAGTGTTGCCAGGGGCAGAGTACTATAGCATTCAAGCATACGGCTATGAATCTGTAGCTGGTCTTGGCTATTGAAGTGATGGGCTGTGGATTCCCTCCTCGGACGTCACCTACCCAGTCGGTCTTTGGGAAGACTTCCTTTCGTCTCTCCTGCTGTCTTTTCATTTCTCTTGCCGTCTTTTCCCTCATCCTCCCCTTCACACTTCCCCCCTCCTATCTATTTGTCTCACCTTTCTTTCCTTTCCCAATTTGTTGCTTAATTTTTGACGTAATGTGTAATTGTTTTCATTCTCTGTAACACTGTGTTGCCTAATGTAAAGTGCTCTGATACCTACGGGTCTAGCCAGCACTATATATAACTCATAAATAACATTTCTCTGAGCTTCTGTTGGACCTTTGATGACGCCCCATGGGCCTCATAACAGTTTTTACTCACCTCATGCACGAGCAACCTTGGCCGATGCCCGGTGGAGCTGTCACATGCAGCTAAAGAGGAGTCTGCCCCTGGTTTCACCCCCTCGGCCGTCACCTAGCCAGCCTGACATCTGATATTGTTTTCCTCATTTTTCCCGTTGTGTATTCCCTCCCTCCCCCTCCTTCTCCCCCTGTGACTCTTTGGTTTAAGATGTAGCTATGTAACCTGTAACTTGCTGTAACTCATGTAACGCGCTTCAATAACTCCGGGTCTAGCCAGTGCTATATAAAACTTTTCAAATAAAATAAAAAAATAAAGAAAGAGGCAAGAGAGGTGCACAAAGAGGCAACAGAGGTGAAGAAAGAGGCAGGGGGAGTGTAGAAAGAAGGAAGAGAATTGCAGAAAGAGGCAAGAGAATGGCTGAAAGAAGCAACAGAGGTGTTGAAAGAGTCAAGAGAAGTGCTGAAAGAGGCACAAAGGGTGCAGAAAGAGCAAGAGAAGTGCAGAAAGAACCAACAGACATACAGAAGGAGGCAAGAGAGGTGCAGAAACAGGAAAGAGAGGAGCAGAAACAGGCAGGAAAGGTGCAGAAAGAGGGAACAGGAGAGCAGAAAGAGGCAAGAGAGGTGCAGAAAGAGAAAAGAGGGATGCAGAAAAAGGCAAGAGGGGTGCAGAAAGAAGCAAGAGCAGTGCAGAATGAACCAACAGAGGTGCAAAAAGAGGCAAGAGAAGTGCAGAAACAGGCACGAGAAATGCAGAAACAGGCAGGAAAGGAGCAGAAAGAGGGAACAGGAGAGCAGAAAGAGGCAAGAGAGGTGCAGAAAGAGAAAAGAGGGATGCAGAAAAAGGCAAGAGGGGTGCAGAAAGAAGCAAGAGCAGTGCAGAATGAACCAACAGAGGTGCAAAAAGAGGCAAGAGAAGTGTAGAAAGAGGTAGGAGAGGTGCACAAAGAGGCAAGAAAGATACAGAAAGAGGCAAGAGGGATGAAGAAAGAAGGAAGAGAAGTGCAGCAAGAGGCCAGAGAATTGCTAACAGAGGTGTAGAAAGAAGCAATATAAGTACAGAGAGAGGCAAGTGAGATGCAGAAAGAAGCAGGAGCAGTGCAAAAAGAACCAACAGAGGTGCAAAAAGAGGCAATAGCGGTGCAGATAAAGGTAGGAGAGGTGCACAAAGAAGCAAAAGATGTACATAAAGAGTCAGGAGAGGTGCAGAAAAAAGGAACAGAAGTACAGAAAGAAGCAACAGAGGTGCTAAAAGAGGCACAAAGGGTGCAGAAAGAGCAAGAAAAGTGCAGAAAGAACCAAAAGAGGTACAGAAAGAGGCAAGAAAGGAGAAGAAACTGCAGAAAGAGGGAACAGGGGTGCAGAAAGAGGCACGAGAGGTACAGAAAGAGACAAGAGGAGTGCAGAAAGAAGCAAGAGGGGTGCAAAAAGAAGCAACAGCAGTGCAGAATAACCAACAGAGGTGCAAAAAGAGGCAAACGGAGTGCAGAAAGAGGTAGGAGAGGTGCACAAAGAGGCAAGATAGGTACAGAAAGTGGCAGGAGGGGTGCAGGAAGAAGGAAGAGAAGTGCAGAAAGAGGCAAAAGAATTGCTGAAAGAAACAACATTGGTGTAGAAAGTAGCAAGAGAATGCAGAAAGAGGCAAGTGAGGTGCAGAAAGAAGCAAGAGCAGTGCATAAAGAACCAACAGAGGTAGATAGAAGAGGTGCACAAAGAGACAAGAGAGGTACAGAAAAGGGCAAGAGGGGTGCAGAAAGATTAAGAGAAGTGCAGAAAGAACCAACAGAGGTACAGAAAGAGTCACGAGAGGTGCAGTAACAGGCAGGAAAGGTGCAACAAGAGGGATCAGGGGTGCGTGCAGAAAGAGACAAAAGGGGTGCAGAAAGAAGCAGGTGAGGTGTAGAAAGAGGCAACAGGGGTGCATAAAGACGCAAGAGAGGTACAGAAACAAGCAAGAGAAGTACAGAAAGAGGCAAGAGAGATACAGAAAATGGCAAGAGTACAGCAGAAAGAGGCAAGAGTGATGCAAAAAAGGAAAAAATGGTGCAGAAAGAAGCAAGAGAAGTGCAGAAAGAAGCAAGAGATGTACAGAAAGAGGCAAGAGAGGTGCAGAAAAAGGCAAGAGAGGTACATAAAGAGGCAACAGAAATGCAGAAACAGGCACGAGAAACGCAGAAACAGGCAGGAAAGGAGCAGAAAGAGGGAACAGGAGAGCAGAAAGAGGCAAGAGAGGTGCAGAAAGAGAAAAGAGGGATGCAGAAAAAGGCAAGAGGGGTGCAGAAAGAAGCAAGAGCAGTGCAGAATGAACCAACAGAGGTTCAAAAAGAGGCAAGAGAAGTGTAGAAAGAGGTAGGAGAGGTGCACAAAGAGGCAAGAAAGGTACAGAAAGAGGCAAGAGGGGTGAAGAAAGAAGGAAGAGAAGTGCAGCAAGAGGCCAGAGAATTGCTGAGAGAAGCAACAGAGGTGTAGAAAGAAGCAAGATAAGTACAGAGAGAGGCAAGTGAGGTGCAGAAAGAAGCAGGAGCAGTGCAAAAAGAACCAACAGAGGTGCAAAAAGAGGCAAGAGCGGTGCAGATAAAGGTAGGAGAGGTGCACAAAGAAGCAAAAGATGTACATAAACAGGCAGGAGAGGTGCAGAAAGAAGGAAAAGAAGTACAGAAAGAAGCAACAGAGGTGCTGAAAGAGGCACAAAGGGTGCAGAAAGAGCAAGAGAAGTGCAGAAAGAACAAAAAGAGGTACAGAAAGAGGCAAGAGAGGAGAAGAAACAGGCAGGAACGGTGCAGAAAGAGGGAACAGGGGTGCAGAAAGAGGCACGAGAGGTACAGAAAGAGACAAGAGGAGTGCAGAAAGAAGCAAGAGGGGTGCAAAAAGAAGCAACAGCAGTGCAGGATAACCAACAGAGGTGCAAAAAGAGGCAAAAGGAGTGCAGAAAGAGGTAGGAGAGGTGCTCAAAGAGGCAAGCGAGGTACAGAAAGAGGCAGGAGGGGTGCAGGAAGAAGGAAGAGAAGTGCAGAATGAGGCAAAAGAATTGCTGAAAGAAACAACATAGGTGTAGAAAGTAGCAAGAGAATGCAGAAAGAGGCAAGTGAGGTGCAGAAAGAAGCAAGAGCAGTACATAAAGAACCAACAGAGGTAGATAGAAGAGGTGCACAAAGAGACAAGAGAGGTACAGAAAAGGGCAGGAGGGGTGCAGAATGTGAGTCGGCTGTTAAGGTATTTTGGGCCCGTGTCGTTGAGAGCCTTGTGTGCGTGGGTGAGGAGTCTGAACGTGATCCTCTTGTTGACGGGGAGCCAGTGTAGGTCTTTCAGGTGGGCACAGATGTGGCTGTGGCGAGGGATGTCCAGGATGAGTCGTGCTGAGGCG
This sequence comes from Lissotriton helveticus, assembly GCF_964261635.1. NCBI lineage: Eukaryota > Metazoa > Chordata > Amphibia > Caudata > Salamandridae > Lissotriton > Lissotriton helveticus. Next base: position 406,281,113 of record NC_136073.1, read on the forward strand.
TTCTGAATGCGCTGGAGTCTTTTCTGGAGTCTGGCTGTGGTTCCGGCATAGAGGGTGTTCCCGTAGTCCAGGCGGCTGGTGACGAGGGCCTGGGTGACTGTCTTCCTGGTTTCTGTGGGGATACATCGGAAGATCTTTCGGAGCATGCGCAGGGTGTTGTAGCAGGATGACGAGACGGCGTTGACTTGCCTGGTCATCGTGAGGTAGGAGTCCAGGATGAAGCCCAGGTTGCGTGCGTGGTACATTGGTTTGGGTGCGGTGCCCAGGGCATGGGGCCACCAGGAGTCGTCCCAGGCGGAGTGAGAAGGTCCAAGGATGAGGACTTCCGTCTTGTCTGAGTTCAGTTTCAGACGGCTGATCTTCATCCATTCCGCGACGTCTTCCATTCCTTCCTGGAGGTTGGCTTTGGTGGAGGCGGGGTCGTTGGTGAGGGAGAGGATCAGCTGGGTGTTGTCGGCGTATGAGATGATGTTGAGGTTGTTTTGGCGTGCGATGGCTGCGAGAGGGCTCATGTAGATGTTGAAGAGGGTGGGGCTGAGTGAGGATCCTTGCGGGACGCCGCACATGACTTCGGTGGCCGAGGAACTGAACGGGGGGGAGGCAGACTCTCTGGGTTCTTCCGGCGAGGAACGAGATGATCCACTCCAGGGCCGTTCCTTGGATTCCGGTGTTGCTGAGGCGCTGTGTCAGGGTGTGGTGGCATACGGTGTCGAAGGCTGTTGAGAGGTCCAGGAGGATGAGGGCAGCAGTTTCTCCGTTGTCGAGCAGGGACCTGATGTCGTCTGTGGCTGCGGTGAGGGCGGTCTCGGTGCTATGGTTTGCTCGGAACCCGGACTGTGAGGGGTCGAGGGGTTTTTTGGTCTCAAGGAAGGTGGAGAGTTGTCTGTTGACGGTCTTCTCGATGACTTTGGCTGGAAAGGGGAGGAGCGAGATGGGGCGGAAGTTCTTGAGGTCCGTGGGGTCCGCGGTGGGTTTCTTCAGGAGGGGGCTCAGCTCGGCATGTTTCCAACTCTCCGGGAAGGTGGCGGATGTGAAGGACCTGTTGATGATGTTCCGGAGTTGGGGTGCGATGATGGAGTCGGCTTTGTTGAAGATGTGGTGTGAGCAGGGGTCGGTAGGGGAGCCGGAGTGGATGGTGTTCATCAGGCGGGTGGTGTCTTCAGTGCTGATCGGGGTACAGGTGCAGAGGGTGGTGGTGGGGGGCGTTGGTTCGGTGGTTGGGTCCTTGGTGTGCGCGCCGAAGCTGTTGTGTATGTCGGCGATCTTGCGGTGGAAGAACGAGGCGAGTGAGTCGCAGAGGTCTTGCGACGGTGTGATGTCGTTGTTGCAGGCGCTGGGGTTGGAGAGCTCTTTAACGATGCTGAAGAGTTCCTTGCTGTTGTGGGTGTTGTTGTCCAGTCGCTCTTTGAATGTTGTCTTCTTGGTGGTGCGGATCAGCTGGTGGTGTTTGCGGGTGGCGTTCTTGAGGGCGGTCATGTGTTCTGCTGTCTGGTCGAGGCGCCAGGCTTTCTCGAGGGTGCGGCAGGTTTTCTTGGAGTTTTTGAGTTCGTTGGTAAACCATGAGGCTTTTCTTCTGCCGGGTCTGCTGGGAGGATTCTTCAGTGGTGCGAGTTCGTCGGCGCAGTTGATGAGCCACTGTGTGAGGTTGCGTGCTGCTTCATTGGGGTCCGTCGTGTTGGTGGGCGAATTCTGGCTGAGGGCGGTGGCGAGCTGGTCGGCGGTGATCTTACTCCAGTTTCTGCGGGGTGCCTGTAGCGGGTGGTGGTGGGTCGTGGTTCTCCTGAAGCTGAAGTGGACGCAGCTGTGGACTGTCCAGTGCAGTCCGGTTGAGTGGCTGAAGGAGATGTGCTTGCTGGAGGAGAAGATGGGGTCGAGCGTGTGGCCGGCGTAGTGGGTGGGGGTGTTCACCAGTTGCTTGAGTCCGAGGTTGGCGAGGTTATCCAGCAGGGCGGTGGTGTTGCGGTCCTTGTTGTTCTCCAGGTGGAAGTTGAGGTCCCCTAGGAGGATGTAGTCTGTGGAGGTGAGGGCGTGCGGACTGACGAAGTCAGCGATGGCTTCGCTGAATTGTTTGCGTGGTCCCGGGGGTCTGTAGATGAGGGTGCCTCTGAGGGTGGTCTTGGGGTCGGTGTGTATCTGGAAGTGAAGGTGCTCGGCGGCGGTGAGGGTGTCGTCGGAGTTGGTTGTGATGCGGATGGTGTTTCTGTGGACGATGGCGATGCCTCCTCTGGTTTGGTTGACGCGGTCCCTCCGGGTGATCTTGTAGCCCTCCGGGATGGCTATGGCAATTTTGTGGGCTGAGGAGGCGTTCATCCATGTTTCTGTGAGGAAGGCGATGTCTGGTGATGTTGAGTCGAGGAGGTTCCCGAGTTCGACGGCGTGCCTGTCGACAGAGCGGGTGTTGAGCAGGATGCATTTGAGGTGGTTGTTGCTGGGGCTCGGCTTGGCGGGTGCGGTGTAGGTTCGGAGGGGGGTGAATTGGCAGGTTTGGCAGGTGAAAGGTCTGTGGGTGCGTTTCGGGGTGGCTCGGTAGCAGGCGGGGTTCCGGCCGGCATTGAGTGCGTGGAGGGCTGTGGCGTCGTAAGTGCGTCGGGCACGCTGGCATCGACGAGGACCAGGGGTTCTGGCGCTGGGCGTGGTCCAGGCGCGGACGGGCACAGACGGGCTTGCCTTCGGTGCACAATTGGCGCGCCAGCTGCGCGTTCGCCGTGCGGCCTCCATATGAGGGGCTGAGGGAGGGAGGAGCAGCTGGAAGGCGGGAGCAGGGTGCGAATGGGAACGGCAGGGGGCGGGGCCGCAGGGAGCAGCGGCGGGAAGCAGAGGGCGAGGCGGGAAGCGGGAGGGCACAGAAGGCAAAGGGGGAACGAGGGGAAAACCAATAAAACAGATAACAGAAGGCAAAAGGGGAACGTGGGGAAAACCAATAAAACAGATAACAGAAGGCAAAGGGGGAACGAGGGGAAAACCAATAAAACAGATAACAGGAGGCAAAGGGGAACGAGGGGTAAAAACGGCGAAATCACAGGCACAAAGGAAACAAGAGAAATACAGAAAGGAAAACACTGGTCAGAGCGCAGCACACAGCACGGGGAGGACCATGCGGTGGCCAGGGGGGCGACCTACCTGGTGACAGGGTCAAGGGTTGCTCCCTTTACCACCGTGCGGCCTCCATATGAGGGGCTGAGGGAGGGAAGAGCAGCTGGGAGGTGGGAGCGGGGTGGGGAATGGGAACGGCAGGGGGGCGGGGCTGCAGGGAGCAGCGGCGGGAAGCAGAGGGCGAGGCGGGATGCGGGAGGGCACAGAAGGCACAGGGGGAATGAGGGGAAAACCAATAAAACAGATAACAGAAGGCAAAGGGGAACGAGGGGTAAAAATGGCGAAATCACAGGCACAAAGGAAACAAGAGAAATACAGAAAGGAAAACAGTGGTCAGAGCGTAGCACACAGCACGGGGAGGACCACGCGGTGGCTAGGGGAGCGACCTACCTGGTGACAGGGTCAAGGGTCGCTCCCTTGTACCACGTGCGGCCTCCATATGAGGGGCTGAGGGAGGGAGGAGCAGCTGGGAGGCGGGAGCTGGGTGGCGAATGGGAACGGTGGGGGGGCGGGGCCGCAGGGAGCAGTGGTGGGAAGCAGAGGGCGAGGCAGGAAGCGGGAGGGCACAGAAGGCAAAGGGGGAATGAGGGGAAAAACAATAAAACAGATAACAGGAGGCAAAGGGGAACGAGGGGTAAAAACGGCGAAATCACAGGCACAAAGGAAACGAGAGAAATACAGAAAGGAAAACAGCGGTCAGAGCGCAGCACACAGCACGGGGAGGACCACGCGGTGGCTAGCGGGGCGACCTACCTGGTGACAGGGTCAAGGGTCACTCCACTAATGTGTGTAATTCCATTACACACACCAACATCCACTCCACTCCAAGAAACATTATTAAAACACTTTTACATTTACAATGCCAATAGCTCTAACTCTCACAAATGCAAAACCTATTACATTGCAAATGCTTCTTTAACTAGTAGTCCCATTTGTAGAGTAGTGGAGAAAGGGTGCTGGACCAGCGTTCAGGAATTCCACTGCGTATGACTTAGAGAAGGTACCAGGAGGGCTTCTTTGTGCCCAAAATCCCTCAGGAGTAAAGTGGACTTCATCCCCCCATCCCGTAGTCTGCCAGGAGGTGCGTTTGCAGAGTGGTGGAGAAAAGGGGTGTGGTCTACGAAGACGTCAGCAATCCCACTGTGTGGGACTTACTGGAGGTAACAAGAGGGGTTGTTGGCCCAAGGACATCCTTGGGGACAACTACCCCTCCTATTACCTCCAATAAGTCCCAAACAGCAGGATTGCTAAATTCTCATAGCAGACCATGCCTCCTCTGCCCACCACTCTGCAAACACGCTCCCTGGCATGCTCTTGGATGGGGATCGAAGTCCCCTTTGCTGCTGGGGTGATTATGGGCCAACTAGCCTGCCTGTTACCTCCAGTAAGCCCCACACAGTGGGATTGCTGAGAGTGGTTCAAGGCCACGCCCCCTTTTACACCACTCTGCAAAAGCCCCTTTTTCTTCATTTGTAACTTTTTTTCCCTTTTTTGACTCAGTCCTACCGAGTCACAAGATGGCTGCCAACACATTCCGGTTTGGAGTGTTGGCAGCCAATCAGAATTAAGCTTATGATCGGGAGGATTGGAGGCTCCTCACATGTGCTCAGATATCGATATTTTAAAAAACAATTCTCAGGAACTACTGAACGGATTTACACCATTTAAAAAAAGGGACGCTTTTTTAACCAAGTTCTACCTTTTTGTCAAATTTGGTGTAATTCCGTGCAGCAGTTCGGAATGTAGCCTGTTCCAAAATTCCCTATAGAAATTAACATGGAGAAAACGCGTTTTGGGCCCCCCTTTTTTCTCAGCCCCCACTTGACAAATCACCCCGAAACTTTCAAGACAAGAGCTGACCTGAGCTGGTCATTAGTTTGGAAAATTTGTTGAAGATTCATCTAATGGAGCCAAAGATATTGGGAAAAGAAAAAATGCTTTTTGAATAAAAACAAGGTTCTAACTATATATATATATATATATATATATATATATATATATATATATATATATATATATATATATATATATATATATATATATATATATATTACCTACTGGCGGTCGCCAGTAGGTATATATAGTTAGGATTTTTTCTCTATGGGTTTTTTGAAAATTCTATGTCTAATAACTTTGGCGTTTGTGGACGGTATTGGCTGAAATTTTCAGGAAAATGGCACATTTTGTTTCTGAGCAGCCCCTGAAAATTGGGGGGGTTCGTCCAGGGGGGGTCGAGAAAAAAGGGGGGTCCCAAAACGTGTTTTTAACATTGAGTTTTCCATAGGGCGGTTGGCCTCACTTTTAGCCCGAACGGCTGAATGGATTTGCACGAAACTTGGCAAAATTGTAGGGACTGGTAGCCTGATGTGCCTTTTGTAGGTCTCAATATATGTGCTCCAGTGGATTTTGAGAAATTAACGTTTAAAAAAAGATATATATCTGTAACAGCGGACCGGGCAGCGCTCCAGTTCGCGTACTTTTCGCGCAACGGAGCTTTGTGAAGCGAAGCTGATTGGTTCTCCGGCGTCTGTCAACATTCCAAACAGTCCGTAGCGGCCGCCATCTTGTCTCTCGGTAGGATCGAGAGACAAGAGGAGGCGAAAGGGAAGGGGCAAATGACGATAAGGGGGCATAGTAGATCCTCCCTGACCTCTTAGGTTTGATGTACCATTTTGCCAAGTTTGGTGTAATTCCGTTCAGCCATTCAGGCTGTAGACGTATCTAAATGTCAATAATCGAACGGCTGAATGGATTTGCACGAAACTTGCCAAAATATTAGGGACTGGTAGCCCGATGTGCCTTTGCTAGGTCTCAATATATGTGCTCCAGTGGATTTTGAGAAATTAACGTTCAAAAAAAGATATATATCTGTAACAGCGCTCCGCTTCGCGTAGTTTTCGCGTTACGGAGCTTTGCGAAGCTGATTGGTTCTCCGGCGTCTGTCAACATTCCAAACAGTCCGTAGCGGCCGCCATCTTGTCTCTCGGTAGGATCGAGAGACAAGAGGAGGCCAAAGCGAAGGGGGAAATGACCATAAGGGGGCATAGTAGATCCTTCCTGACCTCTTAGGTTTGATGTACCATTTTGCCAAGTTTGGTGTAATTCCGTTCAGCCATTCAGGCTGTAGACGTATGTAAATATCCTATGGAAAATTGCATGGGGAAAACACATTTGAAAGTGTTGAAATTTAGAACCAATTAAAATGTTACTTTGGTTTTGTATTTGTGTGTGATGAAAGTTAATTGGTTATGTATATATGTCAAATGAGAGGAAACCACAGCCATTTTGTGATACTACTGTCTGAGGTACATTTGTGAGGAATTTTTGGTGGTGAATTTCTGGTGTTTGATTTACACAGTACTAACACTTCTCCTACTTTTAAAAAGGTGAGTTGTTAATTTGTAAGGGGAACTATGTTGTACACTTGAAGATAATTTGAAAAATGTTTTCTGTTATTTATTTGCAGTCCTTCTGTTATACTAAATACTTGATAAAGTTAGTTTTATATTATGTATTACTAAAAACGATAAATGAAAGTGATTATTTTTTTCTGCAATTTACAGCAAGCAATTTCAAAATAAAATGGCTCACAATGAAGAGACCGTGGCAATTTCTTTTGAATTGTCCACTACATTGATTGAAATTGAGAGCACCAATAATGAAATATTGTCACAAGGAGGAGATGACTTGTATGATTCCATTAGATTGATTGAAATGGACAGCACCAATAATGAAATATTGTCACAAGGAGGAGATGACTTGAATGATTCCACTACATTGATTGAAATTGAGAGCACCAATAATGAAATATTGTCACAAGGAGGAGATGACTTGTATGATTCCATTAGATTGATTGAAATGGACAGCACCAATGATGAAATATTGTCACAAGGAGGAGATGACTTGAATGATTCCACTACATTGATTGAAATTGAGAGCACCAATAATGAAATATTGTCACGAGGAGATGACTTGAATGATTCCACTACATTGATTGAAATTGACAGCACCAATAATGAAATATTGTCACAAGGAGGAGATGACTTGAATGATTTTTTTGATCAATCTGTTGATGGCAAATTTATCGAATGTTTGGAGACCATAGAGTTACAAGAATCATCATTGCAGACTTTTCATGAGGAAATTGCTGATGAGGACATGTTACTAGTTCTTTCAAATTTAGAAAATTCTGAAGAATAAATTTATATTTAGAAATCAAAAATTGTTTGAGACATTATTCATTTTTATTTTTAATTTATGAGGTTGTAGCGAAGTGATTGTAGTATAAAATGAGACTTATAGTATAGAGTGCAACATTTTTATGTTACATGGTAAGTTTACTCATATTTACTTCCCTTCTGCCACTATATTATCTCCAATGTGTATTTGACATCTCTTCTTCATCTCCGGCCTCCTTTCTCTCACTGTGTGTCTCCGATGCATCTTATCGCTGCTATTTTGTGTAATTACAGAAGAGAGTAAAATAAAATAGTTCGGAACGTGAAAAGGGGGCAAAGTAGAGTACCCCTCACCCCCTAGGCCTTTTCAGGCGGTCCCAAAAGGATCAGTTTCTGCTTTCCTGAGAGATTATGGTATGAGTTCCATATACCACAATAATTTGCATTACAACATGCAAGATATCTATCTCCTATTACCAACTTTTGGAGATATTCGCGCTAAGCGCGAATATCTCCAAAAAGTAACACCTGCCCTGAGCAGTTCTTAGCCATGTTATCCAATGGGAGGTGGATAACATGGCTAAGAGCATTAGCTCGGTAATGCATGAATATCGCTGACTTTTTAGCGATATTCATGCATTGCGGCCGTTTATTATCGCATTTGCAATAAACCTTGATAATAGTAAGGTTTATCTTCGATAATTTCTGACGGTGCTTAGCGGTAAAAAATTCGTTGGTAAGCATCGTTAGCGATAAATATCGCTTAACTTTGGTAATATGCACCAACGTCTGTTAACGTTCGATTCGAAGGAAATGAGGAAGTGTTGAAAAACATTGTTTGCGCCATCTTGCCTTTTTTGAAATGCCACACTATTGTCGTGCACGGCAGCCATTTTAGATGCCTTGACCAGACCCACTCTCTGCACGCTGTCGATTCGTAGCATGGCTCCCCACCCTCGCAAGCATCTTCCCCAGGCACTGGTCACCCCCGCTCTCTGTCTTATGCATGGGCAATAAACCTCCCCCCATCTGCGCTGCTCTTCCCTGAGAATCACACTCTGTGCCCGCCCGACACCTCCCTTTCGCCCTATTCACTACCGCACCCTCTGACACTCCTCTTCCTCTGTGTCCGATTGTCCAGGCTATCAGCTAGCCCTGCAGATGTAGTTTATGGCTCCAGCTGTAAAGAATCACCCCTCTTCAAAGGAGTTATAGTAGATCAAGGCCCACACCCGATGAGATCCGTCACACCACACGTGTTCCTACTATCTGAAAACCATCCTATATTGTGATTGGGGAGGGGACCGAGCCTGAAGCGGAAGATTCCAGGAATGACTCTTTGTACATCAAAGTTTTTACAATTATGTGTCACATTAAAAATATATAGCACTCCAACAAAGTAGTAGGAATATAAAACTTTAATAACATATAAATATATACAACAAAACAAAAACAGTAAAAACATTTAAACAACGAAGAGACCGTGGCAATTTCTTTTGAATTGCTGATGAGGACATGTTACTAGTTCTTTCAAATTATGAAAATTCAGAAGATGTTGCCTGGGGGTGGGTCGTCAGTAGCAGTCTGTTGTGCGAATAGTTCCAAGGCAGCAGAACGCGCTGAAATCTAGATGGCACGAAAGTGATGTCTAGTAAGTTGCCGGCCAGCAAATAACGGCGTGGGGCGCCGCGGGGGTGAGTGAGTCCAGTAGGCACCACAGCTATTCTTACCGGCATTGCAGAATTACTGCTGGGGACAATGCCTGTGCTGTAGCAGGGTCACAGCAGAAACAAAAAGGATTCTGTTGAAGATGTTGTTGGTTTTCAATTTGAAAACAGTTCTGGTGTCAACTGCTATGCTAATGTAGTGGTTAATGTTTTGTTTTCTCTAGAAAATGTAAAAGAGGGGGAGGCAGTCCAAAGTTCCGTTAAAAGGGCAAAGGAAAGGATCGGTGGTTTGAACTATCAGTCAAAAAGGGGAGGGGGTGCAACAATTTTTCCTACCGGGTCACACTGTGCTTTCACCGGAACTGAGGTCTGCAGGATTCTAGTAATTCAAAGTGAGGCTGGCGCCAGCATGGGAGCGCCGACGTCCCGCGGATACAGTTTCGTCACTCCACGGGCGATCATGGCAGTCATTCCCCATCGGGGGTCGGAGACTCCCGCGGCTCCTCTAGAATCTTCAAGGTCGTGGAGGACTACGGTGGTGGAGTCAACCAGTGACCGGGCCATTTCTTTATGCTGGGCCCGCTCTTGCCAGGTCGACCGCCATTTTGAGAGTTCGGTAGCTACTGGCGATCGCGGGGTCAAATGAGCGGACGGGCTCCACCCTGCCGGGCGAGACGTTGCAGCATGGCCACAGTGGAAGAACCCTTTTCCGGGCGCCTGGAGCGCTGAGGGTGCAGGTGGGAAGCCTCCACTGGGGAGGCGGGAGAGGCCTGTTCGCATCGTCTCTCCCTCCCAGTGCACCCCACGGCGTCTCGCTTGAGATTTGTTATGGCCGGACCAGGCGATGAGGACGAGGGGGGGGGGTCGGAGGCATGTGCAAGACATTCCCCCCCAGTGTTGTCGCAGCCATTATTCAAGAAAGAAGAAGTGTCCCGTCCGTCTTCGGGCCGGGCTTCCGGTGGATGTCGGCCGGACGCCCCTGGCTCTGGCCCCATGAACGGGTTCCTTGGTTTATCGGCTGCAGCCGGATCCCGTCGGCCTCGGCCCCCGACCGTTGGTGGCCGGACCGGAAGAGCATGTGGCGGGACTACCTGAAACTGTCAAGGGCCACCGCGGCCGGACTGGGAGAGAGAGGGGAGGGTCGAGGAGATATTCCCCCCCCTGCAACTCTTCAGCGTTGTAAAGGCAATCCCCTGGCCGGGTCCCGCTGGCCTCGGCCTCTCCTCCGGCTACACCCTACGTTAGGATCTCCTGGCCGAGGCGTGGCAGCAGGACCCGCCTTATATGGGCTGCTCCCGGCTGGGCGTAGCCGCAACCCTGCCCCACCTTGGAAGTTTCCAGAGTGGGGGCGGATGTTCTACTGACTTGCATTTTCCCTAGTCTATCGATTTTTTTTGCGTGGCAGGCGGTGGGACAGCGAGGGGTGATTTGGTTTCTCTTACTGTTTTTCTGGTCTCTCACCACTGGCATATTTTAACGTTTTCTTGTTTCTAGGACATTAATAGGTTTTATCATTACGTTATGTTATCGTTTCTTTGTTCGTTGTTTAATAAAAGTTCATGTTCATCAGTGGCCTACTGATTTTCGTTTTCCTATTCTTTTCTTTCCAGGTTGTTTCATGCTAAAGTTTCTGTTAACAGGATACAGTGATCACTTCGTTATTATTGCATATGTCCTTTTCACTAGGGGTGCTCTCTGGTCGGGCCAGATGACGTATCTCTAGTAAATGGTCCGGGTGAAACAGGTGCATCAATCAGTGGGGAGTAGATAGGCATGACAGATTACAACGGGGGAGAAAGGTCCGCATTACGTACCCTTTCACTATTTGCAAAGATTTTCCTACGTATATTTGCAAACAGGGAATACCTCCAAAAAGAACCAATTCCCAAACAGTCAATGTTTGGGGAAACAATCAATCAATGAGGAACGAAATAGGCACGACGTGTTAAAGGTTTGCGTTACCTACCCTTCACTATCTGCAAAGGGAGAGAGAATATTCCTATTCTTCCTCGTTTGCAGGCAGAGAAGATTCTTAAGAGAACCAACTTCGAACAATTCAATGCTCGATTCAAACAATCAACAAGGGGTACTGTGAACACAAATGAACGCTGCTTATGTACATACACATTGGTATTATCAACAGGTTGTTCCTAATGTTTCTATTTTAGGGAGGTCAAAAAGAGATCCCATTAGTGGCCTACTGATTTTGCTCGATTCCTTTTGTTTTTTTACACGATTTTTCGCTATCTGCAAAGACTAAACAGAGTATTGCGACTCTGTGCTTGTTTGTAAATAGAGAATGAACCAAAGAGAACAATCAATCAAATGGAGAGAGAAGCAGGCACGACGGATTACAACGGGGGCAAAGGCCTGCGTTAACTACCCTTCACTATCTGCAAAGAGAGAGTACTCCTAATAGAAATGAGGGGTGGGGGGCAGCATTCAAAGCAGATCAGTGTGCATAAACACGAAAATGTTTTTACTTACCACGTACTTGACATTCGACAGCTTATGATATTTGCTATTAAAAAAACATTGAAATTCACTGAAAAAAACATAGGTTATAGACCATATATAGTTAGGAATTAGCATTTAAAAAACCTTATTTTACTCACACAAAACCATTGAAATTCCATATATAGTTAGTTGCACTAACTATATATCGCGCACCCGCAATCCACTGCTGATCATGTCACATATTACATCATTCATGACATGGTCAGTGACATCACTGATGACATCACTGATGACATCTCAAATGACATCACTGATGACATCACTGATGACATCTCATTTGACATCATTCTTGTGCTAATACGATAAACCTCTTCAGACTCTAATATAACCTTAGATACACTCAGTGTATACAGACACTCACACACTGCCACTCATCCATGGAGTTACTCACACACCCAGTCAGTCATGCAAAGAAACAATCTCACCTCCATTTCTTCAACTATACAGTTAAACACACCTTACTTATTGAAACATATACTAACACATATTTACTCTCTTATACAATCCCTGATACAAGTTGACAATGATCGATACAACCACTCACTCATTCAGTGGCTCTCATGCACAGTTATTTATATATGCCAACTCTCACATGTACTGTGTTTTACATATGTACTTACTATGACATGTAGCATTGAGATATCCATTCACTCATCAATACACTCATGCACACAGTCAACTGCCCATGTAGCTGTTTCCACATGCACTCTTGAACTCATACACCTAGTGAATAAACTGCTCACACATCTATGCATAGAGTCACACACCTTCCAGCCACCCCCACACAAACTCAATCTCCCATAGAAATACTTGGGCAACCAATTAATAACACATATAGCCTCTCGTATAGCTAATGATCAACACATGCAGCAGTTTACATCACAACAGACATAATGATGCACAAATTAAGACAGTTTAGTCACTAACCCATGCATTCAGTGAGACACATTTAATCACTCACTCATACAGTCAGTCACGCACCTACTAAATCCTTCATCCAGACACTTATACATCCACTCATTCTTCAATATGTAAGACATATTTTAACTTTACAGAAACATACAGTCACTGGATGTTGTCATCAGTGATGTCATCAGTGATGTCATTTGAGATGTCATCAGTGATGTCACTGACCATGTCATGAATGATGTAATATGTGACATGATCAGCAGTGGATTGCGGGTGCGTGATATATAGTTAGTGCAACTAACTATATATGGAATTTCAATGGTTTTGTGTGAGTAAAATAAGGTTTTTTAAATGCTAATTCCTAACTATATATGGTCTATAACCTATGGTTTTTTCAGTGAATATATATATATATATATATATATATATTCACTTCTTGTCTTCCCATACAAACTTGAAGGTGGCACTCCATGCTGAGTTTATCAAGTGTAAATGTATTTAAGGCACAAGTACAATCTACACATTTCGATTGCCAGCCTCAACCTTGGTCATGATCAAGTGTAATTTTGTTTTAACAACATAACTACAATCGATCCAAGAGTGCATTGTGCAAACACCATTAACTACCACAAATTCACTGTAAAATGAGAGCACCATCTTTTAACATTCAAGTAATACATTAAGATCAATGATCTCTGCATTACAACACACGGTAAACAGTCTAAACATCGATTTTTTTTATTTCGAAATACAAGAATATTGAGTTGCAAATATCGTAGAGACAGAATATTGAAATCAAGAATATTGATGACCAGAATATCGACCTGAAGGTAAAAAATATTGTTTTTGTTAATATCGAAGTAAGTAATATCGATAGCAAAAGTATTGATGTTACTAATATTGATATTAATATTAGTGTTATGTGTTTTATTATGTATTTTATACGTTTGTGTTTATATTTTTTGTTAATTATTGTACTAGTTTTAGAATATATGTATTACATTTTTAGAAGTTAGTAATATTTTTTTTCAAGTAAATTATGCGTTTTAGTACCGTAGCGGGTTGTGCGCTTATAGGGGAATAGGGTGGGAAGTAATTTAGTTATGGTAAATTCATTTTAAAAAAATGTAGGAATTAGTTATTCTTTTTTTTTTATTGTGTTTTAGCTCTGTAGCGGGTTGTCACTTTATTGGGGAATAGGTTGGGAAGTAAGTTAATTGTAATTAAGTCAATATTTATTTTATTTATTGCTTTGATAATTAATTTTATGTTAAATAATTATTAATTGGTAATTAATTTTGATTAATTGCTTAATTGGTCATTATATTAAGTGTATTAATGTGTTATTGAAGTGTGGTGTGAGGTTATAGGGCAATAGGGTGGGGAGTAATTTAATTGAAATTAAGTATTTTTTATTTTTTTATTTTATTTGACAAGCAAGTCAAAGAGATTAACATATCCAAATACAGAATCAGAAAAGTAAGATCAATCGAATTCAATTTGGTTCAGGTTCATATTGTACAAAACACAAACAAAAGTAAAAAAAAAAAAGTAGATCCTAATCAGGACAGATCATTAATAATTAATAAGCCATAAACAAAAAGAACATCTATGATCCAAATCATTGCTAGCATTGCAGAAAATTCCCCCATATCTTGGCAAACTTTTTTTTTGCTTTAATTCCTCTATTCCTAGCAATAGCATCTTCCATAGTGTAAATTTAAAAAACCCATGTCAACCATTCAGTTATATGAGGAGGATTCTGAGAAATCCAAGCCCTAGCAATCACGAGTCTGGCACAAGCCAGTGTAATATTTAGCAGTTCTTTATAGATAGGGCTGACCGGGTATATGGACAATAGTACCGCGGCTGCATTGAGTGAGAAGTTAATTAGTTGATTTTGCGTTAAAATATTTTCTATGTCCACCCAATATTTAGCTAGTATTGGGCATGAGTATATCATATGTATGAGGTCTGCTGCCACCAGACCACATTTGGGACATTTAGTACGATCATTATTAAAGTTATTTTGTGCCCATTTAGAGATTTTTAGTGGAGTGTAGTAAAGTTGGCTGACAGTTCTATACGATTGGAGTTTCAGGCTGGAAGACTGGACGGCTTTAGTGATGTTGACTAAGGCAGCAGAGATATTCTGGGTTGTCACATTATATCCTAGACTGACAGTCCATTTTAATGCCAGTCTAGGAGCTTCGTCAAAGCTATTCTGACTGAGACACTTGTATCCCAGACTAATTAATGGTTTTCTATGCACGGAATAAAAACAGGCCCATATATCTGAACTTGTAATTTCTATCAAATTCATTTTCCGTACTGGGTAGTCCCTGATTTGAATGTATTTGTATCTCATTTTTTCAGGCAGTTTATACAAAAGCTGCAATGTTTCAAATTGTAAGAGACCATCAATACCATACAGATCTCCTAAAGTCTGAATACCAAAGTTAGCCCATTCTCGATCAGTTTTATCTCTAAAAATATCTGGAAGCCCAGGATTGTCCCATATTGGCAGCTCATTATGAAAAAAAGAAGTGTTACACTTGGTCAACATCTGTTTCCATATGAATACGGCATCTCTCGCAGTCTTCAAATTTAACACGTTTAAAGTAATTTGGGTCTTGTACTTTTGCCAGGAATTGTTTTGAATGACCACCAAGCATAAATTGGTGAAAAAAAATTGATTAATAGGGGCAAATAGGCTACGCAGCCGGCCTGAAAAAGAAGTGAGAAAATAAGCTCTGAAATCTGGGAAGTTCAAACCTCCCTTTTCAGATGAGAGTTTTAATATTGTCATAGACCTTCTAGCCTTCTTATAGCCCCAAACGAAACTACTTAAAATGCCATCTAATTTTTTAAAGAATAAGTTATTAACGCGGCAAGGTAAGGAGCGAAATAAATATAAGAACTTCGGCAGAATGTTCATCTTAATCAAATTCATACGGCCTATGAGGTTTAATGGGATCTTGTGCCATTTTTTCAAAAGATTTGTAACTTCTTTTAATAAAGGGTCATAATTTAGTGAATTTATATGATCAGTTTTAGATGATATCTTTACCCCTAGGTATACTGCAGATTGACATAGTCCCTGCACCGGTAAATTGGCCTGATAATTCATGATAACCTGTGTTTTATTTATATTTAATTTATAACCTGAAATGATCCCGAAATTATTAGCTTCTATCGTTATCCCTATTAGTGCATCTGTTACATTGGTGGTATAAATAGCTAAATCATCCGCATATGCGGTAATTTTTAGAGTTTTACCTTCATGCAAAATAGGGGCAATCTTAGTTTGAGCTTCCAAAGCGTTAATGAATGGCTCCATGGAGAGAGCAAAAAGCAGGGGTGATAGCGGACATCCCTGCCGCGTCCCCCGCCGAATTGGAAAAGTAGAGGAGAGTGCCCCAGCATAACTGATTTTAGCGTTAGGATCCTTATATAATGCCTGAATACTTCTTAAAAAACGCCCTCTAAAGCCAAACTGTCTTAGAACTCCCCACAAATAGTCCCACCCCACTCGGTCGAACGCCTTCTCTGCGTCTAAAAGTATCATACCGAGTGGGGTGAGATTAGTTGTAGCCACATCAAAAGCGGTAATAGCCATGTTAACATGCATGGTGGTGTCCCTCCCAATAACAAAACCGTGCTGCTGGTCATTTACCAACTGGGGCATAAGAGGGGCTAGTCGTATAGCTAAAAGTTTAGAATAAACTTTAGCATCAGTGTTTATCAGAGATATAGGTCTATAAGACCCACACTCCACAGGAGGTTTATTTGTTTTTAAGAAGAACATCATTTTAGCTGTCTTCCAAGAGTCTGGTGCCTTCCCAGTAGCACCAATTGCATTAATGACCAGACAGAACAGTGGTAGAATTTCATCTGCACAAATTTTGTATACCTCAATGGGAAGTGTATCCTCACCAGCCGCCTTATTAGATGGAAGAGAGGTAACCGCAAGACGGAGCTCTGTTAATGTGACCTCTTGTTCTAATTGGTCAATACATGTCTGTTCCAAGTATATTGCTTCAGGTAAGTTCTTCCTAATATAAGATTGTAGCTGAGCTTCAGTGCCTCTACTCTCGGGGGTATATAGATTTTCGTAATATGAAACAAATTGTCCCAAAATTTGCGCTGGTTGAGTATATAAAACATTATGGGGACCCTTAATAGCTTTAACCAGGGTTGTTGCACGATCATCTGCAACTTTATAGGCCAAAAGCTTCCCGACTCTATCTCCACATTCATATTGAGATAATTTATATTTGATAATTTTTTGAGTGTTTTTCTCCCTAAAAGAGCTTTGTAATTAAGTAATTATTTATTTTATTGTTGAGTATTGATAATTAATTTATTGTTAATTAATTATTAATTGGTAATAACTGTTTACTAATTAATATGTTGGGGAAGATTAATTGATTGTTCATTAATTAATAATTGGTAATTAAATGTGATTAATTATAATTTATTGGTATTCATCAATAATGTATTGTTAATTAATTAATTGCTAAATATTTGTTTACAATTATTGTTTTTTGGTTTTGCAAATTAGTTATTTTTTATTTCATTATTATTTGGTAATTAATTTTGAATATTTATCATTCAATTGTATTTATCATCAATTTAATTGTAAAATAATTATTAATTGGTAATTATTTTTAAGTAATTATTTATTGGTATTTTTAATTAATTTATTGTTATTTACTAATTAAATTATTATTTATTTAAAAACATTTGTTTTATTATTAGTAAGTTATTATAACCCCTTCGCTATCCAACTCTTTCCCTACTGTTGCACCCTCTGGAGTTGGAATAGTAATTTTTACCCCTACGCTATCGAACACTTTCCCTATTGTTGCTCCCTCTGGAGTTCGAATAGTAATTTTAACCGCTCTGCTATACAACTCTTTCCCTACTGTTGCACCTTCTGGAGGTGGAATAGTAATTTAAACCCTACGCTATCCAACACTTTCCCTACTGTTGCACCCTCTAGAGTTGGAATAGTAATTTTTACCCCTACGCTATGAAACACTTTCCCTACTGTGGCACCCTCTGGAGTTGGAATAGAAATTTTAACCCCTACGCTATCCAACACTTTCCCTACTGTTGCACCCTCTGGAGTTGGAAAAGTAATTTTTACCCCCACGCTATCCAACACTTTCCCCACTGTTGCACTCTCTGGAGTTGGAATAGTACTTTTAACCCCTACGCTATCCAACACTGTCCCTACTGTTGCACTCTCTGGAGTTGGAATAGTAATTTTTACCCCTACGTTATCCAACACTTTCCTTACTTTTGCACTCACTGTAGTGAGAATAGTAATTTTTACCCTTATGCTATCAATATTTACTATTTTAGTCAATGTAGTGTATAAATTATTTAAAAACATTGTTTTAATTTGTTGTATATAGTTTTGATATTTTTATTTATATTATTGTTGTATGTGTATGTATGTATTTATAATTTATAAAATGTTTTGACAATATATAAGTTATTATAATTAATTGTAAATATTATTAAGAAAATATATATGTTATATTTTATATGTACATGTTTATTTTTATTTTTTACTTTATATGTATTATTTATAATTTTAAACATATTTTTAACTATGTTTATTCTAAATATATGTTTTATTTATATTATTTTTAAACATAAAAAAAGAGATATTTTTTACAATATTTTTGTACTTACCATGATGTGGATAGGATTTCGATATTCTTGACATCGATATTCTGCCGCCGATATTTTTGACGTCGATATTTTTGACGTCGATATTCTGTCAGTAATTCACAACACACACGTATAGATTGGATAATTAGTAAATTTTTGTATTTCTTTGCATTAAAAGTTACTGCAACATAACAAACACATTTTCCTAAACTAGAAAATAATGATAGCAAATTGATTCCAATTTGAATATTCTTTGGCAAACAAGTTGAGGTGCAAAAATCTGCCCTAAAGTTTCTGAAATACTATATTTGAATTAATGTTTGTCATCCTATTTCTACAATTCAAGAAGATAAGAAAAATTTTCTTACCAAGTATTCATCATATCCGTGAGAGTACTACGATATCACCCCAGTGGACTATAATACCAGTTAAACTGTCCCTGTCCCTGCCTGCTCTCGGGGAAGGCAGGATTGAAGGAAAGGCCCATCAGGCAGGGCTGGGAGAGAGTAGTGGACCGGGCGACTATGGGCCCCTGGGGATGGCCCGGGCCCTGGCAGCACTCGGCTGAGAACCACTAGACCACAAGAAGGTTCAGGGTACCTGTCCTTAGTAGTCTGGAGGAAAAATAACCCCCTTTCTTGTAATCCGTACGCACTGATTGACAGAGGGGACCGAATCTGCAAACCCATATGACCTCCTGAAGCCATAGCTGAGCTTGAGCAAGCAAATTAGCTCTCATCAGGACTTCCAGGGCAGCCCGCTATCTAGACGCACCATTGGAAACCAGATGGTCGAGTGGCTCGACGCGGCCAAATGGCTGGGCTTGAAGCACGATCATCTGGTTGCGCAGTGCCATAATGAAAGGGCTTCTGATTGTTCCTGGAGGGGATGGAGGTAAAGCGGGGGAGGCCTCCCCGGACCAATAGACCCTTATCCTGGGCCCTAGGCATAACGACAGGCCAGAGGAAGGAGCCCAGGGTGGGAATGCCTGCCCCAGCCCCGGAGGTGTACCGGGGCTCAGTCGGAACTCCTGGAACGGGCCCAGAAGGGGAGGCATCCATGGGCCTGTGGAACCCTGTCACAGGGACTTTGCCATGCAGAGGGCACAAGGACATTGCCCAGGAGGGGGGGCTCCCACCCTAGGGCCTGCCTGGGACACGGTCATAGCTAATGTACCTGGCTGAGCAGGGGAAGCCTACCTGTGTGTCTCAATGGACCCCCGTCCCAGAGCTTTGGCGGTGTAGCAGACCGGAGGATGGAGCCCAGGGCCCCGGAGCCTGGTCAGAGCTCCTGGACCTGGCCACTCAGGGGAGGCTTCCCAGGTCCATGGGAGCCAGTCTCCGGGGCTTGGCCATGCGGTGGCCTGAATACGGAGCCCAGGATGGGGGGCACCACCCCAGGGCCCATCGAGGCCTTGGTCAGAGCTTCTGAAACTCGCCAAGCAGGGAAGCCTCCCTGGGCCGGATGGACCCCAGTCCCGTGGCAGTGCAGCAGGCCAGAGGACAGAGCATAGGGTAGGGGCACCCGCCCCGCAGCCTGGTCAGAGCTCTTGGAGCAGCCGCACCGGAGATGGCCTCCACTGGGCCCATGGGACCCCATACCAGAAGCTTTGCCTCTCAGTGAGCACAAGGATGGGGCCCAGGATAGGAGATTTCCACTCCACAGGCCATGCCGGGGCCCCGGTCAATACCCAACCAAGCAGAGGAAGCCTCCCCAGGCCTGATTGATCCCCATCCCAGGCCCCTACCAGAGGGTCAAGCCAAAGGAAGGAGCCCAGGTTGGGAGCGCCCGGCCCCGGGCCTAGCAGGGCTGGGTTGGAGGTCCTGGACCCAGCCGCAATGGGGAGGCTTTCCCCAGTCCACATGACCTCGTCTCAGGCACTCTGCCATGTGGCAGGCCTGAGGACATGATCAGAATAGAGGGACTTCCATCCTAGGGCCAGCCGGGAACCTGGTCCTGGGCAATCTGGTTGCTTGCTGAGAACCACCAGATGACAAGGGAGTCCAGGGAACCGTGTCCCTAGTAATCCAGAAGAAGACTATCCCCCTTTCTTGTAATCCATGAACACTGAGTGACTAGTTGGAATCAAAGGCGTGAATGCACCCGACCTCTTGGAGCCCTAGTTGGGCATAAGGAAACAAATGAGCCTTCATCAGGACTTCCAGGGCAGCCCAGCCATCGAGTAGTCCCAGTGGAAAGCACGTCATGCGACCAAATGGCCAGGCTCCCTGGATCCTGCCATCCGGGTGCTCGGAGCCCCAGCTGGGCCTCAGGCACAGAGCTGTGAGGGGGGCCCTGATGGAGCTCCAACCAAGGGCCTGTGGGCACCTTAACACCCAGGTGAAGCAGGGGACTAAATGACTCAGGACAAAGGCCCAGGCCACAGGGCCTGACCCAAGGACCCATTACCCAGGCCCCAGGATATAGGACCCAGGCCCCATTACCCAGGACCCATGACCCAGGCCCTAGGACCCCACCCCCAGGACAGAACAGGTCACAGGCACCAGGTTCTAGGATCAAGGCCACAGGACCCAAGACCAAGTACTAAGGCCCAAGGACTCAGGAACCAGGCCCAAGAACTCAGGACCCAGGACCAAGGCCATTATACCCAGGACACAGGCACCAGGTCCCAGGACCAAGGCCCAAGGCCCAAGGCCTGAGGACCCAGAAACCAGGACCCAGGACCTGGCCCAAGGCCCCAAGCCCCATGACCAAGGCCCCGGGACCCAGGACCCAGGTTCAAGGACTCATGACCCAGGACCAATGACCCTCCCTAAGGTCAGCCAATGAGAAGAGGGAGCAGTCCCATCCCTCATGACACCTCTGAGACTTCTCTCCAGAAGAGCTGCAGCAGGTTAGTGTTGTGTTTATTTTGACTGTTTGATGAATGTGTTTGTGTGTATTTGTTTTGACTGTTTGATGAATATGGGTGTGTGTATTTGTATAAAAGTATGTGTATTTGTGAGTGAGTGTTGTGAATGGGTGTGTTTGAGTGTGTCTGCATGTGAATGTATGGGTGTGTGAGCGTGCATGTGTGTGGGGGGCACCCCCTCTAAAATGAAATTACCGTTTGCCACTGCTATGAACATTCTTTGTCCAAACACCTAAACATTCAAACTTTATGACGTAGGGGTCTGAAAACTCAAGCATCACTTCACATTCTGACGTCACCTGAATAATTTGTTTGGGATGCCACTGAATGGTAAAAAATGTGCGAAATGCAAGAAATTGAGATGTAATCTAGAGATTTGCTAATTGTTACATTTTACTCCACAGCTCTCTAAAAACACCCTCGAGGATCTGCTCTACATCAAACATAAAACATTTTTTAAATAATTAAATACATGAATAAATATTACCATTACTTTACATTACATCAAAGGAATGGCTACATAGTGTTTTGAGCATTTAATTCTATAATGTTAGCATATTGGAATCCCCTAATATGGTGCTCAATGTGTGAAATGCATCACAGTAAGATTTCATTGTTCATGCATCACTCAGACTAAGGAGTATTCTGCAAATATTGTAAGTGCTTTCTATAGCCCAGCAGGTGACAAAGCTGCGTAAAACCGTGCATTCTATCACCTCTCCACACTGTATCCAGCATAAAAGAGAATCCTTTAATATGTGTAAATAACATTTCACATTCACTGCACTACATGAAAGGGGATATTGATCACACAACAGGAAAGCACTCTGGGATTTTAATGAATTCAAAATAGAAAAAGATCACATTGCTGCAGATCAATAATACTTTTTGTGCTGCTGACCTAAAACGTGTCAGTCTTAGATAATGCTAATGGCAGATAGCTCAATGGATAACATGTGCACACATCTGGTAAGACGCGTATTTCCCTTCCAGCAACATCTGTTTAGAGTTCCACAGCTTTCTTCATTTTTCTCATGCCAAAGCTAAAAGGATAGCTTAATTTCAACTACTAGTTGTATGCGATGATAATATATGGGATGATGTGTTATATATTAATATGACAGTTTATCTTGGACTGCATATTCTTTTAAAAGATATGCATTTTAAAGATGATGGAATAGACCTATAGAGTTATGGGCACCTTTGGTATTTCTATTAATTATTACTGCAAGTTTTGTTCTACAGCTTCCCTTTTGTTGATCATACTTTTGGCGTTACGATGGTCTCCTATTGCTGTGGGCTATTTGAGTGGTGTGTTTCCATGTTGTTGTGGCAATCCTGAACCCTTCTCTATCACCATTTTGTCTCAGGCACGTGTTTGTATATCCCTGTCTCTGTGTTCATGTTTCTGTGGCCTACCAAGCTTCCTTTCCTGCACCACTGTGTCTTTACCTGTGTCCCAAACTTTGAAAAAATGTGTGAGAGCATAGCAAATCCAACCTCTAAAACCTTTGCAGAAATAAAATTCCTAGGCCATTTACTAATTACCCACACAAAGCAACTTGTCTTGCTCTACGAATCCAAAACAATGATAAACTACAGGAAAATAATGAAAACTCCACTTGCTGCAACCTTCAGCTGTTTGACAGCTCCGGCCTGCAGAAATCAGAGTTAGTTTTGCTTTGCTTCTTGGGAGCTAACAGCTACCTCCCAAGGATGGGCACCTCAGGAGGTAGCAGGAGCCGGACTAAGAGGGTGGTGGTCTCCAGGCCATCCATGAGGGGGCCACGCAGTGCCTCTCCATTGTAGTGTTTAGCCTCAGGGGAGGTGGTGGCCCCTTGGGGCTGCAGGGGCGGGCTGTAAAATCATCCTTAGTTTCAATAAATTGCCCTGGGAAGGTAGTGGTCCCTGGGGCAATGGGGGTCAATCGGACCCCCACATCAATTTTATGTTTAGCTCATGGAGGTGGTGATCTCCAGGGTTGCCGTGGGGCCGAGAAGGACCCCTGCATTCATTTTATATGTTTAGCCCCAGGGAGATGGCAGTCCGCGGAGCATGAGTGGGCCACATGGGACCCTCCTGCATTTTTTTGAGATTTGCCCTGGGGGGAGGAGGGTAGGAGGGGGGGTGATGTTCCCCAGAGTGTTGGTGCTGCCACTTGGGCACCCCCTGCATAAATAAAAAGCAATGCCCCAGGAGGTGGTGATACCTGGGGATTTAATAAGCCCGAGGAGGGGGGCCCCATTCATCCCCCTCCTTTTTGTATCTCCTCATACCCTGGGACATGGCCCACCTGGGTGCTAAACATTACAGAAGCACCGGATTCCACACATCATTTTTCAATTTTTTTGGTGCGGGGCGTTGATCCAGCACAGCTACGGCTGAAAAGTAAAGAGGCATAGGGGTCAGGGTATATCTAACGTGCACCCTTCTCTTTTATTTCACATTTTTTTCTGGAACTAGATTGTAGCTGAGACCCAAGATGGCTTCCTGGTTGAAATGTTGGTAGCCAATCACATTTCAGCACGAGGACTGTCGGATCCTCATAGGATCCGCCTCCTTATATATACACATGTACATTCCATTTAATATCTCAAAAACTACTGAATGGATTTAGACCAAATAAGAAAAACATTCTTTCTGGACCATGATAACTTTCTGCCAAATTTGGTGTAATTTTGCCAGGGGTTCTGGTTGTAGTCACAACTAAAATCTCTTGTAATTAACTTGGGAAAACACTTTTTTGAAGCCCTACTTCTTCTTGACTTAGATAAGCCAGGGAGGAATTCTCCTATTCATTACTCAACACCCTCCTAGACAGTCAGACTCCAGCCACTGTAGGAAGGAAAACTGGTGTTGAATCTTTCAAGTAAGGGAGTGGCCAAGAAGCTAAAGACAGGTTTGTCTGATGGCAGCTGGGTCCTGCCACGTGGAAAGAGGGGACGTTGAAAGAGGTTACCGTAAAGAAGAAGTGCTGTAATAGGAGGTGGGAGGACTGTGTGAAAAGAGTTAGAACTGGGTGGTAGATTTCTCCAGTCACTGACTCCTCATAACATTCCTGAACCTGGGAAGACACAACCTCAAGAAGAAACCCTACTGAAAGATGAATCCTGATGTTTAACTCCTGCTGAAAGAAGAGGACTCTGTGATTTTTAAATCCTGCTGGCAATCAGAGACAGGAACTGCTGTCCAAGTGCCAAGTTGTTGGCCTCCTGTTTACCTGCTTCAGAGACACAAAATGCAGTATAATTTCTGACTCCAAGAGGGCCCAGCTGATTGAAGAGGACTAGACCTTGTAGGAGACTTGGCCAGTGAGAGACCTGGTGCTCTAACACCTGCCCTGAGGAGTTCGGAAGTCTAGGACTGGCCAGAAGAAACTTTCTTAGGAGCTGGAGGCTGTGGCCCTCA
This sequence comes from Lissotriton helveticus, assembly GCF_964261635.1. NCBI lineage: Eukaryota > Metazoa > Chordata > Amphibia > Caudata > Salamandridae > Lissotriton > Lissotriton helveticus. The sequence goes on from NC_136073.1 coordinate 406,305,442, forward strand.
TTTAGAAATAGGCAGATGGGTATGCCATCAGATATGTGATAGATATCACACACTCCTTATTACAAGTGCATAGGACATTATGTTCATGTAATAAGGCAATGGGATATCCTTCACATTTTTACCAAAGTGACCATCAGCCAAACTCTAAATCAGACCTTAAATCGGAAGGTAAATGCTTGTCCTGGACAACTCGCTTGGTATATCAAACCTCTGTTCCATCGCTGTTAGCATGAATTTGCATCAAGGTCCTGGTTTTGCCTTAAAAATTCCAAAATTAATATCTCCTGTTCCCTTTAACCTAGTTGTATAAACTTGGTGACATTCTGCTCATTAAATTTCTCTTCATGTTCCAAATTGGATTCGGAATTATGTTATGTTATGTTGGTTGATTTAGAATTGTTGGTACTGCTTGCACTTGGCTAGTACTTCTCTGGGATTTGCTTGCTACTTGTGTCTACAAGTGGTGATCAGGGACTCTCTTAGAACTGTGTTTTCACCTAACCAGAGTGGATTTATTGTGTTGGTAGTGTTACCCTCCTCCCAAATTAATAACCTCATTTCTTACACTTGCATAAAAATGATTACACACAGGCCAATTTTGCACACCTATGCCACAGCACACAACTTTTTCCCCAGAAATTCCTGCTCAATGTCTAATGCTAAACTTTCACATGAACATAAAATCCAGTGCTAAATTTTATTTCACTTTCACTGTATAACTGAGCTCTGCATACTCTCATGGGAACAAACATTATATTTTTAACCTCGACATCAAGTTGTGTCATTCAACTCCAGCCGAGACCTCAGCACCAGGTTGTGACGAACATCTCTACACTGTGAGTTCTAATGCCACCACATATACATGACCCATCACTCAAAATCTAAAGAAGACAATTGTTTAAACATGTCAAACTAATATAACTTTGAACAAGGTACATGTACACTTTTTTCAAACATTGCTATGATGAAATGTATGAAAGCAATTAGTTTTAGCACATAATTACGAATGGGTAGCAAAGTGCAAACACAGATTAAGATTTCAATATTTAGTGTTAGCGCGGGGCCCGCTAAGCAGCCGGAGTAACATTTGTTCCTGATTCTTAATTTTACATTTCTGAATGGGGAATTGTACTCAAATTGGGTATAAATGTATGCATTGCCACATGTGCAAACTGGTATCCTGCGTAATTTGCTTCTGCAATGTGCATCACGTCTTACAAGTTTCAAATCATGGTAGCAAACATCTGCCCTGTAAACCCAATTTAGGTACTAACCGGCGTTTTCGTCTGACACAGAATTTATAGCCTAGTTTTAATCTTAACCTGTTCTTAATATGCATCTGTAATGGTCAGTACGTAAGTCCAATAAATGAAGTCTAGGAGAAGGGGTTTGCCCTACACTTTTACTTCTTCACTTCAAATGCATTTTACTTTGTTTTATGCAACCAGTTCAGCAACTTTTTTTCTTACATATTTAACAGTTAGCATCATACTTTAGAAATGTTTTTTAGCTGGTACAAACATATCAGTGTGAGTTATATGGAAAAAGCAGATGCGCAGGGTAACTTGCAGATTAAAATCTGACTATTTAAAAGTCTTCACTTAAATTATTGTGCTGTATTAAAATGGATTATCAAACAAACACACTCTAGAGTTGACTCTGTTACATACACTTCGGTGTGAAAGATGAAACTAAAATCTGAAAAGAAATGAGAATGAATCAATGCACATTAAGCACAATAACACGACCTCTTCACAAAGGACGATATACACAAGTGTCAAAAGCAGCAATAAAAACCCAGAAATAAATGATCCCATAAATACAACTGCACACCTTATCTTACATTGTGTACCAGAAGGGAGGGCATGCTGGAATTACTACCACCTGCCTAGCTAGATCTGATGTGTGTGTTTCTGTATGTTTGTGTGCGTGTTTGACGGTTTTTCTGTGGGCTTGCCCTTTGAAAGCTCTTTGCAATGTTTTGCAAGTGTGCATCTCCCCACAGTTTCTGATAGTAGCAGATGTATTCTCAGACTCCCTAAATACGCCATTGTCATTCCGTTTTATGAAACTGGTACCCACCAAGTAATCTGATTTATGTGTGTTGTTCCCCTGCTTACAAACGCGTCTGCATTAGTTTTACACAGCCGCACAAAGGGTCCTGCTTTAATTTTGAGGCAGGCCAAAATAGCTAATCTGTTTTGACATGGCATCTAAATAGCCTTCAACGCCGTAAACGGACTAACTCATCCATAAGTCATTTCTTTTATACACATGTACTGCAGCGTCCGAGGAGAGGGTTATATTGACTGTGAGAGCCTGAATAATAATGGTCATTAATATAGGGAACGGAGGGTCACCACATTCATCCCACATATCAAATCCCCTCTCAATGAGATCAGTTCCATCAGCTGTCAGTTTCTATTAAATATATCCCTCAGACCTGCAGGCCAGCTGACAGTAGGGGAACGGAAACCCATACTCCCTCTATTAGCATTATAACATGTGAAATCAGCTGGAAGGAACGACAGAGAGGCCTCAGACAGAATGGCAGGAAATCTGAAATGGTCGCTTTGACGCAGAACTCCAGAAATGTCCACATAGAAATAAAGAAGGGACACAAACACAAGCGGCTGCATTGTCGCCTCATGGCACATAAAGACTCTTTCACATTTTGATAATGTGGGTTTTTAGGTAACTGTGCCGAGAGTTTACCGCAATTTATATTCTGAACAGTTTAGGAAACATATGTGTTTTTTCTCGCAATCCAGTAATAAACCACAGCTATTATGCAATTGTGTACTTTAAAAACTTTCTTTACAAAGGTCCATGAATATATTTTACATTGCTAGCAAAACAAGCAACATGTTGATGAAATACGAATATGTGCAATTTGCACCAAAAAAGAGATTTGCGTTCTATGTTTCAACATGCTACGCCTGAGAACAAACACAGACCGGTCTGCCTGTGTGTATCTGTGCATGCGTTGTAATTTATTTGCTTTGTTTATTGCGCTTGATTGCATTATCTTTATACGGGATTACGTTTACAAAAAATAAACTAATGTTTACTACTTATATAAAAAGACCACAAAAATCACTTGGCTCGCAACACGTTTTCATGCTATTGACTCCAGATGGGGTTCTTTAGGGGAAGACTTTAGTTATGAGACCAATAATTTTTAATGAAACTTGGCTTGGTTCTTAAATAGGTCATGCAGATAAAACGTAGGCACATGCAAACCGAAGTTACATTCGTTCTTTTTTCTGGCTGGAGTAAAGAAAATGTAGTTTCATTTAAACTAGCGCAATAGAGCTATGATTTATATTATTGATTTGGAGAGCAATAATTTATGAGTTTTATATTTTAGTGTAATGCCTCTTCCTGACTGGGAAATACTGGAAGCTTTACACCAAACGTTGATGCCCGAACATTTAAAGGGATTTTGGGAAAAGCTATTGTGAAGCATTGTGTGTGAAATTTTTTAAAACTGTTTGGAGCCTGCAATATGGTAACGCTGGTTCAGAGGTATGATACCTTCTTTGGCAGAGATATATATTTGATTTTCAGCGCAAGCCTAATGGTTAGTGCTTTTGGGTGTAACTTCGCAAATTCTGATATGGACAATAAATAATACTGCATAACACACTGAAACCAGAACGCGGCATCAAAATTAAAAAAATCTCAAAAACAAAACACGACAAGGTAACAAAGTAAAAAAATAACTACATTACACAGTGGCATAAAACAATAAGAAAATAACACAGCCAATAGCCTTGACAAGTGAACTACTCCAGGCAGCAGATGAGGACAGTGTTACTGCCATCATCCTTTGAAATCTTTCAGTGATGTTTGACTTCATTTACCACAGTCCCTCCTTGTAGGCCTGGTGGGTAAAGGGCTTATGGAAAGAGAATTGGCTTGGGTCAATTCCGTTTTGACCTCAATTTCCATCTGCATGAACTGCTACCTCTGTGGATCTATAGGGCTCCTAGCTAAATCTTGTTCTCTTTAATATTTATGTAGGTCCATAACTTCAGGTTACATATTTTCTCATGAAGTAATGGAGGCCAGGTTATCCTATGGAATGATTCGTCAAAAGCAACAGCATTGCCATCTTCAATAAGGTACAACACAATTTTCTAAAGTTTAATGTTAGAAAGACTGAAATACTCATCTAGGGTAATATACCTTTATGGAGCTCAGACTTCTTATCACAGGTATTGGGAATCTGCCAAAGATTCTTCACTCCACCACCTCCTGGTTAAGGAATCTAGACTTTGTAACTAAGGAGGAGATGGCCTTTGCCCCACAAATGTGGGTAGCTTCAAAGTGCTGCAACTACCATCTCTGCATTATTAACCAGATTTTGCTTTTCTTGCTCAAAAACAAATATAGGCTGGTAGCGGTGGCAATTGCTCTGTTCACACACAATCTTTGGAATAAATAGATTTTCGGGCTACACGGGGTCATCAAGGCCATGTATGTGGTTCAGAAAGCACACTAAATCCTCAGCCCAGGTAAATGAAGAATACATTCCAGCCATGTGGCTGTCTGGGGCCTCTGATCAGCCTATAATATCCTGCTATGCAGTGGCAGTTCCATGAAGTCTGGAAATAGGGTCAGACATTCAGATTCCAACATGTCAAACTTTGGATTTTTCTTAGCACCTCATCTTAATCACAACACCCAAATCTATCTTGTTTAGGAATTTGCTGAAGACATGGATTTTTATTAGCTTCTAATTACTTTGCCTTCATTATCATTTGTCCAAAGGTACCATGAAATGTATTGATATATATGCAGGGCTTTAAGTGGGCCGGGTCGGTCCGGGTCTGAGCACTGGCAGTTTTTTTTTGGGGCCCTCGAAACGGGTCTCTATCGGGCTCTATTTTCCCGGCTGGCAAAGGTAGTCCGTTCTTTATTTTTTTTTTCCAGACCCGTTTCGAGGGCCCCAAAAAAAACTGCCGGTGCTCAGACTCTGCCTCTGCTCACTTAAAGCCCTGGCGGTTGCTGCTCGTTTAGGAAACCTGCTGGGACATTTTGCACTACTGCAGTGAGAGCTCCATTTCCTCACTCAGTAGTAGTCACGGCATGACGCCCACGGCACGACGGCATGACGTCATGCCAGGTGAGCTTTGTTGGAGGAAGGGAAATCCTTTAAGAGAGCCATTTTCTCTCAGGATTTCCCTTCTCTCCTCTCTTTCCAGCGCAGAAGCAACATCGTGGTGGTGCCAGTGCAGGACTTTCACCATCGCAGGAGCAACGTCGTGGTGGTGCCAGCGCGGGACTTTCACCATCGCAGGAGCAACGTCGTGGTGGTGCCAGCGCGGGACCTTTACCATCGCAGGAGCAACGTCGTGGATGACAAAAAACTGAAGAGGCAGAGGCCCCCAGGCAGCCTGCTCCAGCACGACCTACCCGACCTTCACTTGATGAATTTGCGCCGTGTTTAGATCTGGAGAGGTCGGGGAATTTCGTTTCAGCATTTTTCACCTGTGAAGCCCCATCCTTGATCGGTAAGTGCAGTGGGTTATCCCGACAGTTTGATTATAATCATTTTTTAGTTTCAGCTTGCATAACGTGTAGATTCTAGTCACAAACTTGCATCTTTGTTTTTTATGCGTGTTTTGTTATTGACAGCCAAGTGCCTCCTGGCAAGGGACTGTACTCTGCAACAAATTATTTTGTCACTTTTAGTTACTTGATGCTTATCTTTGACTCTGAGATGTATATTATCCAAAGGGTACGTCGAAAAACTGTACAGTTTTAGTTGGGAGAAAGTCACGGGGGTGGGGGGATTAAGGGGACTGTACAGGTGGTTGGGGCCTGCATCTGGGCCGGAGAGGTGGGGATGGCCTGTGTCTGTGCTGGAGGGGTGGGGAGGGCCTGTGTCTGTGCTGGAGGGGTGGTGGGGGCCTGTATCTGTGCTTTAGAGGTGGTGGGGCCTGTATCTGTGCTGTAGAGGTGGTGGGGGCCTGCATATGTGCTGTAGAGGTGGTGGGGGGCTGCATATGTGCTGTAGAGGTGGTGGGGGCCTGTATCTGTGCTGTATCAATAGCATGGGCCTGTATCTGTGCTGGAGAGGTGGCGAGGGCCTCTATGTGTGCTGGAGAGGTGGTGAGGGCCTGTATCTGTGCTGGAGAGGTGGTGAGGGCCTGTATCTGTGCTGGAGAGGTGGGGAGGGCCTGTGTCTGTGCTAGAGGGGTGGGGAGGGCCTGTATTCGTGCTGTAGAAGTGGTGAGGGCCTGTATCTGTGCTGGAGAGGTGGTGAGGGCCTGTATCTGTGCTGGAGAGGTGGGGAGGGCCTGTGTCTGTGCTAGAGGGGTGGGGAGGGCCTGTATTCGTGCTGTAGAAGTGGTGAGGGCCTGTGTCTGTGCTGTAGAGGTGGTGAGGACCTGTATCTGTGCTGTAGAGGTGGCGAGGGCCTGTATCTGTGCTGGAGAGGTGGGGAGGGCCTGTGTCTGTGCTGGAGGGGTGGGGAGGGCCTGTGTCTGTGCTGAAGAGGTGGGGAGGGCCTGTATCTGTGCTGGAGAGGTGGCGAGGGCCTGTATCTGTGCTGGAGAGGTGGCGAGGGCCTGTGTCTGTGCTGGAGGGGTGGGGAGGGCCTGTATCCGTGCTGTAGAGGTGGGGAGGGCCTGTATCTGTGCTGGAGAGGTGGCGAGGGCCTGTATCTGTGCTGGAGAGGTGGCGAGGGCCTGTGTCTGTGCTGTAGAGGTGGTGAGGGCCTTTATCTGTGCTGTAGAGGTGGGGAGGGCCTGTGTCTGTGCTGGAGGGTTGGGGAGGGCCTGTATCCGTGCTGGAGAGGTGGTAAGGGTCTGTATCTGTGCTGGAGAGGTGGCGAGGGCATGTATCTGTGCTGTAGAGGTGGCGAGGGCCTGTATCTGTGCTGGAGAGGTGGGGAGGGCCTGTGTCTGTGCTGTAGAGGTGGCAAGGGCCTGTATCAGTGCTATAGAGGTGGCGAGGGCCTGTATCTGTGCTGTAGAGGTGGCGAGGGCCTGTATCTGTGCTGTAGAGGTGGCGAGGGCCTGTATCTGTGCTGGAGAGGTGGGGAGGGCCTGTGTCTGTGCTGGAGGGGTGGGGAGGGCCTGTGTCTGTGCTGGAGGGATGGGGAGGGCCTGTATCCGTGCTGTAGAGGTGGGGAGGGCCTGTATCTGTGCTGGAGAGGTGACGAGGGCCTGTATCTGTGCTGGAGAAGTGGGGAGGGCCTGTGTCTGTGCTGTAGAGGTGGTGAGGGCCTGTATCTGTGCTGTAGAGGTGGGGAGGGCCTGTGTCTGCTGGAAGGGTGGGGAGGGCCTGTATCCGTGCTGGAGAGGTGGCGAGGGCCTATGTCTGTGCTGGAGGGATGGGGAGGGCTTGCGTCTCTACTGGAGAACTAAGTAATGTTCTGATTTGTTACCTTTGCCTCAAATTGTAAAGCGCTCTGGTATCCTTCGGGATCAAGTTTGTGCTATTTAAAACTTTATAAATAATTTTAAAAAAAATCCTGTGAGCGGCAGTTCACCCTAACAGGGCCATACATCCTGCTCAGTTTATCAAGAGGGCAGCTCCCAGGCAGTTGGAGAGCTGAAGGCCATGCGCATCCATCATTGTTATTTTGCTGAGAGGGCACAGATAGCAGTGGATTGCCCTGTAGTTTTTCGAATTTGATGTCCTCTCTGAGCCATGTCTGGCAGTAAAAGGGGGTTTTAGCATTGTACAAACTTCAGCAAAACTCAGAACTTAGATCAAGGTTTATGTTGAGCCAGAGATCCCCTGTATATTTCCGAAATGCTTACATTTAATGGCGCACCTTCCGGCGCGCCCATTCCTGGTAACCCAGATGGTAATTAGGACGTTTTTGCTTTCCAGTCTGCCATTGGCATGGTTAGGTGTCTGCCTGTCTGAAGAGCCATTCTTGTTGGATAGCCATGTGTGCCTGTGACCTTCAAGTGCTTTGTGTACTTTGGGGATCAAGGGCAAGTAACCTGTCCTGTGAAAATTAGGGAGAGATTTCTCCCCATATTTTGCCATATATGGTTGATCTTTCCTATATCCTTTAACCATCAAACCACCAAACGTTAGAGTGCTGCCACAAATTATGTTCTCTTTTGTAGAGCTGGTAGGCTTGCTAGTTAGCACCCCAAAGGCTTTCCATGATTCAGAGTAAGGTCCGATGACTATCATGTAGTGAACATGCCCCTCTGAAAAAGACTGTTGCAGAAATTTCCGTAAATCCTTCAGCTTCGAGTTGGTAAGATATTAAAATGTGTACCACTGTTTTCACAACTGAAACTTTTTCTATTTTGTAAGAAATATGAAATGTCCATTCACTACACTTTCTGCTGGAGTGTTAGGCATTTTGTTCTGGTTCAGACTCCTGCCCACAGCAGCGTTCCACCCTCATAGCTGAAGAAAGGAATGGATTTGCTGATGTTGCTTCAAGCGACATCTCCTTCCAAGGTGTTCTGGCTGCAGACCACCTGAGACACATCTTTAGGTTCTGAGGTGGTAGAGTTAATCCTATCCAGAGAGCTGTGGTGGATGCAATGTGGCAGATTGATGTCAGTGCCTCAGGATATTCATTATACTGTGCAGTGATATACAAATATACAAGGATGGCAATGCCTAGGAGTGTTCTTTATATTGTGCAGTGAGGTAAGAAGAGAGCAGTGCCTACGGGTACTCTTTATTCCATGCAGTGACGCAGTATGATGGCAGTGCCTCTGGATATTATTTATTCCATGCAGTGATGCAGTAGTCTATTCCTGCTTTGTGGGTTTGTTCTGTGGGTTTAGTATTGTTTGTGTTCTGGGGTAGGGTGCTACTCGCCGAAAAAGCAATTCAACACCTTGGGGGTAGCAAGTGCTATATAAATGTATACCTTTTCCCCCTCAATCCAAATGACTAACACATCCACCACTCAAATTACTTTCATATTTCACTATACTAATTTGCCACTAATCCTTTATGGATTTCGTAGTAGCATGCTACTCGCCGAAAAAGCGATGCAACGCCTCATCAGGGGTAGTAAGTGTGACATAAATCAAAATACTATACATTGGGCCTTATGTGTGTGAGAGGACTTTGCAGGCAGTGTGTACCGGCATCCATGTGGGAGGCAGCGAACAAGTCCCGTGTATGCAAATCAGGAAGGAGTAAGTAGACTGGAGTACAGTACATACAGATGAACCAGTGCCATCTTAAGAACTTTTGGAGACATGGGGAAGACGTATTTTGGGATCTCCAGATCAGGAAAACCTTACAACTTCACTGCACAATGAGAAATACTTTCAGGAACAGCACAAAATGAAGAGTGACATCTGCCTGCCAAATGGCACTTCAATTAAACATTGTTGATCACTGGCGTAAACTATTCAATTTTTGTTGCAGATAAGAGGCTCAATATTCTATTTTCGTGAAGGAAGGCCTTATCACCTGGAAACCAAAATCAGCAGAGGAAACCAGCAGAGCAAGATTTTCTTTTCTTTTTCAGATATACCAGTCCAGCCTCCAAGAAGGAAGTTCTACATTTACCATGGCTACTAGTAGCTTATCTGCTTCTGCTCTGAAGCGCAAGTCTACGCAGTCTTCAATGATTGACTTCCTACCGTCACTGAAGCGCCAGTGTGTTACAGGGGAGTCTTGTCCAGTGCAACCAACTAGTGATGAAGCTAGTAAAACCCAGCAAGAGTCTGACAGGGACAGTCCACCATTAGAAAAACTTCAACGTGTGCCAGAGAAAGAAACTGTCAAACTCCCTGACTGCTGGAACACTAAACAGTGGTATTACTTTCAGGAGGAATATAAATGGTTGTATCTTAAGTCAGGCAATATTGGATGTTCTTCCTGTAAATGGGCTAAATCAACAGGTCTTTCAGTGCACAATAACACCCAAGGCATGCGCGTAAGTAAAGTGTGGGCAGATGGCGAGGTTGGTCCTTCCGGTGACGGAAAAGCTTTCAGGCAGAAACAGCTCAGGAAGAAGATTATGGAGCATAAGGCGAGCGCTGGTCACTTGGCAGCTGAGGACATTCTTACAGCTCAGCAGAAAAATACATTGGTGGTGGCAGTACACGAATGTAATGCAAAACATATGGAGAGCACATGCAGGGTATTTGACACTGCCTACTACTTGGCAAAAAAAGATCGCCCTTTCACTGACCACCCTGATCTAATTCTCCTTCAGGCAAAGAATGGCAGCGCAATGGAGCGCAATGGGACGTGCTTTGCACAGCAATGTGACTGCAACTGAAATAATAAAACACATTGCATTGGAAATGCAACAAAGATTGGTCTGTTATATCAGACAACACAAACCAAAGATCACAGTATTAATTGATGAGAGCACTTCTATTAGCAATGCTTCTACCTTGATCATCTACCTCCGTGGCATTTTTGGAAATGAAAGTACCCCAGTGACCATCTATTTCGGCCTCCTGGAGCTGGAAGAAACTAATGCTATTGGCGTAAAGACCGCTCTCCTAAGCTACTTTGAAAAAGTTGGACTCACAAAAAGTCTGCTTCATGATATCTTGATTGCGGTATGTACTGATGGAGCAGCAGTTATGTTTGGTAAAAAAGGAGGAGTAGTAGCATTGTTGAAATCAGAATTTCCAAATCTTGTACTGACATGGCACTGTTTGGCTCACAGACTAGAACTTGCTGTGGCAGATACAGTTGATGAGGTTGCAGGGGTCAATCACTTCAAGATGTTCATGGACTAATTGTATGCCACATACAGCATGTCACCAAAAAACCAGAGAGAGCTAAATCTTGCCGCAGCGAGCTATGTGTACAGCTTCAGAAGATAGGGAAAATGCTTGATACTAGATGGGTAGCATCCAGTTACAGATCTGTGAAAGCTGTTTGGAACTGCTTCCCTGCCTTGTGCAAACATTTTGAGAATGCTTCTAAAGACCCATCCAGACCCATAAGAGACCGGAGTAAGTATGAAGGTCTCTTGAAGAAGCTTACATCCTATTCTTTTATCAGAGATTTGGGGGTAATGTGTGATGCACTTCAAGAGCTCAAAGACTTATCACTCTCCTTACAGAAGAGGGATATTACAATTGTTAATGCCCACAGACTTTTGGTTAGTCAAGTACGCATATTTATAGCAATGAAGGACTCCCCAGGGGAGTTTGCATCTGCGGCTCAGAGAGCAGTGGACGAGGGCAAATTCAAGAATGTTCCTCTTTCCCATGGTAGAAGCAACTCTGTTGCCCTTAATAAAAATCAGTTTTACCAAAGCCTGTCTGTAAATATAAATAAACGATGTGCCCCGGATTCTGAGAAAGAACTTATAGCCAGCTTCAGTGTACTAGATGCAAGCAACTTGCCTTCTGGTGATGAATGTATTCTTTATGGGGAAACAGATATCCAGAAACTGTGTTCAGAGTTTCAGCTGCCAGCAAGAGATACTATCCAAGCTTTTAGACTTTTCAAAGATTTTGGTGGAAAGAAAACCCCTGAAGCATTAAAAAAGTTAGTAGTTTGCATGGAAACCCTGCCAGCAAGTAATGCGGATTGCGAGAGAGGTTTCAGCGCAATGAACTTAATTGCTTGTCCATCAAGGGCCTCTCTTCTTGTAGAGACCATTTCTTCATGCCTATGGGTAAAACTCAATGGTCCTCCATTTGAAACATTTGATGCAAAGCTGTATGTGAAGAGTTGGCTTGCAAAAGGTAGAAGGTCCGCTGAAGAAAATTGTTGTGAGAAACCCCAGCAAAATAATCACACTGAATATCTTCAAGGGTTTTGGGGAATCCTGCAATATATTTCTAAGTAATATAAATAGTTTTTACATGTTTTTTTAAAGTGTTTGGTATTTGTATGGCTTATACTTAATAAATATACTTTTTTGCCTATTTTATTATCCTTTGCTGGATGCAACTTCATGATTTTCTTAAGCACACAATGCTAGTTATCTTGATTTAGACCACGCCCTTACTCGGATAGACCACGCCCCTACTCGGATAGGCCACACCCCTTTATGAGAGTAGCCACGCCCCTTTAGAGCACCCCCAGGTTTTTTCCCACTTAAAGCCCTGTATATATGTGTTCTTTATAAGATACATAACCAGATAAAAATAAAAAACAGATGCATGATTTAACTTTTGTGAACATCCCAGCTTGAGGGAGGCACACCCCGTTAGATCTCTTTAACCCCAAGGGGATAATGCTTATTGCACCCCCTTTGGAGAAAAGTGGGAACATACAGGAGGTACTCCCTCTTCCCTATGGCTAGTTAGGCTCATACTCCTTCATTATGTTAAAAGTTAGAGAAGCCTACCATCGGAACTCTTGTCTTTAGCAGGATCTTATCTTATTTATACACGTGCCCTCATCCTGACCACTGGAACCAATGGGCACTAACTACTGTTGGCATTTTGCATGGTTAGTTCTTGAAAGTACTTTACAGAATGTTGTGCACTGTCAATTTGGCATTGAGCACTTTATATTTTCAGTGATGTTAGCAGCCCACCCCCTGATTACCTCCCATTGGAATTTCTTAGCGCTACTATCATGGATGAGTGTTAACGAAAAATGCAGAAGGTTAGTTAGAGAGAAGCCTGGTACCATTTCTAAGCAATGTTAAGAAAAAGTGTTGCTATTACTCGTTTTCACGGTACTTGATTTACCGGCCTCGGAAGGATGAAGGGCCTTACTCAAATTCAAACTAGGGACCTACCGATCACCAAAAACGTCACCAGAGTGTTTAACTCATGGGCCAGCTTGCGACTCAGTGTCTGGCTTCTAGCCACTCCACATACTGTACCTGCTCTGTGCAGAAGTGTGATCGCAGCTAAATAATAGCTGCAGTCTTGGCTTTAAGCATATTTTATTAATGTTTCAAAGCATTTTCCTTCAAAAGACTAATCTGAATTCATCTTTAATCCATGACACAGATTTGCAGTTATATGTTCTACAAGCAAGAACAAAAGAACCTTCATAATTGCATTTAATTTATCAAAACTTTAATAAGAATGTCATGCCTTAATGGCTTGTGCTTCAGATGGTAAACAATTACCTCTTTACATGAACCCACTGATCTTTTTGGACATAAAAGCCAGACGAAAAATGGCTAACATGAAAAATGAAATTCTGATTAATGATCCACTAATTAGACGTAAAGTAAAATGTTCTTGGTTTCAATTTTCTTTTGCTTTAAAGGGAACAATTGTTCTGTCTTTTCCAGAGTTTTTGAGAATGTTCACACAATGACAGAGCTGCTTTCTGCTCTGCACTCATTCCAAAAGAGATTTGAATCTATAGCAAATGAGGTATGGGTTTGCAAAAGTATAATTTTCTAAGAATTAAAATACTCCTTTTGTTGTGTTTCCGTTTGTGTGCCATACTGCCTTTTGGAGACACTTTTTTGACTAGATTCTGAAGTTTCAGTCTTTAAGTGGCTTAATGCACAACCTCAGAGTGTAACATTATGCAAAGAAATGTCAAATGAATGTGGTTTTTGTGTAATGACTCCTTAGTCTAAGAAATAGCACCACAAACAAAATGAAACACATTGGGACTGGGAGCAATTCACCAAGACAGTTCAGATTGTTCTGCCTAGTGTTGGGAGTATATGGTCCACCTTTTACGTAGTTAAGTTGAGATTCCTATGGCTGAATTGTCAACTGTAAAGTACTAGGGTGTATTTTGGGCATACTCTTGTAAGCATAACTGTACACAGCTTATGCAGCAATATCTGCCTATGCTATGTAGAGCTGGTAATGGAAGAGAATAGAAAAACCAATCACCATTTAAACAATGTGAGCCACATGTATCAAACTGTTTTGCATTCGCAAGCGGTGGAAATCGGTAATTGTGACGGTTTACAAATGCAAAACAGCCTTTCAAGATGTATGAAAGGCTTTATAGTCACAATTTTAGGCAATCGCAAAAATAGTGATCACCTAAAATTTGGACTACAAATAGGGAATCACAATTTGCAATTCCCTTAGCACATGTACCAAGTATTTTCTAAATGCAAACAGTGCATTTAGGAAAATGCTATTGCCATCAACTTCGAGTCGAGGGTAACCATGTGCAAATTTAGAAAAATGCACAAAAATGCTTTTTTTCAAGTGCCCTGCAGCGCATACTTGCCCATAGGGCATGTGTTCACTTTTCATGTGCTTATTTTTATTTTTGGGGGTTTCAGTGGGCCCTTTGGTCCCCAGGCACCCTTAGCTTTTCATTACCTAATTTGTGATTACCATTTAGGTAATGGCAACTTAGCTAATGGAAAACCATTTCCACCTATGGGCCTTTAGGCCCATGGGAACGAATGGAGTAGTATTACCTAATAGCGAGTACATATTTAGCGGATCGCTATTTGTTAATATTAAGGAAAAGCACATTTTTTTGTAATGCCTTACATACATAGCATTTTGCGATTAACAAAAAGCGATTCTGTAAAAATCGCTTTTTGGTCATCTCAAAATGCTTTTTTGATACATGTGGCCCTTACTCTTTTACATAGAGACCACATCCTGGGATCTTCCCTTTGTACCCTGTGACTTTGTGGAAACTAGCTTCAGTCTCAACGATGCAGCCCACCCTACTCAATAGGAAGAGGAACCTCAATGAGGAAGAGGCAGTACCTTAAGGAAATTATTTAACAATACATGGCAAACTTAGAGGATGTGGTTGATGGGGTAATTTGTGTAACACAAATTCCCTTATAAATACTTTGACACCAGAGTTGAACTCTTCATAAACTCTGCTTAGTTTTCCTTTGGCTGGTTTCTTCTTTTTCAAAATGTAAGTGTCCTACCCCCCTTTTGATGTTTTACCAAGGATATGGAGCAGATCAACACTGATGTCCTCACTGGGGCTGAGCTGCAGAGGCTTTGCAAGGAAAGGGTACTGAATGCAGGCAAGAACGCTACAAACTTGGACCTCCAGATAGCCCTCGCCTATGACGAAGTCAAGTGATTGTGGGCCACCCCAGAGGAGGATGACCTGGAGGAGGAAGGAGCACACTTGGCTATTGAGGAGGAGGTAGAGGACCCAAACTTCCTGAGGTGCAAGGAAGGCAGAACCCAACTCCAGAGGATGCTCAGGATGGGGTCGTGAGCTGTGTGTCTGCCTGGAGCCTGAGCCTAGAGGAGCTGGAGGACAGGAAGGAGATGAGGGAAATCAGACTGCAGCTGCCAAATATTAATCTGAAAGCAGAGGAGATGAAGGCTAGCAGATCCTTAGCTAGAGAAAAAACTATTGCTAAGGAGAATAAGCATTTACAATGCAACGGTCTCGCCTTTGCCAAAGTTAGAGCTATTGGCATTGTAAATGACAAAATTTTTATTTATGTGTTGGTTTTGAAAACAGATAAATAAATGACATTGTCATTTACAATGTCAATAGCTTAATCTCTCGCAAATGCGAGACCTATTGCATTTGCACCCACACACACACACAGAGCCACACACACACACACACAGAGAGCCCCCACACACACACACAGAGAGCCCCAAACACACAGAGAGCCACCCACACACACACACAGAGCCCCCTAGACACACAGAGAGCCCCCCCACACACACACAGAGCCCCCCCCACACACACAGAGAGCCCCACACACACACACAGAGCCCCACACACACACAGAGTCCCCCACACACACACAGAGCCCCCCCACACACACAGAGCCCCACACACACACAGAGAGCCACACACACACAGAGAGAGCCACACACACACACACAGAGCCACACACAGAGCCACACACACGCACACACACACACACAGAGCCACACACAGGGAACAGAGGCCAGAAAAAACGATCACAATGAGGGAACAGAGGGAAGAAAAGCAAGCACAACGAGGGAACATGGGGGGCAGAAAAGCAAGCACAACAAGGGAACGGGGGCAGAAAAGCAAGCACAACGAGGGAACAGGGGGGGCAGAAAAGCAAGCACAACGAGGGAACAGGCGGGGCAGAAAAGCAAGCACAACGAGGGAACGGGGGCAGAAAAGCAAGCACAACAAGGGAACGGGGGCAGAAAAGCAAGCACAATGAGGAAACGGGGGCAGAAAAGCAAGCACAACGAGGGAATGGGGGGCAGAAAAGCAAGCACAACGAGGGAACAGGGGGGGCAGAAAAGCAAGCACAATGAGGGAACAGGAGTGTGGTAAATAAATAATGTATTACCGGATCTATTTTTCAGAAATAATCAATAAACAGGTAGCTCAATAAATAAGAGTCAAGATTCGAGGTAGCTGGAGTTTACAGGCTTTAATCAGGCATAAAGGACAGGAACAGGACAGCCTGTACGGGAATAGGATGGCAGCTGCCGGGGACAGGATCTGGGAATAATGCGCTAACTTTTAATAACAGTGCATAATATATATAGTTAAACAAAATACATTACATTCAATACAGTAGGCGTAGCAGTAGGCGTGGTTTCGTAACAGTCGCGAAAGATAAGGACAAAATGAAGTAACAAGAAGGCGTGTACAGGGCGTATACATAGACATGTGATGTAAACGTAACAGAATATGTCATAAACGGGGCGGAAACATGGAGGGGGCTACCTAAGCAGCTGGGACCTCTAACCTAGTGGTGCGCGCAAATGGGCAATGACGTGTTACCAGGGAGAACTGGGGGCTATGACTTCTGCGCTAGAAGAGGAGACTAAAGTCTGGAGTGTCAGAGCGACATGTACCCAAGGCATATCTAGTATCTGGTGTTTAGAGTACATGTTGATAGAATCCAAAAGTTATCAGGGCAAAGGCTAATAGACTCTAAGACTGGTGCATGCATAATTCTATATGTAGTGCGTGTGAGGAATATTCCATGAATATTAATACAGTATTTCTCTTTCATGGAGACATAAAGGCTAGACCATGACGGAAACTATTGATGCGATTCAGTAGCTTAGGAATGCAGAGAAGGAGGGCTGAACTGATAACTAGAAACATAACATATTCTTGGCAGACTGGGAGGCAGAGCCAGGCCGGGCCGGGCACTGCGTGGCAAGAAGTAAGCTAAGGGTCAGGGATACAGGTGGGGGCTGTATCGCTCCTCGGAGAGGGTTCAGGAGACAGGAGCTGAATCTGAGTCCGGGCCCTTTTGAGGCCTAGAAACGGGGACAATTCAATGAATTAACGTGCACACTGTAAAATGTGGCAACGCAGGTTTACATAGGCCTGATATTCGTTGTTTTCACGAAGACTGGAAACTGGCATACTAGAGATGGACAGATTCAGAGGGGAATACATGCATATCGATCATGCACATATAATATAAGATGGGGAACACGTAGGCACATATAACATGGCAAAATTTACTTTTCCACATTCCCTCCTTGTGCCCTACGTTTCCATCAGGAAACATCTATATTTATGATACCATCTATCATTTCATATAGCATCATTTGCTCGTCTCGAATTGTCTTGGAACGGGATCTAGGACTAGGAATACAAGAGGTAGCACACATGCCGCAAATCGCAGGGCCACATTGTATACAGAGGCAGCAACTGAATATGATCATTACTGCAATACCTAGGAATGACAATACTTTCCATCCCCAGGCAGATATAATACTCCAGAACCAACCGGACCATGTCCAGGTGCCTGGATTCTGGTGTAACTGATGGGCAATTTTATGAAGTCTGGTTATAGCTGAATAAACAGACGGCGCGTTATTAGGAATGAAAATGCAGCAACTAGACCCGATGACTCTACATGCTCCTCCTCTATCGGCCAGTATGACGTCAAGAACGAGACGATTTTGGAGCACGACAAATCTCATAGCAGATTGCTCTTCGGTTAAGTTACCTAGAGCAGAAGTAGTCTCATTCACTACTGCTTCGAGGGTTCTGGTTAACCTACGTATTAACTTACTATTCTGGATAGGTCCTATAAAGAAGAAGAAACCTTTATTAAAGTCTTGATATTGTTCTAGAGTAGTTTCAGTTTGATCGACAATTGGGGACTCAATCTCCCTTCTATGTCTGACGTGTACTAGATGTGTGTTTCTGTGATAATCAGATGGGGCTAGAAAAACTGGTGGCAGTAGGAAGGCAATGTAACATGTTCCATCCCAATCGAGGGGCAGACGAACATATGCGGTCTGACCACAAACAAAATAAGAATGACGTGAGGCTTTGAAAATAGATTTCCCACTGTCACTATACTCGACAATAGTAGTACAATCACTATGTCCTACATGTGCGGAACCATTCTTTCGGACACATAATTCGCCTTTGACTGGTAGTACTGAAATAGCACGTAAATCTGGAGTAGTATCAGACTGAACATTCAGGACCATAAAATTCGAAGAATAATTACCTAAATCATATACTTCATTTTCTAGATCTAACCCTGTTCTATGGGGGAAACCTTGTTTGTCTGGAAAACATGTTCTGTTTAGAAGGGACATATCATTGGAGGATGACGTTAAAGTGGACCATGCTCCACACGAACCATTATGTGAAAACGGATAAGGAAAGAGTGGCAGAACTCCCTTCGGCGTCTGGAAAGGGGGGAGTCGACCACACACCCAACAATTAGTGGCATTGCTGGTCTGGTGTGAATAGTGTAACATTCTAATAAATGTATTATTTCGCATAGAAAAACGATAGGATAGCTCGTGAGGAGGCAGATCACTAAATGTGTGCTCTACTGTAGCATTAGAAAACTTATTTACATGTGAACTTGGAAAACATAAATGTAATGCATAACTGGTGCAGGTAACCATTAAACTTAAAAACAATATAAAACTTAGAAAAACAATACATCGTATAGAGTTTTGACTAACTCTCTCACTATGGGGGTCTATCTCATACATGTCAGGGACCTGTCTAACCGTTTCACCCGAGAGGGACTTAGACAATTAAACTGGCTGACTTATTTTACTAGACCGGAGTTTTAGCTTATACTCCTGTTGCGGAGTTTTCTCTAACTGGGGAACTTTAAGTTCGGAATCAAGTTCAGAGTCTGTTTTTAGGCAGTCTTTAGAAATTTGGCAGTCCTTGGCAAAAGATTTTTCACGAAGTCCATGGAATTTTTTGACGTGGGACAGGTGGACCCATCCTTTCCTGCCCTCCAACTTCACTGCTGTCCTTGTAGTTAATAAGACCATCCGAGGCTCCTTCCAGCGGGGCTCCAGCGGACTTGAACGATCAAAATTCCGCACCAACACGAGGTTGCCTGGAATGACTTCATGCGGTTTCACCTCGGTGTTGTCTGGAAATGCGGCGGCAACCTGTGAACGACAAGAGTGTAGGGCAGACATCAAGGAAGCTAGGTAATCTGTCAGCATATTACTGGAAACATCTGTAATACTGCGGGGTCTAGGTGTACCCCACATGTTTGGGGGGCGGCCGAATACGACCTCGTACGGGGACAGACCTGATCTGGAATGTGCAACCATCCGCATATAGAATAAGGCTACTGGCAGGGCGACTAGCCAGTCTACACCTTTCTCTTTACATATCTTGGCAATGCGAATTTTCAGGGTCTGATTATGTCTCTCTACGAGACCGGCTGCTTCAGGATGGCGCACACAATGGAACTTCCACTGGTACCCTAACAGAAGGGAAACATGTTTCATTAGCTCGGAAGAGAATGGCTGGCCGTTATCAGAATACACGACCCTAGGGAGTCCATAGCGGGGAAAGAATTCACGAACCAACTGCCTGGCAGTGGTCGCGGCTGTGTAATCTGGAACTGGATATGCTTCTGTCCACCTGGACAAAGCGCATACAACTACGAGGACATACTTGAAACCTCGACATCGCTCCATCTGAATATAATCCATCTGGAGGACTTCAAAAGGGTGGTCAGGAGGTTGGAATCCACCTTGTTCCACCGGGACACTTTTACCTGGATTGAACTGACAACATATCATACAGGTACGGACTTTCTGCTTGGCTGCAGCTCGTAAGTGCTTGTTGAACCAAAGGTTCTGAATACTGTCTAACATAGCTTTTTCTCCTAGATGTGCTGGACTATGTGCGGTATTAATAATGACTTGAACCATAGAGTCGGGGAGAAACCATGTGGCTTTTCCCTTCGTCAACCATCCTTGATCTGTCTGGACCCCTCCTTGTTCGGACCATTTCTTGATTTCCTCGGGAGTAGCATGTAACTGTATGTCTATGACATCTTGTGTAGGGTCCTTAACTGTCATACAAGTAGTCTGATCTGGATTGAATGTCTGTGTCGTGTTAACTGGAATGTCTAGAGTCTGAGCTGTAAGCTTAGCTGTTTGATCTGCTAGATCGTTACCTTGGGAAATAATGTCAGTAACTTTCGTATGTGCCTTGCACTTCATGATAGCGATAGCTGTCGGTAAATGTATTGCATCTAACAGAGCTTGAATGAGGAGACCATGCTGAATCTTGGTTCCATGAGAAGCCATGAAACCTCTCTCCTGCCAGAGTACTCCAAAGTCGTGTACAACTCCGAATGCGTAACGTGAATCTGTATATATGTTTACTTTCAGGTTCTTAGCACGTATGCAGGCTTGGGTCAGAGCTACTAGCTCTGCTGCTTGAGCAGACAGGGTGTCAATACGGTGTGTTTCTATAACTTCAGTTTCAGTAGTCACTGCATACGCGGCTACTAGTTCTCCTGTACTTGTTCTCATACATGAACCATCCACATAAAGTGTCAGGTCAGGATTAGGTAATGCAATGTCTGTCAGGTCTTGTCTTGGCTTAGTCATAGTGTTAACAACTTCCACACAGTCATGTGTGGCAGGATTTGACGTAACTGACAGTAACAGTGTAGCAGGATTTAGAACGTTGCAGCGTCTGATTTCTATGTGTGGCTGGAACAGTGTCAGTTCATAACCTGTTAAACGTGCGATTGTCAAGTGCTGAGTCTGTGTTCGGTTTAAAAGAACTTCCACGGAGTGTGGAACTTGTACTGTCAGGGAGTGTCCTAATACTATGGAATCACTTTGTCTGATTGCTAGAGCTGTGGCTGCAACTGACTTGAGGCACGCAGGCAGAGCCTGGGCTACTGGATCTAATGTGCTCGAAAAATAAGCACAGGGCTTGTACTGTCCGGCTTGATCTTGTGTGAGAACAGATAATGCAGTACCATCACGTTCTGTGACAAAAAGTGTAAAAGGCTTACTGTAGTTCGGTGTAGCTAGAACAGGTGCTTGGCATAAGGCTTTCTTTAATTCATTAAAAACAAGTGTATGTTCAGATGTCCAAGGGAGGACAGTCGATACGGCTGCCTCCTGTGTCGTTAACTGTATCAGTGGCTTGGCTAGAAATGCATACTGAGGAATCCATTGTCTGCAATAAGAAGTGAGGCCAATAAAAGCTCGTACCTCCTTCTGTGTCTTAGGCTGTGGAAGACTCGCTATTAACTGGATACGGTCTGGTGTCAACTGCCTTCCCCACTTGGACAGTAAGTGGCCTAAGTAGGTCACTTGCTGGACACAGAACTGAAGCTTCGAAGGGGACACCTTGTGCCCCTGCTCGGCCAGGAAATACAGAACTGTAAGTGACGCACGCTCGCAGTCACGCTCAGAATGGGCCGTGATCAGTAGATCATCGACATACTGGAGCAGGGCAGTGTCAGTTGGCATGTGAATATTGTCTAGTTGTCTCTTAAGTGCTTGACTGTAAATACTAGGACTTTCTGTGAAACCTTGAGGAGCTCGTGTGAATTTATAGCTCCTTCCATTTGAACAAAAACCGAAAAGGTACTGGCTGTCTGGATGAATCGGGACACTGAAAAATGCATTCTTGAGATCGATAACTGTGAAAAATGTAGCTTCAGAATCAATGGCTGTCAATAGAGAAGAAATATCTGGGACTACTGGATACTGGGGTATGATACATTTATTAAGCTCTCGAAGGTCAATCACTAATCGATATACTGGAGGTGCATTTGGATCAGTACGTTTCATGACTGGAATGATAGGAGAATTACATACATTGGAGTCAGTTTCTACAACCACTCCTTGAACAATAAGCTCGTCAATAATTTTGGATAAGGCTGCTACAGCCTCAGGTGGCAATCTGTACTGTCTGATTCGTGGCAAGACTATTCCTTGTTTGAGAGTCACACGATGGGGTGTGATGTGCATACATCCTACATCAGTTGGACCTTGCGCCCATAAATGCTGCGGTACATTCAGTAATCTTGGATCAAAATCACGTAATACATAGTGACCTTTAAAGTCACGTAAAAACAATCGAACTCCTTCTGGGGAGCAGCAAATTACTGCACCTAATTCTTTTTTAGAATTTTAATGCCTAACAAATTTTCTGGACATGACTTCGTAAGTAACAAATCAGTAGTTCGGGACAATGGACCAACTTCTAGGGAAACTGGTTTTGAAATTTCATTAACAATAGGCTTTCCTGAAAATCCAAGGGAAACATTTTTAGAGCCTGAGAGCGGAGCCCCTGGAACCTCGTCATGACTGATAGTAGTCCTACTTGCCCCTGTATCAATCAGAAACTTTCTGTCTTTCCCTAATACTTGACTGTGTACATAGGGACCCTCTTGATCTACAGGTATCTCGATGAGAGGCAAGCCTACCTCCCTCTCTAGGCTGTTTCATGAATACTGTTGATACTCTGGATACTCTGTCTGGGCATACTGGTACATTTGCTGTGTAACATGCTGTGTTGCAGCGATAGGCTGCGGTGCTGGAACTGTCTGTTGTGCATTCTGTGGTGACTGAGAAGTCTGTGAAACGTGTTCTTGCCTAGGCGGACGTGGTCTTTCTTTAGTCTTACCAGTAGCTATGTTGTGTTTCAGAACTGCACACTCGTTTATAAAATGACCTGGCTGTTTACAGTAATTGCATGTCCCTTTAACGGGAGCTGCAGGATGACTGGCTTGATTCGGACCCCTCTTCTGACTGTCTTGTGGAACAGATTGGGCAACTAATACTTTCATTTTAGTGTCTTTCATACGTCTCCTTTCATGTTCTTGCTCTTCCCTGATTCTGTTCTGGTGATACTGGAGCATCTGGAGCATTTGTGACGGGGTATTAGCTTGCCAGGTACTTTTGACTTTCAAAACTCGATTTTTAACTTGTGGACTTGAATTCTCGACTAATTTAGTAACAAAAAGATGAGGGTAGGACTCACTACTCGTCTTCAAACCACTGTTAATAATAAAACATTTTTCAAATCTAGAATAAAAATCACTAGTGTCTTCATCCTGTTTCTGTTTACATGCTGAGATTGCATCCCAATCTTCCTTTTTCGTGGCTAGTAACCTTGGCAAAACTTGTATCAATAACTCGGGCAATTCTTTACATTTGTCCCCAAGACCAGTACCTGGTACTCGTATTTTATCTTCAGCTTCTAGAGCTGTCCAATCAATCTTTTTCTCTCCCACCTCCCATTCTTTTTCCTTGAGTTTTTCATATACCCCTGCGGGCAACAGGACCTTTAACATTTTAATGATATCTGGATACGTGTATTCTCCCATACGGAGCATGTCTTTTAATTCTCGATGGAACCCTGCTGGATCTTTGTCGTGACAGGGAATTAACTTTTTCATCTCTAGGAGTTCCATCTTAGTGATAGGGGTGTAAACAAATACTCGTTGCATTTCACCACCCGCTGTCCTAACTGGGTGTACTTCTCGTAACGGATGCTGTCTATCTATGTAAAATGGTTTACTTTCTGGAGGTGAGACATGAACAAAATGCGGATTCAAAAACGTTCTATATTTGTGGCGCTGTTCTAGAATGACACTAATTAAATCGGTACCTAAACCTCTCCATCTATATTGGAGTAGCTCGTTCAGAACATCATGTAACGGACCTGGATCAGAATGTTGTCCCTCATACAGTGTAATGAGGTGCTGGATCATATACATACCCACCAGTCGTTGCTCGGCTGGGGGCAGTTTCAGAAACATTTGTGCCACTATTTCGTCTGGAAAAGTGGTAGAATCAGTAATCCATCGGACTGCTGATCGGGCTAGTTCTTGTTCATGCATGTTACTAAGTTCACTGTAACCGATTCGTGATTTCAGAATGTGATCGGTAGCTTGAAATACTTGCTCAAGAGAACCTTGTTCTGGTGCTGGAAGAGGAAAAACTTTCTTGTGATCTAGGCGTGAATGTCGGTCGGGAAGTCTAGTACTACCTACATACGCTATTCTGGTGGGATTCTCGTCGTCTACCTCTTCAGTAGAAGAGTTGTCTTCTTTCTCACTTACTTGTGCTGCTTTTCGTTTCTCGTGTAACTTTATTATTTCCCTACGGATCTTCCTATACATACTGTCTATACAGTTCTGTGTCTTGTGTCTTCCCTCGGCTATATGATCACTCCATCTTGTCAGGACTTTCATTTCGGTCGAATCTTTAGTTGGATAATCTTGTTCCCTTATTAAACAATTAATTAGAAACTTTAATAGCATGAGCTGGTTCTCGACTTTTCTTTGAGACATGGCTTTGCCGATACTTTCTGGATCTACTCCTGTACGGATGAAACGATATATTCTGTCTAGATATTCTTTCATATTCGGTAGGGTGTCCAAATATTCGGTCACCCGTCTTACACGCAATGAATACAGGACCATATCATCATCGCCTGGGACTGGATCATAACGGCATTCGGTAAGAGCTCGCTTGATATCGGCAACTGACTGATTTTTGGGCGACCGCTGTAACGCTCGGGCATGTAGCTCGAGTAATGCCACACGTCTGTGTTGCGGCGGGGTACAAGGAGGACTTCCCCCCCCCCGCGGCTCCTAAACTAGAATCGTCGACTGGTACCGTACGGGCTGGCAGAGTGACTGATGTAGCGGGTACTTGGACTGTGGGCTGGACCGGGGGTGCCGTAACAGGTGCTGCAACGGGTGCCCCGGTGGCTGGAGGAACTGGAATTACATTATTTACAGGGGCTGGCGGAACAGTATTTGCATATTCTGGGACTGTGTCGTCCAAATAGGACGAGAGAAAAATATCAGCTGCGGTCGGTTTATGACGTAGCTTAATCGGAACTAATGACGGCGGAAAATTACATGGTGCTTCCGGGGTTGCTTTCGGCAAGCCCTCGGCAAGAAGAGGATACATACCCTTAATGAGGGCATTTCTCTGTCTGTCTGACTGTTCGGCTTTGACTCGTTCACCTACTTCGATTAATTCCCTTTCTTGGGCTCTTTCTGAAGATTCCCTACTTAATTCTGTCTTTCTGATTTCTTTTTCGGTTCTTCTGTGAGATTCTTTGCGCCATAACTCGATGGCATCTTTCTGGGACTGTCTAGATTTCTTTTTCCATAATACTTCTTCTACTCGCATGATGCACTCGGCATCCCACGTACCTGATACGGGCCATCTATATTTCTCTTCTAATTCCTTGGTGTACTCCACCCATAAGTCTAGATATAATATGGCACTTATGCCATGCTTATGATACATAAAATGACCTGGACTGTCCCTAGGCGGGACAGGAACTGCTTCCTCGAGCAGACCTTTTCTGGTTTTTAACTGACGTAATTTCGAGAACAAAGGCATAATTTAAGCTGGAGTCTGGACACAATACAATACACGATAAACACAATAATAACTGAAAAACAAATCACTCATGCCACGACATTGAAAACACATGAAATAACATTTAAAATAACAGTTTGGACAGAATATTACCTGGTATACTGAGAACAGAACACATGAATTTCTCGAGAACAGAACTTACTAGAATGACTAGATGCACTGCTAAAACAGTACGAAACTTACCGGTCCCATAAAGAGACACGTCAGGACCCGCGTCCACCTAGGTGAACACTTCGTGTTGTATCTGTGTACCCAAACCCACGGACCAGGGACAATTAATTGACCCTGTCTAGATACTACCCCAGCAACGGTACTCACCGGGCAGCAAGAACGGAAGGCCTCGGACTGGACTGGACTGCTACGACGACGGACGGACGAACTTCGGACTTCAGTTACAGGTGGGCCTCTGGATACCTCGGACCTTGGACTCTCGGCTTGGGCTCTGGTCGGGACTCGCCGCGTTCCTCACCGCCTCGTCTGGACGCTGGACCGCAACCTCCGTCTCCTCCGTGGGCCTGAGGGATACTTGAAGCAGAAATATCTGCACGTGCACGGTATGGTTCCGTCACGGCTGCAGAGGATCAGGGGGCCTGCGTGGCTTCTCCGGCGCGTGGGGAAAGGGCAAGTTTCTATTCGGGCGCCATTATGTGGTAAATAAATAATTTATTACCGGATCTATTTTTCAGAAATAATCAATAAACAGGTAGCTCAATAAATAAGAGTCAAGATTCGAGGTAGCTGGAGTTTACAGGCTTTAATCAGGCATAAAGGACAGGAACAGGACAGCCTGTACGGGAATAGGATGGCAGCTGCCGGGGACAGGATCTGGGAATAATGCGCTAACTTTTAATAACAGTGCATAATATATATAGTTAAACAAAATACATTACATTCAATACAGTAGGCGTAGCAGTAGGCGTGGTTTCGTAACAGTCGCGAAAGATAAGGACAAAATGAAGTAACAAGGAGGCGTGTACAGGGCGTATACATGGACATGTGATGTAAACGTAACAGAATATGTCATAAACGGGGCGGAAACATGGAGGGGGCTACCTAAGCAGCTGGGACCTCTAACCTAGTGGTGCGCGCAAATGGGCAATGACGTGTTACCAGGGAGAACTGGGGGCTATGACTTCTGCGCTAGAAGAGGAGACTAAAGTCTGGAGTGTCAGAGCGACATGTACCCAAGGCATATCTAGTATCTGGTGTTTAGAGTACATGTTGATAGAATCCAAAAGTTATCAGGGCAAAGGCTAATAGACTCTAAGACTGGTGCATGCATAATTCTATATGTAGTGCGTGTGAGGAATATTCCATGAATATTAATACAGTATTTCTCTTTCATGGAGACATAAAGGCTAGACCATGACGGAAACTATTGATGCGATTCAGTAGCTTAGGAATGCAGAGAAGGAGGGCTGAACTGATAACTAGAAACATAACATATTCTTGGCAGACTGGGAGGCAGAGCCAGGCCGGGCCGGGCACTGCGTGGCAAGAAGTAAGCTAAGGGTCAGGGATACAGGTGGGGGCTGTATCGCTCCTCGGAGAGGGTTCAGGAGACAGGAGCTGAATCTGAGTCCGGGCCCTTTTGAGGCCTAGAAACGGGGACAATTCAATGAATTAACGTGCACACTGTAAAATGTGGCAACGCAGGTTTACATAGGCCTGATATTCGTTGTTTTCACGAAGACTGGAAACTGGCATACTAGAGATGGACAGATTCAGAGGGGAATACATGCATATCGATCATGCACATATAATATAAGATGGGGAACACGTAGGCACATATAACATGGCAAAATTTACTTTTCCACAGGAGGGGGCAGAAAAGCCAAAGGCAAGCCCGTCTGCGCCCGTCCGCGACCGGACGGGACCAGGGGCCACAACACCTGCCTCCCACTCCACCCAGGTCAGGACATACAGCTCGGCGGCCATCAAAAAGATAAGGGCCTCTACCACCGCACAATGCCCGCTCTCCTACCTCCCAGCAGAACTTCCTACTCACTGCCCCGGCTGCAAACACTCCTTTGATACCATTGAGCCGCCAGCCACGTCCCAGGAATACCATATGTACCTGTTAGACTGCCGATCCCTTCCACGGCACAGCACACAAATATTCCTATTACTAGAAAAATACAACCCAGACGCTATCTTCCTGACCGAGACATGGCTCACGTCTCACTCAGAGCCAGACATAGTCTCAGCCTTACCCCCCGGGTTTCAAATCCACAGACTAGACCGGACTAAGGGGAGAGGTGGAGGCCTGGCCATTATCCTAAAAGACGAATACTGCTGCCGCACCACCATCGAAGCTATCCCTGAGTGCGAGAGCCTAGCATTCAGCATAGACTTCACCGCGAACAGCTCCTTCTCTGGCACCCTGATATATCGCCCCCCAGACCCAGGGAAGCTGTTCCACAGATCTCTCCCAGATATTATTGCTAATCGAATTCTAACCTCGGCCAACTATACGGTTTTAGGAGATCTCAATTTCCATTTTAACTCCCCTACAGATCTTGCCGCCAGGGAATTAACAGAGGACCTAGCAGCCCTACAGCTGATTCAGCTGGTTAGATTCCCCACCCACGAAAAGGGTAACCTCCTTGACCCGATCTTCAGTAACTGCACCAAGTTAACGGTAGGGCAACCCACTTGCCTTCCATGGTCAGACCACTTTTTAGTCCCACTCACCTGGTCTACCATTAAGTCCCATTCACTGACTCCCCAACCCATAACCAAGAGAAACTGGAAAAAACTTCCCATAGAATCATGGACAATCAACCTAGAATGCTCTCGCCCACCTCCCTGCACAAACCCCAACCAAGCAAATAGTAACTATGAGGGTTGGATCAGGGAGTCACTGGACACGATCCTCCCTCTACGGAAATCCATCCCTAAGAGGTCGCATAAATCTGCCCCATGGTTTTCAGACTCCCTGAGAGACCTAAAACGCCTCTGCAGGAAAAAAGAGAGAGCTTGGCGACTAGATTTCCTTCCGGGGAAAAAATCCCAATACAAAGAGGCAATTAAGGCCTACAGAAATGAGGTTAGGGTGGCCCAGGCCTCCTACTTCGCAGACCAAATAATGGCAGCCAAATCAAAACCTAAGGAAATCTTTCACTTAGTTAAAAAATGTATTACTGTCAACACTGCTCCCCCTGTTCCGAAAACGCCAGAACAATGCAACGAACTCGCAGACTTCTTCCACAATAAAGTCACTCAGATCTATTCCTCCTTCCCGGCAGTAGCCAACAACTCAGAAACACCCAATCATACTTCTCTGAGTAACTCTCCCCTCCCAGGACAGCCAATCCTGGATCATTTCCCCCCACTAAATCTAGAGACACTGCAACAACTGGCACGTCAAGTTAAATCCGGCTCTCCCCTTGACCCTGCCCCACCAGAAATACTGCTCCAGGCAAGCCAGGCCACTCTCCCCGTGGTGCTGGATCTCCTCAACTCATCCATATCCTCCTGTACAGTACCCACTGGCTGGAAGAGAGCGATGGTACGAGCATTGCTGAAAAAACCCACTCTCAACCCAGAAGATCACTCCAGTTACCGCCCAATCTCACTACTTCCCTGGGTGAGTAAGGTGCTGGAGAAGTACATAAATACTCAGCTGGTACAATTTCTGGAAAGACATGCACTCCTCGACCCAACCCAGACAGGATTCAGGCCCAAACACGGCACTGAAACTGTCCTGCTTGCAGTCACCGAAGAGTCCCGAAGGATACTAGACCAGGGAGGATCAGTGGCAGTGATCCTCCTTGATCTAAGTGCGGCCTTCAACATGGTCAGTTATGCCATCTTGCTGAACCGTCTGTGCAACATCGGTGTCGCAGGCGACGCTCTAAAATGGCTTGATTTATTCCTGCACAATAGATCCTTCCAGATCTTTGACGGGGACACAATATCAGCCAGGAAACCCCTGAACTGTGGGGTACCGCAGGGCTCTTCATTGAGCCCTGCGCTCTTCAATGTCTATATGAAGCCATTGGCTGGGATCGTCGAGCCTTTTGGTATAAAAATTGTATCATATGCTGACGATACCCAGCTAGTGGTGTCATTGACTCAAGAGGGCACCAGACATACTTCAGGAAGTCTGATGAACTGCCTAGAGGACATTAAAAAGTGGATGACTTACTCCTCCTTAAAACTTAATGGAGACAAAACCGAGCTCATGCTCTTAGGTCCTGCATCACCAATGTCACTCTCCTCCCTGTGGCCTGCGTGCCTGGGCACCCCTCCCACTCCCAAAGAAAGCGTGAAAAGCCTAGGAGTATGCCTGGATAAAAATCTCTCCTTCTCCACCCAGGCCACCAAACTATCCGCCATTTGCTTTGGCCTACTTAGAACACTAAGGAAAGTCCTCCCCCTCCTCCCAATGGAAGCCAAACAAGTGGCGGTCCAGGGCTTAATTCAGTCCCGGCTGGACTCGAACAACGCCCTGTATGTTGGGGCCCCCGAGACGACCCTGTGAAAGCTACAGGTGGTACAGAACTGCGCAGCCCGCGCCCTGCTACAGATTCCACGGATGCAGTCTGCCAAACCCGCATTGAGTAGCCTACACTGGCTCCCAGTGAGACAGAGAGTGGCATTCAAGGCACTATGCATTGCCCACCGGGCTTTCTGGAAGCCAGGTCCGGCTATAATTAACGAACTGGTCACCCAATATCATCCTAATAGAAACCTCCGGTCCACAGAGGCCTTCCTGGCCGTAGTACCGAGAGTAAGGAGAGCCAGGACCGGAGGAAGGATGTTCTCATTAAACAACTCCAGGATGTGGAACTCACTCCCACTACTAATCCGGACCAATCCTAACCTACTCTCATTCCGCAAACAATTGAAAACCTATGTGTTTGCCAGGCCCACTTAAACCTAAGACTCCGCCACTCCCAGTTCTGTCTTCATGCTTCAGCGCTTGGACGCCCACTGGGCAGCAACCGCGCTATATAAATAACAATACAATACAATACAATACAATGTTGACCCATGGGGGTTATGATAAAGATTAATTAGTAAAAGTGAGAAGTTACTGTTTGTCAAGCGACAGCCTTTCAGGATGCCTGCCTGGAAAGTGTCTGGCAGGTTAGATATTTCTGCAAATTCCAAACTAAGAGAGTGTTTTATGTAGACGCATATCCCACCCGAGGGTCTACCGAAAATGTTGAACTTTTTTGCGGGTTTTCCATACTCAGCATATCCTCTCAACGAGAGAGGATGGGTTTGCCAAGTTTCTTGTGTACAAATTATGTCCGCCTCCTCCACAAATGACACCACAGTTTGCATGAGAAGCAGCCTCCTGAGCCCAGCAACATTCCAAGACATGATTTTCAAACTCATCGAAGACCATTCCTTTTCTGGGGCCTTTAAGTGCGTGTTGGTCGTGCCTCGGTGGGAGTGGTCCCTGGCATTAAGGTGAGAACCATTAGGTCTTGGAATTTAAAGCAAGCGGCAGCCAGGACCAGTCCTTATTCACGGGTCCCAGTGTTGCGCATGTGCGTGTGCCATGGATTGGATTTGTGGTAATCTTTATAGGAGTTCTGATGGGTTGACCAGTGTTTGTGCCACCTTTGGACCCCTGGAGGGTAGGCCCCGTCTTTGACGCATGGGTGGTGCGGAGCACATGTGAACATGGAAGCTCTCCAGCTGGTTGTGCCGTGCTTCCCATCTAGGTATTTGCAGACTGTGTTTTTAATATGAGAGGGTATTTTTGTGAGCGCTTGGGTTTTATCTTTATACCCCAGCTTTCCAGTAGCTTTTGTTGGCTTTTCAAGGCCGTCCTCAGAAGATTTGGTAGACAAGGTACAGCTCTGGGGCCTCAAAGATCCAGTGGAACTTATTACCAGAGGGTACAAGAAAGTTCTTATGTCTCTATTTCCTGGAGGCCCAGTGCTGGCTACAGTAGCGCCTGGGCGTGGGGTTTGGTAGGCTCGATTATGACACTTCCCCTCTTCCCCTGCTTGCGGCAATGCATTGTTCAATGACTCTGTTGGTGCCTGGCACACCGTGAGTAAGCCTGGGAGCGTTGGAGTGGCTCCTGTGGCTCCAGATGAATCCAAGAGGGCCCCCTCCAAAAGAACTGGCCCATGGTAGAGCTCCCCCACTCCAGGGGGGTAGAAAAGTTTTGCCTTCCGTCTTCTGGCAGATCTGTGGGGGCGAGGCTTTGCCTGTGTCTGAGCCAGCAATAGGGTCGAGTTTCTAGTCCTCATTATTTCGCCTTTCTCCTTTCTCCTTTCTCCTTTCTCCTGTGATTTCCTATTAAAGTCCAGCTGCGTTTGCGTTCTGGGATGGTCGGGACCGTGGAGCTGAGGGCAATGATCCCGCACTCCCCTAGAAGTGAACCCAAAGGTAGACCGGCTCTCTATATTCCTTCAATTCGTAGTCCTCCTACACTCCGATTCACTTGAGGTTATAGTCTTTTCTCAGTAGGTGTGTGGCCCAGGTGGTCAAAACTCAACAATGTCGGTGGCGGCGTTGTTATCACAGCGCTCAATGCTCAATGCTCAATGCTCCACACAGCGTTCACGCCTGCCTAACTTACATTTGTACTTTGGCACCAAGGGCGATGGGCGATTACGCAAGGGTCCAAAATGTGACAGCACCCCCCCCCCCCTGCTAGCAGGCGTTGTTATCACAGCGCTTAGAACAGCGCTCACACCTGCCAGCAGCACCAGCGCCGTTGTCCTCGGAGCTTAGTCCTTTGTCCTGAGCCTGTTTGTATTTTCGCGGGGGTATTCAGAAAGTGTTTTGTTTTTTCCTAAGAGGCAGCTAATCCTAATCCTGACTCAGTGCCTTGCTCGGAGCTTAGAGCGCACAGATACACGAACGGGTGCTCTCACCCCCCGCCTGCCAGCAATCTGCAGCAGCCCACTCTCCCACCGGCCCACCTGCTCACCTGCTCACCGTGTCGTCATGTCGCTTTGTCGATGGGAGACCAGGCCAGACTACGAATCCAGCCGCACTCGGGCCAGCTGTCAGCCAGCCGGCGGACGGAAGAGCAGACGAATGAAGTAGAGGAGGGAGCGGTGGTAATAGCGGCTATTTCCGGGCAATTTTCAGGCTCTCTCAGACGCAGCGTGGTTCTTAGGCTCCTTAAGCTTATTCACGGATTTGCGGTCATGGTCGCGGCTGCAGTTGTAAATGCCGAGACAGCAATCACCGTGACCTCCTTGCTGCAGCGAAGATGGCGGTCTGGCGTTCTGGTGTCCTGGAACAGCTCACGAGCTCCCTCTAGCAGCAGCTTCGGGAACAAGGGAAGCCAGGCTAGTATGGAAAAAGGTTGAAGGTTCCCCTGGATCCCTTACGTTTCATTGATACCCACTTAGAAAGGGTGGGCATCAACATTGTTGGACCCTCGGACACCAAGACTGCCAGAGGAAGTAGGTTTATACTGGTTTTGGTGGACCATGCCACAAGATAACCAGAGGTAATCCCTCTGATGTCTGTGATGGCATCTCCTGTGGCTAGGGCACCAATAGGAATTTTCACTTAGATAGAGTTCCCCAAGGAAATGGTGTCTACAGGGGCACCAACTTCATGCCTGCACACATGAAGTCAATGCGGAGGGAGTGTGGGGTTACCTACAAGATATCCATACCCTATCATCCCCAAACTAATGAGCTTGCTGAAAGGTCCTGAAATGCATGATTATGGGCCTGTCTGAGCCCATGAGGCGAAAGTGGGACATGCTTTTGCCATGCCTGTTTTTGCCTACAGACAGGTGCCACAAAGGGGAGTAGGGTTTAGCCCATTCAAACTTCTGTATGGTCACCCTATTAGGGGGCCTATCAGTCTGGTAAAGGAAGGATAAGAGCACGCTCGCAAGATGTCCCCACCCAGGACGTGGTTAGGTGCATGCTACCACTCAGGAACCAGGTCAGCCAAATTCCCAAAGCTTCTGAGAACTTGAAGGCTATCCAGGAAGTCATGAAACTCTGGTACAATCAGAAGGCCACTCAGGTGGAGTTTCAACCTGGCCAGAAAGTGTGGGGGTGGAGCCAGTGGAGCCCCAGGCCATCCAAGGCCATTGTACTGGGCCCTATGAGGTGATTGAGAGGAAGGAGGAGGCCACTACTTGGTGGACCTCAAGATCCCCAGAAACCCCTTAAATGTACTCCACATCAATTGCATCAAATCTCACTATGAGAGATCTGAAATCACCTTGCTGTTGGTGACAAATGAATGAGAGGAGGAGGAGAGTAAACCTCACACTGACCTCCTCGTATCCAAGGTAGCAAGATGGGTCAGTGAAAGGTGTCAGCCTCTCTCCCCTACTCTTACCTAAGACCAGCACTGAGACTGTTGTCAGTTACTCAGACAGTTTGCCTCACTGTTTTCCCTCATTCTTGAGCTTACACATTAGTATATCCAAAATATTGATACTGGGGATAGGCTACTTGTCAAGAAAAAATTTGCAGGCTGCCTGACAATGCAAGGGCCAGCATTAAACAGGAAGTCTCCAAGATGTTGGAACTGAGGGGGATTAAGCACTCCAGTAGTCCCTGGTCTAGTCCGGTGGTGCTGTTACTTAAAACTATTCTACCAGGTACCGCCCCAGAACTTCAGTTTTGTGTGGCTCATGGGGGCTCAACTTAATCACCAAAACTCATGTTCAACCCATCCCCAGAGCCGATGAGCTCATTGATGGGTAAGGTGTTGCCAAGTTAGGGAGTATCTTTGACCTTACTTCTGAGTACTAGCAGATGGCCCTGACCGAGGGGGACCAAAGAGAGGTCAGCATTCTCCACCACATAGGGAAGCTTTCAATTTAGAGAGATGACAGTTGGACTGAAGAATGCCCTTGTCATTTTCCAGAGGCTGCATGAATCAGGTCTTAGCTGTGAAGGAGGCCTTCAGTTCTACTTATCTGGATGGCACAGCTGTCTTTGTCAGTAATTTAGAGGACCACCTGTTTCATCTGCAAGGAGTGCTGCAGGCCCTGCAACAGGCAGATGTGACTATCAAGGCCAGTAAGTACCAGATAGGACAGGGTTCTGGGGTGACAAGTCAAGTATTATTTATAGAGGGCAACTAATCACCCCGAGCGGTATCCAGGTGCTGTAGGTGTCATTCAAAGAACCGGGTCTTGAGTCCCTTCCTGAAGAGGTTCAATGAGGGGGACGTGAGGATTTGGAGGGTGAGGGTGTCCTAGGCGTTGGCAGCGAGGTGGGAGAAGGATCATACACCTGAGAGGCTGTGGCGAATCTGTGGTGTCTGAGCGAGGGCAAGGTGTGTAGAGAAAAGGTTTCTGGAGGGTTGGTGGAAGATCAGGCAGTGGTTCATGTAGTTTGGTCCTTGGTTGTGGAGGGCTTTGTGTGGGTTAGGAGCTTGAACTTGCATATCTTCTGGATGGGGAGCCAGTGGAGGTCTTTCAGGTGCTGGGTAATGTGTGTTCTCTTGGGCAGGTTGAGGATAAGGCTTGCTGCTTCATTCTGGATTATCTAGAGTCTTTGCAGGATCTTGGTGGAGGTGCCGGCTTAGAGTGAATTGCTATCGTCGATCCGGCTGGTGATGAGAGCCTGAGTTACCATTTTACTAGTGCTGATGGAGAGCTATCTGAAGATTTCGCAGAACATGCAGATTGTGTGAAAACAGGCTGAGGGGAAAGCATTGACCTGTCATTTCACGGAGAGTTCGCTGTCCAGTATGATAATGAGGTTGAGGGTGTCATCTTTTTTAACTTTTAAACTTACAAATGGGAATAAACAAAGGAGGGCACGCCGCCTAGGATTCAGCAGTGGACTAATACTAATTGCAGACTTTGGGGACGGCCATGTGAATTCGGCTTCTCCTCCTGAACCCCCTATTTTTGAAGATTGGGGTTAGATGAGCTCGCCAGGCCCTTATTATTTCCCTATCGGGCGAGTTGATTTCTGTTGCTATGCAAATTGATAACATTTTTAGTTGCTGCCCAAAAATTTTTTGTATCGACTGTTTAAGATGTATCATAATTATATCCCTTGGATTCAAGAGAAACCTTGAATGTATTTTTATTCTGCTCATTTGCACTGTACGGTCTTTTGCAGAATGTATTGATCATGCTGCTAGGGTAATAGTTATCCTGTTATAGGAATTATTGATGCACTTTCATAATTGTTTGCACAATGGAACTACTGTTTACTGCACATTTGCCCTTTAATATGCAATAATCTAGCCCATGTCTGATAGATTTTATAATTTTTTGCATGATACTGGCTAAAGTTAATCTGCTCTATTACATAATTGTGAATGTATTTATAAGTTGTTGATATTATCCATAGTACAGTTTTTTATATATTGCCTGATTGCTAAAATGTTTTAATTGCAATGATTTTTGTTAATCAAGCAATAAAGACCTTATTATTACCTTATAATTATTAACCGAAGGCATTGGAGAGAGTTACATGAACACCAGTTACATTACACAAGGACACTTTAATTTAGGTTTTTTTTTGATTACGTATGGGAGATTAAGTGATATGCCCAGAATCACAGGATGTTGAGTCGACAGTGAGACTCAGACCTGGTTCTCCATCTCAAAAGTCAGCAGCTTTTGCTGTTATGCACATTCAAGCCCATTTGAAAGGAATATGATATATCCTTATTTTACATTTATCAGCATTTGTGGAAGTTGTCACACCTACCACAGCTCTTCTCAGTCACATGGTCTGAACTCTAAAGTTTGTCATTACTCTTTCTGTAGCTGGCACATCAAGGGACATGTCCTCAGCAACCTTCAACGACTGTTGCTAACTCTGTCCACAAAGAAAGCATCTATTACACACTTACAAAAGACACAATTCTATCACATAGACCCATATGTAGCAATGTGATGTCCCATTTTTCTTTGTTGAAATGTCTGTGCCTTAAATGTGCTGTAATCATGTCTTGTTGCCTCTTCACCCCATCAAATATAAAAATATACATTTTCATTTCCCTCCCTTTACAGCACCTTGGAACAAATAGTCTGATGACATAATTTTATACATGAGCATGCAGTGAAGAGGATAATGTTGCCCCCATGTAGATAGACGCCTCCATGGTGGCCTTACTGCTGGCCAGCTGTCTTGGTCCTAGTGAACTCTTCCATATTACAAACCTCAGACACCAGCTAAAAACACAGTTGTTTGACCTGGCTATGCAGGGCTAATATACAACCATGCTACGGAATGCCTATACCTCAGTTACATCCCCCATTCCACACTCTCACTGAGTGGCCACACTTATCTTCTTTCCACCTTCTCAAAGAGAGGAAATCCCAGATGAGACTGACTTCTCCACAACTGAGCAACCCCTCCAAAACCTTCCACTAGAAAAATCTCTACATGTAGGGCAAGAAGATAGCTTTCTTAGACAGACACTAATGGGGTAACGGGTGTTGATTAGGTTAAATGCTGTACCCTGAGAGTGACTCCCAGGCATTGATCACAAGACAAAGGTGTTTCCTGGAGAATATGGACCAGAGATATGAGTTGCACTGAGAACACTACTGATTTTCAAAGGAGGTTGATGCAAAGCACCATGCCATGGTCAAGCAACTCACATTGTCCAATTAATGCGTTTCTTTCAACTGGGAGTTGAAAACCACTTCAGGGCCATCCGTTAGCGATCTACTAGAAACCAGAGGTAATGTTTTCGCTATATCTATAGTGAAACGTGCAGTGTGAGTCATTGATCTAAACTGTAACCAATTTTGGGAATTTTATAATGCATGCTTTTGAAACAGATCTGTCAGTGGAAATTCCATCAAAGCCTATATGAATAATGTTGTTAGTTACATATTACAATATATTGGTGAGAATGTTTAATTGACTGAATGCTTGTTGCAAATATAAATAGCCAGCGTGAAGCACAGTGTGAAAAGAGTTTTATCTTTTGCGAAATAAGTGTATCAGAAGAAATGATTAACTCTATCTGATTTGTATTCAGTTTTGGGTCTATTCAAAGAAAACGTTATTATTATCACATTGTGATTGTCTTTCTTAATTTTCTGACGCAAAAGGAAATTTTTGCTATATTTCAACTCGTGTTTTTAGAATGATTTGTGAATACTATTATTAATTTTACACCAGGATCACAGGTTCCTATTTTGCATTAACTCTTGAATGTTCACTTGCTGTGCATTTATTGTATCGTTGATTTTTAATTAAATATTTGCTGCACAATCGCAAAACAAAATAGATAATTTTATTAATTCTAGTTATATTTTATTGTTTTTGGAGTTTGCTGATTTTTATTGTTTGCGAGTGTGCTGATAGCTGTTTTAATTTGTGAGATTGATGTTAATTCTGTCCTCATCCATTTGGGATTGATTTAGGTAAAAAGAAGAAAAGAAGCTGCAGCATAAGATGTAATATATCAAAATCAAAATCAGAATCACATTTACTTTGTAGCTATTTCGACCAGACTACCCTCCTACATCGCACATAAAATTACAAAAAATATACTCGCCAATGTTATACACATATCCAATGTCTCAGAATAAATGCCAGAACAGTAATATCTACTAAGGAACACTCCAGTTCATAAAATCTAACTAGCTGCATTGGATTTTTAGGATTTCTTTTACTAAATTTTCATGAATGAAACCCCATTTATTGGCGATCAATTCTTACAATATAATAAACGAAAAGAATATATTTTTGAGCTTCCATACTTTTTAGGAAACCACATTTAGAGAAAGCCTCTTCGTTACAGAAAAATACTATCTTGTGCAACGTTGAGATTACAGTTCTAGAAAAATGTAGCACAACGTAAATGATTATTCACATAAAATTGTTTCTTGGAAATAAACTAACCATCTAATCTGTATTAAAATTATTTTTAAAAGTAACCTTAAAAAGAATAACTGCATTTAATCAATTAAGTTTGAATTGTAGAGGGAACCAGGGATAGTAGAAAGAAAGATTCATATTACTTGTCAGTAATCGAAAATAGTGTATTGTCACCACATTAGCAAGTGATATGTATCTAACTTTGTCAGATTCTGTCAGGAGAGAGAATATGTGGCTGACAAGTACATTGCTTTCATGAATATAACTCAAGTGTTCGTAATCATTTATGAAAAGTTGTGCCATCATCAACATTAAAATATTGTATTAGTTAGAAGCCACCTCAATTTGCATATCATATGCTTAAATGCCTTAAAGTGATTTTATTGAGTGTTTCAGGTTCTTAAAATCCTATTC
Source organism: Lissotriton helveticus (assembly GCF_964261635.1). NCBI lineage: Eukaryota > Metazoa > Chordata > Amphibia > Caudata > Salamandridae > Lissotriton > Lissotriton helveticus. The sequence goes on from NC_136073.1 coordinate 406,344,098, forward strand.
ACATTCGCTTTTCATTTATAAACAGAGTGAAATAGGAAACCATCACCCCTGCAGTGTGACAGTAGAAAATATTTCTCACCTACATGTTGTTTTGCAATTAGAGATCTTTTTTTAAATTCTAGTGTTTAAAAACCTACTTGAACTTAAAAGACGCAGCTAAGAGTCAGTCCATAAGAAATATGCTACATTTATAAAACAATCTAAAATTGGATTCACATGTTCAATAATTGATTCATCACTTCCTACTGCTAACTTAAATTAAGTGTTAAAGTGCGACAGTTAACAGTCTTACCTTCCATATTAACGGTGACATACTGCTCATGCGTGCCATTTATGAATTTCACGACACTTGCTCAATTTTCTTGCATTAATGTTTTCATAAGTTGAAAAATATACTAACGTGTCTGATTGAAACGAGCCTGAATTCAACTGTAATAATTGTCTCCTTTAATTTGTTGTTCATGAATTTAAAGTTTTGGGGAAAAAGAGATTACTAGATTACTCTAAATGGCTGAGCAAAAGGTGAAATGATTTAACAACAAAAGTAATATTAATTGAGAAATATTTATTGAAGTTATGATTTTGTGCTTAAGTTTGCTTGTGATGATAAGTGTAGCCTTCACAATACAGGGTGTTACACTTTTTTATAGTGTGAAACAATTACCCAAAGTGAGTCCTTGTGCTACGCCACTTTGCTGCCTTCTGGCTAGGTTTGTGCTAAGAAATACCACATACATACATATGAATAACACAATTAATCAGCTAAAATATGTATCTAAGTTACAGGTTTGAAAGAAACGTTTTAATACTTTCCTTAAAACCATATGATTATGGAGGGACTGTAGTCGAACAGGGAGTGGATTTGATTGCTTGACTGTAACTATAAAGAAGGAATGATTGCCTTACCTGGATTTTTGTACGGAATGAACACATCACGTTTGATACAGGAAAAACTTTTTGAGGGGGAGGGGAATATAAATATAGGCCCATGTTGGCAACATGTACATTGGAAAATACAGAGGGACAGTTTTACAAATATGTTGTGCTGGGTGTGCATCTCAAAAGGGACGCAAACCAGCCCAAAATGTTTTTTTAGTAAGATTTCTAGTTTGTTTTGCACTAGAAAGTAGTGTGAGAGTAATGAAAACCAGCGTGATGCACTGCTTTGCATTACTTAGCTTCGAGGGGCATTTCATGGGTGGTAGAAGGGAGTTCCCATGCAACCACCTATGTTTTTTAACCAAAACCCTATGTACTAAAAATAGTAGACAAGGTTTTGAATCATAAATTAAAGCTACATGAAAACCGCCGTTGAAGGGAGAAATACTTTAATTTCTCCTTTTCTGCACTGTACAGCACACATATAAAGTAGAAACAGTTATAAAAGTTGTCAGGCATATTTTTTTATATTGGAAGGCTACCATTTCAGTACAAAATCTATGCTAGACTCATGCACACACCGTTGCACTATGGCGCAAAAGTGTGTGCGTGCTGCCCGGCATCAAAATCCTGCGCTGACACTTGGGAGAGGAGAGTGCCATATCTATGGAGATATGGTGCTCTCCTGCTCTAATCCATTCACGCAATGCAGTGCAGGATTGTTGCTTGCTGCGATGCATTGGGTAACATTTTGGTAAATCCGGTCAAGAAGCTCTTCAAAGCAAAACATTTGCTAACAGGAAGCCAGTGAAGGCACACTGAAATTAGAGACATTAGTGTAAACCTATTTAGTTCTAGCAGAGACCAAGCTACCAATTTGCAAGAACTATACTTTGTGGCTGTCGAATTTAGAAAGACAGTGATAAAGGGCATTACAGAAATGTAAATCTGGAAGTATTATGGCATGATAAACAATGAATTTATCAAAAGGGGCAGATTTATTTCACTAGTTTTAAATTATAAAAGCAACGCATGAAGACAGCAGCGTGTTGAACTAAAGATACATTGATTATTAATTGTCTATTATTAATCCCAGAGCCATCTAGAACAGAAGGTGTACCCAGTTCTGAAGGCCATCAGGTTGTGTCCCAGTCTAAATTGATGTGAACAAAAATAAGAATTTCGATTTTTTCTATATTCAAATTTAGTGATTTTCTACTTATCCACAAGACCTCTTCCATGAGGCAAATTTTAAACTTGGCTATTTTTTCCCTTTACGTATTGTCCAATCTGAATACCAGTGGAATATCATCAACATAGGTCCTAAAGGTGAATCCACAAAATATAATAATTTGAGCTAAGTATGAAAAATAAATATTGAACTAATTGGAGCTTAATGAATTAATGAGGACTCTTGCAGCCCACCCCGATTCATCAGTTTGAAATTGCGCCAAAAAGATGATATTTTTATATTTCAACTTCTGTTGCCATTTTCCGGCATCCAGTGGATGTTATCAACCATGAACACTATGAGGCAGGTATACCTACTTTTGTGCTAGTGCAAAGTCACAATACGTGAGGCAAACTAAAGTTAAGTCCTGATAACCTATTTACTTTACAGCTCAAAAGTGTTTTGCACAGAACAGTAGGACATACAATATCGGAAATAGCTCTTTGGGATGCTTTGTACTCTTTGTTTCAAGGGGGCATCCTGTGGGTGGTACCTACAGCTTTTGACACAAAAAACTATCTACTGGTGGTAATGGTAGACAGGACTTTCAGACCTGTAAATAACTGCTTCCTTGAGGCAGGTGCTAACAAGAAGAAATGTTTGAATTTCTCCTAACTTTCCTAACATGGCATGATTGCTGCATTGTACAGCACACATATAATGTGGTTTTTTTTTTAAAGTTAGTCTAAGCAGAGTATTTTTTTTAAAGTTAGTCTAAGCATAGTACTTTTGACTCCAATAGCTCAAAAGGCCCCCGGTGCAGTTACATGGATGTCGGGCCGCTGGAGACCTCCTCTCTTGTCAGCAGCAAGTACCGCTCCCGGAGCCTCACTCCAACAGCTCAAGAGGCTCTAGGTGCAGTTACAGGAATATCAAAACAAGAAGAGAGGCAGGGAGAGTATTGGGACACTCTTACACCCCAGTATGAATCAATAAACAAGACAAGAGTGTTCCAAGGTAGTAACGAACCACCGTTTTGGAGCAAATAAACGACTTCACTTAAGGCGTTAAGGAAAGCCCTCACTCATCACCTAGTGATGACATGCTTCATCATCGGGCCCCACAAAAGAGACCTAGCGTCTCTTTTGTGTGCTTCAACGCCAGATCTACTGCGGAGGCAGTGTTGTGCAAAGAAAATTAAGTGAGTGGTGAGAGGTTAAAAAGAGTCAGTAGTGTATCAAAATTAGCTTTATTATGATGATCACTAAGGACTTTAGAGATAAAAATTATGTGTAGGAAATTCGTCCACATTTAATTAAGTGGTAGTTTCCTAAAGTCAGTCGACATGTTTCAGCCACGAAACGGTATGAATTTACCTGGCATTCATCAGGACTCAGTGTTAAATATAACCCTGACGGTATGGACACTCTAAGGCCCACCCTTACCTAGGGGCGTGAAAGTGAAAAATACAGAGTGAAAAAAGTGCAAAAAATTATTAGGAAGGAAAATTGTCTTCCTAATTACTCCTGGTTTAGGAGGCTTCTGAACTTTCGATTTCTGCACTTTTAAGGTGTAAAGGATTCACACCATGGGTCACAGGAGGGGGGTGGGAGCGTAATTGGCACACCGCCCTCGACGCTCGGCACCCGTTGTATACCTGCAGCGACCCTCCGCTGGACCCTGAAGATTACAGGAATGTCGGGCCGCTGGGGAAAATGACGGGCATCTCTGAGGGAGAGCTCTCTCTCCCACTGGTGCAAACTGCTGCCTCCCGTGGCTCCGCCAAGCTGCAGGTCGAGCCCGCTGCCTAGGGCGACCTCAGGGCTACTTCTGCTCCCCCATGTCTATCACCTTTCAGGCCCCCTCCTAGAGGCCTCCGCTGAGTCTCCGTAGTGGCCGGGCGGTCAAGGCGTCGGCCGATTCCCAGGGAGTGTCACGTTTAGCACCCAGGAAGGGGCTGCCGCCAACCGGCCACAGGAGGGCTCTGCCAAAGCCTATCTTGTCTCGTGGGGCTCCGACAAGCCCCCCGGGCCCCCAGATGCCACCCAGGATGGCGGCTACCACTACGCGGGCTGTGGGCTCCTAAAATGGCAGACTTGCCATCTAGCCTCAGGCTGCTCCACTCCTGCAGCTCATTTCTCCGCTGTCTGCCACCTCCAGGACAGTTAGCTCCTCTCGGCAATTGCCCCAACCACTCTGACACCGATAACACCCCAGCTGGGGGACTTTTAGCGCCGCTGCCATTTCGGAAAGCGCTCAAGACTGAGGTGGCGGCCCAGAGCTGGAATGACGCGCGTCTCACTCTATGAGATGCAAGACCATGCCCCCCAAGACATTTTTGACCAGGAAGCTCTGTGGTTTCCTTGGAAGGACTCTCTGTTCATGCAATGGACTCTACCCAGCTGGAGTCACACTCCGGCCCCCACAGCCAGGCCACTATACCTCCCCCCTCCTCCGGCAGCCGATGGCACAACAGCAGGAAATGTGACAGGGCCAGAGATCCAAGGAACGCGGCCCACTTCCAGGATAACAGGGACCGGGCCCTCAATGTGGTGCCAGCCATCATGTAAGACCAGGGGCGAGACACATTCTGGTTGTCATTGAATCTCATCCACCACAATGGCTGAGATGCTTGGCGAACCTCCCAGCTTGGCACCCCCCCAATGCCTTGATGATGGGGGCAGTGACTCTCCAGCGGTAGACTGATTAGTACCCTACTGCATGCCTGTACTTCTTCTCCTTAATGCTAAGAGAACTGCAGAGCCAGCAGACGATAGTTTTGTGCGGCTGCGCTATGGTTTGTCATTTGTTACATTTACTTGCTTGGTGTGCACCTGCAGATCCCTGCCCCATGTTATGCAATGGTGCGATTTTGATGCACTTTGATGCATTTTTGATGTATTATGATTTTCCCCTCTGTTTGGCCTGTTTGGCCTGTCAGCTAGCAGTTAACCACTGTGCACATGACAGGAGTCCCTGAGCTAATGACTCGCCACTAATGGTAACATCATCCCCTACATCACCCCAAGGGGCCTCTTACTCTTACCCCAGAGAATGTGATGAGCCCTCCTGCAAGCATCTTCCCCCCTCTACAGCTGATACAGCCAGGCCTCCAGGCTCCAACTTCTCTGGAATGCACAATTGACTGCTGGCTGGACCCAGGAGGGATGCCCAGAACTGCAGGCCTTGGACCCCCACTGTGGCCCTACCTGTGCACTGGGGATCTCTAGCCTCTATTTGTCCTGCCTCTCCTTGCGGGACCCTCACTGGTGCCGCAAGTCTAGACCTGTGGTCTACATACCTAGGCCCTTGAGGCCTGAACTCAGGTTAGTGGTGACTAGTTAACCCCTCGTTGTTTTAGCCAAGTACTCTCCCACACCCCTCCCTTTTTTTGCATATTTAGCAACATGTCCTGGGATGTGTCCAAGGGACCTGTGTGTCTGTCTGCTGCCTCACCCTTTCTTGCACCCCCTCACTTCTCTTCCTCTCCCTCCTCTTCCCCTCCCGGGCAGATGTAGGCCTGTTACAGGAGACACATCTTGCCAGCCTAGAAAACTGTGCGGGGTTTGGGTGGGGAGAGTGGCACACAGCATTTGCCCAGCACAGGCGAAAGTGAGGGATGGAACACCCAGGAAATGTGGAGATGCGAGTCTCCTCCGAAGGTCACTACCTGTCACAGTCGTTAAGTCCTAGTCCTACTAGGATGGCCAGTATGTTTTCCCAAAGCTGAAGCTTGGGGAATGAACACCATGTGTGGGCTTGGTGTATGCCCCTATAGGGGCTAACCACCCTTTCCCCTTCCAACTCAATCACTTCCTCACCTAGACCTCCTATTACCTAATAGAGGGTGACGGGAACCTAGCACAGGGTGTGGTGCTGAACAGAACAGGCCCACGGTACACGGGCAACAACGCAGACAGAGCCCTTCTGGGGGATATGCTCTCCAACCACAGTCTGGTGGACCATTGGCATTTCTCCCACCTGGCAGACAGGGAGTATACCTTCCCCTCGTCGGAACACTGAACCCCATCCAGAATTGACTACTTCCTGGTCTCCCACCAGGTGGTAGCTGTCACTCGGGAATCTCGGATCCTGGAATCTGTGCTCTCTCATGATGCACCGTCCTGCTTTCCCTGGAACTGGGCCTCGTCACTCTCAGTCAAAAAACATGACACCTAAATAGACAGTGCTACCACACTCCTCAGGGTAAAGCGCAAATGTGTGTGCATGACTCCACATACTTAGAGGACAACAGGAGCTCTGTGTCCTCCCACAGGATCCTCTGGCCAGACGTGGAAGTGACCATCCATGGCCAGCTCATGAGAGATGCATCTTTTGCAAACACACAGAAAGCAACTCACCTGAGAGAATTGGAGGGTGAGGTTATGAACCTCATGCACTGTTACACTGCAGACCCCTCACCTCCCATGTGCCAATGGCTAGAGAAGGCTTTCATGAACCTAAATGTATTATACACATCCAAAGCCAAATAGGCATTACATCAGCGTAAAGGCTGCCACCATGAGAAACGAGAAAAGGCTGGTTGCCTCTTGGCTGCTCAACTGCACCAACAAGAGGAAGTTCTGGCCATACCCACCATTCTCTCCGCAAGTGGTGAGGTTTTCACCAGCCCACAAGACATAATGTATGAGTTTGCAACCTTTTACCAGACTCTGTACACGCCGGAGATGATGGCCAGTTCTGATAGAATAGAGGCCTTCTTCGAAGGTGTGCATCTTCCCAGTCTCACAGAGGAGGGTCAGACCCTACTGGATGGGGAAATCAGTAAGTTAGAGATAGCGCAAGCCATTTCCAAGCTTTCCTATCATAAGCATCCCGGGAAGGACGGCGTTCCCTCGAAGATTTACAAATGGGCGGTTGGGGTTGACATTGATTCGCTCCATGCCACCTTTCAGGAGGCCAAGCAGATGGGTTCTTTGGGCCCCATCTCTAGTAAGGCGGTGATGGCATTCCTCCCAAAACCAGGGAAAGACCCCCTCCTGTGCGGCAGCTATAGACCTATTTCCTTACTCAATGTAGATATAAAATCCTCACTGGCGTTCTGACAGCTAGCTCTTAAAAAGTGATTCTCTCCCTGATACATCATATGCAAGTGGGATTTGTACCCAACTGCTCTTCCAGGAACCACCTTAGTACCCTTCCATGCCCTATGGGAGGCCAAAGACCTATCGGATGAGACCCATAACACAGAGAAGGCATTCGATAGGATTGAGTGTGATTACCTCTTCACTGCCTTGAAGAGGTTCAGGCTCAGAGATCAGTTTATCGCCAAGGTCAATAGGCTCTATGACAAACCCACAACACAGGTCAATTGTGGTGGCTTCCTGTCGGACCCTTTCTCAATCCAGAGGGGAAAACACCAGGGCTGCCCGTTGTCATAACTACTGTCCCAGCTAGCAATGGAGCCCATGGTGGCCACCATCTGCCAGTCGCCACTCCTCACAGGTGTACCCAAGCCGGAAGGGATGTCCAGGATTTATCTGTAAGCGGACAATCTATTCCTCACCCTCACATACCTCCACCAATCTCTACCGGCCCTGCTGGGCATCATAGCAGACTTTACAGCCCTGTCTGGGTTTTGGGTGAACTGGGATACAAACGAGGCACTACCCCTCTCATGTGTGACCACAAAGGTGGCGTTCCATGGCTATCCTTTAGATAGATGCCATTGTGGCTGAAGTACCTAGGGACTTTGGTCAGCCGGGGCCTAGAACTTATGGTGGCAGACAATCTGGGCCCTCTCATAGCCAGCATGAAACTGAGCTTTGAAAGTGGTCCCATCTGGGCCTATTCATGTGGGGGAAGGTACGGGAGAAAGGATGGTAACGTTCCTGAGGTTTACATATGCCCTTGGCATGCTGCCCTTCTTGGTTCCCCGGGTGACGCTACGCTCAATGGAAGCAGGGATCCAAGCTTTCATCTAATGGTCCTCCCACCCCTGCTTGCCTACACCAAACTCCTGGCATGCCACTCATGTGGAGACCTGGGCTTAACTTCGGTTGATTACTATGCCCTGGCTTTACACCTCTCACAGATGGATTACATGCTTCCTGGGATGCCGGATCCAAGGCAGTGGGTCCCAGAGGAACGCTTGCTATTGTCAATCCGGCACAGACTTGGCCATTAGTACAAGGGAGGCAAGCCTTTGAGGTGTCCTGAAACCCCGATGCTACAGACTATGCGGAAATCCTGGCACAGGTCGCACCGATTCCTTGGAGTGGATTCCCATCTCCATGTGCATGCACCGCATGGAGCAACGACTGCCTATGCATTGGCGGGGAAGTCCTCAATTGGTAATCCACAGCCTGGACCTGGTCATCACAGATGGGACTCTCAGACCCTTTGTGTGAAGGAGTTTGGCCTACCCTTCCAACAAGCATGGAGGCATTTTCAGCAGCAGCACTACCTACAATGCAGCCTGGAGGCATGAGCCCTACAAGTCTCACCGGTAGCACATACCTCAGAATGTGGGGCCAATCCAAAGGGGTTATGGTGGGGTTCTATGACCAGGGAATCGCCACTTCTCAATACCCTCTGAACCAAATGACAAACCCGGTTGCAAACGATGTATGAGGTGTAGGACCGGGAAGAAATTATGGAGGCACTTGACAGGGGACCCGCTTAGAGAAATTCTGTCTCTTCAAAACACTGCACGAGTTGCACTGTACCCCGACAAAGCTGCATTAGACAGGAATGTTGCTGCATGCAAACTGCTAAGTGGTGCCCAGCCAAGCGGTGCAACCATGTGCATACACTATGTGATTTCCCCTCAATCCAGCCCTTTTGGGGATTTATTTATTTATTTATTGAAAAGTTTTCTATAGCGCGAACATGACCCTTGGGTATCAGAGCGCTTAACAACAAATGGAGCAGGTTAAAAAACACAACATATATAATATAAAACATGACTGTATAGAAATTAGTTCGGATTATTTCCAAATCGAGATAAATAAGTACCGGTACGTGTTTAAACATGAATATATAATGCTCTGCGGTCTGTTTGGGTCTAATTATAATATATAGATGTATTATTTCTTTCCGTAATATGAATGTTTTCAGTGACTTTTCTTTAGGTCACTATCTTCTCCAGACCCAGGGTTGGCATTGTGCCGATCGCTGGTATCATCATATCGTTGGTGAATTTCTAGGAACATTGTTAGGGGAGACCAGGACTCTATGGTCTCCTCTCCCCCACTCCCTGATTCTACTGCATGACATCAGGGCCTCCCCAGACCTCTCCCTCACTCAGCGCCACCTTGTGTGCACATCCCCGGCAACAGCCAAGATCTGTATCCTCCGCCACTGGCGCTACTCTATACCCCCTCACAAGAGGAATGGCTAGTGGCGATGTTTCAGGTGGCCACCCAAGAGAGTGCCGTATATAACCTCCAGGATAGAGCAGAGATAATCCTACAGACGTGGATGCCCTTCCTCCATAACACAAATTAGTGAAAATGGTGAAGAGTGGTACTGTGACCAGCCTATTGCACTGGGTAACTCCCTCCTTCTGCGGTTGAAGGACATTCCACCAAACTTATGGGCAGACCCACATCAACCCCTGGTTCCCTCTTCCTTCCTACTTCACCCCTCTCACTACTACCCCCTTCCTCCTCTCTCCTCTCATGTTCTGCCCTCATTCCCCTCAGACAAGACACACCACATGATATGCCTTACACCTTGCAGCCATATCACCCTCCCCTCATACACAAGCCCCCTTTCAATAATATGGGACACCCTTCTTCATCCCACCTCAATCTGACCTGGGGGAGACGACCCTCCTATTGAATACTAACCCGGTAACGCACCTCCCACCTAGGCCAGCTGGAGTAATTTGAACGAATACTCTTGAGAACAATGTGTGTAAGTAACGTATGCCCTGCCTGGTTCACCCCCCCCGTCCTGCCGCATCCCCTCCCCCTGCAACCCTTCCCCGTTTGGTATTATGTACTGTATCAATATACTGCTTCTTTGGCTTTTCAATAAAGAATTAAAACACACAAAAAATAAATGCATGTAGTAATACGTATCACAGTTTTTCAACCCTACTTTCTGCAGGAGTCTGATTATGTATGTGAGTGCTAGAAGAAGGCCATGGTACCAAATGCACCAGAAACATGGCGCTAATCGGGGGAAACTTACCTGAGAAAAAGTTGTGGAATTTAACAACCAGAAATATAATTTGATTAATAAAGGTTTAATAAAGGTTTAGTCCTTGAAAATCTGGAGGATGTATTACACTTTTTTTTTAACAAATTTCACAACTGTTCTTTTTTATTTTATTTTTTTACAAACGAGTTGGATAATAGTTTCCAGGGTGGTGGTGTTTTCTTTGACAGTAACTTCCCCAGGTATAAATCCGACAGTAACAATACATACACCGTTAACTGCCAGGCATATCCTAAGTTTTCACATTACAACACGTGCTCATATTTTGATTTAGAAATTTTATGTGCATTTGATTTACCCAAGTATGTTTTAAATGAGATTTTGAAATTGAAACCATTTCAAATGTTGGCACTAAACTGTTAGGTTGTGTACATATGCTCTACACTGAAAGATGCTGTTGCATGCCCAGTAAACAAATGATATTCTCTCAGTATTGGTGTGGACATGCTATTGCAATTTTAAAATTTCAACGTTGCTCACAGCAGGTTACTCCTTTCTCCAATGCATAATCTGATGCAATCCAGATTTAGCTGTAAAAATACCTTGTAAACAAGCATGAAACACTGCGCAATGCCAAAACTTGTCAGTGAAAAGCATGAAATGTTTTATACAGTAGAATTCTCATATGTGGAGACCCTCGGGAGGAAATAAAAATGTTCTTGCGTGAGGAACGGCCTCATGGAAACCGCAAGAGTTAAAAGAGATATCCTGGAAGTGTGATGTGACTAGATGAATCGTTATTTTATGATGATTCCACTACTCAGTGTTCTTTCTGTATTTAACAGGGATTGCTGAAAGATCAAATCAAAATAAAAAACTATGGAAGAAAAACGTTATAGAACTAGCAAGAGGTATTTAAAGCGCTATGCAAATAATGATACCATATACTATCTTCTAAAACTCAACTGTGATCAATTAAAGCAAAATGTAATGCTCACAATAAACACATCATACAAAGATTACTTTTGCTATTGTGGAAGTGTTTTATTTCGTTAAACCTAATTAGTAGATAACCATTTCAATGTTGTATTTAATTAATTGATCTTTATAGAATGAAAAACACTTTCAGAGTGTGAAATGAAATATGAGTGAGTTTGAAAAGTACAGCAGTGTAGATATGAAGCCACGTAATTGATATACAAAGTCTAGTGTACTCAACATTACACAATCATGACTAACCATCCAAAATATACAAATGTGAGATAACAGTAGTACCCTAGTGTGCAGTTTCATAGAGTGTGTGGAGAATCAGATATACTCACCCAGTACGACAATATAAAATCCAAAAAGCCAGGGGCTGATTTAAACATAACAGCACTATAATTTAAATCTATACATTTGCCACGTGGTTCATTGAAACAGTATTGATACAATAAACTTGTCAAAGAACAAGAGCATTAAATGTGTAACTTTCAAAGTAGGAGAACATCTATCTCCTAAGGCTTAGCATTTCAAGAAATACCAAAAAAGGGGTAAACATTCATGCTATAGTGCTGAGTTGCTTCTCAATCAGAAGGTTTTTTACTACTCTTAAATGATTTGTATTGCAAATGTATTTTTATTAGGGTTTTTCTAAATTAGGGAAACGTAGTAATTCGGATGTGGAGAGGGATAGCAGAGAAAATCCTAGTTAGAGTACTTATTTTTTATGGAGACGAATGTTGAATCTGAATATATTTTTCCTTGGGGGTTCCAGGCACCCCTGAATATCCTCACTACGTCTGCAGAAAATTCAATAGAACAGGTCCTTTTTTTCTTTGGGGGTTCCAGGCACCCCTGAATATCCTCAGGTTTTTTGGGAAGAATTTTCCCTAAGGTTTTGTAACGTTGAATGCCTAAACCTTAGATCATGCTCTGACACAGTGAGCTCCTAATTACTTGGCACTCGTAATAAAGCATTAAATAATCTTAATCTCCCTTGTTTAGTCACATATTCAAACCAACCTTTCTCCCCTTTTGCTTCAGATACAACCAGAACAAATATTGCCCCCTTCCACTCTTGAAGCTTGTGAAGCGTTGTGAAGCCTGATATCAATGCTCGACTCCTGAATAACAAATTCAGCAGACTCAAATGTACTGGCAAAGTAGTGTCTATTCCTCAACCTCACTTTACTCAGCTACTCAGCTAGCTCATGAAAAGGAAAGTGACGAGGCAACTTTGATAGTTCCTGGATCGACTCCACCTCCTCCATGATCATCAATCAAAATTCCAAACTATGAGGAGGCATAAAAACTGCATTCTGTCCCTGGTGAAAACAGCTGCTGTCTACTTTTCAACCTGTCTGCAACCTTTGTATCATCAATCAGGCGATCCTGCTTGACAGGATCGAGGTTTGGGAAGCCAACTCTGTACCTGTGCTGCAGTGGATCCCATTTTTCCCCACTACCGGTAGTCAAAAAAAAAGGACCTGTTCTATTGAATTTTCTGCAGACGTAGTGATCTGTGACATCCCCCAACAAGCATTCTGCTTGTGCCTTCTTAAATATCTAAGTATGCCTCAGGCACATCCTCAATAAGTACAAAGTGAACGTCCAAATCTACATGGGTAAACAACTGCATTTCTACTTAGAAAGTGGTCCAGCAACCCACTTGTGAGGATTAGGAGACACAGCATCAATGTATAAAACTAGAGCATAGTTTTAGGAATTTTTAGAGTCCCTGATGATCAAAGTCCAACAGAGGATTCTGGAGACACCGATTTTGTAAAGAAATAAATACTTTAAATGCAATGGAAAACAAACATTGGTCAACACAATCTTTGCAAACTTTTCAAAAGATTGAAACAGTAGGTTTGACAACTCTGGCCCTGCTTGGGTTGCCAAATACAACAGGGCATAGGTCTAGAAGTCCAGTAAGGATACTTTGGACAGTTTCCTGGCTACCTGAGTGTTTTTAAGGCAAGTTACAAACTTTATAGGATGACTGTCATAGACATCATTGGAGAGGTCCTGATGCTGAGAATACAGGCAAAATATGCTCAAAGGATGCTCCTGGTGCAGTGCGGTCAACGAGGGTGAATTGTGGTTGATACCTCAATCCACGGGTGGGTTGAGGTGACTTTGACCAAGGAACTTGGCATCCCACAGCTCCCTCTCTGCAACAGTAAAGGCCAGCTGTGGCTGGGCTATTGATATTGTGACATAGCGGTCACAGAAAATATCCTTGGTGGGCGCTAGTGTCCCTCTTGGACAACGAATCCTGTCTCTCATAGTATTCCCAGGACTGGCAGATAAGGGTGCAACCTTTGGCTATCTCAGATTTATCTCTTGGTGTGCCCAGAGGCATCCAGTGGGGATTCCTCAGGGCTACCTCTTTGCCATTTTGGCCTTCCTCAGCTTAGATGCCCCTGATGTTGTTACAGGGGGCCAGCTGCCTAACCCTTGGAGGCATTGCTTCGATCTGCGGCTGGGAATCAACTTTCCCCAAAGCCAGGAGCCACAAGCACAGTACCATCTCACTAGCCCAAAGTGCAATAGGTACAGTCCTTCTGATGATAAAGCCTCTCTGGGTGCATCTTTAAAGGCAGCATGACACTCCTCTCTTAGACATGTAGGGAATAAACAAAGTCCCCCTGAACTCTAATCGTGCGATTCCTAGGACAGGGAATAAAACATATGTGAAAAAACGATTCCTAGGCAATCCTAGTGGATACAAATATATGAGCAGAGGGTATCACAGAAATCAAAGACAATAAGAAATGTCCATAATAGTAAGTATCATATTTTTAATACATCACTAGTTAAACTCCTCTCTTAGACCTCTCTCCAAATTCACAGTGTTCTAAAGTTCAGGGTGCTAGAAGTACCCATTATATCCAATGAAAGTGCCCCAAGGTCAATGTGATCGAAGGTCCCCTCTTCTTTGGTGACAAAGTTTAGGCGATGGGTGGCATTTGGCAATCCAAGAGTGCAATATTCTTGCCACTCTCAATATGTCTGAACATTTCCTCAAATGTGAGGAGCTTGGTAGCCCACCCCAGAGGTGTGGCTACCTATTGGCTAAATGCCCATGTAAAATCCTGTTTGGGGACAGGTTTTCCCTCTCTTGCCCTGTCTCCAATTTGTCTACAGGAAAAAAATACATCCTTATCAGGAGTGTTGTTACAAATGGCCATTCAATGGCAGCTTCCCCCTAGAGATTTGCCTTTTGGGCTAATACTCCTTGCAGCCTTCCTGGGAAAAGAGGTCACACCTCACTCTGCAGCAAATACCTTTGTTCCTGAGCCTGGGATTTATTTACACATCTCCCCAGGTGGGTAGAAAACTGTCTGTGTGTGAGGGCCTTTATGAGACCACTGGACTAGCTGGAGCACAGAATGAAAACTCCCAAAAAGTTGTGTAACTTTAATTGTGGCATAAATCTTGACTTCTGCATCAAGTCAGATTTACTGTATTTATTTGACAACTTGCAGTACCCAGTTAGGTAGTCTCATTCAAGTGTTAGCCAGGCTGGGATGTCAGCCGGTATCCCTGTGTTAGTTACTGTGGCTACAAACTTTCCTCAGCAGAAATTACAACTTTAGAGGTTTTGCTGCTAAGACATATATAAAGTTATATGGCTTGCTTAATAATATACAACCCCTTGTTATAGGGCTCGATAGGCCTTCCTTACGGGAGACTTACATATATCATTAAGGAACAGGTGGCTTTGCCACTGGTTTTAATGGCAAAGTCTAACTAGCAGTGTACGCACTACTCTTCCAGTCTGCAATGGCAGGCTGGTAGCCATTTTGTACTTTGTCACACTCAGGGTGGCATCTGTCTTATATGCCCTGGGTCAAATATACTATGGACTTATAAGTAAGTCTATACTAGTAAATTGGGGACATCCAATTTGACATACCTTTTGTAATGTTGTCAGAGCACTGGCACCGGGGTCTAGTTAGCAGGCATCAGCATACTCTCAGAGTCGAAAAACCAGCAGCTAAGGGGAGCAAAAAAAGGGGGGACATTAAAAAAGCCCTGTTTCCTTACACCACCCAATATTACTGTATGTGTAGCGCATATGTTTTACTAGATGAAGGTGTATTTCCTAAGCATGTTTGGTGCTAAGTCTGAGATTCTAGTGAATGGAGAATATGAGCCCATAGCTCTGCTTTTGGTTGCACTTAAGAGCTTGGTAAACCACCTCCATCTTACAAGAATTAAAGTTCTGACCTCACCTATGGACCCTAAATCAATGAAGTAGTCAAGGGTGTGAACAAGCATCAATATTTTCTCCAGAATATCCCTCGCACCTTCACATTGACGAACCACAGAATTGTATTGACGAGAGCCCTCTTCATAGCACACGTCAATTACATCAAAATCTTTGGGTCAAGTGTCTTTAAGAAACTCATTAGGCAGCCAGATTGTGCCCTAACCCCTGTATGCAGGGTAACATGAAACCTATACTTAAAACACTTCACCATTTCCCTGAGGACTCTAAGATTAAATGCACTATCCAAAGCTTATTGGGGTAAAGGCCCTAAATAGCTAAAACAATTGACTCCTCACAATGCCTCAACCAGAAACCTTTGTTTTATTTCTTATCCTCTAGAGATCCCTCTAGGGAATAGAATACTGAGGTACTTCTCTGGAAGCCAAAGGGCAGATAATCAGGAATGCTCTTAACCCCTACCTGAGAGCTGAGCCCAAGTATATGAGGTGCAAACAACTCCTAAATGCAAAAAATGTCAAACTCGTGTTTACCTGAACTCAAGACAGCAAAGGGTTGTCACTGAAGAATATTGGACTTGGGGCTCATGTTCAAAGGGTTTTAGCATTCGCAAACCCTCCAATTTCGTAAATCAGAGGGTTTCCTAATGTTAAAACATTTTTCCAAGTATTCTAAACTCAGTGAGTCAGAAAAGGGTTTCTGAATGTATAAATGAGTTTAGACATGGTGTTAGAATCATTATTTGCAAAGGTCGGGTTCAGTGTTTCTTCGAAACAGAGATTCTGACCCTCACGTATTACTATTTTATGACCATAATCCGGTCACACAAAAATGAAAAGGTATTGACTCCAAAGTATGCTGGTCTGCTGAACTTTGCAATCCACCATCACTGTGATTGTTGTAAATCACAGAGGGCCACAAATTGTGACCTGCTTACTGAATATTACTTAGGCAGGTCATTCTGCAAACCCATCCGATTCAGTAGTTGGTGCACCAACCAATTTGTACATAGATAGGATCACAAAATGCTATTCTATTCGCAAAAAGTAGGTGTGTAATTTGCAACCACTTTTTACTAAGAGAATAGTAGTATATGAGGCCCTTGGATACCTATCTCATCAAATTTAACTCTAATGATCCCATTTACTTTACAAACTCAATTTCCTCTTTCTGTTCTTTGAAGTAACCTAAAATGGACTTTCACTACTTTCTGAGATTTATTTATAAATAAATAAATAATACAACCAGTTTTGAATGAATCAATGGGTAACGGATTGATTGGTGTGAGGCAGCAGCTTTAAAAGTAGCTCGAGGAGATAAACAGTGATTTTGAAAGCACTGCTTGAAGGGCACATTCATATTCCCAGTGTGAAATTACCATGGCTTTTCTAAAAAAAAATTAGATCAGAAAAACGATCTTTGCAATTCATGATTTTAGAAAATTTGGCTATTGTGTGAAAGTATTCATTGCAGTGAAGCTTTTCATTAAGTTTGAAGCCAAAGGATTTTAGCAGATTATGCTATTTTTGAGGTAATCCAAGCAATCTTCAATACATTTGTCCAGAACTGTTAAGTCATATTTTTGGAGTTAGGGGTTCAAATGGGAGGTCAGTCTTGGGGCAGTTGAATTTATGTTGATCCAGATAATTTCTGCGTATTTCTCACACTTTATTTTTAGTGTGGAAATGGACTTAGATGTGTAATTCACATTGTTGTGTAGCGTTTTAGGATCCTAGCGTAATTTACCAATTCATGCCCTTATATAGGTATAATTCGCCTTACCCTTATATAGGCATAGAAATCATAACCACATTTAGACATAGCCCACCCAGTCAAAAATACAGGCATGGCTACTTCCACTGGTTCCAAAAAGCCACAACGATTTCTTGGAAAACTCGGCATCAGCAGTCAGGGACATCCCCTTACTTGAATATTGATTTGTCCTAGAAATCATGGCGCTTTCAAAGAACTACCATTCCCTTGGGGTTCTTTGGTGACGTTATTATGTCCGACTTCACGTCAAACAAAGCACCTTCAAGGTATAAATATGCCTTCACTTGCCCGAGCAAACACAGTGGTTTGGAGCAGCTCGACTACCTACTTGCCCGATGCAGCTCGCTACAGCAAGTGCCGTAGGAAGCCGACCCTCCAGCTGACGCACTGACAGAGAGGCTGCCTTTCTCTCGCTGAGAATCCTGCCCCAGTGTTTCCAAGCTCCCCTTGCGGGGTTTTGGGAAATCGAGTCCGAGGCAGAGATACCAGAACTCCTTCCTTCTAAAACCAAGGTACGGAGCTGATTAGGCTCTAAGAGAAATCTTGGATAGATTCTTGACAAAGAAACTAAACCTATGCTACACCACACTTACTTCTTCTCTCGTACTAGACTTAGGTTAGGTACATTGGGGTAGGCATATTTTAGAAGCACCAGTTAAGTACTTATAGTCGTTGTTATTTATGTGTGTATTTTATGGCTTAGAAACCATACCATGCTTTTACAGTATTATTTTATAATACTCTTCTTGCTGTACGCATTATAATTTACAGCCAGTATTACGAATGTAGTAGTTCATTTCTTTTGCATCAGAAAGAAGACTGTTCAATAAATACTTATATGGAAAACGCCTGTCTCTCTATTTCTCTGCACCTCTGTAGAAATGAAGCATGCATGATTGACTGAGTAAAATATCTCTCAATTGTTTCCACAACTCTGAAGATACGTTTTTATTCTTGAGGAAACAAAGTTGTCATGTTTATGCGGTTGTCAGAAACTTATCCCTACTTGTGAATTCGAGAACGTTTCTAGTGACCTCTGAGCTAGCTGGCACTCACAATTAAGTCTAATATATTCGATAGAGACCTAGTCAACCTCAGTCCTACGTCAAACCTATAGGATATATTATTCCAATGCGCAGAACCTATTGGGAATATAGGAACTACACTACAGCATGTGTATCTTCTGCCTATTATCAGACAGATACCCTGAGGACTTTGAGTAGTACTACAAGAGATTCAAAATAACATTTGGATGGTAATCCACTACAATAAATAATAGCTCTATTCTTGTTAGGTCCAGTAAAGGTTTCAGTAATTTAAACCTGAGCTCAGCCCCTGGTAGCTATAGCACAGACCAGATAGACTTAACTTAAGGTACATTTGTAAAGCATTTACAGTACCAACACAGTTAGAAAAGTTGAAAACACAACACAATATAAATCCCACTCCAATGTATTATCGTAGAGAATATTTTAATTGAGAAAATGACACCAAAGCAACAAAAATCCAGTAAGGAAAACCAGAGAAATGACTTTTTATATTTAAAAAAAAAAAATCGTGGCAAACCGAACAAAGTTTGAACCACAGGTATCTGATTGTTCTAGACCAGATCAAAGACAACAGTTAAGGCCGACAAGGATGTATTGCCAGCCGGATACTAAGTTCAGGTTCCTCCCAGGGGAAATTTACCTTCTGACTTAAAAACATTTATGGAGAAAAAATTGGTGTTTAATGTTTAAGTGGTGTGTCAAGCTGCAAGGTAGATCTGAATTGGGGCTTGATGACATTGGGTTACTGAAGCACGGGGTCCCAGTGTAGTCATTGTTAAGGGTGGGAAAGCTAGGAGCTTGCAAAGATGATGGTGGGCAGCTCTTCTCCCACTGGAATTGGGGTTTGCTTGGCTAGCAATACAAAAGGGAGACATGACCAGGTGTTAGCTACATCTACCAGTGATAGGGTAGGCACCTTATGAAGTTAGTTAAGTTCCTGGGCACAGTTCAAATGGTTATCCTGACAGTGGAACAAAACACCTCTCCATACCCAAATCCTTTGTCTCAGCTTTGCGAGCCAATTCACGCCTCATCAAAGAGCTATGCAGCTCCTGAGTGGCAGTTGGAGGCTCATGCAAAAGGACTTTATAGGCTAGAGGCAGATTAAAGGTGACTTTTTAAAAGTCTCTTTTGTAAAATATTTGTTACTAACCGACCACAGAATTTGATTTGTTCTATATATTTTAAAAAGTCCAAGAATGAACTTTCTAATTTGTTCATAGGAAGAAATATCTTTATTAATGTTACTAATGTATCACAGTGCTTTCCTGTCGAACTGCTAATCCTGCCTCAGTAAAAACAACTTTTAGGGCATTGTCACTGTAAGGACAGGCCGCCTCTCTTATGGACTTTTAAGGCTTACTGAAGGGTGACTGATTAATATTTAAAAGGAGAGTTTAGGCATGTTGAAAAGGTTTATTTTGGCAGGTTGAATTTGCAGGTTAAACCTGCACAGTCGGGTTACTGGTGGCAGGCCTGCAGTCAGGGTTTGCATTGAACCTTTAGTAGTGGCACAATATGTGTTGATGTCTACTAGTGACATTTAATTTTCAGGCCCAGGGTATGGTTTGTACCATGTACTAGGGATCAATAGACAAGCTAAATATGCCAGTTGGGAGTATACCCAAGTTCAATATGTTTTAGGAGTCAGAACACATGCACTGGGGCCTGGTTAAAAAAGACCCAGCGCACACTGTCCATAAAAATAGGAGTGAATATGAGAAAAAGGCATTTTCTTACAACAATTAAAAACTAATAATGAAGTTTTAGATGGGTTAGCCAGCTTTCACTAGCTAAGTGCAGTCAGCAACATTAAATATGAAGCATTCGAGTTGTGCACTATCACTAAACATTTTCTTTGGGGAGTATTCAGAAGTCTTAAATTAGTATAAGACATTAAGCACTGTTAGTCCTTTCAACATTAGGGTGGTCTTTCCCCAAACCTTTTGCTTTCGTCCTCCAATTTTTGGTGATCTCATTTTTCCTGGCCCTTCGACTTTGCGCACTTCGCCACTGCTAACCAGTGCTAAAGTGCATATACTCACTCATCAAAACATGATAACATTGGCTTATTTCCAATCAGCCTATTTATGTTACATGTATGTCCCTAGCAGAGTGGTACTGAGGGTACACAGGGCCTGTAAATTAAATGTTACCAGCGGGCCGGCAGCACTTATTGTGCCACTCACTTAAGCAGCCCTTTAAACATGTCTAAGGCATGCCATTGCAGCCTGTGTTCGCAGTTTCATACTGCCATTTCCACTTGGCAAACTAAACCTTTTGCAAAGCCCAAACCTTCCATTTCAATGCATATACGTCACCCTTAGGGTAGACCCCAAACAGCCCTAGGGGAAGGGTGTGATGTATTTAAAATGTAGGACATATAATTTAAAGTTGTACATGTCCTGATAGTGAAAAACTCTTACATTTATGTTTCACTATTGCAAGACCTACTTTTCCCATGGGATACCATTGGAGTTACCTTATTACATTTGATAAGCTGTAATTTCCAAATAGGAGTAGGTAACCATTTCATGCTTGGTGTCTCTGGAACTGTAATGAATAATCCTCTCTGATAGCGGAACTTTTGGGAAGTTGGCATTTTCCTGCCATAGACATTTAGTGCCTGTAACCTGTCCTTGGGTCACATGACTTGGTGTAGCTGACAGATGGGCGTTGTGTATTCCTCCTAGACAGCCACACATAAGAGAGCTTAGGTGTGCCTGGATTACTGGCAGGATGGGAGGGCGGAGCTGGGCACAACACTACTTACACTTGAAAAGGTTGTTTCCTGCCTCCATACAAAGGGATGCATACCCCTAGTGTTAGAAATGGGGGTCTCTAGTTGTCAATAGTTTGCACCTTTGTCCAAGTAGGGACCCTTGCTTCAAGTCAGGATAAGGGAGTTACACCCTTAGATAACCTCTGCTCACCTCTTTGGTAGCTTGGCATGAGCAGACAGGCTCATCTCAGAGACACTGTGTAAAGCATTTGTGTACACATACAGTAATACAGGGAAAACACTATAAATGGACAACTCACCAGTTTAGAAAAATAAGTAATCTTTATCTAAGCCAAAGACCATAAAGACAAAAATCCAAGATAAAGGTCTTAAGATGTGACTTTTAAAAGGTAAAAACATTTCTGTCCATAGCATACTATAGATGCAACACTTTCAACACAAAGTACCTAGGATGCATCAAAATGATAAGCAAAAACAGTCACAGGGAAGGTGATGCGTCAGTTCCTCACATACAGGTAAGGTGATGCGTCGGCTCCTTGCTCCAGGAGAGGTGATGCGTCTGTTCTTTATTGCCAGACAAGGGAGGTGATGCGTTGGCTAGTTACTGAAGAGGAGGTGATGCGTCGGTTTCTTATTGTGCGGAAAGGTGATGCACCAGTTTCTTATTACGACCCCGGCGTTGCTGTAGACTTGGCGCCACGGTACGATGTGTGGGGATTCCGGAGCTGTCAGCTCTTGATGCGGTGGTGGCATGGCATTGCGTCAATCCCTCCAGCTGCAATCCCCCGTTGCATCAGTTCTTGCAGTCGCACAACAGGGCCTGAGTTGGAGTCAGTACGGTGGTCTCGGACTTCGGAGATCGGTGCCCGAGACTCGGCATGCAGCGATTTCTCGAGCCGCGGGCAGGCGCTGCATCGGTTTCTTCAGCGGCACAGTGGCGATCTGTCAGAAATGGGTGCGGATGCATCACGCTCCTTAATTTGCTTCTCTTTTTCCAGCTCCCAGCAGCAGTAACAATATCCAGAGGGCCAACACTGGAACAGGCACCTCTTGGCAGGTCAGAACTCCCAGCAAGAGAGTTCAGGGGAGCTGGTGGTGAAGTCGTTGTTCCCCTTGGACTTCAGAACAGGAGACAAGCTCTACTTCAATCCCTTGGAGATCTTCAAGCAGGATACACAGCACACAGCAAAGTCTGTGTTTTCTCCTTGGCAGAAACAGCCACTGCAGACCAACACCAGACAGTACATAGCAAAAGGGCAATACTTCTCCTTCAGCTATCTCAGCTCTTCTCCTTGGCAGAGGTTCCTCTTGAGTCCAGAAGTATTCTAAAGTTCTGGGGTGTGGGCCTCAATATTTATACTCAGTTTCTTTTTGTTCTCTTGTGGCAGAGAGGCTCTGTGCTCATTACAAACCAGTTCTGTCCTCTTTGGCCCATCTTCCGGGCAGGAGTTGGAGACAGCATTGTGTAAGGCAAACCAGGCCTATTCAGGTGCAGGAAAATCTCATCCCACTACTCTAAATGCAGCCCGGTCTCTTCAGCTCAGCCCTGACTCATTCAGGAAAGGCAGGTCACACCTCAACCCCCAGTGGCTGTCTGAGAGAATGCACATCCTCAGTCCCTGCCACTCCAAAGCCAGACAGTCAATCCACAAACCAGCAGAGGCACCAAGGATGGCTAACCAAGAAAATACCCACTTTCCAAAAGTGGTATTTTCAAACACACAATATGAAAACTATCTTTGCTAAAAGCTGCATTTTTATATTCTGAGTTCAGGCATACTAAACTCCATCTTCCTACCTTGTCGCAATGGGAAGTTAAACTTATAAGATGTTATAAATAAACTCTCATTCTATCCTATAGGACAGATAGCCTACCCATAGTGAAAACTGAAATACACTGCATTTCACTATCAGGACATGTCACACACACCAGTATATGTCCTACCTTTCACATAGAAGGCACCCTGCTAACAGGGATACCTTGGGTCTACCTTAGGGGTGTCTTAAATCTAAGAAAAGGGAAGGTTAGGGCCTGCAAGTGGGTGCATTTGCTAGGTAAACATGGCAATAGAAATTCCGCGCATACACTGCAGTGGCAGGTCTGAGACCCTTTTAAAAGGCTGCTTGCATGGGTGGCACAATCAGTGTTGCAGGGTCACTAGCAGCATTTGACTTACAGGTCCTGGGCACACACAGTGCACTGTACTAGGGGCTCAGTAGTAAGTCAAATAAGCCAATCATGGAAACACCAATCCATAAACACAATTGACATGGAGAGCAAATCCACCTCGGCACTGATCAGCAGTGGTAAAGTGCCAGCCTATCTGTGGAAACCAGCAGACTCGATGCTTCTCCTCTGCTTCTCAGTGCAAACCCAAAGAGAACCGATGCATCGCCTCTGCTACAAGGGTTTTCCAGATACAAAGAACTCTGCATCCACCTAGCAGCCAAATCGAAACCACCACCTGTCTGAAACTTTCCATATTCAGGCCCTGGATTCTCTCGTCAATGGCAGCCTATGACAACGCAGGTTCTCGCATCACAGCCTCACAGCTCCTCAGAACTGACGCACTGCCTCAATTATGCAGCTCATCCTCAATGCTGGACTTTCCATTGCAAGCCCTTGTCAATGGGATCCTTTATGATGCAGGTGGATCTTGCATCACAGCTCTGCACCACCTTGGAACTAAAGCACTTTGATCAGTGGGATTAACTGGGTCCCTGTAGCCGGCCCACACTCCATGACAGTTGGCCTGAACTTGTGATTTTGTCTCAGTCCGGCGCGACCAGATGCCACAATTGGTGCTTTGTGCTTTTTTGCTCTATTTTCACTGAAATTGTTAAACCTGCATATCTCTTCTTCTACTGATTGGATTTTTTAAATTGTTTTTGTCTTGTTTTATTTATTAAAAACTACTCTATCGTTCTGATTTGGTTTTTGTGGTGGGTTGTCACTGTGTTAATGTTTAAACCACAAATACTTCAAACATTGCCTCTAAGCTAAGCCTGACTGCTCTGTGCCAAGCTGCCCATGAGTTGAGCACAGGTTAATATAGGGTTTGAGCAACTGGAAAAGGAGCATAGATTTTCATAAAAAGAGTTTCACCGATGATCAACAAAATTGTACTGTCCCTTACAAATCCAGTATCGATGATTCAATGGATTGCAATTACTCAGGAGTCTTGTATACCCATTTAAATTCTAACTTTATTCATTATTTCAATAAAAAAAGGATTTTTCCATTCAGCCCAGCAAATGTGTTTCGTCCCTCAGGACTTCATCAGGGCTGTTAATTAAAACACATATATCACAAATGTGTAACATATATACAAAATTTACAAAGATAAAACATTTTCATGAAAATGTGCACAAACAATGAACCACACAAGACTACATACCTATATACAATCTCAAGAGTACCATATTCCCTCAATCAAATGTTTCTCAATTTAGATTCACATATGGGTACAAATGTTAATATTGATTATAATGCCTACATGCGCACACCCGTTGTATCACACAAAAGTTGTGAATTTTCCAAGTATAATTAATAAGACAATTTCACAAAGCCAAGATTTAGATGCAAACTCTCAAGGACAGTTCATCACATATGTATCTGAAGGTATTGTCCTACCTGCCCAATAGTGAATACTATCCTGCAACCCCACTATTTGAATCAACTAAAATTTCAACTTCCATGTGGATTACTTCGAGAGGCCTATCCTCATAACCCTTCTACATAGCTTTTTCATTTTCTCTTTAAATCACTTCTCTCACTTGTGTATTGCATCAGTGTCAAATTGCTGAATGGTATATGATTTTCTCCTCAATCCAGTATTCTTCATGAAGAAACAGTCATGGTATTGGGTGATACAGTACCCCTGTTTCTATCTAAAACAAGAGGAACACATATTCAGTACTCTGGAACTTGATTATTCTTTAAAACTGCATATCTTTCT
The DNA here is from genome assembly GCF_964261635.1 of Lissotriton helveticus. NCBI lineage: Eukaryota > Metazoa > Chordata > Amphibia > Caudata > Salamandridae > Lissotriton > Lissotriton helveticus. Next base: position 406,369,017 of record NC_136073.1, read on the forward strand.
CCTTATAAACGATATAATTAACATATGTTAATGATTAGCAATCCCCTACAGTCCACACCTTCACATAGCTACCGACAAACTCCAATCTCTGTTTAACATGCTTCATTTCTCCATCTGTGATAATCCAATATGTGTTAGAGTATTTAGCAATGTCAAAAAGAATTTTCCTCCATAGACCACACCCTTTTAACTTCAAAACAAATGTTTTTTAAACATCCTCATTGACCTACAATCATGTATATCAGTGACACAACACATGCAGTGACTTTCCAAAAACTCATAGCCTTGCTATCAATCTAATTCCCTGTTCTGCACTGACCTTTCTCCTTCGTACTCCAAATTCACAATGCCACAGGAAAAGCGCCTACTCAGCCATCTCTGGGGAGCCGATAATTATAATAAGCTGCCCACCAATCAAATCACGTCTCCCTCGCCCTATTTGAATAGATCAATTATAAGTTCTGTCACAAGTGTCGGCCACCTCTACAAGTTCCCTCTCTGGTCTGTCCTTCATTTCACCAATCAAAACACTTCGCCTCCGTGAGCCATTCGTTGGCATAAATTACTAATACCAGGCACAATATTAATCAACAGAAGATGAATCGCCTTCGGCCCATCTTCCGGACAGCCTCTTTCCCATTCATCCAGAAATGTCAGCATATGATAGACCTCGAGTTGGAGTACACAGAAGCACTTGGAAGCAAGCCTCTCACTGGATGCACCTTCCCTTATGGTCAGCTCAGCCCCCAGCAGATCCGGTGCACACATTCAGGCTCTCACCCGTCCGGCCCTAAGACCGCTAGACCAGAAGGGAAGCTAGTCTCCTCCGGTCCGGCGGGCCTCCAGCCAATCAGATGTGAATCCGAACGTGCACATGGAATTCCCTCCCTTGTCCGAAGACACACTGTGTTCACGGCCATGCTATCATTGTGTACGTCACCATTTCAATGTCCATTATTATCATTTCCTTTTGAAAATCTCCTAATTCGTTTTCTTTATTCTAGTGGAGAATGACAACATTACGTGTCTAACCCTTCCAGTCCGGCCAATCATCAACCAATCAGAAGCCTGTCAGACCAGAAGGGAAACTGAACCACTACGGTCCGCCCAACCCCCAACCAATCAGATGTGAGCCTAAGCAAGTGCATAAAGTTCCGTCTGTTATCGATGCCCAACTGTGTTCCAAGCCTTTCTATCATAATGCACACCATAGTTCGACCATCTATAATTCAGCTGACCCCAAAACGTATCAAACTCAAACTCTGTTTTACTCGGTTATCAATACTTACAATAAACCGTCAATGCTTATATACACGGTCCATGAGGAAATAGATCTAACACTCTCCATTTATATTCTCCAACGCTTGCCTACACACAAAAACTTTGATACTCGGCATCCCTTTTAAGTCAAAACTTTCTTTCCTGTGTGTCCAGTATATCAATTAATCCACATTTTCAGCATACTCCAGTGTTCACTCTAAAGTCAACCCCATATATTTACTACCTTAACCCTTGGAGATCACAAGTCCCCATATGAGTCACTACAGTAATAGTGTGAATTGTAGTCCACGTTATTTTCAATTACAACACAGATATCTCAACAGCGCAATACTGTGCAATCCTGCACTCTTGCTAGAACGTTATGCAATGATAGTTTATAATCAATGCGCAAATACTCTGATCACTTTCAATAGTCACTCTATCCTGGTCATGTCTACAACCATCCATTTAACTCAAGCAGAGTCTCATCCTGATTACTTCCAATAGTAAAAGTGCACAATCAAGGCATATCTCCAATTTCTTGTGTAGTTTATTTTTTGTAAAGACAAAAGTAGAGTTTACTGGAATTATAGATAAGAGTAATAATTTATATTCTTCCTCATTCTGCATGATGCAAAATGCTGAATAAAAGGTAGAAAAACTGAAACTTCAAATAATTGAGTGTTGTATTCTCTATCTTACTTTAAATAGTGTTGTAGCCCTATGTTGCAGCTCAATGTTCTAATGCTTGTGTCATTTCTGTTAGAATATTCTATAGTTGCCTGGTTGCCTTGTTGCTGGGTTTGTTGTATTCAAAAGGTTTGGAGGGCGGTTGGAGCTGGATGGAGATCTGCCTATGTCTCCTCTCTGGCGTGTAGCCTACAACCAATAAAGTTGTGAAACCATCTTTATTGTGCCTGCTTCATCACTACAAATTTGTGGCGAAGAGCTGGCTACACGGTACCACACTGAACCCTGAGTGTGCATCCTGCTGTCCTACTTGTCTATTAAAGAAAACTAAAGGTTCCTACCTTCTTTGGTGGTAAGACTGTTTATTTGAATTTCCCTGCTTGCCACTCGAATCGTCCTCACGGCGCACCACCTCCGAATCACATTGTGCGCAAGCACACCATGTTCTTTTCTTCAATGAGTTTCTCTTCACTTTATAGGTGACTCATTCATGCCCTCACCAGTGTACGCCTCGCTTTGACTGCTTTTCCGGATACCGTTCACTATGCGCATCGACTCTGCACATTGGGTTGGGCCTAACATCTTGCCTGTCCTTGCCTGATTTACACACGCCAAACAGCAAACCAGAACCAGTGCCTGACTCTGCCTGACACTGCGAGTGGGACATCGCACGCATTTCTTGGCAGCCATTACAATTATGTCACAGTGAAACTCAAACCAAGGCTTTCACGGGCTCTCGGCAACCAGTTTAGCTGCCTAGCAATGCCCTATGTCCATTCTACGCTCAAGTCCCAAGGCGTTCACTGTGACTGACACATCTCCTTCTTCCGTTTTCAACCTCGATTTAAAGTATGGTGAGGCGCACTTCATTACATTGGTACACTACTGCGGATATTCATACGGTGATCCGCACACACACACAAATACAATTATAGGTACTATTTACATGACAGTCTCCAGTTGTTCATGCAAAGCTGGTCATGGGATTAGCACACCTTTGTCTTTCCTTGCTGATGTAATTTCACATGTTGTGATCACCACATCCCGAGTGCTATCTATCTCAATTTGGAAACCATTTTGCTACCATTTGTTTATACAAACATTATATGTGGATATTTTCTCGATACTCCACACATCTTATCGATGATCCGAACATCTTAAGTCTGCACAGCGGAGCTCAACAAAGTGATTCCTACCCAATTGCCTCCTTTATGTTTAAAAAATGGAAAAAGCTAATTATCACACAGTGATTCGCACACCCATATCTTCATACTCTGTTTTGTTTTCACTCTGTTGTGTTTCCGTTGTTTTATTACCGCCTACACTCTTCAGTGTTTCTATTTCTGCTGTATTTCAAACTTTTCATCTTTTATGTGACATCCTATACCTTTGGTTTTTCTTTCACTTTTCTTCTTTTCGTCCATATCAGGACCATGCAATCTGTTATTCTACCTGCTTCTTTCTTGGACTCTCCAGGAGAACCTCCTGTTTGATGGGAGATTTGGTTTGATGCTTTCAAAACCTATCTCAGAGCAATTGGTGCTTCCAGAGTCAGCAGTGAGCGCAAAAAATGCCTTCTTCTCCATTCCTTGGGATTTGAGGGTAGGTCTATTTTTAGGCACCTTCCAGAAGTACTTCTTCTTCCAGATGATGAAGTTGACGTTTATCAAGACACCATTACAAAACTCAAAACGAGGTTTGATAAACAACCAAGCCCAATGGTTTTACGTCACAAATTTTTTAAAAGACATCAAGGTGAAGGAGAAGACTTTGACTCCTACATCTGCTCTGCACAGTCTGGCCTCTGTTTGTCAATTCAAAGTATTTACAGATCAGTTGATCGGGGATCAATTCGTATGCCAATGCAAGGACAAAAAATTCGCCAAAAGTTATTGTCTCTAAGTAACCCCACCCTTGATGAGGCAATCAAAATAGCGAAAAGCGTTGAAATGTCCCATATTTCGCTGAAGGAACAAGAGGACAACACACTTGAATCAGTAAATGTTGTTATAGGTAATGCTGAGAGTAAACAGGTTGACATTCAATATTCATCCCCAAGATATACTGCGAGTAAAAACTCCTCTGTGGGGAAAAATGTGACAAACTTTTCTAACACAAAACAAATGTGTTATCGCTGTGGTAACCCACCTCACCAGAAGGGTGGGAAGTGTCCAGGTGCCAATGTTGTTTGTAACTATTGCAAAAAATAGACCATTTCACAAAAGTATGCATGAAAATGAAAAATTAAAAAAAAAACAGTTGTGTGCGTGTTGGAATCTGATCAAGAGTCGGATTCTGATCTTGTCCAAGTAGTTACTGATGTGCATGATTCTGAACCTGTTGAAGGTGATCCAAGTAACTGTGTAGATTCTATAGTTGAGATCTGTGTTGGCGATAAATCTCTATATTTACTTCTTGATTCAGGCGCCAGAATCACATTGATAACACAGAAACTATTCAGTGAATCATGGGAAGACAGACCTCTCAAACCTCCCGATCGCTCCCCTGTTTCATATGAGGGACGGAAAATTGAACTCTTAGGTTACATCGAAGATGTTTTTGTTTTCAAGGGAAGAAAAATTAGAGGCAAGATCTATGTTGCCCTCAAGGGATTGAACAGTATAGGCTGGTACCCCCAAGGGGTATTTGGGATAATTCCCAAGCCAGGTACAAAAGAACAAGTTCTTGTAGCTTCAGTAGAGTATCAGCAATGTAAGTGAAAGGAAAGATTTCCATCTGTTTTTGGTGATGGTTTGGGAATGATACGAGGTTCAAACACAAGATCATCGTAAAGGATGGAGCCCTTCCTGTTAAGCACAAGTTGAGGGGTGTGCCTTTCAGCATCAGGGAGGATCCTGAAAAAGAACTAAAGTCTTTGTGTGATCAAGGCATCATCGAGCCTACAGAGTCTTCTCTCTGGCTCTCACCCTTGGTCGTTGCATGCAAGAAGTGTGGGAAGTTAAGTGTTTGTGTGGACTTGAGGTCCTTAAATAAAGCGATTTGGGTTGATTCTCACCCCTTACCCAAGATTTGCGACCTGTTTGCGTATGTCAGGGGGTCAAGGTATTTTACCAAGTTAGATCTTGCCAGTGCGTATCATCAAATTGAGTTACATCCTTAATCACGCAACCTCACTGCGTTTGTGTCACCCCTAGGTACGTTCCAATACAAGCGGATGCCCTTCGTGCTAGCTTCAGCTGCCTCTGTCTTTCAACGCGTCATGCAGAATCTACTAGGTGGTATTGAGGGAGTTTTAGTATTTCAAGATGAAGTGTTGATTCATTCCAAAGATGTCCCATCACATGATCTCTTACTGTGCAAGGTGTTTGGGATTTCTCACGAACATGGTGTGTTGGTCAAATCAGAGAAGTGTAAATTTCTCAGTGAGGAGATTGACTACCTTGGTCATCTTGTTTATGGTGAAGGAATTAGACCCAAGAAGGGGCTGTTAGATGCCATTACTCATGCTTCTGCACCAGTGGACAAGACCAGAGTCAAATCTTGGTCTCTTGGGATATTATTCAAAATGTATTTCCAATTATGCTACCATTGTACGACCATTAGCTCTCTTCTAAGAAAAGGTATTAAGTTTACATGGTCTGATGAGTAGGCGTCTGCTCTCCAACGTGTGAAAGAATCTCTCAAAAACAGTGGAGCACTTAAACCTTAGGATCCTGATCTACTCTCATGTATAACAGTTGATGCCCGTCAAGTTGGGTTGGGGTCTGTATTGACCCAGAATGGTCGCAATGACAAGAATACCATTGCATTTGCCTCTAGAGTCTTAAGAGATGGGGAGCTTCAATACTCCATCATCAAAAAGGAACTCCTATCTTGTTTGTGGGCAATTGAAAAGTTTCACTCATGTCTCTGGGGCTTCTTATTGAGTACTGCCCACAAGCCTTTGATCAGTATACTTGGTGCTGGCACCAATAAATGTTGTTCCCCTAGGATTCTCCGGATGATGTCTCGCCTTTTGCAGTATCAATTCGAGGTCGTCCATGTCTCCGGTGGTAGGAACATCAGGGCTGACTTTTTATCCAGGTTTCCTATGAATGAGGATGAAGGGAAACATGGTTTCCTAGATTCTTGTGAAGATGACTTTGATGACTGTTTCCTAGCGTCACTTGATTTACAGGAACATGATCTTGGCACAGAGAACTGGTAGAGTGTTCTTAGCAATGATGATGTCTTGCAGCAAGTGTGTGAGTTTGTTAGGTGTGGGTGGCCCAGAGAACACGTTCTTTCTCCACGTCTCCTACCTTTTGGGAAGGTTGAGTCAGAAATTTCTCTAGAAGGTGGAGTTTTGCTATGCTCAGAAAAACGTATTCCCCCACAGAGCCTCAGAAAAGGAATTATTGCCAGACCTCATGATGGCCATTTGGGTTCTACCCTTACAAAGCAACATATTTGTGAGGTTTTCTGGTGGCCCTCTATGGATGCTGAAATCAATGATGTGGTTGATATGTCTGTTGGGTGCAGTACAGCTGACAAGGGGTTGAAAGTATGGACCCCACCTCTCCTTCCTATCGAGTGTCCATCTGGACCTTGGACTTAACTCAGTCTGGAAATAATGGGTCCTCTTGAAATCTTGCCTGTTGGTTGTCGATTTATTTTGGTGCTTGTTGATTATGGGTCAAAATGGCCAGAAATCAAACTCGTCAACGATCCCTTTTCTGCTGTTGTCAGATCTTGCATGAAGAAGTGTTCATGAGGGAAGGGTTTCCTGAGACCATGGTCAAGGACAATGGGACACAATTTATTAGTGCCATTTTTCTGTCTTTTCTACAGTCATGTAACATTAAACATGTAAGGAGTTCCCTTTATCACCCCCAGTCTAACGGCCTTGTTGAGCGCATGAACAGAGAGGTGGGTGACTGTATCAAATGGGCCAAGTCTAGTAATTTCGATGTGGTGAAGTCCTTGGATATCATGCTCTGGTTCTATAGGACGACTCCTCATTCTAAGACCAAAGTATCTCCTTTTGAACTTGTAAGGGGAAGGAGGGCCAACACTAGCTTTAAGCCTTTTTGGATGAATAAATGGGTTAAGAACATATCTGATGTAGAATGTCTTATGGATTTGGCCAGAGAAAATGTTTCTATCTTACAGTCTAAACAAAAGTCCTGGTATGGCAAAAAGAAAGCTGTTAAGACTGTCCCTGCTGTCGTGGGAGATTTGGTGTGTGTAAAGTCTCCCATACATGTTAAAAAGGGGCAAAGCAAGCTTGGTGCACCCATTTCTGTCACCAGGGTGGGGAGGAATGCTGTTCAAGTTGAGGGAGGAAAGTGGTGGAATGCAGGTAAGATTGTTAAAGTCAGGAATATACAACTTGTTGTTTCTGACTCTTCTTTAAGTTATGACGTTCTTATGCCTTTTGAGGTTCATATTAGGAGAAGCATGAGATCTAGAGCTATCCCCAGCAGATACCGATTTTAATTTCATGTTCAGTACCATTTCTTACTCTCCTTGGCTTGTTATTTTCTTGTTGTTTTTATCTTTTGCTTTGTTTTTTTAATTTGTTTTTTGTTTTATTGAGAAAAGAGAATATGTTGTCTTCTCTGCCTTATTTTACTTAGTGCTACAGCCCTATGTTGCAGCTCAATGTTCTAGTGCTTATGTCTTTTCTGTTAGAATGTTCTATGGTTGCCTGGTTGCCTTGTTGCTGGGTTTGTTGTATTCAAAAGATTTGGAGGGCGGTTGGAGCTGGATGGAGATCTGCTTATGTCTCCTGTCTACCGTGTAGCCTACAACCAATAAAGTTGTGAAACCATCTTCATCGTTCCTGCTTTACCACTACATTGAGCTTGAGAAGAAAATTAAGGAGATGAAATTACAGGATCTCACTGAAAAAAGTATGCCATCCTTAAAGAAATTATTAACAGACATTAATAATAAAATGTAAACAAATCAGAAGACTCAAGAAGGATTATAGTACGAGTCGGGAATTTGCATTTGCTAAAAGTTATGATGAAGTAAATAAGTCCAAGAATGTGCCCACCAGTGAGCAAGCCACAAAGTTAAGCTCAGTCAATTATAGTAGTTCAGACCTTTCATCAAATGATGATCCAGGCCCAAGTAATATGACTTGGTCTAAACCTCCTCCCTGCTCATCTTTTTCCAAGGAGATTCAGCGTATGAAGCTAGGAAGAAAAAAAAACAGGAGTGCAAAGAGGGGCAAGTGAAAGCACAGAAAATACCAGAATGGGGACCCACAGTCGAAACAGGAACAGAATTTGAGTCCTAAGAAGGGTTTAGATGATTATTGCTCTGATACTCAAGTAACTTTGCAGGTGATTAACCTATCAGACAGAGAACTCAACCAATTGAATTAAAAGTTCTCAAACAGGGGATCACATTTTGTCCTGATGCACTTTGTGATTTCACAGAACTTCAAATCAATTTTTATGAGTTTGCTAGGCGACTCAAGTTGAAACATTTTTTGTAATCAATGATAAAAATGATGTACCTAAAAATAGTGGAATAAAAGATCTGATCTGACAATTGCTCCTGTCCATGATGTGCACATGCTTTTATGGTTGTCTAATGAGGAAAACGAGGAAGTAGAATTGCCTGCAATGTTGGACATAGAAACGGATTATGGTTGAACAAGTGTTCTAGCAATGCCTTTGAAATGTGTACTTCTGGGAAACCAATTTGCAGCCTTAGATCTCTTTATCAAAAAAACGACTGAGTAATTACATAGAATATGCAAGTTTGTAAAAAAAAAAATAAGTATCCAACGTGGCTGGCGAGCAGACTTATTGTTGACAAACTTTTTTTCTGGAAAGAAACTGGATTGTTATAGGAAAGTGGTTTCAGATATCTTCACAATCCCAATCCTAGATTTCCGTTTATCTACACGCTGCAGAAAATCCACAAGTCTCAGGAGAATCCCCATAGTAGACCTATCATCTCAAGCATAGGGAGCTTGACGGAGCACCTATCAAAATATTAAGATTTATTTTTAAAACCCCTTGTGACTAATTTACCTTCATACATCCGTGATATTATGGATGTATCAAATAAATTGCCAGATGTAGTTTGGGATCTCAATATGAGTTTCCTAACATTGGATGTAGTGGGACTTTACACATGCATAGAGAATGATTTAGGTCAGTAAGCTTTGAAATACTACTTGTTCAATAAGAATGCTAGTCTTTTCGAACTTTCTAAGATACTGTTGGAAATGAGTGACCTGATCTTAAAGAATAACTTTTTTCGACTTGAAAGAGATTGGTACCATCAGATCAGAGGTACAGCCATGGAATTTAGGTTTGCTCCCTTTTACGCTAACCTCTTCATGGGATGGTTTGAGAGGGAGCATGCCTGGTCCATCAATGCAGGTAAATGGATGGATTACATTTTATTTTGGGGTAGTTTTACAGATGACATTTTGATTTTTTGGAGAGGTACTAAGGATGATTTGACAGAGTATGTTAACTATCTGAACAACGAAAAATACAATACAGAGTTTGCGATGTGTTATGATTCTAAAAAGATAGATTTTTGGGATGTACAACTTTACAACGTTAATGATGGGATCCAGAGCAGATTATTCCACAAGGAAATTGCTATAAACAATATTATAAGGGCAGACAGTGCTCCTCCATCATCAGTGATTATAGGCATTCCCTATGGGTAAATGATAAGATTTCAAAGAAACTGTAATAATGAGGAGGATTTTACTGCATGTCTAAAGGACCTGAAAAATAGATTGAGGGCACGAGGTTACCATAAACATATCTTAAAAAAAGCAGAAACTAGAGTACAGAACATCAAAATAGAGGAGACTTTGGTGCAAAAGCCTAATCACGTGATAGACTGGCCTTTATATGCACTTACAGATTAGAACACAACAAATTCTATAAAATGCTGTGCAAGAATTGGGATTTATTGAAAGATGTCCCTAGGTTAACCAACACAATCACCAATAAACTAACCCTGGGCGGTGAACTCCACTCCTCTCGCGGAGTTTGCAGAGTTTTCTGCACTCCACGTTACGCTGAGCTCGCTGAGTTCCCATAAAATCTGCTTCATGCAACGGAGCAGAGTTTTTTCCCTCACTTGCGTTCACCAACGTCAAGTTGGCGAGCAAGGAAAATCCACCTCCCTGTGAGAATTTTCCTCGTTCACGATCGTCAACATCAAGTTGGCGAGCGCAAGCATGTAAAATAAACCTTCCAGTGAGATTTCTCAACGTGGGGGGGTCAGGTAAAAATCTACTCGAGCGGCAGAAAAGGAAAGCTTGCGCTGTGCGTGGTGCCGTTCGCAATGATTGCACAGTGCGGACAAGCATCTGGCACTGTGCAATCACTGCGAACAGCTATCTATCGCACTTCGCCACTTGCGTAGCTCTGCGTAGCGCAGCAGAGTTTATTTCCAACTTCGTGAAGTTTCGCGAACTCCACCCAGGGTTACAATAAACCTTTGGTAACATACAGGAAAGTCCCCATGATTGGAAACAAAGTAATGAGAAACCATTTGGAACCTAATACCGATACAGGATTAAATTGGCTATTATCGCAACCAAAAGGTTTCCATATTTGTGGGTTTTGTGTTATATGTAGTCATGGGCACAACAAATTGAGAGAATTCATGTACAATACATGGAAAAAATACCACATAAAAGTATTAATTAATTGAAACAGATGTTTTGTGGAATATGCAATTATTTGTAACTGCAGCAGAGTATACATTGGAAATTTAAAGAGGGCCTTGAAGTTAAGGTTCCAAGAACATTATAGGTCTTTTAAACAATGATGCCAGATCCTCAATAGTGTAACATGTGAGAGAATGTCACTCAACCAATGTTAACTTTAAATTTCAGGGGATCCCAAAAATTTAGAGAAATACCAGAGGGGGTAACATGGAACTGAGGTTAAGGCAGGAAGAGGCCAAGTGGATCAGTACACGTAGAACGGTCCAGTTTGACGTTAACTTAGAAAATGAGTTACATTACTTTTTGTAGGGTTTGTATCTTGGAACAGAAGTGGTTCATTTTGGTTCAACAGTGTATGACTACTCATATACTATCGACTGAGTGTCTTCGGAAAAAAAAACTGCACAAGAAATTGGAGATATGCTTTGATTATGCACTTTTACAATTGGAAATAATCTGGATGAGACTCTGCCTGAGTTAAATGGATGGTTGTAGACATGACCAGGAGCGACTGACTATTGAACATGATAAGAGTATTTCCGCATTGATTATAAACTATCATTGCCCACTCCCCACTGGATATCTGCCCCCCTCGTATTTTGAAACAATGTTTTTCCACCTACCCAACTCTTGCTCTTGCCCTCTTAAATGACTCCCTCTTGTCGGGCATAGTTCCGTCTGCCTTTAAAGAAGCCACGGTCATACCCCTATTAAAATAACCCGGGCGGACCCTGGATGCAAGGCAAACTATAGGCCCATCTCCTTACTGCCTTACCTGGCAAAAATTTTAGAGGCACATGTGGCTAAAATCCTCTCTAACTTCTTGGAGGAGTCCTCCTGCTTTGACCCTCATCAGGCCGGATTCCGCCCTGCACATTCCACAGAGGCAGTGGTCACTGCAGTTTTGGACACACTCCGAGACTGTGCAGATAGACGCTCTCCCCAGGCCCTGGTGCTCTTGGACCTGTCGGCCGCGTTCGACACGTTCGACCATAACATCTTGGTCGACCGTGTCGGACAGGCCGGAATACAGGGCGTAGCGGCCTGCTGGTTGAGGTCCTTCTTGGAGGATCGCTCCCAGGCGGTGCGACTGGGGGATCTGACTGGCGTCAAACAGTCCATCCCATGTGGTGTGCCACAGGGCTCCTCCCTGTTGCCCCATCTCTTTAACATATACATACTCCCCCTTATACAAACTTTGAGGGACAAACAGGTGAGAGTTTTCAACTACGCAGATGACCTGCAGCTACTTTTTACCATCGACAACTCTGAAAAATCTATTAGTCATTTCCAGTCAACCATGAGGTTTATTAAATCCTGGATGGATCAAAATCAGCTGAAACTAAATCCAGGTAAAACCGAACTGGTACTGACTGGGGATAGTGCTAAGCATTGGGGTCCTCACTACTGGCCTTTAGATCTGGGTCAAGCTCCGCAACCATCACCATCGGCCAAAACGCTTGGAGTCACTGTGAACAGTGACCTTTCTTTAAAAGCACAAGTGGGACAGGTGGTCTCCAAATGCTTTTTTCAGCTAAATAAAATTAGGAAGGTCCGGCGGCTACTAACGCCAGAAGCTACTACCCAGGTTGTGATCGCCACTGTTCTGTCCCATCTGGATTACGCAAATGCCATCTATCTGGGTCTCCCTAATTACTTACTCAAGCGTCTCCAGATGGTGCAGAACTATGCTGCTAGGGTGATCCTGAAGCAACCAAGGTGGCAGGCAGCGACTCCTCTTCTTGTCAAGTTGCACTGGCTTCCGGTCATGCAACGCTGTGTCTTTAAAGCTGGCTGCATGATCTTCAAGTCGCTACATGGCAAAAGCCCTAAATTCATCACTCAATTAATCACCAGATACGTTCCCTCCCGCAACCTTCGCTCATCTCATCTAGGCCTTCTCCAGACCCTTCCCTTCAAACTTAAACGTTCTGGCGGACGTAGGTTTGCAACACTTGCCCCCTGCTTATGGAACACTTTTCCCTTGGAAATCCGGTCCTGCCAAGATCTCTTACCTTTCCGGAAAGCACTGAAGACCTGGCTTTTTAAACAAGCTTTTTAAAATCTACTTCCCCTTCTCTGATTGTGTTACTGTTAAATTAGCGCCAAGAAACTAATCAGTGTTAGTGCGCTTTATAAATAATTTAATAACATAACATAACATAACATAACATTGCATAACGTTCTTGCGAGAGTGCAGGATTGCGCAGTATCATGCTGTTAAGATATCTGGGTTGTTGTTGAAAATAACGTGGACTACAATTCGCACTATTACTGTAGTGATTCATATGGGGACTCGTGATCTCCAAGGATTAAGGCAGTAAATATATGGACTCGAATTTAGAGTAAACAATGGAGTACACTGAAAAATGTGGATTTATTAATGTACTTGTGTGTAGGCAAGTGTTGGAGAAAATAAATGGAGAGTGTAGGATCTATTTTGTCAGGGGCGGTGTATATAAGCATTGACGGTTCAATGAAGGTATGGATAACCAAGTAAGACTGAGTTTGAGTTGGATACGTTTTGGGGTCAGCTGAATTGAAGATGGTTGGACTTTGGTGTGCATAATGATAGCAAGTCTTGGAACATAGTATGACATTGATAAGGGACGGAACTTCATGCCCCTGCTTAGGTTCACATCTGATTGTTTAGGGCCAGCAGGACCAGAGTGGTTCAGTTTCCCTTTTGGTCCGGCTGGCTTCTGATTAGTTGATGATCTGCTGGACTGGAAGGGTTAGACATGTAATGTTGTCATTGTCCACTAGAATAAAGAAAATGAATGACTAGATTTTCAAAAGGAAATTATAATTATGGATCTCAAATGGTGACGTACACAATGATAGCGGGCCATGAACTCAGTGTGGCTTCAGAAAAGCGAAGGAATTCCATGCGTACGTTCGGACTCGCATCTGATTGGATGGGGGCAGCTGGACAGGAGGCGATTAGCTTCCCTTCTAGTCCGGCTGGCTTTAGGCCGGTCGGGTACATGTCTGAACGTGCGCATCGGATCAGCTGGGGGCCGGCCTGACCATAAGGGAAGGGATGTACAGTGAGAGGCATGCTTCCGGGTGCTTACAGGTACTCCATTTCGAGGCCTATTATTGGCTGACATTTTTGGTTGTATGGGAAGGAGGCTCTCCAGTAGATAGGAGGAGGCAGTTCATCTTCTGTTGATTTGATGTGGGGCCTGACAGGCATTGGCAATTGATGCATGATGAATGGCTCGTGGAGGCGAAGTGTTTTGATTGGCGAAATGAAGGACGGACCAGAGAGGGAACTTGAGTGGTGGCATACGCTTGTAACAGAACTTACAAATGGTCTATTCAAATAGGATGTGCAAGAAATTATTTGATTGGTGGGCAGCTTATTATAATTAACGGCTCCCCAGAGGTGGCTGGGTAGGCGCTTTTCCCACGGCATTGTGAATTTAGAGTACAAAGGAGAGAGGTCAGAACAGAGCAGTGAATTGAATTGATAGCAAGACTAAGTTTTTGGGAAATTCACTGGATGTGTCGTGTGACTGATATGCAGGACTGTAGGCCAGCGAGGATGCTTTAAAAAAACAAATTGGAAGCTAAAAGGGTGTGGCTTATATTGTGAAGAAATATTTTTGGCATTGCTAAATACTCTTGCACATATTGGATTATGACAGATGGAATAATGAATTATGTTAAATTGTCCTTGAGAGTCTGCATCTAATCCTTGGGTTTGGGGAATGTTTTTATTAATTGTATATGGACAATTCACAGTTTTTGTGTGATATAATGGGTGAGCACATGTAGGCAGTATAATCAATATTAAAATGTGTACCCATATGTGAATCTAAATTGAGAAATATTTAATTGAAGGAATATGGTTCTCTTGAGATTGAATATAGGTAGGGAGACTTGTGTGGTTCATTGATTTTTTTAAATGTTCATTTAAATATTGTATTTTTGCACATTTTGTATATATGTTATACATTTGTGAGATATGTGTTTTAATTTACAGCACTGATGAAGTCCTAAGAGGCGAAACGCGTTGGCTGGGCTGAATGGACAAATCCTTTTTTTATTGAAATAATGAATACAATTGGAATTTAAATGGATATACAAGACTCCTGAATAATTGCATCACATTGAATCATCAATACTGGATTTGTTTGGGACAGTACAATTGTGTTGATCAACAGAGTGAACCGCTTGTTATGAAAATCTATGCTCCTTTTCAGTTGCTTAAATTGTTGTTTGTTGATTGTGGCTTCTAGACAGTGGGGTCACAAAAAGTAGAGCGTACTGGAATTGTAGGTAAGTTTAATAATGCACTAGTGCACCATTAAAGCCCACACTGCTGGTGCTTATATCTTTGTTTTGATATAGGGTTTGCTTGTGACTTGACCCTGACAAGGATTGTGGTTTCTGCTTGAGTACGATTTCACCCCCCTTAACCAATAACCAAATTTCTTACAAACACAAACTTGACGTTGAATGACAAATTAAATTAGCACTGTCAACAGTTGTATTAGATTGGATTGTGGCATTTGTATAGTGCTGACTACCCCTTTAAGTGTCTCTGAAGCACTTTACCCACATGGATAGCAAACCACTCCATATATGGTGTGTGGTTGGAAGTGTGTTGTTTATGTTTTGGGCCTATGTGGGAAGTGTTCATGTTGTACATGATGGCAACAGAGGTGTAGTTATCATGTTATGGGACGCTGCACCTGGCAGTGTGATGTTTGAGGGTATTTGAGAGACAGGTGTGCTAAATGGTACTAGCCTGGCAATAAGAGACTTGGGCTGCTCAGTGTTTGCACAATAAAAATTGGATAATGAGAGAAGGCCCAGTAACCCATACGACACCATGCACCAGGTAGCAACATGTTGAGTGAGTAAAAGGAATGTCACAGGGCAAAAATTGTAATCGGTGACATGAGCAGTAGCCATGTAAAATTTTTAAGACAAATGTACTGCCTATGGTAGAACTAAAATGCCCTGTGAACTTAGAATGAAGAGGAAGAGTAATGAGGGCTGGCAACCAGCACAGAAACGGCACAATCTCTAAAAGCCCAGATTCAACCTACTCAAATTAAGTGCTGTCAGTTCTATGTAGTACATATGTGGAGTGTCGGATGTTTTATAGGTTGCAGTTTTCAAAAGTCTAGGGTCTTCTATGTGACTGTCACGAATTCATGGTTCTGCTGCCAAATATCTACTGTCTTCTTTCAATTATGAAGATAACCTTTGGTAATGAAATTGATATTGGAGTGATCCTATACTTTCAGTATTCGATTCCAGTCAATGATGCCGATAACATATAAAATTGATTGTTACTAAACACTGCTTGTGAAGGTCATTTACAGAAACTGGGGGTAACTTGATAACCTCCATATAGGAGGGCAGTTTTGAAACAGAGGAAAACAGAGACCTCTTAATGAATTATATGTCCCAGTGTCTTGAATAGTGTTCACTTATTTTATTGATGCAGAAGTGGGAAAATTAATATATTTTAAACAAGCAAGACCATCAGTAGTTCCCTTTTGCATCTGTTTCCCTTTTCTTCGTTCAATTTTAAAATAATTTTCTTCCCCCTCCCTCCTTTTCTTCTCACTTTATAACTTCTAGTACATTCCCTCCCCCACCTCTTTCTCTCATAGTTTGCCTGCAGAAAGGCAGTTTAGGGTTTCACATGCTTTAATTCCCCTTTTAGCTCCAAACATTGTCACAAACAAAAATATTAAGTAACATTCTTTATTTTTAAGTGTTTGTGGTTTTTTTTCTGCGATTTTGATTGGCACACCATAAATGCAAAATAGAAAATGAGGAAAGTGGACATTTAGTCATTGTTTAAAATTCGGGATTTGACAACTGAAGCTAGAACTATTTGGTCTGCAACTGCAATACTCCGACATTCCCATCGCTGACATAATTTGTTGGAGGTTTTAGAAGAAATATTCCTATTTGCAGAATACTCCAGGTTACTGGGAACAGCGGGATGATTAGAGCAAAACAGTGTTATAAGAAATAGATATGAGTCCAAAACATTCCAGTGTTAGCTCAGCCTCAGCAACTAAGCTCAGTAGTGTCAATGTTTAACATTTAATATTTGCTACCCAAGTCTTAGTGTCCCCAATGCATAATGTTTTGGGGGCATTATTCCGACCTGACTGGAGTCCATAAGAAAATACGGCCTCGATCGGGGGAGGCTTCGGATGGCCATGGGCCCTTTCCAGTGAGCTTGCAGACGTCACTTCCGGCCCCTGCTGTCGTTCATTCTTGAATGTTTCCCTGCTAAGCTATCCAGTTGCTGGAGCATACCACACACTGTGGAAGGAGGCCCTCCCCCTCTCTTCTAGATGAAGTGCCGGAATTATGAAACTAGGTTTATATAACGTTCTGCAGACTGAATGACTGTAACTCTGTAATGCAGCAATGGCAACATGTGTAAATTTGTTATTTGCTGTCTATGTACTGCACCACCAAATACCTAGCTCCATTGGGGCTGTTAACTAATTCCCAAGAACAAAGAGATACAATCTGCCAACTAGACTCTGCATTCCATTCTGAGTTCAAGAGGAAGTTCGTTCCGTTATGCCACACCTTGGACACTGAAGAATCTGCATTCCCCTCTGGCAAGTAAACATCTTGGAATAGTTAGAAGGCGTTCAAATTCAGAGCACAGGCTGGGTACGGCTGTATATTTGTAAACTTTCTTGCCGAAGAAAGTCTGGACCTACGACTTGGGAAATGTAGTACATAGGACAAGCTGCTTTAAATGTGATTCTTCTGTGGGCTGACAACCTACAATGGCAAAAATGATCAAATGTCCTTAAATGTAATTGGGCCAAATTGGCCCTTATTACAACATTTTGTAAATTCTCAGTGATTAATCCCGCCACAGTGGATGATTAGCTCCCACTTTTCACTATTTCTTGATGCTCACAAGCTATGCCTCAATATGGGTGAAAAATGCCTGAAGTGGTCTGTTTATCCATGAATGAATGCTGTATGCCTTCCTCCCTTTCTGCCACCTATTTTGGTTCTGATCCTCTGCAGCATACTATTATAAAGAAAATAAATGGTACTACCTGCGTATACCCAGAACTGAATAGTGCAGAAATGCAACATCACACACAACTGAGCCAAACAATTGTACATCTGCCTCCACTCTGTTGTTCTGTTGATCCAAGAGCTAACCAAAACAGCTGAGAAGAAAACTAAGAGCGCCTTCGTTTTCATTTATTTGGAAATTGGAACATTGAAGGAGAGGGCTCACACGAAATGTCCACATTTGTACATGGGGCTGAACACAGCAGCCTCAAGGCTGGACTGACTATAAGACAGGCCATTGCTAGGAAGTGAAATTTGTTATGTTATGTTATGTTAAAATAACTTGTAAAGCGCACTTACACCAAGCGGTTTCATGGTGCTGGGAGCGGGATGGCGACAGCAGCAGGATGACGAAAGCTTTACTCATATGCTTGTGAGAACAGAAGGGTTTTGAGACGTGTTCTGAATTGGGAGTAACAGGTTACAGATCTTAGTTCAGTCGGAAGAGAGTTCCAGAAATGGGAGCCAGGAAGGAGAATCTGAGGCCACCATGTTTTTTACATTTAAAGTTGGGGATCATGAGCGGATTGAGATGGGAGGAGCGGAGTTCACGTGCAGGGGCATAGCGATGGATCCTAGAGGAGATGAAAGCTGGGCCCTGGCCAGCAAGGGCTTTAAAGATGGTACAACCCAATTTGAATACACAACGTTTGGCCACCGGGAGCCATTTAATGGGAAAAACTACCAGTAAATGGCAGGAGATTTGTAAATGCTGGGAAGTCCTTTGGCACTGGTCCGAACTCAAGGCTGGATATTCCAGGGAAGGCCACTCAGCTATGCAAGAACACCCTCTCTCAACTCACTTTCAACAGAGGAGAGTCGAGGAGCACGAGCAGCAGCTTGATTGTATCTATCCTTAATTTGTCTGTGTAAGCAGGTTTGTGGCCTGCGCAAGTACCCCATGTGGATTGTACCACCCTCCAATAACTGTGTTCTGAAAAGTTGGTAGTAATGGTACATCCGTGTAATGTCACATAAATGATTACTGTGCATTTCTCAACACATGCTGTCACCACAGCATGCTCAAAACTCAATTCAAAGTGCATACATACTCATTTCAATATTTGTAATGTACATTTGACAAACTATTGTCACCAACAAACACCATAATCTGGCCTTCATGTCAGAGGTCAATAGTACCATTAAAAGAATAAAGGTGCATTCTGACGCAAAGTATGGTTGCAGTGATGTACTCATATTCCAGTGGCATAAGGAAACTTGAGGGTACCCCCCCCTGCAAGGTACTATTAGGTGGCCCACTCCAGATTTTTATCAGGAGCTCTCGGTCCAGAGAACTGAGCTGAGAGGCCCACTGCAGGTCGGGGTCCCCCTACACTGCGGAAGCTGTGGGGGCCTGTTATGCCACTGGGATGTTCTAGCCAAATAAGGACCAATTCTTGTGGTGGGTGGTTAGCAAAGGCCAAACATATATGTAGCACAGATGTCTGGTAACATGACTCTGCATCAATGTGGCACAGTTATTTCCTACTGCTTTGCAGTTGTTAAGTTATCATTCATGTTCACAATGTGGAATGTGTACCATATAGTAATGACACATGGCCTGGGTAAGAAAGCGGGCTGAATATCATCAATATTGAAAGATATTCCAGTAGAAGGTAGAAACATGTACACGGAAGGGAATAAAGTCATTGATATGAGACTATGTAATAGTTGGACATCATAGTCAGCCACGCTTGTGATCAACCCTGCCGTGTTCATCTCCTTGGGTTGTAGGTTTTCCTTTTTTTTTAAATCTAATCTAATCTTTAAATCTACACATCTGCAAACTAAAATATCTATAAAAGAAAAGTGGGACAGAATGTGTCTTTTTTTCCCTTTTTTTCCTATGGGGCCACCACAAGGAGAGTTTGTTAAGCAAGAAAATAGCAAGAGAGAATGATCGAAGATTAGCCTGCTTGGATTTATTTGTCATAAATATGATGTTTCTTTTTTCTTTTGTTTCTTTCTTTGTTTGTGTCATTGAATTTAAGGTGTAGGTTAGAAGTTTTTTTTCAGGTCCTATGTAATTATTTTTTTTAATGCAGGGAACCTGGAAGTATTAAAATCATATTTGATCTTTTGGCAGTGTTTAACTGTAACTGATTGGAGAAGTGACCGGCTTGTAGGAATATTGCCTAATATGTACTATCACAATTTCCCATAGGCACAGAATTGATAAAACCTTTGATACATGTTATAAATGTTATGTTATGTTGATTTTCTATAGCGCACTAATCACTCAAGAGGGTATCCAGGTGCTTGGGCAAGGTGTGTAGGTTGTTTTTCCCAAGGTGTTTATATGAAAAGCCAGGTCGTCAGCTTCCTGCGGAACCCAAGAAGTGAGGCGGAGGCTCTGACGTGTTGAGGGAGCTTATTTCATGTCTTTTGTATGATGAAGGAGAATAAGCGACCAACAGTTTTGCTTTTGCAGATGCAGGGAGTGTGTGGGAGTGAGAGTGAGGCTGGTGGGTTGGTAACAGTGGATGTGACAGCTCAGGTATTCGTGTACTGTGTTGTGTAGGGCTTTGTATGTAGGGTGAGACATTTGAAATGTCCTTGCCTTTAAATGGGGAGCCAGTGAAAATGTTGATCTGTCCCCAGCTTAGCTCTTTTGAATCTCGCTCCTAAGGGATCACCTGCCCAGAGGCAAGCCCTATCCACTCCTGGTGGCCTCCAAAAAGAGCTATTGCATGCCTATTCAGTGGGTTGGAGCAGAGCCCCAGACTCACATCAGCGTCATTCCTTGTTGGCCACTGATCCAGCGGCCTATAGAAAATATATCATAAACAACGCTACCCAATTTCATAACCTATAAACAAAATTCTATACTAAAATTTGGACCCATTTATAAACCTGACATATTTTGGGCCTACTGAATCAGGTGGTCAGATTAAATCTATATACACATTATCTACAAACTATATACAATTTTATACATCTGCGGAAAGAATATTGTCATTAGAATAAAACCTAACCATTTAAACGACCACCATTGGCGACGTGATCTAACTAATAGTAACCTACACTTCTGAATAACCAAGACCAGCTTGTTTGTCAAAAGTAAGATTTTATTTACTAAATTATGGTATATAAGTTGATAGTTTTATAAATGAATTTTATTAGTATTGAAGCAAGCATGATTGTAAAGAAACGTAAGAAAAATACAATTTAAGCAAGTGAATCAAATTTAAAGTGAATATTTAAAGTTTAGCATTTCTAAAACCTAAGTCCCTAACTAGGCTAAATAGATAGAAATTAAAGTAAAGTTCTTTGAGGATTCTTACGTGCTCCACGCAAAGTCCGACAGCACTTCACCCTCATCGGAAAGTCAGAAAGCAGCAGCCAGCCCATCCCTAGGGGCATGACTTTTTATACCTTTCTACGCTAACTAAACTACGCAAAGGAAAGTTTTCAGAAATCTTCGACGTCCCATTGGTTGAGAGTGACAAGTGACATGTCACCCACATTTCAAAACTTCCATTAAGTCACTTTTTCTTAGAGACCATTGTCCCTTCCGAGTGCAACCAGGAGCTTCCTAGGATTGCAACATTTGTATAAAGTCATTCTCGCTCGTCCATTGACTTCCAATTGACTTCCGCGGATGCCAAGTTAAGGGCTGACAAAATGTTCTTTTTCGACCTTGGCCATGTCCGACAGAATGATGATAGCACGTCAGCTTTTGTTTAGTGAACGCAGCTTTTGACGAACATTTTATTTCAGAATGGGCGTCTCATGACTTTTGCAGAAGTAAAATTCAGCTTTTTGTAGCTCGAGTAAACTAGGCCCAAAAGCAGGCAACTTATGTTTTCTAGTATAAAACAAACACAAGAAAAGTATTAATGTAAGAAATAATGTAGATTCTGTATCCACCCCAAGATTTACTAATTAATTAACCCACCCGATTAATCTAATGTTACCTAGCCAATGCAAACAAATAAAGCAGCGTTTATATCTACCAGTCTTCGATAATCCATGAGACTTATATGCACCTAGAATAGTGGAAATGACATCACACAGACAAGGAAAAGGCAAAACAAGCACATGCTTCTTTTATGTTTGCAGCAGTTAGTAATGACAAAAACGAAAACAATAAATTATTTTATTATTTTGCACGAACAAAAAGATGCAACGATTATGCACGTTTATGAGCACACATGTTAGTCCCCCCATGTGTAAAGTTTAATCTAAGTTGTATTAGCACGACATATCACAAATCATTAATATTATTAATCATGTTATGGAAATGTGACTTCACGAGTTTAAACAAAATTTTGTTTTCTATCTCGCTCCATCAACTCCCTCATCTGGTGATTAACAAATCACCACACCAGCACTCAAAATTTTGGTAATTTAATTTTCTAAGAAATCGATTCAAATTCATTTGTATCAGTAAACCTAAAAGTCTGTTTCTGCATAATCTTTGGAATTAGCATAACGCTCTCTATGTAACTCCTGTAATTCGATTTCCCTTTCTTCTTCTTTTCTAAGTTTATAGATTCTTTTCTTTTCTTTCAACTGTTTCTTTCTTTTATGTAACAAACAACCTATTTTGGTCAAAATAAAAATGAAAATTATTATAATCAAAGGTGCCAAAATCTTGCCAAGAATTGAACTTCCGATATCATGAAACCAGTTTTTAATTGCTTGAAACCTTTTTGAAAGTTTCCCTGTAAAATCATCTTCTTCTAAAGGAATTATCTCTGAATGCATTTGTGTAATATTCTTAATATACATTTCAATATTCTTACTTTCGTCAGGTATATATGTACAACAATGTTGTACATGTAAAATGCCACAGACTCCTCCCTCTTTTGCTAGGAGTATGTCTAAAGCAAGGCGATCTTGAATCACCATGGATCTAATTGCAATAACTTCAACATTTACTAATTGAAACCCATCAGCTGTGTCAGTTGATAATCTATCAACTATAGTGGATAATTTTCTAATTCTCCCTGCATTTAAGGTTATACCAACAAAAGGTATTACTGCTTGAAAAATATCTCCCAGAACTTCAGTAAAAGTTTCTCTTTTAACTCTATTTACATAATTATGAATTTTAAACAATCCTTCTGAATCTCTGTCAACATGAAACACTTTAGGAAAAACAATTCCCACATAACAAGTTCCATACCAGTGGTCTGGAAGGTTGTAGTAGGCTTTGTCACCACAAACAAAATAAATCCCAGGAAAGATTGGATCCTTTCCACCTTTGAATCCCCAACCTCCCAAAATCTGATAAGTATCTTCACAGTTACTTGCACCTACAAAGTAATTATCAAAAAGTGTATTATCTCTTCTAATGCAAAGCTTTCCACTAACTGGTTTGTCTATGTGAATTGCAATATTTTCAAGCATTTTGCCATTTAACTTCTCATCCTCTTTCTGCCAGAAACTTGACTTAGTCTGCTTGACTAATTCATTCCTCTTATAAATTGCTCTTCTCTCCTCAACCATATTCAAAAATTTCTTTCCTTCAGCACTTAATTTGCAAGTTAGATTATTTTTATAAGCATACTCATAAGTAAGTTCGTTAGTAACAAGGAAAAATTCTCTCATTTGCTTTGCTTTCTTATGCTTATTTAAAGCATTATCAATCTTAATATTTGCAAAAATTTCATCATAATTTGAATAGTAATATTCTAAACGTCCAGTTTGATAAAATAAACTAGTTAACACACTACATGTTACAGCATAAGTGAGAGGAAGCATATTATATGTTACTCCCTCAGAAACAGAAGCAGGTAACTTAACGCAGACGTAGCAGTCTTTTGCATCCATTACCTTAACATATTCACTCAATAGCTTTGTGAATGTATTACTTGAAAAATCACCAATTGATTTATCTTGATGAATGTTAGGCTGATGATCAATAACTTTTGCAGACGCACTATGTTTAGTTTGGCTAACCAGAGCTTTGCTTGTTATGTTAACTTTGTGTAATTCTCTATTCATCTCCAAAGGGATAATCACAGCTAAAACCAACCAGAGCAGAATTAATATGAGCAGACACACCAGAGTCATCTTACAGCATCTCTTAAAAACAGAACACTTTGAAGTGCTCTCCTTAACATAAGGCATTTTTGGTTAATTTTAGCCTCAAAATAAAATTAAAAATAAAATAAATTTTAAAATTCTAAATTTATATTTACAACCCCCTTTTAAAATATTTTTTTTTTTTTTTTTTTTTTTTTAAACCCTAAACAAGATTTCTTCGACCTTATGTCATACATAAGTTTTCTTCAACTAAACAGTTTTTCTTCGACCTTGTGTCAACTAACAAATTTTCTTCAGCCTTTTGCCAATTTAATATTTCTGTATTTCAATCATTGTCACTAATTTCTTGTATTTCGTTTTCTTCTTCACTACTATCATATATGTCAATAACAGGTGGAATTACTAAGTAAGTCCACTCAGGTGACTTGTATTTTTGGTTTGGTCTTACTATTCTCTTCCCTTTTCTCGATATTACTTCAATTTTCCTTCCAACTCCAACTTCTTTTCCAGGACTCTTCTGACTACTGATTTCTTCAACTTGTTCTTTTGGTTTCTTGATCAATCTGACTCTCAATCTTCCACCAGGCCAGTAGTCTGCTTTTCTCACGTATTTCTTCTTTGGTTCAGAATTATTTGATTCTGACTTCCAAGTCCTTTTCTTTCTGTTTTCACTTTCACCATCCACGTCACTTTCTTCAGTTTCGTAGTCTGAAATTTCAATTGACTCAGGAACTTCTCTATTCGGCAATTTCACTCCTTCAGGAACTTCACTTTGTCTTCCATCACTGGTACTCGGTAATTCGTCTTCCTCCTCTTCCTCAATTACCCCCAACTTCCCAGATTTTGGATTTCTGTTCCTTACTTCAGAGTTTGTTCTCTGCCTTTCGATACTCTCCTGGTCTGAAACTTCTTTTTGTTCTGCTTCTTTGTCTTCAATAGAGACAACTGAATCCTCAGTTATCTTTCCTTTTAACAGATTCTCTTCACCTTCAGAATCTATTTCAATGATTTCTAAGTCTTTTCTTGTCAAATTTCCATTCACTGGCACAGTTTCCAGATGTCGACTTTCTTGTCGATCTTCAGAATCTGGAATTATTTCACCTTCTGTTTCGCCTTCTGCTTCAGAATCAGAATCATCTGTGGTTTCACTTTCAACATCAGAACTCTCAGGAGTTGGTACTGGAATAGTATGACTAGGATGAATCCAACGTTTCAATCCTCTGCACTTTACAGCATTAGTAGTGATCAAAATTATCTGCCTAGGTTTCTGCCATCTAGGAGCTAGACAATTCCTTCTCCGATGTACTTTCGTTCTGACCCAATCGCCAGGTCTCAGATCATGTGTCAAAACCTTTTCATCTGATTGTGCTTCAGTTCCCACCTGATTAGACACAGAAGTTACCATATCAGATAACCTTTTACAGTAATCCAAAATAGCACTGTCATTTATGCTTAACAGTTTACCTACAGGTACAAAAGCTTGCCTCATAACTCTTCCCATTAAAATTTCATGAGGACTCAAACCTGTCTTTTTATCTGGTGTACTTCTTAATGACATCAAAACAAGTGGAAGAGCATCAGTCCACTTTACACCTGTTTCAAGACACATTTTTCCAATTCTGTTTTTAATTGTTCCATTTATTTGTTCAACCACTCCTGATGCCTCTGGTCTGTATGCACAGTGTATTTTCTGCTCAATGCTCAAAGCTTCGCAAATTAACTTCATCAGTTTGTTATCAAAATGGCTTCCTCCATCACTCTCAATAGTGACTGGAAAACCGTACCTTGGGATGATTTCTCTGAGCATTAGTTTTGCTACTGTAATTGAATCACAATGTCGTGTAGGGAAAGCCTCTACCCATCTTGAAAACAAGCAAACAATTACAAGCACATATTTCAAACAATTGTGTAAGGGCATTTCAATGAAATCCATTTGTAATCTGGTAAAGGGACCACCTTCTCGACCAATTATTCCTGTCCCCACCACTGATTTTCTGTTTGGATTCATTTGTTGGCATGACAAACACCTTTGACAAAAAGATTCTGCAATGGTTCTAAACTTAGTATTGAACCATGTTTCTCTGAAAAGTCTAACCATAGAATCTCTTCCCAGATGTGCTGGACCATGATATAATCTGGCCATGTCAGCAATCAAGCAATTTGGTAAGACTACTCTGCCATCTTTGTAAACCCACACTCCATCTTCTTCACGTGGTCTACAATCTGATCTTAACCACAAGTCTTTTTCTTCATCTTCTGCTTCATTTTGTAAATCTCTAATCTCATGCCATGTTTCTACAACTGTTGTTAGCATTAATGAATTTGAATCAGTTTCTTTACTCCTCTCCCGATTGTAAGAATAATTCTTCCTTGCGCAGTATTTAGCTGTTTCATCTGCGAAGGCATTTCCCTTGGAAATATAATCAATTCCTCTAGTGCGCGCTGCACACTTAACAATGGCGATTTCTTTTGGCAATTGAATTGCTTCAATTAATCTCCTAATGAAAACTGCATTTTTAATTGGTGATCCTGCTGATGTCATGTATCCTCTCTGTGACCAGAGTTGTCCATAATCATGCACAACTCCATATCCGTACTGACTATCAGTAATGATGGTAACTCTTATATCCTTTGATATTTCACATGCACGAATTAAAGCAATTAATTCAGCCACTTGTGCTGAACGAACTCCTTCAAGACATGATGCTTCTTCGACATCTGTGACTGTGCAAACTGAATATGAAGCTTTTAAGATACCTCCTTCGGATCTTAAGCATGAGCCATCTACAAAGTAGACAAAATCCGATTCAGACAAAGGTCTGTCTTTGATGTCTTTTCTTGGTTTAGTGCAGAATTCCATGACATCTAAACATTCATGTTCTGTTTCAATGTCATCAACAATTTCAGAATCAGGCAGTAATGTAGAAGGATTCAGTTTTAAACATCTTGAAATCGAAACATTATCTGCTCCTAGTATGATTTTCTCATACTTTGTCAATCTGCTACTTGTTAAATGCTGAGTCTTACCTCTTGTCAGTAATATTTCTACTGAATGAGGCACAAAAACTTTCACAGGAAATCCCATAATGATCCCCTCACTTTGTTCGAGGCTGATACTTGTAGCTGCAACTGCTTTCAAGCAACCTGGTAATGCTTTTGCAATTGGATCAAGAACTGCAGAGAAGTATGCAATAGGTTTCTTTAAATTTCCATGTCTCTGAATTAACACAGATAATGCACATCCTTCTCTCTCACTACAATACAGTTCGAAATCTTTCTCCTAATTTGGCATACCTAAAGCAGGAGCTTGGCATAAGCTCTTTTTCAGGTTCTCAAAAGAATCCATTTCAGCATCATTGAGAATAATTGGATCTTTTACATCTGACTTTGTCAGTCTTTGTAGTGGTTTTGCAATTACTGAAAATCCACTTATCCATTGTCGACAGTAACCAACCATTCCCAAGAACATTCTGACTTGTCTTTGTGTTCTAGGTGGTAACATTGCTTGAATCATTTTTATTCTCTCTATTGTTACTTGTCTTTTTCCCTTTGCAATTCTGTGACCAAGATATTTTACTTCTTGTTTGCAAAACTGTAGTTTTGCTGGGGATACTTTATGTCCTTCTTCTGCAAGGCGATTTAACAGAATTATTGTGTCTGTCACACAATTTTCTCTTGTCTTTGCAGCTATTAACAAATCATCAATATACTGCAATAGCGTAGACCTACCAGGTAAATCTAGGTCTTCTAATGATCTTTTTAACAGTTCATTAAAGATTGAAGGACTTTCTGTATAGCCCTGAGGGATTCTTGACCATCCGAGGGTCTTACCTTGGAATCTGAAAGCAAAGATTTCATAACTGTCTGGATGTAAGGGAACAGTAAAGAATGCATTGCAAAGATCAATGACTGTATACCATTCAGCATCATGTGGAATCTGGAATAGAATTACTGCTGGATTTGGAACCACAGGACAACATGGAACGACAATTTGATTAATCTTTCTCAAATCTTGTACGATTCTAAATGTTCCGTTAGACTTTTTAACTCCCATAATTGGTGAATTACAAGGACTACTCTTCATTTCTTTTAATACACCTTGCTTGATTAATTTTTCAATTATAGGTGTAATACCTTCAATTGTTTCTGTTTTCATTTTATATTGTGGAATGTTTGGAAATTCTATTCCCTGTTTTAATGTAATCTTTACTGGATCTACATTTTTCATCAGACCCATCTCATTTCCAGTGAAATCCCATATTTCAGATTTCACTGTTTCCTTGAGTTCTTCAGGTAAATCCTTTTCTTCAAATGCAGGAAACAATTTTGTTTCTTCTGCTTCCATCATCATCATTGTCATTCTGTATAAACCATCTTCTTCCATTGTTTGTAACTCAACTCCATCAGGAGAACAATATATTCTACAATTCATTTTACATAGGATGTCTCTGCCCAATAGATTCACTGGACTACTATTACAAACCACAAATCTGTGTTTGTCTCTGTAATTTCCAATTTCAACTGGTACTGGATCAGTTAAGTCAGTTTTAATTTGCTGATTACTTACTCCGACAACTTGGATGGTATCCCCAGAGAGAGGTAGGTTTTCAATTTCCACTGATCTAACAGTAGAACGGGTAGCACCAGTGTCCACTAGAAAAGTGATGTCTACATCATTAACTTTCCCGTTTACAAAAGGACCAGACTGGTCAACCTCAAGAGTGGCTCCAACAACACACTCTTCCTCCTCTCTCGGGCACCGTCAGCAATAATCATCAGAATCGCTGTCTTGACTTTCTGTTAATAAAAACTGTTGTGAAGCATTTTGCATTTGAACTCTTTGCTGCTTTTGCTGTTTTTGTGGTTTTATTACCTGTTCACTTCCCTGAAATCCCACGTTTGGATTATATTTTTGAACTCCCCCACAATTCGGAAAAGGTGGTTGTGGCAATTGGTCTTGACGATTATTCACCTGTTGCTGTTGCTGTTGCTGCAACTGTCGCTGAATATTTAATTCGTTTAACCCCTGTTGCATCTGTAGCTGTCGCTGCAGGTCAACACCATTCTGCATCTGTGGATTCAATAAGGGATTCTTTAAGTTTTTAGGAGGATGTGGACACTCGTCTCTCCAATGTCCAATTTCGCCACAATTAAAACAAGGTAATCTTTGTTTCAACTCCTCAATCTTTGGGCTAAATTTCTTTGGGAAATTATTACTTTTAAATTTTCCTTGTATCTGGTTTGTATTTCCAGTTTGAACAAAATTAGTGTTCTTATTACCCATGCTGGCAATTTGTTGCTCAGCCACTTTTACCTGAGCCCACATGGCTTTCTCCTTGAGCTTCTTTTGTTTTACTTCTATTTCATCACTGCAATACTTAGCTTTTCTTAGAATATCATCTACAGATAGTGATTGCCATCCGACAATGCTATTTCTGATCATTTCTCCAATTTCAGGTTTTAGTCCATAAACGAATCTATAGACAAAATGGCTCATGTCTTTTTCGTCTAGTTTTTCATAACCACTGTATTGTTTAAAGATTAACAGTAGTCTTTCATAAAAAGAATGAACTGATTCTTTTGTTTCCTGTTCTGTCCTTTCTATTTTAACCCAATCGACTTCTTTGGGTGGAATTTTGTTTTTCATCCAAACAATCACTTTTTCATAAAAATCCATTACAAGTGGATTTGGAGCACCTGTTTCTTTGATTCGCTCAGGTTCTGTTTTTGGCCAACTAATCGATATCTTGCATTCTGTCCAAAGATCTGATGGAACTACAATATCAAAAAATCCATCTAAATCAATCCACAGAACTTTTGACACTTTGATAAATCTATCGACTTGCCTGTACCACTCAACTGGTTTTTCTCTCAATTTGGGAAAGTCATTTGTAAATAACAGAATGTCCTGTCTCGACCAAGGGACATGAACATATCCTCCACCTGCAATTTCTCTCATTGGAAATTGTTTTGACAATTTTTCCAATCTTTCATCTTCCTTCTTTTTCGTCCATTTTACTCTCCATTTATTCAGTTCTCCTAGCTTTTTGATATAAACAATCAAATCTTTTATATGAACTATTCTTCCCATTGAGTTCAAACTCTCAATGTCACTTTCTGAAAAGTCTAATCTGTAATGTTTCGCAAAATTCTTTTGTTTGCTCACATCAATTTCAAGTTCTGCTGCTAGATCCTCTAGTTGATCATATTTATTTTTTGTTTTCCATTGTATGCTTTTGCAAATGAACAGTAGTTCATCATCTCGGTAGTAATTTAAACTATCTGGACCAATTGTTCCAATTATTAATTCTTCGATATTTGCTTTTAATTTGGCCACATCAAGTTTTGGTGTGGTTACCCTGACTTCAGGACTCCCTATATCTGATATAGCACCCATTGGTGTTTTTGGAGATAAATCCTCATTAAAAGTTAAATCAGGCATTCTCGATTTAGAAGAGTTTATTTCAGATAAGTCTGAATAAAATTTTTCAGCAGCTTTTTGAATTTCTGTATTTAAAGGAATAGTTAATCCTGTTTTGTTTGTTTCCTTTTGGTCAAATACAGGCTGAACAGGACCAATCGTTACTGGAACTGTCACAGCTTCCATGCCTTTTGTCATTCTTTTTATTAATTCTTCTTTAGATCTTAAATATTCATTATAATCAACATCTTCAACATTTCTTGCCTCTCTTGTATAATCTTTTGGAGCTTCTCTTGCCCTTGGAGCCATTGTAAAATGTCTAACTTCATTTCGAGCATTATCAAATTCTGGTCTTCTAGGAGTTTCAATGATTTCACAATTATTTGGATAAAGTTTAGGAGCTTCATTAATTGGAGGTGCACTCGGTGAAGTTTCAGTAGAAACCACCGGAGTAGACCATGATCTAGGAGGTCTCAAAGGCTGATTCTTTCTAGCAGTTGTATATATTTCTTCCATAACTGCATCCTCAGATTCACTTTCCATAGATTTCCCTGTAGGAGTACCCATTACCATTTCCTGAATTAAATACAATCCTTCACTCATGTTTCCCTGTCTCCACATTCGCAATCTATCTTCATGAGTTTCTCTTCTCCAAGGTGGATTTTTAGAAGGTCTTTTAATTCCACTAGCTTCTCTTTGTAATTGATACATCTCGTCTTCCCACTCAACTAAAGCTTCAAATTGAGTTGGTCTCGGTTTCGGAACAAGAGTGTTCATTTTCTCTCGTAAATTTCTCAAGACTTTTACATTAAATGAACCATCATCAGGCCAAGTTAAAACACCGTCGTTCTTAGTATAGCGTTTCCAACTATCGAACCATAAGACAGTATGATATCCATATTCACCTTCCATGTACGCTGCAGGTGTTTTATACTTATGAAGTAGTTTACCACCTCGCGTTTCGATTTTCTTGTCAGGTGAAAATAAATTCTTAAACTTCTGAAATAATGTTGGCTTTTTCTCAACATGTTTAAAATGATAACTCATTTTTAAGAGTTAAATCTAATTCACAAAATCGTTCGTAAAATATTTCCGGGATGTTCCGCAAAACAACCAATCCGTGCGCGAAACACACTAACAAGCCAATGACAGTTGAGCTACGTCACTTTTCTGCTCAACCAATAAAATTGGAGTTTTTCTGAAGGACCAATCAGCTCACAGGTCGTCAGAGACTCAAGAGCCAATCAGAATATAGCTTGTGACGTAGGTCACCCAATCCCAGCGCGGCTCTGTGACGTACACAGCAGCTGCGGTTTCTCGTTTCTCACTCCTGGCGCTTACCCCTCCTTCACAAAATCTTTTCACAGCGCCATTTTAAGAATACTTTTCAGTGTAAATTAATTCTTAACAATGACTATAAGGACAACATCTGTTCGTTTCACTATTTAGGATAGTTTACATACATTCAAGTATCCACACTTCGGAATAGACGGCGCTATTCACACTAAGGATAATATTCAATTGTCAGTAGAGTAACCCTTACCCCACCCTTCTAACACGTATAATTATGAACTCGCTTTGCTCTGAACCCACCGCGAAGTGACAGTTCTAAGAGTTCCACTTCAACATAAAATACAAATCAAACTCGCACTTTCACACTGAAAATTCCCTAATTTCAAACACACATGAAATCCGTACAGGACTCTCACCTGTTTATAGAGATCATGCACCGTTAGCAAAACAACGACGTTATCCGTACAGGGCTCTCACCTGTTTATAGATATGAAACATGTACCCGTACAGGACTCTAACCTGTTTATAGATAATCATGCACCGACGCTAATTTACCCTTCACTCAAGCTCGGATATAACTAATACTCTTATCACAGTGAGTTTTATGGAAGGCGCTTTGTCCCTATTCTCATGCTGCTTTAATTTCTTAGAAAACCCTCACTATACAAGATTCACACCTAGCCCTAAAACTGTGCTGCTCGGCGACAACACTATGGTACACGGCGATACCTCTTGTGATACTCGGCGATATCACTACAAACAGAACAGATGGCTTGCGTGACTAATTTCTCGCCACACAATCTATACCGGTATAGCTTACAGATAGCACGAAAAACGAACTCAACATGTGTTAAAACATCGATCCTATTTCCATACCATAACACTTTAGTAACCCTTAGCAACCAACATATTACCTTGGTTACCCTTAGCAACCATCAATTTCTGCTACCAGAGAATTGATCCAGCGGCCTATAGAAAATATATCATAAACAACGCTACCCAATTTCATAACCTATAAACAAAATTCTATACTAAAATTTGGACCCATTTATAAACCTGACATATTTTGGGCCTACTGAATCAGGTGGTCAGATTAAATCTATATACACATTATCTACAAACTATATACAACTTTATACATCTGCGGAAAGAATATTGTCATTAGAATAAAACCTAACCATTTAAACGACCACCATTGGCGACGTGATCTAACTAATAGTAACCTACACTTCTGAATAACCAAGACCAGCTTGTTTGTCAAAAGTAAGATTTTATTTACTAAATTATGGTATATAAGTTGATAGTTTTATAAATGAATTTTATTAGTATTGAAGCAAGCATGATTGTAAAGAAACGTAAGAAAAATACAATTTAAGCAAGTGAATCAAATTTAAAGTGAATATTTAAAGTTTAGCATTTCTAAAACCTAAGTCCCTAACTAGGCTAAATAGATAGAAATTAAAGTAAAGTTCTTTGAGGATTCTTACGTGCTCCACGCAAAGTCCGACAGCACTTCACCCTCATCGGAAAGTCAGAAAGCAGCAGCCAGCCCATCCCTAGGGGCATGACTTTTTATACCTTTCTACGCTAACTAAACTACGCAAAGGAAAGTTTTCAGAAATCTTCGACGTCCCATTGGTTGAGAGTGACAAGTGACATGTCACCCACATTTCAAAACTTCCATTAAGTCACTTTTTCTTAGAGACCATTGTCCCTTCCGAGTGCAACCAGGAGCTTCCTAGGATTGCAACATTTGTATAAAGTCATTCTCGCTGCGTCCATTGACTTCCAATTGACTTCCGCGGATGCCAAGTTAAGGGCTGACAAAATGTTCTTTTTCGACCTTGGCCATGTCCGACAGAATGATGATAGCACGTCAGCTTTTGTTTAGTGAACGCAGCTTTTGACGAACATTTTATTTCAGAATGGGCGTCTCATGACTTTTGCAGAAGTAAAATTCA
Organism: Lissotriton helveticus; assembly: GCF_964261635.1. NCBI lineage: Eukaryota > Metazoa > Chordata > Amphibia > Caudata > Salamandridae > Lissotriton > Lissotriton helveticus. Next base: position 406,402,387 of record NC_136073.1, read on the forward strand.
GCTTTTTGTAGCTCGAGTAAACTAGGCCCAAAAGCAGGCAACTTATGTTTTCTAGTATAAAACAAACACAAGAAAAGTATTAATGTAAGAAATAATGTAGATTCTGTATCCACCCCAAGATTTACTAATTAATTAACCCACCCGATTAATCTAATGTTACCTAGCCAATGCAAACAAATAAAGCAGCGTTTATATCTACCAGTCTTCGATAATCCATGAGACTTATATGCACCTAGAATAGTGGAAATGACATCACACAGACAAGGAAAAGGCAAAACAAGCACATGCTTCTTTTATGTTTGCAGCAGTTAGTAATGACAAAAACGAAAACAATAAATTATTTTATTATTTTGCACGAACAAAAAGATGCAACGATTATGCACGTTTATGAGCACACATGTTAGTCCCCCCATGTGTAAAGTTTAATCTAAGTTGTATTAGCACGACATATCACAAATCATTAATATTATTAATCATGTTATGGAAATGTGACTTCACGAGTTTAAACAAAATTTTGTTTTCTATCTCGCTCCATCACCACGCTCCCTAAACTTTTGTTTTATAACTCATTTCTTTAGGTATGCTATTCAAGTTAGTTCATTTAAAGATTAAAAGACCAACCTGCAACCTCCCAGGTGGATATAGACCTAGGTGAAACCTTAACAGATGATATATGGTACTACTGCTGTGAGCAGACCTGTTACATTTCAAACAACTATAAACATAAACTGCTACATTTTAAATATCTTCACAGAGCGTACACTAACCCTAAATAAATGGCCAGGATAAGTCCCACTGTCTCTGGCTCGCGTGCCCTTTGCATGACACACCTTGATTGGAACTGCGCTCCACTTGGGAAATACTGGGAGGGCATATTTCAACACTTGTCTCTAATGGTGTAACATCCTTTATGACCTTTGCCACTAATGGCATTGTTGGGATACATAAATCCCCTTAAGAGAAACATTAAGTGTTTTTCTGTGTTCACGCTCCCCTTAGCGAAGCACCAGGTATCCCTGCATTGCGGTAGGGCACAGGCCCCTACTGTGAACAATTGGGTTTGGGATCTTATTTATTCCAATACAGCTAGTGACACCTACGCAACACTACTGCCCATATTTATTTATTTTGAATTTATTAAGCGCGCGGCTACCCCCAACGGGGGTGTCCCGGCGCTGTGGACAGCGGTGGCAGAGACCATAGGTGAGCTAGTAACTGGAAAACAGCCATGTCTTCAAGCTGCGCCTGAACAGAGATTTCAATAGCATCCCGCCCTCGTGATTTATGGCAGCCTCTCAAAGACTACTTGCAGATTCACCCTTTAGAGGAAACATTGGAGGGAAGCGAGTAGATTATGGCGAGATTTGATTACTTCCTTATACTGTTTAATTAGGCGATCAGACCCTAGATATATGATAATACTGTGGTTAGCAATAAACCTTTTCTACCCGTTGTTTATACTTGGGTTGATGAGACTTACTGGATACCCTGTGTAACATGCTGTACTGATGGTTGTTTTTTACAATGCTACAACTTTTTTGAATTCTTTTTTGCTTTTTGCCTATGAAGAAAGAATGACACGCCCTATGTGAGGCTGTATCTTGATTGTTCAATTTCTTTCCCCTCTTGCGGTATATGTATGCCTCTGTTGGTTCTTGTTGTAAAAATGCTATACATTTTTTAAAAAAAGACCAGAGGTCTCAGAGTACACGGGCTTCAGAAATGAAAGAACAGAACTGATTGCATCAAGGGGTGAATTGTAAACCATTTTCTTCCTCTTTGTGCTCTACAGTACCTAACAACAGTAATAAGCTCTATCAAATATGTACATTTAAAAATTCATACTTATAGTTGAGTGTCCAAAGTAGGTCTATGAGTGCCCGGTCCATGCTAAATTTTCAGAACGTGAGCATAAAATACATTTAAATACAACAAATCTACATGGAAATTATGATGAGAAATTGGAGATTTACTGAAAATATGTCCCAGATCTGGCCATTCTAGACCTACATTGGGCATTCTTGTAATAGACATTGTGGTGTAGAATGGTTGATGTGACTTTCAAAACAGAATCTTCAAAGGGACAAGAAGATAGTGCAGTGGATTAGACTTCTCCTTACTAAAAACTGTGGTGATTGCTATCTAATAACTATGAAACAAGTAAGAGCAAGATCAGCATGACATGTAAAAACACAAAACTAAACTAATATAAGTATTCACCTATTAGGCCATTAAGTCTTAATTCTAATGGGGCTAGTAACAGCAGTTACCCAAACCAATGCAATTATGAGATCTAACGTAACACAACAAATCTGTTTACTTCCACATGGATATTTGAGATTCTGAAATAAGACAAAATCTACTGCAGGGAAACATGATTACCTCCACAAAATTAATGCCAAGAATGACCAATTCTCAAGTATTTCCTCATTTTTTGGTGTGTCCTCAGGATGTAACTCATAATAAGCCATATTTTCCCACCCTCAGAGACACCAAAACCCCCAGTTTTGGTAACTGTAGGTGTGCAGAAATCCCGTCCCATTTCCCTTATCCACTTTTATTGAGGGCAGATCACAAACTATTATGGAACAACATGCCTAAGAAAACAGCTATATTTTTAACTCTGCCTAATTTATTTCTAAATGGAGCCCTTTAAACATATCTCAGGCCTGGCATTGCTGAGTCTATGTGTACAGTTTTATGCTGCCATTTCAACCTGGCCAAATAAACTTTTTGACAAAACCGAACCGCATACAAGTCACCTCTAAGGTGGGCCCAGACAGCCGAGAATGCAGGCTGCAATGTATTTAAAAAGTAGGACACACACTTTAAGTTTTACATGTCCTGGTAGTGAAAAACACTCAAAGTCATTTTTCACTACTTGCAAGGCCAATCTCTCTCCGTAGGATAACATTGCAGTTGCCTTATTACATTTTATATGTTAAATTTCTACTTAGAGGAAGGGATAATCATTTCATGTGTGGTGTTTGTCGAATCACAATTTAAAATCCTAACTTATGGTGAAGTTAGAGTTTAAATAGTGTTCTGAAACGCCACTTTTAGAAAGTTAGCCTTTTTTATCTTAGCCATTTGGTGCCTGTGGCCTGTCCCTGGTCACATGACTGGGTGTAGCTGACAGTTAAGCTTTGTGTATTCCTCCTAGAAAGCCACACACAATAGAGAGCGTAGGTGTTCCTGGATGGGCGATCGCTGGTAGGATGAGAGGGAGTTGCTGGAAATAGTCTCACTTGCACCTAAATAGACTGTGTCCTGCCTTCACATAAAGGGTTTGGTCCATCCTATAGTTAGTCTAGAGTCAGGGCAGGGAAAGCAGGATGCCTGAGGACTTCAAAAGGAAACCTCTAGAAGTTTCTCCCCCACTTCAAAGGCACAACTGGTTATGAATGCAGGACCCCAGACACCAACTCTTCAGTACATTTCCAGACCTGTAGATACTCTGCCAGGAAGAAAGATTTATTTGCTGATGGTGGACTGCCACCTTGCTGGACTACTGTCTTGATGTGCTGCTTCTTTGTTGTGCTGACCTGATGCCTGCTGCCCTCCTGCCTGGGTGAGAAGGACTGGACCTACATCTCTTGAACACAGAACCCTAGAGTGACTCCAAGAACTAGCTGACTGGCCTCCTGACTTGAGTCTAAGGGACAGAAGGCTCCAAAAGCATTTCACCTACACCTGGACTCTTCCATGTGTGAGTGTACCCTGCCAAGTGCTGCCACCCCTGTTCTGGACCCTTGGAAGTGGGCTTAACATGCCTTGTTAGCCTCTGTGGATCCAGTGGGACCGATGCATCTCCTTTGCTGCATGGCGCACAACCATGAGCAAAACTGACAAAGCTCTTTTACTGCATGGATTGGACCCATTGCATAGACTTGCACTGCAGTTGCATCGCCTTCAGAACTGCCACTGCTTGATGCATGCCCTTGCATCTCTCATCGACGATAGCCCCAACAACGATGCAAGACTCCGCATTGTAGCCTCACACCTCCTCAGAACCGAAGCCTTGTACAGACTGCTCAACACATCCCTGACTCCAGACTCCACATCCCAAGACTATGTTGATGGGACCAAAAGTATAACAAGAGGAGGGAGGCAGAGGGAAAGTGGATTCGGTCTCCCCTGGCAATTTACATAAACAAAATGGAATCCACTCTGGTAGTGGTAGTGATCCCTACAATAGTGGGGAGCACACAGTGTTGTTTTAAATACCCCTCACACATCAACAGGCCCCTTGGAGTCATGCTTCATCATCGGGGTCTTCGCACCCCTCTACGGGATGCGGCGTGCTGCGACTCACGAAAGACGCACTTCCTGAGGTTGATGTACCCTAATATGCAGTAAACAACCTCACCCTGCACCCCTTTTAATGATACCAGCCGAGGACTTAATAACATTTTTATTTTTCACCTACGAGCCAGGAATCTTTTAACCATCACATTTCACCCCCTCACCACTCACACTTATTTACCTCACACACACCAACACATAGTACACCTTCAGTGCTCCTACGTAGTCGTGAGTCGCAGCACGCCGCATCCCGTAGAGGGGTGCGAAGACCCCGATGATGAAGCATGACACCAAGGGACCTGTTGGTGTGTGAGGGGTATTTAAAACAACACTGTGTGCTCCCCACTATTGTAGGGATCACTACCACTACCAGAGTGGATTCCATTTTGTTTATGTTGATGGGACCCTCACTGTCAACAGAACAGAACCTTGCATCCCAGCCTCACTGCATCTCTGAACCAACGCATCGCTTTGGCTGCACAATGCATTTTCGATGTAGATCCTCGCAGCGCTCTGTCAACCAGGATTAAAGGTACGTTGATCAGCAGGCCTAAGTGGATCCCTGTAGCCAGCCCACACTCCATCGCAATTTGCCTGAACCTGTGACTTTGTACCAGTCCTGACTGACCAGATATCCAGAGTTAGCACTTTATGTCTTTTGGTGTTATTTTTCCTAAATCCTTTAAAATTAAATATCTTTGGTTTTACTGATTGGATTATCATCGTTTTGGTCTTGTTTATGTATTTGAAATTACTCTATGGTTCTAACTCTGATCTGTGCTCCTGTTGTGCTGTGTTTTCGCTGTGTTACCATTTGATGTATTGCGCAAATACTTTACACATCGACTGACTGCTCTGTGCCAAGCTACCCATGGTTTGAGCACAGGTTACTTTGGGTTTGCTTGTGACTTCACTCTGAGAAGTACTGTAGTTGCTGCTTGACCAGGGCTCACAACCCAGTCAACAAACAACCACCCAAGTTCTTACAAATGTCCTGTACCTGATGAATAGGTTTGTATCCCCGTTGAAGGGTCACCCCAAACGTTTTACCTTTTACCTCCTGTTTTTGCTGATTCTTTTTGTTGGCCTTAGAACTGAGCACTTCAGCACTGATAACCAGTGCTAAAGTATATGTGCTTCTCCCATAAACATAGTGATATCGGTGTATATCTGATTGGCATATTTAGTTTACCTGTCTTGACTGTATTGTTTTATATCATTTTACGTTTTTAGAATAGGTATTTGTTAAGGCTTTTGTGCATGGATTGCATTCTATTTTTGAACAAATTTAATTATTTGACTGTTTTATAATAATCTGTGAGTGTTTTATATTGTGTACATCTTTTATGAACACCTGTGAAATGATTGAATAAAGATTATTTGATTTATAGATAGTTAACCTGTCTCAGTCCCTTGTAAAGTGGTATACCATATACCCAGGGCCTGGATACTAAATGTTGCTAAAGGATCTGCAGCCCTGATGTGCCACCTACATACGTTTTAATACCTGGCATAGGCCTGCCATAGCTGGGTCTTTGTGTGCAGTTTACTGCCACTTTGAATTGCCATTTAAAGCTACTTGCAAAGCCTTAAACTCCCCTTTTTTGTACATATAAGTCACCCCTAAGGTAGGCCTTGGGTAGCCCTAAGGGCAATATACTGTGTGTTAGGACATGTATTGTGATATTTTGCATGTCCAGGTTGGGAAAAACAGCATAATTAATGTTCACTCCTATGAGGCCTACTTATCTCATAGGTTAGCATTGGAAATTCCTTAATACACTTTTAAACTGTAAATCCTGATCAGAGAAGATTAGCTTTTTCATGTTTCAAATGTTTGGAATGGTAATGACAAATCCTCTTTACTGGTAAAGTTGGATTTGCATTACTATTTTAGAAATGCCACTTTTAGAAAGTGGGCATTTCTCTCTGCTTACTGCAATGTGTGCCTGACAGCCTGTCTCCAATAAAGGTGTAGGGTGAGTGACAGCTACATTTTGTACAACTACATTCCCTCCTGACAGCCACAACACAGGAAGGATAGGGGTATCTGAGTACCCATCTACATACTTCTACATTCTGATTGCCTTCCCTGGGCAGGATGTAAGGGAGGTGCTAACACTTCACTTGAATAGGCAGTGTCCTGCCCCCACGCATTGGACTGATTGCTTCCCATAAATAGCCTGGCAGACAGGACTAGGTTGAAAGGGATAAGTGTGCACTTCAGAAAGCTGATATGAAGTCACCCCCACATCAAAGGCACTTTGGATATACGTACTGAGTATCGGACCCTATCAAATAAGACACTTCTGGATTATGAACTGAACCGGTGCTCCTTAAAGGACTCATCTTTGGACTGCAGACATGGAAGGCCTGTTTTTCTCTTATGTTGCCCTTCTGCCTGCTGGTCTCTGACACTGCTGAAGGAGAGCTGGACTCTGCCTTCACTCCAAGTGATCTAAAGGGGATTGTTGGCTGCATGTGAATCTCGCATTTTGACTTTTTGCTTGACCTTAAACCACGCTAATCTAGCATGTGCACAGTAGCCTTGTACTGTCCATGATTACTTCTGTGTTCTGAAGGGGCACACCAAGCATGTCTTCATAATCGACATGGGACATGCCCATGGCTGATTACATGAAGTGATGGCGGCTGCATACTGTTTTTTAATTTTTTAATTATTAGTCTTAAAAAGTCCTTCTTTGTTTGTCACATGAAATTGTGGTCTACTTACAACACTTGAGTAATTTTTTATTTGGTAGGTACCCCAAGCCCTTGTTCTGATATTCCATGTATGTGTCAACTATGTGTATGCCTGATGGATGTGTATCACATGCGCAGTTGTAATACTCAGTCTATGGTGAGATTCTGAGTACTGAGATCCCTTATGGGTGGCTCTGGTTTAGCATGGAACAAGATGGAGGGTGGCGACAGCATCTCTAGAAGGTGGAAGTGTATAGACTGCATTACTGTGGCTGGGAGGTGAAAATCCAGACACTTAAGTGAAGAAGGTTAGTGACAGGGCTTCAGTTAGAAAACTTGTTAACACAGGAGTGATGATTAGTTATTCCTGCCGTCTGTGCCATCTAGAGGATATTGTGGTGATGATGGAACTGTATTTTATATTGTTCATGGTTAGAAAGTTTCTAGGTAGCGCCGCCAAAGGTCCAGGAAGGCTGATGATAGCCAGTTGTGAAGATCTCACTGCTTGTTTTGGATACCCCTGATATGAAACGAATATCTGTTTGGAGACAGCACCTTTTCTACTTTCTGTGCAGCCATTAATTATACAAAGGCATTGCCTAAGCTACAGCCATAAAATGACATTCGAAAGGTAATCATCCTAAAAAAGGTTGCAGAACCAGAACAGAATATCCAAATCCCGTGACAGAGAAATTAGTAAAGGAGTGGGACCCAAACCCATAGTTTTTTGGAGTTTCTTCTTGACCAAGGAAAGGAGTGTTCAGTAGAATACTCTGAGGACTGCTGTGTGATTAGAGCTGATTTCTTCACAAAAGCTAGTCGCCCAGAGGTGAGGGAACATTAAAAAATTGATGTAAGGGTGCATTTCTCAGAAAAATAGAACAATAAATGACAGATTTACATTTCATATAATTCAGCATAATTTTGCACAGTTTTCCTGAGGTTTCGTGTAATTACGAGGATATGTAAATTATGCAAATTTAGTACACTCCTAGTCTAAAGTACATACATCTAGCTGAGTAGTTCCTTGAGTAAGTGCATGAACAGCAGAAAGCACAGCTTGGAGACAGCGAGCAGTGCTTGCCTCTAACTGTTTTTGAGCTTTGCCCTCTGCAGCTCATACATTAAATTGGAGAAATTCTGAGTTAAATGTATGCGTCAGACACTACAAGTGCAAAACAAAACCGTGCCAGTGCGGCTGTTCGTGATATGCTCCCTGGATCGGTAAATTCTCTCCTTCCTCTTTGCTTCTTGGAAAATAAGTAATGCTGCTGGTCTTTGCCGCAAAGGTCCGCTTCGATTTTGTGTCAAGTTACAACATATGCCTTTGTTGTTTGGTGTTACACATCAGTGTCACAGGCTTCTCCAACTGTTGCATTGTTGCTTTTCTGCAGCTTAATAAACAGCTCAGTGTAACAGATGCCATTAAATTATACCTTTAAGTAGAAGTCTCCCACACACTCTTTAGAACAGGAAAGCTATCCCAACACATACAAAAAATTCAATCTTGTTTCCACTAGTGTTCCCTAAATCGTGTTTTATTTAAAGCTTTCCCTTCCCTGCATCTGCCTTCTTTGTGTAGCCATTCTTCGGGTTTCCTGCTCAAGAGACCAGTTTCATCTGAAAGGTCAATTCATTCAGTAGGGCACCAAGCAGAATTGAATATAATTATCCCGATCTTTACTGTGTAGAATTCATGCTTGAATTCATTCAAAAAATAGCAAGCGGTATAATTAACTCAGAGCCCAACCAAACCTATTGAGAATGCCTCAGGTATCATACAGTTCTCTTCACAATAGAACATTTTCATTTAAGGACATTGTAGGTATTAACCCTAGCCGGCATCCAATTACTCCGAATAAGTGAATTCTCTGTTTCAGAAATCTAATTTGAAAATATTGTCATGCAATCTGAGGCAAAAGGTCTTTTTTCATTAATCTAACTCTCATTAAAGTGGAAGCTTGTAGGTTGTTTCGAATCCATTAGTTTTAAATACATGTGATTACAATTCAACTGCATACAAGGACATAAATGGCTAGCAGGGAATACTGCATGGTTATATAAATGGCAACAAAGAGGGAGCCCTGGCGAGTTTGTAACCTAGCCTGCATTTCGAGGGTTTTAATTTAGAATCTCGAAGGGCAAACACCGCTAATGTACACTGATTAAGCCAACAGCAGGAGCACAATTGATATTCCCACTTAGCTGGTACATTAGAGAAGTAATGAAATCCTTCTTCCCCGCTCTAACTGCAAGTTAGGAATGGTCGAGAATTCAGAGAGTAAGGGGTTATTTACAGAGGAAAACATTTCTGATGTCTGACACATGTATGTTGCTGCTAGACAGTGACATATTAAAGCTTATTTTGCAAACAAATAAGCGCAGAGGCCCAAAGTATTTCCTGGAAATCCACCAGTTCTGATGCATGCTGGGGTTTCTGAGTACCAAAGCTGTCGAGTCTTGATTCCACTTTTTGTTTCTTTTTTTCACAACCCTGCAATGCCTGTCTTGTTATCTAACTCTTGCAGGTTCTCTTTCTTTCCTGTTTTTTTAGGTCTGACATTAACCAAGATCTTTTGGTTTTAGCAATATGAGATATATAATATAATTACTTCTAGGGGTTTTCATCCAGCGCCCTTCTCATTCATTTTTCAGTTCTTGTGTCATTCACAATGCTCTTCCACTCACTACAGCATGCAACATATGACAGTAGGTCAGCCCATTTCAGCCATTGTGAGTGATAGTAAACTGTCCTTTCCCAAGGAGCACATCCACACACAACATAGTTCCTTTAAGTGGCAGAGATTATTCTGGAAATATGTGTTTTTGGAGAGCAAAAGATTATTTTTTGCTTTTAGTCAATTATTTTTAATTGATGGATTATGGCACAGCAGCAAAACCGTTTTGTGAAACAATAAATTTTAGCAAATACCATGCTAAAACAAAACAAGCATTAAAAAGGCCCAAAGGCTGGTATCCAGTGCCTGACTTATTGACTTTGCCAGTGCTTGTTTTCATTTGTTACTGTTTTCCTATCTTTCTATTCCCACTTCTGCCTCCCTTTTATACCGTTCTCTCTTGTTTGGGTCTAAAGTTTGATGATAAAAGCCCCTACCACAAAACTGAGTTATAGGTTCTCAGTACCTGCTACAATCGACACAAATTAAGCCCTAACAGTCCTGTATGTTGCTTCTTTTTGAAAATAGAACCTCATCTCGTGAATTTCAGATCTGCTGCACAGCTTTTCTATTTTCTCAATAGTCTACAATTTCAGTGGTACAGCCATTCTCCAGAAAGGTACAAAATTATTCACCTGACAGGATACAAGGTTTGTGCTTTGCTCATAAATACAGTGTCAACGAAAAAAGGGGGGATGATAAAAATACATTTCCAGAGGGGTAGCAGTCTTCCTTGTTATGTTTATATCGAAATAAAGGGAGTCTTATCCCGTAACTAGTGCTAAACTTTCTGCAGGTAGAAAAAGTGCAAAGCTTTTTTATTTATAACCCTCACACACCAGGGTTATCCCTTGGTGGCATACTTCATCATAGGGTTCTTCCTCTTCTGCTGCGAAACGGGGCATGCTGCTACCAGTGGGAAATGGGAGCAGTGAATGGTAAGTACCAAATGATGGATAAATAGGAGTTAGAGGGGTTTATTTTGAAGTGAGTTAAAAATACCTGCCATGTAGGAGAGTTATGCTTTAGTCCGTCCACCAGGTATGATTAAAAAATGGAAGTAAGGTAGAAGGTATGTATGGTTTTGATGACCCTTCCTTCTACCAGGTCTCCATGTTTCAAGTCACCCTTCCCTGTGGCTATCTTCAGGACCAAGTAAGGATTGTGCTCCATAGATCCTCCGGACACCGGGGTCTAGATGCGCCCCGGTGATGTACCCTCAGGTAATTTAGCTGAGACGAGACCTTGGAGTTAGTATGTCTATAGGATCGCCTTGGCACAGGAGGATCTACGGAGCAAAATCCTTGCTTTTTATATGCATGAAGGAAAACAGCACCAAGTTGGTGTAATGTATATTTGAGCATGCAGTGTGAAGTCGCTTCTGCCACTGTATCACTTAACTAGGAGTGGAACCAGGGAGTTGGATCCTTGGTCGTTCATTTGGCACTTACCATTCAGTGCTCCCATGTATCCCACTGGTAGCAGCACATCCCATTCCATAGTGGAACGGGAAGAACCCTACGACTAAGCATGCCATCAATGGGTAACCCTGGTGGGTGAGGGTTACACAAAAAAGCCTTGAGCTTTTTCCACATGTAGGAAGTTTAGCACCAATAATTAGAGTGTAAGGCTCCATTTTTTCATTATAAATACAATGAACATTTTTAATAAGCAAAGCTCTCCCACTGTGAATTCATTGGTGTACAGGTCAGCTTAGGAAACAGTGTTTTTGAATTTCCCCCATGTGTTCAATGTTAAGTAAAACATTGGATTGATTCCTCTCACCAGCCACTCCAAGATTATTCAGAGTTTGACCTTGATTGCTGTAACCAGTAAAGGAATTGGGTTTATAGATTGGGTGTTATCTAAGAATTCTATAAGGGCTCTCCATAATAACTCGACATCGGATTAATGTAAGCCGTGAGCTCTTTATCTCACTCTTGTACCCATCTCCACACTATTAGGAACTACAACCCATGGCAGGCAATAAGCATCACTCTGGGCACTTATGAATACAAAAAAGGCTTCTCAAATAGGCATCCCATCATCTATCTGCATAGGAAAAGACACTGCTGGTTTCTTTCCATAAAGCATCCTTAAAAGAAGAAACCAAGCAAGAGGACTTACTTTCCTATTAGTCATATGACCAAGATGAGACTTTACTTTGTTTCCCATCATGCATTTGTATAGGATGTGAAATCACTGGATTTCATATCATCCATTTGTACACGAAGTGACACCACTAGTGTGGTGCCTGAGTGTACGCTGGGGGTGATGGGGGAGGTTAGTGTCTGCTGTGTCTGTGCATGTCTGAGTTTCTTGAATATCTTGGGTTTGTGTGTGGTGCTTGTGTCTGTTGAAGTGTATGCTTGCTTAGGTGTGTGTGTGCTTAGGATTAACCCTAAAGAACGGTGATGGATTAAACCCAGATCTGTTGACTGGGTGTGAGTGTTTGATTGGTTCAGATGCTCCGTCCATCACCACCCCCTTTTGTACCGCTTTGTTCGCCATAAGTTGGTAGGATATGCTCAGACGTGAGTCCCTTGCTCACTTTGCCACTGGATTCAAGCAAGCCGTGCTGAAAACGGCTGTAATGCCAGAAACCGGTCCTAGAAAGCTTGAATCCGGTCCAGGGAAGGCATGGCTTGGCAGTTCGGGCTGGACTGTTCCCATGAGGCACAGGGTCAGACTGATTTGCATATGGCCATGTCTGAACTGGGGTGGCAGAGTGGGCTAAAGAACATGATGGATTAAACCCAGATCTGTTGACTGGGTGTGAGTGTTTGATTGGTTCAGATGCTCCGTCCATCACCACCCCCTTTTTTACTGCTTTGTTCACCATAAGTTGGCAGGGAATGCTCAGACGTGAGTCCCTTGCTCACTTTGCCACTGGATTCAAGCAAGCCTGGCTGAAGACGGTTGTAATGACAGAAACCGGTCCTAGGAAGCATGAATCTGGTCCAGGGAAGGCATGGCTTGGCAGTTCGGGCTGGATTGTTCCCATGAGGCACAGGGTCAGACTGATTTGCATATGGCCATGTGTGAACTTGGGTGGCAGAGTGGGCTAAAGAACGGTGATGGATTAAACCCAGATCTGTTGACTGGGTGTGAGTGTTTGATTGGTTCAGATGCTCCGTCCATCACCACCCCCTTTTGTACCGCTTAGGATTAACCCTAAGCAGGTAACTCCGGTCCAACAACAGAGTTTGTGGAGACTTGCCTACTCCATGCTCCGTTGTGAATGCGGAGGTTGGCAAAACTCCAACTCCATCTCCAAAAAAACACTACATTGTACTTCTTGCGAGTACGCATCCACACGCGCAAGATGTACAATGTAGTGTTGTTTTCAATGAAGAAGGATGCAAGGAGCAGGAAGTAGAGCAGCCAGGCAGGGGAGGCGGCAGAAATGCAGGTAAGTGCCTTCTTTTATCATTTTTAAAGAATTTTGGAGGGGGAGGGAGTAGGGAGGGAGCGGCGCAGAGCGAAGCGTAGCTCCACTGAGATTTTTTCAAACTCTGTGGAGCTACTATGCCAGCTCCGCCCACCCTTACTTGGGATAGGATTGGGAAGAGGTAATGTGGATGGGGAAGGGGAAGGAGGGGAGGTAGAAGGTTGGGTGAGTGAAGGGCTGCTGTGAGGGAGGAGGCCAGAGCCTGAAAAGATCTCTGTATGCTGACAAGTGTGAATGCCTTCCAGGAAGGCAACCATCTGGGTTATCTGGGTGCTTAGGCCCTGGATGGCATTCAGTGCTTCAGACTGACCCACAGAGATGCTCCAAATTAGGTAAACTGCCTGCTCACTCAGGGCAATGGGGCTAACAGGGGCAGGGGCTGAGGTGGCTGCAGTGAAGGAGGGCCCTCCCTTCTTAGGGGAGTGGGAACGGCCAACTTGTGGGGGGACAACAGGGAGGGTGGTGATGGAACTGCAGGCTGCGGACAAGGATAAAGGTGGAACTGATCCTGTTGGGTCCACCACCACTTCGGAGTGTCCACTGGAGGATGACTCAGATGATGATAAAATGTGGATGATGTGTATTCTAGGGCACTCCTCACACCCTCCTGGTCACTGGGTCCCTCTGTGTCTGATGGCTCATGTACGGACCCGCCTTGACCAGCAGGGTCCCCACTGATGATGGCCCCTTCTCTTCCTCTTGCCCTGGATGCATCTGAAATGACATGTAGCATGGGTTTATTGCAACTGCATTTCCACACCTAGCCATCACTAATTACGAGAAATCATTGAAGAAGTCCACATCACACTAACTTCATAGTTCATTCCCTAGGCTTCTAAGTTAGCATGAGCACATGCATGCATGCTACATAACCTGCAAACAGTGGGTCCACTCATGTCAGAACCCCAGACTCGCCCAAATGCATGGATTGAATTCTCGATAGTCCTTCCTTATGTCCATACTTGGATAGTTGATTAACTTGCTCACTTTGGTACTTGTTGTATGCCATTGTAAAGAGATGCAACCAAATGGGATGGATACCATTTTTAGATTTACACAATGCTCACATTAGGCCCAGAATCCAACAGATCTATAATTCCTCATAACATGTCATGATGTCATGAAGGTCAAGTTTAGCACCAATATACCTACATATATACAAGGACGGTGCACCAAAAAGGGGGGGAGTGCTCGGAAGCTCCAATTCTTATAACAAAGTTATTTTTATTACTTCCAGTTAAAACAAATTTCTCAGCCAACGTGTTTCGTTCACACTTGAACTTCGTCAGGCCTATCAGATAGAGGAAAGTTCCGTCGGGATTAACCCCTCCTCGGTAGGTGGTAAGGGTTCAACAAACCATAAGTCCACAGTGATCCAGATAGAGATTGTCTGCCACTGAATAAATATAGTGGTAATCGTCCATTCTAAAATAAAAACCTGAATAAGTCCCTGCCGTATGATAACGTTGGGAGGGTCCGACCCAAATTTAGGCCACCTGTATCGGATCGCTGGAGATGTAGCAGATAAATAACTTTATTTATCTGCTACATCTAAAGCGAACAGCAGGTCTACAGGGACATTACTCTGTGCTCCTGAAAACCAGATAAAGATGTGTGGACTGGACTGGGGGAGCCCTCCTCTACTCACATGGGAAGGTGTGTAAGATCACTGTGGCCTGCTGCATACTCCACAACATTTCCCTGCAACTTACATCGCAGAGGCTGCAGGCCGCGAAGGCGCACCAGGTGTGGACCCTAGAATGCCAAATGAAGATGATGATAGTGGTGTAGAGGAAGGAGCTGATTTGTGTCAGGATCTCATCCAGAACTACTTCACCTGAGTGCAAGTATGGTGTGAGATGCGATGACTTTGAGTAGTCTTGCAACTCTTGTAGTGATGTTTTGAGTAGGATGTTAACTCTACATACTAAATAGGCTCTGGAAAGATCTGAGGAAAGGAGCTGGTATTGTAAGTGTAGCTTTGTTCAGCTGTAAATGTTGTTTTGGACTATGCTCTCTAGAAGTTGACAATGTGATGTGTGTCAAATGTATGTTTCCTTAGATAATCTCTCTGTGCTGGTCTATTTTAGGTACCTTCACCATGTTATCTTCTTTTTGACATTTCAGACTTGTGACATTAGCAGGTATATGATGCTGTTCAGGCGTACAAAGTGGACATGGACTCTTACTGAGAATCTGTGTCACAGAGTTTGGGTGCACAAATCTGGTACCAAGCCAGCTTGCAAAGCGATAGGATGGATGTTACCTGGCTTCCATTGGACCTGTTCCCTGTGGTGCTTTGGTCCTAATGCAATATGAGTGCCATCATGTGCCATCATGTTATCCAACACAATGATGAATTGACCCAAATCATTCAATCCAGCCTTCACATTGGCTAATTCCTCATTGTCTATGAACTGGATTTAGCTGTTACTGTGTCTCCTCATTGTAGTGCAAAGTGCTTGTAGCACTTTACTGTCATTTGTTTTTGACATTCCATCAGATGCAAGCAACACTGGATTGAAAAGACACTGTGGTCAGAAACTGTTGTACTGACATGTGTATGTTTTCTTGTTACTTTTATGTAGAATTCCTTTTCTGAGGTAGTCAAAATGGATCCAGCTGATGATGTAGAACTACTTTGTTGTTGCCTATTGTGTGGATATTCTGAGATGTATCCCCTCACTCCATGTTGTGAGAGTCTGCACGTGAATCTGTGATTACTTGTTATGTGTCTGGCATCATGTCAGCCTATGATTTGAACGATGGAATAAAGATGTTGTAAGCCCAGACACTTGTATGTATGTGTTTGTTGTGGCATGGTAAGGATCCTGATTTTTGCATTTTTTACAGACAACATATTCATGCCTCCAGAATACCCTAATTTTGACATTGCAAAGTTCACATGATAGTACATTCACAATGTTATATGTATAAATTACAACAGGGGACAGTGTTTTGGTGACGTGCTCTTAACACCTTCGCCGGAGGGCTAATACCCCTGCGGCACGGGGGCTTGTTATGCTGCACTGTGGCGCTGTACTCATGACGAGCTGAGCTCATCATGACCACGCCCATTTAATGGAACGCACAGCACAGCAGGGGAATTATCTCCGCGTGTGGAAAATTAGTACGGTTTGGTAAACATTATCTGCGCCATCTTGCCTTTTCCCCTGATGCCACACTTTTTGTCGTGCGCGCCCGCCATTTTAGGTGCCTCGATCAGGACCATCCCTTTTGCATGCCACTGGCCCCCCAGCATAGCCCTTCGCCCTCACCAAGCCTGCACGCTGACCAACCCCCTCGCTCGCACATGCTTTGGGTCATAAACCCCTCTTCAGCGCAGCCCCGACTCAGAACCCCATCATGTTCCCAGCGCGACACCTCCCTTCATTCCTTTCATGGTCCCAGATCCTTTGATGCAAAACCCCCTTTTTTCCTGTGCCCGTTTGTCTTCCTCGTTCCCAGGCCGACACCTAGCTCTGCCGATACTGTTTATTGCCCCTCCCCGTACAGTAGAAGGCTTCCCTCATCAAAGGACCCCCGAGCTGATCAAAGCCCCCACCCTATGAGATCCGATCAAACCCCCACATTCCGTGAATCGGCGGAATGTCCAGCTGCGCGATAACCATCACCTGTTGTGACCGGGGTGGGGACTTCAACTGTAAATGTGTGTGGGAACGGGCCTGAAGGGGAAATTCAGAGGATGTCCTTTCATACTTCAAAGCGTTTCAAGAATGTGTTACCTACAATAAAGATCATGAAACTGTGTATAAGAGGCCAGGCCTCAGAGATGCGGGTAGAGCACCTCATGACGATACCTGCTGTCTGATTTGTCGTGTTCTCCTCCGGAGAGAATAAACCTTGTTTCCTGCCTTCCAGTCTCCAGCGCCTGCCTCTTCATTGATTAATAATTCGTGGGTTAAAGAGGCGATACCGCCGGGCAAATATCGATTGTCCCCGACCTTAGTTTCTACAATTGGCGTCCCAAGCGTGGGGCCCATCAGCGACTCGTGGATCCAGTGGGAGAGGTCCTGACGACAGAGTGAACGACTGCAACGATCGGGAGAGCTCGTGCCCAATAGACCCTTGTCTGGCAGCCGATCATCCGAACTTCACTAGTTCCAAACAGACCTCTCTCGAGTGATCCACGGTCCTGACTGGGAACCATTAGGAGTGCTGCGAGAAATACGAGAAAAAGAGGACGATCGGGCGCTGGATTCGGAAGACAAGAAACTGTCCAAACGGTCCGGGTAAGGTCGTGTAAACACGACAAACTGCAAAATAATTGTATTGGTTGTTCAGAAAATACTAGTATTACTCTTTGTTAACTTATTTGGAGATTCACTGTCTGCACGCGGAGAAACAGTAGGCTCTTTCCCTTTTGCAAACAGTGAAGGATAGGTAACGCAGCCGTCGTGCCTATTTTTCTCCCCCACTGAATTCTATTATTTATTAACGGTTTTTGGGAGATTCCCTCTCCCACACTGATTAACTGGGTTCTTTGACCCCGAACTACTGTTCACGGATTGTTTTCTGGAGACTCGCTGTCTGCAAACAGGAAATAACAGATTCCTCTTTACGGATAGTGAAAGGGTAGAGGACGCAGACTTTTGCGCCCCTACTTATTCTCCCCACTGATTTTATTTTATTTTATTTTATTTTTTATTGGTTGTTCTTTGTTATTGGTTCATGAGGTATTCACTGCCTGCAAACAACGTAGAATAGAAATATTCTGTCTAGTCTTTGCGCACAGTGATAAGATAGGCAGTGCTGACTTTTTGTCCCTCGTTGCGAGCCTGTCTTCTCCCCACTGATTGATAGCTGGTTCAGCCCGGACCGTTTATTAGAGGTGGATCATCTAGCTCCGCTGGAAGGCACCCCTAATAAAGACATGTTCATAAACTATGGATTAGTTACCATAGCCTATAATAAATTGTGGCACAGGTATACCAAAGAAAGTCAAGACAAACAGTGGCCACTGGTAGGATCCTTCGATCTTGATAAAATAGAAACGTTAGAAATAGCCCTTCGTAATAATAAGACAACGCCTATTATGCTCGACAGTCTCGGTATGTGGCGAAAAGAGGCAATGCAACGAAAGAGAAGAGACGAGGACAGAGCAGGTAGAGGAATATATCAACAGGACAACCCCTGGACACCACGACCCGAAAGTTATCCCCCGACACTACGCACAGGGCGGCCAGACTTAGGGCAAGACCAATGTGCTTTTTGTAAATGTATCGGACACTGGAAAGCCCAATGCCCGATTTTACTGAGCGAGAGTAGGAACAGAGGACCGACAGGAATAACAGTCCGGAAGAAAGGGAAAAAGCGCCAGACAAAGAAGAATCAGACTGACATGGCCAGGCCAGATAGAACCACCACGTTTGATTATGCCCGATGGCACAGATTTCGCCAGACCGATTTCAGCGACATGTTCGAGTTTTCATAGATCGGACCATGTTGAGACGGGAACCCAGTCTAGCTCTAAATTAACAGACGGAAAAAGATAATTATGGCCAATAACTGTTTTATATTTGTCTTGGGTCTTTGTATGTCGTACTTGTACTGTCTCCCGTCTGAGTTTGTGTGTACGTGAGGCATGAATCTACGTCATCCCTCTGCATGTGTTTCCGTGTTACTTAACCTCTGTTAACAGAAACTTTAGCATGAAACAACCTGGAAAGAAAGAAATGGGAAAACAAAATCCGTAGGCCACTGATGAACTTGAACTTTTATTTAACATAACGAACAAGAAATAAATAACAATACGTAATAATAAACACCTATTAATACCCTAACAACAGAAAACGTTTGAAACAAGAACGGTAAAACCTAGAAAATGAAAGTCAACGGAACATTCGCCCCCCCCACACTCTGGAACCTTCCAAAGTAGGGCAGGGTTACGGCTATGCCCAACCGGCAGCAACCCATATAAGGCGGGCCCTGCTGCCAACAATCGGTCAGGAAATCATAACATAGGGTGGAGCCGGAGGAGAGGCAGGGGCCAGCGGAGTCCGGCCGCAGCGGCCCTGGATAGCTGCAGGCAGTCCCGCCACATGCCTTCCCGGCCACGGTGGCGCATGGGAGTTTCAGGTAGTCCCGCCACATGTCCTCCTGGTCCGGCCACCAATGGCCAGGGACCGGGGCCAACTGGATCCGGCTGCAGCCGATAACCTAAGGAAGCCCGGCCCAGAGAAGGACGAGACACCTCTTTCCTTTTCCCCTCCGTGATAGCCGCAGCAACACGCCAGGCGCCACTTCTGTCATGAACAATGGCCGCGACAACTCTGGGCGGCGGGATGTCCTGTTCATACCTCCACGAAAATTAGTCCAAGTTGGGCTGGGAGGGAGAGGCGACGCGGACGAGCCTCTCCCACCTCCATGGATAGGAGGTCTCCCAGCCCCCGGCCCAGCGCCGAACTCCCCCAGCCAGGCGGTGGTGCCAATACCTGCGTAGCACCGAACATACCATGGTGGCGCCCCAGTACTTGCGCAGCACCGAACATGCAACGGTGCCCATATTTTCGGTGCACCGAATATGCAATGACTGCACCGATACTTGCGCAGCACCGAATGTGCGCCGCAGGTGGCCATACTTCCGCAGCACTGGGCATGGGCCTTGTGGAGCACAGGGTGTGGAGAGACCATCGTGCATGCCCATGAAAGAGAGCGGCCTGGAGTGCACCGGGAGAAGGAGACGGCGCGAACGAGTCTCCCTCGCCCCCAGGTGGGGGCATCACAGCTGCACCCCAGCCGAACGTCCCGCTTCCACAACACAGAGTTCCATTCCCTATTTGTCCTCAGAAAGGTCTCTTCCACTCTTGCAGACTCGACGAGAGGGGACTGCTGCAGGGCCTCAAAATGGCGTCTGGGCCCACTGGAAGGCGGGTCTCGGCCGCTAGAGTAACTTTGAACAGCAATATAACTCGGTCGCTCGCCCACCGGAGCACGAGCCCCCACCTCCGACAGCATCTCCACAGCCTTGAAGAGTCTACAAAGGTCCCCGGCGGAGCCCTCGGCCCCTGCAGGCTTCCGGTAAGGGACGACTGCCTTGATCACTAACGAAACAAGCATGACATTGCCACTCTTTCTGTTAGCAGGAATTCTAGAACTGCCGAAAAGGACTCTGGTCCAACTGCCGGTTGTAGGAAACATTTTTCCCTGATGCTACTTCCGGACTAACCCGGCCCCGCCCAAAATGGCGCCGGTATCAATAGGAACTTACGAACACCTCGTGGTGTTCCTTTTTACTAATACAAAACTTTATGTTCTGAGACATATATGATCCTTTGTACACTTGACAAGAAAGAAGGAGAGCTCACTCGACGAACATGTAAAAGGATCCCGTTAAAAATGTTGATTACAAATGTACGATGTATTATATTTTTTTATATAGCTGATGTATAACCTCGCTTATGACGCACGCACACGGTATGCATATAGGAAATCTGATTGCAACTATTCTGACTATGCTTCTAAATTATGAAATAAATGCCCCCGATCCCCCAACCAATTGATAGACGTTTTAGTTTCCTACGGATGAATGAATAAACCTTTCTAACGTTTTTATTGCTGCAAAATAACACCCCCACTGTACGCACTTTAGCCATTGCCGTGTCCGGCCAAATACGACTGCACCCTCATAATCTACGTACTGAAATGACTTTGCAAAAATAAAGGTTTTCGAAACTATGAACGGGTATTGCATGCTTTATTTAAAAATGTGGGATCGGTGGGAGAATTCTTTTCTGTGCACCCTACTCTGCTCTCTCTTTAAGGTTAATAGAAGATGGTTGCCCAGCCCCGGATGGAGGATCGAATCTGAGACACGACACCCTACCGTCAAATATGCGACTGACTCAGGGACTCGCACGTGGAGAAAGACCTCGATTTCCGGGGATGGGTAAAAGCGAAATGGTGTGAAAAATGGAATATAAAGGATGGGTAAAGTGAAACGATGTAAATGATAGATTATTATAAAGATACGACACTCAAAGGTACTAGGGAACAGAGTTGACCGAAGAGCTGATAAACCTTAAAACATCACAGCGTTGAAAGAGATTTAAGGACCCCGATAGTTAAATACACCTACCAACTAGAAACTTCGCGCTAAGTACTTCTGATTCTCTAACGTTTTCCTACTCGCAGCCTATAAGGACACTCTGCCCCCCCCCCCCTGGCTCCAGAAACCACAACCTCAGGGATTCTATCCCGAGGAGATAAGACGGGTATGAGGTAAGTAAAGGACTCTTGAATTCATGTATTTGATATGCGCGAATGTTGTCCCCCTCCCTTCCCCTCTTTTTCCTCCCTCTGCAGGTTACATCAGAGATCACAACCGAGGTGTGGCGAAGATCTGAAGCCTTGCCATGTCTGATACGCGAAGCAGACTAGCGCCGCAAGGTGGCACCTAAGCACACCCACCAACTGCTCATGTAACAAACGAGCCACTAAATAGTATGACTTGATAAGAAATGATCACCCTTAATCCAGGTTGCGCGAGTGGACACATGCCACGTATGTCTGAAACTATGAAAGAATGTTTGTGCGTGACTGAGGCGTCGACTCAACTGGTCAAAGGACCAAGAATGCAAGGAGTACGACACAATAGTGCCCTTTTCCTTTTTGTCAATGCATGTCCCCCGTACCCGACCTAATGCTCGTCCGTCCTGAACCGCATGCTTTCAAAATACTAACACAGACCTGCGATGTCTTGTATCGAGTAATGCGCTGAATAATCTATCTTAAATACACGGCCGCTCCCTATGTTGCACGTGTACTATCTAGCCTATTGTTGCACATCTCTCTCTCTCTCTCTCTCTCTCTCTCTCTCTCTCTCTCTCTCTCTCTCTCTCTCTCTCTCTCTCTCTCCTCCACACTCTCACTCTTCCGAACGACTAGCACCTAAATTGGCAAACTGCCACCCCTAGCACACCACCCAATTGGCTTCAAATACCGCCAGTATTTGCACAAAACTTGTCTTTAATACAATCACCCTGAGACCATGTCATTGCCTCTCCTTTCTGCTAAATTAACGAAACCGAGAGTTGGCGATGAGGGAAAGGACAGGTAAGACGACTGAGGTTCCCTAATCTGACCCGTAATAAGGGAACTACATGTCAGCGGCTCCTATGATGAAATAAAATGCCTCAGAATACGCGACCTTCCCCGTCCCGAATTGTCGCAATACCCAAACAGTAAAAATGATCGAAACATCCTCATATTCCAGGAACGCCCCCTGTTTCGTATCAGCTGCCCCAGACGAGAGTTATAAAACTGTCCCTCACCCCCGGTCATAAGAGATGGGTCTACTTACGCCCTTACCACAGTTTTCTATGTCCCTAGTTGTTTCCCATAAGACCCCTGTCTTTTCTAATTTAGTAATCAGGCCATAAGAGGCTACATAGGAACCAGAATGATGTTTTACAAAGTTACAGGATTAGACCGAAGCGAAGAAAATCATTGCAATAAACACTGTTGAAAGCGAAAATGTTTAGTTGAAAGGCAAGATGCATTGATAGAATGAAAAATGTTTAGCCTATGTTCGTCCCTCAGCAGGATACCTATTAGTACCATGTTGATAGCTCACAGCACCCTTTATAAACATAAAGCCCTAGAGAACGGTATAGCTTTGTCAGGCTCGTCTTGCGAAGGTGGGTCTCCATCAGATGAACTGTCGTAACTGTAATAAATAGTTGTGAAGGAAAGTCATAGTAAATCCAACAGGCCCATCATCGGTCATTTATATGTTAGTTGTGAACCCTAATATAACGGACGTTTTCATTTTGTGCCTGGAGCTGGGAGAGAAATAGACTTATGTGATTACCTTCCTCTACCAATTCTCTAAAGACTGTCTTTTCGAACTCATTTTAAGGGTACGACTGTCGGAGGAAAGAAGGACCGGATGTGGGAGCACGTGGCCTGACTACAGCCTATGGAACATCTGTGACAGTGGCCAAGGCGAGACCGCGACAGAAAGGAGCTGCAGGACGAGGCACTGTTTTCGACAAAATGAGAAGAAAGGGCTGACCTGATGCCCCTGCTCGATGTCCAGTGCATGCCGACAAGTCCCCGCTCTCTGAACTCGGTCATGAGCCCGCCTATCTGAAATTTTCCGTCCCCCTAGTCTGTTCCCGATCTGGCCCTGCTCCATCCCCCCTTTTTCTCCGACCTACCCTAAAGGACTGCTCATATGCACATTTCTTCCATCTGAACCTTTTTGACAGTCAACTCAGAGGACACAGGGCGAAAAGGACCTTTTCGACCAGAAACGCGAGGAAAAGGTCGTGCCCTGCAACGCGGGACCTAGAATAGAGCTGGACCCTTAGCTCCACCGCCGGTGCTCCACAGCGCCAACAAAAGACGACAAAGAATACTGAGAACTCATTAACTTCGAACATTGACACCCTCAATCATCGTTTCTGCTACGTCTCATTTCTCTCCCAGCCACCATTGTATTGATTATGCTCCAACCAAATATATACGGAGCCTGTATATATAATAACCTGTCAGTTCACATTATGAAATGTACTCACTGCTCGCACTACAGAATCGTTTTTGTATTGCATTACTATGACTTTCCTGCTAACAAGTTTATCAAAGTTTATCAATAGGCCCGCCTCCTAAAACAAGAGATCCCACCATAATAGACCTGAATAGGAAATAGACCAGCAAGATGTCTTGAATATGTTAAAGGGAGGACTGTGGAAAATTAGTACGGTTTGGTAAACATTATCTGCGCCATCTTGCCTTTTCCCCTGATGCCACACTTTTTGTCGTGCGCGCCCGCCATTTTAGGTGCCTCGATCAGGACCATCCCTTTTGCATGCCACTGGCCCCCCAGCATAGCCCTTCGCCCTCACCAAGCCTGCACGCTGACCAACCCCCTCGCTCGCACATGCTTTGGGTCATAAACCCCTCTTCAGCGCAGCCCCGACTCAGAACCCCATCCTGTTCCCAGCGCGACACCTCCCTTCATTCCTTTCATGGTCCCAGATCCTTTGATGCAAAACCCCCTTTTTTCCTGTGCCCGTTTGTCTTCCTCGTTCCCAGGCCGACACCTAGCTCTGCCGATACTGTTTATTGCCCCTCCCCGTACAGTAGAAGGCTTCCCTCATCAAAGGACCCCCGAGCTGATCAAAGCCCCCACCCTATGAGATCCGATCAAACCCCCACATTCCGTGAATCGGCGGAATGTCCAGCTGCGCGATAACCATCACCTGTTGTGGCGGGGTGGGGACTTCAACTGTAAATGTGTGTGGGAACGGGCCTGAAGGGGAAATTCAGAGGATGTCCTTTCATACTTCAAAGTGTTTCAAGAATGTGTTACCTACAATAAAGATCATGAAACTGTGTATAAGAGGCCAGGCCTCAGAGATGCGGGTAGAGCACCTCATGACGATACCTGCTGTCTGATTTGTCGTGTTCTCCTCCGGAGAGAATAAACCTTGTTTCCTGCCTTCCAGTCTCCAGCGCCTGCCTCTTCATTGATTAATAATTCGTGGGTTAAAGAGGCGATACCGCCGGGCAAATATCGATTGTCCCCGACCTTAGTTTCTACACGCGTGGGAATCATCCCCGCATGGGCGTTCTGCGCCACTGTGCCTGAGCTCGCCATGAGCACCGAAAGAGTTATTTGAGTAGACAAGCCCAAGAAATCAAGGAAAAAAATGCAATAGTGACAAAATAAATTTGAAGTCTTCAGTAATGGGGGATGAAACCATTATAGTAGAGTCCATTTATTCTGGAATCCAAAGTCCAACATACTCCTCCCCTCAGATATGGAAATGTATGCCCGATTAGTTAACAAAGTGAATGTGTAGCACACACAGAACAACATTAGGTGTGAGGTCTCCTTCTGGTGGTGGTGGGTGTTTTGCCATCCTGAGCTCGTGTCTGTTTCCGTGGATGTCCCCTCAGTCAGACAGAGGGGCATCTGAAGCTACAGAGACAGGGGCACTTGCAGGCGTATCATCCTCTAGCTGGGCTTCCCTTCCTGTGGATGTAGCAGATGTTGATGGTATGGATGTTCTTGGGCCACAGGAAGGTGTACATACAGGGGGGAAAGCCCTGCAGAGGGTGGTGTGTACATCCCTAATCACTCCAACCCGGCAGACCACCTTGAAGTGGAGGCCCGTCCGCCTCTGTGGGGAAGTCAGCCACCTCCATGCGGAAGCCAGCCACATCCGTGCTGACGCTGGCCACCTCTGTGTGGATGCCAGCCACCTCAGTGTGGATGCCAACCACTACTGTGTAGATGTCGGCCACCTCCTGGTATGTGTCCCGCTGCAGCTCCTCTATTTCCTGGATTTCTGTGAAATGTTGTCCCATCACAATTTCAGAGTCCTGATGGACTCCCAGGACTTGGGAGATGGCAGCCTGGTTATTCATGTCCTTACCGGACTCACTCTAGGGGCCCACATTTACCCCCCCATGACACCTACCCCTCCGGTCCTATGCCCTTGGCACAGACTGCTCCCTCCCACTGGGTCCTGGTTTCTCCGTGACTGGAGTGGTACTAACCAGATCAGAAATGAGGACAGGAGTGCACAGGATGGTAGTCACTGTGAGAGGTGCAAAGGTGGTGGAGCAGCAGTTGGCACTGTTGTAGCTGTGTGTGGAGGAGTGGTTGCAGGCGCAGTGGGCCCCACAGTTGGTGTTTACCCAGGCTGACCAGATGGGCCAGGACCATCATTCACGTGATTTGCAGGCGTGTCAACTTGCCAAAGCACATCAGGGGTGTATTTTTTAAATCTACCCAATGATCACAGTTTTTTGGTGCATACCGCAGTGGTCAACCGCTGCTGGTTAATTGGCATTTGTTGAGCGAGGCTGTGAGACTGCGAGAGCGACTGTATAGTTGTAATATGCTTGGCAGGTGGACCGCAGACTCATTAGGTGCTGTCAGATGCACCACTGACATTTCAGACTTTAGCGGTCCTGTCAGCAAGACCGCCATGGCCACGGTCAACAGTTTAGACAGCACAACTCGTAATATGGTGGGCAGTAGATCGCTGGTGCAGTAGTGGCATGAACGACACAGGCGCAGTTCTTGGGCGGGCGGACGCCAAACTAATAATAAGGCCCTCATTTTAGAGCACCCTCCTGGGCCATAATATATTTTCCCGCCAGGAGGTAGAAATTGAGGTAGAAATTGAGGCACTGTTCTACAGTGCCGATTACTAGTCTAAAACCATACTGAACAGGCACGGACTGGCCGTTGCGGGCACCGGGTAATCCCCCGGTGCGCCACAAGGGTGGGGGCCAGTTTTGGGCCCCTGGGGGCCATTTTTGTTACAGGGCCGTTTTTGCAGGGTTGCTGCAAAAACGGCCCTGTAGCAAAATCAGCTGAAAACCAGCCCTGGCAAACAGCGCGGTCACAACCCACCCCCAGGGGGGGAGGGGAGGGGAGGGGGCGACTGAGCTGTTTGCCAGGCCGGTTTTGGTTCCAAGTCCGGCCCTGATACTGTACCTCTATTAGTAATTTGTTTTGCTCAGCCCAGGCTTCCAGGTGGGACAAAAACATCCGACCCAAGATGGTGGCACTACAATCAATTAAAGATGCTAACTGATAGCAGTAAATTGAGGATCTATCCCCCTTGTTAAAAATGGGGACAATGATAGCTGACATCCGTGAGTCAGGTATGGGGCCTGTCGCTACGGTTCTTATAACATTTGTAAGCAGTGATGCCCATTACTTAATATTGGCTTTAAAGATATCAACTGGTACATCATCTGGCCCAGGTGCCTTCTTTGCAATGCTATTTTGGATTGCTGATGCTACCTTCTGGACGTCTATCGAATTAAGAAAACCCTGCTGATTTTGAAGGTCCATATATGTTACATTATCTATTTTGGGTAAGTAAACCTTCCTGTTCTCTGGTTGAAAAATCATTGAGAAATGGGTCACCCATAAATCAGCTGGAATTCAAGTCAACCCTAGCATCTTTAACTCCTTGTCTTGACTTTGACATGCAAGAAGTCTTTCTTCCATCTGCTTATGAGCAACTGTGCAGGTTGAATTAAACCATCTACAGGTGGTACCTCGAGTGATACCAAGTTAGGGGATAGTTTATCTGAGATAAACATACAGATTTCTTCAAAACCATTTTAAATAATACTGGGATCTAATTCATAAGACAAGCAGGCTGAAGATGATCCATTTTCATCCCAATAACTTTATGATTAAAATCTGCCAGGTCGATCTTGTCTCATTTTATTCTTATCCCTTTATTCCTAGTGTACTCTATCCCATGTATTCTTTTTTCTAAACCCCTTAATTGTATGTTTAAATTCCATACAGCAGTAAGGGGATTGTGAGCACTGCAACATTTACGCACAATTGTAAAATCCAAAAGTAGAAGTCAAAGATCAGCTGACATTATAATATAATGAATGGATCTCGCGTACGGTTTCCAATGAAAGTTGGAATGAGGTTACTTTTACTTTGAATTTTATCACAAGTGAAAATTAGATTGTATTTCAAAATAAGTCTGTTTAAAGCCTCAATGTAGACAGTCTGTTTAAAATCAGTCAAGTTTCCATTCTTCACATCGTTAAGACTACAAACAAACTGATTGTTGTGTAAATATATTGGGATCCTAACATCCTCTACCAAGATTAAAAGAACAATAACATTGTTTCTTAAGTAAAAAACTTTCTAAAAAGCTATCAAATTGATCAATCACATTCCAACTTCTATGATTAAAAATATAGTAATGCAAATTAATCAATATATCAGGTTCTTCAGAAAAAATAGTAGTGTAACAAGAAAGTGAGGAGAGGACCATACTTCTGATACTCTCAGTACAGGAATATGAACAGACCTCTGTTGGCACTACCAGCAGATGATGGTGAAGCTTTGTGAGTGAAAGCAAAAAAAATAAACAATTTGAAACTTCTGTTTCATCAAAGTCTCTTGGCAGCATATGATATCAAAGTCACTCACATATGACAACCAGTCCGGGTTTACAATGTTAGTATGTGCCCCAGCAATGTTCTATTTAATGAGACTTAAGCCCCTAGTAGATGAAAATTGCTTTTTAGCTGAAGTGTTCTCTGTTTCAACTAAGTATATGTGAGGTTTCTCAAACTTGATATCTAATATGTGTCCCAATTGCGAGTTGTGATTGTTCACCTTTATGTGATATATCAGTCATTCATTAATATTCAGCATTTCAAGTGGCTGAACATGTTTTTTAACAGAAACACTATAACAGTCATGCATTTCAAATTCTATCCCTTTCATAAGTAATGCAAGTGTTTTTTAACCAATGGTTCAATCTATAAAAGAAACCAAGTGGATGCACCAGTATTCCTTCTTGTTTTTTGCCAGATAAGTAAGATGTTGAAGAAGATGTTTGACAAGCAATGGATTCTGGTAGTTTATCACAACACAGTCCCCTTTTGATTTCTTACTAGTTGGTCCAACCCATCCAACTCTACAGGTTAAAAGGATCTCCTTATATAGGTTATCGTGGTAACCTGCTTTACTCCTCACATTTTAGTGTCAGGCCATCCTTATTTAGCCTATTAATTACTGGTGGTACATCTAGTACAGTCACATAGGGAGTACGATCTGGTGATAGTTTCAAAGTTTCTTTACATGTGGAGTATTTTATGTTTTCTGCCTCTAAATTTCTGGGAGATAACCATGGTTTCTCTATTTGGGTTTCATCCTTTTGATGGCAACCACTACTTGGATGTGATGCAGAAATAGGTGCTTTCGGTGTTACCTCTGTTGTATCTCTGGTAACACTGTGTGTGTCAGGGGCCACGACTAGTGCCACAGGATCGGTATTTCCCAATTGATGTGAGTAAAATTAGTGGTAAAGTAAATAAATTAACTTGTGCTAGTAATTGCTTTAGCATGGCCATAATCTTAAATTCCATTTTGATACAAAAATCATTTATTGAAGATTCTGTATTCATCATAAATTGGTTACAGAGTTCCAAAGAATAACTTTGGGTATCCTTTATTACCGCGTTACTATTATTATTCTCCATTTCTCTGTCTAGATGTTGTTTTCCATGAGGACTTCGATTCCTTTTGCCAATATCAGATGAATGTTGTGCAGGAACAGATTTTCTGGGTGCTCTGGTATTAATCTTCCTTCTCTTATTTTTTAAAGGCGGTAGGCTTGCTAAGATTGATTTACTATCCCCAAAGTCATCATCATTTCCCTGTCCAATGCATGAGGTAGAATATCTGGGGCCAGATGTAGGTAGGCCTTTACCGGTCGGTAATGGCCGAAAATACCGATTTTCGGCCGTTACCGACCGGTATTAAGCGATCGGTATGTAGGTGATAGAAAATAGGCCGAATCAGTAAATTTACCGAATCGGTAAACTTACCGATCGGTAAAATACCGATTAGGAAAAATTACCGATCGGTAAAGTTACCGATCTGTAAAGTTACCGATCGGTAAACTTACCGATCGGTAAAGTTACCGGTCGGTAAACTTACAGATTCGGTAAATAAGAATAGGTAAAATTGAAGATTGAGATGTAGGGGGGCTCTGAAATACCGATTTTGCTTCAAATTCGGGATTTAAGAGTCGGTATTTACCATGGATTCAAATCAGGTGGTAACCAGGTGCAGCCTATAAAAATGGACCCAAAATGCAATTCTGTTTGCACAATGGCGGCATTTTATGTAATTGCAAGACGGCTACGGCTACGGGAGGAAGGAGAGAGGGAATGGCTGAGACAGGAGCAGGTCTACAGGGAGAGGGTGACCCTGTTCATGCTCACAGAGGAAGAGATAGTGCAAAGGTACAGGTTGGCTCGAGACACCATCTTGGAGCTCATCAGGGACTTACAACCACTGTTGCAGCACCCCACCCCAAGGGCACATGCAATTCCACCCCATGTACAGGTGCTGTGCAGCCTCCACCTGCTAGCGTCAGGGAGCTACCAGAGCGTGGTTGCTGCGGTGGGAGGGGTGACCCAGAGCAGCCTCTCAAGGTTTTTTCACAAATTCCTTGACGCCATGTTGCATAGGATGGAGCATTACATTTCTTTTCCATCCACCCATGCTGAACTGGTTCAAACCAAATCTGAGTTCTACCAGATGGCAAGATTTCCCCATATCATCGGATGCATTGATGGCACGCACATCCCCATTTGTCCCCCTGCTGCCACTGAATACATTTACCGCAATAGGAAGTCAAGCCACACCATCAACGTCCAGGTGATTTGCAATGCAAAGTACGTCATCACAGACCTTGTGGCAAAATTCCCTGGAAGTACCCACGACTCCTATATTTTTCAGAACAGCGGCATCTATGCACGGCTGTCAGCAGGGGAATTTGGCGAAGGATACCTCCTAGGTAAGACAGAGTCTGCGACCCCTTCAACACCTAATGCAGTGAGATTCACAAGTATGCATGTGAGTAATGTATTCCCATTTCACTTTTAGGAGACAGTGCATATGCCCTACGTTCATTCATCCTCACTCCCTACCTCAACCCCTCTACACCCAGCCAAAGGAGGTATAACCGGGCACACAAAAGTACACGGAATGTGGTGGAACGGACATTTGGCATCTGGAAGAGCAGATTTAGATGCCTTCACAAGAGTGGAGGTGCAAGGCAGTATACCCCCATCACCTGCTGTAAGATTATTGCTGCCTGTGCAATGTTGCACAATCTTGCTGTTAAGAGGGGGACTGAGGTGGAGTTAACAGACCATGAGGATCATGACGACGACAATGCTGTGCCTGAAAGACAACCTGCAGGTGTGGCAACACCAAGTGATGGCAGATACAGACGTGAGGAAATAACACGCAACTATTTCTGAGTAAGTGATGACACTGAGAGCTATATTGAAAGCACAAGCTTCTGTTTAATTAGATAATTTGAAGATATGTAAAAAAAACAAAAGTGCAACAGTAAGCATTTGACAGCAATGCTCACAGTGAGCAAACACACACAGACAGGTGTTGAATCCAACCACCGTAGTTGTATATTGTCACTAGGCAGGTTGAAATGGCACAAATGTGCAAATGAAACTTTTCAAACTATAATTCCAATGTCCAATGGCAGTAGGCCATAGTTACAACAGTTCATTTGCGGCCACCCTTTGCACTGGCAGGTGTATGTGGCTCAGCCTGTTCACTGGGCGTTTGGCCTGTACCCTCACCCTGTCGCCTGCTGCTCCTCCTTGGCTCTACGCCATGTTGGCTTGCTGTGCTGCTCCTACTGGTGCTAGCTTCAGTGTCTGGCACGTCAAGAACAGAACTTTGTGTACTTTGGGCATTGAGTAGGGCCTCCAGTGCACCGGTCATTCCGGCTATGCCCCTTGTCAACTGGTTGCTGTTATGAGTCAGGGCTTCCTGACTATTGATGCTACGCCTGCATAGCAGGGATGTGGCTGTTGCCAGGAGGTGCATAGATTTCTCTGTTCTCTCTGCGCGCTGCCTCTCCCTGCGCCTTGATGTGATTTCAGAGTCAAGTTTGGAGCACAGTTGTTCCATGGCTTGTGACATGTTATTTATGCCTGTTGCCATGCTTTTGTTAGCCTCCACCAGCTCATGTATGCCTGTTGCCATGCTTTTGTTCACCTCTACCAGCTCCCTGATGCCCTTGGCAATATCCTGCATTTTGAGGTTCATGTTACGCATTTGTCTTTGACAGGACATGATGGCCTTGCCCTGCATCCTCTGAATCCTGACCATGGAACCCTCCAGGCCCTGGAAGACGCTGGACCCCTCCCCACGTGCACCAACACTCCTCCCTTGTACTGTGCGGCGTCTAGTGGTACTTGGTACAGGCTTTGTGCTGGGCTGCAGTGTGGCAGTGATGTCAGCATGAGACAAGTCCTGTGAGTCTTCACCCGCCATTTCATCAGCAGTTGTCTCCATTTCCAGGAGTGGGGAAATGTCATGCCTCCTGCTAGGGTGTGCAGCAGGTGTTTGTACTACAAGGGATGCAGGCATTTCTGGTGATGAGACCAATAGTGGTGACTGTGAATGAATTGGGGAGCCATGCATTTGTTCACTCATGTCAGTTTCTTGGGAGGGTGGCTGCCCACTCGGAACACCTGTGTCCTGGAATGCACTGGGCCCTGGGTCCTGACTGTCATCCCTCTCGGGTGCCGTGCCTTCTGCCTCCTCAGACTGCCTCCTGGATGTGTGCCCTGTGGACATATGAGCACATATCAGCTAGGTGCAAATGTGTCACAGCCACTACAATTAAACATATAACATTGCACTTTGTACATGCTGCCTGCCCTTCATTTTGTCTGCATTCATTTAAATTACTTGTTGGTTACAGTGCTGTGTGACATGGTCTTTCAATAACTGACTACGTGTACCATGATGCATTGCTACAGTTTTGCTCAGACACCCTGGAACTGGGGTAACTTAGCTGCAAGGGGTGAGGGATGGATGGGGGTGTGAGGGGGATTGCTGTGCATGCATCTTACCTTTTTTTTGCAGATTTCGCTGAGCTGTCCACTTCTCCCAGTCCATGGACACTTTCAGCCTCCAGGGTTGTGGCTACCATCTCCTCCAGGTCGGTGATGGGGGGTGCAGTGTTCTTTCCTCCACCTGTTTTCTGTGACTGTTTGTGGTGGTCAGCCAATTTTTTCTTTGTGAGGCTCCTTAGGTCATAGAACCTCTTCTTTAAATCTTCAGTGACTCTGGTCGTCACTCCCACTGCATTAACTTTCCCTAAGATTTCCAGCCATATTTTCCTTTTTGCAGATTCTGGCACCGTAAGGGACTGCTTCCCAAAAAGTCTGTGGTGTACCTTAACCACCTCCTCAACAAGGACCTGTAGCTCCATGCTACTGAATTTAAGCTTTCTTTTCCTTTCAGCCTGCTCAGTGTCTTGACCTCCCAGACTCTGCACAGGCATGCCTTAGGAGAATCCTACACACTGCAGCATGATTCATCCAGGGTCTGAAGAAACATGATCACATTCCCCCTTCCTGATAAAACGTCATTCACTCCTTGTCAGTCCGCACTTCTTAAAAACCAAATGCATCATTTACTAAGCCATCACGACCAGCACCACTTCTTTTCTTGCAGATAACCTTACCATCTTTGGTGATTCTCAACACACCTGCAGCCAGGATACATCAGACTGCAGATTAAAAAAGCATAAACGTAATAATGAAGACAGCAGAATTGTTCCATCTATGCATCTAAGTTTTGGAACAACATCCCCATATTCATCAGGACCGCCACATCACTGTTCCAATTTAAACCCTCGGGTGCTAAAGATGGGGTGGTTCTGTCCTTAGCTACAGTGCTCGTGGGACAGACTGTTCCATCCTAGCCCTCGCGCATGGGGGAAGCACTGGTGCTCCACCCATGGGCAGCCCATCTACACACGCCTACTGGAGGTAGCAGCGGAAGAGCTTCTGCTCCCACACCGACCCCCCCCCTAAAAAAATTTATGACATCAGAACCCGCACAGCACGTTGATGTCATCAAATGATGCTGGGGATGCACTGAAAGATGTTTGCTTCCAACGCTTCTAAGGAGAGGACTCTTTGGATGTGACTCTTTTCCAGGGGGTTTAGTGGGTGGGAAACAGATAGAGGGGAAAGGAAATAGTTTTCCCTTTTCCCTAGTGCCTGTTTGAAGTGGACTCCTGCTTCACAATCATGGTGAGAGTGGCGATCATGGAGCAGGAATCCAACCTCTTGGACCACCAGGGATTGTTTGTCCTGAAGAAGTGACCCCTTGAGCAAGGATCCCTCCCTTAGGGGCATAATAATTTTTCAATGTTTTGGCCCCCCTTGGAGTAGATCGGCTGTGTTTTTTGTCTGGCCTGCCCCCTGAGGGCGGCTGAAACCCACTAGAACACCAGGGATGTATTCAGGGATGTATTTTTTAGGTGAAATTATAGGGAGCGACCAATTGGTCAAGGGTCGCTTTTAGAGGGTAAAATTATTTAACTATTCCACCACCCCAGAGGCCATATCGGCCACCTTTAGGCTTATCTGCCCTCTGGAGTGGGGTGGAAGGCCACTAAACCAACAGAGATGTATTAGCTGTTAGTGGAGTAACCCATTGAGCATGAGTCACACCCCTTGGGGGTCTTTTTTCTGTATTGCGCTCCCTACAGAGGGCAGATCAGCTGTTTTTAAGCTGATCTGCCGTCTGGGGAGGGTGAAAGCCCACAAGATACCAGGTATTGTATTTTGTATTTGTCGGGGATTGGACCCTTGGGCAAGGGTTACTCTTCTTTATTTGGGGCAATGTTTTGGCCTCCTTGGGGCAGATATGCCATATTTGTAGGCTCATCTGCCCCCACAGGTGGCAGAAAACCACAAGACCACTAGGGATTCAATATACATAGCGCATAATGTTTTGGGGAGCAGCCCCTTACTCAAGGGTTGCTGCCCTACTGGGGGTGGATGTTTTGGCCACTTCTGTGCCCGTTCTGGGTAGATCGGCCTTATAGTTTTTGACTCATTTACCACAAGGTGTGCATAAGCCACTTGATCACCACGAATTTTATAGTGGATGGTGCAAAATGTTTTGGGGAATGGACAAGGGAGCTCCCCTTTTGAGGGTGAATATTTTGCCCATTTTTCCCCCCTGTGGGTAGATAAGCCGTATATTTTTACAGGCCCAACTGCACCCAAGGATGGCAGGAGCCAGTAGACCACCATGGATTTTCTTAATTATGGTGCGTAATTTTTTGGGGAGCAGCCCCTTGGGCAAGGGTTGCTTCCCTTATTGGGGTGAATGTTGTGGCCATCTCTGCCCTCCTTGGGGGTAATCAGCCTTATATTTTTAGGCCCATCTGCCCCCCAGGCGGGGCAGAAGCCACTAGACCACCAAGGATTTTATTATCTGTGGTGCCCCACGTTTTGGGGAACGGCACCTTGGGCAAGGGTGGCTCTCCTATTGGGGTGAATAGTTTGGCCTTTTGTGCCCTCTTTGGGAGTAGATCAGCCATATATTGTTAGTCACATCTGCCCCCAAGGGGGGCAGAAACCACTAGACATCAGGTAAATGTGTGTGTGAACTGTAGTTCGGCTGATGGTCTACATGTTCTGGCATTTGGCTGGCTGTGTGTGGACTGGTGTTTGGCTGGCATTTGGATGCTGATGGGCAAGCCTCATAGTGTTTTATAATGTTAACTGTTTTATTTCTTGTCATCATTTGCATTTGTGGTCAAACTGTTTTATTTGTCCTTGTTATTCTAGTGCAAAGCTTTTTTTTCCTTTGAGTCTCCTGCTTCTGGTTTCATATCAGGCTGATCTGCATTTTGTGTGGTTGCATCTCTTTGGTAAGAGCAAGTTTTTTTGTACTTCTTACTTCAAACAAATATCATTGCCCTGCATCATGGCGTTTGTTGTAAATGGTGTAATAATAGCAGGATATTTAGCTTCTGTTTTATTATGTCTGAAATTCTCCTTTTATTTGTGCACGATGTGTATTGTGTTGTCCTGTGTTATTATCTCTTGTTTTTCTTTCTAGTGGGATATTGCTGGTGCTTGCTGTGTCTGTAAGAAGTGCTGGTGAGTTTAGCTGTCTCTGGCAAGTGAATGGTATAATTTTTTAGTATATAGGTGTTTGTGTCTTTGTATTGATTGCCTTTTCTTTCCAGATTTTCAGTATTTTTACTTTCTGTTTGATAAAGCCACACTTTACTAATTATTACTTATTTTACACAGTGTTGGTTATTGTTGACTTATTAGTAAGCATCATGGCTAACCACAGGATAACTGCTCAGCAGGTTGTTAGTATGCTTTTCGAATCTTCCTCTGACCTTAATTATAAGACTGACTCTGCATCTGATGCAGAGGAGCAAGTCCAGGATGATTCTGGCAGTGAATTTTCAGTCCCAGAGAATTCTGAAGCCACTGATGAAGCCACTCTACGTGAGGAACAAATGTCTTTTTTAGAGGAGGACCCTGGTATGCCGATAGCGCAGCAAGTGGCTTCTGGATTGCAGCCTAGAGCTGAAAGGTTTCCCATTTGAAGTGCTGAGCTCTGGGTTGCCTAAAACATGGTGCAGTCTGTGTTGCCTACCTTTACTGGTGCTGCATGCTGTAGAGTGAAGACTGAAAAATGTATTTTAGTTGTTTATGTACGATGTATTTTTAGATGATTCTTTTGACCCAAATAATGTGTATGCTATGCTAACAGTATTTGAGGGACAACAGTACCAGACTGAAGCCCCACTCTAGAGATAGCAGTGGATTGCCACAAATCTGGATGGGTTTAAGAAGTTCTTGGGTTTATATTTCTTGATGGGCTTGATAAGGAAGCCGTCACTGTCCTCATATTGTTCTATTAGTCCCTTGATGGGAACAGCTCTATTTCCTGCAACCATGAGTCGTGATTGTTATTTGCTTCTGATGCTGAATTTTGTTGATAATGTCGAAGCGTTGCCAGGAAATCACCCTGATTGTGACCATCTTTTTAAGATTCAGCCGTCTCTTGATCACACTGTAGATCGATTTTCAGAGATTTATGCTCCAGGGAAAGTAACATCTGTGGGTGAGTCTTTGGTCCTGTTCAAGGGTTGTTTGATTTTCAGGCAGTACATTACTAGCAAGAGGGCACATTATGGAATTAAGATGTATCTGCTGTCTAAGAGTAGTACTGGATATGTCTGTAATTTCAGGGTGCGTACTGGTAGAGATTCCACAATTGATCCTCCCCGGTTGTCCAACCACTTTTGGAGTTAGTGAGAAAATTGAGAACTTGGTAGAGGACTTTTTAACAAAGGTTACCATTAGAATGTAGAAAACATCGAAACTTTTTTGCAGTTCTTCAGGGAATTGTTCAAAGGGGACACTGTTGCTTGTGGCGCAATCCACTCTAACCGTGAAGGTTACCCTAAGGAGCTTGTATGTAAAATATCTTCAGAGGGGACTGTGCACACCTTACGTAGTGGTGAATTCCGAGCTGTGAAATCGTCTGACAGGAGAGGTGTATGTGGAAAATTAGTACGGTTTGGTAAACATTATCTGCGCCATCTTGCCTTTTCCCCTGATGCCACACTTTTTGTCGTGCGCACCCGCCATTTTAGGTGCCTCGATCAGAACCACCCTCTGCACGCCACTGGCCCCCAGCACAGCCCTTCGCCCTCACAAACCCCCCACGCACTGGCCACCCCCCGCTCTCACATGCCTTGGGTCATAAACCCCTCTTCAGCGCAGCTCTGCCTCAGAACCCCATCCTGTTCCCAGCGCGACACCTCCCTTCATTCCTTTCATGGTCCCAGACCCTTTGATACAAACCCCCTTTTTCTGTGTGCCCGTTTGTCTTCCTCGTTCCCAGGCCGCCACCTGGCCCTGCGGATACTGTTTATTGCCCCCCCGTACAGTAGGAAGCTTCCCCCATTAAAGGACCCTCGAATTGATCAAAGCCCCCACCCTATGATATCCGATCAACCCCACACATTCCGTGAATCGGCGGAATGTCCAGCTGCGCGATAATCATCACCTATTGTGACCAGGGTGGGGACTTCAACTGTAAATGTGTGTGGGAACGGGCCTGAAGGGGAGATTCCGAGGATGTCCTTTCATACTTCAAAGCATTACAAGAATGTGTTACCTGCAATAAAATTCGTAAACTGTGTATAAGAGGCCAGGCCTCAGAGATGCGGTTAGAGCACCTCGTGACGATACTGGCTGTCCGAACTGATGTGTTCTCCTCCGGAGAGAATAAACCTTGTTTCCTGCCTTCCAGTCTCCAGCGCCTGCCTCTTCATTGATTAATATTTTGTGGGTTAAAGAGGCGATACCGCCGGGCAAATATTGGTTGTCCCTGACCTGTTTTTACAATTGGCGCCCAACGTGGGGCCCATCAGCGACACGTGGATCCAGTGGGAGAGGTCCTGACGACAGAGTGAACGACTGCAACGATCGGGAGAGCTCTTGCCCAATAGACCCTCGTCTGGCAGCCGATCATCCGAACTTCACTGGTTCCGAACAGACCTCTCTCGAGTGATCTACGGTCCTGACTGGGAACCATCAGGAGTGCCGCGAGGAATACGAGGAAAAGAGGACGATCGGGCGCTGGATTCGGAAGATAAGAAACTGTCCATACGGTCCGGGTAAGGTCGTGTAAACACGACGAATTGCGAAATGATTGTTTTATTGATCGGAAAATACTAGTATTACTCTTTGTTGATTTGTTTGGAGATTCACTGTCTGCAAACGGAGAAACAATAGGCTCTCTCTCTTTGCAAACAGTGAAGGATAGGTAACGCAGCCAGCGTGCCTATCTTTCTCCCCCACTGATTGATTATTTGTTCACGGATTGTTTTCGGGAGATTTTCCCTCTCCCACACTGATTAATTGTTTTTTTACCCCGAACTGCTGTTCGCGGATTGTTTTCTGGAGATTCTCTGTCTGCAAACAGGAAAGAACAGGTTCCTCTTTGCAGATAGTGAAAGGGTAGAGGACGCAGACCTTTTGCGGGCCTACTTATTCTCCCACTGGTTGTTTATTGACTATTTGATATTGGTTCATGAGGTATTCACTGCCTGCAAACAACTTAGAATAGAAATATTCTGTCTAGTCTTTGCACGCAGTGATAAGATAGGCAGTGCTGACTTTTTGTCCTCGTTGTGAGCCGTCATGTCTGTCTTCTCCCCACTGATTGGTAGTTGGTTCAGCCCGGACCGTTTATTAGAGGTGTACCATCTAGCTCCGCTGGAAGGCACCCCTAATAAAGACATGTTCACAAAATATGGATTAGTTACCATAGCCTATAGTAAGCTGTGGCACAAGTGTACCAAAGAAAATCAAGAGAAACAGTGGCCACTGATAGGATCCTTCGATCTTGATAAAATAGAAACGTTAGAAATAGCCCTTTGTAGTAATAAGACAACGCCTATTATGCTCGACAGTCTCGGTATGTGGCGCAAAGAAGCAATGCAATGAAAGAAAAGAGACGAAGTCAGAGTAGGTAAAGGAGTATATCGACAGGACAACCCCAAGACACAACGACCCGAAAGTAATCCCCCGACACTACGCACAGGACGACCAGACTTAGGGCAAAACCAATGTGCTTTTTGTAAATGTTCCGGGCACTGGAAAGCCCAATGCCCGACTCTACTGAACGAGGGTAAGAACAGAGGGCCGACAGAAATAACAGGCCGGCAGAAAGGAAAAAGGCGTGAGACAAAGATGAATCAGACTGGCACGGACAGGCCAGATAGAACCACCACGTTTGATTATGCCCGATGGCACAGATTTCGCCAGACCGATTTCAGCGACATGTTTGAGTCCTCATAGATCGAACAACGCTAAGACAGGAAACCCAGTCTAGCTCTAAGTTACCCGGTGACGAACCCCGTACTACCGCTATTGTTCCCTAACACAAAAAGCCACCCTTTTCGGATAACCTACAGAAACAATACACAGAGTAGTCTCGGACAGATTAGTATACATTCCATTAATGAACTCAAACTTCGAGTGCAATGGGCCTGATTACTCTCTGCTGCCCCCCCACTCTGTAAAAAAGGAGCAATTACAGGCCTGCATAGACAACCCCCCATTACCCAGACATGCCTGTCCAAACAAAATACCTACCCCCACTCCGGAAGTTCCCGAAATGCCGCAGGTCACCGGTCACGCCCATCCGGAAGGTGAAACACACAGCACGTGTGGGGCGGGGCCTGCTGACAGCCATCGATCGAATCGCCAGTGGGATGTCCAGGAGGCACCACGGGCCCGGCATGAAATGGCCTTCCCATCCCCTTCTTCCTGGGATTGGCGTCCCCCGGGCCACGAGCTGGGAGGGAGAGGCGACGCGAACGAGCCTCTCCCACCTCCTTGGATAGGAGGTTTCCCAGCCCCGGTCCGGCCATCACAAATACCTCTGCTGAAATTGATACAGGGTGGGCTGGGAGGGAGAGGCGACGCAGACGGGCCTCTCCCACCTCCCCGGATAGGAGGATTCCCAGCCCCCGGCCCGGCGCCGAAATCCTCCAGCCAGGCGGCGCCCATACTTGCGCAGCACAGAACATGCCACGGCGGCGCCCATACTTGCGCAGCACAGGACATGCAACGGCGGCGCCCATACTTCCGCAGCACAGGACATGCACCGCAGGCGGCCATACTTCCGCAGCTCAGGACATGGGATGGCGCCGGCCATACTTGCGCAGCACAAGACATACGATGGCCCTCAAGTGTACTTGTGGAGTACGGGATATGGGGTGGCCATCATGCATGCCCATGAAAGAGGGCAGCGTGGAGTGCACCGGGAGAGGGAGACGGCGCGAACGAGTCTCCCTCGCCCCCCCAGGTGGGGGCGCCACAGCTGAACCCTAGCCGAATGTCCTGCTTCTACGGCACGGTGTTCCATTTTTTCACCCCAAAAGGTCTCTTCCACTCTTGCAGACTCGACGAAGGGCGGCTGCTGCAGGGCCTCAAAATGGCGTCTGGGCCCCCTGGAAGGCGGGTCTAGGCCGCTAAAGTAACTCTGGCCAGCAGTGTAACTCGGACGCTTGCCCACCGGGGCACGAGCCCCCACCTCCGACAGCATCTCCACAGCCTTGAAGATTCTACAAAAGTCCCCGGAGCCCTCGGCCCCTGCAGGCTTCCGGTGAGGAACAACTGCCTTGGTCGCTAACGAAATAACCACGACATAGCCACCCCTTCTGTTAGCACGAGTTTTTTGAACTGCCGAAAAGGACTCTGGTCCAACCGCCGGTTGTAGGAAACATTTTGTCCCTGATGCTACTTCCGGACTAACCCGGCCCCGCCCAAAATGGCGCCGGTGTCAATGAGAACTTACGAACACCTCGTGGTGTTTTTAGCTAATAAGACTTGATGTTCTGAGATATGTATATGATCCTTTGTACACTTGACGAAAAAGAGGGAGGGTTCACTCGACGAACATGTAAAAGGACCCCGTTAAAAATGTTGGTTTCAATGTACGATTTATTATGATATTATTGTAACTGATACATAACCTCGCTTGTGACACACGCCCACGGTATGCATTTAGGAAATTTGATTGCAATTAGTCTGACTATGCTTCCAATTATGAAATAAATGCCCCTTGATCCCTCACCTATTGATAGACCTTTTTAGTTTCCCGCAAATGACTAAATAAACCCTTTTAAATGTTTTTAATGCTGCAAAATACCCCCCCCTTACTGTACGTGCTTCAGCCATCGCCGTGTCCGGCCAAATACGATTGCACCCTCATATCTACATGCTGAACGATTGTGCAAATAAAGGTTTTCCAAACTATGAACAGGTATTGCATGCTTTTTCTTAAAATGTGGGATCAGCGGGAGAGTTTTTCTGTGCACCCTGCTTTGTTCTCTTTTTAAGGTTATTAGAAGATGGTTGCTCAGCCCCGGATGGAGGATCGAATCTAAGACACGATACTCTGCCTCCAAGTGTGCGACTGGCTTAGGAACTAACGCATGGAGAAGGACCTCGACTTCTGAGGACGGGTAAAGTGAAGCGGTGTAAATGATAGAATGTTATAAAGGTACGGCACTCAAAGGTACTAGGGAACAGAGTTGGCCGAAGAGCTGATATGCCTTAGAACATCACAGCGTTGAAAAAGATTTAAGGACCCTGATAGCTAGATACATCTACCAACTAGATACCTCGCACTAAGTGCCTCTGATTTTTAATGTTTCCCTACACACGGCCTATAAGGACACACTGCCCCCCCCCCTCTGGCTTCAGAAACCAAGACCCCAGGGATTCTATCCCGAGGAGATAAGACGAGTATGTGGTAAGTAAAGGACTTTCGTGCCCATGCATTTGATATGCTCGAATGTTGTCCCCCTCCCTTCCCCTCTTTTCCTCCCTCTACAGGTTACATGGGAATCACGACTGAGGTATGGTGAAGATCTGAAGCCTCGCCATGTCTGATACATGAAGCGGACTAACGCTGCAAGGTGGCACCTAAGCACACCCACAAACTGCTCTTGTAACGAAAGAACCAATAAGTTGTATGATATGATGAAACACGATCACCCCTAATCCGTGTTGCGTGAATGGGCACATGTCACGTATGTCTGAAGCTATGAGAGAATGTTTTTATGCGACTGAAGCGTTGACTTAACTAGTCAAAGGACCGAGAGTGCGAGAAGTGCGACACAATGGTGCCTTTTACTCAATGCATGTCCCCTGTACCCGGCCTAATGCTCGTCCGTCCCAAACTGCATGCTTTCAAAATTCTAACACAGACCCGTAATGTCTCATGTTGTGTAATGCGCTGAATAGCCTATCTTAATACACGGCCACTCCCCATGTCGCACGTGTACTATTTAGCCTATTGTTGCACATCTCTCTCTCTCTCTCTCTCTCTCTCTCTCTCTCTCTCCCTCTCTCTCTCTCTCTCTCTCTCTCTCTCCTCCACACTCTCACTCTTCCGAACGACTAGCACCTAATTGGCAAACCGCCACCCCTGGTGCACCACCCAATTGGCTCCAAATACCGCAAGTATTTGCGAAAATTTGTCTTAAATAAAATCACCCTGATGCCGTGTCACTACCTCTCCTTTCTGCTAAAAATTGATGAAACCTAGAATTGGCCAAAAGGGAAAGGACAGGTAAGACGACTGAGGTTCCCTAATCTGACCTGTAATAAGGGAACTACATGTCAGTGGCTTCTATGATAAA
The DNA here is from genome assembly GCF_964261635.1 of Lissotriton helveticus. Taxonomy (NCBI): domain Eukaryota; kingdom Metazoa; phylum Chordata; class Amphibia; order Caudata; family Salamandridae; genus Lissotriton; species Lissotriton helveticus. Next base: position 406,445,103 of record NC_136073.1, read on the forward strand.
AAAATGCCTCAGATAACGCGACCTTCCCTGTCCCGAATTGTCGCAATACCCAAACAGTAAAGGTGATCGAAACATCCCCATCTTCCCAGAACGCCCTCAGTTTTGTATCAGCTGCCCCGGACGAGAGTTTTAAAAATGTCCCTCACCCCCGGTTGTAAGAGATGGGTCGACTTACGACTAACACAGGCCAGCCGTTGTTCCTAGAAATGATTTGTTGATGAGCAAGCTACCGAGTTTAGAATTCGAGAAATGTCACTGAACGCTTACCAACTGAACTGTGGCCTTCTGCTAGATAACGCCCTCATGACACAAAGCAAGACGATAGTCCCTCACCACAGTTTGCTATGTCCCTAGTTGTTTTCCATAAGACCCCGGTTTTTAATGAAGTAGTCAGGTTGTAAGAGGCTATGTAGGAATTAGAATGATGTTTGCAAAGTTAAGATTAGACAGAAATGAAGAAATTGTTGCAATAAACCCTGTTAAAAGTAAAATGTTTAGCTGAAAGGTAGGATGCATTGATAGAATGGAAAATTGTTTAGCCTATGTTCGTTCCTCAGTAAGATACCTATCAGACCATGGTGATAGCACGTTGCACTTTTTCGTAAAATATAAAGCCCTGGAGAACGGTATAGCTTCGTAAGGCTCGTATTAGGAAAGTGGATCTCTGCCAGAAGAACTGACGTAACTGTAATAAACAAAATGCAATGAATAGGTACCAGATCTCGTACCACGACAATGAATGTAACACCAACAAACACCAAAGAAATAGTTACGAAGGAAAGTTATAGTAAACCCAGCAAGCCCATCATCAATTATTTATATGTTGGTTGTGAACCCCAATGTAACGGATGTTTCTCATTTGCTTGGAGCTGGGAGAGAAATAGACTTATGTGATTACCTTCCTCTGCCAATTCTCTAAAGACTGTCTTTTCAAACTCATTTAAGGGTACCACTGTCGGAGGAGAGAGAGACCGGATGTGGGAGCACGCGGCCTGACTACAGATCGTGGAACCTCTGCGACATTGGCCAAGGCGAGACCGCAACAGTAAGGAGTCGCAGGACGAGGCACTGTTTCCGACAAAATGAGAGGAAAGGGCTGACCTGATGCCCCTGCTCGACGATCAACATGTGCCGAAAAGTCCCCGCTCTCTGAACTCGGTCATGGGCCCGCCTGCCTAAAATTTTCCGTCCCCCTGGTCTGTTCCCGATCTGGCCCTGCTCCATCCCCTTTTCCTCCGACCTACCCTAAGGACTACTCACACCCCCCCCCTTCTCCCACCTGAACTCTTTGACAATCGACTCAAAAGGACACAGGGCGAAAAGGACCTTTTTGACCAGGAAAGCGAGGAAAAGGTCATGCCCTGCAACGCGGGACCTAGAATAGAGCTGGACACATAGTTCCACCGCCGGTGCTCCACCGTGCCAACAGAAGACGACAAAGAATGCTGAGAACTCACTAATAATGGTCCATGACAATAGGACTTCCCCTTCGAACAATGACACCCCTGATTATCATTTTTACTACGTCTCATTTCTCTCCCAGCCACCATTGTATTGATTGTGCTCCAACCGAATGCGAAAAGAACTTACATATGTAATAACCTATCAGTTCATATTCCGAATGACTATAAGCATCTATGATATGTACTCAACGCTCTCACTACAGAATCGTTTTTGTCCGATATTGCATTACTATGACTTTCCTGCAAACGAGCTTATCGATAGGCCCGCCTCCTAAGACGAAAGATTTTAAATGTAATGTTTATAGCTCCTTCACCTGGGTTCCTACTTCTTTACTTATGACCGCCACAGTAGACATGGATAGGAAATAGGCCAGCAAGATGTCTTGGAAATGTTAAAGGGAGGACTGTGGAAAATTAGTACGGTTTGGTAAACATTATCTGCGCCATCTTGCCTTTTCCCCTGATGCCACACTTTTTGTCGTGCGCACCCGCCATTTTAGGTGCCTCGATCAGAACCACCCTCTGCACGCCACTGGCCCCCAGCACAGCCCTTCGCCCTCACAAACCCCCCACACACTGGCCACACCACCGCTCTCACATGCCTTGGGTCATAAACCCCTCTTCAGCGCAGCTCTGCCTCAGAACCCCATCCTGTTCCCAGCGCGACACCTCCCTTCATTCCTTTCATGGTCCCAGACCCTTTGATACAAACCCCCTTTTCCTGTGTGCCCGTTTGTCTTCCTCGTTCCCAGGCCGCCACCTGGCCCTGCGGATACTGTTTATTGCCCCCCCCATACAGTAGGAAGCTTCCCCCATTAAAGGACCCTCGAATTGATCAAGGCCCCCACCCTATGATATCCGATCAACCCCACACATTCCGTGAATCGGCGGAATGTCCAGCTGCGCGATAATCATCACCTATTGTGACCGGGGTGGGGACTTCAACTGTAAATGTGTGTGGGAACGGGCCTGAAGGGGAGATTCCGAGGATGTCCTTTCATACTTCAAAGCATTACAAGAATGTGTTACCTGCAATAAAATTCGTAAACTGTGTATAAGAGGCCAGGCCTCAGAGATGCGGTTAGAGCACCTTGTGACGATACTGGCTGTCCGAAGTGATGTGTTCTCCTCCGGAGAGAATAAACCTTGTTTCCTGCCTTCCAGTCTCCAGCGCCTGCCTCTTCATTGATTAATATTTTGTGGGTTAAAGAGGCGATACCGCCGGGCAAATATTGGTTGTCCCTGACCTGTTTTTACAGTGTATACATGCTGACTACCATCCATGATGAAAGTACTTCAGCTGTGACTGTTTGGGATCAGATTACGGAAGTGTGCAAACCTGTGTGCATTTTAGACTACAATAAAACATGGGTGGTGAAGATAGAACAGACCTGAGGTTGGAAGCTTACTCAGCTGTTCGTAAGGCTTACATTTGGTATAAGAAGTTGGCTATCCATTTAGCAACCTTCAATGCTTTTGTTGTATTCAAGGATTGCGCTCCAGAGTCAAAGATGACATTTGTTCAGTTTCAGCAGTCTCTGATAGGCAGCCTTGTTGTAATGGAACAGACAAGAGTTCCTAGAGTTGCAGCAGTGGAACATGTGGCTAGACAAAAATGGTACCTCACTTGTGTGGGTAGGCCTAGTGCCCATGACATGAAATGGCCCAAAAAGTATTGTGGAAACATCAAAATTATCTATCACAACACGACATGGTTTTGCAAGGATGTCACTTGCGTTTTTGGTCGTGTGGAGTAGAGCTATGCAATTCAGCCCATCATGGATTCCCCTAGGTGTCTAGTTTTTAAAAATGTATAGGTTTGGTATGTTTTCCTAGATGTCGGCTGAGCTAAAATCCAAAATCCACAGCTAGGCACATTGCAAAAAAAGGGTCAGTGTTCAGTGAAAAAATGTGATGTGTCCACATAGAGTTTTGGGCCATTTCCTGCTGTGGGCACTAAGCCTACCCACACAAGTCAGGCACAGGTTGGGAGACGGGAGAATCCTGGGTTGGTGGAAGTTTGTTGCTCCCCACTGATTCCAGAACTTTCCATCACAGAAATATGAGGAAAATGTGTTTTTTGGATAACATTTGAGGTTTGCAAGGGTGTCTGGGTAACAGAACCTGGTGAGAATCACACAAGTCACCCTATTCTGGATTCCCCTGGTCTCTTGATTTCAAACATTTACAGGTTTGCTAGGTTTCCCTAGATGTCGGCTGAGCTAGGACCCAAAACCCAGTGCTAGGCACATTGTAAAAAAAAAGGGGTTGGTTTTTAGTTAAAAAAATTGATCTGTTCAGGTCGCGTTTTGGTCTGTTTCCTGTTGCGGGTACTAGGCCTACTCACAGAAGTGAGGAACCATTTTTATTGAGAGATCGGGGAAATGCCGGTTGGATGGAAATTTGTGACTCCTCGCAGATTCCAGAACTTTCCATTACAGAAATGTGAGGAAAATGTTGTTTTTTAGTCAAAGTTTGTGGTTTGCCAGGGATTCTGGGTAAAGAAAATGTTGTGAAAGCTACACAAATCACCATACCCTGGATTCTGCTAGGTGTTTAGTTTTAAGAAATGTACAGGTGTGCTAGGTTTCCAGATGCCAGCTGAGCTAGGGCCCAAATTCCACAGCTTGGCACATTGCAAAAAACTGTACATTTTCAGTGAAAACATGTGATGTGTCAGTGTTGCGTTTAGGGCCGTATCCTGTTCTGGGCACTAGGCCTATTCACACAAGTGAGGTATGATTTTTATCTGGAGACTTGGAGAAATGCTGGGTTGGTGGAAGTTTGTGGCTTCCCACAGATTCCAGAACTTTCCATCACAGAAATGTGAGGAAAATGTGTTTTTTAGACACATTTAGACACATTTTGAGGTTTGCAAGGGGTTCTGAGTAAAAAAAACATGGAGAGAGTCACACAAGTCTATCCTGAAAAACCCTAGGTGTCTTGTATTTGATAGGTGTCTCTAGATGCCAACTGAGCTAGGGCCTAAAGCCCACAGCTAGGCACATTGCAAAAAAAAGGTCAGTTTTAAGTGGAAAATGTGCTATGTCCACATTTTGTTTCAGGCCGTTTCCTGTTGCGGGCACTAGTCCTAATCACACAAGTGAGGGACCATTTTTGTAGGGAGACTTGAGGGAATACTGGGTGGGTGGAAGTGTGTTGCTTCCCACAGATTCCAGAGCTTTCAATCCCAGAAATGTGAGGAAAATGTGTTTTGTAGACATATTTTGAGGTGTGCAAGGGATTCTGGGTAAAAAACAAAACTTGGAGAGAGTCATGCAAGTCAGCCCATCCTGGATTCCTCTAGGTATCTAGTTTTTAAAAATGTACAGGTTTGCTAGGTTTCCCTATGTGCAGGCAGAGCTAGGTTCCAAAATCCAAAGCTAAGCACATTGCAAAAAAAGGGTCATTTTTCAGGGGAAAAATGTGATGTGTCCACGCTGCGTTTTGGGACGTTTCCTGTCACAGGCACTAGATCTACCCACATAAGTGAGGTAGCATTTTTATCTGGAGACATAGAATAGTAGAACAAGGGTTATTACCAATTGGTTTTCTCTGTTTGTGCATTCCAAATGTAAGGCAGTTTGTAAAAAAATCAGTCATATTGAAAAATTCCGAGATGTGCAAATAACCACTGCTTATAAAGTCCACATCTTGTTCCCATTTCGGACAACATAGATGTCCTTGATTTTTTTTTCACTCTTTTAATTTTACCAGAGGAATTGCTGTATACCAGGTGCAAAATGAAAAAAACATATTAAGGTGCAGCTCAGTTATTGGCTCTGTGTACCTCAGGTTCTTGGTGAATCTACAAGCCCTATTTATCCCACAACCAGAAGGATCCAGTGGACGTAACAGTATATTGCTTTAAAAAATCTGCCATAGTTAGAAAAAGTTATAGGTGAAAATATGGACACAACTGGCAGTTTTTTCCAACTCGAGTTCAATATTCTTTTACTTTCTATAGGGAAACCTTGAAGGATCTACACAAATGCCCCCGTGCTGAATTCAGAATTTTGTATACTTTCCAGAAATGGAAATGTATAGTTGTCCGTAATCCACTATTGGCTTGACACACATTTCTACCACTAACTGGAGGGAGGGTGGAAGCTTAAAAATTAGGAAACATAGGCTATGTCCCAGTACAATGCAAAAAAAACTGTTTAGAAAAATGTGGTTTGCTGACAAACGTCTGCCTGTTCCTGGAAGCTGGGTAGATGGTGACTTTAGCGCCACAAACCCTTTATTGATACCATCTGCAGGAAAAAGCAGATGCTTTCTTCTGCAGCACTTTCTTCCCATTTTTCACGCAATTTTGCTGTATTTTGGCTAATTTCACAGTCTCACCTAGGGGAATCCTCAAACCCTGGGTACCTATAGAATCCCCAGCATTTTGAAAAAATGGACGCAAATTCGGCATGGATACCTGACTCACTGTCAGTAAAACTGCTCTCCCACCCTCACAGCTGCACCATTAAGTGAGGACTCTCCGAGCCCTGCTCTCCTGTAATGTTGGTGTTTAAGGCCCTCCTCTTCCCGCAGGTCATACCTGCACCTCATCCCTGGTGGTTAAGTGGACCTTTGACCCCTCTCTCTCACTCTGCTTTCTGCCCCGCTCTGCTCCGTTTTGACCCTTCAGCTTTATTCACCTTTTCACTCTATAGCACTCTTCTTCTGCTTTCTGCTTCATTTCACCCTCTGACTCCTTTCTCTCGCTCCGCTTTCTGCCCCTTTCTGCTCCGTATTCACCCTTCATCTTTTTCACCCTTTCTCTCTCTATAGAACTTTTCTTCTGCTTTCCGCTTCATTTCACCCTTTATTCCTCTCATCCTTGTAATCTTTATATCTTGTTTCCTTTTCTTTTCAGCGGCCCTCCATGCACTCAACCCAGGCCACAACAACAACTGCAAGCTATCATCACCAGCCGACACCCACGGACCCTTCAGCTGTCACCGCTGCCAGCACACCTACAGCACCGCCAGGTACACGGATCCAGCACAACCTGCCCGCAGGAAAACTACCGAACCGAAGACCCTGCAATGCATCCTCCTCAACGTACCATCACTCCACAAACATGCCACGGAAATCTGGGACCTCCTCGACAGCACCACCTCAGATGTAGCATTCGTCACCGGAACCTGGACCAAGGATGCAAGATCTCTCGGATGGACCACCCCACCCACCCGGGAGGAGGAATCGCCATTGTCCTCAAATCCACCCACTGCCTGAGCACACTCTCCAACGAGCCCACAGACCTGATGGAACACCTACACTTAAAGATACAGGCCAGCCCTACCACCACCTTCAGAGGAACTCTAATCTACCACCCCCCGGACCCTGCGGACCTTTCACCAACTCCATCACAGATATCATCTCCTCGTAAGCCATTGCATCCACCATCTACACCCTGCTGGGAGACCTCAACTTCCACCTCGACAACCAACTAGACCCCAACACCACATCCCTCCTGGAAAACCTCCACAACATTGGACTCTGCCAGATCGTGACCGAACCCACGCACTCAGCAGCACACACCCTTGACCCCCTCTTCACAACAGAAAACTACATCACTTTCAGCCATCCCAACGATGCATCCACTTCACCTTCAGAACACCCACCATCCACAGACACCAGCACCTGCTCCCACAAAGAAACTGGGTCAAAATCACCAACAACCAGCTCACCTCCTCACTCAGCAACTCCACCCCAACCACCGCAGAAGACGATGACCCCAACACAGCAGCCCGTACTCTGCACAGATGGATCACCGACAGTGCCAGCACCATAGCCCCATTCAAGAAGAACTTTGAACTTTTTAATTTTAAATACAAAGTGGTTTTAAATATCTTTATCTATGTTTTATATTTTTGTAAAGATTTTAATTAATCGTGTACAAATAAATATTACCTTACCCTCAAGAAGAACAACAACACACACGCCAAGAAAGACAGATGGTTTACAACTGAACTTCGGGTGTCCAGACGCACATGCAACTGTCTCGAAAAGACCTGGAGGAACTCAAAAATCTACAGAAGCTCACAACAACGTCAGAGCCGCCACCAACGCCCACCACCAACTCATTAGAAAAACAAGGAGAAAATCGATCGAAGACAGAATCTCCACACACGCTCACAACAGCAAAGAACTCTTCAGCATCATCAAGGAGTATCCACCAGCGAGTCTATGGACATTCCTCCTTTACAAGACATCTGCAACAAACTCAGCACCTTCTTCCACCACAACATCAAGAACATTTACAACCATTTCGAAAAAGACAACCAACACACTGAACCCTCACCAGCCACCCTGAGACCCTGAAGCCAACAATTGACAAATGGACAACCCTCACCACTGAAGACACACTGAAGACAATGAAGTCAATCCACTCCGTTTACCCCCACTGACCCCTGCCCCCACCACATCTTTAACAGAGACGCCAACACGATCGCACACATGCTCCGACACACCATCACCGCTCACTGGTGAACGCCTCCTTCCCTGATGACTGGAAACACGCTGAGATCAACCCCCCTCCTGAAGAGAAGCCCTCGGAGGACCCATCGACCTCAATAACTACAGACCCATCTCCTTGCTTCTGTTCCCAGCAAAAGTCCTAGAGAAAGCCATCAACAGCCAACTCGCCACCTTCATCTAAGAGCACAACATCCTCGACTCCTCCCAATACAGCTTTAAAAAAAACATAGCACAGAAACCCCCCTCTTCACTGCAACAGACAACATCTGCTCCCTACTGGACAGAGGAGAATCAGTAGCCCTCATCTCCTCGACCTCTCAGCGGCCTTCGACACAGTCTTCCACCGCACCCTAACACGCAGACTCCATGACGCAGGGATCCAGGACAAGGCCCTTGACTGGAGCCACTCCTTTCTCTCTGGCAGAACGCAGCGCGTCAGACTCCCCTAGGGGTCCTCCCTCAGCCCCACGCTCATCAACGTCAACATGGCTCAGCTTGCCCCCATCAGCAGAACCCATAGACTCAATATTGTGTCCTATACAGACCACACCCAATTCATCCTCTCCCTATCCAACAAACCCAATACAGCCAAACACAACTTTCAAGAGGGCATGGAAGCTGTCGCCAAACGGATGAAAAGCAGCTGCCTAGAACTTAACACCGACAAAACAGAAGTAGTCATCATGGGTCAAACCCCGATGCCTCAAAACGACACCTGGTGGCCCCCCACCCTCGGAAGCCCCCCACCCCCACAGACCACGCACACAACCTTGGAATCATACTGAACTCTGAGCTCAAAATGGACCGCCAGATCAACTCTGTTGCAACCTCCTGCTTCTAAACCCTCCGTCTCCTTCGTAAGACCTTCAAATGGATCCCCCTTGAGCACAGAAAGACCGTCACTCACGCCCTCATCACCAGCAGACTCAACTATGGCAACGCACTCTACGCCGTAATAAACAAACACCTCACCCGCAAGCTACAAAACATCCAGAATGCCGACTGGTCCTCAACGTGTCAAGACAATGCCATATCTCCCAGCACCTGGGCACACTCTACTGGCTCCCCATCGAGGCAAGAATCACCTTCAAGATTCTCACCCACGCACACAAAGCCCTCCACAACACCGGACCAGCATACCTGAACAGCTGACTCAAATTCCATGCACCCCAAAGGACCCTGCGAGCAGCCTAGCACTCCCACGCTGTGGTCCACTTCATCAGAAAGACCAGGCCGGGAGGCCGCTCCTTCTTCTTCCTCGCAGCCAGAGCCTGGAACGCCCTACCGCTCCACCTCAGACAGACATCATCACTCCCATCTTCACAAGAAACCTCGAAACTTGGCTCTTCAGTAGTCCCACTCTTCGATGGACTGGAACCTCCCCCTCCCGCACCTTGAGACCATTACTGGTGAATAGTCGCGCTTAACAAACACGTGATTGATTGATTGATACCTTATGTGGACAAAAACGGATGGGGACCTAAGCATGGACTACCCCAAATAGCAAAAAAAAGGCTTAGCATGGGGGGAGGAAAGGTCTAGCAGTGAAGGGGTTAAGAAAACCAAACGTAAACTAAGAGAAAGTCACAGCAAAATCTTTGCAACATATGAGGTGTAAAAGCAGTGTTACTACCTTATTTTATTTGGTTTACATTTTTTTACTAATTGCATAATAAGTGATCGCCATCTGTTGTAGGCTTCGAAAATATGTTTTCATGATTTGTGCTTTGTCTGTGTTCATATTGCTTTTTAATACATCGGGTAGTTTAGCATATTGCGAGATTTTGATATATTTGCATGTTTTATGTATGTGTTTAATCTGCGCTGATATCTGGGTAGCAAACAAAAACGCAAAAGACAGCACTGCCAAGTACTAAATAAAATTTGGACAATACTCAGTTTAGATAAGAGCTGAAGCTGTAATGTCGACTGATTAAATGTCTATGTTAAAAATTAGCATCAAAGCCAAACATATTTGAAACATGTTGTTTATGGGCTTCACAGGGACTTCATTACAACAGGAAGTGACTGGAGGCAGTGCGGTACTTGAGGTGTGCGACGGTCCCCATATGTGTCTGATCTTTTATGTCTAACTGCCTAATGATAGATTTCAGGGAATATACTGAGGTTCCGGGCATACTTAATTAGAGGTCTAAGTATCTGATGGTAGATATTTAGAAATGTAATAGGCACTTCCGTGAATTCACGACTCTTCCCTGCGTGGGCCAGAGAGTAAGAAAAAAAATACAAATAATACAACGAATCGTGGAAAATGGCATTAGCATTTAAAAATGTTTTGTACACACATCTGACATACCTATTATAGTCAGTACGAATGGAAACAATTGTGTATAAATTGACAGGCCTGTGGACATAAACTCTGTCCACGTTTCAACACGACGTTAGGGAAGAAAAATATATTATTTTCTTTTGCAAATCCAGGCACACATTTTTGGAGACTGCAAGGACTCTACGTATTACGTTTGAGTAGGTTGGAGGTGCTTTGATTTCTACGTTATCCTTGCATAGTCCTTTTGATAATATTGAAGTCAAGAAAGTTTCACGAGGTCTAATTATTTGGCTTTGAAAATGTACTCAGAACCGCACCAGCGTTACAGGAAATAAACATGTTTCTCAGGGGTTTTTATTGCCCTTCATGATGGCTGAAGGTAAGAGAAAAAATGCGGCGATACTGTGGATTTACAACAAAAAATGAACTTCCTATCCCTCTCACAAATCTGAAAGGACTACAATCGATTGCCAGCTCCAAACAAAGACCAACCTGCTCTCTCCAGCAACCAAATAACCTAATCAGGCTCCAGCTAGGCAAATAGGCTTCAACTAATTTTTAGCTGCACTTTCAGCAAAATATTTCACATACATTTTTATTAATGAATAGTAGGCAGAATAGACACTCATTACAAATGTAAAAATATCTTTTTAAAAACTGTAAAACGTCAGTAGCACACACGCACATTATTGGGTTCATGTAATAAAGTGATAGCATCAGGTAAATTGGTGCACGAATTCTAGAAGCAAATATGGGGTGTCCTGTTCTACATCCTGTATAGGTGAGATGTCATGATAACTGGCTTTATTCCTGAATTCGCCTTGTAAAACTCAGGAATTTGCTGCCACTTAAAGATCATAGGTATTAAAGTTAATGAACAAAAAGTTTGAATTTTGCAACCATATTGGCTCTCATATTGACATGCATATGCTTTATATTAGGAGTTCGGTAGATTGGATCTAACCATATTTTTTCATAGAGTGGCTAAAGTCACATTTGAAGTTTTTCATTTGTATCTGTCTCTCAGGTCGATTTCTAAATTAAAGATTTGGCCGGTAGACTATAAATTCCTTTCCCTCAATATTCAGCATATCCATGTCATTGTTGACAATTTTGGGAAATTTACAAAAGGTCTTCGGAGAAATCAAGTCAATGTTTACAATATATTTCAAAGATGCGTGTTTTACATTCATAATTTTGTACCAGGCACACACAACTGGTGCAAGTGCCCTAAAAGCAACGCTAGCATCCACAGTTCTAAGAGGATGTTTTAATAGAAAGAGGCCTCCTTACAATCAGGAAAGCTTTTCAAATATCACCCTACACATCCGTTCCAAGGGTGCAAATAACCTCAGTATTCCAGATCCTATTGATGCAACTGTGCCAATTTGTGCTTTGACAAGGAGCCTAGTTGACAAAGCTGAATCAATCAATTTGCTTAATAGACACATTGAGTCTTAGTTATGAAGACCTTGCAACACATTTGCGCCACCGTTGCGTACATTTTCATCACGCATCTGCGGTGTAAACAATGCACCACGTTGCACCATATTTACAAGGTGATGCTTCTATGCAGATGCGTCACCTTGTAAAGCCCTGCGCCACATTACACCTGTGTCATGTACAATGTATGCAGGGTGGGCGTTCCTATGTAAAAAAAGGTGGTAAAAGTGTTGCAGTGAAATCTATGAGATTTCACTGCGACACTTCTAGGGTCCCACAGCGTCAAAACCTTACACCTGTCTCTTGGCAGGCGTATGGGTGACGCAGTGCAATGGGAATAGGCCTACCCCATGCATTGCTGGAGTTGCGTCATACTTGCAAACCAACTCCAGCAATGTGTGACTTTGGCATCGACAATTACGTCAGAATTCCTGACGTATTGGTCATTCCTTGCGACACGGAGCACAGTCCATTAAATATGGCGCATCCATCATGTCGGAGGGAGGGGCAGTGAAAACTGTTGCATCGCCGTTTTATCACAGTGATGCAACAGTTTTCAAAAATGAGGCCCATTGTATTGTTCATTTGCGATATTACCAATCAGCCAAATATATTTTTTCAAAGCCTCAACCTTTGAATAAATATTTTGTTTCGCCTAGATTAATATGAAGGAAAGGTTGAAAAGCTAATTTGTCTAGCCTGGAAATGTTCTTTGCAAGCAAATGCGAGTCAGTTCCATAGAAAAATGTCTTTGGAATGCATCAGAAATGTAAGTTCCTGCCCCTCAAAAAAAAAATGGAGTGCAGACTGCTTAATAAGTGAGGCAAACCTGCCAAATACAGTAAAAAAAATTGGGGAATGAAGATACATCTCTGTTTTATTGTTTTTCACAGGAATAAAAGTAGAACATTTCTTCAAAGAGCTTAGCTGCAATCTGAACCGCATGTTTTAATGTAGAAGGCCTAATGCATTTAGCAATGCCTTCAGGATACCCCTGTTTTCATAGTCTGAACCACAAACACTCTTAAACGTCCCATAAGTGCAATTCAGTATGGATTCGTTTTCTTGTTCATTAATAGCCATTCAAAGTTTGTGAAAATTTAAGATGGCAACTCATTCCAATCCTGGGACATACAGAGCACCTCAAAGTTCAATAATTCCCCACATGATTTTTAAAACTATGACAACTGATATGACCAATAGGTTTAAGAATCCACAAAAACTGAAAATATACCTGCAGTACTTGGTAGTAATATCTGAGCAGGATCTTATCCAGCTCACTAATGTAGGGAAACCATACACAATTTGATTTCACAGACCCACTTAAAGCAACACCTCCCCTCTCCTCAAGGAAATAGTATTCCATCTATGATCCTTATCTCCCTCCTAGCTTCTGGTCAGAACCTGACTGACCACCATTGAAAACCAGGTTCAAGAACAATATACATGCAGATTCTAGCTTACAGCAAAGTGCACGTCTACATACACAAAAAAGAATATGTTTAAGGGTGAGCAATGTCAACTTTATCTTTTTATATACACATAAAGATACATTCTGGATGTTGGTCTGTAACCAGCAGTGTATTCAATTGTGTTGAGTCTGAATGACAAAAAAACATGCATTGGCAAAGCCAATAGGTCTGTCATTCTTAATGTGACTGCCAGGGTATTTGCTTTGCCAAGACCTGTTTATTAAGCACTGTTACAAAGCATAGTAAAAGACGGGGTTGTGGCTTGGTGCGCGGTTAAGATGGCGTCTCGCTCATGAGCCCCTTTGGGGCCCCAGGCATGTAAGCTAGGCCGGTTGCCTCTATAGTCACCATCCCAACAATTTTCATGCAGTGGAAGGTGTGTGTCTGTGAAGAAATGCCTGTCTTGCCTGGAAATCTGGTAAATTAGGTGTTTACAAGCTTGAGAGGCCCGCAACTTCAGTGACGGTGTTATTTAAAATGATGGCATCGCTACACTACTTCAGACCCATGGTGAGCACATGTCATTTGTGAGGAAACTACAGCGAAACAGTAGCCATTCACATTTCTCCAAGCAGGTTTAGCGCTTGGTGGATCTGTTCTCTGGTAAAGACGCTGAAACCCTGGCAGGCGCTTTCAGGACGGTTTTCAAGACAGCCTCTCTCCACTCAGCCTGTTTCGGTCAGAGGTCATGGGCATGGCTCATGCGGCTTATGTGCAAATCTGAACATTTAGCAGGAGAAAGAGATCCCCTTATCTGAGGATCTTTGGGGGCAAGAATTGTTGGATACATGTGTTCCTGAGTGTGAATGAGAGTGTCTGTGAGTCAAATGCTGTCACCAGAGAGCTAAAATGGTGATGTCCTGATATCTTCTCAGTGCCTCTGTGATCGACCCGGCAATGTGGGGAGCCTGCTCTGAGGAATATCTTGTAGGTTCCCAATCATATAGCGGATCACAAGCACCAACCAGTTTATAACAGGTGCCTTGTCTGGTGGCATTTTACTGTTTGTCTACCCTTGCCCGACCTGGGGATCATTTGCAGCACCCTCCCAGGTCTTCAGCTAGACCCAAATTTTCTGCAACCTCCTCTGTCTTTCAATATAGCTATTCTATTAGTGTCTCTAGCACTCCAGGATATGATGTATTTAGTGCATAAAACAGTGCAATGCCTACCTGAAACAATTGACCTGTCTCGCAGTGTTTGATGGCGACATATTTGGCTACGCTCCCCTTCAGTCTCGTAAACAGATTGCCCTGCCCTTACTGAGACCCCTGGCTGGTTCTTAAATTCACATCGCAGTCTTATTCAACTTTGTCTTGCTAATAGAGGGGCTTGCTCTGGCTATAGTAAGACCAAGTTGCTAATTACAGAATTCCTGCCTTTCTCCTTTTACCTCACAGGGAGGCCCATGCCTGATAGTCAGGTTGTCCACAGGGTTAAGAATACCTAGTGGTCTATGATACATCTGGCTCCTCGAAGCCTGGGTCTGAAGGGCGGTTTCAGAGTTCTGGATTACCACGATCTGCCCTCCAAGGCCCCACACACCCGCACCCATCTGGACACTTTCTGGTCCTTTCGCATGTCTATTACTTGACTTTTCTTGCATATTATTCATTGTTGATGGGCGAACTTCATAATATCGCCGGATGGCGGAACCCAGGGGGAGTAACGTTGAAGAGAGAGATTCTAAAGCTGCCTTCAAGTGCATCAAACACTCACCACTGATCCCTGAGTCACCGATAAAAGGGAGTATTGATTCCTCCTCTACCCTGGAGGCACTCCTGCTGAAACTGAACTCAGTACACAACACTGCCCATAGCACCAGGACCAACACAGATCTACTTCAGGTGGAAGCAGCGGTATTCGCAATGACCTCAAAGACCTCACAATACGAATATTTGTTGCAGAGACTAGACTAAGTAATGTTGAAGACTACAACAATGGCTAAGCAAATAGATACAATGCCTCAAACACTCCCTGGTTGCTCTGAGAAGAGATCTTATTGAGCAGGAGGACTGCAACCAGAGAAACAATCTTCGTATTTGTGTCTCAAAGAGAGTATTGAAATGTCGGTTCATTCTGTGACTGAATTCCTAATAACATGGATCCCAGAATTTCAACTCTCCTTCTACAAAGACTTTGAGATCGAAAGAACAGAGGGTGCAAAAAATATCTCCTCTTCGAGACCCCTCATCTTTAAGCCACTACGTCATTACCGCACAGAACAAATCCTGGCACAAATTAGGTAAATCAGAATGATTAAATGGCAGGATCATAACATTTACATTTCTCAAGTGAGTGACAAAATTATTTGGTGTAAAGGTTTTCTGGCCCTCAAAAATAGACTGACTACCTTGGATATCCCCTTGTAATTTTCGGGTCTCTCTACATGTCCTGCATTATATTTAAAGGCCAGATGATATTCTTTGCAGAACCCGCAGAACTTTCGTCCTTCCTAGATGACAAATCAGAATCACGTGCAGACTTGGGCTGCCCTTTTGATTGCTGAAACAAGTCTGTCTCCTGCCTGGCATCCTTAGAGGGTGCCGGTTTGAAGTTGTCACCTTTGTTGCTCTCTCTCTTCTCCTGGCTAAGGAGGGGAGACATTCCTCCTGCCTGGCCTGCCTTTATGAGGTTGGTGCTTCTGCCAGTGGTGGTTCCTTACTATCAACATGACCTTGGGATCTTGTCCTGCTAGCCACTCAGGTGATAGTTATTCATTTTTTAGACTTTCTCTGACTACTGCACAAAGCTTCGGTCCTTACCGTACAGCAGCCTTTCACACAGCTATGTTCATGGCAGCCCTCTCCTGGCATATGGGGGTCTCGGACTATGTTTGGTTTCTTCTTCTTTTGAAGTGCCTACTCCCCTGCATCCTTTTCCTCATGAAAAGCAGTTTGTCACAGCAGGGATGTGTTTGAAGCTGATAGTCCTGCAACACAAACCACAGGAGTGACTAGAGTTCACACTTGGATGTCAGCCATAGTGATACATGCCTCAAAAGGTAACCCAGGCCTCCTAGCCCTTACTTTTTATGATTCTCTTATCAGCCCCATCTCTTTCCTGAGTTGCGCCGAGGTCCCTTACTTGAGACCTCTCACTGAAAAAAGAGCACCTTTTAAAATGTATAGAGGAGGCTTGGCACTCCCCTCTGTACCATCCACGAGCACACATACAACAACTGCATGAATGCAGCATACAAGTACTCCACACTACTGTATCATCCACATAATCCACCACTCACTGGCACATATACATCCAGGACTTGCATTTAACATGCATACACTGACCAGCACTGTGTCCTTCATGTACTGTACCACTTATAGGCACACATAGACCCTGCACATGCACTTATCATGCACACACTGCATTATTCATGCATTGTACCACTCACAGGTGCACATAGACCCAGCACATGCAGTTATCATGCACGCACTGAACAGCAGTACCTCTTTCAGTTATTGTCCCACTCAGATGCACAAACACCACCAGCAAATGCATTTACCATGCACAAACTACTCAGTTCTGCATTATCCCTGTATTACACCATTCCCAGGCACATACATACCCTGCACAGATACGCCACTTCTACGCTGTGCAGCACTTCACACCATTCTGATGTAGCCACGGTTGAGTTAGGTACACAGCAGCGGGACTTTTAAAAGTCAGCGAAACTGCAGGGCTCACTCCAGTGACACAGGTTAAAAAGGATTTGTTTTCTCCGATGGATCACTATCCTGTATGCTGCCACCACTGCAACAATGCTCCTTAACTCCTGGTGAAAGCAGAAGCCCTACACCACTATGAGCAAAGCCCTTTGTTTGTCCATCCAGATCCAGCAAGACCACAATCGTTGAGACAGACCTATTTCATGGTGTACATAAATGCCTATGAAAACAAAAATTAGCATTAGGATCCAGACATCAATATAGTTAGGCTTTCAGGCCAGTGGTGCATGTCCTTTACCATGTAGAGGACTTTTATGTCACAACAGAACCTGAGTCATGACACTTTGTACTTTTAAGTTCCAGAGGGTAAATGCTCTAAAGATATGATTATCATTGTTACCATGGTACATACTATTCTTTTAAGATTAGCCGCCACACACGTGTAAAAAGGTAGTTGGACGGTAAGTCACAATGAATGGCATAATGGATATACTTTCCCATGCATACCTTGCTTGCTAGGCAAATGAATGACAGATATAGTAGAATTTATTATTAAAATGTAGAAAAAGTACAGTTTGAAAAAAAAGAAATGTTACACTATGATACAGTCCTGAAAATAGTTGCTAATCTCCATATGTGGATATACATTGTCAGAAGCTTGCCAATATACCTAGGCATTTTCTTCCCCCAAACACTGGAAAAATGTACCCACGAAACAAGGCTAAGCACCTACACGTGCTTGAAGCACTTGGCAACATAGGTGTCCCGAATAGGTAAAATATATAACACTGCTGCATATTTCCTGATGTTTGAGCAACTTCCCCAACATTTTCTTGGAATCCCCTCCTTTTAATTCATATATGAACACATCTGAGCTTTCAACATTTCTTTGGAAGAATATCTATACACAGCACTTAACTTCATGAACCTGAATGTCCAGCTGAAGGACTTCCAGTGTAGGTCCAGAAGGTTTGTATCCTTGCCAGAAGGTTTACGATGTACTGATAAGACAAATGTGCATTAAATTAATCTGAAAAGAGTTAATTATTTTAGTCACTGGTAACCATAAAAATCTGGCATGGATTTGGCCATCCTGGACATTTGTTAGACATCCCTGGCATCCCTATCTTTGCCTCTCGCACTTGTTTGATAATAAGGATACCTAGATAATCATTCTTTGCAAGGAGTCCTTCTTCTCAATTTGCCTCTCACTCTCTTAACATTTTATTCATCTTCGCCTCTGCAAACATCAGCTTGTATCCTTTATCTTGGGTCTGGGTGACTGGGAAATGTATCCACCTATATTAAGCTTAAACTCGGAAGAAAACAGCGCACAACATGACACTATGGTACTTCTAAAGGGACCTACTGCATATCATATGCCGGCTGTTAGACCTGGCATCCTTGGCGTTGTTTCCCTGCTTGACTTTGTGCCTCTACCAGCTGTAGTTTTGATGTTGTGCTTGATTTTGTTTTTGCTGGCGTAGATGCTTTGGGCATTTTGCCACTGCTGATCAGTGTCAAAGTGCAAGTGCTCCTTATGAAAACTGTTAGTATGATTGGTTCCCCCTGATTGGCATATTTGGTTTACTGGTAAGCCCCCAGTAATGTGCACCATGTGTGCCAGGGCCTGTAAGCCAAATGCTACGAGTGGGCCTGCAGCACTGATTGTGCCATCTACATGAGTAGCCCTGAAAAATATCTCAGGCCTGCCACTGCAGTGTCTGCGCACAGTTTTAAATTGTCACGTCAACCTGGCAAGTGCCCCCCCTGCCAGGCCCTAACCTTCTTTTTTCTTACATGTTAGTCACCCCTAGGGGAGGCCCAAGGTACCCCTGTGGGCAGAGTGCAGTGTGTGTGAAAAGTAGGATGTGCCCTGGTGTGTGAGGCCTGTCCTAATAGTGAAATACTGCCAATTTTGTTTTTCACTATTGCAAGGCTATCTGTTCCCATGGGATAGAATGGGGAGTTTGCTTATAACATCTTGTAAGCATAACTACCCCTGGGAACAAGGTAGGAAAATAAAGTTTAGTATGCCTGAACTCAGAATGTTAAAATGCATCTTTTAGTAAGGGTGATTTGTACATTCTGTGTTTGAAAATACCACTTTTAGAAAGTAGGTATTTTCTTGCTTAGCCATCCAGTGTGCCTCTGCTAGGATGTGTATTGACTCTCTGGCTTTGGAGTGACAGGGGCTGGGGATGTGTGGTGGTTCCAGAGAGTCTGGATGAGTCAGGGATGGGCTAAATAGACCTGGGGTGCATTTAGAGTAGGATGAGATTTCCTTTCACCTGAATGGGCCTGGTCTGCCTTCCACAATGCTGTCTCCACCTCCTGCCAGGAAGCTGCACAAGAGAGGACAGAACTGGTTTTGACTGGGCACAGGGCTTCTCTGCCACCAGAGAACAAAGGATTTTGCTGTATAAGTTTTGGGGTCTAGATCCCGGAACTTTAGATCATCCCTGGAATTCAATAGGACCCTTTGCCAGGTAGAAGAGCTGGAGAAACTGAATAGAAGTACTGCCCCTTTGCTGTTTGCTGTGGGGTGTTTTCCTGCAGTTGCTGTTTCTGCGAAGGAAAGAAGAAGGACTTTGCTGTGTGCTGTATCCGCTGCCTGAAGGAAATCTCCAAGGGCCTGTTTGTGCTGACCTCCTGTTCTGAAGTCTCAGGGACATAAAGGGGCCCATTAGGATGTCGGGCGGATTGCGCCCGCCAGGCTGGCGGTAGCCACAGCCAGCCTGGCGGGGGCATTCCGCCCGACATCCTTCCCTGAATTCCTCCCGCCATATTAGTATGGCGGGGGGGACCTCGGCGGACGGAAAGACCGTCCGCCGCTTTTCCACCCTGGTCGCCTTGCGACCGGGGCGGAAAAGGAATAATATGGTGGCCATATTATGATGTGCTTTTGGCAATGCCTTTCAGTGGCGGCAATGCCGCCACGGAAAGGCAGGCGGACTTCACTCTGGGTGCCCCGTGCGGGCCTTCAGAGTGAAGGAGAGTAGGGGGGTGCACACGGGGGGTACCTGTGGTACCCCCCTTCATTTGCATTTACAAAGCGGCAGGCACCGCGCGGTGCCTGCCGCTTTGTAAATGCAAATGTGAAAGTGCTTTTTCAGCATTGTGGCGGGTGGTGCTGAGAGCACCGCCCGCCACAATGCTTAACATGCAGGATGTGCCCGCCACTGTGGCGGACACATCCTAATACCACCCCCAGGACCCCCGCCCTTATGGCGGGCGGTCCCGAGTCCCACTATGATGACGGGCGGACTAAGTCCGCCCGTCATCATAATGACCCCCAAAGACTTCACCCCCAGCTCCCCTGAACTCTGCTGCTGTGAGGTCTGACCTGCCAAGAGGGGCCTGTGCCAGTTTTGGACCTCTGTAGGTTGATGCTGCTGTTTGGGAGCTGGAAGAAAGAAGAACCATTGAGTTGGGTGACAATAAAAACCTGTTATTCAGCACTAAGATGCTAACGGTGAATGTGTGCTTTACAACTACTTATGCTATCATGCATTCATTATGTGATGTCGTTACTTTGTATTGTTTTATTAATATATTATGGTATTATCACTACATAAGAATTCTTGGCTAGATCAGTCAAAGAACTGTAGAAGATTCCTAATAATGTTGGTACCTCATTATTGTGTTGTTCTACAGATTTATTAGAGCATGGGCAGAATTTCAATTATGCTGGAGTAATCAGAGTAATTTCGTCAATTCCACATTACTCTTTGACGTGGATTTACCAACAATAACAACATTATTTCTGCTCGATTAATCAAGAGTAATTTGGGGGGGAAATCTTACTGCAAGAGCACATTTGACAAGCAGGAATGGCTGCTCGCACCCGTTATTCGTGTTCTGCTGCATTTCGCATTATTCTTAGAGCAAAATGTATCCTCCAGTCCATTTTTGCGAGAAGGGCGCAGTTTGCACTAACAAATAGCACTAAATGCCTGGAGTAAATTGGAGGAAAATCCCACCCCAAGAGCACATTTAGCAAGCACGACGGGCTGCTCGCACAACCTATTCATGTTCTGTTGCAATTAACGCTATTTCTTACCGCAGAATGAATTCTCGCACCCATGTTGTACATGAGAGGGCAGTTTTGTGCTAAAATATAGCACTAAGCACATATTTACTCTTTCACATAATTATGCATAATCTCTCGGAATACTTGGGTAATTCCACATAATCATGATAGACTGAGTTGCGCAAGTTACGCCCATTCTTAACGTATTGGTGTTTGAACGCATGAAAGTGTTTTTTGTACTCAATGACACTGCAGAAATAAATTTAAAAAAACACATTTCAAGACACCATTTGTTACACACAGAAGGATGTTCATATGTAACTTCAAAATAGATAACAAAAAAACGATTTAAAACTAAATTATTCATTCCCCAGAACAAAACAATTTTCTTTTTTGTACCACTTAAGCTATGTCTAATGGGCAAAAATATTAATCACCTCTTGGAAAAATGTCTGCAGAAATCTTACCATAGTTATTTATCTTAGTAAATATAAATAGAGGACCTCAGCTCTATTTACATATCTTCATCTTGACCCAATCTTAGTTCTTTTTTCCTCATTGTCAGCTGTATCAATCTTGCAAATGTTTTCTCAATAACTATTTATACATGTGCTCTTTGATTCCACACACTGACCGATTGTTTATATTGTTTGAGAGCTTAAAAGAGACACAATATCATTTTTCATCACAGGGGATGGGAAATCCAAACTGCGAAGAAAGTGACCCTTTTAAGAGAAACCACAGCAAGCATGAAAAGTCAAATATCTGCTCCCAATTGACATTGCGGCTTTGCAGCCCTCTTCTTTCTTCAGATTATGAAACAATCCGCCGGTGGTCCAGAAATTAAAGTTTTGTAATCGAGACAGGAGGAAATGTGACAGAGATGTGCCATTAAGCCGCTTTCTTTTTAAAGGGGTTAAACCTTGGATGATGTTTTTAAACTTTTGCAAGAACTTGCCGCTGCTTTTTAATTTTCTTTATAGATTTTTACACAAAAAAACTGATGCAATTAAAAGTTAATTTGGCACAAAATGTAGATTCACACATGAGTAAAAAAAGGTTCACCTATGAAAGACTTAGCAACTTAACACTTTTCTGTACACCTGCTCTAAAAAGCGAGGAGGCGCTGCTCTTAATAGTTGCACATGCCGGATACCGTTCGACTTGCTGACGCATGCAGAACATGCTGGGAGATTTTTCTCTACCCTGATGTAGCGGCCCTTTTCAATGAAGGGACTTTTCATTTACAATTTACCACGAGGTATAGTATTTCCAGAAGGAGTTATTTGCTTACAGCACACTGTGCCATTATTGTGTTTTTTTTTATTGAAATGTAAATTGTGGGAATACTCTGACCCCATTTTTTGTGCAAGAAAAGGGCACAGTTCTAATGTTCACTGGGCTTGAAATAGTGCTGCCTTCTCTGTTGGTAATGGAGCTTTTTTGTAGATACAGGTGTATATTGTCAACATCTGCATGGTAACATCGCACTGCGCGTCAAGATATGTTTGTACCGACAAAGACAAGCAAACAAACACACATGCATGCACACGCCCCACCCCCTAACACACACACTCGCATAACCAGGCAAACCCAAGAATGCAGCCACATTTATATTTTTGATCGGGCTCAAAGCAGAGAAAAGAAGAAATTTAAAGGTAATGGGTATTTGATTGATGAAGAAGTTCAGCTTGACTAATAATATTTGTATGAAAGATTTTTGCGTATTTATACTTGCTGGCATAAAAAGTTCAAGGGGTATTAGGATCCAGTAGTTGCCCTGAATTCTCATTTGGTTTAATCTTTTTCCTGTTGTTTCTGTTGCTAAGTAATAGGAAAACTCCTAATCCATTGATTTATGAATTTATTTATTTTATTTATTTTAAGGTTTTATAGAGCGCGAACATGACCCGTGAGGGTATCAGAGCGCTTTACAGATACAGTAGAGTATAACTCTGATCTCTGCGGCATCGATATCTTGATCCGTGTTTTGCGGCTCCAGCTCATTAGGCTCCACCTGATCTGTGAGAAAAGATCCTGAGCATCAGGGAATGATAATAAATAGGAGGATCCAATTCCAATATGTGAAGTCTTCCAATCTGTATCATATACTTTCAAAAGTTATTTTTTGTTGTATTCGAAAATTTTTAATTCATGCTGTGATCATAGGAAAACTTGGAAGACCTCACATATTGGAATTGAATCCTCCTATTTAATATCATTCCTGGTTGCACAGGAACTTTTCTCACATATTTATGCTTGCTGTCTCAAATTCCAAGTGTCAGACAATGAAACTACGGATGCACTTAAATTCACATTAGGTTCACAAAAATATGCATTTGTGAGGGCCATGTCCCAACTCCGCCTTACAGATTTAGGGTAAGTGGGATTTCAAGTCTAGATTGTTAGCATTCACATACCTCTTTCTTGTTTCTTCCACCATGGAAATGCAGGCACATTTTTGTCTTATTAAGGACTCCACGTGTTTCCAGGATGCAATTGCATATTTAACGGGATGTAGGGGATAGGTTTCCTCCAGGGAAACCTTGTGTTGACAAGGCAATAGTTTTGGCCTTTATGTCCTAATGCACACAAGAACCATTTGTGCTTGCCTGTTTTAGCGCATTCAAGTAAAATTTAATGGGTTTGGCACTTTTCCAATATTTTAATATAATTCCTTTTTCAAATTCACATCTTTGCCATTGACATGATTTGGGCGTGAACTCACAATAAATGGCAGCAAGGAGACAGTGTTGCATCTAGGCAATCATGGGAAACGGCATTTACAGTGCGGGCTGAAACATGCGTGCCATTTCAACACAAGCGGAACAATGCTTGCCTGAACCACGCTTAAGCCTCAACCACGCATATGCGTGCTTAAAGCAGGCAGCAGTCTAGATGTGCAGATGGGCGGGGAAGGGAACAGGAAGGGTCAGGAGAGGAAGGACCGGGACACGCCTGGTAAGTGGGGCTGGGGCCGAGTTTTAGGCGGGGCCAGTTTGTAGGGATGGGGTGGTCAATATCAGGGCTCAGGATGGCAGGGCTGGGGTCAGGGTAGTTTTTTGGGGCAGGAGGCCGGGTTTTAGGACTCAGGGTAGGGAGTCGGTTTATTTTTAGGGCTGGGGCTGGGTGGATTGTAGATGGGATATCAGGCTGTTTGGGCACAAGCCGGGTGCTGGGGTTTGCACTTTAGCATACATATTCCTTTACCATGCATGCTTTTACAATGAAATTTGTCGCAAAGGCATGCGTGGTAAAGGCATGTTTGGAAAAGACTTGGTCATTGTTCAGAGTGCGTTATTTAGGCATGCTTGGTTAAGTCATGCGTGGTTGTATCATACAACCAGTGATCACACAACACACCTTACAGGAGGGTTCTGGCCACTTAACAGTTACTGACACGTATTGACACACAAGTAGTCGCAGATACTCATCACCATCTGGAATACAAAACTTCTTTGCAGCACACATAACATCAGAGGAATTTAAGAGGACGGACGTCACCACAGAGGCACATTTTGGCACTTCAAAGAATCATCCTTAAATAACACGTCGTGCATTTTTTTGATTTACAGTAAAAAAAAATGTAGAAAGTACATTACTTTTTAATTAATTCATCAAACGTGCAAGGCACATTTTGTATTTTCAAAGGGTGTTTATGGGACCTAAGTACGACAAATTTTAAAAGTTCACAGTATTTTCCTTTCTAAAGAGGACGTGCCTACTCTATTTTGACAGAATGAAACATTTATATATCACACAAAATAAATCTTTGTGCATACTGAATGAAGAAAGGGATACAACTGGGAATGTCTGACACTGAAACACCAAAACCTGACTTCTATTCCAAACACAGCATTTACCTAGTGCATTGTGTAAGTATGGGCAAATCATTTTCTGTCTGTGACATTGTGCATATGTACAGTGCAAATACGATACATCCAAAAAAAGGCACACACCTCATACTATCCTCATGCAGGCATACCCAACTCAAACAGACATGCTTCTAAGCCTACACTCACACAGGCATACCACTCATCCTGTACTCTGAAAGAAGTACCACTTTCCCTGCACTTGCATAGGCACAAAGCTTGTGTTGCAGTCACACAGGCAACAACTTACCTTAAATTCATAAAATTACACCCTTCATGCGGCACTCACTCAGGCACCTCCAACCATACTCTCAAGCAGTCACACCCTTAATTTTAGCACTCCCATCTCTAACTCTGCACTCACAATGGCACTCATCACACTCCGTTCATATAGGCACACTTCAAACCATACAAACATACGGACACACCGCTCATCCTGCACTCAAACAGTACCCCTTACACTACACTAAACAGGGTTTGAGACCTTTGAGCCTTAGGGTAGTCTTTTCCCCAATGTTTTGCCTTCCTCATCCATTTTTCTGGTCTTGTTTTACCTGGAATTAGGACTGTGTACACTTTACTACTGCTAACCAGTGCTGAAGTGCTTGTTCTCCCTCCTCTAAACATGGTAATATTGGGTTGTACCCCATTGATATATTTAATTTACACATAAGTCCCTAGTAAAGTGGTACTACATGTACCCAGGGCCTGTAAATTAAATGTTACTAGTAGGCCTGTAGCACTGGTTGTGCCACCCACTTAAGTAGCTCTTTAAACGTGTGTCAGGCCTGCCAGTGCAGTTCTTGTGTGTGCAGTTTTAAACTGCCATTCTAACCTGGTAAAGTAAACCTTTTGTCAGATCCAATCCTTCCTTTTTAACACATATAAGTCACCCATAGGGGAGGCCCTGGACAGCCCAGAGGGCAAGGTGCAATTTATTTTTCTAAAAAGCAGGGCATGTACTTATAAGTTTTACATGTCCTGGTAGTAAAAAACTCTTAAACTCGTTTTTCACTACTGCAAGGCCTATCTCTCCCATAGGATAACATTGGAGTTGCCTCATAGCATTTTATAAGCATAAATTTCAAATGGGAAGAGTAAACAAGTGTATGTTTAGTGTCTCTAAAATACCAATTTAAAATACTAACATAGTAAAGTTGGATTTCAAATTGCAATTCTGTAAATGCCATTTTTAGAAATTTGGCATTTTCCTGCCTCATCCATTTAGTGTCTATAGCCTGTCTATGGTCACATGACTGGTTGTAGCTGACAGTTCGGCTTTGTGTATTCCTCCTAGACAACTGCATACAATAGTGAGCTTAGTTGTGACTGGATGGACCATCACTGACAGAATGGGAGGGAGGAGCGAGGCACAGCCCCACTTATACCTGAATAGGCTATGTTCTGCCTCCACACAAGGGGCTGCATCCCCATATAGTTAATCTGGAGCAAGGATGGGGAAGGCAGGATGCCTGGGGACTTCAAAGAGAAACATCTAGAAGCTCTGCTCCCACTTCAAAGGCACAACTGGGTGTAAATACTGGACCTCAGACATCACCACTTCAGTACAGTTCTGGACCCTTGGATACACTGCCAGGAAGACGAACTGCTGTGCTACTAAGGACTGCAACTGTGCTGGACTGCACTCTGCTGGACTCCTGCTTTGTGGTGCTGACCTGCTGCCATCTTGCCTCTGTGAAAAGGCCTGGACCTGCATCTCTTGAACCCAGAGTGACTCCAAGGGATAGCTGGCTGACCTCCTAATCTGAAGCCTCAGGGACAGAACAAACTTGCATCTGCACCTGGACTCTTCCATCTGTGGGTCTTCCCTGCTAGGTGGTGCCCCTCCAGTCCTGTAACCATGGAAGTCTTCTACGTCAGACTTCGCATCACAAGCACTGTCGATTGGATTCTCAAAATCAATTAAACAGGACTTCACACCGCAGCCTAGTTGCATCCCGAAACCAAAGCATCGCTTTTATTGTGCAACTATTTTTCAACATGGATTCATGCAACACTCTCCAAACCACGATTTATAGTACTCTGCTAAGGAGGCCTAACTGGGTTC
This sequence comes from Lissotriton helveticus, assembly GCF_964261635.1. Lineage (NCBI taxonomy): Eukaryota > Metazoa > Chordata > Amphibia > Caudata > Salamandridae > Lissotriton > Lissotriton helveticus. The sequence continues at coordinate 406,471,886 of NC_136073.1, forward strand.
CTGTAGCCAATCCATGCTCCATCGCAGTCAGCTTAAACTTGTGACTTTGCCCCTGTTCAGTGTGACCAGATATCCATAGCTGGTGCTTTACACCACTTGGGGCTATTATCTCTAAAAAAAAAAAAATTTCATGCCTCCAGTTACACGAGTTAGAATTTTGTCATTTTGGTCTTGTTTTATTTATTAAAAATCACTCTATTTTTCTAATACGGTTGTGGGCTCCTTTTGTAGTGTTTTTTTCAATGTATTACTAATTGAAGAGTCGCAGAAATACTTTACACTTTGCCTCTGACTTAAGCTTGACTGCTCTGTGCCAAGCTACCTTTGGGTTTAGTACAGGTTAATTTAGGATTTGCCTGTGACTTCACCCTTCACCCGCCCTCAACCAGTAGCCCGATTTCTTATGAAGGGGCACACATGGGTACATATATATATACTCACTGACTTGCTGGTGGGTCAATACCAGAACATAAACACTCACAGCTAATATTGCCTGGTTTGTCACAGTCCTACACATGCTAAAGGGTCAGTACTTTGATACACACATTCACAGTCACCATGGCCACTCTAACAAAAGCTGGCTACAAGGCAATGGTATGCTTCCCCACTCTCATTCCACACATACTAGTATTTTCTGCTCAATTCTACTCACAGCAAACAGTTATGTACTCACACTCAGCTTCTATAATGCATGGATAGCCTCACTCATAGCTTGCAGAGATTCACTATTAATGCTCCACTTCAACACCAACAAATGCTGTGTAGGAATGTGCAAATTTGTGTAACATTTCCTCACAAAATGTAGTGAAATCCCATGACATTTTGTTAGATTTCTTTTTTGTGGATTGCTGGTGCCATGCATCACTTTTCTACCTAAACACACACTTCTTATAACAAAATATCACAAGATACCCATCAGCAGACTGGTTCAAGGAGAAAGTTTTCTAGTTGAGAACCAGTCTTCTGCTGTTACATAGGCCTTGAAGGGTTGATCATGGGCTCCACTCTTACCTGTGACTATTATCTTTTCAATCTTCATTTCGTTTCCTCTCTGGTAAACTAAACTTTACACACTATATGGTCTGGAAGAAAAATGACTCAAACCAACCCCACTTATAAATGTATACAAAAGTAGACAAGTAAAATATCAGTAAGTAGCTGGACACATGTCACCAACTCTCAGAAGCAACACCTTTAAAACTGGGTTAGCAACAGCAACAGTAACCCTGGGAAATGCACATCAAAAATAAATTAAGCCTCTGAATTTAATCAATAATATGTATTACAGGGGTGTTAAAACCCAGACATCCTGTTGCTGCCACACCCAATAAGAAGGGGGTGAAAATGGTTAACTAACATAAGATTAAAGCAATTGGGGTAGCCCACCTACTGTCACACACGTGTAGAATAATGTGCATGCAGAATAGACAGCACAGTAGTCACATCTTACTTTTTCCTTCCATTGACCTTTTTACTTAGTTAGGTGGTACACAGTCAGCATGTGTTTTGATCAGCAAACAAATATGTACAAGAAGATTGTGAATATCTAGTTTAATATGTAATTAGGTCCATGTCAATACCAAATCAAAATTTTCCCATTTTCTAGAAAGTGAGTTGATGCACACACTGAAGTTCATAAAACACTACTCCTGTAGTAACATTTAGCATACTCTTAGATGTCTTTGTGATTTGGCCACTCAACAGCAATAATGGGTATATTCAACTTCGGTTTATACAATTGAAAGGTCTGTGCCTTCTTTGAGCTTTTCCTAATAGGGAAGCACACCTTTTGGTGCTGATTTGCCAAGGCTTGCAAGTGAATGTAAAACATTGCTCTTGTAGTACAATTTCACATACACATAAATGCTTTCATGAATCAGCAGTTATATATGTTTTGAGAGTACAAAGTCTGTCAATCTATGTGGGAGGAACTGAGGTTAGTAAAGTTTGGTAACAGGGCCCTGAGGTCTTTCACTAAGATATCAGAAGTCATCAGCGAAAGCAAATAGTATGTAGAGCGTCCTTACATGTGCCAGGTAGAGCCTACAAAGTTCTCATAGTCACACCATGGTGTGAAAGAAAATGTAAAATGGCCATTATTGGGAAGGACCACTTGGTAACATCGGTATTGCACATTACCATTGCCCTGCAATACTTCACGTTTGCATTTATGCTATGATATAACTATGAAATCTCAATTAATTTTTTGCATTCTCGCTCATTTCTGCAGGCGTGAAAATGATGAAATGGTCATCTGAATGAACATTTATACTACACTTTTTATTTATTTCTGATACAACTAGGAAACTGATAGTGTTGTGTCCCATGTAACATCTAGCATCCCTTTCTTCAAAACTGCATTTCACATGTAACTCATTAATGGAGTCTGTCTTGATGGTAGACATAACTCGGCACAAGACCCTTTACTGATCTCATTCAAACGTGCTGGCATATATATGTCTTTTCACCCTAAGTGGGATGGGTATACCAAGGCGTGGGTCCCTTGCTCGCTATGCCACTGGATTCAAGCTAGCCTGGCTGATGAGGGGTGAAACCCTGAAACTGGTCCCAGGATGCTTGTTTTCGGTCCAGGGAGGACCTGGCTTGGCAGCTCGGGCTGAACTGATCCCATGAGGATCAGGGTCAAGACTGATTTGCATATGGCTGGGTCCAAACTGGTGTGGCACAGTGAGCAAAATAACAATGGATTTAACCCAGATCTCTTGACTGGGGTGAATGTTTGATTCATGCAGCATTCGGTCAATCATTTGTTGGCACAATATGGCATATACAGAATGGCACTAGATTCATATTAGAACATTGGAATGTTGGGAGCACCATTGAAAACAATGAAGTGCTCTGGGCTTCTAATGGCCGGTAGAAACCCAGAGCTCCAACATCCCAATATTTGTTCACAGCTGTTGCTGTGATCAAAGGTCTCACAGATCCTGAGGGGATTTTAATCCCCTCGGGCTTCATGAGGCTTTTGTTTTACAAATTAGAATATTCTGTCCTCTATGGGCGGAATGTTCTAATAACCTTAGAGGCTGCGGTATTGGGCTCTACTGGTTATTAAAGGGCCGCTCCCTTGTGAAATGCTGGAGCGTGCCTTTAATGGCCAGTACAGCCCACTACGGTGGGCTCTAAGGCTATAATAGATTTGCACACAAAGAATGATTCCACATATGCTAGTGTAGCTCCTACCTTATCACTGCATGTGTTTGAGGTCTCCTCATAAATAGCACAGGTATCAACACATCAGTTTCCTTACAGCGAACTATGCATCTTAGTGACAAAATATTTGTTGAGAAGCGCACAGTTCATATGCCACCGATTTCATTTCATATGTAACATAACGTATTTCCATGACTAGAAGCCTAAGTGGAAATATAGAAACGTACAATGTTACATCACAGTGCTAAGTGTGGAGGTGTATATAGAACCAGTGAAAAAGTAAGTAAGCCACATCTCAAAGATACCCTGGAACAACTCCGTCTGGGGTTGTCCGCATTAGGGAATGAAACTTGGCAGGGCGGACTGCAGATGAGGTACAAACTGAAGACATGTATTGGCCCCTTCTTTATAAGCACTCATTAGCTTAATGTAAATGAATGCTTCCCAGAGGAATGGTCATTGGTTGGTATTGCTTTAAAGTTTTTCATCTGTCATATTTCTGTTGTCATGTTAAATTGAATATTTGAGCAGCCTGAAGTACCTGTACAATCTACTGCTGTTTGGTAGTTTTTTTTCAATTTGTGGTATAAAATGCTAAGATTGTACTATTATTTCAAAATACCTTGAGCATAGAAATACTACACACTTTTCTTGGGAAGGAGAGACTTGCTGTGTAAACCACAATGTAATTAAATAATAAATGAGTGCCAGGAAAATATTTGTCTTTTTAGACAACCAACAATTGGTTCTATTTTGAAGATAAGTCTTTCTGCAAAAACAGTCTCCGCTTCCCTCACTTTCTATTTGGTATGGCGGCAAAGTTCCTCCTCTATTTTCACCTTCTCAAGTCAATACTGGATTGCTATTTACACTGTAGCAGTTTGAAAGTTCAACAGTCACCACTGAACACATCTCATAATACATAAATAAATGGGACATGGTAGTTACTTCAAGAATGGACAAATTATCACATATTCTAGAAACCAGCCCAATCCCTGAGCCTTTTTTGTGATATATACCTTAAATTCAGTAGCTCAGAAAGATAATCACTCACTGTTAAGATCTGTGTGCATAAATATAGGATGTACGTACGGATCCAATAAAGGCGAATTTGGCCTTTCATCATTCCAAGCATGCCAAATTGAATACCAAAATCAAGATTCCACCATGGCAGTGAGAGAACATTCATAAGCTGAGCACATCAAACTAAGAGGACACAGAAAAAAGTTCTCTGTTTCTTCCTTCTGTTGTATAATCAAGGCATCCTTCCAATTTGCCTAAAGCAGTGGGGTGATGAAAACAATCTGACTCCTGCTTGATCATGTTAACAGAAGACGGCCGGTCCACTGCTTCTTACGCCACAGATAAGTCACCATTATGTGTCTAAATCCCAAAACACTCTGCTGAATCACAAACTTACTCCCACACTTGAAAACACCACATATCCCTGTCATTTATGTTACCTTAACTTCAGCAACCTCAGTTATAGCACTGTAGTAGTGGAGGGATCAACAGGACACACTGTGCTAGTGTACATTACGTAATTTTATTACACTTCAAGGAATTTGCAAATAACAAAATACAGAGGTGATAAGTCCCATTCAGTCTCTCAGGGGGTTTCGTTCTTGGTGACTGGTCTCTTTTCCTTTTCCGGAAGCGTTGCTTTGTCCAAGCCGTCCGGGATTCCCCATTTGAGTGAAAGAAAACAAAAGAAGATAACCCAAAGAAAACAAGAAATGAGAAAATGAGTCACTCTTCTGTGACTTACACCAAAGGGCCACCTTCACCAGACAAAATGGGTAATTGTGCAGGTTGGGAAGCTGTGGCCTCAACCCTTGTTGTGAGGGGGTTCTCTCTTCTCCCGCCCCCTTTTGCTCACATGCAGTCCTGCATACACAGGTTTCTGCTCCCCAAGGTTTCTGCTAAGACCCGGTGCCCCACCAGCTCCACCAGAAGCCCTGTGTGTCCTGTGTCACTGCCTTGACCAACAACCCGTCTCCTGGGTCGTGGTGTGGGCATCAAGATCATCTGTTTTCCTGGGGCTGTACACTGCACCATGCAGCTGCCCGTCTTCGGTCCTCTCTGCTCTGGCGTCTCTGGAGTTCACAACCTCATCCCCGGTTCTTTCCTCAGCTTTGTGCACGGTGGCTAGAACTTCCTTCTCGGGAACCGTGGCCGTCTCTCCCGGCTTCCCGTCGTTCTTCTCCGCGTCGCCCTCCGCATCCCACACATCTCTTTTTACTTCCTGATTCTTCCTCCGCCCCTCATCATTCTCATATCCTCTGCTTTGTTCATACCAGGGACATGGTGGATCTTTCAACCCTGGTTCTGAGAGAGCTGGAATGTTCTCCATGTTTAAGGCATGGCCTACACTGTCAGCCATGTTGGAATACCACAACTCCTCACATACCTCTCCTCCTAGACATGGCCGTTGTGGCCATTCAGTAGATAGATATCTGGAGAGGTGGTCAGCACCAATGTGCATTTTTCCGGGAACGTGGATTGCCTGAAATGAGTAGGATTGTAACGCTAGAAACCGGCACAAAATGCTAGAGTTAGTGTCTTTATTATGTGCCAACCGGGTGAAAGGAGCATTATCGGTAAGGACAATTAACTTACATCCTAGGAGGTAATATTGAACAGCTTCACACAGAAGCACTTACCTGCTAGACGCTGCAACGCCGCCACCGCCAGGAGTCATTTTGGGGCAAACAGGCACCTGCTAGAAAGCCGCCACCGCCGAGAGTCATCTTCCCTCACGCCACACGCGCCGCCGCTCCGGGACTTCAATTCCCGGCAGCCTACGCGGCGGCGCGCCTACCAACGACGCGAGGGCGCCAGGAGGAGGCGCAATAAAGCGCCTCAGTTACCGGCGGAGCAGGGGGACACAGAAGCACTTACCTGCTAGACGCTGCAACGCCGCCACCGCCAGGAGTCATTTTGGGGCAAACAGGCACCTGCTAGAAAGCCGCCACCGCCGAGAGTCATCTTCCCTCACGCCACACGCGCCGCCGCTCCGGGACTTCAATTCCCGGCAGCCTACGCGGCGGCGCGCCTACCAACGACGCGAGGGCGCCAGGAGGAGGCGCAATAAAGCGCCTCAGTTACCCGCTGCGCGGGACGCGAGCGGGACGCCCGGGGCTAAGCCCGGGCAAAGGGCGGGCCCTCTACGGCCCTCATCGGCAGGAGGAGGCAGGGGCAGGGCCTGACCCCCTGTTTCACCAGAGACGCGTCCACAAGTAAGACTTAGTTGCTCTGTTGTTTACCGTGTTACATATAGATGGCGACTAAAAAGAAACCTGCTGTTCTGCCCGCTAATACCATGGATAATTATGTTGTACAAACAGTAAAGAAAATAAATGAACAAAGGAGGGAATCACTTGGGCTAAGCCAGTCACCAGATTTGCGCAGGTTAAGCCCTACCTTACCTATGTCAGCAGAGGATAGCCCTTTTGTGATGGTGGAAACCAGGGCCTCAACTAACGATTCACCTATGATTGAGTCTGACAGCCAGCCACTGATCACGTTAGCATCCCCTGTTATTTTGGATGTAGACTTTGATAATGTTATTGATTCAGATCCAGACACTGTTACTGGTCCTGTGGAGGACGATCTACCTCTGATTGAGCACACACCCCGACCTGTGCGTGCCTGTGTGAAGAATCAGCGGAAACAGGGTGGTCAAAGGCCAAGAGTGAAAAGGAAAAGAACATTATCCCCAGGTTCCTCGAGAGCTCCCCTAAAGGCAGTAGGGGAAGGGACTATAAGAAACAGAGGAGAGGATGAAATGTTTGCTAAACTGCTTGAGGTTGTAGAGGGTAAACTTATTGAAATTGTAAAACCTCTGATCTCTAAAATAGATAAACTCCAGGCGGAAGTAAAAAGACTTGGAGGTATGCAAACTAAGTTGACGGAGGAAATAGGTAGTCTTAATACTTCGTTATTAACAAGAAATATTATAGAAGGGGTTAATCAAGCTGGAGAAGGGATACCTGGTGTGCTGATCGATCCAGCCCATACGTCGGCCCCAAAAGTTAATCATAATATAACAACAGTAGAAGGGTGCCCGTTGATAGTTAATATTCCACAAGCACAAGTCCACGGTACAGACCCTCTGCAGTTTATCGAGGAAGCCTCACCTGTTGTATTAGTGTTAGCTAATGTACCCCAGTTGGATGACGGTATTATCGAGTCAGCCAGCTCTCTGAGTAGTAAGGCCCTTCACTGGCTCTCTGGTAATATGAGGTTAGCGCCTGGTGGGTTACAGCAACTGGCGCATGATATCAAAGCAGTTAAACGTGTTCCCTGGATAGGGAATCGCCCCAAAAGATTTAAAGGGGACTGCGTGGCGGTAACATTTGCACATCCCAATATACTTCCTAATGTTCTAACACATATTTTTCCACCTCAGCGTAGAAGAGGTACGGTGGTTCCCCTAACACTAAAATTTTTCCATGGGGAACAGCAAAATGTAACCCTACCAAAAACGCCAGCACTAGGATGGGATAACAACTTGAATAACAACTTGAATATGCATAACCGCTGGGCATCCCCCCTAGTACCAAGTCTGCTATTGCACAATAGACATGATGCCCTGTCTGGTCTTAACAACTGCGATTGACAAGAGGTCAGACACAAGTCTGCCGAAGTGGTTGCAGGAGTAGATTCACATCAGCCCCCAAATACAACTGGTAGTATACTGCCTAAGTCTGTGGGTACATCTTGCAATACCTTAGTGGGGGCGTCAACAACTTGCCTTATTGCCAGTTGGAATATAGCAGGACTAGTTTCTAAATTAAATGTACTAGGGTGGCTAGAACTAATCAGAACATTTGATATCTTATGTTTACAAGAGACCTGGTGTTTAAATTTTAAGGGCCTTGATGGTTTTGTAGCATATGAGTTACCAGCAGTGGCAACTACCTCAGGGAGGGCCAAAGGTGGTTTGCTAATCCTGATTTCTGTGAAAATGCGAATCAGGGTGAGGGAGCATATCACTGTGGGCAATAATTCCCAACTGCTATGGTTAGCGGATGAGGCAGACAAAAACATTCTGTTGATTAATATGTATAATAATGTTTTTGATGCCAGCAGATATATGGTTATTTTAGAATTAGACGTCGCAATCAAACAATTGATGAAAGCTTCCAATACAGTTTTTGAATTCATATATGTTGGAGATTTTAATATTTCTGTTTGCCCTCTCTCTAACCAAAAGTTGTGTGGTACTTTGAATCGTGTTGGAGAGCCAGCTACACACTTCCAACACAACACATATGGAGAAACTTTGAACTCCTTCCTACTCGCCTACGACTTGGAGATCTTAGAGTTTGAGCAGGACCGGAAGGGTGATAGTTTGCCAACCTTTGTGGGGAGAGGGGCGAACACTGTGATTGATTTTATTTGCATGTCTTCCGAATTAGCTGATTTTAGTTCTGATGTCAAGGTTGTAGACCATATGGTTAGTGATCATAACTGTCTTGTTATTGAAACTAGGTTTTGGGAAGTTTGTATAATTCCAGATAGTAGTCCTATTTTAAACATTGAAGTACATAGGCCGAATGGATTCAGAATAAGGTGGGCAGGGGATAAGGCTGAAGTAACTTCTAATTGCATTATCTCCTGCTGCTTAAATGACATTACATCAATTATTGACGAGAAACCAAATATGAAGGCCTGTATTTCCCACTTTATAAAAATCAATGTTTTTATTAGTAGTAAGTTTACTAGGTCTGCTGGAAATTTTAATAATAAAGCAAGGGGATGGTTTAATAATGCATGTACTGTGGCACTGAAGACACTAAAAAAGGCATTATCCATCAAACCTAGAGACAACACAGTTGTAGCTAAGCTTAGATCTGACTATAATTTAGCTCTTAAGCAAAGGAAAGTTGAATTACGTGAGGAAGCTTGGGAGCGATTTGATCTAGCGGCTGTATCGAATAATTGTACGCTTTTTTGGGCAGTAGTAAACAGCCCCTTTTTAAGAGATGATAAACTTCCCGTGTTAACCTCAAACGTGGGCAAGGAATCATGGGTACAGCATTTTTCTGCCATTTTTAATCCTAACACGGTAACGTTGCCGATAAGTTGCTCTTGGCCAGTACTTAACCTAGATATCACCTTACAGGAGGTCCTAAGTAGTATCAGGGCTAGTAAGGGCGGTAAGGCCCAGGGACCCGATGGTGTCCCAGTTGATGTGTACAAATTTGCGCCTGAGACTTGGGGGCCAGTACTAGCCAAAGTTTTTAACGCTGCTGTTCGCTATACTATTCCGTGCACCTGGTCTGAATCTATAATAGTTCCAATTCATAAGAAAGGGGACCGAGGAAACGCCAAAAACTACCGGCCAATTTCATTGCTGGATTCGTCCGTCAAGATTATGAGCCGTGTACTCCTCGTCCGATTGGAAGAATGGGCAGAGTCTAATCAAATAATGACAGACTGCCAATATGGGTTCAGGAAAGGAAGAGGTTGCATTGAACAATGCTTAAATTTGGAGCTCCTGATTGGGAAATACACCCGAGCAAAAAATGGTTCACTTTACCTCTGTTTCGCTGATTTGAGCAGCGCTTTTGACCTGGTGGATCACGCCATACTATGGACTACTTTGCTAGAAATGGGAGCACCTAGGGAAATTATATATTTTCTGGCCCGTTTATACGAGAGGCTTAGCTCGAGTGTCCGGTACGGGCCTTCGGGCGAATGCACAGACAAATTCAGGGTCAGGAGAGGTATCAGACAAGGGTGTGTATTGGCACCCTTGCTTTTCACTCTGTTTATTAATGAAATAGACTCGATCTTAAAGAGGGCACCAGCAGACGCACCTAGAGTAAACACAAGCACCATCCCCGTGTTACTCTATGCGGACGACGCTGTGTTGCTCTCTAGGACACCCCGGGGTCTACAGCTTTTGATGGATAAATTTGTGGCCTTTATTGAAAAAAGAAAGCTGGTCATTAACAAAAGCAAGACATTTGTGATGGAGTGCGGAGCTAGTAAGGTGAAAATTAAAAAGCCCTATAGGTATCTCATTGACGGCCAAGTGGTGCAGTCTGTGGAAAACTTTTGCTACCTGGGAGTTAACTTTTCCAAAAATGGTCACTGGGATGTCGAGCACAAGGTGGTGCGCGACAAAATGATCAGGAGTGCCAATGGAATATTTGCATTTGCAAGTAAATTAGGTAGTAGAAGGCCTAAAGAAATGCTTAAGATCTTTGAAGCTAGGTGTCTCTCGGCTGCCCTCTACGGAGCAGGGGTATGGGGGGTATCCAGGGTAGAATCTCTACAGGTAGAAGAGAATATGTTTCTGAAAAAATTACTGTGTCTCCCGACCTCTACTGCTAATAGTTTGGTCCATAAAGAACTAGGACTACATCATATAAACGATCTATTATTATTGAGACCTTTGATGTTGTGGCGTTCGGTCTGGATGAAAGACGAAACCTCATTTAATAGGGCCGTCATTGAGGATTGTTTACGTCTAGACTATTTTCTCAAAATCCCATGGATTAAATACACAATTGAATCCTTCTCTAGTGTATTTGGGTTTAACGTTACATTAGATCACTGTTCTGCCTCGGATCTCTCTAAGGAGAGTCTGAAATCAATTTTCTTAAATCATTGTGCAGAAAGACGAGCTACGGATGATCTTAAACTTTCCACCTGTATACGTTATAACCATTTGAACGAATTTGTGGGCCTACATCCTTACCTCCTCCAGGTGACCAAAGGGCAACACCGGTTTGTTCTCACCAGGATGAGGATGGGTACGGTCCACCTATTGGTTGCATTCCCTGAGATTAAGATGCGCCCTACAGGTCCATGTCGGTGCGACAATATTTCAGAACAAAGCACAGAGCACTTTCTACTTATATGTAACCTGTATAGCGAATGTCGTAAATTCTTTTTAAAACCTTTATTTAATAAATTTGGAGCAAGAACTGTTAAAGCGGCAATGAAATTACTTTTTAACTTGCATCACCCTGACATCTGTTTTTATACGGCTAGTTATTTACTTAGGGCCATTAGCTATAGGAAAAGCATGATTTTTTAAAAACAAATATCAAATTTCTTATAATATTTTATTTATTGGAAAATTTTTAAGTGTGTCATTTGATCGTTATATGTATCTTACTGTATTTGTAGCTGATTGCGATTGTTAAAGTGCATTTTCTTTTAACATGTATTGTATGTATGTACTTTTATGGACATGATTTACATGTTTCCGAATAAAGTTTTGAATTGAATTGAACAGCTTCTATTTCCCATTTTATTACTAGGCATTCTTTATCTATTGTTGAATAATGCAGTTCTCTGGGAAACAGCTTTCGACTAATGTACAGAAGTGGTTTCAGAACTCCCTGCTGATCGGGTTGACACAAAACATCCCCCAGTCCCTGACCTGAAGCATATGTCTGCAGCACAAAGGTTTTTGTGAAGGCCGGACAATGAAGAACTTGTCTTGTACAGGTGTAGTTCTTTAGGGTTTCGAAGTTAGCTTTGTGGTTGTGGTTCCACTAAGATATATGTGAAGGATAATTATCTGTAAGGAGGTCTGTGAGAGGCTCCGCTATTGTGGAGAATTCGGGGAATGAACCTGTGGAAATAACTGATGAATCCTAAAAAAGAGCATATATTTTTTTTAGTTGTGGGGTGGGGATGTTTTAATGGCTTAGGTTTTATCCATTTGTGGATACAGGAGTCACACCTGAATGGTAAACCCTAGGTAATGTATTTTATGTGTGGCCAGCATTGACTTTTTTGGATTAATTGTTAGGTCTTCTTCTCATATTGCATCAAAGACAGAGGCCATGTGTAAGTGGTGGTCTTCCCAGGTTGAACTAAAAATAACAATATCATTCAGATACTTTGCGGCATATCTTCTGTAGGGCTTAAGGATTTTGTACATAAGTCTTTGAAATGTTGCTGGGGCCCCAAGGGGAGGACCTTGAAATTATATAAGCCAGAAGGGGTATAGAGAACGCATCTTTTCCTTGGCTTGGGGTGTCAGAGGGATCTGCCAATACCGTTTGTGAGGTCCAGTGTGGACATGAATTTAGCATTCTCTAACTGTTCAATTAGTTCATCAACATGGGGCATGGGGTATGTATCGAATTTGGTGATTTTATTGACTTGTCGGAATTCTATACGGAAACGCAAACTTCCGGCAGGCTTCGGCACTATAACATCCAGGGAACACCAGTCACTCTGGGATGGCTTAATAATACCTAGCTGTATCATAGATGTTACCTCCTTTTCTGTGGCTTCCCTTCGGTCGGGTGCTATGCGGCACGGTTTCAGCTTCACAATTTGATCTTTTAAGGATACTATATCGTGGTGCACGAGAGGGGTTAGGCCTGGTGTAGTAGAGAAACGGCCGGGATATTTATCTAGCAGACTAAGGAATTGTTGCTTCTGTGTGGGGTTTATCGCTACTCCTATGTTAACTCTGTCAATTCCGGCTTCTTGATGGGATAGCAAAGGAATATCTAATGGGGTAGTAGTATTGACATGTAAAATGGGCACCTGTTCTTCTTTAGGGAGGGAAGGTTCTTCCCACTTCCTTAGGAGATTAATGTGATATATCTGTTGTCCTCCTGATCATAGGGGTAGGAGTACGCTATAGGTGACGGGTGTAACAATTTTCTCTACAATAAAAGGCTCCTGCCATTGGGTTAGAATCTTGCTATCTGTGGAGGGGAGTAATATAAGGACTTTATCCCCCTTCTTGAATTCCCTCAAACAGCTCCCGCGATCATAGTACCTTTTTCGGTCCTCTTGAGCCTTTTCCATATGATCATGCACTAATTCCCATAACTGAGAGAAGGTGCCTCCCAGGTTCTCCACATATTCAAATATTGGTTTCCCCTCCTCCTCTTCGGTTTCCCATTGTTCTATCCCCATCTCTAGGATAGATCTTGGTTTCCTCCCGAACATCAATTTGAAAGGAGAAAAAACGGTAGAGCATTGTTCATGCGACCGAATCGCAGAGAGTACTATCGGTAGGCGTGTGCATGCACACCGGAATCGGTATTTTACCATCAAATTTAATTTGATGGTAAAATACCGATTCAGTAAGGCTTGTGGGACTCAGAAGAGTCCCACCTACATATCAAATTTACCGAATTGGTAAAAATACCGATTCGGTATTTTACAGAATCGGTAAATTTACCGATCGGTAAATTTACCGATTCTGTAAAATGACTGGCCCTACATCTCAAAATCCAATTACCGGTCGGTAACGGCCGAATTCGGCCGTTACCGACCGGTAATTGGCCACCTACATCTGGTCCTAAATCACTTCAATGTGGGCATTATTTGTAAAGATGTCGTCTAAGGTATGACCTGCCTGATGTGTAGACTCCCGTACAATCTGAGTGAGCCAAAGCTGGCTAGATTGTCGGACAGACTTAAAGTGTCTGAATTGTTTGCTGCCTCTAAGTAAAAATTAAAGTCCCCTAGCACCGTAAAAGAGTCAGTATTAAAACACAATTCCACACGAGTCTGGAGAGAGGTAATAAAGGATGATCTCGGCCCAGGTGGTATGCACATCAGAATTCCCTGGAAAAATTCGATATTATTTAGTTTTCACTCGAAAACATTGCTTCAGCGTCCAGTAGAGGTTCTGGTGCCATTCTCACCTTATAACATGCTCGATAAATTAAGGCTATTCTACCCCACTAGTCCCCATCCTATCCGTATTAACAACAAAGTAGTCTGCTGGAACTACCTCGTTCCAGTCAGGATTACTAGTGTTATTGGCCCATGCTTCTTTTAAAAAGATCAGGTCTGATTTTTCCAATTGCACAGGCACTCTAAATCATTTTTGTGTTTAATCACTGACCTAGCATTGACCAAGACACACCTAATAGGTTTAGAATTATGATTGATTAAGTTTTTTGGTTGAGCATTAGGTAGTGGAGCCAACTCGTCCTGCAAAGCATTGTACAGCCGTGAGTTATTAGACTGTCTTTCTTCCCTGGTCCTGTTCATGTCGGAAATACCTAGCATAACTCTGCACTGATTACAGTGACCAGGAGAAGAATTCATGCACTCCAACTTTAGTTTCAAGGCTGAGCACTCACCTGGATTGAGGCTCATGAGATCATTTCTGGTGTAGGCCAGCCTGGAAAATTGGGACGTGATTGTTGCGCTGGTCACGCTCTGGGCGCCGATGGGCGCAGCGGGCTTGCCTTTGGTGCGCCACCGGCATGCCCGCTGCGTGGACACTGCATCTGTTGTTTTGTAGCCAGGAGAAAGTGGATGGGACACTAGAGCGCTAACCGCCACACGGGTCCGCTCTAACAGACGGACACCGCAGTCAGCGGGAAAAGAATTCTTACAATGTGTCATGATGAAACACGGAAGGAGTCAATCCCACTTCTGACACCACTGTGGTAGTGGAGGGACCGACAGGACACACTTTGCTAGTGTATATTATGTAATCTTATTACACTTCAAGGATTTAGCAAATAAGAAAAATATTGAGGTGATCAGTCTCATTCAGTCTCTCAGTGGGTTTTGTTCTTGGTGACTGGTCTCTTTTCCTTGTCCGGAAGTATTCCTTCGTCCAAGCCATCCGAGATTCCCCAGTTGAGTAAAAGAAAACAAAAGAAGATAACCAAAGAAAACAAGAAATTAGAAAATACGTCACTCTTCTGGGACTTATACCAGAGTGCCACCTTCACCAGACAAAAGGGGTGTTTATGCAGGGAGGGAAGCTGTTGCCTCAACCCTTGTTGTGAGCGGATTCTCTCTTCTCCCGCCCCCTTTCGCTCACATGCACTCTCGCATGCACATGTTTCTGCTCCCCCAGATGTCTGCTATGATCCGGTACCCCACCAGCTCCACCAATAGCCCCGGGTGTTCTGTGTCACTTGCTTTGAACCACAACCCGTCTCCTGGGTCATGGTGTGAGCATCAAGTGCGTCTGTCTCCCTGGGCTGTGCACTGCATCACGCAGCTGCCCGTCTTCAGTCCTCTTTGCTGTCTCTGGGGTTCACAACCTCATCCCCAGCTCTTTCCTCAGCTTTGTGCACGGCAGTCAGTACATCCTCCTTGGGAACTGCAGCCATCTCTCCATGTTTAAGAAGCGGACTACACTGTCGGTCATGTTGCAATCCAGCGACTCCTCACAAGCACATACATAACATTGTTTTTCATTGTAAATGGCTCAAATCCTAATAATGTATAACAAAAAATAACATTCTTCTTCATTATAGATGACTTACATCTACCTCCGTATACATCTTGGATGTCCTTGTCCTCAAATGCTACAACATTAAATTGAAAACACCCAAAAGGATTTCCAGTTAACCACAAAACAAAATGACCTTCATTCTGCAGGAATTTTCTCCCAGTGCCTCCATGGAACTCCTCACCTCCCTTCCCCAATCTCTACCTGCCAAATAATTTCCTTCAACCAACCTGATCTACAAACCACCAGGACAAAGCAACACCTTTATTAGGGAAATCACTGACCTCATCACATATACATTTATCACCATGGCAATCATGATAACAACACACTGGTGGCGCTAAACTCAGGAGACCCCACAATATAAAACACTTTCACTGTGAGATCAGCAACAATATCACTTAAATTAAACTCAAGTAACATGTCACCAAACCTGCACAGAGCATTCTTTACATGCTCAAAATCATGATCAATTGTATGCCATTCCTTAATTAGCTTCCCGAACACACCTGAACTCAACAAACCATTTCTAACAATATCTCTCCTTCAAAAACATTCACATCAACTCACTTAAGGAAAAACATACAATCTCTATCACCATATAAACTGCTCACCATGAAGATGTATTGATTGACTATTTCAAACTTTCACAGTCAATTAAACTATGAACCATACAAACTAACCAATTATGTCTGGAGTATTCAATAGCTCTCCGCCTGCAATACTTCACCAGATGGCAGACAAGAGAAAAAGAGAACAAAACGTAATCTCCTGATGGTCTTACTGGAAAAATGCCTAGAGTTAACACACAAGAAACCTTTTCTTGCTAGTCAAGGCTGAATTCTGCAATTCTAACATTAAACAATCACTCAATGGGGAATACTCACTAATGCCACAAACCCCCTCCAGATCAATCAGCACTAGTCTCTACGGATAGACTCCGTGCAGTCAACAAAATCTTTTTATCAGTAATCAAGAAAATAAGACAACACATCAATAACAGTAAACACACCACCACAGCAGCCTCTACTTGAATAAGCAAAATACCCAAACAGTTCATTTTTTAGCACTTTCAGTTGAAGATCTCACCATTACCTTTCTCGCTGTCAAGGCAATCATGTCAAGGCAATCATCAGCAAATGCAACATACTCTTCTCAGCCACCATGAAATCCATATCTGATAAAGCATTCATACCATTTGTCATTACAATGAATGCCTTCCTCACACGTGGCATCTTCCATGAACACCTTCAAAACAGAACAAATCATTACACTACTGAAAAAATGAGCCTGAATCCTGAAGATGTAGCCAACCACTCACAGCTTTTGCTGAATCAGTTATTTATTGGTTTGCGCACTACCTCTCTGGTCATGGCCAATTTATCCAAATGTGACTCTCAAAATTGCAACAACTACAACTGAAATGCAGGGTCATACAAGCACTATTTTACTTTCCAGTTATCTACAACTTATACATGAAAACACTGGGAGCTCTTGTTTCCTAACGATGGAGTCAAGATTCAAAATGGTAAGCAACTGTTCCAGAAAGTTTTTTCAGTCAGAGACTGATCAACGAAACCTTTATCACTTAAGCATAGATGTTATCACTTTCTTGAACTTCATCCAGCATAGCTGAACACACCCCATCTCAGGAAATGTCACACAAGTCCAAATCCAATAATGGAGTTCCAAGATGTATTAGAAGGCATTCCTACTGTAAGTTATCATCAATATAATTTAATTTTGTTTCTGCATATATCCTTCTTACATTCCTGCATTGAAATAAAACACAGACTGCATAATATTCACTCCTATCTTCTGAGTCAAAATTGACTTTCCCAAACCACGCACAACACTTTTCAAACCCTGCTTCTCTTACAGCTGGACGATGGCAATGCCCAACCCACCGGTGTTCATGAATCTACCCTGATCCATTGAAACACATCCCCTGCTTGAAGTTCTCACCAACAAATGCAAGAAATTCACTCCTACCTTCTGAGTCAAAATTGACTTCCACAAACCAAGCAAAACACTTTTCGAACCCTGCTACTCTTACAGCTGGACTACGGCAATGCTCAACCCACTGGTGTTCCTGAATCCACAATGATCCATTGAAACGCATCCCCTCCTTGAATATCTCACCAACCAACTTAAGAAAGCCAATCCAATATTTCCAATTTTTATATTCAAGTGTCTGCCCTTCTAAGCCTGCATCATCTTTAACACTTTCTACTTCTTCTACAAAGGCGTAACACAGCCCACCTCCTAACCTGGCCTTAAGAAAAAAACTTCTCCAGGGCAAAAATAACCTGACAAGCAAAACAATTCCAAGCTAGAAGTGAAAAGTAAAAAACAAATTAAAAAAATTAAAACTCGCCTTGTCCAACTGCATGCTATATGTGACAAAAACCTTCTGCACATTGAGTTTTAATCTTACTCCCACAATTCACAAAAGATCTGTGTCCTCAGAGAACATCACCTCCATCCTTAAAAAGGGCTTACCATCTACTTTTGACACCATGCGCCTTACTCACATGAGATCTATCATCCAAATGCTGTCGTGCTTTTTAGGGCGAAGGCTACTAGACATTGAAGCTGTATGGTTTGCTAAAGACATCTCGTGGACATTTAGAAAGCTTTCCTGGGAATGCATTCTACCCATTGCTAACCATTGACTTTTTGGTTTGTAATTCACATTTTCTGGCTATTTGTGGGCTTTATTGTTTTAGGCTGTCCAGAGTGAGTTTGTCCCTCCCAAGGAGCAACGCCTTTTCACGCTAAATCTCATTGTATTCCAGGAGGGCTCCTTTCTATAAGCAGGTCTGTAAATCTTGTTGTTATCTTGTCACATATGCTGTGCATTCAAATGCAGTGGTCAATTGTCAGGTTTGTCTTTCAAGGGAGCTTGGTGTTTTCTTTTCTTTCTCTGACTTCAAAGTGAGAGGATTTATGTGACAATCTTGTTGCATACGGGGGGGCAACAAAGGCTTATTTTCCAGCACACAACAATAAAATAAACTCTGTTAATATTTGAAAACTGTATAGTTTTATCAGATCCATATGTAATGGTCACTTCAATTGAAAAGGTGCTATCTGTAAAGGCAGTGTGCTTCCACATCATGCATACTACACTCTACGCCACTCCACTCTACTCTGCACCACTCCACACCACAGCACAGTACTCTGCACCACTCCACTTTCCACCACTTTATGCCACTGCACTCTACTCCACTCTGTACCACTCCACTCTGCCACTGCACTCTACATTTCTCTACACAATTCCACTCTATGCCAATGTACTCCACACCACTCTACTCTTTGCCACTGCACTCTTCACGACTTCACTCTCACCACTGCACTCTACACCAGTCCAGTTTAGGCCACTCCACTCTACTCTGCACAACTCCACTCTATGTCACTCCATTCTATGCCACTCTACAACACTGCACTCTATGCAACTGCACTCTACTCTGCACCATTGTACTCTATGTCCCTGTTCTCTATGCCACCCTACACCACTGAACGATATGCCAATGCACTCTATTCCGCTCTACAGCACTGTACTCTGTGACACTCTACTCTGCAATACTGCACTCTATGCCACTGAACTCTCTGTCGCTCTGCTTTCCACTACTGCATTCTATGCAAAGGCACTCTACACCACTACACTCGACTCCTCTCTACTCTGCATCTCTCCACTCTACTCCACTGCACTCTGTAGTACACCACTATATGCCACTACACTCTATGCCACTGCACTCTGTGCCACTCCACGCCAATGCATTCTCTACCACTCTACATTATTCTACTCTACTCTGCACCATTGCACTCTAAGCCACTGCACTCTTTGCCATTGTTCTATATGCCACTGCACTCTATGCCACTCTACACTGCACCTCTCCACACCGCCACACTCTACGCCACTGCACTCTAATAAACAACATTCTCATTTATGCCACTGCATTCTATGATACTGCATTGCACCCTGCTTAATTCAATGCCACTGCACTCTACGCTCCTGCATTCTACACCCATCCACTCTACTCTACTCTACACCATGCCACTCCACTCTGCTCTACTCTGCACCACTCTACTCTACGCCGCTCTTGAATTGGTGAGACCTATTGGCCTAGCCAATGCTTGTTTCTACATCCTGTTGTATCTTCACCATTGCGCTTAATCAAGATGTGTACTCTATACATATCAATATACACATACTAATAGTATCATGTATTACAGTAGGAAGAAACAGAATAAATGTGATTGCAGGCTATATAAATATGTCACTATTATTATGCAGGTATGTTTCTTTCCTCCAAGCCCTCATATTGGGCTCTTCTATCAAAAGTTTTACCCATTCTGTGTCCATAGGGAAATGTGTTGACATATAAGGGTCCTCTGAGATGAAATGATGCCGGCACTTGTGGAGGATGGGTAAAAGCTCAGCATTATACAGTAGTAACTAAAGAAATGAACGCCTCAGCAAGGTCGAAAATCCATATGACAGGAATTAAATGCTATAATCAAATTGTTTGTGCAACCATTTAGCATCTCATTTTCTTGCTGTGCAAGCTGAGTGACTTCTAGAGACAGGCCATCTCGAAGTGTAACAAAGTGCACCAATAACTAACATGGGATTAAAAGAATATTGATAGCCCATGACAGGCTGCTTCCTGAGAAATGTTTCTTGGTCAAATAAGAGCAATCATTAAATATATGAGGGTCAGTCAATTTATTCTGCGCTTTTTACATGGATTGATTAGTTAGTAAAGTAGCCGGGTTGGTGGGCAATTAATGCTTCTGTCTCTTTTCACAAAGTTAAAATGATAATTATCGAAGTGAATGGCTCAGCCTGACTTCCAGGTAAATACCACTTTTCCTTTTTTTTACTTAATAAGGTGTATATTAAGGTAGCACTCTGAAATATACTTTGTTATTTTCAACCTTTTCTACTGTTACCCAAAATAGAAAATAACTTGTTATACAATATTATGCCTGCTGATTTGACTGACTAACTGACCTCCTGATTAAAGTAATGTTTTTTTCCCATATACTTTTTGAGGGTTTAGTGTTGCTTTATTCGTTATTTTTGAAGCTCGCTTTGAAAGTAATCACAGCAACGACTTTGCTTTCTTTTGGTTTATTTTGCTTTTTGTGTTGTTATTGCTTTATTTATTCCACTATCGTTTATATTTTTCACATTCTATGGACTCCAAAGAGCCTATTTATGGGTCTCACCTTTGGGTGGCTCAATTGAATTATGCGATTGTGCGACTTCCGTGTTTTTCGGTCACTTAGAGATATTATGCATTTGCCTCATACTGCTGCATAATCTGCAGATTTTAACAAAACAAAAGGTTTCTAGGTCAAACGATTCGAAGATTATATAAAACACAGCGACACATGTTGCCACGCAATAGAAGGCCCTTTGCTGGTCAACTTTCTGTTGCTTATCACTGGTACTAATGAGGTGCAAAGGATTCCAGACAACGTTAACCAAGGTAAAAATGACAAAACAATGAAGTAATGCTATCAAAACAATTTGCCTTTTCATGCCGCATAGCTTACTTAGCTCTGCTGCACAGTCAGGCTCTCCCCTTCCGTAGTGGCCCTGCTTTTGGGTTTGCCTATAGTGGTCGGGAATCAAGGCCCTGATTCTGGACGCCTGTGATTGCTAGAAGTATTCTCATGATTTCACAATATATTTCCAACTTTCCAAACATTCACACAATCCAGACGAGTACATATGAAAATCTAGGAAAATAGTAGACTTCTATGGATGCTCCTCTCCCACTAAACATAACTCCTTAGATTACTGTGAGTTAAAGTCATCAGGCCTCAGAATCATCAAATAACCTCTGATCAGATTGAATCATTTTTTTACTGTATGCAGTGCAGCAAACACATTTGCTGTGCTACTTTCTACAAGGTGAAACACAGTGCAGTGGTACAGCCACTAAGATTGACCTGTTACTGGTGTTAACTCCTTTGAAATTAGAGAAACACCCCACCATGCATGTCACAAAGCCTTGCACAATGGTGCAGAGGTGAGGGGACTGTTTTGCATAGGATTTGTGCTGGAGGCACAACCTTCCAGCCTAATTCACAAGAAATCAAAGCATTTGAAGTGTTCTGTCCACTACAGTATCCATGCAATGCTTGAATTTCAAAAAATCAAAACATTTCCCCTTGTTAGTGCCTGCTTCACAGATGCATTCGTTTTTGTCACAAATCCCTGAAACAAATCCCTATTTTAGGATTTAGGACTTTGCATTAAGCATTGCATTTGGTGAGGAAATTATGGCTTGTATGTCTGTTGTGTGAGTTGTGGATTGTGCTTTCATGTAGAGGGAATAGAGGCAGTAGAGTGGATGCTATTGAGGCACAATTATGACGAAGGCACCAATATCTTTCTGTTAGAATTGTTACACTTTTGTCTATACCATGGATATTTTAGCTGGCAAAAGAAATTTTATTTACAAAGGACAGGAACCTCTATGGGTTTTACAGGGGCACCGACCTTTGCAAATATTTTCATGGCCAAGTATGAAGATGAGCATGTGTTGCAAAAGACAGAATGGACGGATCATTTAAAAATGTCTGTTCGATATATAGACAACATACTGATCATTTGGAAAGGTACACAGGAACAACTGGTAACTCAACTTGATAAATTGAATGCATGCCATGATCAAATCAAGATAACTCACTCACATGGTCCATTAGTGATGAACTGTCTAGATATACTGATAGAAAGGCGAGACAATGTTTTGACAACACGGTTATACAAAAAAACAACTGACAGAAACAATGCGTTGCACTACCAGAGTTTTCACACACAATCCTTAAAAAACAATTTACCGTACTCCCAGTTTCTAAGAGTACGTAGGATATGTTCAGATGAAACACTAGGCATTCAAGAGATGGAGATTCTTGCACAGGCATATGAAGCCAGAGGGTATCCTATTAAGACCATTAATGAGGCTAAAGAGAAGGCATGTCAGATACAGAGGGTAGATCTGTTGGAAAAAACTATGAAGGCACCCTCAAAAAGGGAAGTATTTGTATTAAAACATTCAACGGCAGCAAATGCCATTAAAAAATGTGTGATGCACAGATGGGAAATCATTGAGCAGGAGACTGATTTTCGCCAGATTTTTGTTTCTAAACCAATGTTTGCGCATACTGGATCAAAGAATCTCAAAGAAATTTTGCAGAGGGGTCATGAAACACGAGTGACACAAATTGTAAAGGAATGATGAAATGTTTTAATTGTAGTCATTGTGGCAATGTTATGGTAGGAGATTGTTTCACACATCCACATACTGGTAAACGTATAAAACTTAGACACACGGCAGATTGCAATACAAGTATGGTAGTGTATGCAATAAAATGTCCTTGTGGACTAGTATATGTGGGCAGAACCCAAAGAAAAGTTAAAGTGCGTATGACTGAACATAAGAGCCTTTTCCGTACATTTAATCAGAAGTCAAATTTGGCAGTGCATTGGAAAGAAAACCAGCATACAATACCACAACTACGATTTACAGTATTGGAAAAAATTGATGAACAGGCACATGTTGATGCCAATCAATATCTGTCCCAAAGGGAAACTTTTTGGATACATTTTTTAAATACTCTTGAACCTTGTGGTCTCAATGACAAAATCGAAACAACATGTTTTTTTAAATTGTTTTATACTTTTGGATACATGGAGCTATATTTTGCACATAACATCACTGTGCATGTGTGCACATGGGTTATTATCCAAGATAGTCAACTCCCCGTGTTGGGGGATAAAGAGGTATTTTGAAGGAGTGAATCAAACTAGAACTGACACTATGGTATTGATATTGTAGTATCTTTTGTGGACTTAGTGAAGTTAAGTGTCTGTTCAGTCGTTTTTGTAAATAGGGTGAGTAGTAACACACAGCAATAAGTTTCAAATCTTATTTCTAAGGATACTGACTGAGAGGTATACTGGCAGAGGCTAGCGACATACACATTTAATTAATTAGTACAAGGAAACTAGACTGATGACATTCAGGTAGTGAAAAGTTTTGACATATAGCTTATTCGCGCTGTCTTTTAGTCATTTAAAGATGGTAGACGTGAATTTGGAAGAATCGAGGATAGTCCTATGTCGATTTCACCACCATGCGTTACACACGGAAAAAGTCCGACCGCAGAACCTGTCGGGTAGCCAATGATCAAGTACAGCTGGCGAACACGGAGTTTGTGAGCAGGGAGAGCGTCTATCAACAGGTAGGAGACCTCGCAATGGTTTAAAAACTGGGGTGGTACAACAGGAGCCGCGTGGAGGCTGATAATTTTTTGATAAAGTATTCATTTCTTGTAGTACTTAACATCGGGTTAAACCAGCACGGATTGGGAGACAGAGGAGATCGCTAAGCCAGTGAACTCAGAAACGAAGGTATGACAGCATTGCAGAGAGGGATGTGTAGCAGTGAAGTTTAAGAGATGTGGAAACTTACGTTGTGGTTACTGTTTCAGGTTTCTTGGTGTGGATTATACACAGGTTAGTGTAGCATGTTTAATATAGAATAAGGCAAGCACCATGGTTGGGTGAGAAAGTAGGCTAATAACACACACAGATAGGCCTGTGATTTTTTAAAAGCATGGTGGCTTTTGTTTGTGGAGGCTAGTTCACATTTGGATTCACTGTTTTTAGATAAAGCATGAGACCAACCCAATGGGCTCACACGATCAGAGGTGGTCCTGGTTTATAGAGCTTACAGATAGTCACTAAAATTGCAGTTGATTCATAAGTATCGTTTATTGTTTATTGTAGCATTCCCCTGAGGAAGGTAGCAATACCGAAATGCATTGGGAATAAGATTACATTGCTGTTCATGCTGTAATGAATGAAAAAATCTGCTGTATGAAGAAGAAGCAATACACACCTTTTTGAATACAAGAAGCATAAAAGAAGAAACGTTGCATAAACATGAAATGATTGTTATTGATGTTTTTTTGTAACCAGATGCACTTTTTGTGTTACCATTGTGCGACGTGTTATGTATAAGATTTGTTTGGGTACTGATTGAAATATTTGATTTAAGAAGATTCTGATATTAGCACCTACGGGGCAAGTGTAGCAAACAGGTTCTGTTTGAAGTGCTCGGATTGTGCTTTCAACCATACCTTGAGAATTTCAGTGTTTTTATGTATTAATTTGTAACCATGACTGCACTTTAACTGAGCTGTTTAAGACGTACAGGCTTTTTTAAACATATGTTGAAGTATTATGACAAAAGCGAACTATAATTTAACTTTTAACATGTTATGTAGTGCATGTTTGGGTTTTCTGATCATATAACACATTGAAAAGGAAACTGTGACTAGCCCTTAACAGGCAGCCAACACTCTGGTGCACAACCTCTGGCAGTGCGCAATGGGGTTGGGTGGAAGGCTTGACCTTGCACAGTGGAGAGTTGGCTGAAAGACCTGACCTTCAGCCTGCCCTGAGCAAGCTCTCTATGAGTGGCCAACAATGCATGGCACAGGCTTACTTACTTAAAGTAACTATAACAGGCACCCTTTCTATGCATTTCTAGTTACCTCGTTTATCACATCACTTATGACAGGCTTTATGACATCATTGATAACATCACTACAATATCTGAAATTATATCATTCATGACAACACTGTGCATGGCGGGGGCGCTATTTATAGTTACTGTAGGGCGCAAGTTATAGTTACTTCAGATAACCATAACTGTGATTTTCAGTGATTTTTGTTTGTTTAAAACAGTATCTTTTAACTGACATTTTCAAGTAACTATGACGCCCCTTTAACCTTTATTTATTTTAAAGAAATTCTAACTTATTAATTTTATTATAAATTAAGATATTATTACTATTTCTAACTATGACAGCACTCTAGCCATTGGGGTTTTTCAGTAAATATATGTATGTATTCACTGAAAAAAACAAAGGTTACAGGGACGTTAATCCGTTGACTGAAGCGAATTCCGCTGAGGTGCGGGCAAAATAATAAGTGGGCGGGGTTCGGACGGCCCCGGCTGTCCTTCGCACGCGCCCACCATCCAACGCATGGGAGGGGTTAAAGTTAGGCTCAAATTTCACTCTTAGAAAACCAGCGAAATACAGCAGTTATAGTTAGCTGAGTGAACTATAACTAATGCCCCTACAATGCAATGCTCATGACCTCACTAATTACATCACTCATGACACTGTCAGTGACACTACTGATTACATCACAAATGATTATCCAGCGATTGGGAGTGTTTTCTAAATGTTTATGAGTGTTAAACATATATACCAAGGTACTACAAATGTTACATTAGTTTACTTTGTGTACTGCTAATGAGTGATACTATTTCTAACATATATTGTGTGTGTGACTGTGTGTATCCATGGGTGTGTGAGTTACTGGGCATGTGAATGGTTGTGTGAGTGGTTGTATGAGTGAATAAGTGGGAGTGTGAGTAGCTCTATGGGTGAGTCAGTGGCTTTATGAGTGGCTGCATGGGTGTGTGAGTGGGGTGTGTGACTGTATGGGTTTCTGAATGGCTGTGTGAGTAGCTGTATTGGAGAGTGACTATATAAGTGGCTGTATGGGTGAGTGAGTAGACATGTGAATGCTTGCATGGATGTGTGAATGGATATGTAAGTGGTTGTATGGGTGAGTCAGTGGCTGTGTTGAGAGGCTGTATGGGTGAGTGACTGGGTGTGTGAGTGGCTGCATGGGTGAATAAATGAGAGTGGGAGTAGCAATAGAGGTGTTTGAGGGGCTGTACGAGTTAGTGTATGAGTGAGTGGGTGTCTGTGTGAGTAGGTGTATGGGTGTGTGAGTGGATGTGTGTGTGAGAGACTCTGTGGCTGAGTAAGTGGGTATGTAAGTAGCTGTATGGGTAGGCCAGAGTAGTTGTGTGGGGGTGTGAGTGGGTGTTTGAGTCATTCTGTGGATATCATCGGTGATGTAATTTGAAATGTCATCAGTGATGTCATCAGTGATGTAACTGACCAAGTCATGAGTGATGTAATATGTGAGGTCATAAGCAGTGCATTACAGGGGTGTACATCATAGTTAGCTCAGCTAACTATTGCTGCTGGATTTCACTGGTTTTGCACAAGTGAAATTTAAGCCTAAAGATATCATCCCTGTAACCTTTGTTTTTTTCAGTGAATTTTTTAATTTTTTCAATTATTTTTCCTAACTATAACATCCCTGTAATCCTTGAAATTTCTATGAATTTCTGATTTTTTTTAATGCTTTTCCCTAACTATCGTACCCCTGTAACCTTTTATTTTTTCAGTGAATTTCTAAGGTTTTTATAATATTGTTTCCTAACTATAACTTCCCTTTAAACTTTGGTTTTAAAGGGAATTCCTAAGGTTTATCCAACAAATGGTTCCACTTCTTGGTACCACCCCTTCTACAGATAACATAGGGGACATAGTAGTACCATCTATATATGAGTTGTCAATAGGTATGAAAGCTAAAGGCCTTTTTCTAAGGCAACTAGAACCAAGTTATTACAAGAAGATCAAGTTTAAGGTCATCTCTAATGCCTGGAAAATTTGGTGGAGAACGGCTAAATACATGCAGATCTCGAAGATAAATCGAAATACTCCCCTAAGGCACTCTATAGTGCTCCCCACATTAGCCAACGATGATATTGCCAAAAAATGGGAAAACATAGGAATCATTAAAGTAGGCTATTTCCTGGGTGAGGATATATACCACTTTCATAGACCTGCAGAGAAAATTTCACTCATCTAATGGCGATTACTTTAAGTTTATCCAGGTCTATACTATCCTAAAGCTTAAAGCTCCCAACATCAATCTAGAAAGAATTCAAGTTATAGAAACTATTACCAAAAACGCCACCAGAATTGGTCCAATATACGGGCTTCTCTTAGAAAAACTACAGGATGACATGGAGCAAACAGAAACAGCATGGGCTGGCAAGCTAGCTAATCCAAATGTAGATATCGATATGAGTCTATCCTTATCATCACGCCTGCTCGCATCGTCTAGCTTAAAAGCCCAGACATACAAAACTATTTATAATCTGTATTTCACTCCTGCAAAACTACATGCCTGGGGGAAAAGGGTAAACGACGAGTGCCCCAGATGCGAATCCGGTCCAGCTACGCTTATACACATATTTTGTGAATGTAATAAATTAACACCAATCAAAAAAATGATGCTTGATTTCTGGGAAGAGGTGTTTGGATACAAAATAGCTGACTCCCTCACCCTTTATATGCTTGGATATGATAGTACACTTGAACTCAAAGTGGAGGAAGAAGCAATGATATTTATTGGCACCGCTGTGTACAGAATTATACTTGCAGCGCGCTGAAAAGACCCAGACCCACCGAGCTTCCAAATGTTGCTGGCTCGCTTTCTGGGGGTATTCAGTCAAGAGAGTGCTATCTATGCCACTAGGGGAAGACAAGCTACTAGGCGTGGCAATGAGATCTGGTCAACCATAACGACTTGGAGTATAAGGGTTAGGCCTCTCGCACCATAGTCGGATGTAACGTTTTATGTATTAATCTTCGCCATAGGTATAAGAATTTGATGTACAATGTAACTTATTTTTGCAGTATGAGTTTCTAAATTTCAAAAAAATTACACCCTTTGTATATATATATATGTACTTTTTTTTGCTACTGTATAATCATGTATAATCATGCATTTTCTACTTTTGAATGACCTCTGTCTTATCTGGATTTGATAATAAATATATCTAAAAAAAAACAACGTATTTCCTAACTGAAACCTTTAAGAGTGAGTGTGTGAGTGGGTGCATGAGTGTCTCAGTGGGTGTGTGAGTGTCTCAATTGTTATGTGAGTGTCTGTCTGGGTCTGTGAGCGGCTGTATAAGTGTCTCACTGGGTATGTGAGTGGGTGCATGAGTGTCTGAGTTGGTCTTTGAGTGGGCGTGATTGAGTGGATGGTTGAGGGGATGCATGAGTGTCTGACTGAGTGTCTCAGTGGGTCTATGAGTGTGTGTAAGAGTATCTAAGTGGGTTTACAAGTGGATACTTTAGTCTCTGATGGGGTCTGTGAGAGTGCGAGTCTTTGAGTGGGTCTGTGAGTGGCTGTATGGGTCTGTGGGTGGGTGCATGATTGTCTGAGTGGGTCTGTGAGTGGGTGTACCTCTCTGAGGGGGTCTGTGATGGGTTGCATGAGTGTCTGAATGGGTCTGTGAGTGGATGTATGGGTGTGTGAGTGTGTGCATGAATGTCTGAGTCAGTGTCTCAGTGAGTGTCTAAGTGTGTCTGTGAGTGGGTGTGTGCGTGTTAGAGTGAGCGTATCAGTGTTTTAGTGGGTCTGTCAATGGGTGTGTAAGTGCATGAGTGGGTGTCTAAGTGTCTGTGTGGGTGTGACAGTATCTGCATGAGCACTTTTATCCAACAAGAGTCCAGAGTTTTGCACAAAATAACTACCCACGTAGAATACTTTCTACTGGGTAATTACTAAGTGCTACTTCTTTGGTTAAATGTCATGTACATATTCTGCACCACAGTTTTGTAATAGAACACGAGAAAAGATCACGAGTGACCTTGTGTGCATTTTGGCAATGTGATTGTTCCTGGTGCATCATTATCCACAAATATGTGAAAACATGAATCCTCCTATAGAGAAGGCAACAAGACTACAAAGAGGTAATTCTCCATCAAACAAAGGTCTTTCCTATTAACTAAATGAAGTAAGTACATATTTTTTTGGTGGAGATGTCCTCATATTCATTAGCATCAAGAATTCCTCATGGGCTGGGGAGGCCGCTTGTTAAGCTGTCCGTCATCCTGGCAAAACACAGTTAAACCTTTATAAACAACTAAGGTGGGCGGAGGGAAAGGGATGAAGCTTCCAAGTGATTTGCACATCTGCATACACTTAGTCGTTTAAAGGGAGGACCATGGACTCTGCTCTTACCAGGACAGAATAAGAAAGAACCCACTCATCACAGTCACATACGGATTGCACTCCAATAGATCAACAATTAATTCACATCCACAAAGCATTTCAAAGCATTTTTCAATATGGAATTGCCGAGAAAATATACTTGCTTTGCCTTTACCAAGCCCAGGAGTTCAAATCATTTGTCCTTTACAGATGATGATCTTCAGTGGGCCTACCTAACGTGTTTGTATTTATAAGTGCCTCCTGTTGAATTTTAACTCCACCCATGTCTCCCAACTGTACCAGCACTGTAGGTGCCCGTGGTGGGCACTAGGGTACCCAGCAAAAAAATTTAAAATGGCCAGCTCCCACTCGGGAAGCCCTGGGGCTCCCCCTGCAGCCCCAAAAAAGGGGAGCTGCCATGCCGTGGGTGGGCACTTGTGCACCCACTTGAGAAAATAAAATGCTGGCTTCCACTGGTACCCACTATGGGTACTGGATGAAAGCCAGTAGAGGCCCTGTGGTTCCTCCTGCAACCCAGAAACAAAATGTACAATATGGGTGTCCTGGGTGGGCACTGGGACACCCACAACAATTTTTGTTAAAAAGAGAATAACAAATGAGCAGTAGGAGCTGCTCATTTATTATTCAAGACTCTTTGAAAGAGCACCCCGTAATGCCCTGTGAGGTCTTTTTACATTATTGTTTAGCCTGGTGATGCCCCTGGGAGCTTTACAATTTTATTATTTTTTCATGAAAAAGTGTTATGGAGCATACGGTACTTGAAGGTATAATGGAGAAATGTTATTAAATAATAGAAACAAATGAGTTAATGAATGGTACTGAGAAATTATTATATAGTATCAGTGGAATAGAGAAGGGAAGTATTCATTATAATGGTTGCAACATCACAGAATGTTTTGTAGTTTGAACGTCTGGGTAATATGGTGCAGAAGAGGATAAGATTGGTTATTCAAATTAGAGCTAATGATTACATTAGACCAACGGATCTAATTACCAAAACCTAAAAAAGCAAATAAACTTAGTTGTGGTAAATCATTGTATGCGGCATGGAAGAGACAGTGTTTTCAAATCTACTTGTTTTAAAATTATGGGGTTGATTAGGGTGGTGGTTGGATTGCAACCGCCGGCCCGGTGGTGGCGATCTGCAAGCCATCGCAACCCGATTTACCACCCGTCATATTATAAATGCGTGAGGTAACACGGCGGATGCAAAGTGTGTCCGCCGCTTTTCTGCTGATCGAGAATCGTTCCGATTGCACAAGGTGGCGGTCGCATCATGATTGGGGTGGCTGGACTGCCATATGGTTGCCGGCCGGTCCCGTTACCGCTAGGGTGGCACGCAGACTTCAGTCTGCCAGCCATCCTAATCACCCCCATGAGGTTCCGTGACGATTTTACTCGTGTTTGTAAACATTGTCGTAAATACATAATTTTGGTATCAGTGAACCGCAAATGATCCATTTAGTATATCCTGGTGTTTTCGCTATGCTACGAGCAAGAGCACTCCAGTTACAAACACATTTCTGTTCTACCCATGGCATCCATCTTAGAACACGGAAGCCATTTTGTATTCCTTGCCCTCACATAGTCAATGGACACGCAATGATCTCTCTTCATTAAATGACACGTAGGCTTTAGCCGGCGATTCACCTTGCGAGTGACACGTGCACCTTAGGCCAGCAACGCTGTGGCAGCATGACTCGGCAAGAGCTGCCTCCCCAGCCTGAGGCCAGTCCTGCTATACTGGTTCTTGTGTCCGTTGGCCTGATCATGATTAGGCGGCCGAAGCTGGTAACCGTGCCCATTTACGACCCGCAAAAATCTCTTATCCTGTCTTTCTATCTTCTGCACCTGGCTCTGCTCCTTTCCTTCTGGGCCTTTATTAGGGGGAGGTAACGAAATTTACGATGAGGCGGTCCGGGTCTTGAATGAGGAATTGACATGGGATTATGATGGAAAAGTGGGAACCCCTCATTCGTAATGTTTTGACATCAGATACTGTTGACGATTCCTGTTTAAGACACGAATGTTTAGAACTGTGGTAACATGTAAAGAATTTGCCCCGAGCAGAATATTTAGTATATAAGGAACAACCCTCTTTGTACAACTTGAACAGGCTCCTAGATACTGCCCATGTGTAGTTTCTGTGACTTCTGTGTCCCTGCAGTAATAAACCTTTGGTCTTTGACGCCACCATCGAGAAGCCCGTGTTTCTGTTTGTTTGTGCACCGAGACAGGTTGAACTCCGGGGTCTTCGGGTGTTGTCCCTGACACCTCTGGACGGAACCAAAAAAGTCCAGAACTCCAATTGGCGCCCAACGTGGGGCGACGTCATTCGGTACCGGTCCAAAAGCCTGAAGAGTTCGAGGAGCTTCGTGTGAAGATTTCAGAGGGAGGCGCCCCACTTCATCGATCCCGGCATATCGCAAAAGTGGCCCCGACGTTCTCTTCCGCGAGGGTTCCCGTTCAGACGGCTGCAGTGGTCCGTTGCCTTGACCGTCGCCCTGTCTTGGACCCGAGGTGCAGTCCTTAGTACGGCGAGACGTGACGGGTTTCTCCTTGGTGACGTCTTCAGTACCTCAGTTAAGTATTTTGTGAGGGTTGCTCCTGTTTGGATAATCCTTTTAGTTCTCAGTTCAATTCAGTTCTGTAAGATTATCACTGGTTATTCTGGTTACGATAATCATTCTGTTCAGTTCAGGTATCGATACGTTTATCAGTTCTGGTAGGCCTAAGTTCTTGGTTCGAGTGCGCATCTTTTCTGTTTGTGTCCTGTTTGTTTTGTGTTCCGGATTATAAAATGGTAAGTCGGAAAAATTGTATGTTGTCTTGTTTCAGTTGCAACAGTGATTCCCAGTTGGAGGACTCGTGTTTGGTTCCTCCGATTGGAACTCCCCTTTATGACCTATATTGCAAATTTGGTGTGGGCCCTATCTCTTATAACGAGGTATGGATCCGCTTCACAGAGAAAGATGGTGTCCTTAGTTGGCCACTACATGGTAGTTTTGAACCTGAAGTTCTCGATAATCTAGAAAGAAGGTTGTTTAAGAAGAAAGCCCGGCCGGCAATGTTTGATTCTTTCCGTTATTGGCGAAAAGAATCTAAACAGAGAGAAATTAAAAAGTTGAAGAAAGAACAGAAAGAGCAAGAGTTGACTTTAGAACAGTCTGCTAGGCAGCTGCAACTCAACGAGTCTGAGAAAGCGATGGAGGTGGCCAATAGAGAGCGTAATTTAGCGATAGACAAGTGCTATCCTGCTTTGCCATCGAGTACGGCTAAGATAGTAGAGGACCCTGAAAAGGATCCCCTGTTGTCTTACTTGTTACGATCACCCCCACCGTATGCACAGGGTGCTACGGCTCCACCTATACCGAATGTTCAATTACCGGTTGCTGGACAACCTGGTGTCCCTGTTCCCGCTCCCCTGAATCAAGTTCCTGTACCTCCTGTGGTCAATATTCATGTTCCTTCGACAACCCCTCTTCCAGGGTTGCCGGCTTCTTTACCTATGCCTGTGTCGCTCACACCTGCTAGTTCCCAAGCTATTCTGCCTGCTACTCCTACTGTTCCTAATCTATCTGTACCAACTGCTACTCTATTCACTGCCTCTGCTAATATTATGACTCCACTTTCTGTTCGTCGGAGAATCACTGATTCTGTCTCTAATATTCTATCTCCCTTCTATAAAACTCTGATTAAGACTCCTACCTCTGACTCTGTGCAGAGGCGTAGCCAGCTTCCCAGTACTGAAGAAAGAGGAATATTAGATTCCACTGCTCTTAGATGGGTTTCAAAAGTTGGAAGATATAATGTACAAGATGTATTAGATACATTTATGCAATGGAATGAACCGACACAACGATATGTGTTCGATGAAATGTGTTTCCTTCTACGTGAGGAATTGGAAGAGGATGACCCTGAATCAAATCTAGGAGAATTAATTAATGTACAGAAAGAGTTTGCTGCAGGTATGATAATTGGACAAAATATAAAAGAAGCGATGGAACTGGTTCTAAGTTATAGGACCGACTCATCCCTTCGTTCACCGAGAGAATTAGAGAAACGTAGTACGAAACAAAATCGTCAATACCCAATGAGAGAGGTTCCACCAATTTGGCGTGAAGCTGTGCAAGCTAATGCACCGCTTGGTATTGCGGCCGCTCCGGCACAATTCCAGAGAGTATGGATACATATTCCATGGAAGCGAGCTGAAGTATTAGCAGTGAAACAGGCCTTGCCAGATCCGCGTAAAAATCCTGCAGGGTACTACAAAGAGTTGGCTCAAACAGTTGACGCTTGTGTATTGAATCTTGCTGACATAGATCTGCTATTTGGTAATGTAGTACCACAACCAATTTGGGCTAAAATTCGTAAAGAGAATCATCCAGTTGCCCTAGGTGGTGACTGGGCAGCTATAATTGCAGCGGATGGTCAACAAATAGGTGGTTCCAAACCAGAACCCCTAATTGCTAATTTGCCTGGTAGAATAATCGATTTAATGAAAACCTTGATGCCAGCATTGCGCGTTAACTGGGACAAATTGTCCGCGTGCAAACAGAAGAAAGACGAAAGCGTCTCCGACTTTTTCACAAGATTCGAGGAGACTTTCGTGGATCATAGTGGTCAGGATATGAGCACAGAAGGAGGTCAGAGATTATTTGTTGATAAATTTGTGCACAATCTGTTGCCAGAACTTAGTGGTAAATTAAAGAATTCTGAAAGTGCGTGGGCTGTCTCTACGACTGCGCAAATACTTGCGACTGCCCAGTACTATGAAAATAGGGATAAAGAAGAGAAGGAAAAATCAGATAAAAAGACGAAAGATTTAAAAACTAAAGTACTTTTACAGCAAGCTTATCCGCCTCGCACAAATCAGACTAATATGCAGCAAGGGTCATATCAAAGAACGGATTATAATTTTCAAAGGCCACAATACCAATGGAATCAATGTGCTTATTGCAAAGTGGAAGGTCATTACAAAAATGAGTGTCCAGTTCGGGCACAAAATAATGCTGCGGCAGCTCAGAGAGGTCGTGGTAGTTCCATGCAAAACTCTAGAGGTCGAGGACGAGGTGCTATGCCTCCGCAGACGAGTGATCGCCCTTCTAATTATTTCGACCAGCGAAATGGACAATCTGCCCAACAGAATAGGTCTCCACAGTATCATGTTGAAGACTATTATGAAGCTAGTGAGGAAGGTCAGCAAAGTGAGTACTAGGACAGCCATGGACAAAGAGAGGGAGTAGTATCAGTTCCAGTAGATCAAAGTGGGCCTTATGTCGCAGTAGCAACATCAGGTATAGTCGAACCGTTTCTATTGGATACTGGTGCAGCAAAAAGTTCTATCATACATGCGAAACTCCCTGGCGCACCTTTGTCTGGCTCAACAAACGTTTCAGTAGGTTTTTCGGGCGCCCCTGTTCATAACCCTGTTTCTGGTCCTTTGTCGATTTCTGTTGGACCCTGTCAATTGAAAGCACCCCTGATTTTGACGACAGGTTGTAACGAAAATCTGCTTGGTTTAGACTTGTTAAAACGCCTGTACGCGACATTGTACTGTTCTCCAAAAGGAGTACAGCTTACGTTGGGTAAAAGAATAATCTCTCCGATGTACTTGTCGATGGATGCGCTCCCACCAGAGTTGCGTTCACTCCCTGATACTCTTTGGGCGACTGGTCCTAATGATGTAGGTCTATTGGAAATTCCACCCTATGTAGTAACTTTGAAAGCAAATGTCAAACTTCCACGAATTCCACAATACAGAATCTCTAGTGAAGGTGAGCGTGCGCTCCTACTGATAGTGCAGGATCTGATTGAGAAAGACGTTATAGAAGAAACTAGAGGTAATGTCTGTAATAGTCCTGTACTGCCTATTTTGAAACGAACTGACCCAACAAAACCTCCAGTATATAGGTTTGTAATTGATCTCAGAGAGGTTAATAAAATTGTGATTCCACAGTTTCCTGTGGTTCCAGACATTACTGCATTGTTAACGTTGATACCTGCTACAGCAGCATGGTTTTCGGTTGTCGACTTGAAAAATGCCTTTTTCAGCATTCCGATAGCCGAAGAAAGCAGAGATATCTTCGGTTTCTCTCTAGGAGGACGAAGCTTTAGGTTTAAACGCGCTCCACAAGGCTATTGTGAAAGCCCATCCATTTACAGTCAAGCATTAAAAAGCCAGTTAGATTCCTTCGTACTTCCTCTTGGTTCTGCTTTAGTACAATATGTTGATGATCTTCTAGTGGCTGCTGATGACAAGGAAACTTGCAAAACAGCCACGATTTCTTTATTGCATCACTTGTCAGATTTGAATCACAAGGTGTCACCTTCAAAAATGCAATACTGCTGCCAAGAAGTGACCTACCTAGGTCATCTCTTGTCAAAGGAGGGAAGGAAGTTGACCCCAGAGAGAATAAAAGCAATTACACAGATGAATGTTCCTAGCACGCAGAGAGAAGTACGTGCCTTTTTAGGTATTACCTCATATTGTAGGCAATGGATCCCAAATTTTTCTCTTTTAGCAAAACCATTGGTAGCCTTGACTGGGAAAGGTGTTCCGAGTCCGGTACCATGGTCTGCTGAATGTCAGCAGAGTTTTTCTGAATTGCGAAATGCACTGTGTTCAGCACCTGTATTGGGTACACCCGACTACAGTAAGCCATTCACGCTCTATGTCCACGAGAGAGAAGGTTGTGCATTGAGTGTTTTGACGCAGAAATTTGGTGATAAACAACGCCCTTGTGCGTATTTTTCATCAACGTTAGATCCGGTAGCCAGAGCATTGCCTAGTTGCTTGAGAGCTACAGCCGCAGCTGCAGCTTCCATTCGACAATCTGCTGGTTTAGTAATGAACAACATGCTAGTGGTTATGGTTCCTCATGCGGTGGATACACTCATGAACCGAACCAAGACGCAACACCTTACCAGTGCTAGATTATCAGGTTATGAACTGACACTGTTAGCTAGTCATATTCAGATCAAAAGATGCAATGTATTGAATCCAGCAACATTGTTGCCGACTAGCCAAGAGTCGAGTGATTCCGAACCACACGACTGTTATTTCAAAACTGAAGAAGAAACAAAAGGACGAATTGATCTAAAAGACACTCCGTTGTCAGATCCAGATGGCACGCTGTATGTTGATGGGTCTTGCTTCAAATTGGAGAATGGTGATGTGACTGCTGCTTATGCAGTAACGACCTTGAGTACGATTGTGGAGACTGCAAGAGTGAGTCAGAATTCTGCCCAGGCTGCAGAATTGATCGCGCTAACAAGAGCGTGCGTTTTAGCTAAGGGAAAGAGAGTGAATGTGTTCACAGATAGTCAGTACGCGTTCGGCGTGGCCCATAGTTTTGGCCGTTTGTGGAAAGAGAGAGGTTTCATTACGTCCCATGGGACTAAGATTCAACATGGTCAGCTAGTTAATGACTTGTTGGAATCTCTAACCTTGCCGACTGAAGTTGCGATTGTGAAATGCAGTGCTCATAAAGCAATCACGGATGATGTTGGTCGTGGGAATGCTTTTGCTGATGAGACTGCAAAACAGACAGCTAGAAATATGATGAGTAGAATGTATGTTGCAACGTCTGCAAGATGGATTTCTGAGTCTGGAATGTGTGAGGACACAGTGGAAAGCGTGAAGGAAATTCAGAAAGAGGCGACTGAGGAGGAAAAACTTGCATGGAGAGAGAGCACGGGTAAATTGGACTCGAGTGGGTGTTGGATTGACTTGTCGGAACAACAGCGTTGGATGTTGCCTGATGCGTATGTGCTTGCAGTAGTGACGATGGCACATGGAACAGCGCACATCAGTTCAAAAGGGATTTGTAAGATGTTGGCTCCGGTCTGGAAGAATGATGGGATTAGTAAGTGTGCAGAGAGAGTGGTGAGAAATTGTATGGTATGTTTGATGCATAATCCTGGCAAGGGAATCCCCACACCTGCAGGTCACTTCGCTCCTCCTTCCTGCCCCTTCGAAGTGATCCAGCTAGACTTCATTCACATGGATCGTTGTAATAACCTGAAATACGTCCTAGTGGTAGTTTGTGCTTTCTCCAGATGGATCGAAGCATACCCGCTAAAGGACAATACTGCCTTATCCACTGCCAAAATTCTTCTTAAAGAATACTTCCCCAGATACGGAATGCCACGGATTGTATGGTCAGATAACGGAAGTGAGTTCGTAGGGAAAGTTATGCAGAGTGTGTGTGCCGGCCTAGGGATTAGACAGAAGTTTCATAGTGCGAATCATCCCCAGTCCGCGGGTTTAGTCGAGGGTTACAATGGCACCCTTAAACTGAAACTTGCTAAGATACAAGCATCCACTGGTTTGTCCTGGCCAGACGCATTGCCTTTGGCTTTGCTATCAACAAGAGCAACTGTACATTCTAGAGTAGGGCTTAGTCCTTATGAAATAGTTTTTGGTCGTCCTGCAAATGTTTGGGGGGTACCTAGACCAAAAGAATTCAAGCAGCTGGAATACCCAATGTTAATTGATTACCTTTTCGACTTGACTGCTAAATTGAGTCTTATTCACCAACAGGTTTTCGATGCATTGCCAAAGCCACCGGAGAGTCCAGGCCATCAGCTGAAACCGGGTGATCAGGTGGTCATTAGAAATTTTGCAAGAACGAAAAATCTTCAGCCCAGATTCATTGGCCCTTTCCAAGTCCTACTAGCAACGAGAACTGCTATTCGTGTGGCCGGAAGGAAGAACTGGATCCATACGACACATGTCAAACATGTGCCTTTGCCACTTCCTTACGACAACTGGGTAAAGAAAGGAATCGGTGCCTCTGAAACGGAACAAGTCCCCAGGTTCATACCTTTCAGCTATGCAGAACTGATCACTGATTCACCAAATTCTGACTCTCCTCTTGAAACTGCTCTTTTGAACCCTGAACATTTGTCATCCACACCCAACGAACATTTGCCATCTGCACCAAAAGAACATTTGTCATCTGAAAACGTGAACATTGCAACGTCGGCTGAAAATACATTGTTTCCAGACCAGACAGCTCCTGCAAAACTGAGATACAACTTACGTTCTCGCAATATGGACAAATAAAGCAGGAAACTGCCTATTTTCAGATTTGAATTTTCTATACATTGCCTCCAGCCAGGAAGTTTGCTAATACTTTGTATTGTTTCTTTTTGTTTTAAAATTGCCTTGCCGTCTGGGTAGCCGTAGGGTCGTGGCTGTGTGCCTAGTTGAATCTGCGGGGGTCAGACACAAGGTCGATCTTTCTGTTAGTTCTGGGAACTCCCAGGGCTGATAGAGGCATTTTCATCTACGTACACATCATCAGTGGTCGCGAACGGTCGTAGAAGATGGAGCTTCCTGAGCTGCAACGAGAAAATGTAATTTATGTTCGCAGAAATAGACTGTACAGAATACTTCACAGCAAATGCTTTCTAATGCAATGTGCAGTTACATTTTTAATTGTTTTGATAACGTTGGTGGGTGGAATCGTCTTTGGTGTACATTTGATTTTTATGCCAGTAACTACAGTACCTCCCCTTGATCCTACTACTTCTACGGTTTCTTCTATGCATTCTTTTCACTCATTTCCTGAACACGAACAAGCTCGACGCTCAGAATTTATTAACAATACATTTGTACAGCTCTTGCATCAACACCAACTGGTAGTTAATACTACAGACTGCTGGGTGTGTGGCTTGATACCTCACACTATGGATAAAGGCATTCCCTATCTAGTCTTGCCTTTTAGCTACAATGGATCATTTCAGGCCTTTCAGACCATTTTTTCATATGCCCTTGAGACCTATCCTCCGCGCCCACCACGGTCCACTAAATACAACTCAGCCAACAAAGCTTTAGTCCAGGGAATTATTGACATGATTAAAGACGTCAATAATACTCCATCTTACCCTAGAGATGAATTACGGGTGTATTTGAGTTGGAACTCTACAGAGTATCGCCTTAGTTTGGGAGAAAGCAAGCGTAAAAGCTCCACTTCAGTTTGGGTTGTGCCTCACCGAGGTCAGGTCTGTTTGCAAGGAAATGGGAGAAATCTGAGAGCTCAGCTAGGGAGGAGTGAGTGCGTTGAGACTTACGTATTTCCGTATAACTCCTCCCCTGCCTTTCTGACTGCTAGGGGTACCTACTTCATCTGTCAGGACAGAGCATATACATGGCTGCCTGCTGACTTTTCAGGTTCATGTTATATTGCTCGATTGTTACCTCCGACATACACTGCTTCTTCAGATTATCACAAGACCAGAGTAGCAAGAGGTGTCTTCAGCAAGGAAGATACCGCTGGTCAAGAAGCTGGAGACTTTTTTAAAGGTTTCCTTCCGTTTTGGGGGCCTATGGCCAATAGTAGAAATCTACGTCAACTAACACGGGTAGTTGAATCTACTATTACAGAAACTGCTGGTGCCCTTAGTAACTTAACAGCTGAGCTTCAGGCGGATCGTCTCATGACGTTGCAGAACCGAATGGTTCTAGACGTAATACTTGCAGATCGAGGTGGGGTATGCAGAATGATCCAATCGAGCTGCTGTGTCTTTATTCCAAATAATGCTCCAACAGTCTATGAAGCGATCTCTAAGCTACACAAGATTTCCGACTCTATACACGTAGATAAGGGAAACTGGTCCTTCATGGAGTGGTTTTGGACTCTGGTATCAGCGTGGGGATGGAAGGTTCTGATGGTCATTGGTGTCATCCTAGTATTTCTGTTCTCGTGCTGTATTATTATCCAATGTGGTCCCGCTCTGTGTAGTCTCTGTGTTGCAACCTGTTTCAGAAAACCACCTGCATTAGGAGAAAAGGCACGAGACAGGATGATGATACAACAACATGTCACTAACCTAATGAGCATAGAATTAGACTCTGACTCTGACATAGACTGAGTAATTGCCTATGTAAGGGCAAAAGGAGGGTCTGAGGTTCCGTGACGATTTTACTCGTGTTTGTAAACATTGTCGTAAATACATAATTTTGGTATCAGTGAACCGCAAATGATCCATTTAGTATATCCTGGTGTTTTCGCTATGCTACGAGCAAGAGCACTCCAGTTACAAACACATTTCTGTTCTACCCATGGCATCCATCTTAGAACACGGAAGCCATTTTGTATTCCTTGCCCTCACATAGTCAATGGACACGCAATGATCTCTCTTCATTAAATGACACGTAGGCTTTAGCCGGCGATTCACCTTGCGAGTGACACGTGCACCTTAGGCCAGCAACGCTGTGGCAGCATGACTCGGCAAGAGCTGCCTCCCCAGCCTGAGGCCAGTCCTGCTATACTGGTTCTTGTGTCCGTTGGCCTGATCATGATTAGGCGGCCGAAGCTGGTAACCGTGCCCATTTACGACCCACAAAAATCTCTTATCCTGTCTTTCTATCTTCTGCACCTGGCTCTGCTCCTTTCCTTCTGGGCCTTTATTAGGGGGAGGTAACGAAATTTACGATGAGGCGGTCCGGGTCTTGAATGAGGAATTGACATGGGATTATGATGGAAAAGTGGGAACCCCTCATTCGTAATGTTTTGACATCAGATACTGTTGACGATTCCTGTGCAACGCCAAATATTTATTGTTTAAGACACGAATGTTTAGAACTGTGGTAACATGTAAAGAATTTGCCCCGAGCAGAATATTTAGTATATAAGGAACAACCCTCTTTGTACAACTTGAACAGGCTCCTAGATACTGCCCATGTGTAGTTTCTGTGACTTCTGTGTCCCTGCAGTAATAAACCTTTGGTCTTTGACGCCACCATCGAGAAGCCCGTGTTTCTGTTTGTTTGTGCACCGAGACAGGTTGAACTCCGGGGTCTTCGGGTGTTGTCCCTGACACCTCTGGACGGAACCAAAAAAGTCCAGAACTCCACCCATGTGTTTACAAACTCAGTATAGAGTTTCAGATTCCTAAAATGAGGCTCTTAGAATTCCTACAAATTCATCAAATTATACCAAAACACGATTTGAAAGCACACAGGGATATACAAAGTATGTTTGTTTGGAGCTTCGAGTAAGAATGCCAACCCCAAAATCTCTTTAATCAACCACTAATTGATAGAAACCATAGAGCGGACTACGGGACAACTTCTGTGAATTTGTAAAAGGGTCTAGGGGAGTAGAACCGTATTATAATATGTGCACTTTAGTGCCTCTAAAAATATGATTCATAGGTTTAAAAACAATTTTTATCTTTGGAGGGAGCTGAAATTCATGGACCTTACTCACAAAGATAAATATACATTTGTAAAAATACTCATGCGTAATATTTCTACTGCATCAAGTAGTAATGTTACGGTTTTTGCCATTAACTTAAGACTAAATGTTTCCGCTCCCTCAAACGATGGATTGCAGCCTGATAGAATTTATAGGTGTAAAATTGCTTATTAGAACTTTCACACATCAGAAGTATATGCCACCATGGAGGAGATCTCCAAATGGGAAAGAGTAGGGAAAAATAATAAAGCATATTAATTCTTAAAAAAAAAAAAAAATTATTGTCAAATACAAAAGTCTATTAACTTAACATGATTTTTATTAACATAGAACTAAAATAAACAACTTACATTAAAATGTATGTAAACAAACAGAAAATGACCATCACTATTAGATTTATATTTATTGATTGTTTA
Organism: Lissotriton helveticus; assembly: GCF_964261635.1. Classification (NCBI taxonomy): domain Eukaryota; kingdom Metazoa; phylum Chordata; class Amphibia; order Caudata; family Salamandridae; genus Lissotriton; species Lissotriton helveticus. The sequence continues at coordinate 406,513,814 of NC_136073.1, forward strand.
CATATTTTATTATAACCTATCTTTTTTTATTAAAATGTAAATGTTCAATGTAAATATTTTAAAACATAAATTTAAATACTAATTTCACTCAAATAAATATTTTACTGCACACATATATTTAAAATGTAAAATAAATGAAAAAATACATTACTTTAATTAACATTGAGTCATATCCATGTTGCTTTAAGTCTTGACCTTTGGATGGGAGTGAGTTGCAGTACCCCTGTGTGGTGCTGGACCTACTGCAAGGTTGGGCTGGACTACATTTACAACTGCATTGGGTTATTTTTGGTTGTAGCAACTTCAGAAGTACAGTTTGTGAATAGCAAGGGGTTTACTTTTTGTGGGAGAGTGTTTGTATTAGCATGCCCCTTTCTAACCCTTCCTATCTCATCTTTAAACCCCCCAATACTCCTCCCTAATGCCCTACCACAAAGTAGTGAGAATTCCTCATTTTCCTCCCACGTTCATTACTAAAACTATACCAACATGTGTGGAGACATTCACAACCGGAGTGAAAATATTGCATTGGAAAAGACAGGCATGTAGGTTTATGGGTAGCTTTATGTAGTATGTGGCTAGTACTATTGCAGTAGTACTACTAAAAGTACAGCACAGTGCATTTTGTGAATATGCCTCAGTATGTTTCCATTCTGATAGACGTTGTAGGTTATCAAGATACATATCTGAATGAAATTGGTGCTGTTCCTTCCCTGGTAAAGTCTTAACACCCCTTTCCATTTAGAGTTGTTTGAAGCATTGTTATTACAATGGTGGAGCCTTCCTTGTCTCCACTGGGATAGATCTTTTCCCAGACAGCCGTTCCATCTCAGGGCTTTCAGGTCATAAAATGTGGTAGCCACAGGGCAGGGAAACTGTCAGTCATTTTTCATTCTTCAGGTAAGCTAGTGCACAAAGGCTCTCACATGCAGGACAGAAACCTCCTGAAAATCAGGACCATTGTGTTTTGATTTTTTGATAGCAAACAACAATTTTTCATAGTGGCCATCACATGGTGACAATGTCTTTTACAAAATCAAAAGGAACATAGAAAGCAGACCCCTCTATAGAGACTAAAGGTCATAATAGAGGCAGGCGAACGTACTCATTAATAAATGTGGTGGGTGTTCTGTCCTCCATATTACAAATGCATTACAATTTATGACTCTTGTAATATAGCGCAAGGGATATCTGCTACAATTTGACAGTTTATCCCATCTGCCAAGTTTAAATAATGCCTTAAGTCTGTTGTTAGCAAATAATTCTTCACAGAGTAGATTGCTTCCTCCATAGATGCGTAAAATGTGAGATTTGGATTAAACAGTTGCCACACAGATGAGTATGATATGAGGTATGAATTTGTCTCTTTGAGGATGAAACTGTGGCTTCCAGATACCGCTAGGAAAACTCTTGTCCAGGCTCTCATCACCACTCACCTGGATTATGGGAGCGCCCTGTTAACATCAGTAAATGATACTCTGCTGTCTAAAATGCAGGTGGTTGAAAATTCTGCAGTGTGGCTAATTTGTAATCTTCCATCTTGCTCACCTTCCTCTCCGATCCTTAGAAAGCATCATTGGTTGCCTGTCAGGAAGAGTGTCGATTTCAACTCTGTTATTTGACACACAAAGCTCTCTTTAAGTCTTGGGAATGTATTTGTCCTTCCCTCAAGATGTCTGAGATCGTCAGACAAGTCATTTTTGGTGATTCCTCGCATCTGTGCCTTAAGATAAAGGGATAGATCTTTCTCATACACTGCCCTTTTTCACTGGAATAAACTTCCTCTTAGCCTTCAATCTTGCCCAGGTTTCCCCTCCTTTAAGAAGGGGCTTAAGACTTGGCTGTTTTAGACTCCCTCATATTCTCTGCTCGTGCAGTGCAGTGCCAAGATGCTCCTTCTGGAGTGAGTTGCACACTCTATTAAATGACCTAATAAATAAATAAAGGAGAAACAAATAGACCAGCTGGATTTCCTGTAGAAAGCACCAGGGACAAAAAGATGGAACATTATTGAAATAGTTCATCTATAAAGTGCTTATAGTCCTCTTCCCCAACCCTCACTTGAGACTAATAACCCTTAAAATTCGGCCAACCTCTCAGTTTTCTGTCATTTCAGTTTAGCGGTGACATCTCCATAATCATTTGACTGCAACTCAGCTAAGGCTTTATATTTCGCTTGGCTTACTTGGTTGTGGGAATACTAATTTTATCTCTCCTACATGCAGGTTGACATTATTGACCTTTTAGGTGGACAAGTAAACAAATGACTCTTGCTTGTTAAGATTTGCACATTTGCAGATTACAAAATGATTTTTAGTATGCTTCCTTTGAGTTGGCATTGAAGAAAACCTTGCTTTAACCAATGTGTTAATCACAGCTAGTGTGTGGGTAAATCCCATTTTGTGGAATATTCAGAAGGGCTATAGCTCCTGGTTGTTATAGGACTGTTTGATATGGAGTGTATTTCTCTGCAGTGTGTGGTTAGAGAGGAGCATTGTATTCTGAATGGTATTGCCCGTTCATCCTCTAACTCCATCCTTACTACCTAAATGATGTATTAAATCCACCCCATGGCCCTCAGCCACACTGTTCACTTACTGCCAGGAATGGCAGTTACTAGAAGGATAACATTGAGTCTGGCTTTCCCTGTACCACTGTTTGCAAAAGTCAGTCTGGTTACAGAATTAAGAAGTGACAAAATGAACATATAGGAAAAGGAAAAAAGATACAAATAAAATAGAGGATAGCTTCTCTCAAAGGCTTGTGTGTTAGGAGACATCACAGATAAGCCCCCTGGTTGCTGTCTGTTAGGTGATTAAAGTGTAAGATGGAGGCAGCTCATTATTGGTGGTTCAGTGCTTGAATGTTCCTTAATTGAGTGGAATCCAGGAATGGTTTGTCCCTGTCAGTTTCCGAAAATACTGAGTACATGGTTGAACTCAAGTAGTGTGCATGTATCTATTACATGTGTTATGTGTTCTCTTTGCTCTACAACACTTGACTGAAATTCTCTTTACGTTAGCTAATCTATTCCTTGTTGTATAGCATTAACCTCATGAACTTAACTGAATTGTGATACCCAAGCCAGTGGCCCCTCGACATTGATTAAGGGTTACACAAATATCCCATGATTCTTTTCTTCCTCTGATTTGAATTTGTGCTAGGTGTAGTGCTGTCATACAGAGGACTCAATAGAGTTCTGTGCAGAATCAGTAAAAGAAGTGAATGCTACATACAAGTGTAGGAAGCATGGAAATCTGCTCTTCTTCAGGTTGCTTTATTGTGATCACAGATATGACTGAAATGCCAGTGCAGCATGGACAAGTTGCCTATATTCCTTGCAGACATTGGTGTATTTTCTTCCTGCACTGCAATTTACCATGCTTATGGTTTACCCTTTGTGTGTACAAAATGTACCCCTTGGTTCAACCAGTTCCAGGGTGCAGTGATGATGATGTCTATACCTAGTGTGTTTAAAAAAAGGAAAACAGTCCCTGAGCTTAAGGATATCCCTTATGTCGTAGTGTTCTTGGCCCCAACTAATAAGGTGAGTACCCACCCGACTCAAAGAACAACCCTATGGTCAAGTTGCAGCAATAAATCTCAGCTAAACGCTAGCTGAGCGTCAGTTACGGAAATCAGATCATTCGGGCTTTCTCACTTTTTTAGTATGATAAATTCTAAATTAACATACTGCATTGCCCTGCTATGTCATATCATAGGTGTGGGTGTCTGTACCAAACCGCAATAGGTATTTAGACATCAAAAGATTCACAATCAGAAGTCAATTTAATCACATACCTCAAATTTAGAGCGAATCTTGTTGCAGAGATCTACCTAAAAGTGAGAAAGCCCGAATGATCTGATTTGCTTAAACTCATGAGGCATGTTATGGAAAAGTGACTCAACTGATTTATAAGTAATCAAATGTGATGTGAACAATGATTTGCAATAACAATACGATTCAGTATAAGAATACCGTGTTCCAAAGGAGTAAAATTAATTGTTTTGATGTAAACATTAGGATGAATTGAGACTTTGTTAAAAGTCTACGAGGATAACGACCTATTATAGATCTCCTAGAATAGATTGGAACATTGTGAGATGAAGGAGTAAAAGTTAAATGTTTGATGTAACCGTCAGGATTAATTGGGACTCTGGTATAAGTCTGAAACTACTTATTTTTAATTGTGGCATTCTTTTTTTAGTGATTTTAAAAACCGTCCTGAAGAAGGTGTACCTATCCATACAAGACACCGAAACGCTGCGTCGACTTTTGGTTTTTATTGTATTTTTGTACGATTTTGTATGACTGTGTAATATTGAAATTATGTACTGTAAAGAATTTTTTTTTTAATAAACTACTGTTTTTATCACTTATGCATATAAGGTTGTTTCATAATGCTGCAGGACTTTATCCAATACTGAGTACCCAACGTAACTGACGCTCAGCTAGCGTTTAGCTGAGATTTATTGCTGCAACTTGACCATAGGGTTGTTCTTTGTGTCGGGTGGGTACTCACCTTATTAGTTGGGGCCAAGAACACTACGACATAAGGGATATCCTTAAGCTCAGGGACTGTTTTCCTTTTTTTAAAGACTGATTCACCCTGTCCCAAACCGGTTCATAGGGTACCTCCCTTGTTTGTTTCTTTTATACCTAGTGTGTCACACTTGAGGATTCCCTTGGTCATGGCTTATGCCTCATTCTTTTGGCTGGAAGGGGGAGGCTGGTCCCCTTGCCATGTATGTCATGATAGTTAAATGCTTAAACTTTTGTGATGAAAATTTTATTTCTGCCCAATTGGATAAGCATTGGAAAGTGATGTGAACGTGTTCTTCAAAACCAAGGTTAAAATTGTGTGAATTGTAGGATGCTCTTGAGGATTCCATCAGGTCCTCAGTCTAGCTCCCCCTTTATGGCTCTACTCAGCTGTTAGCTGCCTTTTGACGGTTACACTATAGCTTCATCTAATTACAGTTGTTCAGTGAATTAAGATTGAGTGAGAGTTTGTTGTATATGAGACGCAAAAGCCTAACCATCTGTTTGCTGGGGTGAAAGATTTTGGTATTAGCAGACAGATAGCTATTGAGGGGAGTGATATGCAATAGCTGTTTCTGTCAATGTAGCAGCCTGGCAAGGATCCCTTCCTCAGGAGGAACAAAAGGAGTATTCGAAGCTTTACTTTGCAAATCAACAATAGTAGTTCTATGTGCGCCGCGTTAAATTAGGCACTTCTAGGATTTGATTATATGGCAAAAAGGGCACTGTAACAAGAGCTTAATGGAACAGGATGATTTCCAGCTGGGCGATCTAATGGGTGTTGTACCACAACCCAAGTGAACCCTTTTTGAAAGCACCTGAGAGGGCCTCATAAAATGTATCCACGTTGTAAATCATGCTTCAAGACCAGAAAAACAGTGCATCAAATGCCTTACTGGTAGGCAAAAAGATTCTAATCACAATTGGGACCCTGGATTTTATGATCTCATCTTCATTCCTCACGTCCCTCTGCCTTGTCTACCATACAAAACTATCACACTTCGCACTGTGGGAAGGATATGAAGTGCTTCAGTCTTCTGCAGCATTCTGAACACTATTCCAATTACCCACTGTGGTGTAAATAGCAAAGTAACTATGAGGACAATGTCAAAGGCTCTAAACAAATATAACCATCCCCTATGGTTTGCAGAGGATACTGACCACATATCACGCTTGGCTAGAAGACGTACATTTCTCCCCTGTTTGGCTTAAGCAGGCATTAAATTCTTATATAAATAAATGTTTTCTACCCTCATTTTAATCACAATAATAGCAAGAAGGTTAATTAATTAGAAACAGACATAAATTCCCTAAAAGAGTATCTCAATAAAGTCTATTAAATTATTGACTGGAAAAATGTATTAGAGGAATTTTTTAAAAACCTGATATATATATAACCTCGGGAGACAACATTTCTAAATTCAGGAGAAATTCCGTTGATTATTGCTATCATCAGGTTTATGCATGTATGGAAGATCTATCTTCTACATAAAGAAAAACAATGAAATTAAAGGATTTGACGAGCACCTCAAGTAGTGATGTGAAGGATATATCTAGTGGGAAAACAGCAGAACACACATATTCTGATGTCAATGAAATTAGCCCTTACAACGTGGGCCCACAAATAGGTTTTATAGGATCAAACCATAAAAAGAAAACCCGGATAACAAACAAACTGTCTTACTAAAACAATTGAAAGCAAGACACTAACTATAGTTAAGATACGCTTCAAAAAGCACAATAAAAGGCAACTTTATTATTAAAAGATGGGTTGCCACATGTGAAAAAGGAAGACTGGGAAGGAAATCACTACATTTGGCAATACATATTCACCTCTCTCAGGAGCAGTTACAACATTGTTCAAAAACTCTATCAGCTTCCTAATAAAAATCCAACTTTGGAGGAAGTCACAACACAGGAACTTATTGTAGTATGTAAACAACTTTGCATGAAATAAACCACACATGCAGAAAGAAATGCAACTCCTTTTGGAGTTACAATAACCAGTAAAAACTATCATCAATTTCAATACTTAAAATTGTGTGTATCAGTCATTTATATAGCTAATTGTCATATCAGACAACAGTGTAGGAAAACATCTATATAGTAAAGAAATCAAGTGATATGACTTGATTTAAATAGATTACCCCAATGACCGGACAATTACAGAATATTTTACATTGCAAAAGTGAAAATGCATGCAATGCCCTGGCAATTCAAGCATTGGCAGGCTGCAAAAGTGAGTCTCATGGACAGATGTATTGGATTTGCTTCTTCAACTTTTTCAATCAGGGAGCTATTGAGTGACTGGCTTATCCATGTCCTGCTTTAGCTAGTAATGGATAGGAAGGGGATAACAAGAAGTGTGATTATGGTCTGAAGAGAGTGCAAGTCATGTAAACGGTTGCATGACAAAAAACTGAGGATAAAAACATCATGGGGCCAAAATATGGAAGCCTAGATATCGAGGACCATAATATTGAGAAGGCAAGTGCATATAGGTAAACATAGATTTACCATTCTTAACTCCACATCTGCATACCTTAATGATATATAACATCAAGGTACATATCTCTGGCGATAACTAGAGTAAACTAAGCTTACCTATCTAAACTCATCTTCTAGATATTTTATATATTCTTTCACCAGATCCTTTTCACAGTGTGCAGTGTGGAGGTGCCCCATGGGAAAACATGTAAGGATGAGACAATTTGACCTCTTAGGTTGTGTACAAGAGGCTGCTGTTTTTGGTAATGATATGATCATGTTTTCAGTCTAATCAGAGGATCAGATTTACTGACGCTAGCAAAGTCAAGCAAACTGGTGGAAAGTGTCATTTTGAGATTTACTTAATTTGTATTGGAAAGTAGCCTTAAAATAAAGCAAATATGTGCTTTGTGCTGTTTTGTGGGACGTTCCAAGGGTGGTACATGGGTGTTCCCATTAACCACCCTTGGAATTTGCTGTAAAGACATATCTACTAAAAGAGGTAGACAGAACTATGCACCAAAAATTAATAGCTCTTTGATACAGGCAGAAAGTTTGAGAAAAGCTTTCTTTTGTTTTTACTTTTCCAACGTTGCCGCTTTACATTTGTACTGCATTGTACAGCACACACACAAGTACATGTAAGTGCAGTATTTTTTACTGGAAGAGGCACACACAAACCCTTACACTATGGTGCAACAGTGTGTGCTATGACACAAGGCAATCTAAAGTGCACCAGCGCAGTGAATGAGAGAAACAGCTGCTAAACAAAGTAGATATGGATTCTTTTACGTTCTCCCTTTCACGCAGCTGAGTGCACAAACTGTTATTGCTTTGCAAATCCACCCCTTTGTATACAACAAATATGTAACACCATGAAAAGGTTCTCCATTTTACAGACTGATTTACTGGTTACTTTTTTTTGGGGGGGTGGGCATACTTAGGGAGAGGGGCCTAGGCTTGCCAAACTCCTCACATGCAGAAAGATGAGGAATACTACCTCATTCCTCTACCTCTTTACATGATACTTTATTGATGCAGAGCTAATGTACTCTTCTCTATGTTTTGAAACTGCACTTGATAGAACATAGGAAGATGTGGTAACTTAGTGGCATTACCTCTGACAATAAAGTGTCTACATGGCAGAGAAAAATGCCAATATAGGTAATCTTATCTATGCTCCTTTAGTGTTTTTGGTCTTTCTTGTGAACAATCAATAACAATCATACCGGAGGTTACATTTAAAGGTGTTGTGATTCTGTTTGTGCATATTTTTACCTAAACAAAATAATTAGGTAAAAACAACCGCTGCTAGTATAACATCAATGAAACATTTTTCCTAAAATTCATGACAAGTCTGAATTCAGTGAGAAGGCTGTAGTCAACCTTCAAGAAACCTGGCAACTGACATCACTGGTATTAGCTCTGCATTATAGTACCCACTGTGAAGCTGTTGTTTTGTTGATGATGTGCCCAGATTCCAAATTAGCCTCTCTATCTAGATACTGTCAGAAAATTAAAATGTAACAGTCTGCTTCCAGCATAGTTTCCAATATATGCACGATATATTTGCAATTATCTGAGGGGAAGGGAAATGTCTTTATTGTATGAATGCATCTAAATCCATCTATTTAAGTATGTTCAATGCATTTAACCAATCACATATTAAGGGATAGGCATTTTGAAGCCGCCTTTTGTCGTCATAACACTACATGAAAACTACAATCAAAATAATCGAAATAAAAACAAAATATATCATGAGATTGTATGTTTCACCATTACTTTAATTCTATTTAATGAATGCATCTTCGATGGTTAGGTAATTTTATGCTAGGTTATGTTAAATTAATGTTAAGTTACATTACGTTACGTTATGCTTTGACTTATGATCAGTGGCGTAGCTAGCCCTATGGTCTCCCGTGGTGGTCCCTTCATTTGCCGTCCAGCGGCGCCGCGTTGAAGAACGGGAGGGTGCTGGCGAGATTTGCACAATGTAGAGTGGGGGGATTGCTACCCCGAGACAACAGGTAAGAGCAGGAGGAGGCTGCCACCCCCAAAACTCATGTTGCAAGGGGCAAGCCAGACCCCCGTGCCCCCCTTTCTACTTCACTGCTTACGATATACATATTTAAATGGTTCACATTATGCCTTGGCCTTCACCAATCACGTTTGCCTTGCTCTCTACATCACATACTATGTGCATTAGGCAGTAAGCCTAATCATAAATATAGCCAGTGGTGTAACAAAGGGCCACACAGCCCCCGGAGGGAGCGGAGGAGGGGTGCCGGGATCCAGGGGGCCCCCTCAGAACAGTACCTTGGCCTGACAGCTCCTGAGAGAGGCACGAGGGGGGGCTCTATGTACTATGCAGGGGGGCCTCCTCAAGTTTCTTTAAACCACTGAACATAGCATATGATCTGGACTAATCAGGTAATACTAATATGCAAGAAGGAAAACCTCAGTACATATGTTAACCTACAAAGACTAATTCCAGGATCTATGTAAAGGTGCTTGAGTGGTAGTTCATGTCAGTCTGGAACAGAGAGATAGCAACAGAAACAATTATGCAGGGCGAATCTATTTATTATAGATGCATTTATTTTTATGAGTATGATGCAGGTGGAATAGCATGTATTTTATAGCTTTCTGTGAACAAATCCCATATTTTCTGACCTTTAATTATGCTAGCTTTAGATAGTTCTTTATTTACAGATGCTTATTCTCTGTTATCTTTTAAATGTGTGGGTTGAGTTGGATATCACACTGCTATATAATTGAAGTGTACCTGCAGAATGTGTTGCAGCAGACAACCAAGCAAAGAAGAGACGCTATGACCTTAAAGTTTAAAATGAAATCCTTGGCATTCTCCAAGGCAGGTGTCCCTTTTGGCAGCTGCAAGAGATTAGTAAATTACAAGGTTAAAATTTAAAAAAGTGACTAAAGAATAAAAAACCTTCAGTCTGGCAATCTGAAGTCAAACTGTCACAAAAAGCACCTGTTGAGAGGGCCCATTATTAAAAGCTAGTGGGTTCTGGGTGAAAAGATCGGTCTGAATTAATTTTGATTGCTTCACAAAACTCTGTCTAACAAATGTTCTCTGATGGGGGTACCCTGGGACTTCCATTCCAAGGGGAGAAAAAAAAGATTTTGTTTCTTGGAAGGTAATACAATCTTTGCCCTGACATTAAAATACACCACTGGCTGCACTTTCTTGTGCTCTGTCAATGAAACAGATTGTGTGTGGTTAGGTTACCTGCCATCTCTATTCAGAAACGAACCATTGAGTATAAGATTTACTTAACAGCAAAAGTCTTTCTAGCGTGCATTTGTTGATTTAAATATTTTTCCCGTAAGGAAGCTCAGCATTCAATCAGAATATTTTCAACCTTTGCCTTAAAGAAAAAAGATAATTTAAGCACTGCAATTTAACAGAATGCAAGTTTAGAAGAACTTTTCAAAATCATAATTGTAAGACTTGAAGGTTTTCGACTTTCTTAACTGACAGCAATGAAATAATAGAAATGCCAAGACAATGAATGTTGTGGTATTTTATCTATCTTGCAGGTTGCGTAGAAGGCTGAATATTAAACAGTTTCATTAGGCAGTCTCCCTTTCTCTTCGTGAAAAGAAGGAGACCTAGATTGAAGTATGTAAAAGTGCTACCTGTCTGTCATTCCTGATTACATCTGAGAGCAGTCTCCTTCTCCATTTGTGCAAATCAAAGGTTTAATTAATATTCGTCTCACTTTACATTGACAATTTGCTGAGAAGAGTCCTAGCAAACAAGACTTTATTTTCATGACACTATAATAGACCACAATATACCACAAAAATCGAACTCGCTTCACCCGTCACACTAATTGAAACACTCCACTTCTAAGCTAAACATTGTTCAAACTATGTACTGACCTCTCACGACCTAACCTAAAGAAACAACAGGCGGAAATCTGCAAGAAAGTTACCCAGATTGAGAATGCGTCAGTGCCGGGTTAAACCCTGTGGAAGCCCCTGATCAGTCAAAATGTCGGGGCCCCTCAACAAAATATCTCCTAATATGTTTTTAATTGTACCAACCAACAATTTTAATAAACTAATTTTATTACACAAAACTAAACATTATCAATTATTAATGTTATTAAAAATTACTGGGAAACAGTTTAATATTATTTTGATCTCTTGTTGCGGGCCCCTTAAACGAGTGGGGCCCAAAGGCCGGTGCCTACTTTGCCTATTTGGTAATCTGGAACTGGAATGCATTGTGATGCCACAAAGGGGACCTCATTTATGAGGAAGTGACGCAGCGCAGCAAGTCACATTGCTGCACTGCACTACGTGCGACAGGAAAAGGGCAGGAGTGCGCCATACTTAAGGCAACACTGTACATTCCTGTTCTTTCCCTTGGGCTGGCGTCCTTTTGACAGCCTAGTGCCAATGCAGGCACCATTGCACCATGGTGCAAGGGTGCCTGTGTGGCATGCATGATTGTATTTTTGTGTAGGAAGGGGCCCCATCCTGCACAAAAACAATTCTGGAAGGCATATTCCTCTTTCTATATGTGCTGCAGAATGCACCACACATAGAAAGAGGAATAAACAAGGACAAAAAGAGATATTTCTCCTCTTACGCCTCTCCTGGAAATGTGTATGTTTTTGGTGCATCCCCAGGTTTTCAAGTTCTTGTAAATCTGGCTATTATTTATTCATTTATTATTGACATTTGTTAAGCGCACGGCTACCCCCAACGGGGGTGTCCCGGCACTAAGATTGCAAATTGAGGGAAAGAATTAAGCAGCCAGAAAATAAGAAGGCCTTTAATTTGCCCCTGAATTGAGATTCGATGTCAATGAGACGGAGGCTGATGGGGAGAGAGTTCCACAGTTTTGATACAATCACAGCAAAAGCTCTACCACCTTTCCTCGCAAGTCGAAATCTGGGAGGGAGTAAGAGGCGAAGGTGGTTGGATCTGAGATTAAGAGAAGAATGGACCGGTTTTAGTCTGTGTCTGAGGTATTTGGGGCCTTTTCCATTCAGAGCCCTGAAAACAAGTACCAGGGCCTTGAATTTAACGCGAACAGAGATCGGCAGCCAATGCAATTTCCTCAAGAAGGGTGAGATGGAATGTCGAAAGGGGACTTTACAGATCAGCCTGGCCGCGGCATTCTGCACGATCTACAGCCTATGAAGGAGTTAGGCAGGGAGTCCCACATATAGGCTGTTCGCGTAATCTAGGTGCGAGGTGATTAAGGCGTGTATCACTGTCATCAGTGATTCCGTGGGGAGAAAGGGGGCGATTTTTTTTAACATGTGGAGTTTACCAAAACATGCCGAGGTGACTTTCTGGATCTGGGGTTTAAAAGATAGTTCGTTGTCGAACTGGACTCCAAGATTGCGCGCCACCATGACCGGGGGAGCCGCTGGGTTGAGTTCAGGCGGCCACCAGGTGACGGGTGACATGGGACTCGTTTGATTAAAAAACAGCACCTCAGTTTTGTCCGTATTGAGTTTTAACGTGTTAAGGGTCATCCAGGCTACAATATTAGAAAGACAGGTTCTAAAGTTTGTAAAACCAAGGGGCGAGTGATCTTTAAAAGAAAAAATAAGCTGAGTATCATCAGCGTAAGAGATCACTCTCACCCCAGATGACTCAATCAATTTTGCAAGCGGTGCAACGTAAACGTTAAAAAACAAAGGACTGAGGGCAGATCCTTGGGGCACCCCACAACCAAGCGGTTTCTTGTCTTTAGACCAGAATGGTCGACACCATACTTGTTGTGTACGGTCCGTTAAGAAGGAGGTGATCCAGGCTAAAGGGGTGTCACAGATCCCCAACTCTCGGAGTCTAGTCGAGAGAATGGCGTGGGAGACCGTGTCGAAAGCCGCGGACAAGACGAGGATCACAAGCATGGCTACCTCTCCCCTGTCCACAGTCTCCCACACGGTCTCCGACACCTCCAGGAGTGCTGTCTCCGTGCTATACCCGGTTCTAAAACCGGATTGCGAGTCGTGAAGGAGATCATTGCTTTCAAAATAGTCAGAGAGTTATTCTTGGACTATTTTTTCCAAGATTTTAGCTGGCTTAGGTAGCAACGATATCGGGCGATAATTGCCGAGAACAGCAGGGTCTGCCTCAGGTTTTTTCAAGATGGGGATAAGGATGGCCTGCTTCCATGTCTCCGGGAACTGGCCTGATAGGAGAGAGGAATTCCAAATTGATAAAAGAGGTTGTGCAATCACCGAAGCCACTGCAGAAAAAACTTGAGCGGGCATGGGGTCTAGGGGTGAACCCGATTTACAAAGCTTGAGTTTATTTAGTGCAATGTCCAGGGTAATAGATTTAAACGCATTTAGCCTTATGTCCTTGGAGATGGGATGTATCATGGGTGTAGCCTCTGCGTCAGATCTATCCGCTGCCTTAAAAGGAGCATAGATAAGATTGATCTTGTCATAGAAGAAATTTGATAATTTATCACAGAGTTCTTGGCAGGGCTCTGGCTTTTGCGTGAGGGCAGCGGGGTCGGTGAAATCTTTCACAATTTGAAAAAGCACCTTTGGTGAGTTATCTGCGGCTTTAATTTTACTGGCAAAATACTCCCTCATGGTGCTTTGTTTGATTTTATGAAAAAAAATGTATGCCACTCTATAAGTTGTTTTAGCAACTAGGTCATAAGTCCGGCGCCAAAGGCGTTCTAATCTTTTACATTTGCTTTTTTCTTCCCGCAGCAACTGGGAGAACCAGGGTGCAGAGGGTTTGGTTCTGGCCGAGGAAAGAACGGTAAGGGGAGCTATGCCCTCAATGACCGTAGTGAGGTGTTGGTTTAAGTTTGCTACGTCCACATTTATGTTTGTGGAAGGATGCCAATTGAGCTTGGCTAAAGCAGGTTCAAACTCTTCCGGCGTTACTTTGAACCACTTTCTTCCCATCCTTTCTGTCCTACAGACAGAGCGCCTGATAGGTGGGATTTTAAGGTTAAAAGGAATGACGAAGTGGTCAGACCATGTCACAGGGAGGGGGGCAAGGGTAGAGAGGCCAGATGAGTTTGTAAAAATAAGGTCGAGAGTATGACCGGCAATGTGGGTGGGGCCTGCAACCTTCTGAGAAAGGTTAATGCCCGCCATGGTTTCTATTAGGGAGCACGCCTTTGCACAATCGCTATTATCTACATGTAGATTAAAATCCCCAAGGACCGTGAAATGGGGGTGTTTTAGTGAGAGGTCGGCTAGGATCGTGAGTAAGTCCGTGATATGTGTGGGGTGGGTGTTAGGTGGATTGTAAATTAGCACCCCTGCACAAATGAGGAGAGCGGCCTCGGAGATGCTGAAGTACATGGCTTCAATGGGACCCAGATTATCTAATTTTCTGGAAAAAAAATTCCAGTGGGGTCTAAGGATAATAGCTATTCCTCCCCCTGCTTTGGATCCGGGTCTGTTTAGCCCTGCAAATTGATAGTCTGGGGGGACTGCTAGGGCAATATCAGGGTTAGAGGCGTCTTTTGTCCATGTTTTCGTGAGGAACATCAGGTCCCAGTCGTTCGATGTAAGAGAAAGCCAGATCTCACTAACATGTTTCGGTAGAGACCGGCAGTTGACGAGGCAGGCCTTCAGTTCACGTGGGGGGAGGGGAGACAACTCTCTCTTGTGTCCCTGCACGGATTAGACGGAGAGGAGTGTGGGACATAATGGCATTTTGAACAGGTGTAGTGTTCCAGAGATGAGACAGGGTTATACCTTGTATGAATGTCTGCTAATGATGGTCTTAGATTTAGGAGGCTTTCTCTGGACCATCTGCAGCAATCAGTCGGGTCAGTTTGAGTATAGTGTCCGGTGCTGGGCTATGTGTCAAAATCCATGGGAATTGCGTGTGAACACCCATGCAATACCCATGGAATGCTTACCCAGGGTAGAGTAATGTATTGCAGAGATTTGTGTAGCATTTGTGTTAATCCAAATTTATGAAGCCACTCAGAGCAACACACAGCAACCACAAATTGAAGGAACACATTGCCAAAAACAAAGACATCCTGATTCCAGTGCTATCTTCTAAAGAAAGTGAAAGCATTTCTTCCAGAAAGCGGCGTCAGAACAGCTGTTCAAGCACTTGTACTCTTGCTTCTGGATGGTGGTAACACCCTGCTCCATTGCCTCCCAAATGCCACACTTGCAGCTCTTAGGGGAATCTTACATGCTGCAGCACATCTCATCCATGGCCTTTACAGATATGATCACATAACCCCCACCCTGCTGGAACTCAATTGGCTCCTCTTGCCAGCCCACACAATCTTTAAAACCAGCTGGATCATTCACAAAGCCATCACAACCAGAAACCCTGATTATCTTGGAGGCAAACTCACCAACTCCTGTGGATCTTATCACACATCAGACAGCACCCTAAGAAAAGTAAAATAGATAAAACAAGGCAGCAGACCTTTTCCATCTATGCACCCAGGCTCTGCAATAACATCCACTGGAACTCCAATTTAGAAGAGTTGAAGATGCACCTCTCTAAAGAATATCACAAGGGAATCAGCCATTACAGCGCAACCTTTACCACTCATTGCTGTTACATCGAGGCCATTACAACGCATTTACTATAAATGAATGAATGAATGCAAGACATTTCTAGAGCGCATGGTTACCCTGGAGTATCCCAGCACTAAATGCAGGGCAACTTCGAGTTCGAGAGGAGTTAAGGGAAAAGAAAGGTCTTTAGATGCTTGCGAAAGGTTAGATAGTATGGTTCAAGGCGAATCCAGAGGGGTAAGTGATTCCACAGTTTAGCAGCATTATAGGCAAAGCGGCACCCTGCGCTTCGTGATTTCCTTATTTTAGGAACTGCTGCCAACTTCTTGTTATCAGATCTTAAAGACCTAAAGGAGTGATAAGGCTGAATGATGGATCTGATGATCAGTGGGCATTTACCTAATAAGGCTTTGTGTGTAATACACATCGCCTTAAATTGGATTCTTTCTTGAATCGGAGGCCAATGGAGTAAAGTAAGCGCAGGTTTGGCTGAAGTGCGTTTGGAAGTATTTGTGAGCAGACGTGCCGCACAATTTTACATGATCTGCAGCTTTTTGATGGTGGAAATTGGGGCTCCTAGGTATAGAGCATTTGCGTAGTCCAGGCGAGACAGAATTCCCCTTTATTTTCATGGTTGGCAACTGCTGATGATGATATAGCGGGGAGTCAAGCGAGTACCAGTTTGACATACCCCCCATGGTGGTTACTCCCGTGAGGCGTTGCCAACCCCCCTCCCCTTTTTTCACTAGAGAAGGGTAGAGCAAGATAGTAGACTAGCACAGGGAATAAGTCTCACACACACATTTGTTTTTAGATATGAACATTCAAATAGATGGTGACATGAGACACTAGACCAGATAGTAGGAGCAAGACATACCAACTACTGAGAACAATTGAAGTATCCTAGAGAAGGGACAGTTCACCTTTTGTAAGGGCAGCCACAGTGATTTGAGGAGACAGAATTAGTGCCTGGACCAGCACTCTTCTAGCAGAAAAAGGAAAAAAGGGGAGGATCTTTACTAGCATTCTTAAGGTCCCGTAACAGAAAGCTGCCACCTTGCATGCTTGCTCCTTAAAATCATGATTGTGATTCAACCACACTCCAACACTCTGAATTTGGTCTTTGGGGGAGGGCCCAGACAACTAGGCCAGAAGGATTCTATTCTCCGTGTTGTATGATTACCCAGGAGCATCAGCTACTTATTAGCTCCATTAAGTTTAAAACATGAGCTATCCATCCAACTAGAAACCTTTCCTAAGCATAATGCCAAGCCTGAGTTGTCCACATGATTAAGCGAAACCACCAGCTGAGTATCATCAGCATAGGGGGGCTCAGGAACGAGCCCTGAGGGATACCACACCTAAGAGGTATTGGCTTCGAGGTGAATTCCTCTTTAAAGACTACAAAGGATCGATCCTCTAAAAAGGATTGTAGCCACTTTAGTGCTGAGCCAACAACTCCAACATTCCTGAGTCTTTGAATTAGCAGCTGGTGGTTAACCATGTCGAACGACACCACACATAACCTTTACCACTGACTTTTTTTTATAATACAGGTTTAGGATGGGCATTTTTAGGGTTTAGGGCGGGCATGGGTTGCATTTTAAATGTAAGTATTAAGCATGTGTATATACACAACACCAACTAGCTTTTTTCCTACTTTCCAATGCACAAGAAGAGAAAACGGGCAGCGGCTTAGTTTAATTTTCAGCGGGATGTAGTCACACAAAAGCAGCAAAAACCTTCCCAGTACATTTCAGAGTGACAGCTCCTTGGTCACGGTCAGGTTACGTTTGCTTTACCCACATATAAGTGATACATTTTGATTTACAAAATAAATATTGGACTGTCCTAAAGTGACCATTTCAAGTGTAATACTTCAGCCATGTTGTAACATTTGTAAATACCTTATGGGCAATATATGCACATAGATAATTATATTCTCTGCTTTACATACAGATTCAAAACCCAATACATTTTTTTATTTTTATAAATTTGATACCTCCTGTGTGGGAAAATATTGTTGATGGGCAAATGTGTCTGCCCTGACGGTCACAAAAATAAACCACACGTCGCATCTGTGCATTTGAATACTGATTGTACATATCTTCAACCACCTGTGATAATCTTCTGGGATCTGGCCCAAGTGGGTACTACCATCACCGTTTAATAACCATCTTTACTAATTCTGCTTCAATTGGCAATTCCAATGAAGTTGCTAACACCACAATATAGAATACGATTGATAATAAATATATATATATATATCTATATATACTTACCTGGAATCCTTACAGGGTATTCTGGGTCTTGCAGTCCATTGAAGATCGGAGGACAGGCAACAGGTGTGCTAACTTCATTGGGGCAGAGCTTGTTTGAACTTTCAAATGGGTGGCAGGACTCTCATCAGAGCAAAGGACAGCATCCTGAACACTTGGGCGCTGAAGAAGGCTTATCCACGCCGAAATGCATTCGCCCGTCATTTACTGTGAATAAATGGCTTCCTTGTTCTCCCCTGCGGTGGCCTCTGCTATCTTTCTTGTGAAGGAGGTGTTCTTTGATAAATTACACATCGGCCAGAGATGTGCTACAGAGGCTCCTGTTCCACAAAGCGGCCCGAACTTCACTGGCACCCTGCCTTTTGACAGATCCTGTTTTCCGAGTGATCGGATAGCCTGGGCCCGCCTCGGTGTTGGGGGAGAAGCAGGCAGTTGTGAGGAATTCCACCTCATACAGGGCGGCAAGCATTGTCTTTCTGCCCTCGCTGATTGGATTCCCTTACAGTGAGGCTGGACCAGTTAGGGACCCGAGGAGGCTACAGTCACATGAAAATTAGCAGGAAAATTGGCTTTTGCTTTGCGCAGTGTCCTGCATCGGGTGCAAACAAACCACTTGGCAGAATTAACCCCATGCGCAACTTACCTGGAATCCTTAGAGGGTATTCTGGGCCTTGCAGTCCATTGGAGATCGGAGGACAGGCAACAGGTGTGCTAACTTCGTTGGGGGTGGAGCTTGTTTGAACTTTCAAATGGGTGGCAGGACTCTCATCAGAGAAAAGGACAGCATCCTGAACACTTGGGTGCTGAAGAACGCTTATCCACGCCGGAATGCATTCGCCCGTCATTTCCTGTGAATAAATGGCTTCCTTTTTATCCCCTGCTGGCTGTGGCCTCTGCTTTCTTTCTCGTGAAGGAGGTGTTCATTGATATATATATATATATATATATATATATATATATATATATATATATATATATATATATATATATATATATATATATATATATATATATATATATATATATATATATATATATATATATATATATATATATATATATATATCTCACAGACCAATGCGGTCTGATAATTACGATGCACTCCTCTGTTGGTACTAGTGTTGGGGGTAGACCAAGTCCCCCTAATTAATGCCACATCCCCTTTTGAAAAAGGACTCTACACTCCAATCTCCGGTAGAAACTCCACAATTGTTTTTTTAACGTAGCAAACACCTACGCGTTTCAATTCTTCCGAGTTTTGCTTACAGTTAGTGAGTCCTTTGTCAATTTCACCTTTAAATAAACATTGCCCGTCCCATCTATTATGAGGCATTCTGGGAAGTGTGGTTTAATACTTTTTTTGGTTACATTACCACTTTCACAATTACATATTAACCTAATTAGAGGCAAAAATATGAGCACAGACTTTGTATGAGATGCATTACATTTGCATAGATCAGTTATTATTCACTCTTCTGTAATATTAATGTTGACATAAGTGTATAGGTTTATGTCTATTTCAGAATTATAGGCTGAGTGTCGCTTGTTGACAGTTTAATTATATTGGTAGTTTTTGGGGCCATAGATTTAATACAACTATGGATCCTATCACTGATGGCTAAGTGCCCTATTCTTATTCTTGTAATATATGCATTATCCCTTATGTCTGTAAAAATATGTCCTATATGATGATATGCTGGTATGTAAAATATATATTTATTTGTCCTTAACTGGTATATGTATAATTGTTGATTCAACCTTTTTTTAACCGACTTGATGGTATTTGCAGGATCCTGTTGGTTGTGGTGTATATTCTAGGTCTTGCACAGATTCATGTTCTTATGGAATACTTGATACTTTATAAAGAAGTTATCTCTTACACGGCATCTGTCACTACTGTTATTTTTATACTTGTTTTTTATATTCTAAATATACCTATGGGTTGGGTCCCCTATCCCTCTGAGTGATCCGTGTTTGACTAATCTAACCACTATATTGTTGATTAGTATGGAGTTTGTCCTTTTTGCATCCCTGGGAACATAGTTCTACGTCATGTCCATACATTTTTACACATTAGATTTTTGGGCATTGAATTCAATGCCTCTTGTACATATGTTAACACCTTCATTATATATGATTCTCATGTCTTCTATAAATGCACATACAACTCCTCATCCACATTGAGGCCAAAAGACACTTTTGTATGCAGTCTTACGATGTATTTACTTTCCAGTCTTCAAATGTGTAATGTCCTGTCCCCACCTCTCTCATTTTTTGGAACATATGCCACTCCATAATATCTCAAAGTTTTCCAATTGTTGCCATGTTGTTGGACATGGTATTTTGCAACTGCGTAGCTAGTGTCTTTACGTTGGACAGCCCGTATATGTTACAATATTCTTTTCTTTAGTGGGCAGTTTGTACTTCCCACATATTTTAAACTACATATACATTCAATAACGTATAGTACGAATTGTGTGTTGCAGGTTATTTTTTGTTCAATTAAGATCTCTTTACCTCTTGAGTCTTTGATGTTTCTCATGTTTTTTCTGATCCTGCATGCTTTACAGTTATTGCACCTGAAAAAACCTTTATTTATTGTTGTAGCCAGTTCTCTGATTGTTGACTTGAAAAGAGGCTTCTTACTAGTCGATCTTTGAGAGAAAGTAATTTCCTATCTGTGATTCGAGGTTTTGATCCTACTGCTTTTGCAATCTCATTATCACTTAATAGGATATTCCAGTGTTTCTGAAAGATGTTATGTGCTTTTAAGTGTTCTTTGTTTCCTCATTCTCATTGTTATGATTTGATTTTTCTGTTAGTATCTGCTGTCTTGTTTTATTATGTGCTGTTTTGGCCCCTTGTTCAATGCTGGATATTTTCGCAGATAGAATCTTTTTTTCACTTCTTTACACTGGGCTGCAGTATCTTCCTCTCTTGAACAATTCCTTTTAGTGTGCAGCAATTCTCCATAAGGGATACTTTTGATCAGTGCCTTTGGGTGGAAACTGGTTCAATATAACACACTATTTCTTACAGTGGGCTTTCTATACATGGTCATGTCCAATCTTTGATTTTTGACATATATTCTGATGTCTAAAAAATCAATTTGTTTGTCATTTACGTTGTATGTGATGCTCAAGTATTGTTTACTCTGATTGATGGCTTTTAAATATTGTTCAAATTCTTCCTGTGTTCCATTCCAAATTAGGAATAGATCATCTATATATTGCAGCCAAATGATTATTTTCGTGTTGTTCATGTATGTCATTCTATGCAATTTCCCTCTCCCACCAGCCCATGGTCAAATTCACGTAGCTGGGGGAGTAGGAAAGTCCCATTGCAATTCTGCAAGTTTGCTGATATACTTGTTGATTAAAGAAGAAGATGTTATTGTATAGGCACATTTCAATCATTTCCAAGATCATGGTCGAATGTTTGGTTTCTCTGCTGTTTCTTTGTTTGAGAAAGTAACTCACCGCATTTAATCTTGTTTCATGTTTAATGGAAGTTTATAGAGAGAGTACATTGATGGTTACAAGTAGGAAATTATTTATCCCATTCAATTTCAGATACTATTCTGAGTAAATCTCCACTGTCTTTTAAATATGATGATAATGATGGTTCACTGATAGAATATCTATCCCCAAAATATCACCGTACAAAAATATTGAGTTATAAATATCAATGTCAAAAATATCAACATCCTATATTTATAATAGTGAGTACAAAATATCGACAAAAAACATAGCTGTACACAATATCGATTTTAATATATGTAAAAACAGTATTTAATATACTAAATAATAATATTAACTTTAATAAAATAAATTATATTTAAGATACATTTTAACAAATATAAAAAATAAATGTAAATATAAACATATGTACATAAAATGTATATATGCTATAAAACAATTAATAAATGAATAATTGTAATCTATTTTATAATTTTATAAATATATAACAAATTACAAATAAATATATATATATAGACATATACCAATAACATAAATTCTAATTAAAAAAACATTATATTATTAATTAAAACATTAAATTATTTAAAAGCCTTTAAACTTAAATTTTCCACTCCAGTAAGTGCAACAGTAGGGAAAGTGCTAAATAGCGGAGGGGTAAAAATTAATATTCTCACCCCAGTTAGTGCAACAGTAGGGAAAATGTTGGATAGCGGAGGAATAAAAATCACTATTCCCACTCCAGTGAGTGCAACAGTGGGGAAAGTGTTGCATAGCGGAGGTGTAAAAACGTACTATTCCCACTCCAGGTAGTGCAACAGTAGGGAAAGTGTTGGATAGCAGAGGACTAAAAATGACTATTCCCAAACCAGAGAGTGCAACAGTAGGGGAAATGTTGGATAGCGGAGGGGTATAAAATACTATTCCTACTCCAATAAATTCAACAAAAGGGAAAGTGCTGGACAGCGGAGGGGTAAAAAATACTATTCTCACTGCAGTTAGTGCAACACTATGAAGAGTGTTGGAAAGCGGAGGGGTAAAAAATAATATTCCCTCTGGAGTCAGTTCAAAATTAAAAACAAAGAAAATATCAACAACACAAAATATTTCAAAAAACTAAAAAAGAAAACATATATAAAAATATTAAATATGTAAAAAGATAGAAACATGTTATAATGCTAAATAGATATAACAAATTCCTAGAAATATTATATTAAATAATTCTTTTAATAATTTACAAACAAATAACTATTTTTAACTAGAAATTATTTATAAACAAAAACATTACATCAATCAAAGAAATATTATTAATTAAAAAACAAATTAAAACAGATACAAATTAATTTACTCCCCAAACGTTAACCCTATGAAACCAAGCACACACACAAAAGCAATTAAACAATTACCCTAATTAATTATCAATTGATTCATTAATATTAATGATCAACTAATTATTAATTAAACATTTCCACACTCTACCCCAATAAACCTCACAACCCGCATCTAAAAATCAATACACAATTTCAATAATTAATGTTATATATTAATAATTTAATATCAATTAGCAACTACTTATTTATTAATAAAAAATAAATCACTTCCCACCCTTCACCACTATAAACCCACAACTCACATCTAAAATTAATTTCATAATTGCCATATTTAAATTGTAATTAATTAATTAGCATTAATTAACAAACAAGTATTAATTAATTTAAAATAAATAACTTCCCACCCTTTACGCCTATAAACCCCAGCACCCGCTCATAAAAAAATGACACAATTAACATATTTAATTACCGATTAATTAATTAGGATTTTATAAACATCTACGGAAGAGTCCATTGTGATTGCTGTCGCTAAGTTCTTGGGCTGGGTTTGGGTGATTCGTTGGAAAGAGAGGAGCTTTAGGTAATTGCTTTTTGTCCATAGTCTTAGGTGATTATATTTGCGCTATGTACTCCATTTTAATATTACTGAATGAAATTCAAATATCTTGTATGATAAATTTAGGACACTTGGTTGCCTAAGGCGGTGGTCTCTAAGGGAAGTCCTTTTAGTTGTCTTTTATCTATTTATTGTGTAATCACTAATTATTTTAGTAAGGGTCGAATCAAAATGTTTTTTTAACTGACATTCAGGCTGTATCATGTTTGTATTCCACATATGCTCACCTCTATGTATCATGTTTTATCTTTTGTGGTTTTTATATCGAAATAAAGATTTATGACTGACTGACAATATCTTCTGATCATTTTACTAATTGCATTCACATGTAAGCAATTTTCTTCTTATTTTCTAAATACATATGCTTTAGAATTTTAAGTTCCTTGTTTCTTTCTTCATTTATTTTATACATCAGCTTTGCTTTATTATCAAACCATACAAAGCACATGGGAAATTACAAACGATAAATTAAAAATAAGTAATAATTTACTAGAGGCTTCAAATTATGAATAACTGCCAATGTATTTCCATGAAAATGATCCACTAGAATGCTTAGGATTCTAGCCGTAACCGAAGTAATAATTTTATGTCACTCAATATAAATATGGGGTGGTATTTCCCTATCTGTATTACAACAGAAACCTCTTCAGTCCTGAAGCATCAAGACCTGGCAGCTCAGAGTGTTTTCTAATAACATGAGGAGTCCCGTTGAAATAGAAAAGACACACGCTTTTTACCACACACATGGGTTTTGTATATCGTTCTCATTCAAACCCACTTTGTAGTGCATCACGTCATATTTATAAGATGGCAATAAAACCAAATGAGTAAAATCTCCAGTAATATTGAGTTTTACATAGAGCATAATCTATGAATTAGGTTTTAGTGCTGGTACACTACGAACTGTGGCCAACTGTATATTGCAGGAACAGTTGTCCATTATTGCCTAGAATATTGAATAAAATACATGGAAAAAAAAATTTTCTTTCCTTATTGCTATGTCAGTCTGATTTATCATTATGAACATACTACATGTCTTAAAAATGGGATATGTACCCTGGTTTCTAGTTACAGCTTTCCAATACCCTGCTAGGTTAGCGCACTATAAATACGTCCATCAAATAAAAATTAATAATAATTCATTGGTTAGGAGCTGCAGACAAAAAAACGGTTTGTGATAGAAACAACAAAAAAGGTAAAGCAATAAGGTGTGTGATTTGAGAGATACAAACACGACCCAATGTTTTATGCAAGCTGAACGTTAATGAATCTCCATGCTTTACCAACCCTTGAATTTTTTTAATAAATATAAATAAAAAATGTTCCACTGGGGTCCTTAGATGGAAATGCTGAAAGTTTCTCAGTCAGATTAATTACTATGCCATTTAACATGGAAAAAATATTTCAAATTATCAGAACTTTTAAGAGATACATTTCTGTTAACTGAATGCCTTAACAAAGTAGGGGCCTTGTTTAGAGTTTTGTGGTAGCAGAAATCCCTTTAATATCTGGAGGGAGTGCTAAATCCAAAAGAGAATTCATGTGACCAATCGTCTTCCACTAAACTATCCCCAGGGTTGAGGAAAAATCCACCAGTGTCTTCTCTTTTGATATTAGCACTTTTTCCAGAACTTCACCCACTAAATTCAGCCTTGTTACAAGTCAGCCAATAAAATGGAGGGGTAACATTAGCCTGATATCAGCATCACAAGACGATTTAACCACCCCATTTATCAGCCATGACAAGTATGAGGCACTTAATAAAGAATAACATATGGGACTTAGTAGTAATACCCAGTGCTTTAAATAGAAATGTAGAAGTGATGGTACTCACTACCCAGAGTACCTGTTTGCTGCCAAAGAGTGCCAGGACTCTTCAATTAAATATATTGCAACAGTGCTGAGAAGTGCAGGTGCTCTCCCGTTCAAATGAAAGAATTGCAGGTAGTTAGTACCGGAGAGTCCTTCCCCATTTAAAGTACTGTAATACCACTATAAATTCTTTGTAACGGGGGCCTGAATTAGTCCACTGTTAATATGCATATTTCCAAAAGTGTTAAATGCCCCATAGGCCACTCTTAAACAGGGTCGAATTGGCCAATAAGGCATTCAAGCAGTTCCCAATGGGCTGATCTGACAGTTCAGTGTGGGGGGCAGGTTTTTGACTGTTTGTGGGCCCGTTTTTTGGTCTGCTAATCTGGTGTTACTGTTGATTTCCCTAATATGAAAACAAACATTGTCTGCCAGATTATCCCTCCTGTATCTCTCCTTTGACTCATCCCAAACATTATTATACGTTTCCCTCCTCTATCCCTCCTTTACCCTATTCAATCAAACTAATAGACTCACATGTCCACAGCTCATATTAACCGCATCAATGCGGCGGCTTTTCCCGCTGTACATGGTAATTTTGAAATTACCGCGTTACATGACGAGCTCAGCTCGTCATGAGCGCACGGCAGGTTATGCTCAGCCCCGAAGGGGTTAACAACTTATATTTCCTATGCAAATTCAGCACTAGTCCTTTTTGGGCTCCAGCGCAGTAGTGTGCTACTAGCCGAAAAGCGTTTCAACGCCTTATCAGGGGTAGTAAGCGCTATATAAATACAATTACAGCATGTCTTTGCTAGTTCAAAACTGCCCCAATTTGCAAACATGGGCCACTTTTTACCTATCTAATTCACTAATTCGGCCACATTTATTTTGGTGGTTATGCCTATATTCCACCCCAGTACGCCCTGCCCTGAAATGCTTACATGGCTACATCTAACTGAGGATTTTATATTTTAAAAAAAACCAAAAAAAAACGCAGTACTCTTTCAAACATACTCAAGTAAAGAGATCATGAAAAAATCAGTTTCCTCAATTTTGTTAACAAGTTCACAGGTGCGCTTGTCAGTTGCACGAGGCCTGGGATGTCAGCGCTGATAAAAATAATGCAAAAGCCAGCGCCGTGGCCCTATTGCCACATCAATTCACATCAAACGTTATTAGAATCAGCTGTCACCTCGCTCGCACTTTCTCTGCGCTGGAACGCCAGACGCAACCCGACGTTTTGCTGCCCGGCAGGTGCTCCTGTGTGTGTGTGTGTGGTCGTGAACACAGAAGTGTGGCGGCCATTGTTCTGTTCCGCCGGGGCACTTTGATCTCCGGCAGCTAGGGCGGCCCGGCAGGATGTCCGATTCACTGCCCTGCCTGCAGCGTGAAAGGCCCAAGAAAGACGACGCAGCCGCGGATCGGCAATCCATACTGTTTATTTGAACAACTGCTTCAGATCTTTTTAAACATCATAGGAACATGGCTCATTAAACTACAACAACCCCCGAAATTGTGTTATAAAACCGCAAAACAAAAATCGATACATCTGTCAGAGTGGAGGTAATGAAATATATCGAGTCCACAGACAAGGACGTTTGTATAATTCGCAATATTGTTATGCGCCAATCAGTTCCATTATTTGCAGTATTTACGGTTAACAAAGAAGACGTGGCGCGCGGTCACTTATCGGGTGTGGTAAGTTTTCATTTCATAAATGTATTTTCCGTGCTTCTTCACAGCGGCGCGAATAAGGGTTGACGGCCCAGCATTGCAGGATCAATGCTTCACATATTTGCTATCTCAGCTTGAGCTGCTCTGGTATCACGTCAGCGCGGAATCAATACTGCGCTCCATAACAGCGCAGGCGGGCGCCACCTCATCACGTTGATGAGTCGCAGCAGGTTTATTACTGGGCACGAATGCCTGTTACATTACTAATTTCTAATAAAGATTAATTGCAGCGGCCAAAATTTCTATTGATAAGGGACGTTTCACCGCCCCTTAAATCTCCTGCAGCGTGACAGGATTTGCTGGCTGTCTTTCTGATTTTTATGAACAGTAAGGGCGCTCAGGGCACATTTGGGAAAATGTGAGAACTCAGCAATTGCTCATTTCTCGAGTCATGTTTGGAACCACACAGCCGACTTTTAGACCGAGCAAGGAGTTGGGTAGCTTATTTTAATGTAGACAAGAATGATTAAAAGCGAATCCTAGTGTTTGTGTTACATATTTATTCTCGGATTCTGTGCCTATGTTTGTGTCATGGAGACTGAAATGACCGTTGTTTTAATTTACTAGCGATGTCGGTAGCTTAATCTAAATGTTCACATGACTACGAGTCCTTTGTGGAAATGCGCAAATCAGAATCAGCAAATGTGAAGCGTAACGCACAGGGTTAAGCTTGATCCCAACAGACTTTCAATGTGCTCCAAGTGGCAAAAACAGGGCTTAATTTGAGCTGGTAGTTGCCAGAGGGGGCAGGGATTAAAGTGGGAGGAAAGAAGTGTGGGGGTGTCTCTGAAAGGGCTGTGGCCTATATGATTACGGACGTGGCCTAAACATGTAAAATAAAATTCCCTAAGAAGGCTATTCTGCCCATATATTTGCGTAGATTTACAACTGCAACAGGCATGCGAGACCATTGCTCTGTGCACTTTGCAGAGAGGCCAATGATTGGATGATCATGTGTTCTGAACACCTCTTTGACCCCCTGACAGACAGTGGGAGGAACACTAACGGCCTTCAGCCAACTCAGCTCAATAGTATCCCATTATAAACACCTGGATGAGACTTAATTCAAAGTATGCACTATACAATAGTAATATGCTGCCCGCAATAACATATTGTAACACAACATCTTGGAAAAAGCAAAAACTGTTAGGGCATGCAAGATTAAGTAAAATGTGTAATATAAACAGGAACAACATGTATTATTTTACAGTTTTATACACTGATTTTGCAGTAAGTGTTTTTTCCTGTAAAGTTAAGGATTTGAATACAGAGTCAATAAAAGGACCCATTTCAATGGGCCTTATTACAAGTCTGGCTTTCCATGGACCACCAGACTCACGGGGGTACAGCAGTGGCAGTTTTCTGACCGCTCTGTTACAACCAGGTGGTACAAAAGGGGGTGCCCTGGACCGGAAACAAGCTTCCTAGGACCGGTATCTGGCATTTCAGCCGTCTTCAGCCAGGCTTGCTTGAATCCAGTGGCAAAGTGAGCAAGGGACTCACGTCTGAGCATACCCTGCCAACTTAAGGCGAACAAAGCGGTACAAAGGGGGGTGGTGATGGATGGATCATCTGAACCAATCAAACACTCACACCCAGCC
Source organism: Lissotriton helveticus (assembly GCF_964261635.1). NCBI lineage: Eukaryota > Metazoa > Chordata > Amphibia > Caudata > Salamandridae > Lissotriton > Lissotriton helveticus. The sequence continues at coordinate 406,542,212 of NC_136073.1, forward strand.
AACAGATCTGGGTTTAATCCATCACCGTTCTTTAGCCCACTCTGCCACCACAGTTCAGACATGGCCATATGCAAATCAGTCTGACCCTGTGCCTCATGGGAACAGTCAAGCCGAACTGCCAAGCCATGCCTTCCCTGGACCGGAAACAAGCTTCCTAGGACCGGTTTCTGTCATTTCAGCAGTCTTCAGCCAGGCTTGCTTGAATCCAGTGGCAAAGTGAGCAAGGGACTCACGTCTGAGCATACCCTGCCAACTTATGGTGAACAAAGCGGTACAAAAGGGGGTGGTGATGGATGGAGCATCTGAACCAATCAAACACTCACACCCAGCCAACAGATCTGGGTTTAATCCATCACCGTTCTTTAGGCCACTCTGCCACCCCAGTTCAGACATGGCCATATGCAAATCAGTCTGAACCTGTGCCTCATGGGAACAGTCCAGCCCGAACTGCCAAGCCATGCCTTCCCTGGACCGGAAACAAGCTTCCTAGAACGGGTTTTTGGCATTTCAGCCGTCTTCAGCCAGGCTTGCTTGAATCCAGTGGCAAAGTGAGAAAGGGACTCACGTCTGAGCATACCCTGCCAACTTATGGCGAACAAAGCGGTACAAAAGGGGGTGGTGATGGATGGAGCATCTGAACCAATCAAACACTCACACCCAGTCAACAGATCTAGGTTTAACCCATCCCCGTTCTTTAGCCCACTCTGCCACCCCAGTTCAGAAATGGCCATATGCAAATCAGTCTGACCCTGTGCCTCATGGGAACAGTCCAGCCCGAACTGCCAAGCCATGCCCTCCCTGGACCGGAAACAAGCTTCCTAGGACTGGTTTCTGGCATTTCAGCCGTCTTCAGCCAGGCTTGCTTGAATCCAGTGGCAAAGTGAGCAAGGGACTCACCTCTGAGCATACCCTGCCAACTTATGGTGAACAAAGGGGTAGAAAAGGGGGTGGTGATGAACACAGCATCTGAACCAATCAAACACTCACACCCAGTCAAAAGTTCTGGGTTTAATCCATCACCGTTCTTTAGCCCACTCTGCCACCCCAGTTCAGATATGGTCATATGCAAATCAGTCTGACCCTGTGCCTCATGTGAACAGTCCAGCCCGAACTGCCAAGCCATGCCTTCCCTGGACCGGAAACAAGCTTCCTAGGACTGGTTTCTGGCGTTTCAGCCGTCTTCAGCCAGGCTTGCTTGAATCCAGTGGCAAAGTGAGCAAGGGACTCACGTCTGAGCATACCCTGCCAACTTATGGCGAACAAAGGGGTACAGGGCAGTTGGGAAACCCTGGGACCACCTCAGCCGCCAGGGATCAGAGATCCCTGGCAGTGGCGCACCGGTCTTTAGGCAGCAGTATGCGCGGCGTGGCAGCTTCAGCCCCACCAAGCATATTACAAGTTTCCTCACTGCCACACTTTTCATGGCGATGCGACTGCCATGATAATTCTGATGGTGAGGAAACAAACCCTCCTTGTGCCTCTGCCCCATGGGATGCATGCGGGGGCACATGTTGTGCCCCCTGTGTGCATGCACTCCATTACCTGCACATCATGGACAGCAGCAGACCTGCCATGTAGGTACTGCTTTTGATGTTCCCATTGCGGTGCCTATTTCATCGACTCCACCATGGGAAAGCAATAGAACAGGCCGCCAGACAGGAGAAAGCTCCTAATCTGGCGGGTGGTTTAAACATCGGTTTGGCTGCGCGGGAGCAGGGAGGCCCGCTCCTGTACTGCCAAACTCATAATAAGGCCTAATATCTGTTTTTAATTACTACCAGGTCTAAGACCAGGAGGGACGGGCCCATTTAAAGTCCTGAGTGGGCTCATTTTTGGTGTCTGGCACTTATCTTTCCTCATCAGACATTTCACAAGAGTAAGATAGGAAAAACACAAAAAGGGGAAAGAAGAAGGAAGAGAAAGACAGCAAAACCATCAGAAAGGGAGAAGAATGGAAGCTAAAAGAGTAATATAAAAGGGCAGCAAATATCTGGCAATGTCTTAAAGAGATGTGAGGTGGAGTCAGGACTTATTTGTTAAACATCATTTAATAGAGCAGGTTGCAAGCTTCTGAACAGTGCTTTGGGCACCGGTACACTTTATTTTACAAATTGAGCAATGGGCAAGAAGGGGGAGATTGGGGTGGAAGGGATAAATTGTACCACTCACTTAAGTAGCCTTTTTGAAACATATCTCAGGCCTGAAATTGCAGTCTGTTGTCAATTTTAAACACTAAAATCCCAGTTAAAAAATCGGATTTCATTTTGAGTTCCTTTTAAAAATTATTGATTGGCTCTTTTGCTTTTCCAAATGTACCCTCATTCTATCTGACTGTCTGTACCTGTGATTGCATCTGCAAGGATGTAGTTTGAGCTTGCCAAGTTGGGTAACTATACTGTGGTTGAGCTCAAAGAGCTCTGTTAGTAGAGGGGACTTCCAGCCAAGAGGAACCCCAGGAACACCAGGATGCTGGAGCACCAGTAGGCTCTGAGGGCCTGGGCAGAAGTCCATCAATCACTGGAGCAGCAGAGGACCAAGCGGGGAGGATGATGTGTAGGAACAAGAGGAGGACCTGGGCACAGGTCCTCAGTTGCAGCTTCCAGAAGGGGGGACAACATGCCCACAGGAGTGCTGACCCCAGCTAGACCAGGGAGCAGTATATCTTCCACCAGTCTGCCCCCAGAACAGCTGAAGGACAGAAACGCTGAGTGAGAGCTCACAATGCAGCTTGTCAAGCTCAAATTTGAGGTAGAGGAGAGAAAGGGCGAGGCTGAGAGAGCCTTAGCTGAAAAGAAACTGGCCATGGAGATCAACTTACCTTCCAGCAGCTGGATCATGAGAGGAGCCTCAGAGAGCTGGACATCAGAGCCAGGGGCATTTAGACAACATTTCAGAAGTCAAATATCGAGTGTCATAAAATCTAGTTTGGAATATCGTGTTGCAAAAACATTGTGTACAAGAATATTATTTTTAATGTAAGTAATATCGATGTTAAAAATATCTAAGTTGTTAATATCGATGTTACCAATATCTATGTTGTTAATATCGATGTTAACATATCTATGTTATTAATATTATTTAAAAAAAATATGGGAAGATTACAATGTCGGTAGGATTTTGATGTCATTTTCCAACAGCCTTTCCATATTGGCCTTTCTGACATGGAAAGGCTTTAGAAAATGACCGGGGGGACCCTAGCAGGGCCCGCTTCCCCCTGGCTTTCCTCTATGGGGCCTGGGTGCCCCCCCAAACATCCCTGCACCGTGTGGCAAACAATCATTTCACTATGGCAGCTTGTGCTGTGGGCCTTTCCGTCCGCCACACAAGCTGCCATAATGAAATGGATGTTTCAGACCGTTCTATGAGCGGTTTCATCCAAATTGCGAGTTTGGAACTGCCAATCTATGGTCGGGCAGTTCCAGACCGAGACGGTGTTACATCTGCCCAACATCATAATCAGCCCCATAGTTGTTAATAATATTGTTCTTAAATCATTTTTATGTACTCTAATATATATTTTAATTGTATATGTAATAAGTTGTTTGTGTAATTATTGTTAAGAGTTTTTTTAACATTGTTGGTTAAATTTGTAGATTTTTTACATTAAAGTGATTCGTTTTTTTGTTAGGTTGAGTTCCGTAGCAGGTTGTGGGGTTCATAGGAGTACAGAGTGGGAAGTAAATTAATGATTAATAATTAATATTTAATATTTAATTAATATTAATTATTTAGTTGCTAATTAATTATGTTAATTGTGTAGTTATATTTTTATTTCATTAAGTTTTAGGTGCGCGTTGTGGTGTTAGTGGGGGTATGGGGTGGGAAGTAAATTAATTGTAATTAATTAATTTAAAAGAGATGTAATTTTTTTAATCGAATTACATTTTTTATATCTTTTGGGTGTGAGGTGTTTTTGTTGGGGTAACGGGGGTGAAGGAAATTAAATAAATGTTAACTATTAATACTAATTATCAGGTATGGGTTGTTGAGATTTTTGGGGTAAAAGATGAGAAGGTAATTTAATGCAATTCATTTATTGTTAGTTAATTGTTTAATTGATAATTAAATAAGTAAATCTAGTAAATAATATAATTTGTTAAGAAGAAAGGAAAGTCCTGAGCGCTCGAAAGGTCAGTCAACAAATTCTAGAAGTATGAGATTCAAGATTTCTTTATTCCATTTTCACCCAGTAGTTCTTCAAATGTAGGCACACGGACAGGCATTCCTGTATAGCAACACAAAAACAGCCAACACATGGTTTGTTGTATGGCAACTTAGCCTTTGATTTTCTCATGGCTGCAATGTAAAATCATAAGTAACCAATAGGAGAACTACCAGTTTAATACATGAGGACACACCATTCCCCACTGGAAAGATGTCTGTGAATACAAGAAGGTGTGAGGGATTACACCAGACCTATAATAATCTTCTCCACAAGCAAGCGCATTGTGCAAACACAGTATGAAGTGCTAACAAGTGAAACTCAGACTATAGTAACATGCTGAGAGTACCTAGAGTGATATAAAATATATCCATACATTAGACCAAAAGTCTAAGACCCTCAGTACACCCTATTTTAAAACAAAAACCCCTAAGTGCAATAGACAAATGGAGTAGGAGAGAAAAAAGGCAAGGCCGCAAGGCTGAAACGCGTTTGGTGTGTAAGGCTGGGCACTGAATAAATTCTAAAAATCGAAGTTGCAGTGTGCGGCGTCCTTTGTTCTAAAAAAACCAATTACATATAAATATATATATATATATATATATATATCCGTGTCTGTGCTGTTTGGGCGGGTGGAGCAAGCCTCGACGCAGAAACAGAATTTGTGAATATATATATATATATATATATATATATATATATATATATATATATATATATACATATACACACAGATTAAATTTTTATTTTTAAACTGCATTTTCATACTTCACGGAGTCTGTTTCAGAAGAGGCCAGTAATGCCAAACAATTCATAGTCACCAGTCCTTTCCTGTAAAAAAATACATATTATCACAGATTATAGCCTAAGAACAGATACACAGTTTTTCTCATCATTCTACCATGGCAGTGCCATTAGAATATAGTAATACATAATTCACGGCCCAAAAAGCGTGTTCCGCTCACACAGGGTCACAGGAGACAAAACTTCCCCAAACAGGCTCAAACGTCTTAAATAAGGAATCCAATACTGTACCCCTATGAAACAGATACCAAACATCCACTGTATGAAAGTTAGAAATGTAGCAAAGACAATGGAAACAAGAATATGAAGGATCAGTAAACTGAAATGTCCATCAGTATCTATACCAACTGTAAGCATTATGTTGGTCATCGAGGCAGCAGTTTTAATTCCCAGATAACGTTCTGTAAAACAATATACATATAAAACGTATAAATATATATACATATCAAGTTAGTTAGCAAAAGGGTCTTATAAAGCACAAGTTATGGTCGGTATGTAAACCACCCCGGGCAACATAGAAAAATGCCCATAGCTATCCGGTCATTAGTTATCCTGCCACAGATCTAGTTTGTGCAATGTTAGCATCCCTGTACAGGATTTCCCCGACACACAACTATACAGACTTATTAACAATCCATAGTCACATAGTCCACAGTATCCACTAGCCCACTAATAGTGTTCACTAGTCTATCTGCCTCCCAAGTACACAGGTGACCTGTCAGAGAGTACTCCACACATGTCATGGCGCTCACAGTGCTTTTCATCTTTGCCATCACTTAAGTACCGGCTAAAACAAGTAACATGACCTAAATCAAATTCATGGTGGCCCCCTTATAATGTACTTAAAACCATTAAGAATAAGTCACATAGGGGCATAACTTTAGAATAGACATCCAAGCTACACTAAAAAAAGGGGCCATGTATAATGAAAATTGTACACTTCATGTTGTCAAATGTAAGTACACATAATCTCCTATCCTTAAGATATATATACCTATATCTATTTAAAAAAAAAATATATATATATATATATATATATATATATATATATATATCACCGCTACTTTTCTTCTCTTTTCGTAAAGAAAACAGCACTCGCGGGAGTAGGATCTAAGCTTTTATTATTCGATCCTTTTGAGCACCAATATATATATATATTACCTACTGGCGGTCGGATATTTTCTCTGTGATCGATGAGATTTCCTGCCACAGACACCACGGTGTTTGTTCTTGGCCTCCAATCTTATCAACTTGGTCACATGTATACCTAGAAACTAAGTTGAAGGACGTACTCTCTACGCATGCGCAGCCTTGTTTCCAAGCGCACGTTTTTTTTTTTCTTCAAGTTCGCCAAGCAAACCTCTCCTCATTTCTGGTATTAAATTTGCTGCTTTCTTTTCCCGGGTCGTGTGTGTCATCCGTTGCTACACTTTTGTAATATATTAATAAACATATTGTATTTATATTTATTTGAAATGTAGTGTCGAAGCGCGAACCGTTGATTACATACTCCGTCCACCGCCACTTTAATAGTTTTCCTCCGTTCATTTTTATTATACCTGTTACTTTCATTTTACCTTCCGCATATTTTCTCTGTGATCAATAAGATTTCCTGCCACAGACACCACGGTGTTTGTCCTTGGCCTCCGATCTTATCAGACTTGGTTACACGTATACCTAGAAACTAATTTGAAGGACGTAAGCCACAGCCGTTACAGCGCGTGTTCGTCAACACAAAGACATTATTACGATTATGCGTTTATCATGCGTGGTAAATGCATACTAGTTGTAAAAGCATGTGTGGTGATGCCATATGCGTGCTAATGGCTTTGTGGTGACGTTCAGGCGTTGTAATGGCTGTTTCCCCCCAGGACACTGCAGAAACTGGGTCTGGGTGTGGTGGACTCCAGGGCACCAGGTGGAGGGCCACGCAGCCCCTCTCATACAATATAGAAGTGTGTGTGGGGTTATTGTTTCCGTGGTTTGAGGGGCGTCATTGAGGCGCACACTCTTAATTTTATAGGGGGTAGGCATTGCATGGGGAAATGTCGGAAGAGGTTTGTAAATGTGGTACACATTGTTTCGTATTAGTTTGATTTCTTTACCATGTTGTAGTGTATCCATAGAAAATATAACTCAGTACTTTTCAATCCTAGTCTTGAACATCTTACTATAGTACTTCCACATTTTAAATATTATTTTTATTGTGGATCGACCCCCCACAAAGAAAAAGTAGTATGTACTTTTTTTATTAAGTTTGATTAAAAGAATAACTGTAAACAAAACTTAAAGATAACTATATAAGAACTAGAAAAATAACTTTAAAAAAACAATAGTATAAACAAATTGTGAAGTTGACTCCAAAAGACGATTGGTAATCTGCAAAACAAAAAAGAAAATTAGAGTTTATAATTATGTAGATGTGACTAAATGAGCTGAAGCATTACAAGTGAAGGTAACACTACGATTTTAAGTTTGCAGTGTGCCAGGTACATTTCACTTCTGTTATAGTGCCGCGTTCAAGTGGTGTCTATATGGAAGTGCCTACTGCGTCACTGACACAAAAGTTGCACAACAGGATTGTAAATATGGCGACGTATTTCTAATGCATTGTAATGAAGGCATTGTATATCTAGGCCTCTGTGCTTACCGTTGTATAAACACTGCGGCCAGTGGAATTCAAAACTTGAAGACTTCTTTGCTTTTACATGTGAAAGCAGACAGCATTTTCTATAACTTTAAAAGAGAAAGAGAAATTATGTCACAGAGAGTGAGAGAGAGAAAGAGAGAGAAAACAACATTAAAACTATCTCACAGAGTCTTGAGTTGAGAGTTTTTCTTGAAAAGTTAGACGTAGATTTACAAGCTGCTTGCGTCAATTTTCCCATGTTAAAAGTGACACAAAAGTGGCGTAATAGGCTTGTAGATCTGTTTGTCAGACTGTTGTAACCTATCTGTTGTCACTGCACGGAGGTAATTATACATTTCAACACAGTGAAGCTGGTGCACACTACCCACTGTCTCCTTTCACAAATGAAGGTAACACTATAGTTTTACGTGTGCAGTGTGCTAGTACATTTCAGTTCTGTTATAGTGCTGCGATCAAGTGGTGTCTATATGGAAGTGCCTACTGCGTTACTGACACAAAAGTGGCAGAACGGTATTGTAAATATGCAGACTTATTTCTAATGCATTGTAATGAAGGCATTGTATGTCTAGGCCTCAGTGCTTACCGTTGTATAAACAGTGCGGCCACCAGAGCTCACAACTTGAGTTCAACTGTTGTTCTAGACGTCAAAGCAGACAGCAGTGTCTATAAGTTTAAAAGAGAAAGAGAAATTATATCACAGCATGATAGAGAGAAAGAAAGAGAGAGAAAACAACATTAAAACTGTCTCGCAGAGTTGAGATTTTTTCTTGAAAAGTCAGACGTAGATTTACAAGCTGCTTGTGTCACTTTTCCCATGTTAAAAGTGACACAAAAGTGGCGTAATAAGCTTGTAGATCTGTTTGTCAGACTGTTGTAAGCTATGTGTTGTCACTGCTCTGAGCTAATTTAACCTTTTAGACAGTGAAGCTGGTGCACACTACCCACTCACTCCTTTCACAGATAATTTGTTGTTGTTTCTGAAACAAAATTGTTATGTCACCTAGTGCCATTGGCATGATTGAAACATGGTGCTCTACGTGTGGAAGAACCCTTCACTGTAATCAAGAGAGTTAATCATTTCAATTCAGATAAGGTTGTATACAGCAGAGTGGAGATAGCAGCGTCCAAATCTTTAAAAAAGAAAGAGAAATGATGTGAGAGAGTAAGAAAGAGAAAGGGAAAAAAGGATATTAAAACGTGGAAGAGACACACACGACAGGGGAGGGGTACGTGAAGCCAGAGGCGCAATCAGTCAAAAATAACGGGGGTGGGGGGGCTAGAAAAAATTTGGGGTGGGGACTTTAGTTCAAGCAAAAAGAAGAGTGGAGCTACAGGGGCTGTAAGCGGGGGAGATTATCAAAGCCTCATTAACAAGAAAAATGTCTTTTAAAAACCCGTCACATACTCGGGTGCGAGTGTGTGTGTGTACCCAGGAAGCTATGTCATCCTTGCTGAAGCCCCGTTAGCCCAATGCTTTTTTTGCAGCTGCTGCATACTACATATTCTCTCCTTTGACAGATAACTTGTCGTTGTTTCAGAAACAAGCTTGTTTGCCCACCTTGTGCTATTGCCCTTGTCCGTGTTACATAATCCATCCTGAAGCTGTACATCTAAAAGATATTAAAAGAAAGATGTTATGATTGGTAATTCTTGCTATATTAATTTGGAGTTAGATAATATCACGCTTTTATAGACGTTTGATTGTCGGATTTCTACGAACTGTTTGTATTGTGAATATATTCCGGAGATTTCAGCAATTATAAAAACGTTACTGCTATTGGGGGAAAAAATTAAACATATACATTAATACATTATGTAGCAGTGCGTTCGTCTAAAATACTAAGTCACATTTTTGTATATAGTCAGCTACAACCCTTTGACTCCTTGCGATGCATACTCAAGTCTCACTGCTCACCTTTTCGTGGAAAAGACACCTTCTTCATGAGGTAGTTCTGATTTCCAACAAAGAAGTCTCATATATGGTGCCGAGTCTTGATATCTCTATGGCTAACGATATATTCGTGCTCACATCATCATCATCGCAGGTTCTTCACCCGCTCAGTGCTTCGGGCACCACTAACTCAGTGACCAAAGAGGCCACGCATGTGGTAGTGGACCCCTTGTTCGGTGCTTTGTGAACAACTCTAAAATGGCGTAGAACACGTGCGCTCCGTCTTTTTTATACATAGGGTTACGTGTGTAGTGACGGATGTGCTAGATAGGTGTGGTGTGGGTGTATACCAGCCATGAGAGAGTGTGTGTCGATCTGACAACTAGACCTGCAACTAAGAAATCACTACAATGGAAATCTGGACTTTGTACTGTTGTTGTGTTTTTCTGGTAGCGTAAGCACAGTAGGCTGTACTAACGTATTCAGTCTCGATTACTTTACCACCTCCCCCAGGGACTTTTAAATGTTGAGAGAGGGGTCAATAATTGTGTGGACTTTTCTTCTTTAGTGTGCAGTGCTATATTGTTTTATAAAATGTATAGGTCTTCAAACTATCTTTACTCTTACGATGTACGTGCGATATTTCCATAATTGATTTTAAAAGTAATATACGCTTTTTTACAGTTTAAAAAAACAATTTTTATGATTATCCCAGATAATGTTTTCTCTTAATATGTACATTAAATACAAAAATATATGATTTTGAATAATTAGAATCTTACGTGGAGTACGTGTACGGGGAGCCTTATATGACGCCACACGGGATCTTTTTTATTAAAAAGGCGCAGGGTACGCGTTTTGGGTGAAAAAGAAAAAAAACGTAAAGCCCGCTTTATTGTTAATTAGCCTCCGGGGGGGGTCAAATCTCTGGGGCTATTTGTTTTTCATAATGGGGGGCCTAGAGGGTCTCCCCTGCGTGGGGATCGCTACCCCCCGGATGTTTAACTATATGTATGCAGGGGGACTCATGGCCCCCCAGAGTTCCGGGGACTGCTCTCTCCTCCACTCGATTACATCCCCTCTCCCCCAGCTCCGGGGCCTTTTTTTATTCAAAAAATCTGTGCAAAGGTGTTGCAAATGTGGTATTTTGGTTTCGTTTCTGTCTTGTAGAGGATCCAAGGGAAATATAACGTTTTTTTGTACAGCCACTACCTTTCTGCCTGTTACCATAGTAACAGTTCATGGATCACTTGCGTGAGTAGAGAGGTTAGAAGTTCACCACAATATGTTGGTAATTGAAATACTTACTGTGCTGGAGATTTATATATATTGTTTTCATAGGAACCGTACGTCCTAGAAGAAGTTTGTGGAAAAGTTTTATTAAGGATTCCTTCCTGTTCGGGGAGTATTAGGGTAACATGCTCCAAGCGGGACTTTACGAAGTTTAATGTTCATTGGCTGTAAAGTATTAAAAGTAGAAGGCTTAGCAGTCATTCCTTGCTCGTCTCTGGAGAACATGGACATTTTATTAGCTAAAGTGTTCTGAACACAAGTTTGCTCCTTATTGGGTGGGAACGGTTCACTGTTGTCAGTGATATTGTGATGCATTTTCCAAAGGAGTATGGGGAAAGAAAGTAGTAGAGGGTAAGTTAGGAAAACTATTAACTGTGTACAGTGCCCATAAGGTGGTGGAGAGGAATTATGAGGTAAACAATTTTTTATATATGTTTCAAGGGCCATTTATATAATTGCCTTGTGGTGTATAAATCTCGGCGGAAAAATGACAGTGTTTTGCGCTGTTTTCTTTTATCAAGTTTGTAGGTCACATACTTCTTAGTACTACTATTCACTTATAATGTGGTGTTTACTTCCATGATGTGGAGGTGTGGTTGCGCGGCAAAAAATTCTGTCTAGGTTTGAAACAGTTTTTATTAAGCAAATACAAATAAACTTTCTTCAGAAACTGTTGCAGTATATATGAAAGGGGTGACAATTAAAAATGGAATTTCATATAATATCAGTTAAGCGTTGCTATATGGTTCATTTTTGTGCTACAGTTTGTAAAAGTGTAGCCCCACATTCTTGTTGGTGTAAGAGGGCATCAGTTACTTTTAGATAAAGTAGAATAGAAGTGCTACAACAAACACTCCAGCACTACATTATCTCAGATCAAGAGAACAAGTAAAACCATAACATCTAAATTGTTTCATATTACATAGAAATGCATGCATTATTATTTTAAAAATGTGTATTCTGTACAATTCAGATACATGCTGTCATAGTGTTTACAAGTTGCAGACTGTTCCGCTAATAAATCACATACTCACCAAAGAATATATAGAATGTTACTCTTATAATATATAGTACAGGTCCTATATATTCTTTAGGGAGAAGGTGAATAGGAATCGCAAATAAGAATAGAAATTAGAAAATAACATTCGGAAATGTAGGGTTTATTAAATATTTAAAGTAAGAAAGTATGCATGATAGCTATATTTTAATATATATAAAAATATCTAATCAAGTTTTTATAAATATTTGATAATTATATTACAGATGGCGCTGAAAAATCTCCCATTCCTCTTCTGTAGCAATAGGACAATCTATTATAATATAATGATTGATACCATTGTTACAGTAAAAAGAAAATGAAAATAAAGTTATGTATTTCACAGAACATCCATAATGAAATAGTTTCGAGGGGTAATTATTTACTGAACTTCTTTTCACCGAAGGGTGAAAAAATTCGATCTTCGTGGCGACGGGTCATAAACTCCTCTGAGATCATGACGGTGAGAATAATCATATGTATATATTCTCACAGCATATGATCACAAGGGGAAAATAGACTGAAAGTCGCAAGTCAGTAACGTTGCTTACTTATCGTTACTCTTTGTGACGACGGATCGTGAACTACACTAAGATCACCAAGACTGTTAATTGTATAATATACATATTAACAGTATGTGATCTCTAGGGGAAAACACAATAAGGAATGGAAGATGGTGACATTGATTGTAAATGTTTAAGATTTGCGTCGATGGGTCACCAACACCTCTCAAGCGAAGTACAGTATCAATATTATAATATAGAAAGTCACTATATATAAGGTAAAAGGAGCCAGAAAATAAGTAATATTTGTTATAATATATCTGTTGCTAAGAACAAGCTGCTGATGTTACAGAGAAAAAGGGAAAAACATGCAATAACATTTTTTTCAACATATAAATGTTTAAATATTGACAAATAGTCACAATTTATAAATAAGTACTATGCCTATGCCATCTTGAAACAACTTACAATTCCGGAATATGTTTGTTGACGCAAAAAGAGAATCCGATGCTTGAGAACGGAACCTGCAACAGAGATTGGCGATTTAGAAATAATTTGGGAAAACGAAACTAATTGCACAGTAGGTGTGGTTTATATTGTTTTTTGTTGTTTAGTAGTCTATGGAAGGAAGATGTGCCTCCGACTATGTAGATGGCACGTTTTGCAGTTTACACATGCTCACATTTTAACTGTTTTTTTGTCTGCACGTGTTTGGAAAAGTGTCAAACTGTGAAGCTGTAAAGGTTTCGATTTTGATATTAACACTTATAAGATATTATTATCTACATATGTTGGAGAGTTTAAGAAGTGTTATTCGGTAAACTGTGTTCTTTGCATTTTCATGATTAAAAGCATCTAAATAGAAGACGTATAAAAAATATCGTTATCATTAGAAGAAAAAAAAGGTTTAATATTTGTTATTTTTATGGTTTTTAATTTAAAAAATGCTAGCATTTGTAGATTGTAATCCTACCCTCGGAAAGGTGTGCTGGCGCTTGGGGAAGGTTATTAAATAACAAATGCCCTTTTCAATGCACCTGTAGACTTGGCTTTTAAACTTTCAATTGCCTAATCTGTATATTTACACTTCCTCCAAACATTTTGCTACTGCTATTTTAGTATTGCAGTGAGCCATTCAGCAGTATGTGTTTATGTATACATTGTTCTAAAAGTGAAGCTGCTGTACATTTTGCCAGACACTCTCCTTGCAGAATTGTAATAATTCAGCCAGTACCCAAGTAGTCATGGTGCAAAGTGGGCCTTAGGGCATGGACTGCTTCAAAGTCCTATACACTATGCATGCACTCTTCTATGCACGGGCAAACTTGTCTTTTATAGCTTTTATTATCCAGTCTATGTTCTTACACTTTTAGCAAACTCTTTGTGATTGCTGATTCAGTATTGTAGTGAAGTATTCAGCAGAATACCCTTATGTATGCACTGTGCTAAAAATGAAGCTCTTCCAAATTCAGACAGACACTCTTGTTGCAGAACTGTAATTATCCAGTCAGTACTCAAGTAATCATGGTACAAAGTAGGCCTTAGGCCATCTACTGCTTTAAACCTGTATAGAGTATGCTTGCACTCTTCAATGTAGGTGTACATTTGTTTTTTATACATTCAATTGTCAAGTCTGTATCATTCGACTTCCACAATCACTCTCACTCTACTGTTTCAATATCGTAGTGAGCCATTCAGCAGTATTTCCTTATATATGTACTGTGGTAAAACTGAAGCTCTTATAAATTCAGTCATGCACTCTCTTTGCAGAACTGTAATCATGCCGTCAGTACCCAAGTAATTATGGAGCAATGTAGGTCTTAGTATATGGACTGCTTCAAACTCCTATTTACTATGCATGTACTGTTCTATGCACCTGCAAATTTACCTTTTATATTTTGAATTCCCCAGTCTCTATCCTTACACTTCCAGCAAACACTCTATCATTCCTCTTATAGTTTTGTAGTGACTCATTTATCAGTGTGTAGTAATCCATTCTCTACATTGAAACAGTAATCAGGAGATGTACAATAAGTGGTTTCATTCCCAGAGATATGGCAGTTATTGTGCACTGTGATATCAGCACAATGTATGCACCGTATTTACAATGTAGTGTATTATGGAGCAAAAATGGCACAGATATGTGATGTATTTGTGTTGTGAAGGTGGTGCATTGCTTGACTTGCGTTCCAAGTGCAACGCAGCTCCAGCAATGCTCTTGGGGTTCTATGCTCACAAAGCTGCGTCAATCCTTACACCTGTTTCAAGCAGAAGCAGGGTTTGATGTAGCATAGCACTAAAAGTGACTGAATGAAATATTATAGATTTCACTCTCTTTCTGGCGCAGGGCTTTAGAATATGATGCACCTTCCATGTGCATCACATTGTAAATATCAGGTAATGGTACATCTTTTGCAACACCGCAGCATCACAAAAGTGACGGAAAAGATGTGTAAAAGAGGTACAAGGGGGTTGTAAATTCGCTCCTAACACATACAAATTCACCCAGGCAGTTTCACTAGCAGTGCAAATTGAAGTATAGACTTCTAACATATTTATATGGATGTGTTACATTGAAGTGCTTCGGAGGTACTACAGTATAGTATAGGTAAACACCTTATACATTTATGCTGTAGCACACTCTTATACTTTTTGCACTTTCACATTCACCATACACTGCTAATTCATTCGTTCATTTATGCACTACACATTCATTCTGACAAAGTTTTACACACTAATATAGAAATATAGTTCTTTTTTAAGCCAGTGCAGGTAGTTCTGAAAATATGTGTTTTTTCTTTTTAGTTTTCTATTTTTTATGTATTTTTTCAGGAAGTTTTTTTTTTTTTTTAAACCAAAAAAATGAAACTGGAAACAAAAAAACCGTGGAACAGGAAGAAAAAAGAAAAAAATATATTATTGTTTTGGGCAACGGTGCTCTTCTTTGCTCTTCACAATGAGGTGAATAGACTGCTCACCGTAACAAAGGAGTTCTCTGCAAAATTTACAATGAATTGTAAGATTTGCAAACTGAGGCACAATAATAGGATGCGGAATGTTCGGAGGAGGTGGTGGTGCTTTTGAGGTAGAAGGAACTGCAGATTGAGGGTTTTCCTGGAACCTTTGTGTTGTCATCCTTCCATAATTATTTGGATGCAAATTTTTGACATGGTGAACCATTGAGGCTGTCCCGAAAGAGTACTTTTTAGTGGGGTGAGCCCTGGAAAGTGTAACCTCACAGATCTTGCATGTTACTTTCGGTACATTGTTTTCAAAAAAAGGGGGGGAGAGGAGATCTTGGTCGATCAAGAGGGCTGATTTACCACTTAAAAGAAGTGGAAGGTCAAAGCTGCAGTTGTTGCCCTCGTAATGTATGTAACAAAAGAGAAGACTTATATCCAACAAAATGGAGACCCATTGGATGGTTACCATTTAACCACCCTTCTACATCCACATACCTTGACCTACACCCATACCATAGGAACAGCCCAGTCTTCTCTTTTGTTACATACTTCCAAATGAAAGCTTCTTTTTAGGTCGAGGGACCGTAGGCTGGCTTGCCAGCCGGAAGTCCGGAGAATTAATGTGTCTTAGTGTGGCAGCTTAAAACCGCCTCTCTCCTTGTCTCTCCTCCATTGGCTGGCTTCCTAAACGGAGGCCAGCCATTGGAGGAGAGAGGCGTCCCTCGAAAGAAGCTCCGTCTCTTTCGGATTCGGGGGAGTGTTGGTGCTGTTCTTTCCACTTTTAAGCTCCGCCCCTTTTGGGGACGGACAAACACGCCACCCGAATCTGAAAAATTTCAGAAGCTAGCCCATTGTTTCCTGTCCACCGCCGAGTCTTCAAGTGCAGAGAGCCTCCTCCTCGAGTCGCCCGCGAGCCTGAAGGCAGCACCGCAGTGAAGGTGAGCCGTTTTCCTGCCTACCCCAGCCGTTGCAAACAGCGCTTGAGCCCGCGAGTCTGAAGGCAGCACGCGCAGAGCGCTCCTCGAGCTCCACCCCCCCCATTGTCGGCGCCGCACTCCAGCTGCCTCCCACTGCTTACCTCCCTCCTCACACTCTGGCTGGGCTCTGATCGGCAGTTGTGAGTGTGGGGGTGCCCCCAAGAGCTGCTACGAGGCTGGCACCATCTCTCCCCCCTCAGAGGCCCAGCGCTCTCACTGTCTGGCTTCTTCAAAATTAAATGCGCAGGTGAGCGCTGTTCAGGTCTGCGTCGTGCAAAGCTACGCGAGCTCCGAGGCCCGCACGGCACAGCGTCTGGGGAGGCAGCTGTGAGTCACGGGGATCAGCCAGGCAGGCACTCTGCGGCTCAATCATTCACCTCGGGCTGCCGCATGGTAGTCTAGCAGTCCCTGGCACCCCTCGCACGGCCACAGGAACTCAGCCGTCTCCGAGCGAGACCCCTGCCCAGGGTGGAGCCACCAGAGTCGTTGTGGAGAGAGCCCCGAGCTTGATCTCAGCAGAAGCTCCACTGGGCCGCCACTAGACAGGGAAGAGGGTGTCGGTGTGGCCCAGGCTGGCACAACTGAAGCTTGCCATTCTATTTTTACTGATGTGCAATGGTTCGATGTTGGAGGCTACTTGCATTAAAGCTTTCACCCAGTTTTACAATGTGAATTTTATGATGCTGAGAGCAGAGCTAGATAACACAAAGGAACATGCTGTGCAATTCTTTATGTACAAAACTTTGTCCTTCTGGAGTGTTTTTTTCGATCCAATGGTTCCAGCCTGACATGCCTATTTCAACGAGGGCTAGGCTGCCTTCCCACCAGGTGCGGCACTTTCACGCAAAGTAATTTGAAATACTCGACAACTGGAATTATGCAGCAATTGAGTATCAAATTATTCGGCAGTGTAGACTAAATTATTTGGCCAGAAAAAGCAAAGTTTGCAACGTGATGATGCGGCACATTTTGTGGTAATAATACTTCATTGTTAGGTCGATTCTCCGCTTCTTCTCACACCCAGAGCAACTCCCTCTCTGCGCAGATCACACCTCCTGTAAAATCTCACGCTCTGTCCCTTCTCGATGACTGCATCTGAGCGCCACATCGCCTTTCCCTCCCCAGACTCTCTCCAATACCTTCACCTCTACGTCCCCCCCAGTCTCCAGCACAATGAGTACACCCTCCAAATCTACTCCAAAAACTATTTCTGGTCTCTTCGTTCGACCTCTTTTATCCACCGCTGCATATCCCCCCTCTTCCGCCTCACCACATCCCCCCTCTTCTGCCTCACCACGAACCCCTGCACGGACTCACAGTCCACCCTCACAGCCTCTGTCCCTGCAGCACATCTTGCCTCAGCCTACCCTGGGCCTCGCAGTGTGGGCTCCCCCTCTCTCACCTCACCTGCACAGTCCCTCCCCTCTGTCATCTTGCACCCTCATCCCTCCATCACTTTCACCCCTCTGTCTCTGCGCACCCTCACAGTTCCTCCCCTCCGTTGCCTTGCACCCTCAAAGTCCTACCCCTCTGTCACCTCTCACCCTCACAGTCCCACCCCTCGCACCCTCACTGTCCCACCCCTCTGTCACCTCTCACAGTCCCACCCCTCTCACCCTCACAGTCCCACCCCTCTGTCACCTCTCACCCTCACAGTCCCTCCCCTCTGTCATCTTGCACCCTCACCCCTCTATCACTTCCACCCCTCTGTCACCTCTCACCGTCCCACCCCTCTGCCATCTTGCACCCTCACCCCTCTATCACTTCCACCCCTCTGTCACCTCTCACCCTCACAGTCCCACCCCTCTGTCACCTCTCACCCTCACAGTCACAGTCCCACCCCTCGCACCCTCACAGTCCCACCCTTCTCTCACCTCTCACCCTCACAGTCCCACCCCTCTGTCACCTCTCACCCTCACAGCCCCACCCCTCTGTCACCTCTCACCCTCACAGCCCCACCCCTTGCACCCTCACAGCCCCACCCCCTGCATTAAACTACTGCTTTCACTCTCTGCGGTGTCTCTTCCCATCCTCCTCACGCCCTCTTCCTCTCAGCCCCCCCACAGTATTAACCCTGCATCACCACGAACTGTCTGCCCTCTGACACTCCTTCCCTGCATTTCTCCACCCTTACATCCTCACCGTCTGCAGCCCCCGACCTCACATCTCCCACTCCTCTGTCACCCACACTGTCACACCTCCCAGCCTCGCGTTGCCCCCTCCCTCACCTCACCCTCACAGTCGTATCCCTCACCTATCCAGCGCCTGCACGCTCTCACCAGCCTCTCACTTCTTTCCCATCGTACCTCTCACCCCTGCATCACCTTGCCCCCTGCTTCACCCCACCCTTACACCCTCTGCCTCACCCCACCCTCATTTCACCACCCTCGCAGTGTCACTCTGCATCATCCCTGCCCCCCTTTCTTCATCCCTCCCTGTGTCTCACCCCAGAGCTATTGGCATTGCTTATGTTTAAAAAAAAAAGGAAAAAATGTCATAAGCAATGCCAATAGCTCTACCTTTAATAATGCCGAGACCATTGCATTGTAAATGCTTGTTTCTTTTCTGAGGTGGCTTAGTAACAATATGTTTCTTAGAGGAATGTACTGATGAAGTCTCTAAAAGAGCAGCCATTGTAGAGTTTGGTTGTAAAAGACTACAGCTCCACAGAATAGATGTTTTTCCTGGGAAAGTCGAAGTAGGATAATCAAAATGAGAGGGGTCTTTCAACAGTTGGAATAGGAATTATTATGAACTAATCAAAACTCTCCTTTTAATGTCAGATGACTTTACGTACGCTTACAGTGCTCTTAAGATGCGAGTATGTACAACGTACCTTTGCGATTTGCGTAATTACTTTTAAAAGTAATAATTGCCTATTAGAAGTAAAAAAACTGTATTTTCATGTTTGTCCTAGATACTGTCTTCCCTTAATATGTACATTAAATACATAAATATATGTTTTTGAACAATTAGAAACTTGTGCGCCGTATGCTTACGGGGCGCCGTATATTACGTCATGCAGAAGCGTTGATGCGATGCGCAAGGTCAAAGTGTATCTGTAACGAGTGCGTGGCTATGCGCAGAGGACCATTTGCCGTACAAAGTGTGGTGTGATCACTGTACACGTACGGTGCGATTATCCCCAAAAATATGAAAAAGGAATTATAGAGATTCTAATTGTAAAAATTGGGGAAAAAAATGTGGTATTTAGTTTTTTACATTAAGAATATGAAATATAATTTAAAAAATAAAATTAATAGAAATATTTTTCATAAAAATGTAAGAAAATAGTATAAAAAGAAAGAAATGTAATAATTTATACATTTAAAAACTATCATTTACTAAACCTTTGAAATTCACTGAAAAACCATAGGTTTCACACATGTTATAGTTAGCTGGAGATTTCACTCATACAAAACCATTGAAATTCCCCCGTTATAGTTAGTTCAGCTAACTATAACTCGCGCACTCGCAATGCACTGTTGATGATGTCACATATTACATCACTCATGACATGGTCAGAGACATCACTCATGACATCACTGATGACATCTCAAATGACATCACTGATGACATCACTAATGACATCATCCAGTGAATGTGTGTTTTTCAGAAAATTCAATATGTTTCGGAACACCGAAATGATATACTGTATTTTAAACTATCTTTTTACTGTTTTTAAGATTGGCAGCAAATATTAATTATTGTTCGTAATCTGTAAATTTTATGTATGTGGACTTGTAGGCTTTTTAAATGAAACTATGTATGTGCAATCTTTTATGGCTCTTTTTGAGTCGAATAAAATATTCTTGATTGATTGATTGATGATACTAAGATACTACAAAAGCTAAATGACTATAGTTTGTATACTACTAAAGAGTGATAGTATTTGTAACACATATTATGTGAGTGACTGCGTGTATCCATGTGTGAGTATGTGTCTGAGTTGCCCTATGAGTGAGTGGTTATAAGGGTGAGTGAGTGGCTGTGTGAGTGGCTGTGTGGGTGAGTGAGTGGGTGTGTCAGTGGTGGATGGTTGAGTGAGTGGATATGTAAGAGACTGTATATTGGAGTGACAGGGTGTGTGAATAGCTGTATGGGTGAGTAAGTAGGTGCATTAGTGGTATATGGGTGAGGGCATTGGTGTACAAGTAATTTATGGGTGAGTTTGTGAATATGAGAGTGGCTGTATGGGTGAGTGTGTGCTTGTGTCAGAGACTGTATAGATGAGTGAGTATGTACTAATACCTGTATGATTGAGTGGATATGTGAGTAACTGTATGGGTGAGTGAGTGGCTGTATGATTGACTATATGGGTGAGTGAGTAGGTGTGTGAATAGCTGTATGACTGACTGACTCAGTGTGAAAGTGGCTGTATGGGTGTATGAGTGTGAGTG
The DNA here is from genome assembly GCF_964261635.1 of Lissotriton helveticus. Lineage (NCBI taxonomy): Eukaryota > Metazoa > Chordata > Amphibia > Caudata > Salamandridae > Lissotriton > Lissotriton helveticus. Next base: position 406,562,891 of record NC_136073.1, read on the forward strand.
TCCGTGTCTATATGTCTGTTTGACTGGATATATAGGAGACTGAATTGGTGAGTGAGTGGGTGCATGAATGGCTGTATGGGTGAATTAGTTATTGTGTGAGTGGGAGTAAGACTGGCTGGGTGTGTGAGTGGCTCTATGAATCAGTGAGTGAGTGTGTGAGTCCTTGTATGGGTCTGTGAATGGGTTTGTGAGTGGCTATGTATGTAAGGTTGTATATGTACATGAGTGGATATATGAGTGGTTTGGTAGATGATGTCATGAGTGATGTCATTTGAGATGCCAACAGTGATGTCATCAATGATGTCACTGACCATATCATGAATGATGTAATATGTATGGTCATAAGCAGTGCATTGTGGGCACATAAGTTATAGTTAGCTTAGGGAACTATAATCACTGAATGTCCATGGTTTTATTTGAGTGAAATCTGAGCCTAACTATATCGTCCATGTAGCATTTGTTTTTTTCAGTGAATTGCTAACTTGTTTTAATTTTGTTTCCTAACTATAACAACCCTGTAACCTTTGTTTTCAGTGAATTTCTAGGTTTTTTTAACTTTATTTCCAAACTATAATATCCCTCTAACGTTTGGTTTTGTAAGTGAATTTATAATGTTTTTAAATTCTATTTCCTAAGTGTAACCTGTAACCTTTGAGAGTGAGTGTGTGAGTGAGTGCATAAGTGTCTCAGTGAGTAAGTGAGTGAGTGTGTCCTCTTGGCTGCTGAGTGCCATTGGGGATCAAGAACCCCTATTGTTGCTACCAGTAAATCACCCACAGCTGGTCTGCTCAGACCTCGTCAGAGGCCCGCCTTCTTTCTCAACCACTCTGCAAAGGGGCCTCCTTGTACACTACCAGTTGGGGATGAAGTCTACTTGGCTGCTGAGGGGTGTTCGGGGCCAAGAACCCCTATTGTTGTCACAAGTAAGTCCCCCACAGCAAGATTTCTCCACTCATCAGAGGATCTGCCTCCTTTCTAAACCACTCTGCTAAGATGCCTCCTGGCACACTATTGGTCGGGGATGAGTCTCCTTGACTGCTAAGGGTCATTAGGGGACAAGAACTTCTATTGCTTCCACAAGTCTCCTTAGCGGGATTGCTCAGGCCTTGTCGGAAGCCCTGCCTCCTTTCTCAACCACTCTGCAAAGGGGCCTCCAGGTACACTACTGCTTGGGTGATGAAGTCCCCTTGGCTACTGAGGGTCATTGGGGGCCAAGAACTGCTTTAGTGCCACAAGTAAGTCACGGACAGTGGGATGGCCGTGACCTCAACAGAGGCCTTACCACTTTCTCAACCCCTCTGCAAGGGGGCATCCTGGCACACTACGGGTTGGGGGATGAAGTCTCCTTGCCTGCTGAGGGTCGTTGGGAGCCACGAGTAAGTTCCCCACAATGGGATTTCTCATCTCATTGGAGGCACGCCCTCTTTCTTAACCACTCTGCAAAAGCCTTTGTGGCACACTACTGGTTGGGAGCTGAAGCACACTTGGTTCCTCACGGTCATTGGGGGCCAAGAACCCCTATTGTTGCCACAAATAAGTCCCCCACACCAGGATTGCTGAGACCTCGTAGGAAGCCTGGTCCCCTTTATCAACCACTCTACAAAGGAACTTCCTGGTGCACTACTGGTTGGGGGATGAAGTCCCCTTTGATCCTGAGGATCATTGGGAGCCAAGAACCCCTATTGTTGCCACAAGAAAGACCCCCACGACAGTATTACTCAGACTTCGTCGGAGGCCTGCCCCTTTTCTCAATCACTCTGCAAAGGGGCTTCCTGGACCACTACTTATTGGAGGATAAAGTCCCCTTGACCGCTGATGTTTGTTGGGGGCAGGAAACTCTATTGTTGCCACAAGTAAGTCCCACACAGCAGGATTGCTGAGACCTCATCAGAGGCCCCCCTCTTTCTCAATCACTCTAGAAGGAGGCCTCCTGGTACACTACTGGTTAGGGGATGATGTCTAGGGGTGAGGAGTCCTTTTAATAATTCTTCATGCCCCCAGGATCTGGCCAACCCAGGGGCTCATTTAAAAACAAGTGTGGGAGACCGTGCTTGTTTTTATTTTCAGTTTTCACCCAAATCTGTGGATCCCCCTGCAAATTTGTGACAAAATTGAAAAAAAAGTTTTAAATCCCCAGCATAGTCCCTCTGGGACCTCACCACCACATCTAGTGGGTCACGGTAGTTCTACCCTGCCCCCCTTTCTTTATGTAATCCAAAATGTGTGGGATTTGGCTCTAGCCGAGTCCCAAGATGGCTTCCAATACTTCCTGGTTGAAGTGTTGAGAGCTGATCAGATTACAGCAGGGTGACAGTCGGATCCATGAAGTATCTGCATTCTTGTATGCACACATTTGAATTTCAGTTAATATCTCTAAAACCACTGAAAAGATTTAACCCAAAACACAAAAAGTGTGATCTGCAGAGAAAATCTACCCTTTTGACAAATGTAGTGTAATTCCGTTCAGCGGTTTGGATTGTAGTTGTGTTCAAAACTCCTATGGGAATTAACATGGGAAAAATATGTTTTGGGATGCCCCCCCTTTTCTCAGCCCCAGCTTCACAAGCCACCCCAAAACATTCCAGACACAAGCTGAAGTGAGTGTCAAATTGTTGGGGAACATTTTGTGAAGATTTGTCAATGGGTGTCAAAGATAAAGGCAACTGAAAAATGGCTTTTTAATAGAAATTAGGTCCTTACTATTACTACCTACTGGCAACTGCAAGAAGGCAAGAAGGCAATCATTCACAACACCGTGGATGATTCAACACCAAACTTTTAATTCAGAAGGAGGCTCCTGATGTGTTTCAGTGGATGTTCCACCTTGCTAAGAACTTCTAACTATGAAGGCATAGTTAGAAATTAGCATTTAAAAAACCTTAACAATTAACTGAAAAAACACAGGTTTCAGGGATGTTATAGTTAGGAATTAGCATTTAAAATTGATTTCATTTGAGATGTTATCAGTGATGTCACTGACCATGACATGAATGATGTAATATGTGATGTTATTAGCAGTACATTGCGGGGGCGCGAGTTATAGTTAGCTCAGCTAACTATAACGTCTGAATTTCTCTGGTTTTGTAGGAGTGAATGTCAGCCTAACTATATCGTCCCTGAAACCTGTTTTTTTCAGTGAATATCTAAGATTTTTTTAAATGCTAATTCCTAATTATAACGTCCCTGAAACCTGTGTTTTTTCAGTGAATTTCTTAGGTTTTATAAATGCTAATTTCCAACTATGCCTACATAGGTAGGACATGTACAGAAAGAGGAAGAAAGGTGCAGAAAGAAGCAAAGAAGTGCAGAAAGATTCAAAAGAGGTGCAGAAGGAAGCAAGAAAAATTGCAGAAAGAGGCAACAGAAGTCCAGCAAGAGGAAGGAAGGTGCAGAAAGAAGCAAGAGAAGTGCAGAAAGAAGCAACAGAGGCCTACTTTGACTGTACCTTTTCACGGATTCATACAAAGTAACCTAATCACTAATCCTTCTCCCAAGACGTCTTAAGCATCACTTTTCTCTTGAAGGTTCACTATTCATCGACTGCTCAGAATGTTAGGCCAACCAAATGTAAAACAGCAATCCTAACCATATCACTTTTGTAAGTCTCACTGAGTTTGTGAAGGTATGCATGTGTGTGTCTCTGTTTTTACCTAGTGACGTGTTGCATAAAAATACACATAGAAATACTTACATTCCTGTGTTTCAAACAACATACTCTGTAAATGTGTGTACTGTCAGAATTAAATCAATCAGTGTTCTTCAAAATATCTGCACAGGAGCAGTACGCCGCAAGTTCCCAATTCTCTCCTGAAGCTCCCCCAGCCACACCCGACCTTTAGCATGTAAGCTGGTTGAGCTCCACGGGGGAAAGGGGATGGGACAGAGAAGAGACAGCCACACCTTGTCTGAATGTTCTTCTCCTCCTTCAGACTTCTATCTTCTGGCACTCTTCTTCTCAGGCTTGCTTGAGTATATAGCTGCAAGAATACACACAATTATGTTCTCTTTTCTACCTTTTCCTATTTGTATCTACTTCTATGCATGTATAACCTTCAGACCTACCAGCCCTCGAAGTGGCCTATGCTCCTCTTCTATATTGTTGTAGTGTCTTTTCCTTTTGCTTTGTTTCTCTGTAAGCTGTAAGCTGTAACTGTAATGTGATTTATTGGTTAACCTTTTTGTACCCAACCCTTTCTCTAATTCTATTTTTGCTCCTACAGGTTTCCTCACCGATTATGCCACAGCTCTCGCCTCTAATGGATTCTGAATTGGTAAGTATATTGTATTGTTGCTTCACCTGTAGTTATTATTTCTTTGGAAAAACAACAACTTTCAGAGGAGGGTCAAAGGGACTATGTTTAACGACCATCCAAGTTAATACCCCTAATGAAACTACTTAAACAACAAAGAAACTTGAAGGTCTAAATTGGCTGAGTAAAATAGACTATCACCAGACAGAGCACACTGGGAATGCAGTGCATCAGCTACCACATGATGGAGAGACACTTAAAGCACTGGTATAAGTCCTATCAGCCCACCCATGTGGCGGAGCCTCATCATGTAGGACATCTTGAACTAGGTGTTTCTGGGAGCAGTAGCGCTGTTTCAACTGATCAGCGTTTTTCATTACTTATAGCTCAAACAGTAGTTACTTAGAGCGTTAGTATAGACCTTATCTAAACAATTACTAGGATTTAGAGGAGCCCCCATTAGCATTTAAATGCTTGCTTTTGAGAGAGGCTGTCGTTTACAGCAGAGGGTACTGCATCATATTTTTCATCCAGGTGTAGTGACCTTTTTAGACATGCAGCGGACGCGCGCTAAGAGTGCAACGAACTCTGTAAGTCATTAGACGCTAAGAGAATACATTGTTTTTATAAAAATCGCCGCTTGTTCTAGGTGCTCCTTTTTAACCACTGAATTGCACTTAATACTTTAATAATCACTGTACTCACCCCGGTCCACCGCAGGCTTACCGCCTGATTGATGTGGAGGGTGACGGGTAAATTGAATCCCCTGCTTGCCTGACTACCGGTTGGGACACACAGAGGCGGAGCTCCGACGGTCACGAGACCTCGAGCCCCGTCCTCTACTTTAATCAGATGCGCGCCAAAGACAAGCCTGTCTGCGCCCATTCGCGGCAGGCCGGGGCTAGGGGCCACAACCCCTGCCCCTTCTTCCACCCTAGTCAGAAGATATAGCTCTGACTCATTGCACAGAATTAGAGCTAAAGCCCACCACCTTGCCCAACCTTCTGTAATCCACCATACCAGAATTTAACCTGCCCCCAGTGCGGATTCCAGCTCTCCACCGTCCCCCAACCAAAAATGTACAGTGAAGTATCCTTCTTCTAAACTGTAGATCCATCCCAAAACACACCACCAAGATCTCACTATTACTAGAAGAATATAGCCCTGATGCCCTGTTTCTAACTGAAACTTGGCTCCATCTCGAGTCAGACCCCGACATCGTCCAAGCCCTACCCAAAGGGTACCAAATTGTGAGCAAAGACCGCACATCTGGAAGAGGAGGCGGCCAAGCTATCATATACAAAGATTGCTATAGCTGCCGCAGCTCCCCTCACCCAATCTCCAACTGCGAAAGCCTCTTATTCGCCCTAGATTTCTCCCCCACGAGTACTCTGTCAGGAATTCTTATATACTGCCCTCCTGGGACCCAGGGACAGTTCCTTGGCTCTCTTCCATCCTCCATAGCTGATCTAGTATGCAGCTCTTCTAACTTCACTCTCCTGGGAGATTTTAATTTCCACTTTGACAACCCCTCAGACAACAACGCATCAGAAATTATCTCCAGTCTTGCTGCACTACAGCTCCAACAATTAGTGCTCCAACCTACCCATTCTATAGGTCATCTCCTAGACCCCATTTTTACCAACTGCCCAGGTCTTCTGGCAGGAAACTCTCTGCCCCTACCATGGACTGACCACTTTCTAATCCCTGTCTCCTGGGATTGCCCAGCCCCCCATCAAGCATCAAACATAGCCACCCGGAAGGAGCGCAACTGGTCCAAACTCCCCTTAGCAGAGTGGACATCAGCTCTAGACTCCCTCAAACCACCCTGCAATGCGGATCCTTCCACTGCCAATGAAAACTTCAACAATTGGATCTCAAACACCCTAGACTCCGTTCTCCCTATCACTACATCAAAACCAAAGCGTACAACCAAGAGAGCCCCCTGGTACTCCCAGGATTTACGAGAAAAGAAACGCCAATGCAGAAAACTCGAGAGACACTGGCGCTTAGACTACTCCCTGCCCAGGAAAACGGCATACAGAGCCGCAATAAACACTTATAAAAATGAAATCAGAACAGCGCAAGCAGCTTTCTATGAGAGCAAGATAAACGCAGCTGCATCCAAACCCAAGGAAATCTACAAAATCGCAAAATCCCTTCTCAAACCAACAGAAAAACCTCAACCCCCCCTCAATTCCCAAGCCCGCTGTAACGACCTGGCAGAATTCTTTCATAATAAAATATAAACCATTTACTCCTTCTTCTCTCACACCCAAGCCCCAACCTCAACAATCACTCCCTCTGAACCACAACTACATTCCCCAGTGACACTCGTCAACTTTCCCCCACTGGACCTACCCTCACTACAATCCATAATGTACCTCATGAAATCCGGATCCCCCAACGATCCAGCTCAACCTAGACCCAAACATTCCAGGAATCTATCAACCTACATCCCTGCTGCCCTGGCTCAGTAAGATCCTGGAAAACCATGTCAATAAGACCCTGACGGAGTTCCTGGAGATCCACCATCTGCTCCACCCCACCCAGACAGGTTTTCGACCCATGCACGGCACCGAGACTGCCCGTATCAATGTGATAGAAGAGGCAAGGAAGATCACAGACCAGGAAGGCACTGCAGCCATCATCCTGCTGGACCTCATCGCCGCCTTTGATACTGTAAACCACCGAATACAACTGCATCGACTCACCAATCTAGGAGTCTCTTCAACAGCACTCTCTTGGGTCGAATCCTTCCTGAATGAGCGATCCTTCCAGGTCTTTGAAGGTGACACTGCCTCCGTCAGCAAACCCCTCGACTGTGGTGTGCCACAGCGCTCTTCCTTAAGCCCTACGCTTTTCAATGTGTACATGAGCCCCCTTGCTGAGATCGTCCGCCCATTAGGTCTAAAAATAATCACCTACGCAGACGATACTCAGCTAGTGGTGGCCCTGAGCCAGTCTCAAACCGCTCCCAATAATCTTAGGGACTGCCTGGAGGCTGTGACCTCTTGGATGACATCCTCCTGTCTCAAACTAAACAAAACTGAGCTAATGCTACTAGGTCACCAACCCAACCCCAACATCGACCACCTCTGGCCCACCTGCCTTGGACTCCCTCAGCCGCCCAAGGACACAATCAAGAGCCTGGGAGTCTGGCTGGACAAGTCCCTCAATTTCAACTACCAGGCAGCAAAACTATCAGCCACCTGCCTTGGTCTACTCAGGCTTATCTGAAAAATTACCACCTCCTACCCTTTAATGCCAGAAGGATCATGATCCAAGGCCTTATCCTATCACGTTTGGACTTTGGAAACACCCTATATTTAGGGGCCCACAGTCCACTTTGAACAAGCTGCAGGTCATCCAGAACTGCGCGGCACGCACCCATCTCCAGATCCCACGGCGCACCCCAGTTAAAACAGAACTTAGGAAGCTCCACTGGCTCCCCGTCAGGGACAGAATTGCATTTAAAGCCCTGTGCATCACACACCGAGCCTTCTGGAAATCAGGCCTCACTATCAACCACACACTGGTCACCCCCTACCAACCAAACAGACAGCTCAGATCCTCCCTCTCACACCTTCCCACAGTACCCAGAATTAAGAAGGTTAGATGTGGTGGACGTTCCTTCTCCTACAACATAGCCAAGCTCTGGAACTCCCTACCCCTCCACCTTAGTAGGGAACTAAACCTACTGTCTCTCAGAAAAAAGCTCAAAACCCAGCTATTCAATGACTAGAACAGGCTATCCTTGCCCCCCCCACACGCGATTGTCTGCAGTGCTAGGACGCCTCAGGGAAGCTACCGCGCTTTACAAAAACTCCTTTCATTTCATTCATATATAAGACATGTCTGCCTGTGTAACCGATTGACAGAGCAGAACTGAGAAGATTTGACCACCTATAGGAGAAGCTACCCACTTTTTAAGTTACCATCTTCAGATGCATAACACATGTAAGAATACAAGTACAAGTAGACATATACCTCAGTCACGAGAGCATGCATACATTTATTATTGACAGCTTGCACTTCCCATTTGAGTACAGAAAGAGACAAGAGATGTTTAGAAAGAAGCAAGAGAAGTGCAGTTAAAAACAAGAGAGGTGCAGACAGAGTAACAAATGTGTAGAAAGAGGCAAGAGAAGTGTAGAAAGAGATAAGAGAGGAGCAGAGAGAGGCAAGAGAGGAGCAAGGAGCAGAAAGAAGTGAGAGGTGTAGAATGAGGGAAGAGGGGTGCAGAAACAGGCAAGAGGGGGGCAGAAAGAAGCAAGAAAAGTGCCGACAGAAGCAAGAGAAGTGCCGAAAGAAGTAACAGAGTTACAGAAAGAGGCAAGCAAAGTACTGAAAGAGGCAAGAGAGGTGCAGAAAGAGGCACAAGAGGTGCAGAAAGAGGGAAGAGGGGTGCAGAAAGAGAGAAGAAGGGAGCATAAAGAGGGAAGAGGGATGCAGAATGAGGAAAGAGAAGTGCAGAAAAGAGCAACAGATGTACAGAAAGAGGCAAGAGAACTGCAGAAAGAGGGAAGAGGGGTGCAGAAAGAGTCAAGAGTGGTGCAGAAAGAAGCAATATAGGTACAGAAAGAAGCAAGAGGTGTGCAGAAGGAAGCAACAGAGGTGCAGAAAGAGGCGAGAGAGAGAAAGAGGGAAAAGAAGCAAGGGAAGTGCAGAAACAAGCAACAGAATTGTTGAAAGAGGCAAGAGAAGTGCAGAAAGAGACAAATGGGGGTATAGAAAGAGGCAACAGTGATGCAGAAAGAGGCAAGAGATGTACAGAAAGAGGGAAGAGGGGTACACAAAGAGGAAAGAGGGATACAGAAAGAGGGAAGGGGGTGCATAACTAAGCAAGAGATGTGTAGAAAGAAGCAAGAGAAGTGCAGAAAGAAGCAACAGAGTTGCAAAAAGAGGCAAGAGGGGCACAGAAAGATACAAGAGGAGTGCAGAAAGAAGCAACAGAAATGTACAAAAGGACAAGAAAAGTACAGAAAGAAGCAACCGAAATGCAGGAAGAGGCCAGAAAAGTGCTGAAAGAACCAACAGATGTGCAAAAAGAAGCAAGAGAGTTGCATAAACAGGCAAGAGAGGTGCAGAAAGAGGGAAGAAGGTTGCAGAAAGAGGCAAGAAGGGTAAGGAAAGAAGCAAGAGAGGTGTAAAAAGAACCAATAGAGGTGCAGAAATAGGCAAGAGGGGTGAAGAAAGAGGCAACAGAGCTGCAGAAAGAGAACTACAGAAAGAGGCAGGGGGTGTGCAGAAAAGGGCAAGAGAAGTACAGAAAGAGGGAAGAGGAGTACAGAAAGGGAAGTGGGTTGCAGAAAGAGAGAAGAGGGGTGCAGAAAGACGCAACAGAAATGTAGGAAGAGGCAGGAAAAGTACAGAAAGAAGCAACAAAAATGCAGGAAGAGGCAAGAGAAGTGTAGACAGAAGTGCAAGAGGAGTACCAAAAGAGGCAAGAGTAATTCAGAATCAAGCAACAGAAATGTTGAAAGAGGCATGGAAAGTGCTGAAAGAGGCACTGAGGTGCAGAAAGAGGCAAGAGAGGTCCAGCAAGAGGCAAGTGAGGTACAGAAGCAAGAAAGGGGGGTACAGAAAGAAGCAACAGAGGTGCAGAAAAAGGCAAAACAACTGTAGAAAGAAGCAACAGAGGTACATAAAGAGGCAAGAGGACTGCAGAAAGAGTGAAGAGGGGTGCAGAAAGTGTCAAGAGGGGTGCAGAATAAAGAAAGAGAGGTAAAGAAAGCGGCAAGAGGGGTGCAGAAGGAGGCAAGAGAAGTACAGAAACAAGCACCAGGAATGTTGAAAGAAGCAAGAGAAGGGTAGAAAGAGGCAATTGAGGAGTAGAAAGAGGCAAGAGAGGTCCAGAAAGAGGTAAGTGAGGTACAGTTCAGGCAAGGGGGGTACAGAAAGAAGTGAGAGAAGTACGGAAAGAACCAACAGAGGTGCAGAAAGAGGCAAGAAAGATGTAGAAAGAGGCAAGAGGGTTGCAGAAACAGGCAAGAGAGGTGCAGAAAGAGGGAAGAGGGATGATGAAAGAGGCAAGAGGGGTACAGAAAGAAGCAAGAGAGGTATAGAAAGAACCAACACAGGTGCAGAAAGAGGCAAGAGTGGTTTAGAAAGAGGCAAGAGAAGTGCAGAAAGAAGCAACAGAGGTGCAGAAAGAGGCAATAGAACTGTATAAAGATGCAGGAGAGGTGCAGAAAAAGGCAAGAGAAGTACATAAAGAGGGAAGGGGGATAGAAAGAAGGAAGAGGGGTTCAGAAAGAGGGAAGAGGGATACAGAAAAAAGCAAGAGAGGTGCAGAAAGAAGCAAGATAAGTGTAGGAAGAAGCAACAGAGATGCAGAAAGCGGAAAGAGGGGTGCAGAAAGAGGAAGGAGAAGTGATGAATGAAGCAACACAAATCCATAAAGAGGCATTAGAAGTGCATAAAGAAGCAACAGAGGTGCAGAAAGAAGCAAGAGAAGGGATAAAATAGGCGAGAGAAGTGTATAAACAGACAAGACAAGTATACAAAGAGGGACATGGGGTACAGAAAGAGGTAAGAAAGGTACAGAAAGAAGCAAGAGGGGTTCAGAAAGAAGCAAGAGACGTGCAGATAGAACCAACAGAGCTGCAGAAAGAGGCAATAGGGGTACAGAAAGAGGCAAGAGAAGTGCAGAAAGAAGAAACAGAGGTAAGGAGTCAAGAGAACTAAATAAAGAGGAAAGATAGTTACAGAAATAGTCAAGAGATGTGCAGAAAGAGGGGACAAGGGTGTAGATAGAAGCAAGAGAGGTGCAGAAAGAGGAAAAAGGGGTCAGAAAGAGACACATAGGTACTGAAAGAAGCAAGAGAGTTGCACAAAGAGGGGAGAGAACAGCAGAAAGAGGCAGGAGAGCTGCAGATAGAAACACAAGAAGTGCAGAACGAGGTAAACCGAGTGCAGAAAAAGGCAAGAAGGTACAGAAGGAACCAAGAGGTAAGCAGAAAGAAGCAGGTATAGTACAGAAAGAAGCAACAGAGTTGCATAACGAGTTAAGAGGGGTACATAAAGAGGCAAGATGAGTGCAGAAAGAAGGAACAGAAATGTAGAAAGAGGCAAAAAAATTGCAGAAAGAAGCAACAGAATTGCAAGAAGAGGCAAGAAAAGTGCAGAAAGAAGCAACAGAGGTCTATAAAGAGGCAAGAAAAGTGCATAAAGAAGTAAGAGAGGTTCAGAAGGGGCAAGATAGTTGCAGAAAGTGAAAAGAGGGTACAGAAAGAGGCAGGAAGGGTACAGAAGGAAGCAAGAGATGTACCGAAAGAAGCAACAGAAGTGCAGAAAGAGGCAACAGAGGTACAGAAAGAGGCAAGAGTGGTGCAGAAAGAGGCAAGAGAAGTACAGAAAGAAGAAACAGAAATGTAGAAAGAGTCAAGAGAAGTGAAGAAAGGAGGAACAGAATGCAGGAGGAGGCTAGAGAAGTGAAGCAAGAAGCAACAGAAATGCATTAAGAGACAATAGAAGTGCAGAAAGAAGCAATAGAGGTTCACAAAGAGGCAAGAGAAGTGCAGAAAGAGGCTGGAGAGGTGGAGACAGAACAAAGAAGGGGCCAGAAAGAGGGAACTGGGGTACAGAACGAGGCAGGAGAGATGCAGAAAGAGGTGTACAGAATGAGGGAAGGGGAGTGAGGTGCAGAAAGTAGCAACAGAGGTACAGAAAGAGGCAAGAGAGGTACAGAAACAGGCAAGGGGAGTGCAAAAAAAGAAAAGTGTTGAAAGACGCAACTGAGGTGCAGAAAGAAGCAAGGGAAGTGATGAAAGAGACAAGAGAGTTGCTGAAAGAAACAAGAGATGTGCAGAAAGAGGCAAGAGGATTGCAGAAAGAGGCAAGAGGAGTGTAGAAAAATGCAACAGAAAGAGGCAAGAGCGTTACAGAAACAGGCACGAGATGTGCAGAAAGAGGGAACAGAGGTGTAGACAGGGGCAAGAGAGATTCAGGAAGAGGGGTGCAGAAAGAGGCAAGAGGGGTGCATAAAGAAGTAAGAGAAGTACAGAAAAAAACAACAGATGTGTAGAAATAGGCAAGAGAGGTCCAAAAAAAGGCAAGGGAGTTGCAAAAACAGCCAAGAGATGTGTAGAAAGAGGGAACATGGATACAGAAAGTGGCAAGAGAGGTGCAGAGAGAAGCAAGAGAAGTGCAGCAAGAACCACATTTCTACAGAAAGAGGGGTGTAGAAAGTAGCAAGAGAGGTATTGAAAGAAACAAGAGTAGTACAGAAAGAAATAAGAGAAAAGCAGAAAGAACCAACATAGGTGCAGAAAGGAGCAAGAGAGGTGCAGAAAGAGATAAGAGAAGTGGCAAAAGAAGCAAGAGAGGTGCAGAAAGAGGTAAGAGAAGTGCAGAAACAAGCAAGAGAGGTGCAGAAAGAGGCAAGAGAGGTATAGAAAGAAGCAAGAGATTTGCAGAAAGAGGGAAGAGGAGAATAGAAAGAGGCAGGATGGGGACACAAAAAGAAGCAGAGAGGTACAGAAAGATGCATGAAGATTGCAGAAAGAAGCAGCAGAGATGCAGACAGAGGCATGGTGGGTGCAGAAAGAGGTAAGAGAAGTACAGAAAGAAGCAGCAGAAATATAGAAAGAGGCAAGAGAAGTGAAGTAAGAAGGAATATAAATGCAGAACGAGGCTAGAGAAGTGCAGAAAGATGCAATAGAGGTGCACACAGAGGCAAGAGAAGTGCAGAAAGAGGGGAGAGGTGCAGAAACAGGCAAGAGAGGTGGAAAAGGAGGTTAGAGGGGTACAGAACAAGGGAGGAGGGGTGCAGAAAGGAGCAAGTGAGGTGGACAAAGGTGCAACAGAGGTGCAGAAAGAAGAAAGAGAGGTGCAGTAACAGGCAGGTGAAGTGCAGACAGAAGCAACAGAGGTGCAAAAAGAAGCAAGAGAAGTAATGAAAGAGACAAAATAGTTGCAAAAAAGAAACAAGAAATGTGCAGAAAAAAGCAAGAGAAGTGCAGAAAGAGGCAAGGGGTGTACAGAACGAAGCAAGAGAAGTACAGAAAGAAGCAACAGAGGTCCAGAAGGAGGCAACAGAACTGCAGAAAGAGGCAAGGGAGTTACAGAAACAGTCAAGCAAGGTGCATAAAGAGGCAAGGGAGTTACAGAAACAGTCAAGCGAGGTAAGGAAAAAGGGAACAGTGGTGCAGAAAGAGGCAAGAGATGTACAGAAAGATGGAAGAGATATGCAGAAAGAGGGAAGAGGTGTACAGAAAGAGGCAAGAGGGATAAAGAAAGAAGCTAGAAAGGTAAAGAAAGAAGCAAGAGAAGTACAGAAAGAAGCAAGAGAAGTGCAGAAAGAACCAACATAGGTTCAAAAGGAGGCAAGAGGGGTTCAGAAAGAGAGAAGAAAAGTGCAAAAAGAAGCAACAGATGTGCAGAAATAGGCAAGATAGGTGCAAAAATAGAGAACAAGGGTGCAGGAAAAGGGAAGAAAGGTGTAGAAAGAGAGAAGCGGGGTGCAGAAAGAGGGACGAGATGTGCAGAAAGAAGCAAAAGAGGTGCGGAAAAAAGCAAGAGAAGTCCACAAAGAAGCAAGAAAAGTGCAGAAAGATCCAACATAGGTGCAGTAAGAGGAAAGAGTGGTGCAGAAAGTGGGAAGAGAAGTGCAGAAAGAAGCAACAGAGGTACAGAAAGAGGCAAGAGAAGTGCAGAAAGAGGCAAGAGATATGCTGAAACAGGCACAAGAGGTGCTGAAACAGGCAAGTGAGGTATAGAAATAGGGAACAGGGATGCAGAAAAAGGCAAGCGAGGTGCAGAAAGAGGGAAGAGGGGTGCAGAAAGAGGCAGGAGGGCTGCAGAAAGAAGTAACAGAGGTGCAGAAAGAGGCAAGATGGGTGCCGAAAATGGCAAGAAAAGTGCAGAAAGGAGCAACAGAGGTACAGAAAGAGGCCAGTGAACTGAGAAAGAGGCACAAGAGGTGCAGAAAGAGGCAAGAGGGGTGTAGAAAGAAGCTAGAGAGGTGCAGAAAGAGACAAGAGGGGTGCAGAAAGAAGCAAGAGTGGTTTGCACACCATTAGTACCATGTAACACCCACATTTAGCAATAAGTAACAGGTGACCATTCCAGCTTTGCAGAGGGCCTCCCACCATGCTTTAGCACTTGTTGCTGCGTTTTTGGTAATGTTTGAGCTAGAAAGAAGTTTTTTTTGTTCAAATCTACAGATTTTGCAGCAGATGATGGATTATTTAGCAAATGTAGAAAATGTATAAATATGCAAAAATTGGTGCAGCTTAACAGTCGCATAATTCCAGTGACTCTGCTCATACCTCTGACTAGGTCCAAAAGTGCTCCTCAGTGGTTCTTTCTTTCTTGTCTCATTGAGTTTATAGTTTAGCTTCTATGGAAACGAGGAAGACAAAACCTGAGGTTACCACTCCACAACACAGAATACCATACCACATAATTACTCTCATAACACATAATCCCACTCTATATACTTCCTATACACTAAATACGACATACTTTCTATCCAAATAATTTCAGGGCAAAACATACCACATAATTCCACTATACACAACGTACATCCACTCCACTCCAATAAACGTTAGTAAAAAACTTTTAAATTTACAATGCCAACAGCTCTAGCTCTCGCAAATGCGAGACCTATTAAATTGCAAATGCTTCTTGAACTAGCAGTCATGTTTGCAGAGTGGTGGAGAAGGGGGGCTGGGACTCTGACCACTGCTCAGGATTTCTGCTGCGTAGGACTTACAGGAGGTACCAGGAGGATGTCTTGGCCTCAAAGTCCCTCAGGGGTAAAGTGTAATTTACCC
This sequence comes from Lissotriton helveticus, assembly GCF_964261635.1. Lineage (NCBI taxonomy): Eukaryota > Metazoa > Chordata > Amphibia > Caudata > Salamandridae > Lissotriton > Lissotriton helveticus. Next base: position 406,577,922 of record NC_136073.1, read on the forward strand.
CCCAACCAGTAGAGTGCCAGCAGGTGCGTTTGCAGAGTGGTGGAGAAAGTGGGGCGTGGCCTCCAAAGACCTATTTGCAATCCCACTGTGTGAGACTTACTGGAGGTAACAGGAGGTGTAGTTGGCCCCCAAGGACATCCTTAGAGGCCAACTACCCCTCTATTACCTCCGGTAGGTCCCATACAGCAGGATTGCTAAGTCCTCATAGCTGGCTATGCCCCCTATGCCCACCACTCTGAAAACGCACTCCCTGGCATGCTCTTGGATGGGGATTGAAGTCCCCTTCACTGATTGTGGTCCTTAGGGGTCAACTAGTCTACCTGTTACCTCCAGTAAGCCCCACACCGTTGATATCACATTTGGCATACATCTCTTGTTCTCCCCCATCAATGTTGTAGTTAAGGATGTTAACAAGGGTGAAGACTGGATAGCTTTGCCATATTTATCACTGCCTTCGTTCTGATTCAATGGCTTTCCTCTATATTCTTGTGTTTGTCCAAGCCAGAAGCACAGAGGTCTTTAACAGTTCTTATTGGAAGAGTTGTATCCTTCCACTGCATACTTCAAGGGTACTGTTTTTATTTTGATTTAAGATTTTAAGAACTCCATGGGAATGTATATGTTTCATTACTCTCTCCCTCTTTTCCTCCACCGCTGTAGTCTCTCTTCACTCCCTGGTATTTCCCTCTGCTTCCCACCCCAGTCCCATTTAATATCCCACTCCCCAAGTATTTTTGTTTTTAAAATGTTTCTTATTTTCATATTTTATGAGGGTCCAACAGCTGCAAAGTGATGCTAGGCCACTTGCTCTTTTATCTCCTTCACTCTGACTCCCAATAAATACATATATATATATATTCACTGAAAAAACCATAGGTTTTAGGGATGTTATAGTTAGCTGGACATTTCACTCGTACAAAACCATTGAAATTCCTCCGTTATAGTTAGTTATACTAAGTATAACTCGCGCGCCAGCAATCCATTGCTGATGATGTCACGTATTACATCATTCATGACATGGTCAGTGACATCACTGATGACATCACTGATGACATCTCAAATGACATCACTGATAACATCATCCAGTGAATTTGGTTTGGTTTGAAATTTAAATGTGTATTATATACATACCAATCTGTATTGAAGATTGAGTGGATATATAACTGTCTGAATGGAGGATTTAGTAGCAATGTGATTGACTCTTTAATTGACTAATTTAAAGTGTCACACTAAATATATGGGATAGTGATTAAACTGCGTGAATACCTGTATCACTCTATCTCTTGTTGTGTAAACTACTACATAAGTTGGTTACTAGCTATGTGAAAGTCTATATTAGTATTAACTAGTTAAGTGAGTATTTGTATGTGTGTGTGGTTGGGTGGGAGGTGTGTGACTGTCCAAAGATGTATAAATAGTTGATTTAGTAGGTATATGAGGTTAAGACTGTATGTGGAAACAGTTGTTTGGGTGAGTGAATCTCTTTATGGGTGTGGTGATGAGTCAATATATTTCTCAATGATACATGTCCAACAAAGTAGAAATATAAAAGGCAGTGTATGTGACAGTTGTTGTTTATAAATAAGTATACTTAAGACTCAGTGATTGTATGAGTGACTATATCGAAAACTGTATACTTGTAATAGTGATTTTATAACACACTAAGTATGAGTTACTATCTATATGAATCAATAAAGTGGTGTTTGTATTAGTGTGTAGCTTAGTAAATGTAAGTAAGATCAATTGTTTGCATAATGGAGTAGGATGACTGCATAAATAAATAGTATGTGTGCTGGTGTGTAATGTTGATGTAGGTGTATAAATATATTTAATTGTATTCTATAGATCTTTGTTAGCATGTATGAGTGAATTTATAGGTAAGTGTTTAGATGTGTGTGTAGATGTAGGAATCACTGAGTGGGTTTCTAGAAATTGGTACTGGTGTGTCTTTGGATTCAAATATGGTACTCCCTATTTTATAATGAGTGTTGAAAGGTTATACTAGTATATGATAAGATGTATCAGATTGTCACGTGGATGATGTCATCAGTGATGTCATCAGTGATGTCATTTGAGAAGTCATCAGTGATGTCACTGACCATGCCATGAATGATGTAATATGTGACATCATCAGCAGTGGATTGCGAGTGTGCGAGTTATACTTAGTGCAACTAACTATAACGGAGGAATTTCAATGGTTTTGTACAAGTGAAATGTCCAGCTAACTATAACACCCCTAAAACCTATGGTTTTTTCAGTGAATTTCTAAGGTTTTTTTAAATGCTAATTCCTAACTATGACAGGCCTCAAACCTATGGTTTTTTCAGTGTACTGGCGGTAGTTATAGTTAGGACCTAGTTTCCATAGGAAATTCGCAACATTCTATTTGGATTAACTTTGGCGCCGGTTGACGAATCTTCGCAAAATTTTTAAAACTGGTGGGGCGCTCCAGTTCGCTCCTATCCTGGAAGTCTTGGGGTGATTCGTGAAGCGAGGGCTGAGGAAAACGGGGGTCCCAAAACGTGTTTTCCCCATGCAATTTTCCATTAGGTACCGTTCATTGCGACTACAGCCCGAACAGCTGAACGGAATGACACCAAATTTGGCAAAGTGGTAGTCCTTGGTTCAGACTCGTGCCTTTTGCTTATATGATATAAATCCGTTCAGTAGTTCCTGAGAGAATTACAATTAAAAGTACATATATATCTATGGCCTCGGTGGATCCACACATCTTGCGCGGATTATAAGCGCATCGTACTGATCACGCGCTGAATGCTGATTGGCTGTCAAGTGGTTGTCAGCATTTGAAACCAGGAAGTGTTGGCAGCCATTTTGTGCCTTGGTAGAAGCGAGGATATAGAAATTAGTGGATCAAGTGTTCAAAACATATAAAGGGGGCAGGTAAGAAATATTTTGACTCTCTAGACCTGCTTAAGGGGTTCTACAAGGACCCCTAGGGCCCAAAAAATATTTTTCTTTTTTTTTAAAATGGAGAAATGTGCACTGGGTGCATGAATCTGCCTCAAAAAAATTATAAACAAAGCGCGGGCTCCTATGCTTGTTAAAAAATTAGCTACGTGGGAAGGAGAAATTCCAGGGTAAAACATATTGTATTTCAAGCGGGGGCTGAGAAAAAAGGGGGGTCCCAAAATGTGTTTTCCCCATGCAATTTTCCAAAGAACCATTCATCGTGGCTACAGCCTGAACGGCTGAACAGAGTTACACCAAATTTGGCAAAGTGGTAGTCCTTGGTTCAGCATCGTGCCTTTTGCTTAAATGGTGTAAATCCGTTCAGTAGTTCCTGAGAAAATTACAATTAAAAGTACATATATATCTATGACCTCGGTGGATCCGCGCATCTTGCGCGCACTATAAGCGTACCGTCCCGATCACGCACTGAATGCTGATTGGCTGTCAAGTGGTTGTCAACATTCAAAGTGTTGGCAGCCATTTTGTGCCTCGGTAGAAGCGAGGATCTAGATATTAGTGGAACAAGTGTTCAAAACGTATGAAGGGGGCAGGTAAGAAATATTTTGATCCTCTAGACCTGCTTCCTATGGCCCCCAATTTTTTTTTGTTTAAAGAAAAAACAGAGAAATGTGCGCTGGGTGCATGGATCCGCAGTAATAAAAATAAAAAGGAAGTCCGGGCTCCTGTGCTTGTTTAAAAATTAGCTACCTGGGAGGACCAAATCCCGGGGTCTAAAATATTACATTTGATGGGGGTCCAGAGGGGCCGTGTAGTCCGGGGACCGCCATTCGTCGGTAATACAAAATAAATGGGTGAGGGAGCTCAAAGGATCGTCTAAGACCCGGGGATTACCACCCTCCGGGGTTTTTTATATTTTGGGAGGGGGGCCGCGTGGTCTCCATTCTGGAGCAGTCGAAAATCTTGAGGAACACTACCACCCAGGAGCGGCTCCTGTGTATCTCGGGGTGTCTACCCCCGGGACTCTGCTGTTTGCTATGGCAGGGCGGTAGTCGAGGTTCCCGCTGTGTCATAGCAATCTTGAGGGCATATTAACAAGTGCCATTTCGCCGCAATTTTTTTTTAAAAAGTCAAACATGCGGTGAAAATTATATCGTCCTATTTACTAGGCGACGCAAAGATGCATTAATGCATGTTAGCAGTCGTTTTGCTAAGGGCTCGCCTCGTATCTCCAATGAGTTGCAATGTAGGCATTCCCAGTGGCAAGGTAGGTGTTCCTCGGACAATATAACATGGAAGAGTGAGGTATGACAACAGCGTTGTATTTACAAGGCAGCCCTGGATTTGAGGACCAATAGCAAAACTCTTGCTAATTGCGGTTTATGTCGGATCCTGACATCTGTTCTGAAGTAGACTTAAGCATGTTTAATATGCGAGGTGGATTGATATGTTAAGTCCACAGTCTTATATTAACAAGCTTTTCACTTGCGAACATGAATTATTGATGTATTTCTCTCGATATTGGGGGCATATTTACAAGGACAGCGTTTAAATTATCGTCACTTTAGTGTTAGGAAAATGCTGGTAAATCGGCCATATTGGGCTTAATAATAGGCTTTTGAGAATTTGTGACAATTCCAATAGAAACCCAGGTTTACACCAGAACATTTTAACTATGTTCTTGTAAATATGCCCATTACAGACTCCTAATTTTACCGTAAAAAAATCCCCTACTATTAATTTTTATTCTTCCTCGGGATCCCATCCCATGGGATACAATGTTGGGGACTGTGGGTGGAGGCCCAATGTCCCTACAGTCCCAGTTAGCTCCCTGCATCCTTCGGGAGCCGCCAATACTTTTCTATATGGAGACATGCTAATATGCAGCTCTCCGTACGGAAAAGCATTCTGCTTTGCAGTTTAAAAGAGAGAGTAGCTTTTAGTGTTCTTTTTTAAAAATGCAAACCAAGTTTGCTATGGCAGGGGGAGAGCCTCAGTTCTCACCCTGCCATAGCAAACAGCAGTTTTGAAAAAAATCTTCCAGTAAGATAGAAAGGATTTTGAAGTCCATTATCCCTGTTTTAGTTGTAGTTTCCTCCTGTTAAAGCAGCGATAATTTTAATTCCGTCCTTAGAAATATGCCCCTAAGTTTTGAAATGTCAACAATCCTGTCTCTCATTTAAATAGGCACGAAGTATTTAGTGAAGTGCATTGTGAATCGTGAAGCAACACTGTCTAATTGTGATCGATAAATAATTTGAAGAGTTGTGTACTTCTTTTGCTCCTAATGTACATATGGGCAGATTCACAAGTCCCTTGCATCACTATTGGGTCACTTTTAATATGGGAAAAGTTACGCGAAAGTGGCGCAAGGGGCTTGTGAATCTGCTACACAGTGTTCTGTTGTCTTAGTTTGCTTTACTCTCTGTTCTGTAGAGGATCCTGGGTAAATATAACGGTTTCTATACAGCGAGTACCTTTCAACCCTACCCCCAAACTGCTTACTGCCTGTTACCATAGTAACAGTTCTGGAACACCTAAGTGAGCACACAGGTCATAAGTTCACCACTCAATGTTGCTAATCCAAACAGTTAATGTGCTGGAGTTTTTAAAATTTTCCATAGGAACCATTAATCGCAGCTACAGACTCTGGTAAAGAGCTGGTAAAGAGTTAGCCTCAGTATTATACTTCTAGTTATTAATATCATTTCTACTTTAATTGTTAAATCTTCTCTAGGCATATGATTATCACACTAAATAATAGTGAAATGTTATCATAAAAAGAAGATGTATATACTTTTTTTTATTAACTTTTATTACAACAAAAATAAATAACTGGAAACGTAACTGTAAGATAACAAGATAATAAATAACTAGAAACGTAACTTTAACATAACAATATAATAAACAAAATGTGAGATGGATTCCAATGGAAGGAGGGTAGATAACCTGAAAAAAAAAATGAAAATAAGTGTTTAAAATTAGATCAATGTGACTGAATGAGGTCAAAGATCACAAATTAAGGTAACATTTGGCAATATTTGGTTATTTGCACGTCTGCAGTGTGCCTGATACATCCCTCCCCTCTTATAGGCCCGCGTTGAAGAGGTGTCTGTAGGGAAGTAAAATAAAATCTCACTCAACAGAGAAGTACTAAAAGCAATATCCTATCCCCTGGGATCCAAGATAGGCTGGAACTACAGATCTTGTAGTTATCCACATGGGAAAGGTAAGTCACATATCTACTCTGACCCCAGACACACAAGGGGAAGACAAAAAATGTCTTAATACTGCCCTCACACACTTTGCAGTGTCATGCTTCGTCATAGGGCCGCATCATACATCCAGGTGCAGACCAACACTCTGGATGGAGCGCAATATGTTTTTTTTTACAAAGAACAGTGGTGAGGGTAGACAAAGTAAGAAAAACGTGATAGGACCCACAGAAGACACGTACAAGAACGTGATACAACTCAAAAGAAGGGGGAGGAGGTCTATTCCCCTATGAAATGGGAACAAACAGTACAGTACATATACATTTCTACATTTACGTTCAATTTCAAAATATACAAATGCAAATACATCTATATCTAAACATCCTAATTCTGCCCATAGATGGGCATATGCATATGCCGGGTGGGCCAGGTCCAGTGGACAATGTTTAATTATATAGCGGGCCCCAGGGGCCCGCAGCCCCAGGGCCCTCCACTTCCCCGGCTTTATGCATATTATGTGGGGGGCCCACAGCCTCTCGCAGCACCGGGGACCGCTACCTCCCGGGGCTTTATTAGTTATGGATGGAGGGCCTCACAGGTCCCCCAAGCCCCGGGGACCACCACCTCCCTGGGGATTTGTTCAAATAAGGACGGGGCCTCATGGCCCCCACACAGCCCTGGGGACTGCCACCTCCCGAGGCTTTATTTAAATAAGGACAGGGACCTATCGGGCCCCCCAGGCTCCGGGGACCTCCACCTCCCCAAGGCTTTATTAAAATTGGGTGGAGGGTCTTGTGGGCCCCCCAAGCCCTGAGAACCGCCACCTCCCCGGAACTTTGATAAATAATTAGTGTGGGGGACTCGAGCCACCCCACACTGCCACGGGGACCACCACCTCCCCGGGGCTATGCAAATGAAGGGAGGGGGCTGCGCGGCCCCCTCTTGGAGCCCTCAATAGCCCTGCAGACTGCCACCCCCCGGGCCGGCTCCATGACATTGCTGTTTGCTATGGCAGGGCGGGAGCACGGCTCCCACCCTGTGATAGCAAACTCTGCTTTGCTTTTTGGACACGATAGCAGGAAACCTGCTCTCACCTCCAAAAAGCAAAACAGATTGCTTTTGGGCAAGGGGAGCTGCATGTAAGCAGCTCCCCTTGCCCAAAAGCAATGCCGGCTCCAGCAAGAGGCAGGGAGCTGTCAGGGACCATGGGGGCATTGGGGCTTCCCCCACAGTCCCCAACATGAGGGCTGGCCCTGGGGAATGGGGTCCCCAGGGCTAGAAGTAATTAAACAATTTTATTTAAAAAAATCAGAAGGCCAGGGATGGGTCCCTGTGGCCAAAAGTGGCCCAGAGAAGGGGGTCCATGTGGCCCCCCTCACCTATAACTTAAACATTTCAAAAGAAGGCCATGCCCAGTGGATGGGGTTTCTGGTGCAGAAATTGGCCACTGGAGTTTCTTTTTATTTAAAAAAATATGGCAGGTCCTGTGTGATGGGGTCCCCAGAGCCCAAACATTGATTTAAAGAAGGGGGGCCACACAGCCCACTATCTAACAATTTATTTTTTAAGTCAGCATCTACCGGAGGCCCCACCCCCTCCCTGCACCACTCTGCAAACGTGCCCCCTGGCACATCTAAGTTGGGGAATTAAGTCCCATTGAATACTGAGGGTCCTTGGGGGGCAACTAGCCCACCAGGTACCTCCAGTAAGCACCACACAGCTGGATTGCAGAGAGGTAGTCCAAGGCCACACCCCATTTTTACCACTCTGCAAACGCGCCTTTTGGCGCACTGCTGGTGGGGCGATGAGGTCCTCTTGTATCCTGAGGATGTCAGGAATCAAGTGGGCTCCATCCCCCAAGCATAAGTATACCATGAGCTTCGTTTGCAGAGTGGTGTAAAAAGGGGGCGTGGCCTCAGACCACTCTCAGCAACCCAGCTGTGTGACAGCACTATTATATGCACTCATACACCTTTACAGACACTCACATACCGCCAGTCATCGATAGAGTTTCTCACACATCTAGTCAGTCATGCAAAGAATCAATCACACTCCCATTTATTCACCTATGCAGTTCTACACACACCACCTCACTTATTCATACAGATACTAACACATACTTACTCTCTTATACAATCACAGATACAAGCACACACTCATCCATACAGCCACTCTCACAATCACTCACTCTCACATATAGTCATCCATGTATTCCAAAACTCACATATACTGCTTTTCACATATGGAGTTACTCACACATGTACCACTGAGACATCAATTCACTCACCAACACACTCATACACACACACACAACCATACAGCCCAACACAGATGCACTCCTGAACCCATACACCCAGTGAATAACCCAGTCATACATCTATGCACAGAGTCACACCCCCCCACCCACCCACACAGACACTCAGGCACCCATGCAGATACTCAGATAACCAATCAATAACATATATAGACACTCATTTTGCTACTCACCAACCCATGCAGCCGCTTACACACTAATGGACAGAGTGATACAGACATTTAAACAGTTTTGTCACTAACCCATGCATTCAGTAAGACACGTTTAAACACTCACTTATACAGTCAGTCACGCACCTACTAAATCATCCATTCAGACACTTATACACCCACTCATTCTTCAATACACCTTGGTATATATATTACCTACTGGCGGTCGCCAGTAGGTATATATAGTTAGGATTTTTTCTCTATGGGTTTTTTGAAAATTCTATGTCTAATAACTTTGGCGTTTGTGGACGGAATTGGCTGAAATTTTCTGGAAAATGGCACATTTTGTTTCTGAGCAGCCCCTGAAAATTGGGGGGGGGGTTCGTCCAGGGGGGGTCGAGAAAAAAGGGGGGTCCCAAAACGTGTTTTTAACATTGAGTTTTCCATAGGGCGGTTGGCCTCACTTTTAGCCCGAACGGCTGAATGGATTTGCACGAAACTTGGCAAAATTGTAGGGACTGGTAGCCCGATGTGCCTTTTGTAGGTCTCAATATATGTGCTACAGTGGATTTTGAGAAATTAACGTTTAAAAAAAGATATATATCTGTAACAGCGGACCAGGCAGCGCTCCAGGACGCGTACTTTTCGCGTTACGGAGCTTTGCGAAGCGAAGCTGATTGGCTCTCCGGTGTCTGTAAACATTCCAAACAGTACGTAGCGGCCGCCATCTTGTCTCTCGGTAGGATCGAGAGACAAGAGGAGGCCAAAGCGAAGGGGCAAATGACCATAAGGGGGCATAGTAGATCCTCGCTGACCCCCTAGGTTTGATGTGGAGGTTTTAAAAGGGCCCGCGGGGCAAAAAAAAAAAATAATAATAATAATCGAACGGCTGAATGGATTTGCATGAAACTTGGTAAAATATTAGGGACTGGTAGCCCGATGTGCCTTTGCTAGGTCTCAATATATGTGCTTCAGTGCATTTTGAGAAATTAACGTTCAAAAACAAGATATATATCTGTAACAGCGCTCCGCTTCGCGGAGATAAAATGATATCTGTATTACCTAGCTGTTGCTAACACCAGTTAGCGACGGCTAGTAGGAGATAGCGACCATCTTGGGCCCCACTTTGCATGTGAGTGATATTTATCACTAATGACATGCAAAGTGGGCATGCCAAGATGTTAGCCACTGGAAACAGTCGCTAACATCGCTATCTCCTATTATCAACTTTTGGAAATATTCGAGATAAGCGCGAATATCTCCAAAAAGTAACAGCTGCCCTGAGCAGTTCTTAGCCATGTTATCCAATGGGAGGTGGATAACATGGCTAAGAGCATTAGCTCGGTAATGCATGAATATCGCTGAGTTTTCAGCGATATTAATGCATTGCGGTCGTTTTTTATCGTATTTGCGATAAACCTTGATAATAGCAAGGTTTATCTGCGATAATTTCTGACGGTAAAAAAATCTTTGCAATGCATCGTTAGGGATAAATATCGCTTAACTTTGGTAATATGCCCCAACGTCTGTTAACGTTCGATTCGAAGGAAATCAGGAAGTGTTGAAAAACATTGTCTGCGCCATCTTGTCTTTTTTCAAATGCCACACTTTTGTCGTGCACGGCAGCCATTTTAGATGCCTTGACCAGACCCACTCTGTGCACGCTGTCGATCCTTAGCATGGCTCCCCACCCTCGCAAGCATCTCACCCAGGCAGTGGTCACCCCCGCTCTCTGTCTTATGCATGGGTAATAAACCTCCCCCCATCTGCGCTGCTCTTCCCTGAGAATCACACCCTGTGCCCGCCCGACACCTCCCTTTCGCCCTATTCACTACCGCACCCTCTGACACTTCTTTTCCTCTGTGTCCGATTGTCCAGGCCGGTCCTAGGCTATCAGCTAGCCCTGCAGATGTAGTTTATGGCCACAGCTGTAAAGAATCACCCCTCTTCAAAGGAGTTATAGTAGATCAAGGCCCACACTCGATGAGATCCGTCACAGCAGAAGCGTTGCTATTATCTGAAAACCATCCTGTATTGTGATTGGGGAGGGGACCGAGCGTGAAGCGGAAGATTCCAGGGATGACTCTTTGTACATCAAAGTTTTTACAATTATGTGTCACATTAAAAATATATAGCACTCCGACAAAGTAGTAAGATTATAAAACTTTAATAATTTATAAATATATACAAGAAAACAAAAATAGTAATAACATATAAACATTTTTAGGGAAAAACAACGAAGTAGCGGTCGGCTGTGCGAATAGTCCCAACGCAGCACAACGTCCAGATTTCCGGCGTGGGGCGTCGCGGGGGGTGGGTCATCAGTAGCAAACTGTTGTGCGAATAGTTCCAAGGCAGCAGAACGCGCCGAAATCTAGATGACACGAAAGTGATGTCTAGTAAGTTGCCACCCAGCAAATAACGGCGTGGGGCGTCGCGGGGGGTGGGTCATCAGTAGCAAACTGTTGTGCGAATAGTTCCAAGGCAGCAGAACGATGGCACCAAGGTGATGTCCAGTAAGTTGCCGCACTGGTTTTGGTATCCTACAATGCTGCTCCGAATAACGGCGTGGGGCGCCCCGGGGGAGGCGGCGTGAACGGGCCTCTCCAGGTGGAGTGTCATCTGTTGTAGTGGGGCGCCCCTTTACCGTTTCAGTTGCCATTCCGTCCGTTTTTGGTCCACTGTGTCAAAAGCCGCAATTCAGCTGAGTTGCGCCCACTCTTGCGGTGCAGCGATAGGCGGCTGTCACAGGACTCTCAAAATGGCGGCAGGCTCTTTCCTTTTTGGGCCTGGTCCACTGAAATGGCCCTGGGACACCTTGGAAATCGGACGCTTGTCTGCTAGGTCTTGGACCCCATTCTCGAAAGCGTCCCCTCCGCCTTGAGAATTCATCAAAAGTTTTGGGGGCCCCGACTCCTGCAGGCTTCTGGTGGGGAGCGGCTGCCATGATTGCTCGCGGAATGACCACGACTGTGCTACGAGATGGTGGTGCTTTCATGCTGACGCCAGTTTAGTGTGAAACATCCAGAAACAAGGTGGGGCTTTCATCGTTTGGGAAAAAAAAAAAGTTTTCATCCAATGAAAAGTGTTGTTTTTAGGTCATATGATCAAGCCTTCCATCATTAGGAAACCAAAAGTAAAATGAACCAATGAAAAGTTTTATAAACAAGTCACATGACCTGTTATGCGGCATAGGGTATAAAATGCGTAGAAAATACGTTGGCACGTGAGGCGGCGTCAGTAGCGGACCGATGTGCGAATAGGCCGAAGGCAATACAACGCGCCAAGATCCGGATGGCACCGAGGTGGTGTCCAGCAAGTTGCAGCACTGGTGTGGCCATCCTACAATGCTGAAAGTCGGCGTGGGGCGCCCCGTTGGCCTGTGAGTTTGCGTCAGTAGCGGACCGATGTGCGAATAGGCCGAAGGCAGCACAACGCGCCAAGATCTGGATGGCACCGAGGTGGTGTCTAGTAAGTTGCCGCACTGGTGTGGCCATCCAACAATGCTGAAAGTCGGCGTGGGGCGCCCCGTTGGCCTGTGAGATGGCGTCAGTAGCGGACCGATGTGCGAATAGGCCGAAGGCAGCACAACGCGCCAAGATCCGGATGGCACCGAGGTGGTGTCTAGTAAGTTGTCGCACTTCTGTGGCCATCCTACAATGTTGAAAGTCGGCGTGGGGCGCCCCGTTGGCCTGTGAGATGGCGTTAGTAGCGGACCGATGTGCGAATGGGGCCAAAGGCAGCGCAACAATATTTTCTGACTGACACCACAAGGCGCTGAGATGCCAAGATCCGGATGGCACCGAGGTGATGTCTAAGTTGCGGACTGATGTGTGAATGGGGCCAAAGGCAGCGTAACAATATTTTTTGTATGGAAGATACCACTAGGCGTTGAGATGCCAAGATTCGGATGGCACCGAGGTGATGTCTAGCAAGTTGCTGTACTGGTGTGGTCATCCTACAATGCTGAAACTCGGCGTGGGTCGCCCCATTAGCCTGTGAGATGGCGTCAGTAGCGGACCGATGTGCGAATAGGCCGAAGGCAGCACAACGCGCCAAGATCCGGATGTCACCGTGGTGGTTTCATAGTTGAGAGGCACTTCATCTGCAGTGGGGCGCCGACATCCGGATGGCACCGAGGTGATGTCTAGCAAGTTGCTGTACTGGTGTGGTCATTCTACAATGCTGAAAGTCGGCGTGGGGCGCCCCATTAGCCTGTGAGATGGCGTCAGTAGCGGACTGATGTGCGAATGGGGCCAAAGGCAGCGCAACAATATTTTCTGAAGAGAAGACACCAAAAGGTGCTGACATTCCAAGATCCGGATGGCACCGAGGTGGTGTCTAGCAAGCTATGCAGTTGAGTTGTGTGCGCACTTGCGGCGAATAGGTCGAAGGCAGCATAACAATGTTTTTTGAATAGAAGACACCACAAGGCGTTGAGATTCGGTTACCACCGAGGTGATGTCTAGCAAGTTGCCGCACTGGTGTGGCCATCCTACAATACTGCTCCGAATAACGGCGTGGGGTGCCCGAAGGGGGGGGGAGCCGGCGTGAATGGGCCTTCCTAGGTGGAGGCTCGTCTGCTGTAGTGGGGCGCCCCTTTACCGTTTCAGTTGCCATTCAGCTGAGTTTCGGCTGCTCTTGATGCTACAGCGACAGGCGGCTGCAAGAGGACTCTCAAAATGGCGGCCTGTTCTTTGGATTTGGGCCTGGTCCACTAAAATGGCCCTGGGACACCTTAGAACTCGGACGCTCGATTTTTTTTTCCTTTCCTGTACATGCAAAAAAAGGTAAATGCCCGGTACGTTACACGCTTCATCTGCCACGATGAACTGTCCAGAGGAACCGAAAAAAAATATAGTTGTGGTAACTATACCATGCATCGTCATATGGAGAGGTGGCACCAATTAATTATAGTGCTGCATAAAAGAGAGATTTGGAGGAGAACCCCTGACCTGCTAGTACATTCATCAAAGAAGTGGCACTGAGAGCTTCAGAGGCAAGGGAAACGGTCCCAAATATTTAGAAGAACTTTGGAAAGATTAAAATGACATGTTTAGATTGTGGCAAATTAATTTCATGTGGACAGATGAGTGTTACTCTAATAAATACAGCATATGAACATCATCATAGTCGATGGTTGGTAGAGACATTTTGACTATATCCTGGACCTGCCCGTCCTCGCCCAAAATGGCGCCGGAATAAATGGGACTCGTAACTCCTTGTTGTGTACTGGTTGCAGAACCTTGAAATCACGAGATACGTATGCAGTTTTGAAGTACATGGCGGGCGGGGACGAGAATTGATTGACTATTTCGACATCCCTATTGATATTAAGTTCTGATGTGTTATTGATTACTGTACTGTTGAAAGTTCGAATTAACGTCACCCATGGTACTTGCCCGCAAATGTATATCTAGATAATTTTATTGTAACTGGCCCTGTCGTATTTTAATTATAAAATGTACGTCCACCGATTCCGTAACTGTTAGACACCTTAGTTCTTGCAACCTAATGGCCCGCCCGTTACGTTCCTCTACAGTGTAAATGTCTATTCATCATATACGATTACAGTTTGCTCTGTGGCAGGCCCACGTGTTTATAGGCTCGTATTTGTATAATGACATTTTCACAATAAAGGTTTTTAAAAGAAAACATGGTAGTAGTATATACATTGGTAAAGTTTTTAATAATAGTGACTGTTTTAGAATCATTAAAAGGCAAGTGAAATAAAGCAGACCAATTACATGAAGGGTAAAAGGTATAATACGAAGGAACGCAGTAAAGATAAATGGTCAAGGGCTGTTGTGTTTTCTATTCCTGCAACATAAAGTGATCGATAAGAATCTCATATTCAGGCGTATCGGCGACTAAGACAGCAGGTCGACCCTCTTTTGCTCAACGGCTCCGTCATGGGACGAAGAAACGCTCTTTTTCTCGAAAAAAGAATATATTTTACTTGCAGGACAGTTGTAAAATTTCCGGGAAAGTACATTAGCCTGGAACATTATAACATATATTTAAGAAAAAATAATGTTCGGAAGTAATGAAAAGCGTAATTTTTAGGTCATATGACCAAGCCTTTCATCATTACAATAAGAAAAGTAAAATGAACCAATGAAAAGTTTTATTAACAAGTCACATGACTTGTTATGCTTACGTTACGCGCTGCGCGCCCCGGATGACTTCCGGATGCGCTAACGCGGCGCGTCATATGACGCATTATGCGACAACGCAGGTACAGAATATAGTCAAAATGTCTCCACCAACCAGCGGTCGGAACACAACCCCTTTCAGCAGGCTAAATAGTTCTGTTAAATGGCAACAGAAGGGACAGGCAACAAGAACCATCAGTCAAAGAGGGGAGGGCTAGTTCTTCTCTACCGGGTTACATTGGGGCGCTACCGGAACTGATCGAATTGGTAGTCTACAGTGTTTCTGGATGTTTGAGACTGAAGCTGGGGTTAGCATGAGAGCAGCACCATTTCGTAGCTCCGTCGTGGTCATTCCGCAACCAATCATGGCAGCCGTTCTTTATCGTTATTTTGGGCGGGGTGGGTGGCGGAGCCGAGCTGTTTTGCAGCCATCATTGTGTGGAGTTCAGTTCATCTCACTAGTTTTGTATTTGTCATGAGGGGTTGTTCCTAATGTTTCTATTTTAGCGAGGTCAAAAAGAGATCCCATTAGTGGCCTACTGATTTTGCTCGATTCCTTTTCTTTTTTTTACACGATTTTTCGTTATCTGCGAAGACTAAACAGAGTATTGCGACTCTGTGTTTGTTTGTAAATAGAGAATGAACCAAAGAGAACCAATTCTAAAACAGTAAATACTTGGATAACAATCAATCAAATGGAGAGAGAAGCAGGCACGACGTATTACAACGGGGGCAAAGGCCTGCGTTAACTACCCTTCACTATGTGCAAAGAGAGAGTACTCCTAATAGAAATGAGGGGGGGGGGGGCACCATTCAAAGCAGATCAGTGTGCATAAACACGAAAATGTTTTCACTTACCACGTACTTGACATTCGACAGCTTATGATATTTGCTATTAAAAAACCATTGAAATTCACTGAAAAAACCATAGGTTATAGACCATATATAGTTAGGAATTAGCATTTACAAAACCTTGAAAATTCACTGAAAAAACCATAGGTTATAGACCATATATAGTTAGGAATTAGCATTTAAAAAACCTTATTTTACTCACACAAAACCATTGAAATTCCATATATAGTTAGTTGCACTAACTATATATTGCGCACCCGCAATCCACTGCTGATGATGTCACATATTACATCATTCATGACATGGTCAGTGACATCACTGATGACATCACTGATGACATCTCAAATGACATCACGGATGACATCACTGATGACATCTCATTTGACATCAATGACCACATCACTGATGATATCATTCATGTGACAATACAATGCATCTCCTCACATTTTAATATAACCTCTGTTACACTCAGTGTTAAATACAGAGTATAATTTTTGAAACCATTGACACACCAATACTAGTTACTACATACGCACTCACTGATTCCTACGTCTACACACACATTCACTCATTCACCCATACAATCATTCATACATACAATCAATCATCTTTACAACACTATCATATGCACTCATACACCTATACAGACACTCACACTCTGCCACTCATCCATGGAGTTACTCACACACCTAGTCAGTCCTGTAAAGAATCAATCACACTTCCATTTTCTAATCTATACAGTTAAACATAGAGCACCTTATGTTTTCAACCATATACTAACACATACTTAGTCTCTTATACAATCATTGATACAAGTACACATTGATCTGCACAGTCACACACCTCCCAGCCAGCCACACACACACTCAGTCTCCCATGCAAATACTTGGGCAATCAATCAATAACCCATATAGTTACTCATATAGCTACTGATCAACACATGCAGCAGTTTACAGAACAACAGACATAATGATGCACAAATTAAGACAGTTTAGTCACTAACCCATGCACTCAGTGAGACACATTTAATCACTCACTCATACATTCAGTCATGCACCTACTAAATCCTTCGTCCAGACACTTATACTTCCACTCATTCTTCAATATGTAAGACATATTTTAACTTTACAGAAACACACAGTCACTGGATGATGTCATCAGTGATGTCATCAGTGATGTCACTGACCATGTCATGAATGATGTAATATGTGACATCATCAGCAGTGGATTGCGGGTGCGCAATATATAGTTAGTGCAACTAACTATATATGGAATTTCAATGGTTTTGTGTGAGTAAAATAAGGTTTTTTAAATGCTAATTCCTAACTATATATGGTCTATAACCTATGGTTTTTTCAGTGAATTTTCAAGGTTTTGTAAATGCTAATTCCTAACTATATATGGTCTATAACCTATGGTTTTTTCAGTGAATATATATGTATATATATATATATATATATATATATATATATATATATATATATATATATATATATATATATATATATATATATATATATATATATATATATATATAAAATAACATATTTTAACTTTATAGTAACAACAGTCAATGGATGATGTCATCAGTGGTGTCATGAGAGATGTCATCAGTGATGTCACTGACCACGTCATGAATGATATAATATGTGACATCATCAGCAGTGCATTGCAGGGGCGCGAGTTATAGTAACTATAACTGCTGCATCGCAGTCACCAGTAGGTAGTTATATTTAAGACCTAATCCATAGGAAAAACATTTTTTGATTTGCCAATATCTTTGGAGCTGTTTGACAAATCTTCACAAAATGTTCAAATGGCCTGCTCTGGTTAGCTCCTGTCTTGAAAGTTTCAAGGTGATTTGTCAAGCGGGCCCGAGAAAAAAGGAGGTCCCCAAATGCGCTTGCTCCATGTTAGTTTCAATAGGAAACTTTTGTCGCAGCTACAGCCTGAACTGCTCAACGGATTTACACCAAGGTTGCCAGAAAGGTAGCTCTTGGTCCAGAGTGCACTCTTTGCAATCTGTTTAGTGGTTCCTGAGAAATATATATATAAAAAATATTAGTATCTGGTGACCGTGGTGGATCCGCAAACCCTCCCGATCACGAGCGTGACTCTGATTGGCTGCCAACACTTCAAACCAGGAACTGTTGGCAGCCATCTTGTGACTCGGTTCAACCTGGTGACAAGAAAAACAGTAAAAAAAACAAGAAAAGCGGGAAGGGTAGAAACACTCTGACCCCTAGTCCTGCTCAGGCGAATAAAAGCACTTTTGTCCCACAAAGCCCCCTTCTTAAAATAAAAATAAAACAAAAGAAACCGGAAACTGGGTTAGGGAATTAAGTCCCCTTTGATCTTAATGGTCCTTATGGGCCAACTAGCCCACCAGGTACCTCTAGTAAGCCCCACTCATTAGGATTGCTGAGAGGTGGGCTGAGGCCAAGCCCCTTTCAAAACACTCTGCAAACGCGCCTCTTGGTGCACTGCTGTTGGGGCAATGAGGTCCCATTGTGTCCTGAGGACTTCAGGACTATGGTGGACTTCATCTCCGAAGCAGCAGTGCGCCAGGGGGCCTGGACAGAGCACTTTGCTTCTGCACTGATTACTCACACTTCTGTTGGGAGTTTTATGTCTCAGATTATCTCTGCCTAAAATGAGGGTTAGTTTTGTTACTTATTAAACATAACCTATATGATTCAACGGTATTCACAGTGGAAGTGATTCCTGAAAACAATTCTGTTATTTGTGATCTTTACCAGGAACGTTAAGGGGCTGGATACGTTTATGTCATCCAGGAATCATACCTGTTTCCAGTTTCTACGACAGGACCTGGAAGCTAATTGTCGACCGGGTAAAAAAACAGACTAGCAATGCCTATGACAGTAGCTATATCCACAGGATCACTAACATAATATTGAATTCACAAATATAGAATTACCAGAATATCGAAGAAAAAATATAGAATGCAAAAATATCGAATTCCTGTTTACAAACAGGTAAGTACAAAAATATCAAATCCAAAATATAGTTTTAAAAACTATAGTTAGTCAAAATATCGATTTTTTTAAAATATCTTAAAAGTAATTTAAAATTAATGAAATAATAAATATAACATTTACTATTACCACTCCAGTGAGTGCAACAGTAGGGAAAGCGTTGGATAGCATAGGGGTAAAAATTACTATTCCCACTCCAGAGAGTGCAACAGTAGGGAAAGTGTTGGATAGCATAGGGGTAAAAATTACTATTCCCACTCCAGAGAGGGGAAACAGTAGGGAAAGTGTTGGATAGCATAGGGGTAAAAATTACTATTCCCACTCCAGGGAGTGCAACAGTAGGGAAAGCGCTGGATAGCGTAGGGGTAAAAATGACTATTCGATATTAAATTACTTACCTTCAATTCAATATTTTTCACCACTATATTCTGTCTATTCGATATTTTGTCCATTCTATATTTTGACTTCGATATTTTGGTAATTCTATATTTTGGATTCGATATTTTGTCTTTTTACCATATCCACAATGGGCCTTTTATCGCAAACCTTGTAATGTAGTCCTGATACTTTGAAATTTGCACAGGAGTCCACATTGTGTTGTAGCAGCATATATATATATATATTCTAAATCTCAATTAATGCTAATATTAGTTTTATTCACCCAAGCAGCAATCTGTTTTGTCCAAGAAGTAAGTATTTACAAGATAATTGTAATGCCTTTAAATGTATTATTACTTGCATTCAGCAGAGGGTAATTTTGCCCAGTGTAGAAACCCCACAAAAAGTTCAAACTCGGTTAGGGTTCGGTTATCCAATTTTAGTTAACATATGTGATACTTTATAAACCACAAGCACATAATGACAGGGCCTAATTGCTGAATTCTGTGATAATAGAACTAGGGCAGAAACTATTGTAATATCTTATGCAGAATGGACCCGCTATATTTCACAGCTATTTGCATTAAACACCAGGAATAGTTTTAATTTGGAGCTAATTTCCTAGCCCTCCCTGATAATTATGTATGGCCCACCTTCCTGTGATGAAATAGAGAGTTGTATTAAAGGGGCAAGGTATTCTGGTGCGATGGGCCCTGATGACCTCCCTATAGCCAAGATCAAACAAGATAGCTGGTCATGGGCTCAATTTCTCCACCCAGTGTTTTCCTACTGCTATGCTAATGGTGTTATTCCGTCGTCTTGGAAAGGAAGCATAGTGGTTCCACTATATAACAAGCATTTGCAATGCAATCGGTCTTGCATTTGCGAAAGTTAGTGGTATTGGCATTGTAAATGACAATGTTTTTTACATATTTTTTTGCAGTGTAGTTATTATAGAAAGGAAAAACGTGTGTGCCATCCTGTGGTGTTTATGTAGTGAGATTAGACGCAACATGGAATAACTGTTTCTTATATTCTCACCAAAAACAACAATTTATTTACTCTAATTGTTAACCAATCTCCACCACTCACATTTATTAGGCTGCTAAAAGGCCAGGTGCACGATTTTTTTTAGCTCATGTTTATTGGTGGAAATATAAATTGAGGGCACTCGGCACTGCAGTAAGCATGGCATTGTTGAACAATTGCGTTTCAAAGTTATAGATTCGCCTTCCGTTTAAAAATGGGCAGAACTGAAAGTGTATACCCGAGAGGTTGCGGCTGAAGTCTGACATGAGCAAATACTCATTGGACTGCTGCTTGCTGCCACCTTTTTGGGAGCCATCACTATAGGGACAAGCCAAGGAGAGCTGTAGAGAGCGGAAGAGTAACCTGCTTGTGCTCCCGTCAGATGCAGGCAAGTCAAGTAGGCAAAGTGAGCACTTAAGTAGGAAGCGGAAACGCAAGCCAAAGCCTCAAGCAGCAGTAAGTCTTTCAAAACCAGACTACTCTTTCTCTGTCGGATTCATGTGGGTAAAGGTAAAATCATCAGTATGTTGATAGGGGACCCTTTCCCTGGATTGCCCAAGGAGATGGCCGGGCTCAGGACCACGAGCTGCCCCTGGGCATCAAATAAACCTGCGACAATACATCCTGCTGGGGAGATGCAAACTCTGCTTCAAAGACAGAGAATTACTTCCGAAGAAGGAGAAGAGAACATTGTGAATCTATCTGGAGACTGAAACACTAACTTCAGAATTAGCTGGACCACAAGAGCCTCCTACTCTAGTACCACTAAGGTTTCTCACGCACGGCCCAGGGGCAATGCCCTTTACTGCTACGGATTATGCCCCCCCCCCCCATTACTAAACATGCTGTCTCCCACTTTACAGTTCCATGGCACACACAAGCCCGGGGTTCTCAATGCTCTTTGAAATGCTGTGGTATGAATTGCATTGTTGAGAGTTTCAGGCAGTTATGAGCTGACCTTCTGCCTGTGCACACATGACTTGCTTTTGAGGTAAATACTCCTTCAGCTACATCCGCCTCCGGTAATGCCTCTACATAAAAACTTAGGTGATGAGCGTGCCAAATACAGATCGGTCTATAAAATGAAAATCCCGCCAACATTGAGCTATGCATGGGAATTGGTGGATGCGCAGCAGTGGGATTTATTCGAAAAGGTGGAGGGGTGCATTTGGCGCCAAATCTGCAATCTGAACCGTGCAGCTGCTATAGCTGCCCTTTGGCTCGAATTTGGGCTTCTTCCAACTTATGTGGTGCCCTATTGGAAAATGATCCAAGCTCTATTCGGGCTGTGCTAAGACATGAAATATTTATCAGCTTGAAAGGGAAAAGTGTTGTTTTTAAAACTTATGAGAAAGTTTTCGACTTATTTGAAATTGGGAGTAATGGTAAATGTTCCCACCCTAAATCTGTATTGAAAACTTTAATCAAAAAATGGTCCAGGAATTCAGTCATAAGAGAGATATATGTTTGTGTTCTAGGCACTCGAGAAATGGCATAATAGTGGGGAGCTGCATGTATAAAAAATCCAAATTGTACCTCGAATGGAAACTTCCCCCATGGAGTGCGTAGAGCCATTTTATTGTTGAGGTTGAATCTGCTCCCTTTACGAATAATGACAGGGGCTTGGGAGGCGTTACTTAGGGAGAATAGACTTTGTGATCCATGCGGAAATTGGTTCCAAGATTTAAATCATGTACTGTTTGGTTGTCCCTTATTACAACCATTGCTGCGTCGGTTTTAAGACCTGTATTTTTTTAAATATAATACTACTTCCGCAGAGGAGTCCCTTAACTCTCTATTAGCTCCCCCCTCTGAATTAGAGTGTTAAAACTTTGTGTTTTTTTAAACAATTTTAAAATATTTTTTAGAGAGGTGCATACTGCCATTTATAGTTACAGATGCCAAATTCGACTCTCGATGGGTAGCATATTTTGCACTTTATAAAATTTAAGTTTGGGCAGGATTAGAAAATGATGTGTTATTTTGCCGCCCCCTACAATATTTTCAGTCCTGATAGGCCAATAGGGTACTCGTTTTGTATAGGGAGGATGTTAGAATAATAATAGGGACAAAGCACTATGTAGCTTTTGCACAATTTCAAAGTTAGATGCGGGAAGGCTTTTTGATATATGCACATTTGCACTTTACACATTAGGTTGTGTGATTTTATGGAGTTATGATAGTTTTTAACTTTCCGATGTATAATGATTTTATAATTGCGATGTACTCAATTGTATTAATTGATCATTATGATATGTGAAACTGTAAAAATGTTCTCCTTTTCGTATGTTTATATGTGGAACTCTTTTGAGTTCCGAATCTTAAATAAAATAAATCGAATCGACAGGACCTTGTGGAAACTCTGCTACTTGGGCTGTCCCCGAGCTCTCCTCTGTGGATTTCTAGTATATCGACCGTTCCTCAAGGTGAGCCAGACAGCTGTGCGCTTTTCTGTTTTCAGGAGAAGCTCTCCAAAAACGGATATGGCACTATGACCCTACTAGACTTCGACTTGTGTATGTTAGATGCAGCCTAGCACACATCTGCTGAACACAGCCCTCCCACACAATGTCCTCCGCTGTCCACCACTGATCATGCACAACACAAAACTCTTACATAGACGGGTCTGGTTTTACAAAAGAATTGCATTTTGATACTGACTTTCTTCTCATGCAGTTTTATGCTGGTCCGCCTGCTTCCATCCAAACACACACATTCATGTCACTGAAGTGCCTAAACTTTAACTCACTGGTCATTGGTGGCTTGTCCTTCCCCGAATAGGCTGTGCAACATCTCCACTCATGTAAAGGCGCATTCCTGCATGTCGTCAGAAAGCCTATTTCTGCCACATTTGGATTTTTAATTCTGAATAATTTAACACTTACCTTGTCAGCTGAAAATGTTAACATCGAGGTGTTAATTTAGGTTCAGCTCGCATTCTCTTTGCTAGTGACGAGCTCTGAAAGTATCATCCATGAGGTGTGGAAGATTAATCTTTAATCTGTTGCAGCCAGTAAAGTAAGTAAAGACAACAATTTCAAAGAAACACATTATTTAAAAATCATTTATATTTCATTTCTTCTACCTGTAGTAAATGTAACTAAAACTCAGTTAGACGGGTTTATTTTTATAACAATGTGTTACTCTAGGTGATAATGGTGATAATTGTTCATTAACCTCTGGCTATAATTTAATGGACGTCTGACTTTTGAGCTAGTCAATGCAGTTTTCACAGTTTCTCTTGTCGATGCTGATAAAACTGAATCCAGTTTGGGATTCATTTCCAGTTATTTTCTGTATTGGAGCTGCTTCATTGGCACGATTAAGGATACAGTTGTAGCTGAAAAAGCTGTGATGCGCTCTTAGGACCAAAATTAGATATAAAGACTAGGTAGCGTGGAAAAAGGCATGGTGAAACTGAAAAGCGGAGTAGCCACCAAATCTGCTTGGAGAAAGGGATTGTTGGTCAGCACTTGGGCAAGGGAGAAAGTGGTGTGGTGAGAAAGAGGTAGCTGGAGGGTAATAGAGGAAGAGAGGGAAAGATGGAGTGAAATAGATGCCGCAGGAGGAAAAGGCAAGGATAAAAGAAAGAGAGATAGACCAATGGAGATAGACGAAAAGTGTAAAAGGAAAGGAAAGTGTCGCATAGAAAGGAAAGAGATGGAATAAGATTTGCTGAGACACAGTGCGGTAGCTGCGGGGGGTGGAGGTGGATGGGCCACTGCAAGCGCAAGGTAAGTTTTCTTTTATTTCATTCTCCCTCGTCATCATCTGTCGCTTCCCCCCGCCCGTTGTCATCTGTCACCTCCAACTCCCCCGATTTTACCTGCACTGGCTGTCACTGGGCAGCAAACTCAGGAATTGCCTCCGGCAGCAAAAGCTCTAACTGCGCCAAGGCTTAGACTGAGGGAACACAAAATCAGGGGAAACAGGGAGAAGTGGAAGGTGATGGGCAATGAAGATGTTCACAGTAGATGATGGGCAGACATTATAGAGCATGATGGATAATGGATAAATACTCTGTAATAAAGTAGCGAATTGTCAGACAGTCTCTTGCACAGTAATTGGTGGATAGGTTGTCTGGGACAACATTCTTGATGGCAAGTATTTCTGTGGTGCATTCGAAGGACAGTCTGTGGCACGATGGGTGGTGGCCAAGCTATCTGCAGTGTCACAGAATATTGCTGACGGCAGAGGTTCTGTGGTGCAGAGGCTTGGGTACTGTGACTATGATTGCCAAAAATCTTTTTTAGACATCCTTAAATATATAACATGCCCTCTGGATACATCAACGTTAATGTGGAGAGCAATGAGAGATAATTGTTTATGTGACATTATGAGGTACTGGATTGCTAATAAAATATATGATAGAAGTGGAACTCTGGTTAGTAATGGGAAATTATTAATGGAACCTTCTTTCAAAGGAAGTGAAACTGACGGAGAAATCTGATATTTTATAGGGCATAAGGAAGAGACGTATTTATTGAAAGTCTTTGAAAAATATTATAATATGAAGTAATATATTAAAACATTATTACAGAGGAAATATTCGTGTCAAATCTGAGCATTTCAAAATGAAACACTTTTTTTTGCTTTTGCTCAGGATGGAATGGGAGTAGCAAATTTGACTGCTTCTTTTTTGTGATTTAGTTTTAAATATTTTTATGATTAATACTTTTTTGAGCACTGTTAATTTTTATCAAATTATCATATACATTTTAGTACATGTATTGTATGTTTATTACAATTGTAATATGTACTCTGCAATTATTCTTCATTATTATTATTATGTTTTATTTTATTATTTGTTATCATTTAACAATTGCATTTATTTAAAAGTATATGTACTATTTAGTTGCATTTATTTAAAATAAATTACTATTTGTTTTTCATAATCTATGTATTCTTTTTAGTTTAATATTTTTCAAAATTAATATGTTTTTAATAGTTTATATACTGTGTAATGTTTAACATTGTTTACCTTTTTATGGTGATAGTTTAGTCACCTACATTTTTGTAGTTGATATTTGCACTTTATATTTAAAGTATATCAACTCGATATTTCTGTCCTCAATATTCTTGGGCGATAGTTTATATCACAGAATGTTTTGTTTACAACATTCTTTCATACATCCAAATATTGTAAATCAGCATAGTAAATATAATTGCCAGAATTCTAGGACCATAAATAAAGAAGACTAGTCAAGCTAGAAATTCACTCTTCAGTACATGAATGTCTGCCTGTGGTATATAGTTGCATTTGGCCTTTATCGGTCTCAGCTCAATATTTGTCCAAGCTAATAGGCCTAAACTTTGGTCTCTTTTAAATGTTGAATCTTGCTATTATTAATGTACTGAGTCACTTACACTGTAAACTTACTGCCAAAGTCAGATTTGTCCCAGTCAGTGAGTGTTCCCAAAGCATTCATCTGATTAGAAGCACTTGTCAGGGGTGTGTCATGACCTGTAGTGTAGTTCCTATATTCCCAATAGGCTATGCTCATTGGAATAATATATCCTATAGATGTGAAGTAGGACTTATGTCTACTAGGTCTCTATCAAATTTATTAAACTTAATTGTGAGTGCCAGCTAGCTCAGAGGTCACTAGAAACATTCTTGAATAGCGAGACCCTCAGGTTCTCCGTCCAGAAAAATAAAGCGGAAAAAAATCAGGTGAAGGACCTCCAAGAAAAATTAAGAAATATGGAAACAAAACTAACTCAAGCAATCCATGCAGGACTGTCAGTCAGTCCAACAAGAAGCAGTTTTGGCCAAGGCGGAAATAGGGGCAGTGTTTATGGAAAAAATCGCGGCTAAATGGGCAGCGGCAAGGGAAAAGACCTACGAGTGTAGTGACAACATTGGGCATCATTTAGCTGTCAGGACGAGACAACAAACTACCTCCAGTGAAATTCATACAATCAGACTTTCCTCAGGTATAGAGGTTACTGATCCCAGCCTTATTCGGCATGGGTTACAGGAATTCTATGCCAAACTATATAAGGAAGAAAGCTGTTTCACGGCCGAGGTATTAGACAGAGAGATCCTTAGTGATCTCAGTGAGATCGAACTACGCAAACTTAGCTTAGAAGACAGCCAGCTTCTAGACCTTACCCCTACGTGGGAAGAAATATTGGATGCTCTTTCTAGTCTCCCTGCTGGAAAGGCTTCTGGCCCTGACGGCATCACTGTTGAATTCTTTAAAACCTTTGCCAATCAAATCAAGGTCATATTTACGGAGGTAATTACACCCATCTTCAGTGGAGCCTCTCCCCCAGCCTCCTGGTCCAGTGCTAGAATTTCCATCTTTCTAAAAAAGGATAAATCTCCACTAGACATGAGTTCTTTTAGACCAATAACACTCATCAACTGCGACTCTAAAGTATTCTCTAAGGTCTTAGCCTCCAGAATATCCCGAGTAGTTGAACCCCTTGTCTCAGAGTGGCAGCATGGTTTCATACCCAAGAAGGGGACCTCCGAACACGTCAGGAGAGTTATTACTCTGTTTGATGCTGCCCAAGTAGCCGGAGACCCGATGTCACTTATCTTACTCGACGGCAAAAAGGCCTTTGATCGGGTCTCATGGCGATTCCTTTGGAGGGTAATGGACAGTACGGGGTTCGGGGGCAGGCTTGTACAGGCGATACAGGCACTCTATTACAATCCAACTGCTTGTGTTACCATAAATGGACAACTGACGGAGCCCTTTAAAATCTTACGAGGCACCAGACAGGGCTGCCCCTGCTCTCCGTTACTGTTTGCTTTCTATTTAGATCCCCTGATCAAGCAAATAGAGAAAAATCATAACATCTCTCCAGTAACATATTTCCAAAACAGCTGTAAAATCTTGGCTTATGCTGACGATCTTGCCTTCGCCACTCCAGATCTGGCCAATTCCATACTAGCACTAGAAGATGAGGCCCACAAGTTTGTCAGACTGTCTGGCTATGACCTTAATAAGAATAAAACGCAGATCCTAGTAAATAATAAAATCATCTGGACTGACGTCAGAGTGGTCCCAAAGGCCAAATACCTGGGCATACTGGTCTCACCCAGGCTGGAGGGAATAGTCACTGCTAATTTGGCTCCCCTTGTTGCCCAGACAAAAAAGGCATTAAAACAAATAGATAATTTACACCTAACGCTGGTCGGCAGGTGTAATGTCATCAAACTGACTTATTTTCCTAAGTTATTGTATTTCTTTCGCTGTATACCACTTGAGTTCAGCAAAAAAGATCTTCTTAAATTCCAATAAATCTTCACCCAATTTATTTGGGTGTATGCTCCGCCCAGACGAGCACTAAAACATCTTACTTTGCCGAAAGACAGAGGGGGATGGGCTTTTCCCAACATCACCATATACTACTGGGCGGCAGTCCTACAATATAGTTCAGTTCTACTAAGAGAATCCACATATGGAGCCGGACCGTCTTTACCCTCACCCTATCGGTCCTTACTAGGGGATCAACACTGGGGCTGTTTAATCCGTGAAACAACTTATGGATACTACAATCGAGCAAAATTTAAGACGCTAATGAACTCCTATAAAGTTTTTCGTCATGTCCGGAGAATCCTGGGAATTGGTAGATTTAATTTCTACTCCCCTATAACCAACAACAACAACTTACCGGCTATATTTAGCTCATCCTACATGTCTGAATGGTATAGAGCAGGGATAGTAAAACTAGGGTATCTTATAACAGTTAGGGGGATTGAACCCTTCTCGACTTTACAGACCAAATTCAAACTAAAGAGTCAAGATTTATTTAAATACATGGCCATTTATGGCTACCTCTCTAAGAAAGTGGGAGGAGTCAGTGGATTTTCTGAGGTTGAACTTATGAACACCCTCCGTAAGATCACTACTCCTCGCATCGGAGGTATCTATCAAATATTAAATAAGGAAACCCCAGACGACTTAGAATCTATTGCTACTAAGTGGCATATTAAACCTGATTCCCCTCAAAGTGTTTTTTATCAAAACAAATCCTAATTTCTGCCAAATTACAGGCACAACATTTTAAAACTATATTTTTTCTTTATATGACTCCTAGCAAAATCATCAAATGGGGATCCGGGAGAGGCACATTATGCCCTCGTTTTTCTGAGGTAGGGGCGGATTCAATACACATATTTGCAACATGCCGAACTATTGACTACACCCTACTCAGAATACAGAACTTACTTTGTGAAATAACAAACCAACCTATCCTCTTAAACCCTACGACCATTCTTCTGGGAACACAATCTGACTCTCCAAGAATAAAGGAGGAAGGGTTGATTTTTATAGCAATGGCAGTTTGGAGGATCTGCGTCTCCTCCGGATGGCTAGATTCTGGGTCTCCCTCCTATGCACAATGGTTGGCCAGACTGGTTGCTATATATCATCTAGAAAAATCTGTATACTCCAAGAAAGGACGAAGGAAAAGGAGGATTGGGCTTGAGGTATGGGGGGCATTCTCCAAGTGGATTGAGCAACAGGGACAGGGGGACCAAGAGACATAGTAGGGTCATAAGAATCCCACAATAACTTCTATCAATTAGGTACATCTTCTCTATTACTATATTCTTTATTTCGGCTTCACTTTGTTGTCTTTAGGTACCTGTGCCACTGGTTTTTAAGGGATGTGAGGGGTGGGTGGAGGGTGGGGGGGTCTTGAATGTTCATTCTTTCATTGACTTTGTCAAGATATTGTTTTTGTAAAAAACTAATAATAAAAAAAGAAACATTCTTGAATGAACAAGAAGGGATTAGATTCTGACAACTGCATAAACATGACAACTTTGTATCCCCAAGATAAAACTGATCTTCAGAGTCGTGAAAACAATAGATAGATATTTTACTCAGTCATTCGTGCATGCTTCCTTTCATCAGAGGTGCAGAGAAATAGAGAGACGGCCGTTTTCAATAAAAGTATTTATTGAACCGTCTTCTTTCTCATGCAAAAGAAATGAACTGCTACAATCGTAAGACTGGCTGTAAAGTATAATGCGTACAGCAAGAAGAGTATTATAAAATAATACTGTAAAAGCATGGTATGGTTTCTAAGCCATAAAATACATACATAAATAAATAAAGACTAAAAGTACTCAACTGGTGCTTCTAAAATACGCCTACCCCGATGTACTTAACCTAAGTCTAGTACAAGGGAAGAAGTAAGTGTGGTGTAGCATAACTTTAGTATTTTTTTTTGCCATGAATCTGTCCAAGATTTCTCTTGGGGTCTAATCAGCTCCGTACCTTGGTTTTAAATGAAGGAGGTCTGTTTTAGGACTCGATTTCCCAACACCCCGCAAGGAGAGCTTGGAAACACTGGAGCTGGATTTCTCGACAAGAGAAAAGACAGCGTCACTCTCAGTGCGTCTGCTGGAGGGTCGGCTTCCTTCGGGACTTGCTGTAGCGAGATGCGTCGGGCAAGTAGATAGTCAAACTGCTCCAAACCACTGTGTGTTTTCTTGGGCAAGTGTGGGCATATTTATACCTTGCAGGTGCCGAGTTTGACGTAAAGGTGGACATAATAACGTCATCAAAGAGTCTCAGTTCTTTGAAAACTCCATGAGTTCTTGGACAAATCAATTTTCAAGCAAGGGGAAGTCTCTAACTGCTGAAGACGAGTTTTCCAAGAAATCTTTGTGGATTTTCGGACCTAGTGGAAGTAGCCATGCCGTATTTGGACTGCATGAGCTATGTCTAAATATGGTTATGATTTCTATGCCTATATAAGGACATGGTGATTTATATCTATAAAAGGGCATGAATCGGGAAAATTACAATAGGGTCCTAAAATGCTATACAACACCCACTCCACTTTATTATGTTCGACATTACTAAAATGTAAGCACTAAAACATATCTAAAGCATGTGTTTACAATCCCACCCAAACATATATGAAATGCTTTTCTAATGGTTGCACACAATTAGTACTGTACACATTTAAAAGCAAGGATCTCAATGTAAGCATAACATATGACATTGGCAATGCTAACTGAATGAATCATAAAAATTACGTTTATGAAATGGCTCTAAATACAGAAAAAAACAGTCGAGACCACCCCATAGCAGATTATATAAACTGATTTGGTTTATGGATAAGGCCAATATTATTTCTAGGAAGTATTCAAAGAATTCTTGTTCTCTTGGAATAGTTCTACTTTAAGCAGATTACTTTGCGCCCAAGATCATTTTTGGAAAAAAAGTCAAATCAAATCGTAGAAAAATAGAGTTCCAAAGTTGGACGTTTTTTGTTTTGAAAAACAAAGGTCAAATTCAAAGCTGATAGAACGCTGCGTGCTAATTTTCTTGGTGTCAGGAGAAAACATTAAATCTTCTAGGCTGGCAAAGAAATCATCTACCACAGTAGGTGAAAGTTGAACCACTTAATTAAGTAGATCAATCGTACACAGATGAAAAGCATCGCCGTCAGCGTCAGCCGCATTAGCAATGTTAGCAGTAGATGGTACCTGTGGGCCTGTTGGTCCACGTATCTCACCCTCAGCTGGAATTGCCGGTGAGACCTCAATGAATGCCGTCATCATGATTGGTAGTCGTTGGGGGCAACACAATGCATGAGCCATTACCGAACCAAGCAAAGCGGCAACATCCGCTGGCAGTGCTGATGGAAGTGTTAGACAGATATCCAACATGCATTCTTCTCCACAAAGTAGGCATCGTAGAACAGGTAAGATGCAACATTGCCAGATTGGTCTGAACAATAGGAACCACCTGGTATTCAGATCTCTCAAATGAGCCAAGCCAACAATCTGTGTTATGCGCTCACGATACTGCATTGCCAGAAGAGTGTTCTCCATTGTAATCTGGGTATCGATGGTGACTGGACTTGCCATATCGGAGCAGAAGGAACAAAAATAGTATCCCTGCTACGAGTCCCAAGATGAGAGGCGGGCCGCTGAAAACAGAGTGCACAAAGTTTGGAAAAATGCCTAGGACTGCTTCAAAGGGTGCTAACAGTCCTGAAAAAATCATCTTAAATACATGTACAATACCACTGGTATCAGACATGTTTAAGATACGACCAAACATTTCTGCGAAATGTATAGGGCAGTTCGTTGATAATAACGCATGTGTCTCTGCAGAGGACCTTGCAACTTGCAGATCATAAGTCTCTCTGGACGAGGTCAGTGGCACAGTTTTTTGTAAAATAATGGCTTTCATTCTGCTTAAAGTATCAATTCGTATAGAAGAGATTTTCAGTGAAGGCCATAGTGGCGACTCCCCGTCTGTCTTAGTTTTTGGAAATAATACTTGCATACAGCAAGTTACCCTGGCTGACACACTAACAAGATTGGCTATTCCTGGCATCAATCCACAACAGCTGTGATCATTCAACATTATGTAGCTCCCATTGGAAAGCTGCCCAAAAATTGGATCTATCACTGCTGCCGGGGAACCCTGCAGGTGGCATGATAATTTGTTTGAAGAACCATCACAGGCTCCATGTAAATTAATGCCTTGACAAAGAAGTGTACTGCTCAATGTGGTTTTACAATTTTGACCACTAAGAAATACCTCCGTTCCCCCCTCCATCATTTGTGTGTGTATGGTAAATCCCAGGTCAACTTCATGTATTCTTTACCCAACCTTTCATACAGGCCTGCTGGTATGTGTTTTAAGCAATACTGAAACTGGAAAATCATCACTGGTATCATGATGGTGCCATGTATTATCCATTCAACGGCTGGTCTAATAAAACGGTTAATGGTAATCTCTCCAGTTTTTCTATGCTCAGCACCATATAGTCTGCTCCCCTCTGTGCCAAAGAGATTTGTTTCTCTGTAAGGTAAAATCCTGTAAACAATGACGTGGTGTTGATTAGACACCAAGTAACATAGCCTGAACGAAGGTTTTGTAACATCCAGCCTAGCAGCATTATAGAACGCAATTGAGACTGTCCTTGTAGTAACATGAGCAAGTCTTGTTCCATTATGTCTATGGCAGAGGATACAATGCTGTCCAAAGAATACATTCTGGATGACAGAGTTGTTAACCCATTGTCAACTACAGAGAGAGCTTTCTCTAAATTAATACAATCAATTTCTCGTATTCGTTCTGCAGTTTCCATTTGCGTGACTTTCCATGCTTCATTATAAGCAGCGTAAATACCGGCGTATATGAAACATTTATGACGTTGTTTGCAAGGTCCTAGTAAGAAGTCTCTCAAATCAATGCCATCTTTAAGTAAAGTTAAGTGTTGTTTTATATCTGGGAGTTCGGAATTTTGCAGCAACTCAAGGCACAGTTTTCCTACACTGTAAGTTGTTATTATCCCTGGATGTTGTCTCTGGCTATATCTTGGATCTAGCCTAGTTACTGTAAACCCTTGTGTCTTGTTCAGGAATCTATCTTGACAGTTATTCATTTCTGTGGGCCAGATTAACCATTTTTTCCAATCAGGATTAGTTCTGTTTTGTTGTCAAATATAATTTACGTCTACCTCCTCATCTGTAGTTCTATTACTATCAGCTGTGGGCTTAGGTATGGACGGTTTGTTTAAGTCATTTATCTTAGCCAGGCTGTTGAACAGTTTCATTTAAAAACATAATTTGTTCTGGGATGATGCAGGCTCTAAATAAGGCTTCTAAACTTTGCACCTGCCAGTCTTTTGTGCCCCAAACAGTTTTTGTCTCCATGTTGTCTTTCCAAAAGTCAAAACCTAATGTAGACAATTGAGCATAAAAGGCCGCAGAATACATTTGCTTAGTATTGGTCAACATACTTTTCATTCCTGCCTTATTACCATTTTTAAAGTAAAATGTTTCTGGATTTGTGACATTAAAACCTGAGAAGCATGGAAATTTTTCATAAAATGTTTTAGAGCTACCTTTTGGTGGCGTTGGACAATGTTCCCATTGATTATAAGTTAAAACATTTTTAGGGTTTGCAGATTTATGCAAATAATGGTGACCATAATGGTTAAAACAATACAATTGTTCATAATCTGATGAACCTTCTAAGTATTCATGTTTTGTTAATGTTGCTGACATTTCTAAGTCAGCCATCATGTTATTAACAGCCTCAAAGTCCCAATCATCAGAAAGTGTACTAGGTGAAACAAAATCACTCAAGGAAACCTTAAATTGGTGTGGAATCTTCAACTGCTCGACCGGACAGGTCTCTTTGCTCACGATGAGATGATTTGTGTGGCTTCAGGAGCAAGTTGATGTTCTTACTTGCTGTGTCCATTTTACTTTATTTTCCATCTATCAGCTTTCCCAAACTTAAAACAAGAATGAGCCAAAGTAGGAGAAAAAGTACACCTAACACGATCCAAAATTCAACCCATGGTGATACCAGATATGTATGTGCAAGCTGGTGAAAAAGTTCTGTTACTTGTTCCTTGAAAGTTTTATTTGCTGGTGTTGTTTCTGGCTCACTGGGATCCTCAGAAAATGTATCAAAGTTGATGAAATAGCCAAAGGCAGTTCTGTCAATTGTTGGTATCGCATCCAGATTATTTGAAATCACTGGTGCTGTTTGTTCCTTTGACATAATAGTATAGTCAGATGCTACATCATTGTAGACAGGAGTTTCTTGATGAACTGTTATTTGGGTTTCAAGAGGCACAAGTTCCATGGCTTTGTTGCATAGTCCTTCTTTTCGTACTGCAGATTCTTCAAAGGTGATGAGTCTCTCAGTTTGAACCTCTTGGATAGTAGCAAGATTTGGTCGTCTGCTACATCTTTGGAGTCCACTGGGCCTACTACTTATTATCGGCCACATGGTGTGGTTTTACCAGGTCAATTGATACGGACCGGTTCTCCTTTCTTCCAGCAGGGGCGGCAGTAACACTGTTCTTGATCCGTGGATTGCTAGTACAGGTACTGGTTTTCTGTAAGAAGGCCCAAATTCCTTCTTATCCACTATTTTCTCTCTGACCAGATTCCCAATCTTTGGAATCCAGATAGGTCTTGCTGGGACAGGTGGTTTTTCTTCAATGGTTGTTGGCTTCTGTATGGTGTTGCTTAGACTTCTTCTTGTTTCATTTAAGTCCTGCAAAACAGCCAAACGGTCTTTGAAATCAAACGGTTTTTGTTCTATGACTGAAGCATGACGATCAAGGTCTTCGACAATCATTCTAGTACCAAAAAGGATTTCATATGGAGTGATTCCACCCAGAGAATTTCTTGGCAGGTTATTAAGACTACGTTGGACACTTATTAGATGTTTGACCCACCCGTCACCCGAGCCTAATACCCTTGTGCTTATAGATTGCTTTATGTCACGTTTTTTTCTTTCCACAACCGCATTTCCCTCAGGATGGAATGAACTAGAGTACCGCAATGCAATGCCCAAGCTGTCCATGGTCTCCTTGTAAGCTCGAGAGCTAAAAACAGGAACCTGGTCAGAATATAGCGTGCCGATTGCGTATGTGCCGATAAAGACTTGCAAATCTTTTATAACAGTTTGTGCGTCAGCGGATCGCTGAGGCCACATCCAAATGAATCTTGTCCTAATAGTTGTGGGATCGCTTTTGTCCTTAGGGACATCTGAGCGTGGTTAGTCTAATGCTATCTAACAATGGTGTTTGTACTGGGCTGGCTACACTGTAGTCAGGAATCAGGCGGCGCTCTAAGCTGTGATTTCTGTAACAGACATCGCAATTAATTCCAAATTCGTAAATGTGGGCATTCATCCCTGGCTACCAGTACATCTCTTTTAATTCTAGTAGAGATTTTGAGATCCCTTGATGTATCAGACCCTCTCCCAAATGTGCTTCTTGAATCAAAGCACCTCTCCGATTCCTGTTTGGAATTACCCTATCCCCCACTCCAGGGATTCGAGCAAAGGGAACGGAGTTGGCATCAATTATGTATGAATATTCAAGTGGATAGTTTAGTGGTAACGCTGCACCGCAGCCTTTGCTTGTGGAATTGATAGCTAGCATTGTTTCACCATCTATTTGTGTTTTTAAATGAGTGATTGCAGCTACGGAAGGCATTTGCACAGCTACCTTCGCGGGTTCATCAGCCAATGAATTCCCTGCACCGTGAACGCCATCACGCTGATGACTCAGTGTATGGAGTACGTGAGTCTTTTGTAGTTCTTTCTGTAACAGAACTACTTGCTCCCAAATCAATTTATGCTTAATTGTGCCACCTTTTGCATCTTTGAAACCGCTTTGAACCCAATTCTTCAAGTATTTATTGCAAGATTTGATGCAGTAATACAAATCGCGCACTATGAGTGTGGGGAATTCGCGATCAGTATTTTCAAGCACCATCTTGAAAGCCTGTAGTTCAGCTCGCTGAGCTGTACAGTCTCTGAGAGATTGAGTTTTTGTGACCATAGGTCTGAATTTACCATTGCGCCAGCGACCTTTAACAATCGCACACACTGCACTATAAGCTTGTTTAACCCAATTGCGGGCTGTGCTGATCCGTCTGTATAAATAATACATTCGTAATGTTCTAGAGGCAGAATCTCAGTGGGCAGAGGACATTCTTGTTCGTATTGTAGAAATTCTTGACTTTTCAAGTAGGGGTCAAAAACGTATTAAACGTCTGTTGCAGCAAGAGAATTAACCCATTGTATCCACCTTGGATGTAAAGCTTTTGCATTCGTAATGCTCGCTTTTGTCACTGCCTCTAAGGCAGGTACAGGAGTAACAACTTTTATGCGTTTTCCCTGTGCGAGGGCTCTCTCTTTTGCTACTGCAGTTTGAACCGCTGTTAGAATTTTTTTGTTGAAGTGAATTTCATTTCAGCTTGTGTGTACAAGTGTGATTTGTATGCTATTGGTACCTTTTCACCTTCATTAAAGGTTAGATATGTGAATCCGCATCTCCCTGGGATGATTCAGATTACAAAGTTGCGTTAGTTTACGCGTGTCTGTAAATGGGTTGTTGCTAAAATGTCTGTTTTCACTGAACGCAAAATTTCTGTGTGTTTTTGAGTCCAATTAGTAGGTTTGAAATCAGGTTTGATTAGTTTGTAGAGAGGTCTAACCCTTTCTGCGTTATTCAGAATGTAAGTTCTTCCGAAGTTCAGGAAGCCTAGAATTGACTGTAAGTTTTTCAGCATTTTTGGAGGTTGGAGCAGCGCACATTTCTCTAAAAAGTTTGCTGCCAGGCTTTTGACTTCACTTGAAAGTTTGTATCCTGAGAATAGGACGTTAAGGTGGGCAATTCTTGATTTCTTAAAATTGAATTTGTACCCTTCAGAGGCGAAGCCAAGTATTATGGTGTTTACCCTGTTCAAGTGCCTGTCCAAGTCGTCGTCTGTAAGATAGATGTCATCAACATATGATAATGCCTTATTATCATACGTTTGTAGTAACTCTGTTACTCTGGATGAAAATAATCCTGGACTATTCTTGAATCCCTGGGGGAAACGACAGAAGTTACCCTGTGTCCCCATAATTGAGAAAGCAGTCAAGTACCTGCTTTCAGGTGCGATTTTTTGACAGAAGAAACCGTTTGAAATATCTAATGTTGTTTTATTTTTTTTGCGCACGATGTTGTTCATCAGCGCTGTACTGTGTACATTTTGTACTGCAAAGATTTTGCAACAAGACTTTAAATGTCTGTAGTCAAAAACTAGACGACATGTATTGTCTGGTTTGGAGACAGGAAACAAAGGATTGTACATGGACGAGGTGCATGTTTCAATCACCCCTTGGTATTCAAGTTGATCTAAGATCTCCCTGACCTGTTTTTTAGCTTCTCGCTTAACTGGATACTACCTCTGAGCAGTAGGTTGAGTTTTTTAACGGGATCTTATGGTGAGGAGAGTCCTCATCCCATCCCACATGATTTTTATATAATGCTGGAGCCTGGGCCACAGCCCATTTTCTGGCATAAGTGTATTTTTTATGATTAGCAATATGATTGGAGAAGGCTGGCATAATGATCTCTTCGCCATGTGGGCACTCCCTGAAAAATTCAGGTGGCCAGTCTATTTCAGCCAGAAGGATGTCATAACCCTTAGATAGTTTTCCCCAAAAGAGTGCTTTTATTTTTCTAGTTATGTCCCCCTCTATCCGGAGTGTTACTTCATATAACTTATGGGTTACACTAACCCTGGTATCGGCAGTTTCAACCTGAATGTATTAATTCAGGTCCACTGTCTCCAGATGATCCTTCAGGATCTTGCGAGCTATGGTAACTTCTGCTGCACTGTCCAGCATTGTCTGGGCCCACTCCCAGTTCTTGAGTTCTTTCCTCAAGATCCTCGGCATGTCTGATTTTTAGACTTGCTACCTTCTTCTTGGTGAATTGAGTTTTCTTATTTTTGTGTTGGTCGTCTTTGGACATCACACGTTTTTCCTTGTGTTCTGATTGTCCTCTTCTTTCGGATATCTGCGAAGAAGTCTGAAAGGTACAAGAGGAACGTGTATCAGTATCTTGATATCTATCAAGGTTTCTCAAATTATCCCTATTTCTGAGGTTATATCTCTTTTCAGAGTGCTCCTTTTGAGGAGACCTTCCTCTGTATTGAGAACGCTTCTCTTTAGGAAGTGTCTGTCTAGTATTTTCCCACTTCGTTTTAGGAGTAGTGAGAGTGTTTTTAATAAACACTTTTTCTGGATTTTCTGTTAGTTCGGGCTTTACTGGTTCCCTACGCAAACTATGTCTACCTAGTTCTTTATAGGATTTTTTCTATTATTCTGGCCAGTTCATATGGTTGCTCAGTTACATCAAGTTCTTTTAGTTTTTGGCGGATTGGCACGGATGCTGCTTCACCTTTAATATTAGCTAATATTATAGCTGAGACTTGTTTGAAATCCATCAGTAATTTCATACCAAGATTTAAAGCAGTCTCTGCCCCGTCATCATTTTGAATCTGTTTCAGGACGTCTGGTATCACCACCATAGACGGTACACCATGAGTTTTTGTGTAGATTGCAGCAAAGACTGTACCCCAAGTGTCACAGTCCTCCAGGTGTGGTGCGATCCCCATTGGTAAACTGATTGTTAGACTCCTGTGTTTCTCATGAGGTGTAGTATCGGGAAATACTGCCTCGATCTGAGTAATTCTTTGAGCTAACCAGAATGGAATTTGTTCCCTTTTTTGTGGGTAATTTACCAATGACTGATTGTATAGTCTGTGGTGTAATTTTATTTGTGTTCCCTTGATGAAGGGTTTGCTGTGAAATCCTGATAGTCGGTTGGACTGTTAGAGTCCACAGGACATATTGTACCAATTGTCTATGGATTTTAATTAATTGTTTTAGCTGAGCTAACAGTTCTACATCTGACATCCTTTCAATGTCAGGATGTGGTGTATAGCTGGCTAGTACCGGCCATGTTGCTCTTGGTCTACCTAGTGCCTGGTAATGTGATTTTGATGTTGTAGGGCGCCTTTAAACCAGCTGATGCTCTTGGTAAGTTAGTGGAATTTCAATGTCCTCGAAAGGAACATATTCCGCTGGAGGTTCCTCTATCTTGTAGAAGTGGAACACTGGTGCTGTTGGATTTGCTTCTTGGAAGATAATCCATGAATAGAATACCTCTGTCTGCCGATATTCATGTGTCTCTATGACAAATATAACCCTACCACCTCTTGGTGATAGGCCATTTTCTATAAGTTTTATAGCTATTGTTTTCCTTACGTTTTCCGGGATGAATATAGCATCTGCATCGGTTTCTTGGAAACCTGTAATGTTTAAACCTGGTCGGGCTGCAGTTCTTGCAGCTCCACCGTTCTAGGTGTCGCTACCAACATTTTGTTGAAAGTTTTGCAGAGCAAGTTTCAAGGAGACAAAGATAAGGTGCACAATATTTTTGGAACACTGTATCCTTCAACGTTGAACAAAACCAAAAACTAATACATAGGATTTTTCGTCCTACTCAGTTATGGTGGATATTTTATCCTTTAACCCACTCCAGACGTCTATTGGAGTATTTTATGGGGAAAGGGGTCTCTTTGAAAAGCCCTACTGAGTTACTCTAGTATCTAGCGTTAAATTAGTGTCTTACCAAAAGTTGGGCGCCATATAGTATAGTTCCTATATTCCCTATAGGCTCTGCACATTGGAATAATATATCCTATAGATGTGACATAGGATTTATGTTTACTAGGTCTCTATCAAATATATTAAACTTAATTGTGAGTGCCAGCTAGCTCAGAGGTCACTAGAAACTTTCTCGAATGAACAAGAAGGGATCAGTTTCTGACAACCGCATAAGCATGACAACTTTGTTTCCCCAAGATAAAACTGATCTTCAGAGTCGTGAAAACAATAGATAGATATTTTACTCAGTCATTCGTGCATGCTTCCTTTCATCAGAGGTGCAGAGAAATAGAGAGATGGGCATTTTCAATAAAAGTATTAATTGAACAGTCTTCTTTCTCATGCAAAAGAAATGAACTGCTACAATCGTAAGAATGGCTGTAAAGTATAATGCGTACAGCAAGAAGCGTATTATAAAATAATACTGTAAAAGCTTGGTATGGTTTCTAAGCCATAAAATACATACTAAATAAATAAAGACTAAACGTACTCAACTGGTGCTTCTAAAATACACCTACCCCGATGTACCTAACCTAAGTCTAGTACAAGGGAAGAAGTAAGTGTGGTGTAGCATAAGTTTAGTATTCTTTTTGCCACAAATCTATCCAAGATTTCTCTTAGGGTCTAATCAGCTCCGTACCTTGGTTTAGAATGAAGGAGGTCTGTCTCAGGACTCGATTTCCCAACACCCCGCACGGGGAGCTTGGAAACACTGGAGCTGGATTTCTCGGCAATCGAAAAGACAGCGTCTCTCTCTCAGTGCGTCTGCTGGAGGGTCGGCTTCCTTCGGCACTTATTGTATCGAGATGCGTCGGGCAAGTAGATAGTCGAACTGCTCCAAACCACCGTGTGTTTGCTTGGGCAAGTGTGGGCATATTTATACCTTGAAGGTGCCGAGTTTGACGCAAAGGTGGACATATTAACGTCATCAAAGAGTCTCAATTCTTTGAAAACTCCATGAGCTCTTGGACAAATCAATATTCAAGCAAGGGGAAGTCCCTAACTGCTGAAGCCGAGTTTTCCAAGAAATCGTTGTGAATTTTCGTAACTAGTGGAAGTAGTCATGCGTATTTGGACTGCATGAGCTATGTCTAAATATGGTTATGATTTCTATGCCTATATAAGGACATGGTGATTTATACCTATATAAGGGCATAATTCGGGAAAATTACACTAGGGTCCTAAAATGCTATACAACAGACCCTGCTTCTTTTCATGCTTTATACTAATCAACTGGAGGAGTGTTTAATAGGAGATGTCAAGACACTCAAAGACAGGGCAGTAAATCCATCCCTGTTTTTTTATATTTAGATTATGTTCTACTTTTATCTAGAACTGCAAAAGAGTATAAACATCTGATTGACTGGTATGGGACATACATGGATAATCTGGACTATCAATTTATCCAAAATGTTTAACTATGGTCCCTAAAACTACCACATCCACAACTTTCTTCATTATTGATTAGATATGGAGAAAGTCCCTATCTTTGACAATATTAACATCCCGGACTGTAAAACCTGCGTTTTACAGTCCGGGATGATCACATTTATTCAATCTCTTATGGCTGTTCATAATTTTGCCCCTATAGAGAAAACAATCTTCCACAGTATATGTAATGTATATGCATCAATAAAATATACCCTTTTTCTGCATAGGGCACACATCTTTGGGGCACTTTTGATGTTTCTAGACTCCAGGTAGACAACAACAAGTTTTGAAGGTAGCATTAAGGCTTCCCTGTTGCAGCTCTCATTTTATCTAACAGAAGGAACTGGGGTTGTATTCTTAAGGAAGAGTTTTGAGCTGAGCTTGAGAAATCTACAGTTAGGTCTATTATTATCCTTAAAACTACTTTAAAAAACTTTCTGATGTGTGGTATGTGGACTAAAGGAGTGACATCGTCTAACCAGATTCAGAGTGGGCTTTCCCAATCATTTACTGTCTTTTCCTAAATGATGGGCTTTTGTTTAAAGCATGATAATATGCCCTTGTAATAATGTGTCAACTCAAACCATGAGACACTTTGTTTTTCTGTGACTACTGAAGTTTGGCCAGAGGGAAGCACCTTGGTCCTTTGTTGCAGTAAGACTATTTTTTACACGTTTTGAGTGGCTGTTTTATACTAACAGATGTTGTCATCTCCCTAGGCTTGGGTTGGTATGTGTTGTTTATAACATGCTATTAAATTAAGATTGGCTGTCCATGGTTAATTGTTTATATTAATTCATTCCTTTTGTAACGTATTTTGTATTATTCTTGTGATTTGTTTGTCATGTAAATTGTGTTGTTTTTGGTTGATTTTAAACTGAAATTAATAATTGATAACATATGTTTTGAAATTAACAAGAAGAAAAATGTATTGAAAGAAAGCTACACAAAGAAAAACAAAAAAGACTAAAACTAGAGATGCTATTTTCCCACATGTCACAGTGAACAGCTAGTTTAAGTAAATTTTGTTTCTACACTGATAGCGGACCCCTCAGGACTAACTCTTGTTTGCAGCAAAGAAAGTAATTATGATATGGCATCTCACACATATTTGACTGTCCACATTTATCAAAAAACGCAAGAGGCTTAACAATATGTAAAATGGCTGGTGGGAAAGATTTTTCCAAAAGTAAGTGGGTGCTGGTGCACAAACCCACAGCAGACAGAAAGAAAGTGGTTGATTCAGTCATATGCTTTTGAGTTCCAGACACTTCCTACTGCTCAGGAGGGGTTTGAGTATGAGTTTTCTGCCAAAGTTTGCTTCTTCATTGCGCTACTTATCTTCATAGGCTCTTCAGGAGATGTTGTACTAGCAGGCACTTCTGTAGTTGCCCGAGAAGGAAAATTAAATGGAACATACAATGCCTCTTTTTTCTGCTAGCATGTTGTTTATCCAGTTGAAATACTAGTTCTACAAAGGTTACAGTTGTGATTGGTCTCTTAATTCCCACTGAAACCGAGCCTTTCAACTCCTTCTAAACAGCCGTGGTCGGTAATGGGTGTACCTGCAGGGCGGTGACATGGGGAGGGGGAGGGGCAGGGTGGGGGGTATTAATCTATGGCTTACGGAGCTTTACAGGTAAGTAAACATTTAAATAAATAAAACACATTTTGTTGTGTGCACTGCATCCCCAAATGTTATGCAGTGCGTGCAACTAAATTTGTTTTATTTATTTAACCTGATGGAGTTGCACAACTCTGCAGCTAATTAACTCTATCAAGCAAAATGGCTAGATGGATCTAGCCCACTGTAATTCTATTTGTATCTCTTATATTGAAACAACGCCTAAAATGGTATGTTCCCGGAAGAACGCTGCGCTCCTCAGAAGCTAAACAAGTGATTGTCCCCCCAGCTAAAAAAGCTAGCTGGGGTGGCGGGAGTTTTATCTCCTGTGCTGAAAAAGTTTGGAACAGCTTACCTTTACATCTCAGAAATTCCACCAAACTCCTCTCTTTCAGGAAGGGGATGAAAACCTGCCTATTCACTGAATAGTCACTTCATCTTTGGTATCCAATTAGGCAGTGCTCAGTCAGCACCAGGACACCCTAGGGTAACAGTTGCGCTTTAGAAGTATTGATAACATAACATAACATATAGCTTGCGTCAAAGCATCTACTGAGTCAATCTTAATCAGATTGGCCTGACAAATTGTTGGGACTTTGAGAAACCATTGATGACAAAGACTGAGCACTCCCAACTCTTTAGCCTGTGGCTCACAGTTCTGCGTGGGAGAATAGAAGAGGTGGTGGGCAAGATTCAAGGGAAACAAGAGTAAGAAGCGTATGGGAAGGAAAAAAAGACTAACATACAAGTTGGTCATCTGGTAACACCCCAGCTTCTGAAATGGCAGGGAACACACTATTAACAAAATGATCAAAAGTGGTAGCCAGCTTTGTATGTAGATACCTATATACTATCTCACTCACACTCTTAAAGTCTCTAGGACTGGTAACTCAGAGTATAACAAGCTAAAGACTTATTTCAGTGGTTGTTAAAACCTGTGGTCTGTATAACCATAAAGATAAAAACAAAAAAAGACAATACCAGAAAAATCTGCAATAAGTCCGCAGAAACCTAAAGCCGGAGTGAATAAACTCACTGCAGCAGAATTAATCCACCAACCCAGGCGCTATGGTCTTGTGCAAGTGTGCTTATATACAGGTTCTACCCTAATTATCCCACAAGAGGAGGTTTGCATGCCACAACTACTGTAAGACTCCATCTTGGAAAGGAAATGAGATGGCATTGAGCTATAGGCATTAACATAAGAATGGGACCCCCTCTATTTTTACTGCAATGGTCAGGGAAAGAGAGGAAAAGCAAAACACTAACAAAAAATATTCCCCCTTGACCTCTATAATCCTAGCGATATACCTCCAACACTTTAACTTTTATATTTTAATACATATGGGCAAACAACATTTTTTTTGAGTTTATAGTTTTATTATTTTTTTCCTTCACTTTAGTTATATTTCTTAGTACAAAAATTTCTCATTTGTCAATTTATCATATCAATTTATATATTTCCAAAAACACATAATATAAAACACATAATTCTACAATACAATCAATAAAAGGCCATTCCATGCAGAGAAAACAATATATGAAAAAATGGACATTCTCACAAATACATCCACCACATTCTTATCATACATACTACATTCATTCTTGATTCTGCGTCTGAGGGATCGCAGATAGAAGTGCGATTTGATACGCAAGGTCGACGCGTTTCGGCAGTCTAAAACCGCCTTCCTCAGGACCTTTCTTGCAGAATACTCATGTATTCACAAACGATATTTTATAGACCCTGCATGGTTGGGTATCTGTAACGATAAATGACATACATTTGTTTCACATCTTCATAGTTCATATCATTTTTACATCAATTGAACCAATTGCGTTGCCCTATGTACAACAAAAAGGAACTATTCATTTACATCTATTTTATCTCTCATGTAGTTGAACCTGGACCAAACAATGCACCCTCACCGCTGGAGCTCTCGTCCTAGACACAAAACCTTAATCTCATCAATTATGATAGGACTTTATACCACTGAGGGTAACATTAAATTTTTCTATTTATTATAACTGTGTGTTTTTTCTTCTCTCTCAGAGAGGACTCCTAGGATGGGGACCATCTCATATATACACATAATTATTTCCACATGACAGGTTGAGAATAATGTCACTTTAAGCAAAAACAGGCATAGATTTAGTGAATAGTATACCTTCAATTTTATCAGTGGAATATTTTCCAACTTCAGGCACAGACTTCGGGGCTTTATTTTTATAGAGCTTCCTATATCAGAGTGAAAAACACCTGTGGTCACTACTCTGGGATTTTCCAGTTTAGTAATAAAGTTTTCAAGTAATTGCATACAAAAGCGCTTACCAATTATACCAGGTATTGACTCTTCCACTAGTTATAATTGTGACGGATTGTTGTGTTCATTTATTTATTTAAAGACCGATGTTTATCTGCAGAGACCCAAGAAAAAACAACAAAAGAGCCCTGTCTTACTAAGGCTTAGCATTAAAAAGACATTATTACATTTTTTACAGGTTTAGTCAATATTATTACTAACCTTCCATCCAAAAACGCCTGACCCTTAAATCCTGTAGCGACTCTTTTCAGTGATTACAAATGCGAGGGGTTGTTGTGTTCCTTTGTTTAGAGACCGATATGCATCTGCAGTAGGCCAAAAATAAAGCACAAAATGCCCCTGTCTCACTAATGTTTTGTATTACACGGACTTTTAAATTTATTGCAGGTATTGTCGACTATATTACTAACCTTATTTATAGCTGATTTAAATTCCTCCCGCAATAACGTCTTCTGCCAGGGGGTGGTTACCGCGACCTAAGTCATCACCGCCGCGACCCTCATTGTTTACTCTCGGGGAGATGTAAGTTAAATACTCTGGAATAGACGACAATACAAG
The DNA here is from genome assembly GCF_964261635.1 of Lissotriton helveticus. Lineage (NCBI taxonomy): Eukaryota > Metazoa > Chordata > Amphibia > Caudata > Salamandridae > Lissotriton > Lissotriton helveticus. The sequence goes on from NC_136073.1 coordinate 406,622,843, forward strand.
CTCGTCAGATTAAAAAATTCTCAGCGCTTGCTTGTCTTTTTAGGTTTACTCTTCAAAGTTCTCAGTTATCCCTTTTACCCTATGCCGTACTTACTTTGGTTCTTCTCCCGTCCGGTCGGTATTATTTCAAACAAACACACCCTCGTACTGCTGCGGTCGCCTAAATTGTTACCGTTCTTCCAATTTTATATATACGATGTTTTGGCGCCACAAGGTTGATCACATGATCGAAACCCTGGCAGCCATTACTCAGTGGTGTTTGAGGAAGTATTTTTGCCACTCTGCGGTCGAGTGTATGTCGTCATTGGCGGCGCCTTAAATGCGGTCACGTGATCGGGATACAGAGACCGCCATTATTCAGTGGTGTTCTAATAAGTAATTACATCCTATTGTCCCCATACGGTGCAATTTTTATTTAAGACATTATTTAAATATTAGTAGCATGTTTCTATCAAACAGGAAACGAAGTACCCACTAAATGTGACCACTGTTTTTTATTTAAAATAACTATGAGTTCGATGACTCAGAGGATGGTCACTATCCGGTGCTGTTTATTCATTGGGGAGAGCGAAAAACTCAACTCAACACCAATGAAAATATCCTGCTTCACTTTCATGTAATATATACCAACACCTATCTCACAATAATATTCATATTATGTTCTAATGGTGTTGGCGATATGTGTTGTATTGTATCAACATGGTGCTGGTCACATGGACAGATCCCTTATGGCCAATATAGAGTGATATAAGGATATCTTTAACCCTCATTAATCAAATAAATAACGCCCCCAGAAGCACCATAGATATAATCAGTTACTCATACCAGCCATTGGGCAGTAGTATCATAATGGATATAACCCTTCTGCCTTCCCTATATATTGCGATTAAATTAACCGCATAGTGATAATATTGGAGGTAATTTGTTAATCTACGAAGGTACAATATAACCATTAAAAAATACTATGTGTTGTTTCAAAGTACCAAGGGGTAACTGTTTATTTACCAAGAAACATAAGAGCTATAGGCAACCTGAATGAATGCTGTTCTGTTATTATGGGAACCGCACTATTTGCTAAGTGAACCTGTTCTTTTTCGCTAATACCCCAAAGCCTTCAATATCCTAGCAGCCACATTATCTATGCTTTTCAAGCCATGTACACAACTTGGCAGCTGAGAAGTTTATCTAAATATCCTTTACTTCTCTGAACCTAAATAATGCCCTGGGGGAGTTCTGATACAATCCTCACCTGAATTGACTCTTTCAAGACATTTCTGTGATGTTTTAGCTGGTTGTTTGGACAAAAACAACCCCTACCTCTGGGGACCTAACAGAACTCAGGATTGATTGTCACCACACCAAGTGATGACATTATTTTCTCTATCAACAGCATCATCTGCTACCTTGCACTCATTTTCACAGCTGTCTTATTGGTATTCCAGAAGCCATTTGCATCCTGCCATGAACCTTGATCATTTCTTGGGACCTTAAGAACCTTATTTATTATCAGCTCCTCTGCATGTGCTATACATAATAAACTCCTTATTTCAACATGGAATTCAACACATGTCATGTCGAAGCCACTGTTAATTAAATCTTCTCTTAATTCCAAGACTTTAGATTTTCTCAAACATTTTGCTAATAGAGCCTTCATGGGAGAAATGATTGAAAGGGCTGTGTTTTAGCAATGCAACAAATACATTGAAGGGCACAATCGCCTGACAGAACCTTAAGTTTGTTTTCACCCCAACATTTGGATTGAGTCTTATATCATTGCTATGTGGAATAGTCTAAAAAACCAAGTGGTTGCATCTGCTGTGTTTTCATACCTGGACTTCACAGATTTGCTCTACTATAGTGCTTCTGAACACTATGTACTCCATAAAGGAGATGGAATATACCAGAAAGATTGCACATCCTTCATTTACCCTAGGGTCACATCTCACCAGATGTCCGTGCTCTTCATTGGCTGTCTGTAGCCAGAAGAGCTTACTTCATGTCTCTCTGCATCAGCCACCATTCTCTGAGTGGTACTGGATACTGATTCATAAAACAAGAACTATGGAGCTACTGACCCCAATATAGTTTTCACTCCGCCAATATCAATTTACTAATAGAAACCCCCAGTTTGAAAAATCTGGACTAAGAGGGCTTGATATTCTCAGTCAAACTGCCAGACTCTTGAACACCACTCCAGTCTTTATTAGAAAACCAACAATCACTTTGATTTTGCAGCTCCATATATACCTTGTTTTTCCCATTCAAATGTCAACTAGGATCATTTTGAGTAACCCCAGTTAATGAAACAATGTCAAGTGAGCCCTTACCTGTGGTATATATCATGATGTGACTAATTCTACTCAACATTCTAGCTGATTAAGCTTTCTCACTGCACCATGGTTGATGCATAGCATTTGGCCCCTATGCGCTGCACCTGCATATGCACATACCGTCCACCTCTGTGTTTTCAGATTAAAGCTGCCAACCTCTTTCATGACTTTCCCTGCTCTGCTTGGCTTCTCTTTAAACATTCATCTCAACATGATGATTCTGTTACTTTGTGCCATGTTAAAGAAAAGAGGTAAGAGTGGTGCACTCTTAATAAATCTTAATCTGGAGTTACTAAACTATATTAGATAAAGGGTGCTCACTACTAAATTATGTTGGCTAACATAATATGTGAACAGACAAAGAAGTAGATGAAGATCTACAAGTGGTGAGTACTGTTCCTAGTGGAAACATTCCAATTTCCAAAAAATAACTAAACCATAGACAATTTGTAGGTAAACAATAAAGTTTTTAGTTTTCACTTTAGAAAATGTATACATTCAACAAATGACCCGTGAATATTTCAATCCTATTCACCTATTTAACAACTAATTTGTTTTCATATCTAGTACTGTATTGAATAATGATCATACAAGCACAATCCTCTTTTTGTACACAATCATAATCAGGTATGGTGACAAGCGTAATTTAAAACATTACACAGTGCATTATATTACAAAAGATAGTTGTGATTTTGAAGCAGCATTGCCCAATGCATTTCGGGACCCTCAGGTACCCTTCTTCAGGGGTAGAATCCTAAAATATACAAGAAAACCTTTTCAGGATAATGTAAGCAAAACATATTACACATCATAATAAAACAGTCTGACAGTCAAAAGGGGATACAATATTCTGAACTAATCTGTTCCATGACCTGCGATAAACAAAAATATCAACCTATGCATATCATTGTTAACGTGAGACATGACCTGCGATAAACAGAAATACCAGACATATACATATCATCATTAACGTGAGACAGATGCATGTTGTGATGTCCAGTGACTATAAGATCAACTAACACCTTAATGGCTTCAGGTTGCTCATTAATGAACCTCTAAGTTCATGCATAAAATAAAAGGGCGAGTGTTACTAGTGGTCAAAGACCTCTAGTACACGTTCATGAACTACTGGTAAATACTGTATATATGAAGGACAAACTTACTTGTTGATAGACTGTGTATTGTGGACAGTACGAATAAAGTCATTAACCATTGGCAATCAATGCTAAAAAATAAGAACAATAAAGGATAAGCCGAATGAATGATAAACTGTGCGGACACTATTGTGTAGAAACGTGTGTAAAAGTAATACCTCAAGAGGAACTGCTACGAACAGTCCAAAAAAGTTGCTAACTGCTGGGAGATAGACAAAAGGCCAGTGATATTTCTTTCGATGTAGAATTCAAATACTGTATGAATGAAAAAGAAAAACTGTCCTTATTAAGTATAAGACATCGTGTGTGCGTGCCTCGAGAAAACGGGTGGAAGTAAGACAATACCTAATGCACAGTTAGATGTGCATTGTCACATCCGCTACATCTAAACAATGCAATCCCGGTCTTCACACATCACAGTGCTCAACTCTTCAGCAATATGAAAAACAAATGGTCTTCCATTCTATACATACATGCCCCTTCTGTCTAGGTTACAGAGTCATGGAGCAACACTAGTCATAGCAGTGTGCTAAACAAGGAACAAAGTGCCACTGTGTGATGCTTTGTGTAATGGTGCATATATGTGATAGTGTTTGTAGGTGATATTTTGTCTTTGCGTAATAATGCATGCTGATGTGGTGTGATGATGTTTTGGTTGATGGAATATAAGTATATTATGATGTGTGTGTTGTTGTGATTGACTGTGTATTAGTGTGTGTTGCTGTGAGGGACGACACTATATGTGTGAAGCTGTACTTGTTGGTGTGCTGATAATATTGTCTGTGTTTGTGTGTGTGCACTAATGTCATGTTGTCTGTTTTAGTTTAATGTTGTACTGTATTGATGAATGTGAGTGTTATCATGTTTATGTGTGTTTGAGATTGCGTGTACAATTCTGTTTAGTTTTGAATAGGGTGGTATTTTGAACTGTTGTCCATGATAATTTTATTTGTTATGCAGTGTTTGTGATGGTGTATTAATGTGATGGTGTGTGCTACAATTTATGAGGGTATTTTATGCGTAGCGGCATGTGAGCTATGTTGGTGTGTGTTATGTGTGTATATTGTATGATGGTGTTGTACCACTTTTAAACCTATTATTTTACTATCAGCAAATGGTCTACTTGGGTATAACATAAACTAAGACATGCTTCATACAGCCAGACATAATAGAAGTGCAAAGAGAGAGAAAAACACAAAATACGATTGTCACATGTTTTCAACATGCTTTATGTCACAGTGTACATATTCAATCGAGTGGAACATCTGTTTCTGTTGGTGTGTTTAATTTGGCACGTGGTTGTGCTAGTGGTGCCTCTGTGCATGGAATAGTGCTAGTGAGGGTGTAGAATGTTAGGAGGACAGGGACATATATATATTCCCAGAAAAGCATTACATAAATGCCTGTTGTGTATTTGGAGTCCTTCTGTTTCAACATGGCCATCTCATAAGACTCCAGTTACATTATATTATCACATCCAGGAGATAGACATGTGTGGGACAGTTCAACCTTTAATATAAGTGGAGTTTTAGGAGGTGGCCACTTTGAGGAGAGGCACAGAAGAATTCCTCTGTATGCATTTTTGCTGAAGGAATTATGTTCTCTAGAGCAATACCAATTCCCTGCCTTATGACACAGCAATGCTTGTCTAACTATATGGGTAGCAGTGCATTGATTTGAGAAGATTAGTCATTGTGAGAACTCTGAAGAACTTTCTGCTGATGACTGATACAATTATGTGGTCTCTCATTTCTAGCTCCTTCTTCTCCAACATCACAACACATCTCACCAAAACTCCAATATATGCCAATATATAAGACAGAGATTAAATGTTAGGCCCTGTAAAGTTTGTAATAATTGTGTTGTAGGAGGGGAAAAATGTTTTATAATGATGTTGCTTGAGAAGTTATCAGTGACATCACCAATGATATTATTTAACATAGGAGACGATATAGTGTAACGTCCAGAGGTGCCAACCTTCGAACAAGAGACCCAGGGTCAAGTCTCGCTGTTAGGTCAATTTCCTGTGATTCTGGGCATATCGCTTAATATCTACCTGCCAAAACAAACAAAATCTATGTATTCTTGTGGAATGTAACTGGTGCTCATGTAATGTGCTCCAATACCTTCAGGTTGAGTGCATGGTATAAAAAACTGCAAAAATTAAATGTTGCGAGTGATGTAATATGTGAAGTTATAAGAACTGCATTGTGGGGTTGCAAGTTATAGTGAGTTCACTGACCTATAACTAGCATATTTCAGTGCTTTCTTTGTTTATAAACATTAATTTCAAACATATTACAACACCCCCACCACTATGTAGGTGTAGTTAGGATCGTGTTTCCATAGGACATGTTTTTTTTTGCTAGCTAATAAATTTGGCACTGTTTCATGAATCTTCACAACACTTTTTAAAAAAAAGAGGTTCATTCACTTCAACTCCTTCCTTGAAAGTTGCAGAGTGATCCGTCAAGCAAAAGTCTGTGAGAAAGAGAGGTTCTGAAACACTTCTCCCCATGCAATCTCCCACAGAAAAATTGAACTGTGGTACAGCCAAAAATGAATGGAAATACACCAAATTTGGTAAAAAGCTAGCTCTTTACCAGAAAGCATGCTTTTGATATTTAGTATAAATCCATTCAGTAATTTTTGATAAACTCAGGGTCTAACTTTATAGATATTTCTCGCTAAAGTAATAGAGTGGGACCTGCAGATCAAAAGATAAGATCTAAGTAGCTGCTTCACATAAACAAAGATGTTTCGCAGCCATTTTAGGATTTTGGGACTGAGTGCCCACTGTCCTGAAACAATATGAAATAACATGCAGTGGGGCAGCATGGGGATACCCTGATCTGCTAGTAATTGTGGTGGACCCCATCCAGGTTAAAAAGCTGACAGTACCGCAGTAGTCCCTCGGTACGAATGGTAAAATAACATTTTCAATTTGCATCCCCCTAGGATGGTCAGGCCCCATGTGGTGTTCGCATCCTGATAATAAGGGAGGGGGGCATGCACCTCCATCCCCAAGATACTTAATTAACTCTGGGACCATCATAATATTTCTATTTAAAAGGCAAGGAGGCTTATGGTCCACCTCACTAAGAAATATATTTGCCCCGTGACTCATCCCACGGGGCCACACCAAATTGTATTATTTGTAATGGGTAGAGAGTGAATATAGAACCCCCTCCCTGAGCCACATAATGGCCTTGAGGACCCCATCGCTGAAGCCTAAATCAAGGCAGTGTCCTGGGAACCCCATTGCCCAAGACACTGTGTTGTTCTCTGCCCGGGAGAGCATTGGCACGTAACAGAAATCTAACTCCAAGATCTAACTCCATGTCCACGCTATCCCAGTCAGGGAAGACAGGTTTGCTCCCACCCAGCAGGAGCAAAACAAAAGCTGCTCCCACTGGCGGGAGCAAATCAGCGAGGCTGGCTCCCAACAGCACCCAAGAGGGGTGTTGGTAAGGAAGCTGATGGGGCCAGGAGGGTCATGGTTTGCCCTTGTGGCCCTCAAGGGCTCTCAATATTGTGTGTGCCCAGGGTGGAAACCGAAGCACTCAGTAAAAAAAGGATTGTTAACTCCCAATGTCTCACCGAATAGGTGCTGGTTGGGGAAACCTGCAAGGCTGTGGGGCCATGAGACTCCCCACACAGCCCCATCTTTTTAAAGTTTTTGGTTGCCCCGGGTGGGTCTGGGACACCCACTGGAAAAAAGTTTTGCCAGCTCTTACTAGCACCTAGAATGCGAGCTGGCTGGGGAGCCGGCAGGGCAGCAGGGCATTGGGACTCCCTCTGCAGCCCCCAACACTTTGTCTATTGTTGTTGGGTGTCCCAGATGGGACTGGGACACTAAAGAAAGGGAAAAAAAGGAAAACATTGAATGTGGGAAAGTAGGATCTGCTTCTATGGTTACACCCACTTTTTGCTTGATGGGATGCTGTTTTTAACTAGTCTGACTGGGATCCTGCGAATCAGGAACCCAGTCTATCTGCTTTCTCCCAAACTTGTTGTGTTGAGTACTTAGGTGCATTCCAGATTCGATACTGGGTACCCCTATCAGTCCTTAGCATTTGGTACTAAGGTACCCAGGGCATAGGTTCCCCAGAGGTCTCTCATGAGCTGAAGCATGTATTATGCCACCCATGGGAGACCATGCATAATGGACACTACAGGCCTGCCATTGCAGCCGGTGTACGTTGGTGTTTGCACCACTTACTTAAGATATAGGTTTCCTATATCTAAGGGTCACTGCACTTAAGACCTATAAGTCAGCCCTATAGCAGGCCTTTGCAATCCTGAAGGCAGTGTGCTTGGTTCTCAGTGAGAGGATGCACCTGCATGAGCAGGAGACCCTTGCAACCTTCGGAGTCCATTCTACTGGGTTGTCAGTGAAGCAGCCATATACTATATAGTGGGGCACCGCAGAATTACGCAATGACCATCTCGAACACAGCTGAAACAAATCCTATCATGTTTGGCATCAAGCATGTTGGAATCATACCCCCACACGGTGTGGGAGGAATGATTCCAAGCACTGGAAGAGCCCTCCGTTAGGCTCTCAGTGTTTCTGGTGCCAACCTTCTAGACCCAGACAACACAAAATGGTTGCAGACGACCAGAGACACCTTTCTGGTGCTGCGCCAAGCTCGAGCAGAGGAAGGTGGAACAATAGTCATCCTGTCACTGGGAGGTGTGGCTACCTCCCAGACAGGATTTAGTGCATTTGGACAGGGTGGGTGCACTTGCCAGTGCCAGAAAGTCTGCATGTGGGGCACATTTGGTGCCCCTGTGCATAATCTAGTTCAGCACTCTGGCGCGAAACTGGACAAAGGAAATGGGATTAATCTCCCCCCGTCCAGACCCTCCCCTAGGAGGGTCCCCAAAATCTTCTTAACTCTTTCCCTAGGGTACTTAAGGGCTTACCTGGGTGTAGGTCCCTTGATTCGTCGTGGGATAAGATTCAGATCAGACACCCCTGCTCTTCTACCGTCTGGGCACTCTGGACTTCGCTGGACTTTGTTTGGACTTGACTTTGTCTCCCTTCCAGTCTGCTGCATTTTCTGTGCCTGTGCATCATACAGGAACCTTCCAAGGCCTGTGAAGCATTAAAGACACCTGAAGAAATCTCCCTTGGAGTGAAGGAGTCACTCCCCTGCATTCGCAGGCACCGCAACTAAGTCGACCGGTCTGCAGATCCTGAGCTCCTCTGGACTCCATGGGCTCCTGAGGCTTGCCCTGCTCTTTCACTAAGTTTGAGACCAGTATCCCTCATGGGGCTTGCTATAACCGGACCCCTGTGTACCCCATCCAACTTGCCATTGCAAAGGCTTGTTGGCTTCTTTGCAAGAAGATCTTCAGGCTCCAAGTTCACATCCAGTGACCAGAATCTTCTGCCTCACTGCATCATGTCCTGCATCTTTTGGTGAACAGCTTGAGGTCCTCTCGCGACTCCTGTGCCTCCAGCCTGTGGGTCCATTTGAGGGTCATACTTGTTTCTTTTGGGCTTCCCTGATTTCTCAGGGCCTGCACTGACTCCCTGCTTGTGGTGAGTCCCCTGGACCTTGCTGGCCCCAACGCTGTTCCTTCTTTGATTCCTGTGTTGGTTGCATTTGCCAAGGCTCGTTGGTGCTCTCGCTGGACATTGACCCCCTCTGCACTCAATATACTTCATGGTTCAGCTCATGCATGGCTCCTGGTCCTCCTCAGCATTGCCTGGTTCTCATAACTGCAGAGTCACTGTCATCATCATCCATCCTACAACATTCGACATCAGAGGGCATCCGTCTTCTAAGTTTCCTGGTCACTCCCAAGTGACATAGACTCTGTCCCCTCTACTTGCAGGTACCTCTCATCAAGAATCCAACCTGGGATTCCACTGGGCACTTCTTCCTTCTTCCACAGCGGCACTTTCCTGAAGTTCTCCATTGGGTTCGACAGCGGTTTCCAACACCACTTAACACGTATGTAGACGGCTTCCCAGGTGTAGGTAACGTGGGTACTAGGGTATCCACAGGTGGGATGGCTCTCCAACTTTCTGTATTCCACGGGGTTTCTTCAGGGTCTACTGGGAAGGGTCCTTAATCTTTGAAAATCCAACTGCAGCTTACACATAGAGTTGTACGGAGCACGCAGTCGTGTTGCCACACTGCACACACTCTCCATGGTGTCCCTATCTACTCACCTTGGGTGGTTCATTGGGGTTCCAGCACTTCTACGTCCTCTAGACCTTGTCTTGATCCAAGTCGTTCTTACACCACTTTCTTAGTGTGTGAGTTGGTCGTTCCTCCCCGGGGCCACAGTGTATTTTGTGCTATTTACTGTGTTTCTTTGCAAAAGTATTGTGCGCATTGTGTTTATCTCCGTGTTCGAGATATTGTAACTTACTAGAGAGTATTTTATAATAAATACATATTTTTATAAATACTTGGTGTTGTTCTTTTTCACTTAATCCATACTATAAGACATATTCTGGTGAAACAAGCTGGTTTACATGCCTTCTGGACTAAGCCTGAAGGCTGCTCTCCACAGCCACCACTTAGAGAGCTTTCTAAGGTTGTCTAAGACCTCTTATATCACCATAAGGATTGTCTGGACTGGTACAGGGTGTCCACTTCCATAAGTGTACCTCATATACCAGGACAGCTTCCCACAGTGGATATGAAATAAGGGGAGTACCCGCTCATTTCATATTCACTGCTCCTGCCACAGTACGCCCCACAATTCCCTGTGAGGGCTATTGATATGTATTATTTTACCCTTGCGGTGCCTCTAGAAGGGTGAGAGCCACCATGAAGTATGTTTTTAAATGTTTTGGGGAGCTGTAGGGAAGTTCAAGTTCAAGTTAAACATTTGTATAGCGCGCTACTCACCCGGAGGGTCTCAAGGCGCTTAAGGGAGATGAGTTCACTATTGATCGAACAGCCAGGTTTTGACTTGCTTTCTGAAGGAGAGGTGGTTCTGTGTGAGACTGAGGTGGGTGGGGAGGGAGTTCCAGGTTTTGGCCGCCAGGTAGGAGAAGGATCTTCCTCCCATGGTGGCTTTCCGGATGCGTGGAATCGTGGCGAGGGCTTGGTTGGATGATCGAAGGTGGCGGGTGGGGGTGTAGAAGGTCAGGCGAGTGTTGAGGTATCTGGGACCTAGGTCATGGAGTGCCTTGTGTGCGTGGGTGAGGAGACGGAACGTGATTCCTTTGTTGATGGGGAGCCAGTGCAGGTCTCTCAGGTGACCGGATATATGGTTGTGGCGGGGTATGTCTAGGATGAGTCTAGCGGAGGCGTTCTGAATACGTTGAAGTCTTTTCTACAATTTGGCTGTGGTTCCGGCGTAAAGGGTATTTCCGTAGTCCAAACGGCTGGTGACGAGTGCTTGGTTGACTGTCTTCCTTGTTTCGGTGGGGATCCATCGGAAGATCTTTCGGAGCATGCGAAGGATGTTGAAGCATGATGAAGAGACGGCGTTGATTTGTCTGGTCATCGAGAGGGAGGAGTCTAGGATGAATCCCAAGTTGCGAGCATGGTCCGTTGGTTTTGGTGCGTTGCCTAGTGCCGGGGGCCACCATGAGTCGTCCCAGGCAGAGGGAGATGTGCCTAGGATGAGGACTTCCGTCTTGTAAGAGTTCAGTTTTAGGCGGCTATTCTTCATCCATTCGGCTACGTCTTTCATCCCTTCGTGTAGATTGGTTTTGGTGGTGGATGGGTCTTTAGTGAGGGAGAGGATCAGCTGGGTGTCGTCTGCGTAGGAGATGATGTTGAGGTTGTGTTGGCGTGCGATGGATGCGAGGGGGCACATGTAGATGTTGAAGAGGGTGGGGCTGAGCGATGATCCTTGTGGAACGCCGCATATGTCTTCGGTGGCCTCTGATCTGAAAGGGGGGAGGCGGACTCGCTGTGTTCTTCCAGCGAGGAACGAGATGATCAAGCTAATGCCTTATCCTGTATCCCGACGTCCCTGAGGCGTTGTACAAGGGTGCGGTGGCAGACCGTGTCAAACGCTGCGGAGAGGTCCAGGAGGATGAGGGCCGCTGTTTCTCCGTTGTCGAGCAGGGTCCGGATGTCGTCTGTGGCTGCGATGAGGGCGGTCTCGGTGCTGTGGTTGGCACGAAAGCCGGATTGTGAGGGGTCGAGGGAATGGTTTGATTCAAGGAAGGCGGCGAGCTGACTGTTAACGGTCTTCTCTATGACTTTGGCGGGGAACGGGAGGAGTGAGATGGGGCGGTAGCTTTTAAGTTCGGTGGGGTCTGCTGTAGGTTTCTTCAGGAGGGCGCTGAGTTCGGCGTGTTTCCAGCTTTCCGGGAAGGTAGCTGTGTCGAATGAGCAGTTGATGATGTCCCGAAGTTGGGGTGCGATGACGGAGTCGGCCTTGTTGAAGATGTAATGGGGACATGGGTCGGTTGGAGATCCGGAGTGGATGGAGTTCATCATGCGGATGGTGTCTTCAGTGCTGATCGGGGTCCAGGCGTGGAGGGTGTTGATGGGGGGCTTCGGTTCGGTTGTGGGGGGAGTGGACTGGTCGCCGAAGCTGTTGTGTATGTCTGCTATCTTGCTGTGGAAGAACGAGGCTAGAGAGTCGCAGAGGTCCTGAGAGGGAGTGATGTCGTTTTTGCTGGCGTTGGGATTGGTGAGCTCTTTGACAATGGTAAAGAGTTCCTTGCTGTTATGAGCGTTGTTGTCTAGTCGATCCTTGAACGCTGATTTCTTGGTGGTGCGGATTAGCTGGTGGTGTTTGCGAGTGGCGTTCTTGAGGGCGGTCATGTTGTCTGTGGTGGGGTTTCTTCGCCAGGTTTTCTCAAGGGTGCGGCAGTTCTTTTTGGAGTTCTTGAGGTCGTTGTTGAACCAGGAGGCTTTTTTGCTTCCTGTCTTGTTGGGATGGTTTTTCAAGGGTGCTAGTTCGTCAGCGCAGTGGGTGATCCACTTTGCGAGATTGATGGCTGCTTGATTTGGGTCCGTTGATGTAGCAAGGGGTTTTTGGTTCAGAGATGTGGTGAGCTGGTCGGTGGTAGTTTTGTTCCATTTTCGGCGGGGAATTCCTTGCGGGTGGTGGTGGGTCGTAGTCTTTCTGAAGCTAAAGTGGACGCAGCTGTGGTCTGTCCAGTGGAGTCCCGTGACGTAATTAAAGGTGATGTGCTTGCTGGAGGAGAAGATTGGGTTAAGCGTGTGACCGGCGTAGTGGGTGGGGGTGTTCACCAGTTGTCTGAGTCCAAGATTGGCGAGGTTGTCCAGCAGGGTGGTGGTGTTGTTGTCATTGTTATTTTCCAGGTGTAAGTTGAGGTCCCCAAGGAGGATGTAGTCCTCGGAGGGGAGGGCGTGTGGGCTAACAAAGTCAGCGAGGTCTTCGCTGAATTGTGTGCGGGGTCCTGGGGGTCTGTATATGAGGGTGCCTCTGAGTGTGGTCTTGGGGTCGGTTTGGATTTGGAAGTGGAGGTGTTCGGTGGCTAAGGGGGTGTCATCGGATTTGGTCGAGATGCGAATGGTGTTCTTATGGACAATGGCGATGCCTCCTCCTGTTTTGTTGATGCGGTCTCTTTGGATGATCTTGTATCCGTCCGGGATGGCTATGGTGATGTCGGGTGCTGATGAGGCGTTCATCCCGGTTTCCGTGAGAAAGGCGACGTCCGGCGCTGTGGTGTCGAGTAGGTTCCATAGTTCAATAGCGTGTCTGTGGACCGAGCGGGTGTTGAGCAGGATGCACTTCAGGTGGTTGTTGTTGGAGTTCAGTTTGGTGTTAGTGGTTGCAGCGTGGGTCCTGATGCAGCAGAACTTGCAGGAATGGCAAGTGAAGGGTCCATGGGTACTTCCTGGGGCAGCTCGGTGACAGTTGATAAGGCGTCCGGTGTTGAGTGCAGAGAGGGTTGCGGCGTCGTAAGTTCGGCGGGTGGGATGGTCTTTGGTGGGCCAGGGGGTCTGGCACTGGGCGCGGTTCAGGCGCAGACGGGCGTAGACGGGCTTACCTTTGGCGCGCCTTCGGCGCGCATAGGGCGCGTCCGCTGCGCGTACGTTCATCTGTCATAAGTGGAAAGTGGGGGGGCGGAGCGAGGGAGGAGCAGCTGGGAGGCGGGTGCGGGTGGTGAGTGGGGTGGGGATCGGTGATGCTGGAGGGAGTGGGGGTGGGGCCGCGGGGGAGCAGCGGCGGGGATCGCGATGTACACAAAACTAAATTAAGCACAATAATAAAGCAGGCACAACAGTATCAGCAGGGGCACGGAGGACGATGAAGTAAAATCAGTGCAGCAGCAATACCAAATGAATGCAGCCTCAGAACACAACAGTACAGCAGGGGCACGGAGGACGATAAAATTAAATCAATGCAGCAACAAAACCAAATGAATGCAGCCTCAGAACTTATCTCCGGAGGGCAGCGGCAGCGATGGGGCGTGAGGAGCGACCGGCACTGATCAGGTCAGGTCGGATCACAGCTCCCGGCTTATCAGACCTCTCCTTTTGGTTCCAGTGGAAGGAAGGAGCAGCTGGGAGGCGGGTGCGGGGTGGCGAGTGGGGAGGGGATCGGTGATGCTGGAGGGAGCGGGGGTGGGGCCGCGGGGGAGCAGCGGCGTGGATCGCGATGTACACAAAACTAAATTAAGCACAATAATAAAGCAGGCACAACAGTATCAGCAGGGGCACGGAGGACGATGAAGTAAAATCAGTGCAGCAGCAATACCAAATGAATGCAGCCTCAGAACACAACAGTACGGCAGGGGCACGGAGGACGATTAAATTAAATTAATGCAGCAACAAAACCAAATGAATGCAGCCTCAGAACTTATCTCCGGAGGGCAGCGGCAGCGATGGGGCGTGAGGAGCGACCAGCACTGACCAGGTCAGGTCGGATCACAGCTCCCGGCTTATAGGACCTCTCCTTTTGGTTCCAGTGGGAGGGGGAGCAGCTGGGAGACGGGTGCGGGGTGGCGAGTGGGGAGGGGATCGGTGATGCCGGAGGGAGCGGGGGTGGGGCCGCGGAGGAGCAGCGGCGGGGATCGCGATGTACACAAAACTAAATTAAGCACAATAATAAAGCAGGCACAACAGTATCAGCAGGGGCACGGAGGACAATGAAGTAAAATCAGTGCAGCAGCAATACCAAATGAATGCAGCCTCAGAACACAACAGTACAGCAGGGGCACGGAGGACGATAACATTAAATCAATGCAGCAACAAAACCAAATGAATGCAGCCTCAGAACTTATCTCCGGAGGGCAGCGGCAGCGATGGGGCGTGAGGAGCGACCGGCACTGACCAGGTCAGGTCGGATCACAGCAGCCCCCAGGAACATTTACAAAAACGTTGCATTGCTTCCTGGGTCTTTGAATACAAGACCCCAGAAGAGCTTACCATATGTTTTAAAGCATTTTGAGTTGGAGCTGTACTTCAAGTTGGAGTTCCCCTGGAGTGCAGGAACACTTGTGGTTGGTCATAGGGCTGCATTCTGTGGCCTGAAGACTGTTAAAGACAGACTAAACACAGGTTTATAGTTGTTTTGAATAAAAATGCTTTATTTAAAATATGTTTGACATGAGATATTATTAATCATTGTCATATATTTATATGGAAATACATAGTTTTATACTTATTTATAGGTTATTTTGGGAAACTATTGACAAAACAAAAACATTTGCTTTATGTATGTTGATATGCTGATCCCCGAGTAAAGCCAATAGGCTTGCTGTTTATGTTGCTTTCTTCTGACCCTTTGACAAAGCTAGTAGATTTGCCTTACGTAAAAAGACACCCTTTTATTATTGCTTTATATGGAAAAAAACTCAGAAATTCAGTGAAAAAAGAAAGTTTAAAGTGGTGTTATAGGTAGGTTATGGTAATAATTATTGAATTGCCTTATAAAACGGTTAAAGTGGCATTATATATTAAGTAAAAATTGTATTTAAAATATTACATTTTAAACTAAAAAAACACTGAAATGCATCAATTATACTTCATCATCAATTTTCTTTATTTCGGTCATAACAACCATAAAAGTACATAGCAACAACAACATTAGTCGTACTTCAATGTTAATTAAAAAGAAACAAAATAAAAACATGTTTTTAAAGAAATGAAACAAAACAATATCTCTTGCTAGGGGCAACAAGTGAAGCAGCATTTATAAGATCAAATCATACCTCAAAACAGCTAAAGTACATTGCACAGAAGGTAGTCATTTTGGGCTTAGCCCAGCATGAATGGCAAGATAAAACTAAGACTTAAGTCCAAAATCTAATTATTTGCAGCAAGGTTACAATTTCCAGTATCATTTACATTCTGCCCAGTCGAGATACAAATTATTAACAACAAGGGTACACAGGGGCATATTATCAAGGACGGGCGATACATTATCGCCACTTTATCGGCAGGAAACTGCCAATAAAACGGCAATAATGGGCTTGATAATATGCTCTATAGAATTCCTATTGAATCCCATGTTAGATGTGAAGACATCTAACATGGGCTTTGATAGGAAATCTATAGATCATATTATCAAGCCCATTATCGCCATTTTATCGGCAGTTTCCTGCCGATAAAAGCGGCGATAATGTATCGCCCGTCCTTGATAATATGCCCCACATTCCCTAAGCTGCTAAGATAAATAAAATCTAAAGTGCATAATGCCTATACTAAAGTCCATATTCTAATTGATCATTTAGAAGGATACACATTTCCTCAAATTTAGGAACAGAAAATAATTTAAAATGCATTGTACAGAGCAGCATAGATAGTGGCTTGATAATAAATAGTATCTCAAGATTGAGTCTTCACAGCAGCAGCTCACATCGACCATGCCCATTTTAAGTATGTTAGACTTGGCATCTTTTGACATGTTTCCCCTGTCTATTTTCAGTATCAGTATCAATAAGCTTTATTCGATTTTCACAGTATTAAAAATCATAAAAGCAAGTACATACAAAAATAGATCCATACAATCCAACACCAATAAATATCATCTCGATTAAAAAAAATTATTAAATCCACAGAGTGAGTCAATCGAATAGTTAGCAGTTCATAGTAAGTTTCGTAATCTTAAAACATTTTTTAAAAACATTGTCATAAACATTATACATGCAGGGTTCCCTAACTGCTGCAAATTCAGATATGCTGGCCTACATTGCCGCCATGCACCACCTCTCAAATATTGCTTAATCCATCTACAACGTTCTTTTTTGTATAATTTACAGAGCATGACCAGATGGAAAGTGGATTGAGATGACATGTTATCACATGGGCATACGGCCAGGGTTCTATGCCAATCATTTTTAGTTGGGAACGTCACTAGGCGATGGAATAGATTAAATCTGAATCTGGTCAGAATGAAACGTTCAAACCCCAAAGTCACGAGGTTTAAATAGGGTTGTATTCTATGGGTGGTCAGCAGCACTTGATGCTCGAGCGCAGTTTTCTTAATGACCTCCCCTCCAAGTCTTATTATATTAAAATGCTCCATGCATAGGTGTTTTAGAACTGTCTTTGGATTTTCCCCTATTAATTTAAGGTTACTGTACCATCATATATCATTTAGCACCCTCCTGACATACTCAAGCCATTTGATGCGCCTTACATTTTCGAGGGCCATCACATCTCTAATTATTCCCTGGTTCAGACTAAGTTCTTGTGTCGCCCACAGCAGGATTGGTTGGATTCTGACCAAGTCAGTTAAATGGTCCATGCCTAATTCTGCGTGGCAATTATAAACAAATTATAATCCGATGTTCCCTTTGGAAGGGCCAGCAGATATCTAAAAAAGTTGTTTTCAGCAATTTGCAGTGATGTTACATCCTGGTACCCCCAAATCCCTGCACCATAAAGAGCTATGCTTCTGCATTTTGCCACATAAATACTGAGCATAATTCCAGGCTGTTTCTTACCCAGTTTACTTGCGAAATTTATGACAGCCGCTATCGATCGTTTAAAAGCTAAAGTTCTATTTTTCACTTCCGGGCCCCAGGCTCCCGATCTTTCAATTACAACTCCCAAATATGGAAATGTTTTGGTATGATCTACTTGGAGGCCTGCCACTTTAAGTTGTTTGCACCTACCACCGCCTTTACCACAGCACATCACAAAAGACTTCTTGGCATTAACTCTAAGGCCTCTATCCTCCATGAAATCTACATACTTAGTTAGGGCCTTTTGTGCTCCCACCTTGGTCCTAGCCATCAGCACGGCGTCGTCCGCATACAGGAGGGAAACTATCTGCTTGTTACCATACCTTGGTGAGTCTATGTTGCTGGCTACCAATTCCTTTTCTAGACTATTCGTATATAATGAGAAAAGTAGTGGGGCCAGCATGCAGCCTTGTCTCACCCCCTTCTGTATGCGGAAGGACTCCGTACATTCCCCCCCCCCAGTCCATACCTTACTTTGGCCGTTGCACTTGCTTATAATTGTCTCAAAAAGAGAACAATAGCTGGATCCACATTCATCTCCTCTAGTATTTCCCAAAGCTTTGTGTGCACTACGCAATCAAAGGCAGAGGAGAGGTCGACAAAAATAGCATAC
Source organism: Lissotriton helveticus (assembly GCF_964261635.1). NCBI lineage: Eukaryota > Metazoa > Chordata > Amphibia > Caudata > Salamandridae > Lissotriton > Lissotriton helveticus. The sequence goes on from NC_136073.1 coordinate 406,640,816, forward strand.
AGGTATCCATCCTTGGCCCTGGTATACTTCCCTTGAAGCAATACAAAATGTAGGACCTGCTCAACCGTACCCATCCCTGACCGGAACCCATATTGTACAGGGGTTAAAATATCGTGTTCCTCGGCCCACGTCTGTATTTTAGTCAGGACCACTCTCCCTGCAATTTTCATTAATGAGTCCAGGAGAGATATGGGTCTATAATTTGATGGGCTTTCCCTATCACCCTTTTTATAGATGGGAATTATCACTGAATCTGCCCATGTTTTGATAAAGCCTTTGGCACAACATGCACATAGAACCCACATGCAAAGTGGGGCCCATATATCAATATTCATCTTATAGAGATCACTAGGGATCCCATCTGGTCCCGGGGCTTTATTATTCTGTGTTGAGCTTATGGCCATTTGCACCTCCTCAAGGGTAAACTCCAGTGGAATGGGGATAAAATTACTCGCTGTTTGCGTTTCCCCCTGGCAGCTACTATAGACATTGGAAAAAAATTCTATCCAGGATTTTCCATCAATGGCTATTTCCATCCTAGCCTTTTCTTTGTTATTGAGGAAGGGTATGTTAACTACCTGCCAGAATAATTTCGCATCTTTACTCTCAGCGGCCTTTAATAAATCCTGCCATGCTTTATCTTTAATTGTCTTCTTTCGTTGACGCCTAGCGTGGTTATAAGCCTTCCTATGTACCACTATTTCCTCATGGTCCCTAGGTTTTTTCCTTAATACTAACTTGAGGGCTGTATGCGCCTTTGTACATTGAGAATCGAACCAGCCCTTAATTTTATTGTTTTTATTGGTGCGGGACCTAGTTAGAACGCTCTGGATAGTAGAAGTGATATTACTAAAAGCCTCCAGAATTTCCTCATTTGAGGACTTCTCCTCTAAACATACAAAAATAGAATCCAAGGCATTATCCACTATTTTCTTAAAAGTTTTTAATTGGTCTACCGAGCTCCATTTCAGAGCGAGACTATTTTGTCGTGCAACTACTAGGTCTTGTGACCATACCAAAGTCTCAATGGTGGAGGTACTTTTTTTTCCTGGGATACTGACAAACATTCTCAGGGGCAAATGGTCGCTGAGTCCGATGGTAGGAATCTCATACTTAACCACCCGACCGGCAAACCTATTTGGCATGATGATATAGTCGATGACTGAGTGAGACCCCCTTGCTAGAAAGGTAGAGGCAAACTCAATTTTAGGAGAGCACAACCTATTTGCGAAGCCAAGGTCGAAATTGGCCATGATGTTATTTAATATTTCCTCTTTCTCATTATGCTGAAAATGACTCCTGCCCGCAGTCTCACCCACCCCATATTCCTCAAACCCACATGTTTCACTCTCACATAGGCTTAAGTTAAAATCACCTACCCAGGCCCATATTAAGTCTTTCACTTTCACGCTTTTTATGCCCCTTAATTCACGTGTCGGATTTGTTAATACTTCAGTGAAGTCAGAGTTCTTAATGTTGTTATAAAAATTAACCACAACCAGAACATCAGAAGAATTGAATGAGATGGTAACAAATTGGAAGTAATGTGAGCTTATTCTTCCCGGGGTAATGCTAGCGTTCAAAAGGTTGGAAACATAGACACATAAACCCCCCTTATGCCTGCCATGGCTAGAACGTACCGCTGGAACATGGAAGGTTCTAAATCCATCTAGATGTATTTCTGTTAAAACCCAGGTCTCCTGAACGCAAAGAATATCAATGTTATTAACAAATTCTCCCCACGCTGTTTCTTGTACTTTGTTCACTAGCCCACACACATTCCAGGACACTGCACTTACTTGACAACCTGATGTTCTGGTACCTTTTCGTTTAGGTAGATTTTTGTCTTTTTCAACATCAGATATACAAAACATCGTGTCTCGTGATATCGTAGAATTCAAAGGCTCGGTGCCAATCTTTAGACTCACATTCAGGTCCAATTTAGATACACAGTTATCCCCCCCCCGTATCTAATAACGGCTCGGATACTATGCTCTTGGAAATAGGAGAAGGAAAAGAGAGATCCTCTCTCGTTTTATAGTTATTCAAGCACTCACGTGCGCTTCCTATTAGGAGAGGAGATGAAATAAGTCATTCATTTGTATCTAAGCCTGAGAGGGGTTCAAATAAATTGTGTAATGGGATGTTCCAATAGTCATTTGGATTTGTAGGGCGATGGTCATTGCCAAAAGGAAGAAGAAACCTATTTGGGCGTTGAGGTGGGGGAAAATGCGGGTGATTGTTTCTATACTGTCTTGGGGTAGCGAGATACTGTTTATGGTGGCAAAATTGGAAAGAATCTGGGCGGCCCAATGTTGATGGATAGGTCGGGAGCATCATCAGAGTTTCAGGGTAAAAATAACTCAAGTTGCAAGTTGATACACTACCCTCCTTTCTTCCTGGAAACCAATCACTAATATGCGTGGCTACTCTATGGTCCCTGAAATTTACTATCACCACATCCCCCTCTATGTCTTTAGGTCGCACACCCACCCAACTACACCGTCTTACGGATATTATGTCTCCGTTCAGATATGATGGAAGGGGTCTATTATTTCGCAACCAATGGATAACTTTATTTTTAAGGCTGATGTTGGTTTCAATGTTTCCTACTGGCACAACAGGAACTCCAGTCAGAATAGTAACGTAGTTCGATGATTCTGATGGTAAATCTACATTATTTCTGTAATTTAAATTTGCTTGGTTAACTTGTGGTGCCTTCGTTAAGGTAGGATTTCTGGTGACAGAAGTTTTCAGGGGACCTGATTTAACCTTCTCTTTTTGTGAAGCTTGCATGGCCAATGGTCTAGGGGCGTTAACCACTTGGGGTAAAGATGTTTTCTGTATTGGATGTTTAGTTGCTATGAGGGAGTCCCTTGGGTTAGTTTCCTTTGGGGTTTCTTGTGAGCTTAGGGCTGCTACGATGCGATCCATATTATCCCCTAACCTTTTGGCTCTCTCTAAAAGTGGCAAATAAAAGGATTTTAGGAGGCGTTCAATATCCTCCATCATCCCTTTTACCGACAGGGCTTCTGGCACCAAGGTTGTTTTTGTTTTGAGCCCTCTTAGTGCGGCCCTCTCTACTTCCATCGATGTCAAGGTTGTTGTGATCACAGGTGATAAAGATGTATTTGGGGATTTGGCCCTTTTTCTAGCCCCTCCCTTTCTCCTTCTTTTTCTAGGCGGGGAACAATGTACACCCTTGTATCTCTTCTTTTGTATCTTTTCCTTAGATATGCTATCTGCTGTTGACAATTGTGTTTCCATTAGCGTCACCAACTCCACAGATAAATTAAATACGGGAGGTGTAGTTTTTAAATAGGGCTGAGAGGCTATATCTAATGATGATGGTGAGTTTAAATCAATTAGAAGATTCGATACAGAGGGTGGCCTATTGGTGGTAATATCCTCGTTTATTTCAGTGATATATGGAGGGGAAGATGTAGCTTGAAAGATTAAAGGGATATTTTCAGTATTAAATAACTCTGGATCTGCATCCAAACCTAAAGAAGTGTTATTTCGTAACTCTAATGTTGGTGCCTTCTTCTGGGACAAAATTTGGGGTTTATTTTTGAGGAGTTCAATAGAGAAGCGGCGCTCGGCACGTTTCTCGGCCAGCGCAATCTCCCTATCTATTTCCTTATTTGCCCTGGCAAAGTACTTATCTAGGGGTCCAAGTATGGAAACCTCTACAATAGGGGGCAGAGAGTTCTCCACACATATAGACATCCTCTTGTCTATATTCCCAATCAATTATAAACAATAATAAAACCCGATATAAATTGGCAAAGAACCCCCAAATAGTCAATGTTACAGATGGGAATAAATAGAGTGAAACAATCGCCAAAACAGCTTACTGGTGCGGAGTCGTAGGGCAACGTAAAGTCATGGACAGGATGTTAGAGGGCTGGCCCAGCCCAGCCTCCTGCAGCCGCGGACGGCCACAGACGGTCCCGCCCTTGTCCCGGGCTTCTCCCGGCGCGCTCCCGCGCGCGTCCCGCGGGACGAGGTTCCGGTCAGCCCTTTAAGCGCCTCCTGGCGCGACGCAATGATGGAGGCGGCGTCCTTGCCGCAGATGGGGCAGCTGGGAATTGAAGTCTGATGGAGGGGGCTCGGCGGAGCCAAGCCCGGCCGAGATGGAAGGCGGAGCAATGCCCCGCCCACAGGTGCAGAAACGAAGAAGGGGCTCGGCGGAGCCAAGCCCGGCCGAAGGGTGAGAGCGGAGCAAAGCCCGGCCCTAATAATAGCAGGTATGCCCAGTCAGAACGTTTCTACAAGGGGCAATCGGCCCCGGTCAGCCCTTTAAGAGCCTCCTGGCACGACGCAATGATGGAGGCGGCGTCCTTACCGCAGATGGGGCAGCTCGGATTTGAAGTCCGGTGGAGGGGGCTCGGCGGAGCCAAGCCCGGCCGAGATGGAAGGCGGAGCGATGCCCGGCCCACAGGTGCAGCATCGATGAAGGGGCTCAGTGGAGCCAAGCCCGGCCAAAGGGTGAGAGCGGAGCAAAGCCCGGCCCTAATAATAGCAGGTATGCCCAGTCAGAAAGTTTCTACCCTGTCTATTTGCTTTCTAACCTCCCGGTTTCTACTCTGTTTTTGTTGGTTTAGTGTCTCTGCGTACTTTCTCACTGCTGTTCAGTGTTAAAGTGCAAGTGCTCTTGTAAATTGTTGTGGATTGGTGATTCCATGATTGGTAATTTGATTTACTGGTCAGTCCCCAGTAGAGTGCACTGTGTTTGCCCAGGGCCTGTAAATCAAATACTGCTAGTGGGCTTACAGCACTGTTTGTGCCACCCACACAGGTAGTCCTTCAAAGGTAACTTGGACAGGCCACTGCTGTGTCCGTGTGCAGTCTAGTACTGCCATGTAGACTTGGCAAGTGCTCCCACTTGCCAGGCACTAATCTTCCATTTTCTTACATGTGAGTCACACCTAAGGTAGGCCCATGGTACCCCTGTGGGCAGGGTGCAGTGTATGTGAAAGGTAGGACGTGTCCTGATGTGTGTGGCATGTACTGTTACTAAAATACTGCCAATTTCTTTTTTCACTATTGAAAGGGTACTTTGCCCAAAGGTAAGCATGGGAGTTAATTTCTAACATCTTATAAATATAACTTCCCATTGGGACCAGTTAGGAAAATAAAGTTTAGTATGCCTGAACTCAGAATCTAAAGATACATCTTTCAGTAAAGGTGATTTTTACATTCTGTGTTTGCAAATACTAATTTTAGAAAGTAGGTATTTTCTTGCCTAGCCATCCTGTGTACCTCTGCTAGGAAGTGTATTGACTGTCTGGCTTCGGCATTACAGGGGCTGGGGATGTGCGGTGGCTCCAGAGAGTCTGGATGAGTCAGGGAAGTGCTGAATAGAACCGGGCTGCATTTAAAGTAGTGGGAGGAGATTTCCTTGCACCTGAATGGGCCTGGTCTGCTGTAGACAATGCTGCCTCTGCATCCTGCTGGGAAGCTGGGCCAGAGAGGACCAAACTAGTTTGGACTATGCACAGACACTCTCTGCCTGAGAGGACAAAGGAATTCGGAGAATAAATATTGGGGCCCAGACCCCAGAACCTTAGAATTCGCTGGAATCAAGAAACCTGACAAGAAGAAGACATGGAAGTGCTGCCAAGAGGAGTACTGCCCCTTTGCTGTGTTGTTGCTTTGTTGGTTGGCTTGTAGTTGCTGCTTCTGCCTTAGGCAGTGAAAGGACAGGACTGAACTTTATTTACTTGTGCTTGGTATTTCCAAGGGCTTGAAAGAGAGCTTGCCTCCTGTACCGAAGTCTCAGGGACTGTAAAGACTTCACCAACCTCTGGGTACCACTTCTGGAACCACTGTTTCAGTTGCCACAGAGAAGGGAAACGCAACTGATGCTGGCACTGGCTCTGTGTCCTGACGGCACTGCACAAGGCACCGTCTGCATCTTGCACCGCAACCTTGGTCTCACTGACAACCATGAACAATGCTGCAGCCACCAAGCCGCTGCTTGCACCGTGACCTGTGGGCACCGCACTCTGAACCGCCTCGTTTCACTTCGCCATCCTGGTCTCACAACGCTGTTGCTGCTGCTGACTTCGACACCTGTGACCGCATCGTGTCTGGGGGCTCCACACGTAGGTTTCACGATGCGCCGCATCATCCCACAAAGCAGTCTGGGCGGACCAATGCCAGCTCACACTAACCAGCTCTGACCCTTGCACTGCAACCTGCCAGCACAGCATCGAGCACTGCCTCTCCCTGCTCCGTAAGCATTGGTCTTACCTACGCCGTCTGGACAATCATCACCAAGCCGCTGCCTGCACCGCATCGAGAGGGCACCACACCCTGCACCGCTTACATTTTGCAATGAAACTGCAGCAGTTGCCACGACTGGCTCGCACCAATGTGCCAGCCGCAACGAGAATTGTACTGTTACCGAGTCTGTCCATGCTTTCACTGGCCTGTACCGACATGGCCTGCTGGAACTGTTAGTCTCTGTTTCTTTCAGCATTCTGGTAGCCCCGGACGGGGCTTCCGACTCATATGAACTGTGCTTTTGAGGTATTTCTGCCATTTTAAGGATAGCTTGCAAAGTATATATTTTTAAGTACTTTATGTTGGATTCTTAGCATTTTGGTCTTGTTTTGGATATATAATAATATATTGATATTGTTCTAAACTGGTGTGGTGTCCTTTTGTAGTGTTTTCACTGTATTATAGTTGGTTATGTACAGTACAATAGGCTTTACACATTGCCTATGAGATAAGCTTGACTGCTCTTGTGAAGCTGCCAAGGGAGTGAGCAGGGGTTATTTTAGAAGTGTAGCTCCCTTTCCCTGACTAGGAAGAAGAGTCCCTACTTGGACAAAGGTGCAAACCATTGCCAACTAGAGACCCCCATTTCTGATTGATTGATTGATTGCTTTATTTCGATATGCATATATCATAAAAGCAGTACAAAAAGATAAAAACAGCATGTCGAAATAAGTAAGACTGTACAAATATTATGAAAATTAAAAACACGTTAGGTCAGCATAAATTAGATAAAAAAGAATTAAATTGATGTGGACAGTCTTCTAAGTCTAATCAACCAGGCCCATTTTAAAAACTTGGCAACAGCACAAACAATAGGAGGGGCTGTATTAGTTAAAAGAATCCGAAGGGCAACGGAGTGCTGACAAGTCCCCAGTTCTCTGCAGATGGGACCAAGCCAACGTGATCTGGGGCGACCATAGTCCGGGCATTCGAAAAGGAAATGTGGCACCGTCTCTGGTTTATCCTGGCAAAGAGCACAGAAGCGTGATGTGGGCAGGGCTTTATTCCACCTCGAGCAGAGGTCGGCCAAGGGCAAGGTTCCTAGCCGGAATTTGATATACAAGGACCTATCCATAGCAACTGATATAATATCCATGTATGGCTCGTACAAGACAGCGTCTTTGAACAGCAGGAAAGCTGCGGTGGTTTTGCAGTGCTGCTGACTTCTAGAGCGCTTCACACAAACCCACTCCCAGAAAAGTTTTTTTTAAATCTTCTTTGGAGGAGCGGAGTGACTATGCCAGCAAGAGTCCAAACCTAGTTCCCCTAAGAGATGTTTTATGTCCTTCAGCCATTTGATGCTACTCCAACCATCAGCGTGCATCACTTCTGCCAAGCCTTTGGCATAGGATTGTAGCTCCGGGACCCTCCACAAGCGTGCCCAGAGCAGAAGGGGACGAAGCCGAGCCTGGTCCCTTATGGCTTTACAGCCAGTGTCCATGAGCACTGGGATGGTCGGGCTGCTCGATGGAATGGCAAGGAGATCCTTGATAAATTTGTTTTCGGCCTTGCTTAATGGGTCAACTTTGCCCAAGCCCCACAGTTCCGATCCATAGAGTGACGCTGGGACCGCACGTACTTTGTAGATCTCAAGTATAGGAGCAACACAATGTTTTGTAGAGTTATTGTACTCCTTAAGAAGGGCGCCCCCCACCCTTTTGTGCGCCAAAGTCATTTTATCAATGTGGGCAGTCCAGCTCATCGCATCATTCAGTCGGATTCCCAGATAATCAAATTCTGCCACTCTTTCTAGGGGTATAGAGTTCAGAATTGGAGGGCGGCCAAGTTTGCGAGGTGGATGCATGACTAGGTACTTAGTCTTGTCTATGTTGATGACGAGGCCCTTGGTGGTACAGAAGTCCTGGAAGCGGTTCAGCAGTGTCTGTAGACCTTGGGGGGTTTTAGAGATGAGGAGGGTGTCGTCGGCGAACAACAGAGTTGGAATTTTTACTCCTCCCAAAATGGGGGCGTCTGATGGTTCGCCCAGAAGATGATCTACCACCCCGTTAATATAGAGGGAGAATAAGGTAGGGGCCAAAACACAGCCCTGTCTTACTCCCCTCTCGACCCTGATCTTATCGGTCTTTTCCCCATTCAGCCCCCATCTAACCTGGGCATAGGTGTTGGTGTGCAGATTAATAAGGAGGTTTAGTAAATATGGGGGCATCCCTAAACCGTGAAGCACCCTCCAAAGTTCCTCCCTTGGTACCAGGTCAAAGGCAGTCTTAAGGTCAATAAAGGCCAAGTAAAGACTGCCTTTGCCCAGTACCACCACCTTCCAGTGTAATAACAAAAGCCTAAAGACCTGTTCAATAGGTCCTGTACCCGAACGGAACCCAGCCTGCATGTCGGACAGAATGTGGTTGTCGTCCACCCATTGAGTAATTCTCCCCAAGATGGTTTTCCCAGCCAATTTCTGGCTTGAGTCTATTAGGCTTATAGGCCTATAGTTCCCGGGTAAGTCCCGACTGCCCTTTTTGAAAATGGGGACCACCTCCGCACCTCTCCAGGAGTCAGGCACAGGGCCTCCCCCCATGATTGCGTTGAGGAGTGCAGAGATTAATACCCCCCATTCTTCCGGGTAAGCACGGAGGATATCCCCCGGTAGGCCATCCGGACCAGCTGCTTTCAAAGGGACCAAGGTTTTGATCTGCTTTGTTACATCCAAGGGAGAAAACAGTTCCAGGTCACGAACTAGAGTAAAGGGTGGGAGTTTAAAGGAATCATTAAGTGGGCCTTCGACAGCAGAATAGAGATTTTGGAAATGGGAGAACCAAGTCTGGGCATTGATGGTACACGTCCTCCGGGAGTCGTCAGGACGATTCCTTTTGCCCACCATGTCCCAAAAACCTTTGGCATCTTTCCCACGACTGGCAGCCAGGAGGTCCTGCCAGAAATTAACCTCCCACTCCATCCTTGCATTTTTCTGGCAGAGTGCATAGTATCTCCTGGCCTCCCTAGTCCTAGACGGTAATTTGGACTTGACTGCCTCGATGAGAAGTGACTTCGCCTCCCTACACTTCTGATTGTACCAGCCCTGACCCGATCGTAAGCTTGGTTTCCTTCCACTCGGGTGAGCTGGAACTAAAAAGAGGTCGCCAATGGCCTGAATTATGACACAGAACCTGGGTGCCACCTCCATCAGCCCTTCCTCTTGACAATCAAGATTGGCTAGGGCTGAAACCAGAAGCTGCCTAATCACAGAAGTTTTCTCCTCCGAAAGAGCTAGCTTCGCCCACTTTAACCTTCGACCACAGTTTGTAACCACTGACGGGTCCGGGGCGGGGTTGCAAGGAGATCTACTCACGGTGCTATTGAAACACCTGTGGGACAGGGTGAGGGACAGGAGATTGTGGTCACTCTCTACAGAAGGTACAATTACCATGTCCTCCACCAGGCTCCACAGGTGTATGTCAAGGAGAAAATAATCAATCCGTGACATATGCCCTGGCCTGTTGTAGGTGTGCGCCCCTACTTTGTCGGACCTAGTCCTGCCGTTGGCAGCTCTAAGACCAAACTCCATAACTAGTGAGTTGATCTGGAGGGCCACTTCAGTCCACTTTTTAATAGGACTAAGCTCGAGGGGCGGAATCCCCCACCCATTATCAAGTTCCTCTTGGTCTGCTAGGATATCCAGGTCCAGGGGCTCGAAAGTGCAGTTCAGGTCACCTGCCAGCAAGGTACAGGACCTGTGGGGAGATGAGCGGAGTTGGGCTTCCAGACAAGCTATTACTGGGGATTCTCTTCCCCCCTTAGTGCCACGGGCGTAGATGTTAAAAATGTTTAGAATAACTCTGCCCTGGGAATTTCTCAGCAAAATATTTAGGAGATCAGGGCAATTAGTGTCCCTCTCCTCCACCCTACAGTTGAGTTCAGTGGCTACCCAGATTAACAGGCCACCGGAAGGGCGGCCCCTGCCAGTTGCACTTTCTACTGCCGGCGAAAAGTGGGTGGAATAGCCCGCCTTGTGTAGGGGCACCCGACTCCAGGTTTCCTGGAACAGGCATATGGAGTATTGCTCCACACGCTCGTTCCAGTCCGGCAGCGCCAGCTTCCTCTCGAGTCCCGCCACATTCCAGCTGAAAACCCTAATCTGGGGGTCTGTTACAGCCGCAATGCTACAATCCTCGACAGGAGGTGATAAGACCACAGGACCCACACCAGGGGGACTAGCCAGAAGATTATAGGATGCCCCAGTCTCCCAATTCTCCTCTACAAGCTCGGCCGTAGTCTGAATTTGCGATGAGGAGGAGGAGCCATTGGATTTGAGGTAAGGTGTTGACTCAGCAACAAGGCTTGGAGCCACAGCGACCTCCCCGGGAACATAACTGAGTCAACAGCTCCAGGGTCCCCAGTTTGGTATCACTGGAGCTAGGCATAGCTGCTGGGGAAAAACTCCCGGGGTCGAAAGGCCGTGGACAGTGTTCTCCACAGAGAATTGGCCCCCAGGACTGCTGATATAGGTGGGTTGTCCAAGGTGAAAGGTGGGAGTGGTCATAATAGACCGTGGGTAGAAGAATGTCAAGTCGACTATGTCGATACCCGTTCCAACCGTGGGTTGACCTTGAGAGCATATTAGCTGGGCGACCCTAGCATCTTGGAAGTTTACCACCACACAATCCCCTTCAAGCGATTTTTTCCCGTTTCCAATCCATACCACCCTGCGTACACCAAGAATAATACCATCCACTCCCGCAGGCAAGGGCCTGTTGGCTTTCAGCCAGTGGATGACCTTATTCTTGAGTGCCTGATGGTTTTCCCGCTGGGTACTCCCAATAGGGGGGACTTTGGTAAGGATAACAACGTACGGGTGACACTCAGGGGGGAGGTTAACTGGGGGGCACTTTCGTCTACTATTCTGAGGAGGACCTAAAGGGGAACGGTTTATAGGTGGGACGGGGATAGATGCAACCTTAGGAGTTGATGCTACACCGCCAGTTGTAGCAGATAAAACGGCCCCAGGTTGCGAAGTAGGGCCCGTCCCTCCCTTCTGATGTTGCCTTGGGCCCTGGGTAGACACCAGGGTTGTTACTACTGGGGGAGGGGTAGCATGCACTTGAGCAGCATGAGTGGAAGCATTCGGCTTTAACTGCCTAGGACCAACCTTAGGAGCAGCCAAGATAGAATTCCCAGAGGCTGGTTGCTTGGGCGGCTGCGTCAGCTGATCTCCCGAGGGGGGTCTCACTGGAACCTCTATCCCATTAGTCTTATCTAACCTATCTGTCCTATCCTCGCTGAGCTTTGGCTGGAGCTTGAGCAGGGTTTTCAGGGCAAAAAAATTGTCCCTGGTAACCTGCTCAAAGCAGTCAAGCCTGTCCCCCAACCTCTTGACCTGGTCTATAAGTGGCAACACAAGAGACTTGACCAGCTTCTCGATCGACTCCAAGGAGGGACCCACGTTGGCCTGGTCAGGCGTTGGTGGGGCCAGCAGGGAAGGTAGTACTGTATCAATAGCAGTTGGAGCACAGATAGATGTCCCTGAAGATACAGGTCCTGCGGCACCCAGGGGGGAAGAACCCCTCTGGTGCGGGTACCTGGGATGGTTAGTACTCTTGGATGGACAGCCCTTTCGAGTATAAATTGCCCTCTTCCCCTTCCTTTTGTTAGGCTCCTGGTTAGGTCGAGTTTTAGGCGGAGGTTGTGGGACAAGAGCAGAAACCTCGGGGCAGTGTTGGGACTGAATGCCAGGGGGGCCTACTAAGGAAAACTCAGTACATGGATCTATAGGCACGGCACAGGAGCTAGTACCGTGGTTACCGGTCAGTGAGCTTTCTACCCCTTCTATACCACCCTCTAATGGTGCAATATAAGAATCCCCAGGTAGATCCCCAGGCAAGGGTGCAGGGGAAATAGAATTTTGTGGGGACAACACTATTGCTGGAGAAGGGCTTTTAGAAGGAGGAAAGTCAAAAGAAAGACGCCGTTCAGATATGGCAAGTTCGTTGTCGATGACAGCCGCCACCCTAGTCAGGAATTTATCCATAGAGCCGAACATAGTGCCCCCGGGGGCACTTTCCCCGCCACCCCTCAAGGCCTTACCGGAGCGAGTTGACATGCTGAGTTGCGGCACCACAGTGAAGCGCCACAAGTTGAAACCGGTACGGTGGATGAAAGTGGGGTGGCCCTGCCCTGCCTCCTCCTGCCCCGGACGGCCACAGACGGCCCGCCCTCTGCCCGGGCTCCGCCCGACGCCGTCCGCGCGCGTCCGCGACGCGGAGGGAGCTCCGCGATTTTGAGCACCTCCTGGTGCGCGGGACAGGAAGTGGTGGTGGTGTCCGGCCGCTAGGGATGCTGGGAACCGTAGTTCCTCCCGCGGCAGCCGAGGTGGTAGATGGCGTCGGGGATCACTAACGGCGTCAGGAGCCCAGCCCCAGCAGCAGCAAGCAGCAAGCAACAGCAGTGCCCAAGGGTGAGTGCAAACAACTTCTGCAAAGGTCCCCGCTCCACCGAGGGAGCTCCGCGATATTGAGCACCTCCTGGTGCGCGGGACAGGAAGTGGTGGTGGTGTCCGGCCGCTAGGGATGCTGGGAACCGTAGTTCCTCCCGCGGCAGCCGAGGTGGTAGATGGCGTCGGGGATCACTAACGGCGTCAGGAGCCCAGCCCCAGCAGCAGCAAGCAGCAAGCAACAGCAGTGCCCAAGGGTGAGTGCAAACAACTTCTGCAAAGGTCCCCCATTTCTAACAATATGGTAACACTGTCTAGGCAAAGAGTTCACATCATTAGTACCATTTTAACAACTAAATATATCAATAAACAACTGAAACTTAACCAGTCAAACTTTGTGAAGAGCCTTCCACTGCACAAGATCACGCATTACCACATTTTTGTACCAATTGAACTTGAAACAAAATGTTTTTTGTTAAAATCTGCAAGTTATACAGCAGATGATGGATCAAGTTGCAAATGCAGCAAATCTTTAATTATGTGGAAAAAAAATTATCACAGAATGTCATAATTCCAGTTGCCCTGACAATAACTGGTGAATTTCAGTTTTTTGTTTAAGTCAGTTCTTATCTCATTTTAACACCTAACACTAACTCTATTACACCAGCCTTAGTTTTTCAGTGAATTTCAGGTTTTTTGTAACGTAAGCTAAGATCTTATTACCATACCTAACTATAATGTCACTTTAACTTTTGTGGATTTTTAACCATATTCACAGTTATGCATATACCCAATCCTCTGGGCAACCTGCGTCCAACACCCCAGGCAGCAAAAAAAACTTCTGCACAAGCCCTTTGGCCATACACAGTGCAGGTCGGCCATAGGGCTTGCTTTGCAACTAGGCTCTGTATTGAGCCCCCCAGAGAGCATCCAACCCCTGCTGCGCATGACCTTCGGACCGCTGGCTCACTGTCTTCTCTCTCTGAGATCATTGTTACGATTCCAAAAGGGAAAGATATCCTATGACAATAGCTCCTCCTTTGCCAATCAGATCTCACCCTGCTCTTTGAGGTGTGCGTATTGGATGAATGATTTGTGACTTCTATTGTAAGTCACAAACCATTGATGTATAGCATACTGAATAGCAAGTTACACCTCGCCCTAAATGCGATTCAGTATGGGCTACAAAAACCATTTTGTGAGTCTGAAATAATTTTCAGTATACCAATAATGGATTTCTTACATACCAAAATGTCATGTTGTGGTTTTGCAATTCGCAGGGATTGCAACAGCAAAATGACTTCATACATCAGGCCCAAAATGTCTTAAGATTAATTTTCAGCAAGTCTAATTATGAAAAGATTTGTGCCCTCTATTGAAACAAGATTGTGGACCTGATTAGGATGTCGGGTGGACCGCCACTAACAGGCCAGCTGTGGTGGTCCACCCGACAGCCAGGATAGCAGTACGACCATCACATTACGATGAGGTCAGTCGGATCGCAGCGGTCGGAGGGACAGATTGATGCCTCCGAGAGGCTCAAGGAGCCAGTTGGGTGTCGGTTGGAACGTACCTACAATGGGGGCGGTGCATGTGCAGGCACTGCCGAAGGGATTACAATGTCCCTTTCCAACAGCCTTTTCATGGTGGTCCCAATGCCATGGAAAGGCTGTTGAAAAGGAAATTGGGGGACCCTAGGAGGGGCCCCGTCCCCTGTAGGACCCTGTGACGTGGCCTAGTGGGCACACGTGGTGCACCCCCAAACAACCATGCACAGTGTCCCCGGCACCACATGATGCCTGGCACATGGTGCATGGATGTTCAAAAACAACACCTTTTTCTATTGCGGTTTGTGCTGCGGCCCTTTTCCAGACCTCAGCACAAGCCACAATGGAAAAAGGGATATTTACGACCGCATGTATGGCTGTCATATTGTAATTGGGCTGTTGAGCCCGCGACGCCTTGTCAGAAGGTCTTGAGCCCGAAACGTTGGAGGGCATACGATCGTCCATCCGGAATGAAGTCCTGTGTTCTTTTCTACCCTTTCCAGACCTTTGAGAGAATAGGATGAACTATTGTAATTATAATCACAAACCAATGTTGAAAATGAAAGGCTATTACAAATCACATGCCTTTTGGAAGAAAATAAATCTAAACAATCAATAGTTCTGACCTTGGGAAGTGGGTGGTTTTTTTGCAATCATATGTAATATGCATAAAAAAATGGCAAAAATATGAAAATTGTAAAAATAAAGAAATTAATCAGCTGCTCAGGAACATCAGCCCTGCACTTTTTTTCAGGTGAGCCAAGCTTTGTACTGTGGTTAGCAGAAGTAAATGTGGATCACACTTAAACACTCTAATGGATGAAAATAGATGAACGACAACCCCTTCATGAATCTATATAACTATGTATGGTTATTATGAATTTTTAAGACAATATATGCCCATTGAGATTGCTAAAGCTGTCTCTAGCCAGACCTAATGAAGTCCAGTATGTAGCCGTTATTGTGCATGGGGTGATTTGTAAGATGCTAATTGATCTAGGGAAAGCACTGTCAGAGAGCCTGTGAGTCCTCACATGGTCACACTTAAATGAGTCCCCTAAGACCACAGTGTGATCACACCCTACAGCATTCTCATCCTCTAAACCTAGTAAAGCGAGAATGTGTGCCAGTGACATTAACATTCTTTTAAAAATGCCTCATCTGATACCTTTCGAAAAAAGAAAGCAAGTACCAAGTGTGATTAATTGTAGCTTAGTTGGGTTTTTGGATAAAGACTTGAGCTCAGAAGTACATTTGCGACCTTTGTCAAGCAACTAGTGCAAATATACAATATTGCATGTTAGGCCATAATTGTATAATATTTCCAGATTTTAGTACATGCAATAAATGCCTTTTGGATAAAATGAGTTGAAGAAAGCAAAGGACGCTATACTTCTCATGACTGTGGAGGGGCAGGGCAACGGCCTTGTCTCATGACATTGTGAGTTTACATCAAGGGAAATCCCCCATTGTAATTAAAACTATAACCGAGCTAGAACTGTGGCCTGGGAACAGCATACCAATGTTTGCTTAATTATATGCCCCTATCAGAAATTGATTTGAATCTGGTTGTTAATGATACTCATAAAGCGAGTTCTCTGAATCTAAACTAACTGCGAACATAAAATGCAGCCATATATGGATGTCTGGCGCATTCCGAATACATATCCAATGTTTAAATAGCCAGAGAGCAGCACATAATGTAACATGTCCGACGTGTTGATAGCCATAAACGCAGCCTAAGTTGCTCCCTCGCTGTTATTTAATTCCTTCCTCTGTATTTTTCCATCCGCAGCTTGCATGCAACATGCCTCCAGGCCAACGTTTACAAGTGGTTTAACGTATGGGAAACCTTTTGTCATTAATTGGTGGTGCTGCTGCTAACTACACATGGATTGCTTCTTGATTTTGTAAGTCCAGGCCCTGCCATACGTGCAGTACGAGCTCGTTTAATCCTGCCATATGTTCGCCCATGCTCAGGTTAATATAAAAGCCACTGGGTGAGTGCGTTGCAGGTATTAGTAATTAGCAGCGGTACAAACTCTTAACACTCTCCACTTATCATAGGTCCTGGGTAATGCAAATTACGCAAGCGAAGCACATGAAATTTCACATTTCGCGATTTTACATCCTTTTGACTCTATGAAAAACTGAAGATGGCACAACAGAACCGCGCGTGCAAGACATTTCCTTGTCGAAAAAATACACTGCTAGTACTTCGTGTGACTTTAACATCCCAGATACGTACTCACGTGCAGCTTTCATTCGAGATACTTCTAAGCATTACTTTGCGTATTTTTACATAATCACAAAATTTCACGAAAATTACAACTTCGCAAACACATACACTTATGTTAAATGTAATGTACACAACTGTTCTAATTAAAAAAAATATACAATGAGGGCAAAATAAGGAAACTGTGATGTAAATCAAACTGAACTGAAAAGATTTTAATAATTGTAACACCGACTACCAATATAATTCTTTTGTCTTAAGTCATATCGTGATTAGTTTGCAATTTGAAGTGGAAGGGCATTTTTAATGACAGACAGAAGAGGTGTGAGTTCAGAGCATTTAAAATGCTGAGCTTTCAGTTCGTTTTTGTCAAAAACAGGTAATGATCTGACTAAATAAAATCAACAAAAGCCCTTATGGTTTAAAGTAACGATTTATAGAGAGGCATATCAGTAAAGTCTTGATAGCAATTACTGAAAACACTGGGGGGGGGGCTGATCCAGAAGAGGGTGGTAATTCCCTAGATTTCACTATTAGTTTGCTGTGTGGTTATTTAGTAGAGGCCACTGTCAGTGTATCCTTTATACAGAATTTAAAGCAGGAAAAGGGGGCTCATTCACTCTCACAGTGGGGCACAAATGTGTACAGTATAGTCCATTCTATGTAAGACTCATAAGGCCATTCCTTCTCAAGGATATTGTCACAGTACAAAGTTAAATACATAGGTATCAATGGGCTGCATAATCTTTTGTGCTAATGGCACAGTGCATGTATGAAGGTATGCACGGGATGAGTAAACCAGACTTCCAACCAATGTATGATAAATTGGCCCCTACTTCTGTATTGTATTGTATTGTAATTGCATTTATATAGCGCTTACTACCCCTGACGAGGCTTCAAAGCGCTTTTTCGGCGAGTAGCATGCTACTCCGGGACCTATAGAGGATTAGTGTTGAATTAGTATAGTGAAACATTCAAGTACATTTTAAGTGTTGGATAGGTTAGTCAGTTATTTGGATTTGGAATGATAGCAGAAGGATTGAGGAGGAAAAAGATTTGCATTTATAAAGCGCTTGTTGACGCACGCTATTCAGCAAGCCCATAAAGGATTAGTAGTGAATTAATATTGTGAAATATGAAGTAATTTCAGTGGTGGATATTTAGTCAGATTATTTGGAGTGAGAAGGAAGCGGAGAGATAAAACGGGAAGAAAGGTTTGCATTCATATAGCACTTTGTTACCCCTGATGGGTGTTGAAGCGTTTTTCTGGCGAGTAGCATGCCACTCTGGAACCCATAAAAGATTAGTGTTGAAAATTAGTATAGTAAAATATGAAGTAATTTGAGTAGTGGATATGTTATTCAGTTATTTTGGTAGGGAAGGGAGGTGGCAGGATAGAAGAGGGAAAGAGGTTTGTATTTATATAGCACTTGCTACCCCTGATGGGGTTTTGAAGTGCAAGTAGCACTCTACTCTGGAACCCATCAGGATTAGTGTTGAATTAGTATGGTGAAACATGAGAGTAATTTTAGTGGTGGATATGTTAGTCAGTTATTTGGATTGAGACGGGTTGGGAGGGGTAGAAAAGAAAAAAGGTTTGCATTTATATAGCACTTGTAACCACTGTTCCCAATAACCTGTGCGCCTGCGCTCGCGCGCATTGAAGGGACCCCAAGCGCGCAGTGCTCATTATTTAGCGCGCACATTCTGAGACTGTTCGCGCCGCCGCTTTTAACATGCGAGCGGCGCGAAAACCCATAATTTTCTGTTCGCGTTCAAGTGCAAATGGCCCTTGCACTTGCTCTATTCCTTTCCTGCCTGTGCACCGCTGCGGGGCTGATTGAGGGCCATTGAGTTAGTATTCATATTAATTGCAGCGCACACGGGCTGCAATCAATATGAATACTACCTCAATGGCCCTCAGTCAGCCCCGCAGCGGTGCACTCTTAAGAAAAGAAAAACAGTTTCAAACACGACGTGTGCTTTAGCACACGCGGTGTTTGACACTGTGATTTTCTTTTCTGAACAGTGCACAGATGCGGGGCTGATTGAGGGCCATTGAGGTAGTATTCATATTGATTGCAGCCCGTGTGCGCTGCAATTAATATGAATACAGATGCTGAAGAGAAATGGAGGAGGCGCCTGTCGGACAGAGGCTCGGAGAGGAAGAGGGCGGGGGATCCGAGCAGGGGAAGAGAGGCCGGAGCGAGAGGGGCATTGCTGCCAAGGTTTAAGATTGCCATGTGTGACATTTTCATAATTTCAGGGCAATTATGAGTGCTATTTCAAGGACTATGAGTGACAATTTATCGTGAGGAAAATCAAGCAATGAAAACAAGGGAAACATTAAAATATTAGAAATTACAACGGAGAGTGAGGCTGAGGCACGCACAGATAACAGGCTGTATTTCATTATGTAAAGACTAGTTTAGGAGCCTCAATCCCAATAAAAATCATTACCCCGAGCTGGGTGGCCGACCCCAATCGGTGAGCGGTGCCCCTACCTGCCCAGCAGCAGGCACCAGATCACATCAGCTGCTGCAGGCAGCCTGACACTGAGCTACAGGCGCTTCTGACAGTGACCTCCGACTCAGCTCTGGAGTTGCTGTTGGATCCGGGCCGACACTGCAGGCAAATATAATGGTAAGGGACCCAGCACCAGCACGAGGACCTCAGATTCCAGACCCTGTCCTCTCACTACATTTGTGTTAACAATGACAAAAACTCAGGGCTGGCAACTGGTAAAATACTGTCTACTTACGGATCTTTAGTCAGATTGGCCCGTCAGCGAGTCACACTGCAACAATGCAGCTGTGTACTCAGGCCGCGGAAATCTGCCCTGTTCTTAGACTTTGGTCCAGGTTGCTGGCTGTCCTCGGCCGGCTCGGAAATTATAATTGAATGGCGCTGATCATAAATAGAGCAGAGCACCGGCGGCCCGGCTGGTCATGTGGAAACAGTAGCATTTTAGACCGAGCTGCAGCATGATTCTGGACGGCCTAAGTTCCTCGCAACCAAACTACCCGCTCTGGCAGTGTCAGCCAGCAGGACGTGACGTACTAGTACTACCGCTGCCCCTCGGTAAAAGCTATAGGGATGCATAGTTTTAGGAATACAGAGGAGGCCTTTTGAGAGCATGCAATCAGAAGATGTTAAATTCTAAAAATAATTATGCTATTTGCATATGGGATTTCGCATTGCACTGTAGTATTTGTATAGCACTTAGTCCCCCTCACTCCCCAATGTGGGGTACCCAAGCGCCTACTTACACAGACTGCATGCTACTCATGTCCAAGTCATACACTTGGAGTCATACCAATATCAGAAACCTCATTTGCAATATATTAAATCAAGACTCTGTACATTAGCCTAGGAGCTGTTTTTTTCGGTTGTACGTTGTTTGGAGGCTTTTGCTACCAGCCTTTGCCAAACACAGATTGCCAGCCTTTGTCGTGGGCCCCTCCTTCCCATAAAATCAGGAAAACATAGGGTCTGGGCCTCTCTCTGACGTCACGTGAGTGACCCGGCCGCAGAGGGAACCGATGTCAGAGAGGCCCTACAACATGAAACATGCAGTTAGATACCTCAAACGGCGCCGGTCTGGCCACCTATTACACCTTCTGAGCATTACTACCAGCTAGCACCTGATCGCGCGGTGTGAGACACAGGCTGGTAAATTTAACATATTTCAGCTGCAGATGGGAGTCCGATTGCGGTGGTTATGCCTCTCCATTGCCATTGGCGGCAGCAATACAGACTCTGCCAAGGCCAGCCAGGAGGCGGCAGGCACTGGCAAGATCAGGGCACAAACCACTGTGGGCCACTGGAATAGGAGTTTACCTCCCGGTGGCTCCAGCCCGACTCCAGTGTTTTTAAGGATGGACAGTGAGTTCCCCCACTCACAGGTAGCCATAGCCACGCCGCGATCACTGAGACAGAAGCCATATCACACACTGTGCAATTAGCAGGACACCTTGCAATACCTGGATGCCCGTGTTATCTTTCTTATTAGCACACCAGCTTGAAAACACACCTCCTGCCCAGCATCCAATGAGCACCAGACAACTGGCAAATGCCTGAAGAAAAGTGAGCGGCCATAGACATGATGCAGACACCCATTTATGATCTACCTCAGCCAGCTGGGCACTCAGCTGCTCCCCCAGGCCGCTGCAGATTTCGATCTCCTTCAGCTCCTCCTGGGTGTTAATAATCCAGTACTGTATAGGCAAAATTAGCATTACCGGCGACGACCGTGGTACGTATCAGGGCTATAGGGCAGTTTGCCGGGGCCGTCCAGTGAAAGGCTGTCCAGGCAGCCTCTGCACCCCGTGTCACTCACTCCTCTCTGTCTTCCTTGGCTGGCTATGGCAATTATTAGTTGATCCGTTCTGAGGAGCTGACAGCACGCTGAATTTGGCCCATGCATGCCTTGTGAGCTGCAGCAGGCAGCGCGATGCTGCGGGCCACGCCATGATTGAATTTGGCGCCTACTGCATAGCCAGCCCCTTACAAACTCAACTCGAGTCTAGTCCAAACCCAACCCCGGCCCGCCTCGTTTCCTGTTCCAGGGTGTGAGGTTACATTATCTACCCCGCAGTACCACAAAGCTGCCTGGCAGATTGTAACATTGTAGCAGGGCACGAGTAAGCGCACAATCTGTTAACTCTTTAGTGTTACAGTCCGAGCCTGGCAAGTGAAGTCTGCTGCAGCCGGGCCGGGCACATGGCACAGAGGTATCAGAGGCGCTGTTTCAGTGCTATCAGCAGAGTGGCAAAAAATGCGTGACAATGCATTTCAGTGCGGTCATGCGGTAACACCACACTGAAATGCGTTAGCGTCACGCCTGATGCGTGATACTTGACAGGACTGGAGGGGAGGTGCTGCAGAGGCCAGGATCAATCATGGCGAACTCGGGACTGCAGATGATTGGCTTCGTACTGGCGCTGCTGGGCTGGATTGGGCTGATCGTGCCCACCATCCTGCCCCAGTGGCAGATGACCTCTTACACCGGGGACAGCATCATCACGACCATCGCCGTCAACCAGGGGCTGTGGATGAGCTGCGCCATCTAGAGCACGGGCCAGATGCAGTGCAAGGTGTAAGACAGCATCCTGGCGCTGTCCGGTTCTCTACAGGCCACGCGAGCGCTGATGGTGGTTTCATTGTGGTGTCCGCTGTGGGCATGAAATGTACCAAGTGTGGTGAAGACGACAAGGTGAAGAAGGCACGCATCGCCATGACCGGGGGCATCGTCTTCCTGCTGGGAGGTCTGGCTGCTCTGGTTGCATGTTCATGGTACGGCAACACGATTGTGCAGGACTACAACTCCTTCACCCCGGTCAAGACCAAATATGAGTTTGGATCTGCAATCTTCATTGGCTGGGCAGGGTCGTTGCTGGTGGCCCTCGGTGGTGCTCTGCTCGCTTGCTCTTGCCCAAGGAAGTCTGGGTCCACAGGCCGCAAGTACCCCAAATCGAAGGCAGCGAAGGAAGGCACAAGTGCTTTTGCAATCCCTTGTGTCTTATAATGCAGATGTTGCAGATGGTCATATGGTTGGATAATGCCTCCAGGATTGGGTTATATAAATGAAAATGCGAGGCATCAGCTAAACATGCATGTGTGCTCCATACAGTCCATGAGCATCAGTACATTAATAGATTAATAAAGTGGAAATGCGTGTGACTATGAGGAAATTGTATCTGATTAAAAGCCCTGAAGTTACATTAGAGCTCATGGACAGAGGGATAGCCAAACATTAAGACTGCAAGAGAGAGGAGTGGGGAATAAAGGCACAAGTGTAAACATGAGAAAGGGATACATATAGAGACGAGATGTAATGAGAAACATGTTAAGAAGACAGAGATGAGAAATAGAAAGGAAGCGATTCGAAAATATTAGGAGTAGTATGAAGGCCTAAGGGAGAAATTAGATCAAAAGTGAAGGATCAAGAGAATCGAGAGGATAGGAATTGACATGTCCTTCAAAGGAATATAGAGATTCTGAAGAATAGTTGGTGACAGCGAGCGACATCAAGAAATTAACTTTGAGGACAAGACGGAAAACCATGCTCCATTCCATTTGTAGGTTTGCCCCACTCTCTATAGTTTGGTCTCTTCTCCCTCCCGTACTTGCTCCAGGACTAGGCACTTTGTTACAGGGCGAAAGAGGGCTCTGGTGTCTCCTTGCTGACTTCTCCCTCCAAATTGTGGCTCGTGAGTCCTTTATTTTGTGTCGGTCAAGCAGATTAATAAAGCATTTGCAATGCAATAGGTCTCGTATATCCGAGAGTTTCAGCTATGAGCATTGTAAAATGACAATGCCTTTTATTTACTTTTTTAAAGTCAGCACATAAATAAAAGGCATTGTCATTTACAATACCAGTAGCTCAAACTCGTCGTAAATGTGTGACCTATTGCAATGCAAATTCTTGTTTTATAATGTTTTTCCCATCCTGCTGGAGTCTTGCGGGAGTCAATGCGGCCCCTGTACTCCTGTGGGCCTGAAAATGTTTCAGAATGTGGCCCCAGGGGGATCTCTCCGATATAAAATACTGTATATAATATCTGTTTTAATATTCAGAAATTTGCACACGTACAAGAAGTAATACTTTTAGAATGTCAGAGTTTTCTTTATGTGAAAGAAAGAGTATGCTGATATCTTGTAATAGCTGTGATGATGGGGCACGGAGGGCCTGGAACAATGTAGCGATGCATCACCCCGAAGTTAATAAAATGCTCACTGCCCACATCCACGTCCTTTTGGAGTTTATATGATTGCATAATATTGCTTGCTATTTCCAGTCCTTATAAATGAGGCGTGGTATATAAAGGGCCATACAAAAGCACATTATTGTTCCTGCTATTATTATTAGCACACCAGAAGAGGTTGGGCATCAGAGAGAATTGTGGGACAGGTGACAATGAGACAGAAGCCAGGGCGGAGGCAGGCCGATTAGGGAATAAGTACCAAAAAGAGAACCGAGGGTGGAGGGTGAAGGTGGGACAAAGAGGTACTGCGCCGTTGTCGGTAGTAGCTGAGCTCTGGTGGCATGGTGCCACCCCTCCCACAGTATGCCTCACGGCAGCTGGCAGACCATAGATATCCACCAACACCAGCTCCTTGTGCTCGGACCAGTGACACTGTAACTCCTCTCTCTCGGCCTTCACTTCATGCGCCACCCACCGCCCTAGCCAACCACAGGCTGGGATTTCTCATCCCTGCTGCGGCGACAGCTGTTGTTTCAAAGGAGGCGACAAAGGAGAGAAACCGCAGCTATACCGAATGTGCATGAGCAACATTTCAGCGCCGGTGCACTACCAGAAATCAAGGGACCCAGAAAGACATAACCACACCTACGTAT
Organism: Lissotriton helveticus; assembly: GCF_964261635.1. Classification (NCBI taxonomy): domain Eukaryota; kingdom Metazoa; phylum Chordata; class Amphibia; order Caudata; family Salamandridae; genus Lissotriton; species Lissotriton helveticus. The sequence goes on from NC_136073.1 coordinate 406,664,635, forward strand.
AAAAGCAGCGGAACAACAGCCGGGCAAAATGATAGCTGCCTCGAAAGAAAACCAAAGTATGAACGCACTTCTAGATGACATAGCCTCATTCTATAACCATGGTTAACGTCACTCAGCAGATTTAAACAAGCATAAGCCTCTGTGTATCCAAATTGCAAATCTGCCTTAAGACCCTTAATGTGGCGCCGTGTGTGTGTAAAAGCTCCGGTATTTTCAGTTTTTTAAAACAAAAGTTTGGAGGGATATTTGGCGCTTCACACACGCGCGGTCTGGTTTCTGGCGCACATTGCCATGGCTGCAGCGCACAGAGACCCTAAACTGCCGCACACAGAGGAAACAAATTAGAGGGAACATTGCTTGTAACCCTGATGGGGTGTTGAGACTCTTTATTGGCGAGTAGCACGCTACTCTGGAACCCAATAAAGGATTAGTGGTGAATTAGTATAGTTGAATATGGAATTTGAAAAGTGGACAGGTTAGTCTGTTAATCTTGATTGAAAAGGAAAGTGGAGGGAAAAAAGAGTGTAGGATTTTTTTTTTGTTTTTTGTTTTTTAGATTAGAAATAAAAGGTGAAAATCCTTTTGTACAAATGCCAGTTCTGTGCTCCTAATGTCACCTGTAGCTTAATGTGCCAAGGGGTTTAAACATTTGCAAACCCTCAGATTTGGTAAATCTGACGGTGTGCGACAGCTAAAACACATTTTTATAAAAACAAATGTAATGATTCAGAAAAGGTTTTCCAATTGTATACGAAACATTAAGAAATTGTTATTTGTTTTTTCCAAATACTGATTCCTTTAGTTATGTATTAACGATTTGCAACTGAGATCCGGTAGCAAAACATATAGGGACTGATTTAGAGTCTGCCAGACCCACAGTGGCGCAGCAGTGGTAGTCCACCATTTTGCCTATTACAACCTTCACCGTAGTATCAGCTGTGGACTTCCGGCTGAACCAGGGAACAGTGGTTGCCTGGCGGTGGCACAGCTGCGCCACAACCTAACATGCTGAGCCAGTGACGTAACGAAAGTTTAAGGGGCCCCTTGAAATGTACATGGAGGGGCCCCCACTCCTGATTTAATCCGGAGCGCTCAGACCTGAGTACTGTGCTTAGGGGGCCCCCTGCAGCGGGGGCCCCACGCACCACAGGGTATGAGGAGGCCTGTATTATGCCCCTGTGCTGAGCGGGGACTGGGGCAGTCCTGCTCAGCATATTATGAGTTCCTGCACCACCAGCCATTTCAAGGCAAAGCTCCACCATGAGAAGTGCCCACGTGCCCCACGCAATGGCGATACAAAAAGGGGGGGCACAAAATGTGCCACCCCTGTCTGTATCCGTAGAAAGTTACAGCACAGCATGGACATCCACGTCCATGCCGTGTTGGAACTGTTTTACCGTTCCCAATGTGGTGCCTGTTTTCCAGGCACCGCCATGGAAAGGGCAAAGGACCACCTGCCGTATCATGAGTTGAACTCTTTCAAATCGTAATATGGTGGTCGGTCCTTACGCAGGTTTGGCATATCTTTGCCGGCACTGAGCCAGTGCAACTGAGTCAAACTCGTAATCACCCACTTATATTGTACTACGAACTCAAAGGAAAACCCTAAGCAACTCCTACCCCTTTGTGAATGGTAAAAACATTTTTTTAAGAGTAGGCAGTGGTCTCATGGATCCCTGCCCAATCTTAAAAAAAGTTTATAAACATTTTAATTTTTTTGTTTTTTACAAACATCCTGGTTTCCATTTAAGAAAATGGGCTGCATTAAAAAAAGATTGGTTTATTCAAAATCAATGACAGAAATGGTGGCCTACAGGCCCCAGCAGGCCACCACACCAGTGATTGCAGCCAATTGGAGTTGGTCGCAATTTCCGATATGCCTCATGCTTATGTATTAACACATAAGTCAGTTAGTAAACTATGAATGCATTCGGTAAAAGTCAGTGAGTAATTGCTACCCCTTTCACCAATGCATTCTTTGTAAATGAGGCCTTTAGTTATTGTACCTTTTCTCCTGGAGGTACTGAAGCTGTATGAGAGCAATTTATCTTACTTTCTGCTAAGACAAAACATTCACAGAAATGTGCTCCACCATCTTTGCTTGGGTGTCACCCCTATTGTAGCTGACTGCCAAAATCCCACTGATCCTTTTCGTGGTAAATTTTTGTTTGGATTACTTTAACACTATATAAACTGGGCTTTAGGTCAGTGCTCTCTTCAAGGCCTAAAGAATCAATAATCATGCAGTCAGGATTATAATAATGTAATGGATGCAGTGTAGAGTACATGCTCTGATGATCCTACACTTAATTGCCAATTAAAATCAGATCCTAGGAGGATACCACTATACATTGCAGCGGATGCAGTGGCCAAGGTCAAATGGTTTGAGGGGCTCTCAGTACCATAATTTGTTTCTGTCTTCTACTGTCCAGTAAGGGGCAAGGTAGGCCATTTCCTATATTTGAATGAGGACCCAGTGCATCCTCTCTACACTACTGTCAAATCCATCTCAGGGCTATATCAAGTTCAAAGCTATAAATAGATTTTCCATTTATGACTCAAAATGTCTTCGACCTCTGCTAACCAATTCTGCTCTTGCATCTCAGCTTCAAAGGCCAATTACAAATGCAAAATTGTCAGTCACTATGAGCATCAGACTTCCTCTCAGAGGAATCATCACTTAGGGCCTGATTCTGATGTGGTTAGGAAAGCATTCCCACCTAGGGCCTGATTCTGATGCGGTTAGGAAGGCCTCCTAACAGCATTTGCTCCTTCCAAATCGGATCAGGAATGTGTCTTCCCGACCGAGGGCCCAATTATGATGCGGTTAGGAACAAATGCTCCCACTGAAGTCAATGGGAGTCCAACCAAATTGTAGCGGGAAATATCCGGATGCATCGTACTCTGTCGGTGGGACTCTCCCGTTCTGAGTGGATCAGAAACCATTTCCAAACCGATTTGGTCGGGAAGCTTTCCAACCCACTTTAGAATCTGGCCCATAATTGGTAATCAACTGTAGGCTTGCATACTATATATTTTTAAGTTTTATTTTTCAGTAAAATATATATATGTTTTAATGTTCCCAATATTCTACCATGCAGATGTCTCCGCCCTGGCTGCAGAGTCCTTATATTTAAAGCATCTTTATTCGATTCACAGAATCATCAAAGAAATAAAAACACATCATTTCCTTAAAATAGAGTACATAAATAGATTAAAAGACGATGTATAAAAAGTACAATAATTGGTAGTGTAAACATTGGTTGACAAAGTGCAATTCCCTAACATTCATATACAGACCACAGTGCAACTTCATTGATCCCAGGAGCAAGAGGATGAGAACTTAGATAATCATGCAAACTCTTGATGGTTATATCAATTTAGGCCCTCATAAAGTATTCTTCAACATCAGTAATAAATACACCTAACAGAACTATAGATGTATAAAAAGCATAATCTTACGGTGTTTCATCGACTATGATTTTGCCTTTAGCTATAAGGTCTTTAGTGAAAGATTGTATGAATACAATTGATTTAATAAAATTACAATTCTCAGACAAAACACTAAGGGCATATTTTGGATTATTCCTTCTCTATTTAGAATGTTATGCCTCGCTTTAATCTAATAAAATTGACTGACAGTAAAAATCTGCTCACTCCAAATACAACCAATCTAGAGGTGTACGTTTTGAAAATTCGCAGCATTTCAATATACTGTCTAGTACCAAGGTTCCTGCCCAAGCGTCGTATCCACCTTTTTCTTGGCATTTCATAAAGGGTACAGAAGAATAAAACGTGGGCAATATCTCGGTGCAAATACAATCAATATCCTCACTAGCCTTTTTACCCCACCTAGATGTAAATTTCTTAATTAATAGCGTACCATATCTAAATTTTAGGTAGAGTATTTTGGCTAGTAGGGGTTCAATCTCATCCAGAAATGGTTCAAAGGAGGGGCTTACTTTAAAACTTAAGAACTGATTAGTCAATGAACCATATTTAAGGCCTATGATAACACTCTGGTCAATAAAATTCCCAAAGATGGCCTTGCATTCCTGTTTTGAATCGGGAGTAAGCTGGTCCGGGTTTTCCCAATACCTAATCAAGCCCAGATTCAGGAACCACCTACGGATATGGGCCAGCCATGGAAAAGTGATGAAAGTATCAAGGGCAATCAGTTCACTTAATGTCTGCTTGTATACATATAACTCTTCCTTTGTCCATATTCTGATCCAATATGAGAGCGACATCCAAATCCGGATGCATTGTACTCCGTCGGTGGGACTCTCCCGTTCCGAGTGGATCAGAAACCATTTCCAAACCGATTTGGTTGGGAAGCTTTCCAACCCACTTCAGAATCGGGCCCATAATTGGTAATCAACAGTAGGCTTGCATGCTATACATTTTTAAGATTTATTTTTCAGTAAAATATATATATATTTTTAATGTTCCCAATATTCTACCATGCAGATGTCTCCACCCTGGCTGCATAGTCCTTATGGTACAGTATTTTAGGTAAAATATTTCTGGGAATTCGTTTTATATATTTACTTTAAATGAGGAACAAAATAATAAAATGCTACAACACAATTACATTACTTATTTATCAAAACTTTAATTAATGGAGATATATTAAGTTAAAAGAAATATATATTTTCTGAAGTTTAAATTAAAAAAAACTTTCCACATAAAGAACAAAATACACAAAAAAGTATTATTAAAATTGATGTGCAGATTTTATTAAAATTGATATAATTCTTTTTAATTATTTTATTGCTATATTATTTTAAAATATCAAATAGGCTAGTAAAATATGTTTTCTTAAATAATAAATAAGTACAATTTGTATATACCTCTAAACTTTTTTTATATACATTTAGTTTTGAACTCTTAAATAATTGAATTTAATTTAGCAATATTTCCTTTGAGGTTTTATTTTAAGTCCCTATCTCTATTTTATTCTATGGAAGGGTTTTGCAGTGCCAGCAGTGGGCCATGCATAGGGCTGGACTCCTGTTTTTTGTTTTAGAAGTAACTTACACTTCGAATTTGTGAATACCAAAAAGTATTAAGCTTGCAAAAGTGTAAGCTTACTCAAAAGTGTAAGTTACCTTTGTGAATCATGCCCTAAATTTCTACTTTTAACATATTATGTACATCTCAGCCATGTGATTATGAGACATCGGTATGTGAGGATGCTTGTGTTCAAGTGGGGCAGAAGAACATGTGTTTACTTTGTGTGCATGAGAAGCTACTATTAGAGGTGGGGATATTCTTTTATTATTATACGAAAAGCTTGAATTTGTAGGGATAAAACGTTACTTGGCAAAAATGACACACTTTTATTTAGGAAAACTGATTTTTTTTATCCAGTATTAAAAGTTGATATTTTGGAACTACCAGAAAGTGGGTTATACATTTGTGAAAAGGGCAGTCTCGCCAAATTAATAACCATACACAGGATAGGCTATACCACAGTTCATTGCAAATCTTTTCCATATCCTGCTAGCTGTGACGCAAGCAGCAAGCAATTCCCCAGACATATACATATTAAGACCAAGCAACACCAATACATTTAATATCAAGTAAACAACACAATAACATTCTCAAAACTATTTACAAATCTAGACAATAATATAATCAGCAGAAAGTCACTGAAGCTGTCAAAATCAAATAAGGTCAAAAGGAGACATGGATGTTCCAAGTTCACAGCAGAATTTGCCTAATAAAAGTAAAAGAGCACTTGCAAAATATCCATTTGCAGTTGGCTGGGACCTAGGCATGATTTCTGGTGGACAATAATGAAGCAGTGGTCAGACACACCAAGTGGATTACCTCAGTCCAAATGTTTACCTTCGGACTTGCGACTGGGAGTGGGCAGAACTGGCAGAATTTGACTCTGCAGAATAGCCTTCTGACTGTGAACGGTTGTTACTGGCGCGACCACCGGATCTCGGCAGATTTCGCCGGGTGGCCGCCTAATGACTGGAAATTGCGCTGAGGTAATCCAAATCTCGCTCATCAACTTATCTTCCTGGTTAGTAAGAAAAAATTTGGCTGGAAATCCGCATAAGCGACATCAAAATTCCAGCAATTCTAAAGTAGAACGGATATTCTGACCACCCCTACATAGGGCCTGATTTTGAGTTTAGCAGGCAGGTTATTCCATCTGTATTATTACATATGCATTATACCCTACTGCACTTTTAAAAAGACCGATGGAATATCTGTCACTTTAAATTAAGCCTTACATCTCATTTTTGGAGGTCAAAGTCTTCCCGCAGGACAAGGTTGATGTTCAGAGTACCTTGAAGTCAGTTACATCATTGTTGAGTTCTTGTCTAATCATATTTTTCCTGGGAAATATCTGTGGTCTTGTCATGCTCAATGTTTTTTACTTCTGATTTACTTTTTGCTTTTTGACATCAACCAGCAGGGTAAGGATGGAAGCTGTCACTGGGTGGGGTTCCATAACACAACGTATACTTATGACAAGGTTCTGGTGAATCTGATCTCAGTGTGGCAAAAAGCACTGAGCAGAGCAAATCTGATTTCTTACTGAGTTAGGGAGTGCTTTGCCTGGGGAAGCCTCAGCACCATATCCTGCTCCTAGGTGATGGAAAAAGCAGTACATCCTACTTTACTCTAACAGCTGGGAAAGTTCCCGCTAGTCACCCCAGCAAGCCTTAAAGTAGGCTTTCTTTACACCAGGTCTCTCTCTAACTTGGGCCCCTACAGGGTCCAGACTTCAGTGGCCAGCTCAGCCTTGTTGGAGTCAAATGTTCTTCTGCTTTTCATGTCCCTGTGGCAGGTGGCTAGCCACGTGGCCGATAGAGGGAGGTTTCACTCCATGTGTGCCAGCAGGATTAAAGAAATCCTAAGTCTCTTTTATCCAGCTTCCAGGCTATATGCTTCATTCCAGTTGTTATCTTTCCAGGTCCAGGAAAGTTCTGAGAAGGAAGTGGTGGGGTACAAGTCTCCTGAATCATGTTCACTAGACAGTGTTTGTAGATTTCCAATCATCCACTCCAAACTATTGCCATGCAAATTCCCTACTATCGGTCAGCATTTCCTCTTTGAGTAACTGGAAATAATCCCAGAAGCCCTTAATCCAAGAGATATATCCTCTTTCTATTTCAGAAAGGACTTTGTCTCTCCACTAGACTCTTCTATGTTGAGGCGAGGTGCCCTCCCCTCTGTCATGGTCCAAACTTGCTCTCGCCCCTTGTGAGTTGAAGTCAAAGCATTTAGGATGAGTCTAAAAAGAATGGGATCAGTCCCTGTCAGCCCCATTTGGCATCACCAAGCCAAAACTGTTCTGCAAAGTATTATTGTCTCATTCCTAGGTGGCTAATCCTTGTTAAGTGACCAGTTGTTGACAATATTTCTTCCTTCCTGGGTCCAAAGACCATGCTATTACCCTCAAGGAGCAGAGTTAGTTCCTAGCCAGGAATGTGTATTTGGTGTTTGGAGTAGGGCTGAGAGGCAAATTGGTTCTAAACCTTTTTGCTTGCAGGCACGACAAACAACATTTTTAAAAGACATTTTTCCACATAATTTAAAAAAATCTATGTTTGCCACTATCGTAGGGTTTTGATAATACGTGAAAAGTAACTTAATATTCTTTTTCTGCTAATTTCCTAGGTAGAGATGGGAAATAGGAATTTAAGTTCAATCTAGCCCTCTTCCTGGAACATGTAGATTTTACTGCAGAGTAAAATTAACCCAGTTAATTCACTTTGAAAAACATACTAAATACATGTGTAGCAGGCATGACATATTTTGCATATGTTAAGCATTCTGTCCTGTGGGCCTACTAGACATGATCTGTATGGCTCTACATAGTAGTGTTGCATCACACAGTGTCCAAATACAAGTATAAATAGGGTCCAGAAGAGATAAGTAATCTAGGATGACCAGTCAGAAAACTCACCTTTGCTACAAGAATGAGATATGTGAATTTTCAGGAAATGTCAAATTGATGTTTGGAGACAAAATTATTGATAGCTTTTCCATAATATTTTTAATGGTGAAATTTGAGTAAACATGCATGATAAGACGTGACATTTCAAAAACTGCTATAACATGTGGAAACATTACATCAATTATATTGATAAAAGCTTTTTAAGACTTTATATTCACAGCTGGTGTCTGAAGTTAGAGCCTGTGTGATTGGAATGGCCTAACAGATATGTTCACTTTCAGAAGCTGTCAGATCGTTGTATCCAAAGTGGAAGCTTTAGTGCTTGAGCCTTGAGATCCATCTCCCTTCAGGAATAGCTGCAGTCTTACCTGACTGAGATAATGGGTACTGTGTCATCTATAATTCTCCATAACATGAAACTGAAATCTTACTTTTAAAGTGTACTTGGGAAGATTTGGAGGAGTAAAAGGTAGAAGAGAGAAAATGTGCTATATGCACCTTCAAGTATTATCACAGGTCTTCAGAAATATAAAAGAAACAGACGTCCTCAGAGAAACACACAAATTCCCCTTTTTCCATCCTCATAGCATGCAGGGTCTGTTTTGCTGACCAAAAGGTGGTAAATTCAAACAATTCTCCATACCTGGAAATCAAGATTATGTTCTCCAATGAATTTCACAGTACTCACAGCAGCAGCATTTTTCAGTGAAAGAGGAGATGTGAGATCAGACCACCAAGGGTCTGGAACTCCGTCTCAGTTCACATACAACAGACTCCACCCTGTCTCAAATGCTGAAAGGAGCTGATAGGATCTTAAGAATCATGTCTTCAAACAGCTCCCCACCAACAGGTTACCAGGCTCATATTACGAAAATCCCGGGCTCTTGGCCAGAACGTCTCTTCTTTTGACCAGCCCCTTTCCTTTAACCTACTCACTGCTGCTCCCAGTTCTTTACTAACAACATTTAAAAAATATTAACATACAATTGTTGTAAATATGGTAATTATTTAATTGTTAATATGTTAATAGGGTAATTTATTGTGTTAATTATTTAATTGTTTTATAAAATGGGGAAAACAAATTAATTATAATATGCTTTAGGTTTATTGTGACAGTTAATTTAAAAATATTTTTAAAGTAATCTGCGTTTTTATATATCTATTCATTTAATTTGTTTTAGTGGTTGTTGACATTTTAGGAAAATAAGGAGGGAAAAGTTTTAAATCTATTTTCATTTAATTTATATGCATTTTCAATATAATTGTATAATACTTTAACAATGTTAATTTTGTGTTTTTATATTTAAATTATTTATATAAGTTTTAGTCTCATAAAAATATATTTTCATATATGTTTATGGAAATAAGTTTTATGTTTATTTATTCTATATAAATGTAGTTTATTTTGTAATCATCTAGGATAGGGAAAATTAAATCTGAGCTTTCTAAAGTACAATACTTGCCCTATAGCTGCTCATGTTGGAGTAGGAAGAGTAAATCTGCCCCCTTCCAAAGTCCTCTACTTTCCCTACTGTTCCTTATATCAGAAGGGGAATCATAAATATAACCCCTCTAAAGTCCAATACTTTCTCTACTGTTGCTTACATTGGAGTGGGACTAGTAAATGTGACCCCTTCAAAGTCCATCACTTTCCCTGTTGTTGCTTACTCTGGAGTGGGGGTAGTATATCCGACCCCTCTAAGCCCAACACTTTTGCTACTGTTGCTCAGGTTGGATATGGAAGAATAATTCTAACCCCCTGCAAACTCCAAGTTAGTTTGAAGAAAATTATTTTTACAATTTATTTTTAAGTATTTTACGTGAATTCATTTTTAATTTGTATTTTAATTTAATTGTATAATTATCTAAAAGTTTTATTTCTAGTGTTTGCAGGTACAGTCCATTAATAAAGTATGTATTTATATTTTGTTTGTTCATTATATATTTGTGTGTAATACACTTTAAAAAACAAATGTAATAGTCTAAATTTAACATAGCCCATAATAGTTAAAAGTTTAAAAGTGTACCTATTTTGTGATGATTTTTTGGCCTTATATATTTTTGTTGTCGAAATTTTTGACTTTACAATAAAGGCCCTCATTACAAAGTCCGGCAGACTTGCGTCTACCCTACACCATTGCGGACTCAGGGTGGACTAACCTCCGGTTGGTGGTCCCGATCGCATTATTAGGATATGACTGCACATCGTGGGGTCACGCACTGCTATATCTCTATGGGAGCTTGTGCTGTGGCCATACGCCGGCCTTAGCACAAGCTCAAATAAAGAAATGGGTGTTTTTGTTAATGCCTGCACCGCATGGCACTTGGTGCAGCGATTAGCAGGGGGCACCATAGGTGCCCCCCAGGCCTCCAACTCGAGGCCGCTGTGACAAGGGGGCCCTGCTAGTGGCCCTCAAAGTCACTTTCCAAAAGGCTTTTCATGTCGGCATTAAAAGATTGTTGAAAATCAACACCACAATCCCTAACACCACAATCCCTACACTGTGAACGCCATACATAGGGGATTAGGAGCAGCCTCCGACTGGCCGATGGGCTCCTTTAGTCTGTCGGAAGCCAGTCGGTATGTCTGGCCGGTTTCAAATCCAACAGCCTTCATTGTTATAAGGCTGTCAGATTTTAAACCAATGATGTAAGTCAGAAAGCCTCCGACCTGTGGGTGGAGCAGCTGTGGCTGCTGCAAGTAAGATTGGTGGGGCGGTGAGCCCAAATGAGGGGGATTTCGAGAGACGACCACGAGGGGAAATTAAATAAATAATAAATTTTTTCTCTCTCTCCCCTCACCTGGCCCCACCTCTCTGACCTGCAGCGGCCGCGGCTGGGTCTGAGGCTTTCCGACTGACATTGTAATCGGGCCCAAAGTATGTAAAGTCAGTATTTGTGTCCTTGATATCCTTTTGGGGGAATTTTTCACTGATATTTTATTGCAGATATATGATCATACAACCAATCCCCAACTGGTGTTTTCACAAAGGTGTGGGGACATTTTTCCTTCTTTCTTCCTGGTACCACCAAGTTTTTCCTAGCAGTGACAGACAAAAACAATCAGCCTGTCTGCTCCAAGCAGGTCGATGCCTGATGTCCTTATTCCAATTTGCCCTACCTTGTAGGCTTGTTGGAGTAAGCTTTCCAATATCGTAGCCAGCGACAGCACTGTCATTGGAAAGATGGTGGTTTGCCCAACTCTAAATCGATCAGGCGGACCAAGGGCTTGGCAGACAGGGTACTCCAGAAGGTTCTTAGCAACCCTGTATATGTAACAATGGTGACTTACTTAGAAAGTATAAATTTCCTCTTTAAAACAAAAAAAAATAAGCAGTAAAATAAAATCAGGTCCAGATTCACTGTTAATTACAGCGAGTGCTTGAGAAATGCTCAGTGGCGCTTGAAGGTGCAAAAAGGCACAAAGAGCTGTACTGATAAACTTATAATGCCAAAATGACTTTTAGCACCAAATTTGATTGCAAGCATAGCTCCAAATGCCTTCAAATCACATAGTGCCAAACTCCTGATAATCTGTTCAAATGGAGCATAATAATGTGGTAGCAGCACAAACATCCTTAGAAATTGTCACAAAGTCAGTTCTACTGAAATAGAGCAACCTGCTTTTACGTAAAATCCTAGTGTCAAATGAAACCAGGCACAAATAATGCTCAAGCAGAATATGTTTGGAAATTTCCATTTGTAACGTATTTTCCTGAAAACATACTTTTTATGCAGTTTACCATTGCGCATTGTGCATATAAATTTGTACTGGAAGTGTGCCTTGAGTTCCCATTTCAGGCAAGACACCGCTAACTCGCATTCACTCTGTGGCATGACACTTAGGCCCAGATTAACAAAACCTTCACACAACACACAGCAGCACCCAAAGTTGCTGTGCTGCGTTGCATGAGAGGGAACAAGCAGAAAAGTACTACAGCTACAAAGATACAGTACTATCCTGTTCTCTAACTAGTGCTGATGCATAACTAAAATGCTGAGTACTATGTGCACTGCTTTGCGCCATAGTGTAAAGGTGTGTGAGTCTAGCATATGTTTTGTCGGCGAAGGTTGCCCTTCAAGTACAAAGTGTTATGCCTAGACAAACTTACAATGTGTTCTACTTCAGAGTGTGCTGTACAGTGCAGCACACATGAAAAGGGGGAAAAGTTTTGAGAAATAAAAGCATTTCTCCTTTTTAATACCTGCTTCAAAGTGGCTTTGTATGTTTGTCACAAAGCCCTGTCCACTATTGTTAGTAGATAGGATAAAAAAAACAAGGCTGGCTGCATGGGAACACCCATGTACCACGCATGGGATGCCCCCTTGGTCCTTTGCACTGTTTAGCGTTACTGTTAGGCAGCTTTCCGGTGCAAAACAAGTTTTGCTTTGGAAAGTCATCTATAAAAAACATTTTCACTGGTTGGAGCCATAATTGATGCAATCCCATTGCAAAATGTTTGATACGCTGGCATCAGTATTGGGCTAAAAATACATTTTTTGTGCAAGTGTGTTCGATGACGTATCCGGTGCGCATCTCTTTGTAAATGCTGAGCTTCTCAAATTTTTTTCATATCGCCAAATCGAGCGTTGTACAATCTCATTCAGGTATCAATATTTTAACAACACTGTGGATGTCCTGCATTCAAGCATATTTTCATGCATGATGACATTCGAGTACCAACATTTCCACAACAAAGAGATTGTGGAACAGGTAAAGCTTCTAAAATTATATTCATGAAGTGAAATTTGTAAACAGAATTATTCCAAATCGAATACAGATAAAAAGTTTGTTACACTAACAAGGTACTTGGGCAGTGTGATTGACTGCACACTGCGTCCCGTAAGTGGTTTCTGCTTGCTGCAGACCGCCCTCCCTAAGTCAACATTTATCCTGAAGAAAGAGCGAGTCCTTCTCCCTCCTCATCTGCCACCTTGCCGACACATGTCAGCCTTCTTCGCGAGCCCCACCAGCAGTGGATTTAGGATAATCCTGGCGGATTTGTTAGTTGATTTGAGGTCAGTTGCAGTGACTGGAGACAAGTGTTTTAAAGGCACCCGAATGATTGAGCGCGATTTAAAATAAATCGCCTGACACACTCACCAGCTGTACACTAATACGTGAATAAATAGCTGAATTTTAAAACAATTATTGCTGCGAATGAAACTCAGCATTTCCCTGATGATAAGCATGTGTTTCATAGGAACCTCGCCCTCGGGAGTACTACATTTGTCAGTAAATAGTTCTTCATTTCAGTTCTTGCACAGGAAGAATCTACATACATGTATTAAATCGACCATCTCCTTGTGTCAGGGCTATTATGTCTGATATATTATGTTCCTACAACCCGCACAATTCCAGGTGTTGCCCTAAATTCAGTTGCACAACTTTAAAAAATAACAAATAAAAAATAAGAAAAGGCATTCCTGGGGAGACAACAACTTTGGCTGCAGAGCAAATTCAGTAGGTTTTCACACAGTAAAAATTGGGGGTTATTTTGTTGAATAAGTTATTATATTATTTTATTTTTGAAAATTTAAAAATAATAAAACAAGTGTCAGCACTACAGTGTAGACACGTGTTGTGAATCATCATTGTTGTTCCCTTCTGTTCCACTGGGATGGTCGGAATTCCTGCCATCTGTTTCAACATACACCATGCCACACCTATCCACACCAGCCAACTAAACTGCAGAAACCAAACTTCTCTCTCACTCAAGAACATCCCTCTAACACCAATCACCCAAGACATCTGATCAGTGCTGCCCTTTACACACCAAATGCAATACTTACATTCTCAACTATACCCTTGAACAAATAATGCAAAGGTTGCCCCAGAGTTATTTGTTCAAAATATCGGGTAGATAGTGCACTCAAGAACTGAATGAGTGTAAAAAAAAAGGCAATCAGAAAATAGGAGAAGCTCACACTCACAATAATGAGCATCTTTTGCACCACATGAAAACAGGCAACAATCAATGAATAACCTCTGTCAGATATCTACCTCCTACAGAGGCCGAAGGCCATTTTCAGGATGAACATGGCAGGCAATGGCTCCTTTCTCCCCGTGCTGACATGAGCTCCAGTGTCCACCAGACTCAATCAACACACTTTGATGGCTGGAACGAACATTCAACGAGACTGAATCAGAGTTGTCTAGAACAGGAAATGACATCTATTTGGCAACTATTGTTGGCATCAAAGGCCTCTTGCTAAAGGTGAAATGAGAGTTAAGGGAGAGAGAGGAGGTGGGAAGGGAATAGGCAGAGAAGACTTGCATGGAAGTTAACTTACATTCACATATATGATAGCTGTTTTTCACGAACCTTAGTTTAGAGAAGAGCTGGGCTAGGAATCAAGAAAATGAGACCTACCAAATCTATTGCATGCTGTTGTCCAAGTCAAAACAACTGAAGCAAGATAACTCTCCTTTCACCACTTTGGGACCAGATCAGAAAAGCATTTTGAGTATGGGAAGTAGTGTTACAGAATTTCCTATCCCTACTCTTACATACCTTTGTGAATCAGTCCTGAAACGTCCAAATCTCTACTAGTATAAGTGCAAAGAGAGCACATTCTAATTGTAATATTTATATATAAATGTTCCCTTAATATTCCAGTTTTATTCACATCCTCAAAAATGTCAGTCTGGGACTTCATATGTTCCAGGTACCCCCAAATTGATCATGTTGTACATATCAACATTCTCCACATGGTCCTTACAGAGAAAATATAAAATGCTGCAATAGAGCTCCTCACTTTTGAGCAGTTAACTCTGATTCATATGATCACCTCATTGTTCTTTTTGCCTGTATATTTCTCAACCTTCCACCATCTCCCAAATGATTTCCAGTCGCTACATGGAACCCTTGTACATCGTACTTGCCAGTTGTAGAATCCACATTCACCAACATGCTGGTGATACCCAACTTGACTTGAAATTATTATCGCCCAATGCCTTCAATCAATCCTATATGTCATCACACATCTTCTTTAAAGCATGCTTTGTCAAAAACACATAATGCCTGTTTCTTTTTTATACATATTGTTATTAAATATCCTAAAAAACAGGGAAGGCCATTTACATGATAGAACATTGCATTGTATCTTAGGTATCAGAATACATTGAAACACAGACTATTTGTTTATAAGTATGAATTCTATTCAGCAATTGAATATAAGGCCTGACAGCCATAATCAAACTTTCATTCTACTGGGAAGAGCATGGTCTCCATATTTCAAATTAAAACGTAATTACAATGCAGCCATATCATTCAGGGCAGCTTATAAATGCAAAGCTCTTACCTTCAACCGAATTTTAGAGCGCCCAGTGGTTAAAATGTAATGCATGGATTTTCCTAGTTCCTGCAGTATCTGTTTCCTTAGTTTGGTCGAAGTGTAGCCCCGTATTAACTGTGCCCTGATTTCCTTCATCTCGTCTCGCATGGTGCAGTTACTGGCAAGCTGCCTCAGGCAGGTGTATAAACTGGTGATTGACTTGTCTGCACCAGGCCTTACTGTGCCTGGTGCAGGGGAAAGCATTCATAGTCTAGATTAGCCATAAATTCGAAGTGATTATTAAGAGCTGTCAACAGTGGGTGTGTCATACGCCTAGTCTCTGGTAGGTTTGGGGCAGCTTGCATATACTCTCCCTAGGAAGGTGCATCAGAAGGGGTCACTACCTGTTGTTCTCCATGTCTGTGGCCAGAAAGAACATTTCAAGCACCACCACCCACAACTTTCATTTAAGGGCTTTTTCTAAGGGCGGGCCTGCAAGGAGAAATAGTTCAATCACTGGGATCACTGCGATGGCAGTCGTAGGAGGGGATATTTCACTCTCATGATGCTGTAGTGGGTTTGGCTCACCTTCTCTCTTGTTTCTGCCTGCGTGTTTCTTGTGAGGGTCCCCCTCAATGCATCCAGCTCAGGCTGCACTGTTGGAGTCACCCTGGGCAGAACTTCACAGTAACTTGTGGCTGTTAGGATGGGTGCCCGGGGTTGGTAGACCTTGGCTTGATTTGCCCTGGTTGCTCCTGACAGTGTCTGAGTTATTTATGCCCAAGAATGAGTGAAGGCCCAGTGTGCTCACGCAGTCTTTGTAAGTTTGACACAAAAAGCATGCAAGGGTCTGCCCGCTGGTGGGCTGCTGTTCCAACTGAACCGCCAGTCTCAACCCTGTTCCTCAGACGCTTGCTTGCATTGGGGAAAATGCAATCAGCTGTTCCTGGAGGGACTCCCTGCTCATTGGTGCTGTGATGCTTGGCTGATGGTGGGACTCGATGTGTTATTGAACCCCCTACAACCCGTTTTTTTTCCGACTGTCATCTCGGGGTGAGCATGTATCCACTCCTTTCCTAATAGGGTGGCAGTCTAGTAAGGGGAAAAAACCTCTACTTCCCACTCATCGCCATTCTGTTGCGCTGCACTAAATTACGACACAGACAAAGTTGGTATGGTTAACTACGTCTACCCACATACACCACTGGCAGGCCTTTTATTGGTGATCTGACGTCACCTAGGCTAATCCATGTGACACTTCCCTGAAAAGGCTGATACAAACCGTAATTCCCTAATCCATATTCAACTTGTACAATACTACAGTGGTGACCGAACTAACATGCAGATGTACATTCACAAGCCACTCATGAAAAATCGTTTTTTTACTTCATTGTCTATGTCTCCACCCTCCAGCCTAGGGTACACATGCAATTCACTTCTACCACTACGGGAAGCTTTCTTCATTCCGGACTTGTGCCATTCCACAACCACAGGTATATAAATTGATTCTACTTCCCTTTCATAGTTTATACTATGAGCCAAGCTTTCAGGGTGACCATTTGAAGACACGTTCAAGAATTTGCAGAATATCCCTTTAAATGTTTGTATTATTTACCCTCTATGCTCTCTTGCATGCTATGATCACAAGGAACTGCTGCCTTTCAGAGGAGCCCAAACCTCTTGATATTTCCCTACATATGTGGCCAGCCGTTAGTTTAGGTTTCCAGCCCTTGTGCTTATCAGCTGTTAATGTTGAAGTGGTGGTCTAGCGGTATCTTTTTAGGTGAGAGACTGTTCACCTGATTCTAGTGCTGATCAAAAGTACCTAATGTAGCACTATCTCACTGCAAATAATGTTTTTTTCTGTCTACAGTTTTGCATCTTCAGACTGCATGCAATTTCAAAAAAGCCTTTTCTGTATTTCAATGAAAATGTACCTTGATTGAAAACCTCCAGTTGTTGCCTCCCATTCTTTCAAATGTACCTCCCCTTACTTTCCATTTTCTGCATGTCTTCTCTCTAAGAGTGCAAGCTACTCTAAATACCATGCTTGTTTGTCTTAATCCCTGTTATTGAATTTGCCTACACCTTATTTCAAATCTATTATTGCTCATCTAGTAATCTCCCTAACCATTCCCATGCCTTCACATACCACCCTCTGACTAAATATCACACCAAACTCCTATTAATTTAATCAAATACGTAAAAAACTGGAGTAAATGCATGAATGGTTTCCTTAACACAAGACTAATCCCAATAACATACAACAACAACATTTCCGCGGGTCTCACAAAAAGAATGTATATAGACAGACTTAGAGGCTGTACATACCCGAAAGAAAGGAGTCTCAATTAAGAGGACTGAATCCCATCACTCACTGAGGTGGCATGCTTCATCATTTGGGATCTCCTCTTAGCTGCACACTAATGCAACCAAGGGGCGACAACTCCTTGCTAGTGTTAAGGAGGAGCTCGCGGATGTTTTGTTGTAATCCAAGAACCAATCACCTAAGATCGATGAAGCATAAAGCAGTGTAGTGACAACATGTAGTGCAGTGTATGCAAAAAGTCTGTTTAAAATTGACTACCAGGAGAGAAAAAAGAATGTATTGGGTATCCCGTGGTGTCAAGGGTTAAAAAGCAGTAGAAGCGCGATCTGAAAAAATATGCGAGCGCGCGAGTGAAAAGGTCTTCATGTTTCAGACAACCTATATCTTATATTAAGCGTGGATTTCTTCAGGACCGAGTAATAACTACTGCACTGTGAATGTAGTGAAAAGTAAAAGGACACAAACTGTGTGGAACGATACAACCTTATACCTGTGTAATACTTTAGTGTAACCACTACCGGTATAGGTGTTGCACTCCTGTTAAGAGAAATAAACAGGTTAAAATGTACAAACTACGTCTGAATATATAGAATACAACATTTCATAATAATAATAATATAGAAATGTGAAAGTCCTGAAATTGAATGCATAAGGACATTATGTCAATCACCTTACCCTTATCAAATCGGGAGGATACCCACCGCTCCTGGCAACAGCTCAGGGAGTGAGGCAACGCTTTGTGAAGGGAAAAGAGGAAACAACACTAAAAGAAAATTAAACCTACAAAGGAAATAGGTATGTATTGAAGAAAAGAGGGCTATCAGTGCAACACCTCTAGAAGTGCTTAACAATTCAAATTTAGGGCTTGTCAGCAGCACCACCATAATGGTGTATAGGGAGAGCTGCTCGGTGTGTTTAAGAAGAAAACAGGCCATTACGGTCTGCCCTTTCCTAATAAAGCGCAAGCCCCTATGGCAGTAAGTAAAACCATGTGCAAACCCATATGTTGGGCAAAGCTCGTGTACAATATGTGAGCACAAAATCCAAGTCAGCACACGATAAACAGCGCAAGTTTAAATACGCGCACCATCTACCACTGACCAGCCGCCCCTGACGGGAAAAGAAGTCTAAAGGCCACCATCCAGAAAGTTTCACCACGTGACTGGCAGCGCGGCTTGGTGACACGCATCGTGGTCATAAGGAACTACTCAAGATATGAGAAACCTGGGAAATGTAGTTTGGCTATTACAGCTGGCGTGTTTAGAATGCCAAGTCAAGGGCGCTACTCAAAAATGGGTGGAACCCTGGGAAACGTAGTTTCACTACTGAAGTTCGCGTTTTTTAAATACCAGAGTCAGTTGATACCTCATAAAAGTTGCTTATGTCCCCAATCTACAAAAAACTATAATACCTGCAAACTGCTGTAGCCAAATGCAGGGCAGTGACACTAAGTCGATTCCTGAATTACAGCAAAACACCTGTGAGCTCCTCCTTTACACTAGCAAGGAGTTGTAGCTCCTTGGTGGCACTAGTGTGCAGCCATGAGGAGATTCCAAATGATGAAGCATGCCACCTCGGTGAGTGATGGGATTCCGTCCTCTTAATTGAGACTCCTTTCTTTCGGATATGTACAGCCTCTACGTCTGTCTATATACATTCTTTTTGTGAGACCAGAGGAAATTTTGTTGTTGTAGTATTTGTCTTGGGGAGTCTTCTGCACAGGTCTTTAAATTTCCCTTAGACCCTCTTTTTCTCACCTGGTATTATTGTAATCCCAATAACTAACAATTACTCCAGGAAAAAAACACTAACCTTGGGTTCCAGAAGAGTGTGCTGTCTGGCATAGAGTGCTTAAATGTCTCGTCAGGATTAGTAAGAACTACCATACCTTACTATAGAACTTTGAATGAATTGACAGTCCTTGCAGTAAAAACTTTAATTTCTGTTAGAGCATGTTGCATCACCTAGAAGGATGTAATCCTAAGGATGCAATCCTAAATATGCCTGGCAACTACACAGAGAAGCATGTCACCTGTGGCCTGCACCACGACACCAACAGCTATGTAACCAGCTAGAAGAAAGCTACAAGAGTGCAAAAGAGAAAAAACACCACACTCATGTTTGAAGTACACCCACAACTGTGTATTTTTATCCCCTCCTCTTCAGTCTTGCTAGACTGCCTTGAAATACAAGGTGAGCTTAAGACATATCACTGCAAAGTGAGCCTACGAACAGAAATCTCCATGTGTAAGCCCACCCTAGCCCCATACATCGAACTCACAGCTCATGCCATTTCCTGTCCCATATTACTCGTGTAATTATCTCTGGATCATCTTCCCACAACTACTGACACTGTTCAGTTTTATCTCTAGTGATTCTACTACATACAGCAATAAACTCCTTCAGATGGGCCTTCACATTATTAATAGAGAAAATAAAACAATAGCAAATAACTTGATACTTAGGCCCTAATTAAATAAAACAATACTCTGTTGCACAGGTCACACCAAGTTATAGTTTGGAAAACATTTAGAAGTCAACATTAACAATAAAGACTGATTTAGTGTTAAAAATGTCAAAATTAAGACTGCTTTTTGGAGGTAACAATGTGTTAGAGCTAAAGTATTAGGAAGGATTGGCAATGTTTATGTTGTATGTACACACACACACACACACACACAATCACTGACACGCACAAAAACACAGACAAAACAATAAACAGACACCAAGAATACATTGCACCATGGGGTAATATATGTGAAAAATGGGTAAAGGAGGTATTGAGTTTAGTTTTTGTATATTGATATTGATATTCTAAAAATGTCTGTATGGGAGTGAGTGTTAATCTATTCCATATTGAAGCCCACACCCTGTTGTCAGTGTATGACAAAGAGGGCCCCCAGCAGCTGAAGGAAGCCCTTGCTTGTTCCTACAGACAGAGAGGAAGGAGGCTGTCATGGTGTAAGGTTAGTAAAAATCTCCTTCTGTGTGTAATCTATGTGACAGCATATGAAGGCGTTAAGAAGAACTAAGAGTAGATCTTTCAACTAGAGATGGGGCTTATCACAGACAAAGAAGCAAAATGGCCTGCACTTGCTCCCAGCCTGCCTTACATGTAATATCTACATGCAATATCTAGGTTAGTTAACACATATTTCTCTCACATAGAATTGAGAGCATTATTTGAGAAAATGAAAAACATGATGCCCTTCAATTATTATACTTTTACTTTTTTGAGAAATTGTTACTGTAGTGCTCACGAAGATAATAAATGAACTAATCAAGAGCTGAGTGAAATAAGTGAAAATGAAAATAAAACTTTTGAATGATTAGATATTGATGGCATTAATAAATAAAGACTGAAATAGTTTCAAGTACTATCAATATTGTTGAAATATAGAGTCCGCACAATCATCTGAATCATTTCTTGTTTAATTCATTTGTGCTGTCCAGCAATCTCAATAAAAGATTGAGACAGGTCTACCAGAAACAGGCTTGTTATGGGCAGGCAGCACATCAGTCTCTACAATCGATTGTCAGCCCAATCAGCTGTTTAGCCACATAGGGGGGTCACAGGAGTCAGTCAGATGTATAGCAAGAATAATTTAGCAAGAAGCTCTACCACCAGTTTCGGGTAGGAGCCCTGCCATTGAATACTTTTGTAAAAAAATGGACCATTGGTGTTTCGGATCTTTGCAAAAGTTGTTCGGGGCAGAAGGAATCAGAGGGTCATTTTTTATTCGCTTGTCCAAACTACCTGGCTCTGCGAACCAAGTGGCTTAAACCATTGTTCCAGCGTCTAGTTTTTAGAAAATCTGCAGAGGCCATTCGGGCGCTAAAGACTAATACCTCTGAAGTGTTAGTTGTGAGCCTAGCTAAATATCTGGGGTGGGCCTGGATTATCAGGTCAAAAATTCTGACTATTGGCGATAAAGCTCCCTAATATCGATTTATAAGGTTGCACATTATTTTTATTGCAAAATATAGGACTGTATTTTATGTATTTTATGCACTTTATATATGGAAAGGTTCATCATCAAATGCCACTGATTATAATGTAACTGTTAAATTCTTATGATTACACCAGGTTTCTAATTTAAGATGTTTAATATCTTTTTAAAACTTATCTTTACATATGTTAGTTTGAGTTGTTTTAGTATTGTTGGTCTATTTCAGTGCAATTTACTTGAATGTAGTTCTCGTTTATTGCTGTATTTCTTTCTTTTTATGAACATATGAATTTTTGATGTTGTTGTAGTAGGACTTGTCTAATAATTAATTTATCTTTAAGTGGATCAGTTCTTGTTAAAACTATACAATTTATATAACCCACATCGTTCAAAATGTTTTGTACAATGTCTTTTATGATTTTTTTTAAATCGAAATAAAGACTTGAAACCTGATATAAGAAGATTTATACATAGCAATGATAGCTGGTACAACATTGAAAAAGATACACCCCCATAGTAAAGCATGAAGAACTACAAACATATTGAGATTGACTACTGTGTTAGGTTAGTTAGAATCATATGTGATGTACCTTCAATAATACAACTAAAGCAATGTGCATGGCAGTCATGGACTCCACACGTTAATAAATATGTATAAGCAATAGCACATGCATCTCAATTTGTGTAGGTAATTCATTGGATCATTTAATTTAAGTAGAAATATTAACAAGGAATAAATAGTACTTCTGTTGCTCAGTTTTGAAGACACGATTTAGCTCGGATACAGATAGTAGTAAACAATCTAATTGAACTCATGCTGAAGCATATGCATTTGGGATTTACATCCAAAACCTTAGAAATCAAAAATCAGATACGGTTGTGTTATGTCTAAAGCTCACCAAAAGACTTTTTGCAAATGCATTGGTTTCAGAGTTCACAACCACTATTTGACAAATAATACAAAGTTGGATGTGAATAGGTGTTGAGAGTGGAGATATATGTAGCCATTTTAAGGACAGATGAGGAATTGCTGGAAGATTTGACGGACGAGGGGCAGCAGGTTGGCAACCAGGTTGATCCTCAGGTTGGTGAAGGTTCATCGCAATTTGTCATTGGCAATGATGATTAAATAGAGTATTAATTATTGACATACAAGAATCTTCATGTTAGGAATATAAATGAAGTTTTAAATATAGTCACCCTATTCTTATTTTGTATAGGCACTGTTACTGCTTCAAATAGGAAAAAAATAAGGAAATAATGTAGAAGTCTGTAGTGTATGTCATAATGTACACTAGATTGTTTTTCATTTTGTATTGAGTTTGGTTTGTTTTGAGCATTAGGAAAGTAATAAAGCATATTAAAAAAAAAGACCTGATCGATGTTAATTTTCACAAACCTTTTGACATAGACGTCAATCAACCCTGAGCAAACAATAGTGCTCAAGAACTCCTTTTGAATATGTTCAAATGCCTTATCGTATTAAATTATCCTAAAACAGTTTCTAATGGCTTAGAGCACGATTACGACTGGCAGTCTGACTGCCGTATTACAATGCGTTTGGGATGACGGCCTCCAGACTTACTCCAGACCGCTGCCGCACTGCCATGGAAATGATGACCTGCCTTTTGCCAACCTTTTAATGGTGGGGACACCGCCATGAAAAGGTTGTCAGAAAGGCAGGTAAAGAGCCACAAAAAAGGACCCCAGGGCAAATAAGCCCATGTAGACTGTGGCCAGGGCCCTTGTTGTGCCCCCCATGACTGCACTGTCGTACACGCACTGTTTGCCATGCACAACATGATGCATTGAGACAGTGTGCCCGACTTGCAGGAGGCACAGCAGTGTGGCTGGTATTGGCTTAAGGCTTTCTTCTAGAGTTGAAGCATACCCCCGCCGTGGCTGTGCAATCGACACACCGCCAGCCCAGCGGTGATGTTGTAAGGCAGCAGTTGGGATGCTGCCGGCTTGGCAGTGTGTTCCCGACCTCCCCCATGTTTGGCTGGCGATTCTCCCACCCAACTCATATTCAGGTCCTTGGTGTAGAGTGGGTGAGTTCTGAGTGGCCCCTCATTAGTAAAAACGAATTTCACTACCTGAGAAAAAAATATCACTTTTGCAGGGATATTTAAAAAAGGTAACTTGAACTAGTAAGCAATTTACATGTGTAATGTGTAATTTACTCTTCCATTTTTGAGTAACTACTGGTTTTAGCTAGTCACAAAATCTGAGTATATAGGGCACGATTACGATGGCAGTGAGACTGCCACCGACAGCCTGTCGGTGGCGGTCTCACCGCCATGGATGACTGTATCACTGCCCACCACATTACCGTGGCGAGCAGTGTGCTGGCGGCTGGAAAGACTGACCAGCATGCATCCAAAGAGCTTCTCGAGCCTGCTGGTGTGGCAGAGGGGCTCATAGTCCCTCCAATGATGGTGGTGCCTACCAGGCAATGCCAAAGGGATTACGATGTCCCTTTCCGCCAGCCTGTTCAAGGCGGTTAACCCGTCATGAACAGGCAGGTAAAAAGGGACTGTTGGGCCCATAGCAGGCCCCCCTTTATTATTATACAGCTTGTAAAGCGCCTGGTTACACTAACTAGTGTGTCCCCGCGCTGAGTAGTGCCAACATTGACTGTCTAAGGAAGATGTCTTATTTTGGGAAGCCCGCAGTCTAGATGTTTAGATGTTAGTCTTTGGGGAACAGGAAGGTTTTCAACTCCTTGCGGAAGGCCGCCTCTGATGTCTCCAAACGGAGCCTCTGAGGCAGTCTATTCCACTGTGTGGCGGTCATGACTCTGAAGGAGTGCCCTCCCATTCTCGTTCTGTTGAATTTTGGGACCTGGACTTGCCCCGTCCCGCTTGACCGCAACTGTCGAGTAGGGTGGTATCTAGGACCCTTCCCCAGTAGGATTCGATGACCCACACAGAGGGCCTTAAAGATCACGCGTTCCCTGATTGGTAGCCAGTGCAGTGTTTTAAGCGCATTCTTAGCAGAAGCTCTTCTGGGTAGCATCAGTATCAAGCGGGCAGCCGCATTTTGTATGCGTTGCAGCCTTTGCGTGCACTTTGCACTAGCTCCCAAATACAGGACATTACCATAATCCAATCTGGAGGTAATTAAGGCGTGGACCATGGTTTTCCTAGCCGGCAGTGGCAGGAGGTCCAGTGTTTTCCTGAGGACCCTCAGTATTCCAAAACAGTGGTCTGCCACTTATTTGGTCTGGTGCGCGAACAAGATTTTATTATCCAGCCTTGAGTAAGACTCTCAACCAGATTTGCAGCAAACCGCGCCCCAGGCCCAGGGGGTCTGTATGTAAGAAAACCCTTAAGGATGTGGTTATGGGATGCTGAGATCGAAAAAAATCCAGTCTCGCTATCCACAATGTCCGCGTCCTCCAGGGTGCACCGGAACTCATGTTTGCAAATTATAGCGATCCCTCCCCCTCTCCCTTCTTGCCTGTCCATTCTGCTGATTCCATACCCCGGCGGGAGAGTGGCTACAATATCTGGTGCTGATTCATTGTTGAGCCACGTCTCGGTAAGAAAAAGGACGTCCACCTGTCCCTCCATCAGGTAGTCACAGATTTCCACCCTATGTTTACCTAATGACCGTTAGTTAATAAGGGCGAGGTTAAGTGTCTTACCCCTGCACCTGACCTTCAACTGGCGGCTGACGGCGAAGGAGCAGTACTTGCAATGTTTTTCATGGTTCTCTAGACTCATGCTGTGCTTACACTTCTCTTCAATTGTAGGGCGTAGTGCAGTAAGCTGCTGGGAGTTGTACTGCTTTTTGAAGCAATCACTTGCAGGGGGTCTAGCCCGTAGCCCTGGGCAGTCGCGGACGGGAGCAGAAGGGCTTGCCTTTGGCGCGCAGGTGGCGCGCCCGCT
Source organism: Lissotriton helveticus (assembly GCF_964261635.1). NCBI lineage: Eukaryota > Metazoa > Chordata > Amphibia > Caudata > Salamandridae > Lissotriton > Lissotriton helveticus. The sequence continues at coordinate 406,690,009 of NC_136073.1, forward strand.
GCGCGCGTCCACTGCGCGTACATTTTGGGGCATCCATTTTATTTCCCTGGCGCACCAACAGCTAGCCCACTGCCTACTCCGTACCCCCAATATGGCGGCCGTCCTCCGTGTAGCCCAAAACGCCACCCGGTCAGCTCCAAGATCGTCTGCCCAGTGGGTGAGGCTCAGTGCAAATTTTTAAAAAGAAGGGTGAGTGATTTTAAAAAAATAGCAATACAATGCATCAAAGCTAAACACAAAACATACACTGGCTCCCGGCTTCCGCCTCAGGAGTCAATTCGACAATGGATTGTCAAGCGCAGCAGGACGTCTTTTATTTCCCTGGCGCACCAACAGCTAGCCCGCTGCCTACTCGGTACCCCCAATATGGCGGCCGTCCTCCGTGTAGCCCAAAACGCCACCCGGTCAGCTCCAAGATTGTCTGCCCAGTGGGTGAGGGTCAGTGCAAGTTTTTAAAAAGAAGGGTGAGTGATTTTAAAAAATAGCAATACAATGCATCAAAGCTAAACACAAAACATACACGGGCTGCCGGCTTCCGCCTCAGGAGTCAATTTGGCAATCTTACCTCCTGGCTGTCATCTTTGGGCACTGTGAAACACCTATGGTGCCTCCTACATATCCCTGCACCATGTGGCAGGCACCGCATGGTGCCTGCCACATAGTGCAGGGCTATGTAAAGTGTCCCGTTTTTGCATTGCAGTGGGTGCTGCAGCCAGCAGAACCCACCACAATGCAAAAAATAGGCATTGCGACTGCCATGGTGGCGGTCGCATCGTAATGCCTAGTGCAGGACCGTCGATAGCCTGTCAGACAGTCCCGTCTACGATAGAGGGGCGAGCTGATGAAAGTTCGCCTGCAATCCTAATCAGGCCCAAAGTTACTCAAAAGTGTGGACTTGTACCTCTCGACCCCTGACAAAGAGGGTGGAGCTAGATTTACAGGTGTAAGTTACGACTGCCAAAAAAACACTAATATAGTTAACACTACAAATGGATAACCAGTAATACTGGAACACTCTCCTATAGAAAATATTGGAGACAAGGACTCAAAATAAAACCCTTTGGGAAATCATGCTAAACTGAATAAAGGTATTTAAAATAGTTTAAAATATAAATAAATATACTTTAATAGTAAATATATATACAATGAAGCATATTTATCACTGAATTGTAAAGTCATTTAACACAATGTTTTACATTTATAAATTAATGTAACATATATGTTTAGTGCAATATAACCAATCTCTTATAAATGCATAGTTAAAAATTTATTTTTTCTTTATGTGGGAATTTACTTTTTAATTCATTCATCAGTAAAATAATTGTAATTTAATTTAATATACTGAAATGATTTAATAAAAAATTAAGTGCTGTAGCATTTGTTTTGCTCTACATTTCATATAGAACCACACACTTTAATTAGGCCCTTAGTGTCCAACACATTCTCCTAGTTGGTTTAGATTATAGTGGGGATAGGAAATGTCACCCCTTTAGTGTCCAACTCTTTCCCTGCATTGGTTTAGATTGGAGTGGGAATAGTGAATGTTACCCCTTTAATATCCACTACTTTCCCCAAGTTGGCTTAGATTGGAGTCGAGATAGTAAATGTTACCCCTTTAATATCCACTACTTTCCTAAAATACGCTTAGATTGGAGTGGGAATAGTAAATGTTACCCTTTAGTATCCAACACTTTCTCCAAGTTGGTTTATGTTAGAGTAGGAATAGTAAATGTAACCCCTTCACTATATAAGATTTTTTCTGTAATATAGTATAATGAATGAATGTCAAACTTATTTTACATTTTTGTATACTTTTCAATTTATTGTACAGTATTACATTTTAACAAATATATTTTTAACGTAAAACTAAAAGTAATTTTAAAGAATAGTTTTAGGGTTTTGAGGGTAGTCTAAATTTACGATGCATGTTTAAAAGTTGGGTATAGTGTTGTTTTACTATGTTTTGTATATTTAGATGTGTTTTTGATAGTGTTTTGCACTATTTTGTCATTTTGCACTTATTAAAAATGTTTAAATGTGCTGTAAATGTATGAATGTTTTCTGTTACATTATATGATGTTATGTGTATTTTGATGATTATGGGCGTGATGACGCCTTAATTGCTCTTTCCGCCAGCCTGCTGTGGTGGCTGTCCTACTTAACCAGATGTATATTTTTCTGAAAATATTTATTAGCCTATTAAGATTGTTTTGTATATGCACGATGCACTTTACAAATCTAGCTATTAAATATTAACTGAGAAAACGTACAGGGTATTTAAAGGTTACGTATTGATTTAATTCTAACAAAATCTTTTGAATATCAGTGAAAGATGATTGCTGGTCTGCTCTTACACAATTTTGCACCTTATAATTTAAATGCTATAATGACAAATTGTATGGTTGTTCTTAATAATCTTTGCTTTCGTATTGTATCAATTGGATCTCAAATATGCTCTGTTTCTTGTATTGCACTATTATATTTGAACTCTCAATAAAAAAATAAATTTAAAAAAAGCCAGCGGTATACTGACCGCTGTATTGCAAGCCTCCCACCGGGCGTCTGGTGTGTGGGTGGTGGGGTCACGGTGGCGACACACTTTGGCTCTGGAAATGAGCCTGAAGCCAATGGCGGCCATACTACAGTGCCTCCAGCTAGTCGGGCGCACTGTTGCCTTACATTCTGTTGTGCAGGTGAAACATTGAAGGCACCTGATCTGAAGCAATTGGTGGACACTACATGTGCACCAGGTGCCTTACACAATGGCATATTCACCCTCGAGCAATTACTTTGGTGCATTAACTGCCTTTCTGCTGACTCTTGCATCGCGGTGTCCCCGCCAGGAACAGGTTGGCAAAAAAGCAGGTTATGATTGGGACGGCAGTGAGCTTCACGAGTTCGCCTACATGGGCCATCTCTTCCTCTGCTGTAGCATATATGTCAGGCGGTGGCAGCGGTCCTGAGGTGATGTTCCAGCTCACTTTCTCATCAGGCAGTCGAGCCACCAAGGAAGCAGGCAGGAGGACTGCGAAAAGTGAAGGGGTCCCTATCCCACCATTATCGTATTCAGGCCCTTAGTATTGTGTACTTTTATATTTTGGACTGTGATCTATTATGTAGGTCCGTTTTTAATGCTTATTTTACAGGTTTTTGTCCAAGAACGATTTCTATGGGAGTTTGCAATTTACGTTTTAAATACAAATGTAATCTGTTTTGTTTTTTTATAAACTGAGGGTTTTCACTTAGATTCTCTTTTTTTGCATTTCCTATGGCGTTTTTTAAAAAATACTTTTCCTGGGTTTTTTGTGGAACCTACTGATTCTGAGTTACTTCGAGGTATTTCAATTGGATTGTTCATATGTTTGCATTTTTTAGGGCTTGTTACTTTTGGATTTTGATCTTCTTTGTGGATTCCTCCTTTTTCTTTTGTGGTAATGGAAAAAGATCTGCAGCTTCAAAACTGTGCATTTTATTTTTGTATTATTTTGTGTGGGTGGGAAATGCAATTTACTGTTAATGCTATGTGAATGTTAATTACTATGTGCAATTGTTTTGAATATGTGTTGTATTTATTTGATGTTATGTATTGATATTTTTTATGTTAGTTGGATTATTATTACTTTAAAGATGTACATTTTATTATATCAAAGTTTAATAATTTGGTGATTTTATATATTTTTTTCACTGATATAATAAAATATTTGTTTTCATATTTAAAAACAAATGTTTTGATGTGGTGGGTGATAGTTTGCTGTGTTTTGTGGAAGGTTTATATTTTATTTATAATATGCTTTTGGCTATCATTTCTAAGTAATGTAGTCCTTTGTTATTTATGAAGATTTTGACTTTAAATTTTAGCATGTCATACAATCTTTGTTTGCTTAGTTTAGGACCAATTTGGGTAACAGATCGCTCTATTCTTAGTTCTTGGTTGCTTTGTTCTTTTTGTAATGCTTCGATAAATTTGGATAATGTAGATTGAGTTCTCCCCAGTGTGGATTGGAAGGCATTGTGCCATTCTACCACTGCGTTGTTTATTTAGGCTTTCTGTGCCAAGGTGCTGTCACAGACATTCCACCATGGTATCTGGTACTTGGCTTGGTGTCTGTGTCCTGACCGATGCAGTCTCCCAACCCATGTATCGTCAAAATAGTCCATCGGGGGACACAGTTTGTCTTCATTTTGTTGGTAGATAGGGCTTTCTATTATTAAGTTATAGTGGTTGACTACCTATGCCACGGGTGTAGGCCAGTGTTAAAAATATTTTATTTCAAAAGTGTATTTGTTGCTAGTGGAGTATTCCAGCCTATTACAGCCACAGGACCGCCACTTCTGCCGGGGTCCATGATCCCACAGTGGTGGCACAGTGGAAGGGGAAGGAATATGCTGGCGGTGCTGCTGCAGCAACGCCGAGCATATTTCGAGGTGCATTTCCACTGCCCATTGCATGGCGGTGAGCCTGCCATAAAAAGAGTGGCGGAGGTGCAACCAGTCACTGCTGGGCCTGGGGGTGAATGAGGGGGGCACATGTTGTAGCCTCCTGGAATTTCACCCCCATTCATTTGTGGTGTGGCATGCAAGACATGGTGCCTGCCACACCATGCAGGAAAGTGCTGAAAGCTCTATCATCGTGACTGTCTGCTGTTAAGGCTGCCCTATGAGCCTAACACACTTGCCACCATTAGACCCCCGCAGCACCGACTGCCTGGGCCGGACTGGGCACCAAAACCGACCCTGGCAAACTGCTCACCCGGCCCCCTGTGGGTGGAGAGGGGGTGCGACCGGGCTGATTGCTCGAGCCGGTTTAGCTGATTTTGTTACAGGGGGCCAATATTGCAGGCCTCCTGTAACAAAAACGGCCCCCAGAGGGCCAAAACCGGCCCCCACCCTGGTGGCCCACCGGGGAAACGCCCGGTGCATGCTACGGCCAGTCCGGCCCTGCCAACTGCCCACCCTGGGTTCAATGCAGAATTCAGTAGGTGGGTGCGCCACTGGCTTGGCGGTCCTCCTGTCAGCACAGCGGTGCTGCAGGAGGACCGCCAAACTCAAAGTCCCTTCGTTTTTTCAGATCGCAGCATTAATACTAATAAAGTGCAGAAATGCGACTACCTTAATGTAATACTTACTTTTAACATATCACAAACAGTCTTGAAACTGCACGAGTAGCAGCAATAATCAAAAAATGCAGAACATGAACGATAAGTAAAAATTTTCAACAAGGTGAGTCTTAGGGCCAGATTATGAGTCTGGCGGTCGTCCGACTGTCAGACTCACAGTGGCGCAGTAGTGGTGGTCCACCATCTGCTAACCGCCGTATTATGACTTCTAAAGTTATTGTGGCAGAGGACCGTCGGCTGCGCGACGGAACAGTCATTCCCTGGTGGGGTCGTAGGGGCACCACTATGCAATATGGCGAGCAGGGACTGGTGCAGTCCTGCTCAGCATATCATGAGTTCCTGGACCACCAGTCTTCTCATGGCAGAGCCCCGTCAAGAAAAGCATGGCAGTGCAGGAACAAAGGGGGCCCTATAGGGCCCCCATGGCCACCCCACCATGGGGATACATTCTGGGGTTCACAACATGTACCCCCCTGTCTCTACCCCAGAAAAGTCCGGCCCTGCATGGATGTCCTCTTCCATGCCGTACTGGAACATTTGTGCTATTCCATTGCCATGCCTGTTTTCCAGGCACTGCCATGGGAATAGCAAATAACTGCTGACCATATTACTAGTTGCATATTTGCAACTTGTAATATGGTTGGTGATGCTTGTGTAGCTTAGGCGCAACAGACACATCATTGTGCCGTCCCCGCTGCGCCAAAGTAGTAATCCAGCTTTTAGTTTTTACAAATAGCAGCATAACTATATATTATTAAAGTACATGAGTGTGACTACAGTGAGGTTCAACATACAGTAGTACCCACTTTTGACATAATCGAAAGCAGTCTTGAAACTTCACCCATGGCAGCAATAAGCTTAAAGTACAAAGTATGAGCGAAAAGTCACTATCTTCAACTAGGTGAATCTTAGGGCCTGATTACATATCTAGCGGTCTTCTGACTGACAGACTCGCGGTGGCGCAGCAGTGGCAGTCCACCGCCCGCTGTATTATGACTTCTAAAGTATTTGCTGCGGTGGACAGTTGGCTGCGCCAGGAAGCAGTAATTCCCTGGTGGGGGCGCAGGAGCGCCACAACGCAATATGCTGAGCTGGGACTGGCGCAGCCCCGCTCAGCATATTACACGTCCTGGACTGCCAGCCTTTTCATGACAGAGCCCCACCATGTAAAGGCTGATGGTCCCATGAAAAGGCTGATGGTGCAGGAATAAAGGGAGCCCTAGAGGGCCTCCATGGCCACCGCACCATAGGGATACATTCGTCTGTACCCCCACAAAGTTCCAGCACTGCATAGGCGTCCACGTCCATGACGTACTGGAACTTTTTTGCTGTTCCCATGGTGGTGCCTGAATTCCAGGCACCGCCATGGGAATAGCAAAGAACCACCAACCATATTACGAGTTGCACATTTGCAATTCGTAATACGGTTGGCGGTGCTTGCGTGGCTTTGGTGCAGCAGATGCGGCATTGCACCATCGCGGCTGAGCCAAAGTCGTAATCAGGCCCTTTGTTTTTACAAATGTCAGCGTTAATATTATTAAAGTGCATAAGTGCAACTACATTAAGGCTCAACATAGAATAATACTCACAATTGACATATTAAAAACAGTCTTGAGACGTCACAAGTAGCAGTAATAAGCATAAAGTGGAAGGTATGAACAAAAAGTAACAATTTTCACCAAAGTGAGATATCCTCACTAATAGCAGCAACTAGACATAATAATAAACCCCTATAAAATTACTACTGATATTTTCTCTTCATTTGCTCATTCCTCTATACTAGATCATTATCAAATGCAACCATTAAAAATTATAATTCGTAGCTAGCAATAATATCCAAAATTAGGATATCCTACAGAAAAACATAACCACAGATCCTAACATTTTTTAAATAGGCATGTCCCCATATAAGTGTGAATCTATCCCATGCCAGTATATCACATGCATCTTAAGTCATATACATATCAATCTGTATTCGTTGAAGATGAGCAAAAACATGTCCAAGTTGCTTTGAATCAACAGAGAGCTCCCACCCTTTTGGCATAGGCCTCCTTAAAGGCATGGGTCCTAGGCAACTTGTTAAGCCATTGCCCTATTGTTGGTACCATTGTTGTTTTCCTGTACTGTAAAGTCAATGACTGGGCCAGCGCTACCAATATTGAAATAAAGTACTGTTAGTATTTCTTTAGCTGATATACCTCATTTGAAGAGGCAATTAATACAATCATGGGTGACAGGGAAATCGTATTACACATGCAACAGCTTTTTACCTCAAAATCCTTGTTTAAGTACCTGGAACAACCAACAAATGTAAGAACCCATTCACCTTGCACATAAAACATTGATCAGAGAGAATGGGAACATCCTGTGCAATATATATGGCTTATAATATGCAGTCCATATTGATAAAAAGACAATCCTCTTAAAATTTGCAGCTTTTAATTCTCTATATCCTATCTCACTGGCTGTAATTCTTTAAACTGATTCTACACCCTGTCTCTTAGAAAACCTTATGAAGCATCCCAGCTAGTAAATACTCATTGACACTCTGTCATAACAAGTGACACCAATTCCCCACCCCTAGTACCTTATTTTTCTTGATGCACCAGACTATCTGCCGAGCAATCATGATGGATGAACTTTTGGTTCCAAAGTCCAGAATATTCCTCTCAGTAGGAAAACGGAATTGTGGAACAGGCTAGTCAACAGAGTAAATGCTGTTGGTACCACCCTGAGCACACGGCTTGAAATTAGGAGAAGGTGGAATGACCTCAGGTTGAAGGTGCGTATCTAGTACAACAACCACCGCCTGGAGGCCCAGAGGACTGGCGTTGGCCCACCCAGCACCCCGTTACAATTCTTCCCCTGGGAGGAGAAGTTCTTGGCTTTCCTGCATTCTGAGGTCTTGACAGGAATAGCAAGGAGAGTGGAGTCCAGTACACTTCAATAACTGTCAGAATACCGCAATGTCCTGTTTGCTCTCAACTCTTCTTTTGCTATTGTGTTGTCTATCTGCTTCCCTAACATGCAATACTCAAAGTATCAGAGATGTTAGTATGGCTGTGTTAATGTGTATTGTTGCATATAAGAGCACATGTTCTATCTCCATTACTTGTCATTGGAATGGTGTCTGTAAGTGGATTACCATAAACATATTATTTCAGGACCCATGATATGTGTTAATATGTAAATGTATAGTCCATCCCAAATGCATGTTGCCAATAGGTATGCAATGACTAACCATTTGTCAAGTGTTGGTAAGTTGAGATAGCAATGACTACAACTACCATGAGGCCTTGTGACTGCAACTCTAAACAAGGATCTATACTCTTTTTGTCCCTTATCACTAGTCTGCCATCACAACTGATGTTCACTGATCATGCAGGTCACTATTTGTCAAGTGTTGGTAAGTCTACATAGATTTCACTACAACTACCATGAGGCCCTATGACTGGAACTCTAACCAAGAAGCTATACTCCTTTTGCACCTTCTAACTAGTCTGCCATATTGCAACTGATGTTCACTGATCATGCAGATTACCATTTGTCAAGTGATGTTAAGTTGAGAGAGAAAAGCTACCATTACTACCATGAGGTCCTGAGACTGGAACTCTAACCAAGAAGCTATACTCCTTTTGCCACTTCACATTTGTCTGCCATGTTGCAACTGATGTTCACTGATCATGCAGGTTAACATTTGTCTGTAAGTTGAGATGGAAAACCTACAACTACTACCAAGAGGCTCTGTGACTTAAACTCTAACCAAGAAGCTATACTCCTATTACCCCTTCTCACCTGGCTGCCATGTCACAAGTGCTGTTCACTGATCATGCAGGTTTTCATTTGACAAGTGTTGGTAAGTCTACATACTACTTTGAGGTGATGTAACTTTTACCAAGATGCTATACTCCTTTTGCCCCTCCTCACTTGTCTGCCATGTCACAACTGATGATCAGTAATCATGGACTGTGCAATGTACATACAATGCTCTACTCAGTTACAAGTCTGAATACTGTGCTTGATGGTGTCCTGGTCTCATCAGCTGAAACTACGCATAGCAAGAGTGACGATATGCAAACTGTGTACCTCTAATATATATAAGCCATGAAGAAAACTCAGCTGATTATCAGTGACCGGTGAGCCGTTTACTCTGCACTCCTCACATGATGAATAATGCTAAATTTAGAACCAGGTGTGTGTTTGTCTGTATAATATACATCTAGGCCTTGGAATGGTTAAATACACATGTTACGCTGACACTGTGTTGTTTGCAATGTTTTTGAAATGTCATGTCTATCCCTAAAGCCAAAATGCCACATATCAGCACATCTAATGAGCTGATCAACTCTACTACATGTAATGAATGTCTTCAAATGTCTAGTGACCAACTTCAACTCCACCAAAATAGATGACAATACAAAATCTCTACCTATTTTGTTTCATCCTAGGTCTAGATTTACTTTAAGACAAATGATGTGGATGTAGATGCCACACTTTCACCAATACTGAATGTAGGGGAACCCTACTCACAGAGAGACAGGCTAATAGTTTTATATAGAAAAACAATGGTTCCAGTGGAAAAATAAACAAACAATTTAAGCAATATGCATGCACAATGGCTATAAGTTTGTAGGGGCCCAGGTAATGTCAGGTGCCAAAAAGGACTCTCTGCACAGTTTATTCATCTGGCTTTTTTATAGACACACAAAGAGATGGTATAAAACACTTTCTTAAATTCAAAAAGCAGTATACTTTGTGCGGTGTGTCCCCAAGGGAAACATGGAACCATAAGTGACTATATACAGTGAACAATTCAAAAAGAGGTTTCCATTAATACAAGAAGTGACCATTCAATTATGCATAGTGAAGAGCCTAGGTGTATGGTGACACTGGCTGTGTAATGGTCCTTTCTGTAAGCTTGTTGACGACGTTTCGACCCTCCTATGGATGTGGGGTCTTCTCAGGACTGTTAATGTGGGACATCTGAATTTTCAAAGGGCGCAGCTTACGTGAGTGTGACGTGTCCCATGTGTAGTGAATAAGGAAGGAGGAATGGACTCACGTGAGGACCCTGCCAGGTACTCACAGTGAAGAAGGTTCTGTGAAGCTGGCTTTTTGGGTAATAGACAAGGGGATGTTCTAGTGCCCTGCTACCTCAGTAGCAATGTATTCTTTAAGTTAACACTCGATGATTCCAAGTGTTGAAAGGGAGCGGAACGATCTCCGTCAATGGGTGCGGCCGGCTACTCACATCACAACAATAGTTGTGTTGATAGTTAAAGTGATCACATCTCGCACTATACTTATACTCGGGAGAAGAAGTTTCGGTTGGCATCTTGACACAAGTCCCTTCCTTCCTTTTCACCACTATCATCATCCTCATTTACCATTTTGGGTTACCTACCCGGTGGCTCTTCTGTGCTTGCATCCTCTGTGATGTAAGGAATGTTCCATTGCAGAGCAATGTTGTGGAGCATGCAGCAGGCCACGGTGATCTTACACACTTTCCCAGGTGAGTAGAGGAAGACTCCCCCAGTCTTGTCCAGATATCTGAATCTTGCTTTTAGGAGCCCAAAAGCCCACTTCACTGACCACTGTGTTCTTCCATGGGCCTCATTGAAAAGGACATCTCCTGACATCGCATGATTCCTCAGCTGTGCAAGCAACCATGGCCGGTTGGGACATGCTGAGTCTCCTAAATGGAAGACAGACAGAAGTGCAACAATGAGTTACACACTTTCAGATTATACTACCTGACATTACCCACACAAAGTTAGGACAGATCGCACTTACTTACAAGCCAGGCCTTCTCCGGTAGAAGTTGTGACAGCTGAGGTATGGTGCTGTCCTGTAGTATGTAGGCATCATGTGCAGATCCTGGGAACTGGGCACAGACGGTTGAGATATCCAAATCCAGTAAGAAGACAACTGGCACATTGATAGAATGATAGTGCTTCCTGTAGAGGTACACTTGTTTCTTGGCATTCAGTGGTAGTAAGGCAATATGTCTGCCATCAAAGGATTCAATCACATGTGGAATACTACCAAAACCATTATTAGCCTTCCACAGTGGCTAAATCCTCAAGTCTGAGGAACCGGATGTAGGTGTCCACGTGTCTCAAAATTGCTGTAAGCACCTCTTAGAGTCCATGACTGAACATTGGTTGTGACATACCACGAGAAATAGCTACAGTGAATTGAAAGAAACCTGTGGCCAGAAAATCCAATACTGACATGAGTTTCCCAAGTGGTATGATAGATGTAGGATAAGAGATGTGAGGTAGGAGGTCAAGCCCAAACTGATTACTTAAATCTAGGATTGTTTGATGATTCAAATACAATTTCTGGATCACATGTCTCTCTTTAATGGTCTGAAGGTTGGAAATGGACACTACACCAGAGGCTGGCTTCTCCTCCCTCTCCAAGGGTACCTATATGGGGAGTAGTACTAAAAATGTACATTGGTCACATTGTCCTGAGTAACATATATGAAGAGTAAGGCAAAAGCTTTGTGACAAAACATAACAGGTTCATGAACCGTTACACATATTCAACATCATCGTCTACCAATAAGAACCATTGTGGCATTCACGTGTCTGTAACATAACTGTACACATCATCAATTTTGAAAAGGGTATTTTACACTATATTAAGCTTTTCATGACATTTCATGTGAAATTCCGCCAACTGCGGTGCACAGTGCACCACGCATATTTTGGTGATATGCACAGTAATGCACTACAGAGATGAGGTATTTTACAGGACATGACACGTGAAGGGAGTCTATTGAATGTAAACCTGTCAGGCCTCATTTGTAGTGGTAGTGATGCGCTTAACAGTCACAATTACTTTCTTTCCTACCGTTAAAAGGGCGATGCCTGGCCTCGCATGTAAGACATTTGGGAAAACCGCCTCTGGCAGAAGTTGACCACGCGGTGGGCAGCTGCCACCATGGCAGACACAGCCATATGCTAACATTGGTGATAGTGATGGTCGCAGTCCAACCGATGTGTGCATCTATGCTGATAACTGCGTATGCTGTGAGCATGTACTCAGCTGTTTGAAAAATAACTCACTTGCCTCCTGACCTGCTGCTATTAACACCTCCCCCACTTTAGCTGCTGTTTACCACCTCTGGGTCAAGCAGGTGGGAGGGCCCGTGCCTTCTCTTCAGAGGAGATGGAGGTCCTTCCCTTGTATGGCCAGCTCATTGGCTCACCAGAGGATCAGGTAACTATCTCAAAAACTGTTTTTCACTATGCTCAACTTCCTATTTTGAATTCCCATAGGCTACAAGGTGCCTTAGAGTCCCAGAGTATAATCATATTGTGTTGTTACGTGAAATGGAGCAGTCCCCACATAGACCAATCATGTATTGGATTATGAGGCACTATACGTTGTGGAGTGAACCTCAGCATAGTAATGTTTGATAATCCCTATATTGTACTAATGTCGCATGCATAGATGTATGCATGTGGACATTTCATGGTACCTATCATCATATCATAGTGCATGTGCAAAGATATCTATGGGCTTTACACCATGAGCTGTGTCTGTATTCTGTTAGGAGCATTTGAGGATGATGTTAGCCATGTGTACAGTCCCACAGATCACTCAGCCCACATAAGGCATGGCACACCTCTTGTCTGGAAAGTAGCTATACCTCGCAGGCACTTAACCCAGAAATTGTGGGAGGACCTGAGGCGCTGGAGGTCCACTTGGGGAAGTCCTCTCAATGTGGATTGGGTGCACACCAGATCCTGACCCCCCTAATGCCCCAAATACTGGTGGTGGACTACACAGAGCTTGATGGGCAGTTGAGGCCCAACAGCAGCTACACATGGGTGAGTCCAGGCGAGAGTCTTACATGTTACTTTGCTAGCTTTGGAGTGTATTCTCAAGGAGTTATCGCAGAGTTAACAGCACTTTATTGCAGCCAAAGTGGCGATATCACCAGTTAACCTGCGCTAGCAGCCTCAAAGAATATCGCCACAGATGACCCCCACAACTATAGCTAATGAGCTGCAGAGTAGGAGTTACCATGCCAAAAGCCACGACAACACCATTCCGCAACATTCTAAACGACCAGCCAGATCGGCGATAAGAACCCAAAACAGGTGATTAAGCCGGCTAGGGTGCAGGAAATTAACACCTGCTCTGACCTGGTGTAGAGTCGGATGACAACCTTCACCAGAAAAGGGAGCCCAGCCCAGAGCCACACCTGAAGGGCAACAGATGCCATGGAGCCAACGATCATGAAGCTGGGAGCCACAACAGGGCTACAACACCCACAGTCCCCACCCCCTGGACCCCCCCCTCCCTGGGCTCCCACCCTCCCCGGTCAAACACATTCCACATCAACTACACAAAACATGTACCAAATATTCCGCCTGATGTCGCACAATCACAGAAATGAAGACAAATGGCAGCTCTCCTCGGGACAATCTGGAGGTCACAGCCTGCAAGACAAAAATCCAGATGAGAAGGTGTGACTAGCGCTCATCAAAGGACAGAGAGAGAGCAAAGGAGAGAGAGAGATACAGAGAGAGAGAAAGAGAGGGAGAGATAGAAATACGGACAGAGAGGGGGAGAGAGAGAAAGACGAACACAGAGGGGGAGAGAGAGACAGACAGACAGAGCGAGGGAGAGAGAGAAAGACGGACAGAGAGGGAGAGAGAAAGAAAGATGGAAAGAGAGGGGGAGAGAGAGAAAGACGGAGAGAGAGAGGGAAAGAGAGAAATATGGACAGAGAGGGGGAGAGGGAGAAAGTCGGAAAGAGAGGTGGATGGACACACACATAACAGAAGAGAAAGACAGGGAGAGAGAGTGCTGACAGTGTGCACCCAGCCTCACGGCTCACCTGCTGACACCGGTGTGTCTCCAACCATATGACGTAATGTAGTGCAGGTCACCAGGTCCCACATCTGAAACAGATCTGTCATCTGAAACAGAGTCCAGATACATGAATGGCAAAGTACATAGAATTGCACATGACATCATCGCCTGTCCACCCCAGCACACCCAGGCAGCTGCACCTCAGCCCCTCCCGCCGCCCAGCGGTGCATGCCTGCCCCTTCGCACTCAGGCAGCAGCACCCCAGCCCTTTCTGCCGCCCAGTGGTGCACGCCCGCCCCTGCGCACCCAGGCCTCACTGCTCACATTCCACCAACAGCGTGTCGCAATGAGGGCCCACCACGTGACGGTGCAAGCCCCAAGCCCGGGGCCTGCGAACATGGCTCCCTCCACATCATGCAGTCTCGCCCTGCAGGCCACCAGGTTTCACATTTGATTTTGGGTCTTGATTTCGCCATGGCAGAGGACATACCAGTGCACCGGGCATCATCACAGGCTGCACACCTGCTCAGCCCTTGAGGTGCCACTTTCTCTGTGATCCGGGAGGCGGTAGGCCCGCACTGCTCTCTGGCTCAGGCTTACACTGCGGTCCATCAGGGCACACAAATCCTGAGCAGTCTGGACCACCGGGACAGAGCATCATCGCAGGCTGCACACCCGCTCAGCAATTACGGTGCCCCTACCTCAGTGCACCGAAAGTCACCATCCCGTGGCAGAGTGCCTGTGCCGGACGCAGGGTATCTGGTGCCACCAAGTCTGTGCCCCAAAAGTCATTGACCCGGTATGATTGGGCATTGTGGTGCGGACGCCATCATGTCACCTCAGGGCTGGGGGAATGGGATGTTGCAGGGCCCTAGGCCCTCATGCCTACATGAACACCACCCATATAGGAAGAGGAAATGGCGTCGAGCACGTGCGCCCGGCCCTTTTTATTGGCAGGGTCTCATGTCCTGTGACACATGTGATGGATGGGTGTGGTGTGGGTGTACACCAGCCGTGAGGGAGTGGCTTTGGCATGCTGACAACTAGACCTGTGACCTGCAGATCACTACAGGGGAGACCTGGAATATGTAGGGTTGCCACCCCCCCTGTGAGCGTAAGCAGAGTGGGCTGCCCTGGCAATGCCAGTCCAGCGTAAGGGTTTGAACAATGACCACGGGGTTCTGGGCGTGGTTCTGTACTGGGCTGGACAAGGAAGTAACTAATGCGTGTGTCCCAGTTGGTGTGTCTGCGTCACACGGACCGCATTCGGCAATGTTGACCCAAGTTCTACGACATGAGCCACGTGGACGTAACAGGAATTCACTGAGCCTACATTCATCCATACTTCCACACTTGAATGATCATAGACATGACAAATCTTTGTGATTAGGAATGTTTAATGCACATTCAGTGGAGTGTTGCATCTGGAGCAGTACAGGGCCATGAAAAGCACACATGATGATGTTGGCTCGTGGAGGGCCAGCCAGAGTCCTTCAGGAAATGACAAGTCCAAAGGAAGAGGAAGAGTTCAGACAGCAGTCTGATTGCTGTTTCATTGGCGATCAAACAGATTATGGCAGTCCATGTTGAGGTCCAAGGTTAGTGTCGCAGAGTGCATGGGGGAACCTTGGAAGGTGATGATGCAGAGGGCAGGACCAAGCAGAAACTGGCCATATGGCAGAAAAGAATGCTACTGCATCCTTCGTACCACAATGGCAGAATCATCCGCATCTTCGTCCTCTGCAGTTTCATGTGCCTCATGTGTGGGTGGTGGTGTTCTGTCTCTTGCACTGTTGCTAGTGACACTTCAGGGGCCGGAGGTGGAATGTCTGCCACACTGTGGGGCACTGACAATTCAGGGGGTGTAGATGTGGACGGAGTGGTAGCAGCAGCATGCATCAGCGCCAGGTCTTGTGGCAGCAATGCCATGAGGATGGTCTTGAGGTCATTGAGGAACCAAGCTACCACTAGCTGGTGTGCAGCCGTGGCAGCCGCTCTTTCCACATTCGTCAACTCCATTGTCTCCATTAACCCCTGCATGTTTCCCAACTCCTGTGTGACATCGCTAGAGCCACTCTGACTGGACAGTTGTTCTATCCTCTGAGTCAGGGCTCCAGCGATGTCAGCCAAGGTCCATTGTAGAGCATGGAGCAGACTGTGGGTGTCCGTTAGGGACTGTGAGTGGTCCCTGATGGGACTTAGACACCCACATATGGCATCTAGTTTGTCTGCCATGCGGTCGAAGCCCAACCGTACCTGTTCAGCCAGATTTTCATGGCACCCCAACTCAAGGAAGGCCATGCGTTCTTGGTGGGGGTCCTGGGAAGCAGCCGTGGTGATGGGTGCTGCCTGCTGTGTGGTCTGTGCAGGGGTAGGGGTCTCCTTGTAGCAGCTGGGCTACCCTGCTCCTGGAGGTGGGCTGCGGAGGCTGTCCACGAACTGTTGGAGAGCGTCGGAGTCGAAGCTGTGGTGGTCCTCTTCGTCATCAGAGAAGAGAGGTTCGGGCTGCTCTGCAGGAGGTGCTGATTCTCCCTCTGCAATGTGGAGGGGAGATGAAGTTTAACAATGTGTCCACAAGTATGTTGTTGCATTGCACATGTTTTCATACAGCCTGCATGACTGTGTACATTGTGGCTGTTTGTGAGATGCTGCCATTTTATGGGGGACAGTGGACATTTCGACATCATTCCAGCACCTCTTGACCTTTTCCATTGTCCTCTTCAGCACTCCCACTGCATTCACCTTGTCCACAATGAAGTGCCATAGTCCATTTTTGTTTGCCAGTGACACAGTGGAGGTGACGAACAGTTGTTGATGGTGTTCGACCACCTCAGTTATCAGGATCCTGTTTTCCTGTGGACTGAACCGTTTCTTCCTACTCTTCTTCTTCTTGGCCTTCCCTTGCCCCGAGGTACCAGGCAGGTCCTATGGGGGGCTTGTCGGGTTCTGGTTCTCTTCCGTACTTGCCCCGGCAACATCCATTGTGCTTCGCTCTTGTTAGGCATTTGTTTGTCTGTTTTTTCTACTTTTATGGTGATTTTTCCCACCTGCCACGTGTGAATTGCAGGCCTGTCGCTGGTTTTCACAGATTTTTGAATTGCGATTGGCCTCATCGCAGCTTTTTTGGATTCCCGTTTCGCATTTTTGCGGCATTGTGTTGGTTTTAACGCGATCGTTTGATGCATTATCGTGAGCCTATTGCATGGTACTGCTGTGTTGTGAATATTTAACTAACAAGCCGTAATTTTCCTGCGATAGACTGCGATGTTGAAAGTTGCATTAGGCTAATTTTGCGATAGTTATCACACGTTCTTGAGAATATCCCCCTTTGTGTGTTAAAGGCAGGCACTTCCCAACCAAGATTGGTGGTGACCCATGTGCCACATACAAGGTGAGTCATTGTGTATGTCTCGTAGTAGGTGCCTGCTACTGTGCTGTGTTTTGCCTATTGTCTTTCTGACCAGCAACGCAGCAAAGTCCTGTCCACATCCGTTTTTTAGGTCTTGCATGGCGTACTGCGCACATGAGCAGTCCAGCTCGCGAGATTTTATGTTTTAAGGTGAGTTTCTCTAGCGAGGGTTAAGCCCCGCCCCTCTTCTCCATTGGCTGGCCTCCTAAACGGTGGCCTGCCATTGGAGAAGAGGTCACCATGACGTATTTCTTTCTCTTTAAGCCCTGTCCTTTTCAGACTGGGATCCTTGCCTTACGTTTGTGTTAAAAGCTTTCTTATCTTCTTTATGGGTCCAGATGGTCCCATAAAGAAGATGAGAAAACTTTTATGCCAGCAGCAAGTCAACCTGAGGCCGTCGTGGGACAGGGCTAAAAGAGAAAATGACACGTCACGGCCAGCGCTTGTTGTGGAAGGTCGTGGGAATACCGAGGGCGGTGCAGAATGCAGAAAGTGGGCCCCGAGATAGACAGGTAAATAAGCCAGCTCATTGAAAGAGAGAGCCCTCTGTTTGTCAGGCTTTCAGCGGGCAGGTGACTTTGGAACAACCTGCAGGCGGCACGTGAGGCAGGGGACAGACCTGAAAACAGACTCACTCCGAGCCTCCTCTCGCCTCACACAATAGCCTCTCTTCGTCCGTTAGTGGACAACAAGAGTCAGCCTCCCGTACCCTACCTCACTAGCCCCGCCCCTCCTGGTCTTGGGGGTTTTGTTCACAAAGGCGCAGACTGCCCCTGTAAAGGCGCGCTCCTATTGGCAGGCCAGAGCCCTCCCCCTCTCCAATTGGGCAGTTCCAGTGTTCATCCCCCAAGGCGGTGCACGTTGCCCAGGTAGTCTGCTGTGCTTCAGTGGAGCGCGTTCCCTGTGTTACTCCGAGCTGTACCCAGCGCCGCCTCCCTGCGGGTCACAGCTACAACTTCGCAAACACAACTGGCAACTACCAACTCGTGAATTGTTTCCACTTTTTAGAGCTCTGAAAGGTGGTTCCCAAATTCAAGACTTGTCTTGCTACTTTTTTTTTAAAGGATTATTATAAAAGAAGCGTCTGTTCTGCTGCTGGGTTTGGATGAACGGCAACTTTCCTTGGATTTGTAATGCTTTTTTTGTCTGTGGTGTTTTTTTTCTGGCGTTTTTATCTTCAGAGGATTTGTTGGGAAGCTTTGTACCTCCTCTGCATCACTTCCCCCTAGGGTTGTGAGCTACAGGACCCAGCAGCAGCGAAGGCGCCCTCCCCTCCAGGAGCAGAGAAGGGCCACCTCACCCATTAGAGAGGGCAGCACCACTTCTCAAGAAAGGGGATTCCTGATCCGCGAAGCATGGGCTGCTCGGTCTGCTCTCCTTTGTGCTTGGAATGAGACCAGCCCTGTTAAACTACCACCCGGAATCCAACAACATGGATGTAACCATCTCTGCGCTCATGGGCTCCTTTCTGGAGTGCCCCCTGTTCATGTGGGTGGGTATTGTGTGTGTGTGTGTGTGGTGGGGCACCAAACTTCTCAGGCTGTGGGGTAGGCAGGGCGGCTGTAGTGAGCCAGTCCCCGCTGCACCTTGTTCCATGTGAGTAGTGTCCAGAGAAAGTGGTTGTTAACCTTGAAAGAATAAATAGCACTGTCATCTTGTCTGTGGAGTCTTTGGGAGTAATTGTGTGTGTGTGTACATGTTTAACATATCTTGGCTATTCCGGTTCTTGGTGCGTTTTCCTCCAGTGTAATAACCCCATACACAAGTGCAAAGGATCACCCAGCAGAAGGACTGGAGTTGTCTGTTTTGCGTGTCCTCTGTGTTACTTTAGTTTTATTGTTGTGACAGAGAAGGTTCTGCGCCCAAAATATTGTTAGTGAAATTAGTAGTTTTCGCATTTACTGTTGGGCTTTTGAAGTCATCGGGCTTAATCGCCAGAGAGCGGGTGGTAAGAAGTGTCATTGACCTGTTAAAATAAAAAACACACCATTTAAAGTTATGACATGCTCTCAAGAGAGAGTATTATTGCCAAAAAAGCTATACAGAAATGTGTTGAACATGTCACTAACCCAATAATTCATATCCACGCAGGAAACGTAGGTGAGAGGTGTTCCCAACACAAAACTCCTTCAGTGGATTGCCTTCAGCAATTTGTTGTTGTTGTTGTTGGTATAATAGACGTCACACACATTGTGATGTGCACGACTTACCCTGCACCCGTTGTGTTGTACCAAAGCTACAGTCACGCAGGCCAGGCAGACACACCAGGCATGCACGGGTCTCTCAAACACAGCAAGGCACGTTCTGCAGCCCAGGCAATGAACACGTGTCCCTCGAGCGCCTGGAAGAGTGCCCTTGGGAGGGACAGCTATGAGGTGAAGTGGCACTTGGCTATGGGTGGGGTCTATTCGCAACATAAATAAATACCAACTGGAGTATTTGTGAAGCCGGTGCAGTTATCTGTGAAGCCACGCCCCCTGTGCCCGGTGTGTGAGAGAGCAGGCATTACACGTCTGGAGTTAAAATACACGTCAGTTTGGTTGTTACCATGTGTAGAAATGACAAAATAATGATAATGAAGTAATACTAACACAAACTGTGCCACTTTATGCCTTTATGCCACGTAATTTGCATTTGGTTCCAACATAATTTAGTCAACCATGCTGAATATTTTGGTCCTCCCCTGTCGCATAGTTCCAGTGACCCTATCTCTAGGGTCACTGGAACTCTTGTCCTGAAATGTCTGGCCTGCATGCCTTTTAGTCAGTTGTTTAATATGAGGTGTGAGTTAATTTGTAAAAAATAATATCCTACCATGATTTTTTTTTCTGGGGGTCTGAATGGTTTACTCATACACGTGCAGGGGTAATTGAAGTAAGACAACACATATGTATGTGAATGTTACTTATTAAAGCACCCAAATGTTCAGTATGCATAATCAATTGATAAAATATTAGGACTGTGAAGGAGGGCTCAAAGAGGTCAATCTAACTCCAGTACTCCCTACTATGTACTACTCACACTCTACTTCTCTCACCTACTCTATTACTTACTCTCTACTACTCTATACTACTCACTCTCTACTCACTACTACTCTCTACTACTCTCTCTTTACTACTCTCTACTACTCACTCTCTACTACTCTCTCCTGCTCTCTCTACTACTCCCTACTCTGTACTACTCATGCTCTACTTCTCTTTACTACTCTCTACTACTCTTTCTCCAGTGCTGGATATTGTTAGCAGTTCAAGCATTGATGCACCTTTTGGGTAACACAAGTAATAATAACTTTCATAACAGGTTTGTGATTTAAAGGTGGTGCCACCATACCTCCTCACTGCCCCCCTCAGTGCACAATAACTCCTTACTGCCCCCTCAACGCACAATACCTCCTCACTGCCCCCTCAGTGCACAATACCTCCTCACTGAACCCTCCACGCACAATACCTCCTCACTGCCCCCCTCAACGCACAATACTTCCTCACTGCTCCTCTCAGCGCAAATGCCCCCTTACTGTCCCTCTCAGTGCACAATACATTCTCGCATTTGCAAGATTACGCTATTGGCATTGTAAATAACAATGCCATTTATTTATCTGCTTTCAAAACCAACACATAAATAAAAATGTTGTCATTTACAATGCCAATAGCTCTAACTTTTGCAAAGGTGAGACCGTTGCATTGTAAACGCTTGTTTTAATTTGGAGCAGACACTTGTCTGAGTGCAGTGAGTGATCATCTCATGTTGTCAGTTGTTCTGAGTGACAAATATATCACACAGGCAACTTGTCTTCCTTGTGTTAAGAGTGCTGTTCCCTAACTACTGTCTCTCATGTGTTGGTGGGACTATTACATGTGACATGACATGGAGTTCCCAATGGTAAGTACTGGTAATACAGTGAAATGAGTGTGCAAACATCACTGGTGTCATCTGCATTAGTGCCTACATGTTAACCACTGTGCATTTGCAAGTTGATGGTTCATCTGCAACAGTGCTTCCAACACTCATTCTCTGACTGGTGCCATGCATTAGGAGTGAGATGTAGAGATAATTTGAGAGTGTCTACACTGATCCTTACAAAGCAATCTGAGTTTGCAATACCAAAGAGAGCTGTGATGTGCCAGCCCATTGTGACTCTAGTTATCCCACATCTTCATGTCAGGGGCAACCAATGCCTTCAAAGGTGTATTCGCTTGTAGCTGTAAAATCTATGAATGGCATTATTACCTGTACCCAGCAGGATTGGTGATGCTTATTAGACTTTATAAAGAATTTTGCTGTGTAAATTCAGAGTACCATCACTCCCCCAAATGTTTGGACCTCATTGTTTTCATGTAACTTTATATACTGGATGTTACACATAGCTAAAATACTTCTGAACAGCTCTCACTCGACTTTTCAGGAAGTAGACATATGATGTAATTTCAAATCCAAAGTCTCATCAATGTGCAATGAGCATTTGCATGTAACATTACGTCTGCCTCAACGGGGAACATCCTTTACAACGCAACCGCTACAACGCGGTTGCGTTACGACGCAGCTTTAACAACGAAAGTCGTTACAACGACTTTCGCTGGAGGGCGCTTTAGGATAGGGGATAGTTTAATTTACTATCCAACACCTTCCCTACTATCCACGGGGACTGGTGTTGGAGTAGTAAATTAAACTATTCACTATCAGCGCCCCCCCAATGCAAGTCGTTGTAACGACTTGCGTTGTTAAAACTGCGTCGTAAAGGGCCGCGTTGTAACGGTACGCGTCCTACCGTCATACATCCGCCTCAACACTAATTGATGGTAACTTGGTGTTTGTTTTACTTGACCTTCATGACATTATGATGTGTTATGAGGGATCAATAGGTCTGTTGAACACTGGGCCTTGTGGAGCATGGTGTATATCTCAAATTGTATCCAACCTATTTGGCTACATCTGTTTTACCATGGCATAATAAAAGTGCCAAAGTATGCAAGATGATCAACTATCCTAGTATGGACATAAGGATGGACTGTAGCCAAATTCATCAATGAATTTGGGTATGTATGGGGTTATGACATGAAAGACCCAACTGTTTACAGGTTATGTAGCTTGCATGCATGTGCTCATGCTAAATTGGAAGCCTATAGAGTTGACCATGAAGCTGGTGTGATATGTGTACTTTAATAATGTTTTCTGCTGATTTGTGATGGTCAGGTGTGGAAACACAGTTGCAATAAACCCATGTTACATGTCATTTCAGATACATCCAGGGCAAGTGAAGGAAAAGGGGTCAATTCAGCGGGGACACAGTTGGTCAGAGTGGTTTTGGATGTGATACCTTAGACATGCAGGGACCCATTGACCTGAAGGTGGGAGGAATGCCAGGGAGGATGGCAGCTCAAGCTCATCATCATCCGAGTCATCTGTTGGTGGACACTCCCACATGGTGGTGGACCCCACAGGATCAGTACCACCTTCATCCTTGTCCGCCACCCACAGTTCCATCACCACCCTCTCTGATGTTCCCCTACAAGTTGGCTAGCCCAGCTCCCCTAGGAGGGGAGCAGTCACCTTCAATCCAGGCATCTTATCCCCAGCCCATTACCCCCGCTGCCCTGAGTGAAAAGGCTACTGACCTCCTGAGGACCATCTCTATGGGTCAGAATGCAGTCCTGAATGCCATCCAGGGGCCAGGCAACCAGCTGACCTAGATGGTGGCCTAACTGGAAAGTATGCACAGTACTATGTCTGGCCTACAGAATTCTTTTCAAGTCCTGGCCTCCTCCTTCACAGCAGCCTACCATCCATCCCAACCTTCCACCCCACTTCCTGCCCTTTCCCCTTCCAAATTCCCCATTCTAATTACTGTTGTGAGCATACACACACCTAAGCAAGCACGTACTTCAATAGACAAAAGCACAGCACACTAGCACAAAACATACAAAAAACAGAAAAATGCAAGCACTCAGCAGACACTCACCCCCTCACCACCCCATCATCCCAGTAGACCCCCAAGAACCACAGCAACAGACACAGACCCCTCCACAAGTACAACTGTGCCCCAGGTACCAAGTCAACAGACATAGACTCCTCCACAGCCACAAGGCACCACAGCAACAGCCACAGACCCCTCCACAAAACCCAGCATGTCCACAGCACACACAGGCACAAAACACAAACACTCACAGTCACCCACACAACAGACACCCATAAACACGCTGTTCAGACAGCACATGAGGCTCACACTTCCACTACCTCTACCTCCCAAGCCAAACTTCATCCCGAACATCCTACCCATTTTCCCTGTGAAGATGTGTTGTTTGCCCTTATCCCTGTGAAACCGAGCCCACCCCTCCCAAAGTCTCAAAGACCACTCCTAAACCCCAACTCATCCCTTCCACATCCCACTCGGCCCCAGAGAAACTGGATCCCAACCCCAATGAACCAAGACTAGAAACAACGAAGACAAAGAAAACCCCTCCCAAAGCCCACCCTTTCCCTTCTACATCCACTCCACCCAGGAGAAACCAGTTTTCCAACATGTTAACCCAGCACAAAATCCAAAAATACCAAGAAAACCCCTCTCAAAACTAAATTCACCCCTCCCTAAACTGCAGCCCCCGTACCATCTTTGCGGTGCCTTGCTACACCCAATGGATTCCCATTTATGAAGATGTTCCCTGGCAGTGTCACAAAGGGCAAGTATGTTGGCACAACATTGTGCTGTAGCACAGGTTTCAGATTATGGACAGGCCATTTGCCTTTGATTTGATGATGTTTTTATTCAATCATTAAAAATGTTCCCAGTTTGGAAGTCATTAGCCCTGCCATTACTTTTCTAATTATTTGATGCTATTGTAATTATATAGTTAGTGATGTGTAATTACAGTTGTGTTTGTTTCATTCCTGATTGCTAATCCAGCTGAAGTGGTTAGTGTGATCTGACCTTGGACCCAGTGCTGGAGTTACACAGAACAAGGGGAAATGTTGGATTGATGTCTATGTGGGATGAAAAAGCATATGGGGCTGACATTGCATTTGGTGACATGTTATGTGGTAAGTATTTCAGCTTGGCCTGATCACTGTCTACATCATTTAGGTTGCACTTCTCCCTATGATGTAGGTTGGATACGTATTTTGCAGTGTTCAAGGTGGATATGTGTTTATCACACATGGAGGTGTTAAATTGTCATACCTTTGCATACTTTTGTATGGAAATGTGTCTATTTTCCAATGTGTTTCTTGCACCTACTTTATGTCGATGTGTGACAAGTGCTGTTAGTGCTGTGTTTGTTTTCATGACTTGCACTTAAACATTAACTATACATGCATAGCACTTGGTTATGGCATTGGTTGTCCCTGATATACTTCAATTCACAGGTCCTGTATACATTCAGCTTTTCAGGCATGTGCAAAATGTACTGTGCCCCAGGCCCCAGCTTTCCAGGGTTCCCCATGATAAAAGCATACCTATGTTCCATAGAGTGTTTCCATTGTGCCCTTACAATGCTTCCCACACAGATTCTTCGTAATCCCATTTACTGACATTGTCTTTTCATCTGGGTGATGTGTGAGAGTCCAGTCTGTAGCAGGGAGGGTGTGTTTCAGTTTATTGACACATCCATACAGATGACTATTTGCTATCAAACCAGGACCTAGATGGGTGCAATGTGAGGGTGTTAGGGTGGTTGATAGGTATGATATTGGTGAGAAGGTGCTGTTGTGTGACACAATTTAATGCACACATCACTATCATTCACTAGGAGTTGTCAACACTTCCATTTGTGTACATTGTATATGTGTTGTAATAGTAATTTGGGGACAGAGGGCATCCTACGGATGTATTTGGGTAATACATTTAAATTAATCCCACACAGTGCTCCAGTATATATGTTTGACCATGCCACCCTAACACCCTTGCCAGGTCCATGATGGAACATGAGGGAACATCGTTATGCTGAGGAGTCTATGACTTACCACCAGTTGCGTCTGCGACAGTGTGGGTTTTGGACGTGATCAAGCAGGTACATCAGTGGCAGGATGTGCACAATCAGCTCCATGGCAGGTAGAGGTGATTTGAGGTGAATTTCCAGCTTATATACCTCCCTTTCGGCCTGCTCAGATGTGATTGTTGGACCACCACTGTCATGCTGGCTGTAACACAACTCGTAATTGGGTTAGCATTTTCCCTAGCAGTCCGAGCCTCCGTCAGACTCATTGGCCTATTCCATAGCCACAATGGTTAGATTGGGCTGGCGGTTACAGTGGGACCACGGCAGTCTTTCGTTTATGTAACTGCATGACTCATAATAAGGTGGTCGCACTGCTGAAGTCACAGTGGTCAGACCACTACCGTTGATATGGCTGTCTCAAGACTGCCAAACTTGTAATCTGTCCCTTTGTATAGATTTTTGGAGATTACTTCATATGCTTCGATTAAAGTGATAGTAATAGCCTTGTATGGCTGTGTGGGGGTATATTTTTAGAATTTTTTGAAATCTGCGTCCCCTGGATTTTTGATTAGGCCATGGCACAAACTGGTCAGGCCTCCCATGGTTTGGTTTTTAACCTTTCTAATTCTCTTATCCTAGAAATTCCATAGGAACTAACTGCACTATTGTTGATGAGCAAATTATTGCTAGGTTAGATATAATGATTCTCCTCAGTAATCACTAACCCCGTTGAAGGTCAAGAACCAGCCCTGTAACGAAGGTCAAGAACCAGCCCTGTTACCAAGGTCATGAACCAGCCCTGTTACCAAGGTCATGAACCAGCCCTGTATGGTGCCCCCATCATCTCTGGCCAACTCTGAGGGTTTACAGCCTACCGTAATCTCCCTGCTATCTTGGAATATCGCGGGCTTACTTCCCAAAACCTCGTCTTCTGACTGGTCATGTTTTATCGAGGGTTACGATCTCATTGCCTTTCAGGAGACTTGGTTAGTCGATATGATTTGCCGCCCAGGCTATGTGGCCTTTGGTAAAGCGGCAATCGCTAATAGAAAGGGAAGACCTAGGGGGGATTAACCATATGGGCCAAGCAACAGACAACTCTTCAAATAGAGGAGCTAACAATCGATAGCCCTGACATCCTTCCTATTAAGATTTGCTCAGAAGCTGCCCCGGACTTCATACTAATTAATGTGTATGCGAGAGGGATTCAGGGTGGGAAAGCGTCACCAACTATTGCCCTCTTACACACATTTATAGAAGGCCTGGATGGCTCAAGTGTTCTGGTTATTGTAGGCAACCTAAAGTGCACATTTGAGCCCCTAGGCTTAGATGATTATAGTCTTAGTATGGAGGAAGATCAGAACTGGGGGATACCATCCCTATCGTTGACACCAATTAATAAATGGACTGAGGCGGCGCTTCAATTAAAAAGTTTATCCCTAGGGAAAAGGATTAGAGCTGCCAACGGGAGATTCCCCTCAAATATGGAAGACAGTGTTACATTCTCCAACGGGACAAGTAGCAGTAGGATAGACTATATTCTTATAAGCTTAGAGTTTTGGTCTAGACTTGTGGATATGGTGGCATACCACAGACTGGAGAGTGATCACGATCCATTACTACTTACTCGAACTAGGAAGGGATTGGACCCCCCCCAAAGGATGATATGGTAACCACAATAGGAGAAGTGATTATGTCTCAAGACTGCCGCCGGTTAGAATGGTCAGTAGTCTTTGAGGATAAAGGTATTCAAAAGCAGGTTAAGTCATCTACTGAAGAAACTCTAGCATTGCTAGGCACTTTAGATACCTATGGTAATTGTCCCTTAGATCTCATGAAGGCCCATGGGGTTCTTTTTGTAAAAATAAGGACCCTGCTTACAAAAAATTGGAAGCCGCATAAGCTCCCCATAGAAAAATCGCCAAATGGTATAATTAGGCTTGCGGAGTTGGATTTAGGCATCTCTCAAATGCAATTAAGAAGGGAGTATCACAGGAGGTTAAAATAGCAAGGGCAAACTATAAGAAAGTACAAATGAAGGCGAAGAAAGATTTTGATGAGGATAGATGGGCAAGTTTAACTAATGCCAGTAAAGGGAAGAATTGGACTAAATTCTGCCAATTGGTTAAATGGGGTAGCGGCACGACTGGGTCTACGCCAGTTAATTACGTGCCTCCCGAACTTTGGGTTCAGCATTTCCAAGGCCAATTTGCTTCCTCACTTAATACTGGCACTAATTACCTTGAGGTTAATACTGAGGCTGTTCTTCTATTTAACAAAGGAGAAAGAGAAAGGGTTTTGGATGGGACTCCTACGGGGAGGGCCCCCGCCCGGACTGTATTCCGACTGATCTTTATAAACTGGATAGAAGGATCTGGGCAGAATATATTTATATCATCAGAAAGGCCCTAGCCAGGGTGTGACAATACCGGATACTTTATTTACAACAAGGGGTGGTGATGGACAGAGTCTCTGAATTAAGCAGAGTACTCTCACCCAGTCAAGAGATCAGGGCTAGATCCAACACCGTTTTTTAGCTCATTGCACCATCCCAGTTTCAGAACCTGGCTGTATGCAAATTAGTCTGTCCCTGGCCCAGTGCATCATGGGAACAGGGCAGACCAGACTACAAAAGCTAATTCTTACACTGGGAAGGAAACAAGCTTCCGGGGACCGGTTTCTGGCATTTCAGCCGTCTTCGGCCCGGCTTGCTTGAATCCTGATGGTGCAATGAGCAAGGGACTCACATCTGAGCATACCCTTCCACGCTTAGGGTGGACAAAATTATTTACAACAAGGGGTGGTGATGGACAGAGTCTCTGAATTAAGCAGAGTACTCTCACCCAGTCAAGAGATCAGGGCTAGATCCAACACCGTTTTTTAGCTCATTGCACCATTCCAGTTTCAGAACCTGGCTGTATGCAAATTAGTCTGTCCCTGGCCCAGTGCATCATGGGAACAGGGCAGACCAGACTACAAAAGCCAATTCTTACACTGGGAAGGAAACAAGCTTCCGGGGACCGGTTTCTGGCATTTCAGCCGTCTTCGGCCCGGCTTGCTTGAATCCTGATGGTGCAATGAGCAAGGGACTCACATCTGAGCATATCCTTCCACGCTTAGGGTGGACAAAATTATTTACAACAAGGGGTGGTGATGGACAGAGTCTCTGAATTAAGCAGAGTACTCTCACCCAGTCAAGAGATCAGGGCTAGATCCAACACCGTTTTTTAGCTCATTGCACCATCCCAGTTTCAGAACCTGGCTGTATGCAAATTAGTCTGTCCCTGGCCCAGTGCATCATGGGAACAGGGCAGACCAGACTTCAAAAGCCAATTCTTACACTAGGAAGGAAACAAGCTTCCGGGGACCGGTTTCTGGCATTTCAGCCGTCTTCGGCCCGGCTTGCTTGAATCCTGATGGTGCAATGAGCAAGGGACTCACATCTGAGCATACCCTTCCACGCTTAGGGTGGACAAAATTATTTACAACAAGGGGTGGTGATGGACAGAGTCTCTGAATTAAGCAGAGTACTCTCACCCAGTCAAGAGATCAGGGCTAGATCCAACACCGTTTTTTAGCTCATTGCACCATCCCAGTTTCAGAACCTGGCTGTATGCAAATTAGTCTGTCCCTGGCCCAGTGCATCATGGGAACAGGGCAGACCAGACTACAAAAGCCAATTCTTACACTGGGAAGGAAACAAGCTTCCGGGGACCGGTTTCTGGCATTTCAGCCGTCTTCGGCCCGGCTTGCTTGAATCCTGATGGTGCAATGAGCAAGGGACTCACATCTGAGCATACCCTTCCACGCTTAGGGTGGACAAAATTATTTACAACAAGGGGTGGTGATGGACAGAGTCTCTGAATTAAGCAGAGTACTCTCACCCAGTCAAGAGATCAGGGCTAGATCCAACACCGTTTTTTAGCTGATTGCACCATCCCAGTTTCAGAACCTGGCTGTATGCAAATTAGTCTGTCCCTGGCCCAGTGCATCATGGGAACAGGGCAGACCAGACTACAGAAGCCAATTCTTACACTGGGAAGGAAACAAGCTTCCGGGGACCGGTTTCTGGCATTTCAGCCGTCTTCGGCCCGGCTTGCTTGAATCCTGATGGTGCAATGAGCAAGGGACTCACATCTGAGCATACCCTTCCACGCTTAGGGTGGACAAAATTATTTACAACAAGGGGTGGTGATGGACAGAGTCTCTGAATTAAGCAGAGTACTCTCACCCAGTCAAGAGATCAGGGCTAGATCCAACACCGTTTTTTAGCTCATTGCACCATCCCAGTTTCAGAACCTGGCTGTATGCAAATTAGTCTGTCCCTGGCCCAGTGCATCATGGGAACAGGGCAGACCAGACTACAAAAGCCAATTCTTACACTGGGAAGGAAACATTGGGAAGAAAACACTGGGAAGGAAACAAGCTTCCGGGGAGTGTTCTGATTAACTCAGATACTCTGTCCATCACCACCCCCTTTTTGAAATTATTTTGGCCACCATGAGTGTGGAAGGGTATGCTCAGACATGAGTCCCTTGCTCATTGCACCATCAGGATTCAAGCAAGCCGGGCCGAAGACGGCTGTAATGCCAGAAACCGGTCCCCGGAAGCTTGTTTCCTTTCCAGTGAAGAATTGGCTTGGTAGTTTGGTCTGCCTTGTTCCCATGATGCACTGGGCCAGGGACAGACTAATTTGCATATAGCCAGGTTCTGAACTGGGATGGTGCAGTGAGCTAAAAAACGGTGATGGATCAAGCCCTGATCTGTTGACTGGGTAGGAGTGTTCTGATTAACTCAGATACTCTGTCCATCACCACCCCCTTTTTGAAATTATTTTGGCCACCATGAGTGTGGAAGGGTATGCTCAGACATGAGTCCCTTGCTCATTGCACCATCAGGATTCAAGCAAGCCGGGCCGAAGACGGCTGTAATGCCAGAAACCGGTCCCCGGAAGCTTGTTTCCTTTCCAGTGAAGAATTGGCTTGATAGTTTGGTCTGCCCTGTTCCCATGATGCACTGGGCCAGGGACAGACTAATTTGCATATAGCCAGGTTCTGAACTGGGATGGTGCAGTGAGCTAAAAAACGGTGATGGATCAAGCCCTGATCTGTTGACTGGGTAGGAGTGTTCTGATTAACTCAGATACTCTGTCCATCACCACCCCCTTTTTGAAATTATTTTGGCCACCATGAGTGTGGAAGGGTATGCTCAGACATGAGTCCCTTGCTCATTGCACCATCAGGATTCAAGCAAGCCGGGCCGAAGACGGCTGTAATGCCAGAAACCGGTCCCCGTAAGCTTCTGAGTTAATCAGAACACTCCCCGGAAGCTTGTTTCCTTCCCAGTGTTTCCTTCCCAACGTTTCCTTCCCAGTGTAAGAATTGGCTTTTGTAGTCTGGCCAGGGACAGACTAATTTGCATATAGCCAGGTTCTGAACTGGGATGGTGCAGTGAGCTAAAAAACGGTGATGGATCAAGCCCTGATCTGTTGACTGGGTAGGAGTGTTCTGATTAACTCAGATACTCTGTCCATCACCACCCCCTTTTTGAAAATACCGGATACTTGGCGTGGGGCCAAAATTATTCCTAGATATAAAAAGGGTGATCGAGCCAGTCCTAGCAACTATAGGCCGATAAGCCTAATTGACACCTTACAGAAAATAGTTGCTAGACTTGTGCTAGGTAGAGTCAATGAATGGATAGAAGACAAGAATGTATTATCTACCTATCAAGTGGGCTTTCGACCGCACATCACCACCAAGTTTTTAGATTTACGATGATCTATTGGAGTACTGTGATTTTAGCAGAGGGAACCCTTTATGCAGCATTGGTTGATTTAAAATCAGCATTTGATTTAGAACCCCCTCACAAGCTTTGGGACTCATTAAAGGAGGCCGGGATGCCCTTAGAAATTGTAGGTTTTATTATCAAATTGCATGAGGCGATTTATGTCCAAGTAAGGTTGGGTCAGCAGGGTGAATTAACTGATCGCTTCCCAGTTAACAAGGGAGTGCGGCAAGGGTGTGTTCTTGCTCCACCCTATTCTCTCTATTTATAAATAAGGTTATCGATTATTATTCTTACTATCCAACTGATTGATGCTCCAATTCTTGCAGGTTCAAGGGTTCCATTATTAATGTTTGCAGACGACACTTTAATTCTATCCAAAACTCAATCTGGTCTGCAACGTGCCCTTGACAGGTTTATAGTTTTCTGCAAGGATCATGAACTTATAGTAAACGTTGACAAAACCAAGTTCATGGTGCTGCACAAACATAAACTTATTAAAGGCAAAGTAGCAATGAATAAAGCACCATTTGAACAAACTGATACCTTTACATATCTAGGAGTGACTATGGGTAGAAGGATGAACTTTGCACCACAATTAGATGTATTAGTTCTTAAGCACAATCAGTTAGCTGGAGCCCTACTAAAGGAACATCGACTGTCAAACACTAAACCTGTAGGCCCAGCCCTAACGATTTATAATGGGAAAATCAGAGCTTCTATTATCTATGGCGCTGAACTTTGGGGGTTTGAAAATCAATCATCCCTTGTTTGTGTGCAAAATAAGCTTTCGAGATCTTTGACCGCCCTCCCACAATCAACTCCCACCAAGCCTTTGCTTTTAGACCTAGGTTGCACTTCCTTTGATGAGGTTGCAGGATTCAGACCCCTAGCCTTTTGGAGGAGGCTCTGGACTACTCCAGAACTGGCACACTATGCAAATGTCCTAATGCATGTCAGGAATGCTGACCCATCGTCACAAATCAAATGGCTGCAGAAGATTAAGGGCAATTTGTATGACATGGGGCTTAGCTATCTGTGGATTGACCCAATACGGAATTAATTTCCCAACAAAAACTACTATAAAGTGCTTCATTGGGACATGATCACCAAGAAGACCCTGTCGATGGTGGGCAGTACTTCGCTCACAAGTATCTTCATTTGGCATAACTTTGTAACTCAATTAGAAGCCTATTGGAATTTGTTCACGAAAATTGGAGATAGGATATTATATCACCAATTTAGCGTGGGCACTCTTCCGTTAAGACCCTTCGTAGCAAAGTGGAATAAGGTCTCGGATGTTAACTGTCCTTCTTGTCCTACTCAGGAAGAGTCAATAGCTCACGTATTGTTCGTGTGCCCGGCTTATAAGGGCCCCGTGGTAGGTGGCTCAAGCCGCTGTGTTCCAATCTTGGTACCAGATCTTGTAAGACAGCTATGCGTATCTTGGCAATGAACACTCGTGCAGATATTGTTATCGCCATTGTGACATTTCTAAGCTGGTAATGGGCATTAAGAAGAAAAAATCTGGAGGCTGCTCCAGGGTCTATATTTAGCACCTAAATATGTTACTAATAATTGGCCATCTCCTTGCAAGGAACTGCAGGGAAATGGTATATTTAGACCTGATTTTATACATTTTAATTTCAAAACACTTGTTAGAATTTTCGATAATGATTGATATTAAATTTTGTATGATTTGTATGTTTTTAGGGTGTTATCCCTTTTACTGACACTTTTATGTCTGTATTGTGTCTTTTATGATTGAAAATGATCGAATAAAGACTTACTGAATACTGAATACTGAATACATTAACCCCGTCACCATCCATCTGCTCCCTGGTACATAATGATTGATTGAAAGCAGCAAAGCTAGTATGTAGGCAATTGGAAAGGAAATGGCACCGGCATTATACAGAAGAAAATAAACTAGACCTAAAGACCAACTTGAATAATTAAAAAATGAAGTTAAAAAACCAAAGGCTGATTTTTATATAAACTTGATTTTAGTTGCCTCAAATAGTGCAAGAAATGTTTTCGATACTTTTTGTAATCTATCAAGTCCACACTGTCTGAAACAAGAAATAATTCCCTTGCAGAAACTATGTGATGATCTTGCGGTCTTCTTTGAAAAGACGATTAGTAAGATCTTAGAGGCTATTGACGGTGCTAATGACATTGATCAGTCACTCTCCTATGAAAAGATCACTGCAGCTGTTGTTTTCCAACTCAATAATGATGATTCAGAGATGTTTTGCTTCAAGAATGGTGTTAAACAGGATCTCTCTGTGAGTACTAACTGTCATATTGAATTGATTTGATGCCATTACTGAGGAAAATGTCCTCATTATTGCTTTGGCTGCTATGCCTGGATCTCCCATTGATCCTCTTTTTCCCAGAGACTAGAAAAGGGGGCAGATGAAATAATACCTCCAGTGAAATTTCTATGTACTATGTAATCAATCCCTGAAATCCGGGGTGGTACCTCGAAGTTGGAAAAAGGCCATAGTTACACATCTATTGAAAAAGCCATCAGTAGATCCAGCAGTTCGGGTAACTATAGGCCTATCTCCATTCTTCTTTTCCAGTGAAGATACTGGAACGCCATGTTGGTAGGATGTTTTCCCTATACTTGGAAGATCATTATCTGTTAGAAGACGAACAATTTGGTTTCAGGCCAGGCCATGTCATGGAAACTGCCCTATTGAGTGCCATGGATGATATGCCTCTGAGGGGACACAGTGGTCAGTCTATATTGCTAATTCAGCTTGATTTGTCTGCGGTGTTTGATACGATTAACCACTACATCCTGCTGGCAAGATTAGCTTTTTGGGTATTTGTGTTATTGTATTAAAATGGATAAAATCCTATCTGCAGGATCGCTGCGAGGAGGTTGCTCTACCACCGTATCGATCAGACTTCAGGTGTATTCTACATGGTATTGTTTAACATCTACATGAAGTCACTTATTTCTTTAATAAATATGCACAATATTGACTTAACTAATTATGCTGATGACACACAGCTGATCTTATCTCTTAATGACAGTCAGCAGGATGCGGTAAATACCTTTCAGACCTACTTAATAGATATTGTAAAGTTAATGAACATAAATTCCCTTAAATTAAATGTGGATAAGACAGAATTTCTCCACTGTTCCGCAAATAAGGTTCCAATGCCTTTACCCCCTAATATTTGGCCATTTCCCACAGAGATGGAGATGTCTCCCTCTGAAACTGTTGTTAACCTTGGAGTTACCTTTGATGAACAGCTCTCTCTTGAAAAGCATGTTAACAAACTGAATGGCGTTTGCCTTGGTGAAGAGACAGAATATCGATAGAAAATTATTGAGTTGCATGAATATTGAGTCAAGAATATCGATGGTGTAAAATTGGGAGTAATTTAAAAATATGTGTTTAATGTATTAACTTTTTTAAATTTTATGTAGAATTTTAGGAGTGCGATGTTGTGTTGGGATAATGGTGGGGAGTAATTTAAAGATATTGGTTTAAATAAAAAATGTTAATTTAAAAATATATATTAATTAAAAATGTAAACACAGTTTTAAATTCAACATTTTTCATTTTAAATTAATAAAAATGTAAGATTTTTTTTGAGGTGTAAATATTTTCATGTAAATAATATAAACATTATTAAAAAAATGTTTACATAAAAAAGTATTTAAATAAAAATATGTGTATAGCATTATATGTTTATTTGTATGTATATATAATTTTAAGATTTTTTTAAACATTTTTAAATTTGGAAAAATTTGGAAGTTTATATTTTTATAAAAAAGCTAGGGATATTTAGAATTAAAATGTAAAATGTATTACATTTTTTTAAGTAGAGAAAAACCCAAATTGTATTTTCAATTTTTAAATTTATGAAATATTGTTATTTATATTATGTAGTATTTTTTAGATTTCAGTTTTTTAAAAATGTTTTTAACAATTTTTTGGAAATTTTGTTTGACATTTTTTAATTTAATAAAAATGTGAATATGTTTATAAATGTATGTTTTTTTCATAGTTTGGAATTTTTTAATTTGTATATGTTTAAAATATTTACATTAATTAGTACTTTCCCTTAGGCTATTTGTTTTGGAGTTTGACTAGTAATTATTTTTAGTTTGTTATCCAGCACTTTCCCTGAGTTCAGTTGGTTTTGGAGTTGGAATAGTAATTTATTCATGGTTTATTATCCAGCACTTTCCCTGAGTTTAACTGGTTTAGAGTTGGAATACTCATATTTTATGTTTTAATGTCCAGCACTTTCCCTGAGTTTAGTTGGTTTGGAGTTGGAATAGTAATTTGTATGGTTTATTATGTGTGCTATGTTATGTTATAATTGTATACAGCACACAAATACCAAATGGTGTCTTGGCTCTATCAGTCTAGAAGTGAGCCGGAGTACTATTCAACAAAACAAACAGGCCTTGATGGCTTTCCTGAACAATGTCAAGGAGGGAAGTTTTCTTATGGCAGGAGGAAGGGTGTTCCATTGCTTCGTGTCTGCCACCACAAAGCCTCTGCCGGCCCAGTTTGATTTAACATATATCTGAGAAAGTATCTCTGAGTAAGATCAGGATTGTTGCACCTAAGACTTGCTGGCGCGCGATATTGTTTTAAACTGCTTGATGCTTGTTTTTAAAACCACGATTTGAAACTGCACAATATTGTATGTTTAAAAAAAACTGTCTTTCGTTTTTGTAATTCCTAATTGTGGGCTACTCACTTGCTACGCCACTGCTCCTCGGTCCACCGCGGGTTCAGCCCGATTGAGTGGAGGGAGATTAGGACTATTTCCGGCCTGGAAGGGAGGTTGGCGGTCTAGCTGCCTAACACCCTCCATAAAACCGGATGACAGTTCAGATGCGCAGCGGACGTGCCCGCGGCGTGCCTAAGGCAAGCCCGTCTGCGCCCTTCCACACACCGGCCGCGAACAGCATTAGCCATGTTGCATGTTTTGATAGAAAGACAAAAGGGGGCAGACACCTTTGTTACTCAAGCGAACAACTCCAGAGTTTGGGTGAGCCGGAAAGTAACATGGGCAAGCTTAAACACAAGAGTGAGGAGGAAATAGCCACGGAGCAGGGAGAGTGGAGAGGTGTGGCTCACGGGTTAGAGGCGGCAGACCTGTAAGCAGAGAACGGCCCGGGACCAGGGTTCAATTCCCGACGCGGCAGGGTCTTGGACCAGGGTCAACGGACTCGATAATTCTTGCCTCAGTGCCTACTCTAACCAGGGAACACACTCGGTAACTCTGGGCATTAAGCTTGCCTCATCTCTACAACGGCCCCCCTCAGACGCCGGGGATGCCTGGTTTCACCCTGGTGATACCCAGAAAAGGACCATCTCACAGGGAAAACCAGGACGGGTTCCCCAGCGGTCTACAGCGCCAGGACACTCGGGTAGAGTAACAGTGCGCTTTACAAGTATCCAACAACATATCCAACAACCGCAGGATAATTTGAAGTGTGGCTTAATTAATGCCAGATCCCTGGTGTAACACCACCTGGAAATCCAATTAACTTTGGAAACATATGATCTGGATATACTGTTTATAACAGAAACTTGCCTGTGCCTGTACTCAGACCTTGAGCTAGGGCTGGCATGTCCACTTGGATACAAAGCCTTCCATAGG
This sequence comes from Lissotriton helveticus, assembly GCF_964261635.1. Classification (NCBI taxonomy): domain Eukaryota; kingdom Metazoa; phylum Chordata; class Amphibia; order Caudata; family Salamandridae; genus Lissotriton; species Lissotriton helveticus. The sequence goes on from NC_136073.1 coordinate 406,726,731, forward strand.
CCTAGGAAATGTGGTAGAGGAGGTGGGGTTGGGGTAATTTTCAAGGACAAATGGAATATAGTGGACATTGATGAGGTGGAGGGTTCAGAATTATTGTGATTCTCTTTGAAGATCCACGAAGGACACTTATTGACCGAAATTGTCTGCTATAGACCCCCAGGTTTAGATAGTCATAAGCAGCAAGCACTCATTGATGTCTTCAGCAATATGGCGCTTACTCATGCGAGACTGATAATCTTAGGGGACTTCAATCTGTGGCCAAATGGGAGATTAGATACTGCCTTTTAATAACCTTTTCCAATCCTGTGAGAATGTGAACATGCAACAGTGGGTAACAGACCCAACACATAAGGGAAGACTATCATTGGATTTGATTTTTTCTTCGGAAAATGTTAAAGGCTTAGAGGGCATTTTGCCTGTAGACTGGTCTGATCACTATTTGGTAAAATTACTGGCATTTATACTAAGCATGGGCGGATTTTGCGAATTGGCAATCCGCGAAATTGCGTATTTACGGATTCGCAATCCGCAAAATCCGCGGACTCCCGCGAATTTTGCGGATTCTTTTTTTTTTGTGTTCGCACGTGTTTCTGCCATTTCGCAAGGGTTTTTTACCAGTTCGCAAACGCGAACTTACTTGTCGGGTAGCAACGGTGGCGACCATGTTGTTTCTACGTCTGGTTCATCACAGCACCCTCTGTTTCACCACTGCCACCCTCTGTTTCACCACTGCCACCCTCTGGCTCACCCATGCCACCCTCTGGCTCACCCATGCCACCCTCTAGTTCATCACTGTAGATTATGGGGGGAAAGCACACCTGCCCTGCCTCAACTGACATGAATGAATTAGGGGCTGATTAATGTGTCACTGAATTTGAACTTCCAGGCTGGCACCTGCTTCCTTATCTGTAATTGCTTTCTGTTGCAGTGTAATTTTTTTAACAGGACCTTTGTTGTATACTTGTAGCTATTCTCTGAGCCTGCTGTGAGGGTCAGAGCAGGTTCATAGAATATTTGCAAGTAGGCAACTGAACTCTGAAGGGGCCCCTCAGGAAGCACTACAGGGAATGGTTACTAATGATAAGATTGAACTTTTGCACCTGCTGAGGGCTTTCAGTTTTGCAAAAATCCAAATATCCAGCCGCATTCACAAAAATTCATCCTCCCAGGCACTACAGGGAATGGTTACTAATGATAAGATTGAACTTTTGCACCTGCTGAGTGCTTTCAGTTTTGCAAAAATCCAAATATCCAGCAGCATCCACAAAAAGTAATCCTTCCAGGTCAAGATCCAAATCAAAGTGACCAGCCCATGAAGAAAGCACTGGGAGGAGCCTGCTGGACAGGAACAGGAAGTTGGAGACTGTGGGGCACTTCCTTCCTCCCACCCCCCGCCCCCAAAATGGACTCCTTGCAAAAAAAGTGCAGGCAAATGTCAACCTGAGGAGCTATTCTGATAAAAATCATAATTTTCAAGGTTTATGCTGCCTGCTGGTGGATTTCTTGTGCGAAATTGCAAATGTTGCAATCTCGAAATTGCGAGATTGTCGCGGCCCGCCCCATCTACGTGTTCGCAAGTGTTTACTCCCGCAAAATTGTATAGTATTCTAGTTGGCAAGTGCGACCAAGCAAAAAATCCGATTCGTACGGATTTACGAATTTTCGGCAAGTTCGCGAGAGTTCGCGGATTGCGAATTTGCCGAAAATCCGCAAAATCCGCGAGCGGAACGGATTTTACGCCCATGCTTAATTTATACCTAGACGCAATATCTTTACTATTAATAAAGTAAACATTGGTAGAAAAGGGACTGGAAGGGATTCTTGGGAAAAGTAAAACACTCTTCAATTTGCCCTGAGCTAGGTCCTCCAGATTTAAATAAACAGGTGGATGAGAAATCAATGGGAGAGCAAGGGTTTTTGGGGGTGCGTCCTTATCCCCATAGGCGTATAATACTTAAACAATGTGGACGGGCCCACTATGTGCATATAATTACTGGTAGTCACTGTTTGTGGCATGAGCTGGGACCCATTGGGTGTTGTTAAAAGACCCCTCACACACCAACCTAGTTGGTGTCATGCTTCATCATTGGGGTCCCAACCGGGTGGCCGAATGCCCCCCGGTTGTGCTACGACGCCTGATTACAGCGGAGCTGGTGATGGTGCGTAAGTGTGAGTTAAAAATACCTCTGAGAATCCTTGCCTTTAATTTTATTATTGGCAGCTCAGGATATGTTTAAAATATGTGTAATGCAACTAGTAAGGATTAATTACCTATGAGTTGGCTTATGTGTGGCGGTCTACATGTTTCAGCCCCCGCTGTGTGATTAACAGGGCTTTCTTCAGGACCAGGAGGTGGTAAGTGAGTGGCGAAAGGTGAAATAAAGCCACATGAAAAACCAGTGTGGTACCTCCACACGCGCTAAGGTTTGAGGTAAAAAATGTGAAAAAATGTCGGCGTACTCACCGACACTTTAAATAAGCAAAAAATTCATGTAGGAAACAAAAAGACAAGACACAACATATAAAGTTTCGCAACATAAAATGCAATCTTATTGGTTGTGTTGAAGTTATGTAGTTGTCCTTGTGGAAGGCCACTACATTGACTGTTAAATATGCTCATGCACAATGCGGCATGCATAGATACTGTGAGGCATGCTGCTAGCTAGGTAAATACACAGGGCGATGTGGGTCAAGCTGCATCCCTGTGAGATGAAATAGATCATGAATGCTATATGGGTGCTTAGGGCGCTATATTCAGGTACTGTACAGTGGTGCATGTTGCACTGAAACGTGCGAGTAGGCCACTGGGGAAGGTGCCCCGTGGTCCTGTGCGCACAATGTGCTTTATTGTAAATATCTCATGCATTAAAGCGGTGCAGGGCACCTGAGAAAATGGCCCCAGTTGCGAGGGCATGTAAGGAAAATAATCGCTGTATGCATAGTATTATATACATTTTACAGAAGGGTTAAAAACGTGCACCAATATTTACACTGCTATAGACTTTACAGCAGAAATCGGGGCTCGGGGGAGAGGCTCAACTCGCATCCGATCTGAAAGTAAAAATGATAACGCTGCTGTAAGCCCTCTCGGAAGGGATAGGCTCACTCGGGTGCAGCTTTTAAAGAGATACAAGGCCTTACTTGGTAACAAAGAGTCCTCTGCTAGGAAACCTGAATAAGGTCCCGGCAGTCCCGGCTGGTGTCTGCAATGCCGGGATGCGGAGGGTTAAGTAGCATAGCTCCCTGCTCCGGTACGTGCGAGGCAGCATTTCCAGGTCTGCGATGACTCAGTAGACCCGGGAGGTGCCAGGTGTATCACACATTCGCAATGGCCAGGGTCTTGGTGTTGGTTCCGTCGGCCATCTTGGAAGGGGGAATGTAAACATGTTTTTAACCAAGGATAAAGCGCTGGGAAAATGGGTAATGTGGTATGGGTGTTAGTGAGATCCTGAAGGCAAACTTGCCAGAGTAATGTGCATTTATACCAGGCAGTATAAAGAGTGCCCAGAGTTACTTTCTGTCGGTATAAGCGGCATTGGATATGGGTGTTAGTGAAATCCAAAAGGCAAACTCGCCAGAGTAATGTGCATATTACAACGCGAGTATAGTTTTTACTGTGAACTGGTCACGTAGGGTTAGAGTGCCTAGAGTGCCTGGGGTACTTTAAAAAACAGCCTGATTTGGTAATAACAGTATTGGAGTGCCTGGGGCAGGGAAGGCCCTGCGCAGCTGAAAGTGGCATGTCATGATGTCCCCACCACTAGTATTTTACTTGGACAGTTAGGTACCTGTGTCCTGGTTTGGTGCTGGTGTGTGCTTGTACAGTGGCACAATGCGTGGTACTTCATGCAGGCAAACAGGGGGTTCCTTTTGGAGACCCTCATTTGTGGACGTCTGCTTCAGTTACGATGTAGGTCCTGTTAGCTCACTGTCTGCTGAGACTATTCCAAGGGATATTGTCGTTTAAACCCACTCTGTGGCTGGAGAGACGGTAGATCCATCTTTGTTCCTTAAGTAATAGTTGTTGTTGAATGTTGGGCATATTCAGGTCCAGGGCCTCAATGATGACCCATCTCATGTCATTGGTTGTGTGTCCAGTTTCAAGAAAGTGGTTGGTCATTTTCGTTGTGTTCTTTTTGCATCGTATGGTACTTCGGTGCTCACAGATGAAAATGACACACTGGTTTGTGACCAAATAAGTAATATGTTAGAACAGGTTGCCCCTCTGAAAAATCACAAAAAATCTTGACAGCAGTCTGCCCCGTGGTAAATGAAAGTTTAAAAAACTTTAAAAAGGGCTGCAGGAAAGCAGATTGGAGATGGAGGAGAAAATACACAGAGGAGGATAAAGTTTACCTAAGAAAAGTCAGAAATAACTATAAAAAAGATATTACTATGACAAAAGCCAATTATTATGCAGATATTATATCGAAGGCCACTAATAGAACAAAGAGTGTTTTCAAAATACCTTTCCAATCCAGACTGCACAAGAAGTAAGATCATTGCCACACAGGAGCTATGTGATATGTTAGCAGTCTTCTTTGTGGAAAAAATCAATAATATCATTGATGGCCTCAAATCAGATGAGATAGATGAAATGGAAGACCCTGGTAGCATTCACAAGGGCTCACCACCACCGCCTCAGAAGGAGATAGGTTTAGATAGAGAGTGATCAGGTATTCTGGATCATTTTGATATTCCTTCAGAAGAAGAATTTAATAGGCTAGCTTTAAGCATCTGCTCAGGCTCCCCAATGGATCCGCTACCCCATAAAATCTGGAAAGAACTAAAGACAGATTTCTTCCCTCCACTTCGGCAAATTTGCGAAAAAGTCTTCAAGCAGCAGATCTGTACTGGTTTGCTGGAAACAAGCAATCCTGACACCGCTGCTGAAGAAAGCCACCCTCAATCTTCTGAATAGAAAAAAACTACTGACCAATCTCACTTCTACCATACCCTGTGAAGATTATAGAGCATCTGGTCAGTAAATCACTCTCAAAGTTCTTGGAATGTAATAACAAATTAGAGGATGTACAATTTGGTTTCAGACCGGGATATGGAACGGAAACAGCTCTGGTGACTGTCCTGGATGAACTTCGAATGTGAGCAGACAAGGGACAACAAGTCATAGTGATTCTATTAGATCTGTCTGCCGCATTCAATACGGTTAACCACAAAATCCTCATGAAGAGACTGAGTGATGTGGAGGTAGAGAGTATGGCACTACAGCGATTTATATCTTATCTGGCAAACAGACAATAGGCAGCGGCTTTGCCTCCGTATAAATCAAATTTTGTCAGTATCCAGCATGGTGTTCCGCAGGGCTCAGCAGTTAGCCCGATTTTGTTTAACATCTATATGAGTCCCCTGATCGCTATTATTAAATCACACAATGTCAGCTTGGTGAACTATGCGGATGACACTCAGCTCATCTTGTCGCTGGAGGGGGACCAAGCAGCATCTCTGGATAACTTCCACACATGTATGCAGAATTCTGCATGCTGGCTTAAAGAGAACTCTCTGCAATTTAATGGAGAGAAAACCGAGATTGTCTGTTGTACACCTAAGAAATTCCCATGTCCACTTCTGATAAACTTTTGGCCAATGTCAGAAGCTAAGCCACTACACCCTCTAAAGCGGTATGTGATTTGGGAGTAGTAATTGATGACAGACTGAACCTAGAATCTCAAGTCAACAAAATGGCCGGAACTAGTCTCTCCCTCATAAGGGTGTTACGGAAGATTCTCCCAATGCTGCCAGGCGCAACCAGGGCACAAGTAGTTAGAAGTGTGATCTTGAGTCGGTTGGACTACTGCAATGCCTTGTTGCTGGAGGCCCCTAAGTATCTCATTGAAAAACTGCAGAGATGTCAGACAATGGTGGGGAAGTTAGCCCTTAAGAAACCACATAGATCATTAGCATCGCTGGCTCTCAGGGAACTTCACTGGCTCCCCATGACGCAGAGAATTAATGGGATGGGGCCTAAACAATTGCAGCAAAAGTTTAACTGGTATGCCCCTAACAGAAATCAGCACTCGTCCTCAGCTAAACTAATAACAGGACCTAAGTTTAAATTGACTAAACTTGGAGGCAAAGCCTTCAGCATGGCAGCCGCCCGAATATGGAATACACTACCTTAGAGCCTCAGACAGACAGGAGATCTCTTGCAGATTAGGAGGAAATCAAAGACTTGAATCTTTCCCACTGTTACTGCATAATGTTATTTTCTATCAGTAAGGCAATTTAATGCAATCTCCGTGCACGGCTAGACTAAGGTACTTAGCGCCAGGATGCCTGTTGGGTGATAGCGTGCTCTATAAGTCTGACTAACATTAACATTAACACTATCACCATCTATCATCTATTAGGGTTTATAATCCAGTACTTTCCCTGAGTTTAGTTGGTTTCGGAGATGGAACAGTAGTTTTTTATGGCGTATTATCCAGCACTTTCCCTGAGTTTAGTTGGTTTGGAGTTGGAATAATAATTTGTTATGGTTTATTATCCAGCACTTTTCCTGAGTTTAGTTGGTTTGGAGTTGGAATAGTAATTTTTCATGGTCTATTATATAGCATTTTATATGTAAATAAAAAACAAAAAAGGAGACATACATCAGTTTTTATTGTTAAAATTTTTATTCACAAAAAAGTCTTTATTTTAGTTCTTCACAATTACATCGTTTTTATTCAGTTTTATTATACAATTTGTTCAAATATTGAAAAACAAGATTAACAGACTTTGATGTTATTCAGAATAAATTATAAAGCATAAAACATTTAACATACATTTTAATGTACATTCAGAACACTACAAATATATTTTTTAATACATATATTTTTTAAACAGTTTTGAAAAAAGGTAGATTGTGAAGCAAGCATAGTGATGTAGTAGCAAAATAAGAATGTTTTCAGTACTTTTATTGTAGACTTCTTGATTTTTATTATTTATCATGTATTGTAAAGAAAAGTAAACGTTTTAGTACATTTGTTTTTACATGTTTTTTAATACATTTTGGATAATTTTATTTTTGTAATAAAATTGTATAAGACCTATTTTACATTTAAATTTTTTGTAAATTTTGTTTTTATTATTTAGTATATTAAATATATATATATATATATTAATTAAGATATCAAATAATTAAGAAATGTGTAAAAGAATATATTTTTGTATCATATATATTTTGCTTAAACATTGTTATATTTTTTGCACATTCACAATAATGTTCTTCTAATTTTCTATGTTGAAAGTAAGTACATCAAAGAAATATATAATAAATATTATATTTTATGTTTTGTGTTAACATAATGTTTAATATATATATTTAATGTTTGGGATTTTATTATTATTTCTCAATTTTTGTCTATGGGGAGGTAGCCTTTTTTCATTTTTATCAGGTGGCCATTTTTTCTATATGCTCACTTTTATGTTTATCTGTTTTGTTTTTAGGTAATTTTAGAAGACAGAACCTCTTTGTTTTGTTGCTTTAGTTTACTTTTAAGGTATATTTCGGGCATTGGGGAGGTAGTAGTTTATTTAGATTTGCTAAGGTGCTAAATGTTCATTTTTGTGTAGTTTTGTTCTGTTTTGGTAGTTTTGTCTTTGACGTAGGTTTAAAGAGTAGCTGAGTTTTATATAGTGTTAGTTATGTAATGTTTAATTTTGTTATGTTGTATTTAATGTTGTAATTAATGTGTGTGAGTTTGTATATGTTATTGTGGGAGGCTGTTGATTTTTGTTTTGTTTTTTTCAGGTTTAGCGTTTCATTAAGGTATGGTGCTGAAGGCACTTATTTTATAAAATGAAAATATATTTTGTTTCTTTGAAACAAATTACTTTTTTCATTTCCTTTTATGTTTCAGGTTTATTGGAGCCTTTTTGTTTTGTTTTTACTAATTTTTGGGTTTTTGAGGGTTTCCTTATTGAGAGGATTGCATTGTTGGAACCTTTTTTATACAGTTGTATTCTTACTTTCTTTTGGGCATTCCTTTTTAATGGATTAGTCTTTTGTTTAAATACTCTGGATTTGTTCATTTTGAGTACCATCTACTGCGACACAACTATAAGTAATTTTTTATGATTATGGATGGGAAATGTGTTTGGTTTGCTTGATTCTTTTATATTTTAATGTTTATATTGTCATATATTTTATGTATGTTTTTAATTTTTAAATGACATAATTATAATTATTGATTAAAAAAGAGTAGGAATATGGGGGCATATTATCAAGGCAGGCGATAAAATTATCGCCGTTTTAGCGGCAGAAAACTGCAGCTAAAATGTCAATAATGGGCTTGATAATATGCTCTATGGAATTCCAATTGTAGCCCACGTTAAATGTGAAGGACTTCTAACATGGTCTGTCTCGCCTGTCTTGATAATATTCCCCATGTTGTTTAATTGTTTTTTGTAATTTTTAAATGTTGCATGGTGTTTGCTATTGTCTTATGTTTAAAGTATAGATTTGGCTATTGTGTCTAGCTATTCTAGTCCTTTGGTGTTTGGGTAAAGTCTAGTTTTGTGTTTTAGGCATTTGTACATTGTTTTTGTTTGTTTACTAAGGTAATACCTATTTTAGTGAGGGATTGTTCTAGCCTTAGTTCTTGATAACTTTGGGGCTCATTATGATGGCGGGCGGACATCAGTCTGCCTGCCACCATAACGGTGATGGGACCGACCGACAGACATGCGGTGGTCCCACCTGCCCTTTTACTATTGCGGACGGTGCTGCTGGCTGCAGCACCGTCCACAATGGTAAAAGGGCATGCCTGGCTTTTCCCTGCACCACGTGGCAGGCACCACGCAGTGCCTGCCACGTGGTGCAGGGGAGTGCAGAGGGGTACCATGAGTACCCCCCAAGTGCACCACCCATCCCCCACCCCCAGGGGGCCTGCAATGGGCCCCATAGCCAATCCCCACGAGCCTTTCCATGGCGGCAAAGCCGCCATAGAAAGGCCAGTTACCGCACCCATCTTAGGGGGCCATTAGGACCTATCAGGAAACGGGACCACCCGCCTTGAGGGCGGGGGTCCCGAAATGTGCATTAGATGCGCCCGTCACAGTGGCGGGCGCAATCCTCTTTTTAACATTGTGGCGGGCGGTGCTCACTGCACCGCCCGCCACAATCTTACAATCAAATGCACGCATTTGCATACACGAAGCGGCAGGCACCCCGCGGTGCCTGCTGCTTGGTGTATGCAAATGCGGGTGGGTACCACAGGTACCCCCCCATTGCACCAATCACCTCAGCCTCCACCAGGGGGGCCCGCAGAGGGCCCCCAAACCAAAGACCGCCTGCCTTGTCATTTGAGATGTCATCAGTGATGTCACTGACCATGTCATGAATGATCTAATATGTGACATCATCAGCAGTGGATTGCGGGTGCGCGAAATATAGTTAGTACAACTTACTATATAGGAGCAATTTCAATGGTTTTGTACGAGTGAAATGTCCAGCTAACTATAACACCCCTAAAACTTATAGTTTTTTGAGTGAATTTCAAAGGTTTTTTAAAAGCTAATTCCTAACTATATAAGGCCTGAAACCTATGGTTTTTTCAGTGAATTTCAAAGGTTTTTTAAATGCTAATTCCTAACTATATAAGGCCTGAAACCTATGGTTTTTTCAGTGAATTTCAAAGGTTTTTTAAATGCTAATTCCTAACTATATAAGGCCTGAAACCTATGGTTTTTTCAGTGAATTTCAAAGGTTTTTTAAATGCTAATTCCTAACTATATAAGGCCTGAAACCTATGGTTTTTTCAGTGAATTTCAAAGGTTTTTTAAATGCTAATTCCTAACTATATAAGGCATGAAACCTATGGTTTTTTCAGTGAATTTGCAAGGTTATTTAAATGCTAATTCCTAACTATATAAGGCCTAAAACCTATGTTTTTTTCAGTGAATTTGCAAGGTTTTTTAAATGCTAATTCCTAACTATATGAGGCCTGAAACCTATGGTTTTTAAGTGAATTTGCAAGGTTTTTTAAATGCTAATTCCTAACTATATAAGGCCTGAAACCTATGGTTTTTTTTCATTGAATTTCGAAGGTTTTTCAAATGACAATTTTTAAATGTATTAATTGTTATTTTTTTTATACTGATTTACTACATTTTTGCAGGTAGGTGTTCAGAGGGCACGCCCCCTTTTTACAACGTTCTGCAGCGCAACCCCTGGCGCGTTTGCAGAGGAGGAACTAATTCCCCTTGCATACTGGGGGTCCTGGGGGGCAACTAGCCCACCAGGAGCCTCCAGTATAAGCCAGGGAGCTGCATTACAGAGAGGTGTAATGAGGCCACACCCTTTTTTACACCTCTCTGCAACACAGCCCCGGGCGTGTTTGCAGAGGGGGAACTAATTCCCCTTGCATACTGCGGGTCCCTGGGGGCCAACTAGCCCACCTGGAACCTGCAGTATGCGCCAGGGGGCTGCATTGCAGAGAGGTGTAATGAGGCCACACCCTTTTTTACACCTCTCTGCAGCGCAACCCCTGGCGTGTTTGCAGAATAGGAACTAATTCCCCTTGCATACTGGGGGTCCCTCGGGGCCAAGTAGCCCACCAGGAGCCTCCAGTATGCACCAAGGGGCTGCGTTGCTTTACCCCGGGGCGGCGGTCCCCGGGGCAGTGTGGGGGGGATTACGGACCCCCCACACTTCTTTATCACTATGCCGCCGCGATTTGGTCCCCCCGGGGGGTAATTTGTAAAAAAAACAGACCAGTTTTTTTTTTTTTAAATGTGGCCCTTTTTTGTCCTTGTGGGACCACCTGGGCAGGCCTAGGGGGTCAGGGTGTATCTACCCTGCCCCCTTTTTGTGTTCTTCACGTTTGTTTTTTTGCTTTCTTGTGCCTCGGTCTATCTACACGCACATATATATATATGCATATCTATGCATTTATATATATGTATGTATATATATATATATATATATATATATATATATATATATACATACATACATATATAAACATATATAATCTGCATATCTATATAAATACAAATATAAATGCATGCATACATATGCATATATGCATACATATGCATGTTATTTACATGAAAGTTTGAAAAACACTATTAAAAGCAAAGCTAAAAAGCCACCTCATTACAAACAGAATGGCTTTAACTTAAACGAGGGCGAGATCTATTGCATTTTCAATGCTTGTTTACTTTGGTTCCATCAAGAAGGCATTCAGATGTGTCACACATTTGCCATAAATTCTGAATGTTAGCACTCTAGTTGCTAATTATATCACTGTAGTAAAGCTACTGCTCACCAGGGAAGTCTGCTGCTGGTATTCAAAGTGCATGTTTCAGTCTGCATGTCAGAGTTTTTTTAATGAAATAGAAGAGGATTTGAGAAGTCACTCAAAATGTGCCCTAATTTTTCTTTCAGAAGCACTAATCATACTTTGTATGGCAAAATGTACCCCCTCATTTTGTTCCTTTTTAAATTAAATGTTTTCAGACTTACCACTTCATTCCAATAAAGATGGCTTCTGTTGTGCCATACTTTTGTCATAAGTAAAACTGTTAGCGCTCTAGTTGTTCTTTAGAACACTCTGGGACATTCTGTCATTGGGCTATACTTGGGCTACATCTGGGTGATATTTGGGCTCTTTTGTCTCTGGTGGCCATCTTGGGAGACTGCATGTCAGAATTTTTTAATGAAATAGAAGAGGATTTGAGAAGTCACTCAAAATGTGCCCTCATTTTTCGTTCTGAAGCACTAATCATACTTTCTATGGCAAAATGAACCCCCTCATGTTGCTCCTTTTTAAATTAAATGTTTTCAGACTTACCACTTCATTCCAATCAAGATGGCTTCTGGTGTGCCATACTTTTGTCATAAGTAAGACTGTTGGCGCTCTAGTTGTTCTTTAGAATACTCTGGGACATTCTGTCATTGGGCTATACTTGCGCTACATCTGGGTGATATTTGGGCTACATTTGGGCTCTTTTGTCTCTGGTGGCCATCTTGGGAGACTGCATGTCAGAATTTTTTAATGAAATAGAAGAGGATTTGAGAAGTCACTCAAAATGTGCTCTAATTTTTCTTTCTGCAGCACTAATCATACTTTCTAGGGCAAAATATACCCCCTCATTTTGTTCCTTTTGAATTAAATGTTTTAAGAGTTACCACTTTATTCCAATCAAGATGGCTTCAGGTGTGCCATACCTTTGTAATAAGTAGGACTGTTAGCGCTCGAGTTGTTCTTTAGAACACTCTGGGAAGCTGCAGTAGAACACAAAGGAATCAACTGACTGTCTCTGTCCTTGTTGGATGTACATGTTTTACTGAGAATGTCAGACTTCATTCTCACATGACTGAGATAGATATTGTGAATTTACAGAAAATATGCTTTCAGTTTAGCTTATAGATCCCCTTCCAAACCACTGTGGGAAAAGCATGAGATAATAGTTTTCTTTCAAACATGATTCATGATATCCCAGCAGAAGGCTTTTTCACATGGTAAAATCACCTTAGAACACACCACAATTCCTAAAATGAGTATGGTACCATCAACAAATGATTTATAATGTAACTAAAGTCCTAAAACCTTCTATTAACTGCAATGCTTTTTAATGAGGTGCTATCATGCATATTGGTCCCAAGATGGCTGCCAACACTATTTGGATGAAGAATTAGAATTTTGAAAATCATTTTTTTTTTGCCTTGGGGGTCCTTGTGGGACCCCCTGAGCAGGCCTAGGGGGTCAGGGTGCTTCTACCCTGCCCCCTTTTTGAGTTCTACACGTTTGTTTTTCAGCTTTCCTGTGCCTCAGTCTACCGAGGTACAAGATGGCTGCCAACAATTTCTGTTTTGGAGTGTTAACAGACATTGCCAGCCAATCAGAATGCAGCTCCTACTCGGGAAGGTACAGAGTACAGTAAGCTTACAGTAAGCTTATAGTAAGCTTATATAGATAGATATGTGTTTTTGAAGTTAATTTTCATAAAAACCACTGGAGCACCAAATATAGAAAAGGCACTTCTGCGTACCAGTCCCTACAATTTTGCAAAGTTTGGTGTAATTCCATTCAGCGGTTCGGGCTGTAGCCTTGTCTATTCGTCCTATGGAAATTACCATGGGGAAAACACGTTTTGGGACACCCCTTTTTTCTCGGCCCCTGCATGACGAAACTTCCAGGGAAGAAGCGGAGCGGAGCTGGCCTGAATTTTGGAAAATTACACGCAAATTCCTCATCCGGCGCCAAAGTTATTCCTAATAGAATGTTGCGGATTTCCTATGGTAGCTAGGTCCTAACTATATAGACCTACTGGCTATCGCCAGTAGGTAATATATATATATATATATATATATATATATATATATATATATATAGTCACTAAAAAAACCATAGGTTTTAGGGACGTTACAGTTAGTTGGACATTTCACTCGTACAAAACCAGAGAAATTCAGCTGTTGTAGTTAGTTGAGCTAACTATAACTTGCCCACCGCAATGCACTGATGATGACCTCACATATTACATCATTCATTACATGGTCAGTGACATCACTGATGGCATCATTGATGACATCTCAAATGACATTACTGAGGACATCATCCAGTGACTCTGTGTTTCTGTAAAGTTCAAATATGTTTAATAAATATATATGCCAAGGTGTATTAAAGTATGAGTGGATGTATGAGTGTCTGAATAGATGATTTAGTAGTTGCGTGACTGACTGTATAAGTGAGTGATTAAATGTGTCTTACTGAATGCATGGGTTAGTGAGTAGTCAAAAAAGTCAAAGTAAGTTTTATTGTTTGGTCAGTTAAAAACTTAACAATATAAAAGACATTTAAAACATCAATAAAATTTGCCAGTTCTTTACATCAATATGTTGCTGATAAAATATTACACACTATTAATTAAACATTCTTTAATTATTAGCCCAGATCCCTGTCTATTTGCACTGGCAAAGTTCCAACCATTACAACGGACTTGATTTATTGTTTAAAAGTTTGAGTCCCGTGCTTTACTTCAGAGGAGTCAGACATTACCACCTTCTAGCTGGATTTTTTGGAGTCCGTTTTCAGGGCCGAAGACATTAAGGAATTTAAACAATTTGCAATTCAATTGTGGGTCCGATGGGTCTAGCCCTGCAATTATTGAAGCTCTACAGGTCCTGATACATATGGCATTAAAAGTTTTTTTTAAGTAAAGTGACTCGAGCATTATGAAGTTTAGTGTATGTGCAGATTATATGGATAAAATCCTCTCTATAGTTGCTGCAAAGCCGACATGATTTAGGCTCTATATGCAACCAGGTTAGGTGGTCCGCTATCTACGGTAGTTTCCCGAAACGAATAGCCAATAATTGTTTCTTAAAGTTGATCGAGAATGTTAGGCTCAAGGAAGGTGCTGCTACAAGGGTCTTATAGTGATTAATCACCATCCAGGCATGTGACCTTGAGCCGAAGATATTTTTGTCGAACAGTAGTGAATTGAATTTTACTGATTTGTATATTGCTTGTTTGGAGGACTGATATGGCAAGTTTTTATTCCATAACTCAGTTGTGCAGGTTGTTAGCAAGGATATATATAGATATTGGTTATATGGTGGTTTTTTTTTTATCCTCATCCACTTCTGTCCAAAGAGCTTTTTTAATTGGTGAGGTAACTGCGTTCTGTTTCAACCAATACCAAAGCTTTATTGTAGTATACCTTCTCCCTATAGTTTTGTAAAAGAGACCAAATTCAAGTTGAACCTCGGCCGGTGAAGCCGACTGATGTATCTGGAAAACATTTTTGTAAGTAGAGACTAGTAGTCGGTTTAAAAGGTCTGAATCTTTGCCATGTAGAGCGGTGCTGGCATATGTTAGTGTTGGCAGCATTTTGGCCGTCAACACCGCAAGCAGAGGTTTATATGACGGTCCATTCATTTTTTTTGCCCGTATTCTGAAGGCAAATATAAGTGCACTGGTTCTCTGTGACATGTAAGTTTTTTTTGCTCTAGATGGTTTTGTCTATTATCTATATAGAACCCCAGATATTTGTAACTTTTTACTTCCTCTATCTGGTTGCCATAGATCCAGATGTTCTGATTGCTTCCCCGGTGCTTATCAATCAACATTGTTTTGGTTTTTGATATATTTATTTCTAATTTGTTAAATCAAATATATTCTGACATCTCGCTTAAAGCTCTTTGAAGACCGATCTTAGTTAAACTCATTAACACCACATCTTCGCTGTACGAGACATGTGTTACTAATAATTTACCTATTTGCGGAGGATGGGAATTGATATGATCAAGCCTTTGTGCAAGATCAGACATAACAAATTGAAAAGGTATGGCGCCAATATGGAACCTAGTTTTAGTCCTTTGGTTTTAGGCAGCTTCCTGGATAGTCTAGAACCGTCACCCATGTTGATTCTTATCCATGTTTTAGAATAGAATTGCAGTTTTCCTCGTAGCAACCGCTCTTTCCCATGCTTGTAGTTTTTTCCATAGGAGGTGATGGTTTACACTGTCAAATGCTGCCTCTAGATCTATAAAACAGAGGTGAAGTTGTTGTTTCCTCCGCTTGCATTTGTTTGCTATTAGTGTTAGAGCTAAGATGTTCGTGATCATCACTATGCCTTGCCTGAAACCTGTTTGATTGACTGGAATCAGATTAAGCTTGTTTGACCATACCTTCAGATCTTCCAAAATGAGTGAGGCATGATATTTGGCCTTGGTATCTAATAGTGCGATTATCCTATAGTTCAATGGATTTGTTCAATCTCCTTCTTTAAAGATAGGTGCCATTATTGAACCTTGCGAATTAGGTGGAGTACGATTTAGTAGCTCATTATCTTTAAATACCCCGAATAGATGCTCGCTCCAGAAGGATGGATCGTTCTTAAAGATGGCTGAGGAATGCCATTAGGTCCTGGAGCACCATCTCCTCTGCCTTTCTGTATTATGTGTGTTATTCCATCAGCCGAAAGAGGTCATTACTTTGAGGGAACTGGTGGCATATTTACCATGCAGTTTAGTGTTTTCCTCAATTTGGTTAGTACAGAATCTATCTTTACTATTGAATTACTGTTGCTGTATTCTCCTATTTGGCTTGTATCACCACCTCCTTGTATGATGTTTTCCGATTCTTTTTTTACCTCCGTCAATTCTTGGTTGTTAAATGTTGGATTATCAAGAATTGTGATTTCTGTAAACTTTGTAGCTAGGAATTTAGCCCACTCTTGTATGTTTGACGATAGCATGTCCACCGGCCTATCCAATTTATTTATCATTTCCCAGAATGCATTCAAGTTGGTTTTCTTTGCACTATAGAGTAATTCGGCCAAGAATTTATCCTTGTTATTTCTCTTTTCTTCCCATAACTTTTTTAAAAGGTTTTCCTCAGCTGACATACGTTGTCCCAGACCGCTTGGTCGAGGTATGTTATTTTTAGCCTCCTGATGGCTTTTTTGAGTTCACGTTTCAAGGCACCCACCCCTTACATCAGATTTTGTATAGTTCCATTTTTGTTTTTGCCTGATATTGTTTCCTGGGCATTAATGTTTTGAGATCTGAAGTGAAATTTACTCATGCTTGGATTTTATTTGGGGCTTTAATTTCACAATCCATTATGAGCCTCTTTAGTTTGATTTGAAGTGCTTCTATAGTTTCATATGACCATTTTATGCATTTAAGGTCAATTGTGTAGAGGCTTCCTTCTATTGTAGGATTAGCCTGATGTTTGACTAATTTTAAGCTGAAATATATATATATGCTGATAAGAATGGTCACTCCTGTTTTGTACTCTATAGAAAAATGAGAGAGTAATGGCATCAATGATGATGAGATGACTGTATAGTCCTGTCTAGATTGTGTCTTTCCTCCATGGAATGTATATTTGGTTGGAAAGTCGTCAGTTGTTATGCCGTTTATTACTCTCAGCCCAAGAAACTCTAAAGCTTTTACCAGGCGTTGACCTACGTGGTCCGGAGATGTTCTCTTTAGCTGATATTGTAGTGGGACGTTCCAGTATATGTTGTCAGCTACTAGCTTCTCGTCTTCATCCGGGGTATATAGCAGATTAGAGTTAAGGTCCTGTGTCAGTACCATATCCCATAGGAGATATGTGCTCCTTGTGTCTGTAATGGTAGCAATTAACTGGGCGTTATGTGCTTTCTTCCCCTTACTATCAGATGTGCGTACGTGTTGATCAGCAAGACAGTCTTTGATCTCCCGATGATGCATGAGGTAAGTTTAATCAGTTGTATATTTGGTCCCAAAGAGACTATCTGTTCCGATTCGATGTTTAATGCTGTAGATATGTAGGCTGTCAAACCGCCTTTCAGCCGTCCATGATTCTATGTTTTTACTGCAGGCAAGGTATAATGCATGTACCCAGCCAGGGGCAAATCATCCAGTGCCCATGTCTCCTGAAGCGCTTTTATGTTGCATGTTTCCCAGTTTTGAGGGTGGCAGTCTTGCTCATGCCATTTTCTTTGCTCCAGCGATGTTCTGTGAGAGCAGATGTATGTTTACCGAGTCAAGCTTATCGGCTAGCTTTTCCGTTGGTCAGTTATACTTGTCTACTCTTAGCACTCCTGGCAGCCAACTCTATCTGTCTTGATCTGATTCAATCGCAGCCTTCTGTTCCTTCTGTACTTCTCTCCTCTGTGAGGTCATCATTAAGCTGCTCCCTTTTGCGCTCTGCAGAATTGTAAACACCTGCTGGTTGTTTTTACTTTGTCCTGATCTGTGACTCACATTATAGTTAAAGTTTACAGTCAAAGGGTCAGGATACCATGGTATAATCTTTCTTGACAGCTTAATACCCCAAGCTTTGAATTGCCAATTTGAGTTTATAATGAGCTGGACTTCTTCTTGTGACTGCCATGTATTCAATGTCTGTTCAATATTTTTATGATTTTCTTTTGAGATAAATTCTACGGCCAAAAAGTTCAATGAATTCAAGTGTTTTAGGGCTGGGATTTCTGCTGTTAATTTCAGTATATTTCCTCTGTTTAATATATCATGCCGCCCTTTCAAATCGTATTCCGGGGTTAAGAGGATTTGTTGCTTCAGTAGTTCTTACCCTTGCTTTATTAGCAACGTAGGATCTTCGTTTTTATCATCAGCTATAATTAGCTTCTTTTAATTTTTTATTTGAACTCTTAGATTTCCGTATTGGGCCATGCTTCTCTTTCTGGTATTATGAGCTGGGATTTCTAACGATGACAAATTCTCCTAATTAGGCTCCTTTTTGTTTTAATTGCTGTTTCCTGCCCAGGGTGTCCGTGATCGCTCTCTCGTCTGTTTACCCATAAAGATTTCAATTGCATGCCCTCATTAATGCTGGCTCCCTCTTCAATTAGGACTTGAGATGTAAGAATTTCCGGTGGCAGTCCTACCCTAATTCTGTTGCAAAGTAAGTAAGAGTGAGGCTTTAGCTTCTCATTTTTCTCGTTTATTATATTAGGATCTCGGTTTCCTAGCTTATCGAATTCTGTAGTGTCTTGGACTTTTTTGGACCTCCTTGTCTTGTTGATTCCTTGTTATCTGCGCCCTTTAGAGCTAGGGAATTGGGGCCTTGTTGTTTCCTCGCTGTTTTTTCTGGCTGATCGTTGCTCTTCCTGTCTTCTCCGTCTGTGTCAGTGCCTTGCATTTTTATGTTCTGTGACTGTGACCTGCTTACGTCATTGGACTGAGCCAGTCGCTTATTTCCGATTTTATGCTTAACTACTGCATGTCTTTCCTCTGGGCCATACGATTTTTCTCCTTTTCTATTTGTTGTCTCCTGGGTTCCCACACGCTCTGCGCCTGTTATGGGAATTGTGTCCACACCTCTTTCTTTGATCCGATTGACTTCAGCTAGGCTATCGTAATCCACCTCTTCTTCCTTTTGATAGCTACTCAAGGTATCAACTGTGCTTGCTGTAGAACTAGTCAAATCCGTCACTGCCTTATTCACCCTGGTTGAGCTGAATATTGGAAATACCTTGGTGGCCTACTGTTTTGTTTTGTAATGCCAATTTGTTTCTTGCTTTCCTATCATGCATTTTTTGTCTTTGAGTCTGCTTCAGTGCTTTGTTTCCTTCCAGGTTTGTTAAACCTACATTTTCTAGTTTCGGCTCTTGATTTGTGGCCTTTAGGTGGACGGGCTTAGTTGAACTTGCATTTCTTGTGGTTTAGATGGTATTTTCGTTTGCTTATGTTCTTCTTTTGGTAAAGACTGAGAAAGTTGCAAAGTGTTAACTACATGCTTGTCATGCTCTTCAGCATTATATTCTGTGGCTACCAAGTTTAGTTTATTTAACGTTATTATCTGTTCTAGTAACATTGGTAGGATGCACAGTTTATCGATTATCGGGCTACAAGCATACTGGGCTGAAGATATAAATTACAATTTGTAGTGCTATCATAATCATTAGTTCTATTTGAATGTCCATTTTGCCTGCTTGTGTATTAAAAGCCTTTGTTGTTGTCTGTAATGTTTGTAGTAATGATTTGAAAAGCTCCAGAAAGCTACATTTTGGTCGCTCAGTGTCTCCCCTTGTATTTATTGTGATTTGTATTCTTGTTTGTGAATTGATTTTTGTTAAATAAATAGCTAATATCATGAGAGTACCGGGAGGAGTTATTGTTATTTTGTGGAAATTTTAACCTTGTATGACCGTATTATTTTGTATATTTGCATTGTGCGTTTTTCCTGTCGGTGTTCTTGGTTTGGTGACACACATTTGTGAGGAGTCTTTATTCGTTGAAAGCCTGGGAACATTCTGCCATGTGTCTTCCAGACATTCGGGGTCATCTTAATGGACCTGTGCTGCAATTTTTAACCTTTGTGTTGTCCCATTGTTTGTTGCTAACTAAGGGGTAGAAGATGTCAGGTTTTCCTGAAGTGTTCTAAACTTTATTGTCAGTGATTCTGTTTTTTTTTCCTCCTACAAACTCTTTTGTCCGATACTGTAATGCACCATTTGCTTTGGTCTTGTTACCTGGTATATCTTCTATTTCTTCTATTATGTTGTTTGAGCCGTTTGCCTTTTCGTTTAAAAGCTGTTCCTTATTTAAGAGTGTTTTCCCATTGTTTATCCTGTTGATGCTGTCTTCCTTAAACGCCTCCTCTAGGAATGCCAAGTTTGTTCCTCCCTAGTCTGGGTCCTGATCCAGGTTTAGTCGTCTCTTTAGGTTGTTTGAATCAATTGTAACTTGTGGAAGGTCCTTTTGTAAGTCTTTTTTGGTAGTAGATGAAGTTGACTTCTGAGGATCTAATGGTGTCAAGAGGCCTGGTACCTCTGCAGACTTTGAATAGATTAGGGTCCAAGGATCTTTAAGGAAGGAGAATCTAGATTTCAAATTTAAATTCCTTGTTCTATATTTGTCTGTATTTCTAAACATTGTTAGTCTTAGGGAAATGAGTGGGCTCTTTTAAGTAAAACCCAGGTCTTCCGATTTAGTTGTTTGTTTTGTATTCTTTTTTTTATGCTTTGCTTTACGTTTTTGGTCTTCTGACCTGGTGTCTGCCTAATTCTGCCTGATCTCATTTTCTCTCTACTCAGTCTCCTCTCTGCTGATCCTGCAATTTTATGTTGAAGACTAGATGTCTGCAGACTCTTGGGTTACTCACAAGGCTGACTTTCAGAGTATGTCTGCTGTTTCATCGGTGTACATGTATATGTACAGGGTTATCCTGTTATCCTGTTTCCAGACTCCGTTTTAAAAGAGTTGTTAGTTGTTGGCTGGTAGCTAGGTTTGATTAACTGTGGCAAAGTCAGAATAATGCACCGTACAACAACCAGCCTGAATGGAACTAGGCTGGTAGACAGTGCACAACAAGCCTGCCTGGGTAATACCCAGCTAAAGATGCCCGAGCCCCTATCCAACCACCCCAAACTTTTAGGCTTTCAGCTTCAGCTCTAATCAGCTCTAGCCAGACTTATCAGACTGGCACTGCTCCAGGCCCATGGCCTCACCTCTCAGTGCTTGCTCCGGTGCATGGCATGCAGCATTTGCCACTGCCTGGCTTCACTGTTCAGCCTTTCAGCCTCTCACAGCTGCTGCTCAGCACAATGTTTCTCCACTTTTCCAGCACCCCAGGGTCACTCACTCCTGCCACACAACTCGCTGGAGAAGTCAGCAGTCTATTGCAGCAGTCAGAAATAGATTGCCCTCAGCATAGTCACAGTCGTGGTTTGTCCCACGGCTGATCCCGGTGCGTTCTGGACTGCCATGGCTCAGTTTTCAGCTAATTTTCAGACAAAATACACAAAATGTCCACAGCTCCTGCGATTTGCGGCTCCTGCAGCTCCTGCGGCCCCTTCTCCTTGCATCTGCATCAGGTAAGGCAGAAATTCCTCAATACACCACTCCACTAAATGTAGCCTTCTATGGTTGTTGGTCCATACCGGTGCTCGGGGGGTTCACCGCTCTGGCAGTTGAGCTCTGCACCTTTTAGTGAATGGGTTAGTGAGTAAAATGTGAAAATTTATGTATTAGTCTGTCAGTTGGTGTGTAAGCGGCTACATGGGTTGGTGAGTAGCAACTTGAGTGTCTATACAGGTTTTTGTTTGATTGAGTATCTGTATGGGTACCTGAGTATCTGTGTGGGTGGGTGGAGGGTGACTCTGTGCATAGATGTGTGAGTGGGTAATTCACTGGGTGCATGGGTTCAAGAGTGCATATGTGCAGGGCTGTATGGGTGGGTGAGTGTGTGTATGGGTATGTTGGTGAGTGAATGGATGTCTTAGTGGTACATGTGTGAGTAACTACATATGTAGAAGGCAGTATATGTGAAAGTTGGAGTATATAAATCACTATATGTGAGAGTGAGTAATTGTGAGAGTGGCTGTATGGATTAGTGTGTGCTTGTATAAGTGATTGTAAAAGAGAGTAAGCATGTGTTAGTATCTGTATGAATAAGTGAGGTGGTGTGTGTATAACTGTATAGGTGAGTAAATGGGAGTGTGAAGGATTCTTGGCATGGTTGACTGGTTGACTGGGTGTGTGAGTAACTATGGATGAGTGACGATGGTGGGTGTCTGTATAGATGCATGAGTGCAATGATAGTGCTGTATTGAGAAGTGACTGCATAAATGAATGACTGTATGGGTGAATGAGTGGACGTATGTGTAGACCTAGGAATCAGTGAGTGGGTATGTAGTAACTGGTATTGGTGTGTCTATGGTTTTCAGACTATATTTTAGAGTGGGTGTATCAAAGGTTATATTAGGGTGTGAGGAGGTGCATCAGATTATCACGTGGATGATGTCATCAGTGTTGTCATTTCAGATGTCATCAGTGATGTCATCAGTGATGTCACTGACCTTGTCATGATGGATGTATTATGTGATGTCATCAGCGGTGCATTGCGGGGCTATAACGGCCGAATTTCACTGGTTTTGTATGAATGAAATGTCCAACTAACTATAACGTCCCTGAAACCTATGGTTTTTTCAGCAAATTTCAAAGGTTTTTTAAATGATCATTTCTAACTATAACGTCCCTGAAACCTATGGTTTTTTCAGTGAATTTCAAAGGTTTTTTTAAATGATAATCTCTAACTGTGCCTACAGAGGTAGGACATGTTAAGAAAGAGGACTAAAAGGAACAGAAAGAAGCGAGAGAAATGTAGAAAGAGGCAAAAGAAGTCCAGAAAGATGAAGAAAAGTACAAAAAGAAGCAAGAGATATGCAGAAAGAACCAACAGATGTGCAGAAAAAGGCTTTGTTGCAAAGCCATCCTGTGCCCCCAACTTTTTATTGACTGGTACTGCTGGTAACTGACTCTGACTTAAAGAGGCAAGTGAGGTGCAGAAATAGGCACAAGATCTGCAGAAAAAGCAACAGAAATGCAGAAAGGGGCAAGTGAGGTGCAGAAAGAAGCAAGAGAGGTTCAGGAAGTGGTAATAGAAGTACAGAAGGATGCAGGAGAGATGCAGAAAGAGGCAAGAGGGGTACAGAAAGAGGAGAGAGAAGTGCAGAAAGAAGCAAAAGAGGTGCTCAAAGAGGCAAGAGGGATGCAGAAATAGGCAAGAGCAGTGCAGAATGAACCAAGAGAAGTGTAGAAAGAAGCAACAGAGGTGCAGAAGGAGGTACGAGGGCTGCAGAAAGAAGTAAGAGAAGTGAAGTAAGAAGCAACAGAGGTGCTGAGAGAGGCACAAAGGGTGCAGAAAGAAGCAATAGAGGTACAGAAAGAGGTAAGAGTGGTGCAGAAAGAGGGAAGAAAGGTGTAGAAAGAGGCAAGAGAGTAGCACAGATAGGGAAGAGGGGTGTAGAAAGAGGCAGGAAGGGTGCCAAAAGAAGCAAGTGAAAGAGGCAACAGAGGTGCAAAACGACGAAAGAGAGGTGCTGAAAGAGGCAAGAAAATTACTGAAAGAAGCAACAGAGGTTTAAAAAGAAACAAGAGAAGTGCAGAAAGAGGCATGTGAGGTGCAGAAAGAAGAGCAGTGCAGCAAGAACCAACAGAGGTGCAAAAAAGAGGCAAGAGGGGTATTGAAAGAGGTAAGAGATGTGCGCAAAGTGGCAAGAGAGGTACATAAAGAGGCAGGAGGGATGCAAAAAGAAGGAAGAGATTTGCAGAAAGAGGCAAGAGAATTGCTGAAAAAAGCAACAGAGGTGTAGAAAGAAGCAAGAGAAATGTGCAGAAAGAGGCAAGTGAGGTATAGAAAGAAGCAAAAGCAGTGCGGAAAGAACCAACAGAGGTGCTGAACGTGGCAACAGAGGTGCAGAAGGAGGCGCGAGCGGTGCAGAAAGAAGGAAGAGGAGTGCTATAAGAAGCAACAGAGGTACAAAAAGAGGCAAGAGGGGTGCAGAAAGAGGGTATAGAAAAAGGCAAGAGGGGTGCAGAAACATGTAAGAGAACTTCAGATAGAGGCAAGAGAATTGCTGAAATAAACGACAGAGGTATAGAAACAAGCAAGAAAAAAGTACAGAAAGAGGCATGTGAGATGCAGAAACAGGCAAGAAAGGTACAGAAAGAGGGAAGACGAGTGCAGAAAGAGACAACAGGGGTGCAGAAAGAAGCAAGAAAGGTACAGAAAGAAGTATGGAAAGTGCAGAATGGAGCAACAGGGGTGCAGAAAGAGGCAAGAGAAGTGCAGAAAGAAGCAACAGAGATGTAGAAGGAGGCAAGAGAACTACAGAAAGAGGCAAGAGAGTTGCAGAAACAGGCAAAAGAGGTGCAGAAAGAGGGAACAGAGGTGCAGACAGAGCCAAGAGAGGTGCAGAAACAGGTAAAAGGGGTGCGGAAAGAGGCAAGAGGGGTACAGCAATTTGCAAGAGAGGTACAGAAAGAACAAGAACAGTGCAAAAGAACCAACAGAGGTCCAAACAGAGCCGTGTGAGGTACAGAAGGAGGCAAGAGAACTGCAGAAAGAAGCAAGAGAGTTGCAGAAACAGGCAAAAGAGGTACAAAAAGAGGGAACAGATGGGCAGACTGAGGCAAGAGAGGTGCAGAAAGAGGGAAAAGGGGTGCAGAAAAGGGCAAGAGGGATGCAGAAATTTAGAACAGAGTTGCAGGAAGTACAGAAAGAACCAACAGAGGTGCAGAAAGAGGCAAGAGGGGTACAGAAAGAGGCAAGTGAAGTGCAGAATGAAGCAAAAAGGCGCAGAAAGAACCAACTGAGGTGGAAAAAGAGGAAAGAGGGGTACAGAAATGGGTAGGAGAGGTGCACAAAGTGGCAAGAGAAGTACAGAAAGAGGCAGGAGGGGTACAAAAAGAGGAAGAGAACTGCAGTAAGAAGCAACAGAGGTGCTGAATGAGGCACAAAGGGTGCAGAAAGAGACAAGACAGGTGAAGAAAGAAGGAACAGAGGTACAGAAAGTGGCAAGAGTGGTGCAGAAAGAGAGAACAGAGGTGTAGAAAGAGGCAACAGAGTTGCAGAAAGAGGGAAGAGGGATGCAGAAGCAGGCAAAAAGGATACAGAAAGAAGCAAGTGAGTTGCAGAAAGAGGCAAGAGAGGTACACAAAGAGGCAAGAGAGTTACAGAAAAAGGCAAGTGAAATGCCGACTGAGGCAAGAGAACTGCAGAAAGAGGTAATAGAGGTGCAGAAAGAGGCAAGTGAGGTACAGAAAGAAGCAAGATAAGTGCAGAACGAAGCAACAAAAGTGCAGAAAGATGGACGAGGGGTGAAGAGAAAGGCAAGTGGGATTCAGAAAGAAGCAAGATAGTTGCAGAAAGAAACAAAAGTGCAGAAATAAGGAATAGAGGTGCAGAATGATGCAAAAAAGGTGGAGAAAGACGTAAGAGGGGTACAGAAAGAAGAAAATGAGGTGCACAAAGAGGCAACAGACATGCAGAAAGAGGGAAGGGAGGTGCAGAAAGTACAAGAGATTTTTTAGAATGAGACAAGGAAAAAGAAGAAAAAGAACGAAACATGAAGAAATAAGCAACAGAAATGCATAAAGAGGCAAGAAAGGGGCAGAGGGAAGCAAGAGTGGCTTGCCCACCATTAGTACCAATTTAACTCCCACATTTAGCAATAAGTAACAGGTGACCATTCTAGGTTTGCAAAGGGCCTTCCACCACACTGTAACACTTGTCGCTGCATTTTTGTTAACATTTGAGCCGTTTGAGCTAGAAACAAGGCTTTTTTTGTTCAAATCTGCAGATTAGGGTGGAAATGATGAATTATGTGGCTAATGCACAAAATGTATAACTGTGCGAAAATCGGTGGATAGTTTAGCAAAAGTAACTTAATAAAGTGTAAGCATTTGTAATTCACATATCAGAACCAAATAATGGCAATTCCAGCAGAAGTTGTATCTCCAAATCCTTTATTTATTTATTTATTTATTTTATTTTTTTGGGTAAAAACTTTTATTGAGCAATCAAATAAAGATTACAAGGATGGGCCTACAACCACACGTGCTGGCCGCTAAAATCAAGGCACAATGTAAAGATCATACGATCACTCCCGTGGTCAGGCACAGATCAGATACCAAATGTTACTCGAAGTATAGAACAGGACACAACAATTTTCTGTTATATACACACAAAAAACAACAAACCACAAAAAGGCGAATGCATACTAATCAAAGTCAGCCCAGAAGGCGGAGGGGAAAGTCACTAATCAGGAAGACGGAATCACAATCGACAGGACTCGGCAAGGCGGGGGGGGGGGACAGCGGGGAGGAAAGGCAAATCATAAAACAGCATAAGAAATCTCGGGAACACCAGCCTAGGGAGATAGGGTAACATCGGGTGCGTCAACCAAGGGAGGAGTACAAATATTTCCACGATATTCGTTCCACTGACCCCAAATCTTCGTCCACGCCCTGGGTCTGCCCCTAGCTACATAGACGGTCTTCTCGCGGAACATGGACCAGTCCATGTTGTCCTCCCACACCGAGACGTCGGGAGGTCTAGATGCGCCCCAGAGTTGCGCAATGTCTCGCTTTGCAACCATGTATCCCATGGTCGCCCATCTGGTCTGGGCCACAGAATAGTCGGTGGGTTCCCACACATTCAACAGGCATCGTCGGGCCTCAGGCCGTAAGGCAATCCCAGTCACAACTGTCATCACCGCAAGTACTTCAGTCCAGTAGGCCGCCACCCCCGGGCACTCCCAAATAATATGTAGAAACGTCGCACTCATTCTACATCCACGTTTGCATAGACCATCCGGGGAAAAACCCATCACAACCAAACGCGGACCAGTAACATACACCCGGTGGAGGATCTTAAGCTGAACCAAATGGAGACGGGCAGGGATGGCGACCTCTTTCGGACAAGAGAGTGCCGATTGCCAATCTTCGTCATCTAAGTCCAGCCCATCGCCGACCCAAACCTCCCTAAGTCGGACAAGTAAGTCAGTGCGAATATTGATCAGCTTCTTGTAAATCAGGGAGATAGTGCTATCGGGAAGGTGGCCATCCAGAATGCGATCCTCGAGGGGAGAGGACTCGGGGAGGGCCACATCAGGAGTCAAAACAGAGGCCAGGGCATGTCGGACCTGCAGATAACGAAAAAATTCCCTATCACTCAAGTCATATTCGGCCCGAAGGGCCTCAAAGGACTTCATTCTACCATTCACACAGACATCACCCACTCTACATATCCCAATCATATCCCAGCGGTCAAAGCCCTTAGTAGACCAGAGACATCCCAAACGCTCGGAAGCATAAAGCGGCGTCGCCAGTGTCAGACGATTCTCCCATCCCAGACTCACATTCGCGGCGCGCCACACACTGACTGCAATCTTGGACGGGCCCATAAGATGGCGCCCAGCCGACCTGGAATAAAGCGCTCTATTAAAATCCCCTCCCGGCAGCTGGAGTCTGTCCATCTCAAAGGCCGGATCCCGACCCGGGGAATACATTGCATGGTTAATGGCCGACAGCTGGGTAGCCCAGTAATATCTCTTGATATCAGGGAGCGCCATGCCCCCGTCAAACCAAGGGATGGTAAGTTTCGCAAGGGCGATACGTGGACGCCCGTACCAAATCAGCTGCCTTTGGAGACTCTTTCCGTCTGTGAATTTTAAACGAGGCTGGGTTCCCGTCTTGACGTTGCCTGACCTAGGAGAACTTGATCATGCCGCTGAGATTTTCCTGGCGAAATCTGTGCCATCGGGCATAATCAAACGTGGTGGTTCTGTCTGGCCTGTCTATGTAAGTCGGGTTCTTCTCTGTCTCGCGCCTTTTCTCGTACTGTCGGTCTGTCGTTCCTGTCGGCCCTTTGCTTCTACTCACGCTCAGTAGAGTCGGGCATTGGGCTTTCCAGTGTCCGACATACCTACAAAAAGCGCATTGGTTTGACCCTAAGTCTGGTCGTCCTTTGTATAGTGTCGGGGGATAAGTTGTGGGTAGCGGTGTCCTGGGGTTGTCCTGTCGGTATATTTCCCTACTTGGTTTATCCTCGTCTTTTCTCTGTCGTTTCGTAGCCTCTCTGCGCCACATACCGAGACTGTCGAGCATAATTGGCGTCGTCTTATTATTTCGAAGGGCTATTTCTAACGTTTCTATTTTATCAAGGTCGAAGGATCCTGCCAGTGGCCACTGTTTGTCTTGGCTATCTTCGGTATACCTGTGCCATAATTTATTATAAGCTATGGTGACTAACCCATAGTTTATGAACATGTCCTTATTAGGGGTGCCTTCTAGTGGAGCCATATGGTCCACCTCTAACACCCGGTCCGGGCTAAACAGGCTATTTATCAATGGGGAGAAGACAGACATGACGGCTCGTAACGAGGGACTAAAAAGTCAGCACTGCCTATCTTATCACTAGGTGCAAAGACTAGACAGAATATTTCTATTCTACGTTGTTTGCAGGCAGTGAATACCTCATGGATCCAAAAAAACCAATAGACCAACAAAATAACAATGGGGAGAATGAGTAGGACCGCAAAGATCTGCGTTACCTACCCTTTTCACTATCTGCAAAAAGGATGGTCTCTTCCCTGCTTGCAGACAGAGAATCTCCAGGAAACAATAGTTTGTGAACAACAGTTCAGTTTCAAGCAATTATTGAGTGGGGGAGAAAAAGAACAAGCACGGCTGCTACCCTACTTATCCTCCACTGCTTGCAAAGGGAGAGAGAGCCTGTTGCTTCTCCGTTTGCAGACAGTGAATCTCTAAATAAAAATAAACAAGGCAATACTAGTATTTTGAACAATCAAGCAATCAAAACAAATTTCGCAACTAGTCGTGGCAACACGACCTTACCCGGACCATGTGGACAGTTTCTTGTCTTCCGAATCCAGCGCCCGATCGTCCTCTTTTTCTCGTATTTCTCACGGCACTCCTGATGGTTCCCAGTCAGGACCGTAGATCACTCGAGAGAGGTCTGTTCGGAACTAGTGAAGTTCGGATGATCGGCTGCCAGACGAGGGTCTATTGGGCAAGAGCTCTCCCGATCGTTGCAGTCGTTCACTCTGTCGTCGGGACCTCTCCCACTGGATCCACGAGTCGCTGATGGGCCCCACGCTTGGGACGCCAATTGTAAAAACAGTTTCAATCGGGTCGGGGACAATCGATATTTGCCCGGCGGTATTGCCTCTGTGACCCTCTAGTTATTTAAATCAATGAAGAGGCAGGCGCTGGAGACTGGAAAGCAGGAAACAAGGTTTTTTATTCTCTCCGGAGGAGAACACAACGAAACGGACAGAAGGTATCGTTCTGAGGTGCTCCAACTTACGTTTGAGGCCTGGCCCCTTATATACAGTGTTTATGGTTTTTATTGCAGTTTACATACATGTGACAAAGCTTTGATATACGGAAAGACATACCCGGAATCCCCCTTTGGGGCCCGTTCCCACACACATTTACAGTTGAAGTCCCCACCCTAATCACAACAGGTGATGAGCATCGCGCAGCTGGATAATCCGCCGATTCACGGAATGTGGGGAGTTTGATTGGATCTCATGGGGTGGGGGCTTTGATCAACCCGGGGATTTCTTTGATGGGGGAAGCTTTCTATTGTACGGGGAGGGGCGAGGGTGGTATCGGCAGAGCTGGGTGTCGGCTTGGGAACGGGGAGGACAAAACGGGCACACGGGGAAAAAGGGGGTTTGCATCTAAGGGCCGGAGATCATGAAAGGAAAGCAGGGAGGTGTCGCGCTGGGAACAGGATGAGGGCCGGGGGCAGAGCAGCGCCGAAGAGGGGTTTATGACTCAAGGCAGGTGCAAGCAGGGGGTGGTCAGCGGGCAGGCTTAGCGAAGGCAAAGGGCTATGTCAGGGGCCAGCGGCATGCAAAAGGGTTGGTTCTGATCGGGGCATCTTAAAATGGCGGGCGCGCACGACAAAAGTGTGGCATCAGGGGAAGAGGCAAGATGGCGCAGATAATGTTCACCAAAACGCACTAATTTTCCACAGTCCCTCCTTTAACATATTCAAGACATCTTGTTGGTTCATTTTCTACTCGGGTCTATTGTGGTGGGCATGAGAAAGAAGACCGGTAGGAACCCTAGAAAAAGAGTTGTAAACAATACATTTTGAGGTTTCTAGTTTTTAGGAGGTGCACCTATTTGATAAACTTTGATAAATTTGTTCAGCAGGAAAGTCATAGGAATGAAATACAAAAACGGCGAGCAGCAAGTACATATCATAACGTAAACTGGCAGGTTAATACATATTTCGGATTCGGATTGGAGCAGGATCAATACAATGGTGGCTGGGAGAGAAATGAGGCGTAGAAAAAACGGTGGTTGAGGATGTCAAATGTTCGAAGTTTACGAGTTCTCATTGCTCTTTGTGGTCTTTCGTTGGCGCTGTTGAGCACCGGCGGTGGAGCTACAAGTCCGGCTCTGGTCTAAGTTCTGCGTTGCAGGGCACGACCCTTTCCTCGCGTTTCTGGTCGGAAAGGTCCTTTTCGCCCTGTGTCCTTTGAGGTGATTGTCAGAAAGTTCCGATGGAAGAAGAGCGTTCAAAACAGTCTATAGGGTAGGTCAGAGGAAAAAGGGGGATGGAGCAAGGCCAAATTAGGAACAAACTAGGGGAACGAGAGACTTCAAATAGGCGGGCGTGTGACGGAATTCAGAGAACGGGGACTTGTCGACAGGCATTGGACGTCGAGCAGGGGCATCAGGTCGACCCTTTCTTTTCATGCTGTCGAAAACAGTGCCTCGTCCTGCAGCTCTTTTCAGTCGTGGTCTCGCCTTGGCTAATGTCGCAGGTGTCCCTTAGTCTGCAGTCGGGCCTCGTGCTCCCACATCCGGTCCTTCTCTCCTCCAACAGCAGTACCGTTAAACAAGTTTGAAAAGACAGTTTTTTAGAAAATTTTCGGATGAAGATAATCAAAAAAGTCTATTTCTCTCCCAGCTCCAAGCAAAGAATGAAAATGTCCGTCATTTTTAACGTTCACAACTGGCATATGAATGACCGGTGGCAGACCTGCTGGATTTACTATGACTTTCCTTCATAATCATTTATTACAGGCATGACAGTTCATCTGATGGTAACCCACCTTCGGGAGACAAATCTGGCAAAGATATGCCGTTCTCTAGAGTTTCACATTTACAAAAGGGTACAGTGAGTCGTCAACATGGTACTACACAGGTATTTTGCTGAGAGACGAACATGGCTAAACATTTCCTTTCTATCGGTGCATCCTGTTTTTCAACTACTGCGGGGTTCATTTTGATGATTTCTTTACCTTGGTCTAGTCTGTTAACCTTGTAAAACATCATTCTGGGTCCTACGTAACCTTTTACAGCCCGGTTACTTAACTAGGAAGGACAGGGGTTTTATGGGAGACAACCAGGGACATAGACAGGGGAGGTAGCGGGGGTGATCGTTTTTCTGGTTTGGGTATTGCGACGATTCGGGGAGGGGAGGGTCGCGTATTCTGAGGTCCTTGTTTTATACTATAGGAGCCGTTGACATGTAGTTCCCTCATTTCGGGCCAGATTAGGGAACCTCTGTCGTCTTACCTGTCCTTTCCCTTACGGCCCAACCTGGGTTCATTGACTTCTATCGGAAAAGGAGAGGTAATGACGCGGCCTCAGGGTGATTGTATTAAAGACAAGCGTTTGTGCAAATACTGACGGTATTTGAAGCCAATTAGGTGGTGTGCTAGGGGTGGCAATCTGCCAATTTCGGGGCTAACCACTCGGGAGAGTGGTAGTGCAAAAATAGAGAGAGAGAGAGAGAGAGAGAGAGAGAGAGAGAGAGAGAGAGAGAGAGAGAGAGAGAGAGAGAGAGAGAGGGAGAGAGAGAGAGAGAGAGAGAGAGAGAGTGTGCAACGGCAGGCTAAATAGTGCACGTGCAACGGAGAGGGCGGCAGTGCATTCAAGAAAGGCTATTTAGTGCATTACACAGTAAAGGGTATTCACGAGTCCACGGTAGAATCTTGTAATCATGCAGTTTGAGCATTAGACAGGGTAGAGGGGACGTGCTTTGAGAAAAGGAAAGAAGAAAAAGGAGGTACCATTTTGTCGCACTTTCTCGCATTCTCGGTCCTTTGACCAGTTGGGTCAACGCTTCAGTCACACACACACACATTCCCTCACAGTTTCGCACCATACATAACGTGGGTTCATTCGTCCGGTCTGGTTTAAGGGTGATCACTTTTTATCAGGTTGTGCTAATTTTTCGGGTTTGTTCGATACGTGAGTAGTTTGCAGGCGTGCTTAGACACCACCCTGCGGCGCTAGTCCGTTTCGTGTATTTAGACATGGCTAGGTCTCAGATCTTCGCCACACCTTGGCCGTAATCTCTGATGTAACCTGCAGAGGGAGGAAAAAAGGGGGGGGGTGGGGGAGACAGCATTCGCGCGCATTCAAATACATGGATTCATAAGTCTTTTACTTACCTCTTACTCGCCTTTCCTCCTTGGGGCAGGGTCCCCGGGGATATAGTTTTCGGAGTCGGGGGGCGGTAGTGTGTTCATGTAGGGCGTGTGCGGGGAAACATAAGAAGGAAACCAGAGGTGCCTAGTGCGAGGTATCTAGTCAAAGGATATATCTCACTATCGGGATCCTTAAACCTCTTTCAACGCCGTGGCGTTCTAAAGTTCTTTGGTTCTTGGGTCCCTGCTACTTCGGAACGTTGTACTTTACAATATTTACATTATTTCATTTCACCCTCCTTTTACATTCCCTCATTTACACCATTCGTTTTACCCATCCTTGGAAGTCACGGTCTTCCTCTACGCGAGAGTTCATGAGTCAGTCGCGTACTTTTAAGACGGAGTGTCGTGTTGTCGATCCGATCCGTCCTCCAGGGCTGGGCAACCATCTTCCTTTAACCTTAAAGAGAGAGCAGAGTAGGGTGCACAGAAAAAGAACTTTCCTACCCATCCCATATTGTTTTAAAATAAAGCATGCAATACCCGTCCATAGTTTCAAAGACTTTATTTTGCAAATTCATTTCAGCATATGGATTAGGAGGGTGTGGTCGTATTTGGTCGGTCGTGGCAATGGCTAAAGTGCGTACAGTGGGGGGGTGTCGTTTGCAACAGTAAAAACATCGGAAAAGTTTTACTCATTCATTTGTAAGAGACTAAAACGTCTATTAATTGGCTGGGGGTTCGGGGGCATATATTTTCATAATTTAGAAACATAATCATAACAGTTGTAATCAGATTTCCTATATGCATACCGTACGTATGCATCGTAAATGAGGTTTACATCAGTTATAAAGATATAATACAGTGTATATTCGTAGTCAACATTTGTAACGGGGATCTTTTCATACTGTTCGTCGAGTGAGCTCTCCTTGTCTTTTCTAGCCAAGTGTACAAAGGATCACAAAAATCTCAGAACATCAAGTTTATATTAGTGCGAAGGAACACCACGAGGTGTTCGTAAGTTCCGATTGATACCAGCGCCATTTTGGGCGGGGCCGGCACAGTCCGGAAGCAGCATCAGGGGGAAATGTTTCCATTACTGGCAGTTTGGACCAGAGTCCTTTTCGGCAGTTCTAGAATTCACGCTAACAGAAGGTGTGGCAATGTCATGTTTGTTTCGTTGGCGATCGAAGCAGCCGTCCCTTACCGGAAACCTGCAGAGGCCGAAGGCTCCGCCGGGGACCTTTGTATGATCTTCAAGGCTGCGGAGATGCTGTCGGAGATGGGGGCTCGTGCTCCATGGGACAAATGTTCGAGTTGTATGGCTGGCCAAAGTTACTCTAGTGGCCGGGGCCCGCCTTCCAGCGGATCCAGACGCCATTTTGAGGCCTTACAGGGGCCACTCTCGTCGAGTTTGCAAGAATGAAAGAGACCCTTCGGAGTGAAAGGAAGAGGTCCCTGTTTTGTGAGAGCGGGACGTTCAGCTGGGGTGCAGCTGTGATGCCCCCACCTGGGGGGCGAGGGAGACTCGTTCACATCGTCTCCTTTTCCCAGTGCACTCCATGCCGCTCCTTTTCATCGCCCCGCATGAAGGCCTCTCCACATCCGGTGTTCCCCAAGTGCCACCATTGTATGTTCGGTGCTGCGCAAATACTGGGGTGCCACCATTGTGTGTTCGGTGCTGCGCAAGTACTGGGGTGCCACCATGGTGTGTCCGGTGCTGTGGAAGTATGGGCACCATCGCCTGACTGGGGGTGTTCGGCGCCGGGCTGGGGGCTGGGAAACCTCCTACCGGTGGAGGTGGGGGAGGCTCGTCCGCGTCGCCTCTCCCTCCCAGCCCAACTTGGACAAATTGTTGTGGAGGTACGTGCAGGACATCCCGCCGTCCAGGACTGCTGCGGCTGTGACGGAAGAGAAAAGGAAGGGGCGCCTCGCTCTCCTCTTGACATGTGGCGGGACTACCTTAGTCTTTCCAGGCCCGTTGCGGCCGGCCAAGGAGACATGTGGCGGGACTACCTGCAAATGCCCAGGCTGCGGGCTCCTGCCTCTCCTCCGGCTCCCCCATACGTTAAGATTTCCTGACCAAGAGTTGGCGGCGGGGCTCGCCTTATATGGGTTGCCGTTGGTTGGGCGTAGCCGTAACCCTGCCCTACTTTGGAAGGTTCCAGAATGGGGGGGGCGAATGTTCTGTTTGACTTCTACTTTCTACAGTTTATCGTTATTATTCCTTGTTTGTTGTGTTAAATTAAAAGTTCAAGTTTATTAATGTTCTACGGATTTTGTTTTATCATTTCTTTCTTTCCAGGTTGCTTTTATGCTAAGTTTCTGCTAACAGGGGTCGAGTAACACGGAAACACGTGTAGAGGGGTGACGCAGATTTGTACATTACATACACACGAACTCAGACGGGGGACAGTACAAGTACGACATACAAAGACCCAAGACAAATATAAAAAACAGTTATTGGTCATAATTATCTCTTTCCGTCTGTGAATTTTAAACGAGGCTGGGTTCCCGTCTTGACGTTGCCTGACCTAGGAGAACTTGATCATGCCGCTGAGATTTTCCTGGCGAAATCTGTGCCATCGGGCATAATCAAACGTGGTGGTTCTGTCTGGCCTGTCTATGTAAGTCGGGTTCTTCTCTGTCTCGCGCCTTTTCTCGTACTGTCGGTCTGTCGTTCCTGTCGGCCCTTTGCTTCTACTCACGCTCAGTAGAGTCGGGCATTGGGCTTTCCAGTGTCCGACATACCTACAAAAAGCGCATTGGTTTGACCCTAAGTCTGGTCGTCCTTTGTATAGTGTCGGGGGATAAGTTGTGGGTAGCGGTGTCCTGGGGTTGTCCTGTCGGTATATTTCCCTACTTGGTTTATCCTCGTCTTTTCTCTGTCGTTTCGTAGCCTCTCTGCGCCACATACCGAGACTGTCGAGCATAATTGGCGTCGTCTTATTATTTCGAAGGGCTATTTCTAACGTTTCTATTTTATCAAGGTCGAAGGATCCTGCCAGTGGCCACTGTTTGTCTTGGCTATCTTCGGTATACCTGTGCCATAATTTATTATAAGCTATGGTGACTAACCCATAGTTTATGAACATGTCCTTATTAGGGGTGCCTTCTAGTGGAGCCATATGGTCCACCTCTAACACCCGGTCCGGGCTAAACAGGCTATTTATCAATGGGGAGAAGACAGACATGACGGCTCGTAACGAGGGACTAAAAAGTCAGCACTGCCTATCTTATCACTAGGTGCAAAGACTAGACAGAATATTTCTATTCTACGTTGTTTGCAGGCAGTGAATACCTCATGGATCCAAAAAAACCAATAGACCAACAAAATAACAATGGGGAGAATGAGTAGGACCGCAAAGATCTGCGTTACCTACCCTTTTCACTATCTGCAAAAAGGATGGTCTCTTCCCTGCTTGCAGACAGAGAATCTCCAGGAAACAATAGTTTGTGAACAACAGTTCAGTTTCAAGCAATTATTGAGTGGGGGAGAAAAAGAACAAGCACGGCTGCTACCCTACTTATCCTCCACTGCTTGCAAAGGGAGAGAGAGCCTGTTGCTTCTCCGTTTGCAGACAGTGAATCTCTAAATAAAAATAAACAAGGCAATACTAGTATTTTGAACAATCAAGCAATCAAAACAAATTTCGCAACTAGTCGTGGCAACACGACCTTACCCGGACCATGTGGACAGTTTCTTGTCTTCCGAATCCAGCGCCCGATCGTCCTCTTTTTCTCGTATTTCTCACGGCACTCCTGATGGTTCCCAGTCAGGACCGTAGATCACTCGAGAGAGGTCTGTTCGGAACTAGTGAAGTTCGGATGATCGGCTGCCAGACGAGGGTCTATTGGGCAAGAGCTCTCCCGATCGTTGCAGTCGTTCACTCTGTCGTCGGGACCTCTCCCACTGGATCCACGAGTCGCTGATGGGCCCCACGCTTGGGACGCCAATTGTAAAAACAGTTTCAATCGGGTCGGGGACAATCGATATTTGCCCGGCGGTATTGCCTCTGTGACCCTCTAGTTATTTAAATCAATGAAGAGGCAGGCGCTGGAGACTGGAAAGCAGGAAACAAGGTTTTTTATTCTCTCCGGAGGAGAACACAACGAAACGGACAGAAGGTATCGTTCTGAGGTGCTCCAACTTACGTTTGAGGCCTGGCCCCTTATATACAGTGTTTATGGTTTTTATTGCAGTTTACATACATGTGACAAAGCTTTGATATACGGAAAGACATACCCGGAATCCCCCTTTGGGGCCCGTTCCCACACACATTTACAGTTGAAGTCCCCACCCTAATCACAACAGGTGATGAGCATCGCGCAGCTGGATAATCCGCCGATTCACGGAATGTGGGGAGTTTGATTGGATCTCATGGGGTGGGGGCTTTGATCAACCCGGGGATTTCTTTGATGGGGGAAGCTTTCTATTGTACGGGGAGGGGCGAGGGTGGTATCGGCAGAGCTGGGTGTCGGCTTGGGAACGGGGAGGACAAAACGGGCACACGGGGAAAAAGGGGGTTTGCATCTAAGGGCCGGAGATCATGAAAGGAAAGCAGGGAGGTGTCGCGCTGGGAACAGGATGAGGGCCGGGGGCAGAGCAGCGCCGAAGAGGGGTTTATGACTCAAGGCAGGTGCAAGCAGGGGGTGGTCAGCGGGCAGGCTTAGCGAAGGCAAAGGGCTATGTCAGGGGCCAGCGGCATGCAAAAGGGTTGGTTCTGATCGGGGCATCTTAAAATGGCGGGCGCGCACGACAAAAGTGTGGCATCAGGGGAAGAGGCAAGATGGCGCAGATAATGTTCACCAAAACGCACTAATTTTCCACAAATCTCTCGGAAATAGGTAGTGGGAACGTCATCATAGGAATTCTGAAGTGCATACAGGAATCGTGGCAAAGACATCATTTTGAAAAGGGCAGCCCTGCCCAGAGGGGACAAGGGCAACTTACGCCAGCGAGCCACATCCAGTCGCAGTCTAAGAAGCGGGGGGAGGAGATTACGTTCAAACCGGAGTGAGGAGTCCAGCGTAATAAAGATCCCCAGATATTTGAAGCCAGACTGGACAACCTGGATAGGGAATCTATCCGGCAACGGGGGCAGAACACCCAAAAGAACATACACACAGGACTTAGCCCAATTAATAACCAGACCAGAGTTAGCGCCAAACGAAGTAAGAACGTCAAATAGAACATTTAAAGATTTGCGCGGGGAAGTAAGGTAAAGAAGAATGTCATCCGCGTAAAGCGAGACGCGGTCCTCAAAATCTGGTGACCAACGGATCCCCTTGAGTGAAGGTTCCCATCGAAGCCACGCAGCTAATGGCTCCAAAGCAAGAGCAAAAAGTAGCGGAGACAAGGGGCACCCCTGTCTGGTCCCCCTACCAAGGCAAAAGGGAACAGAAACTCGACCGTTGACCACAACCTGTGCCAGGGGTTCGGCGTATAGTAACTTCACCCAACCAATAAATCCAGGGCCGAAACCAAATTTCTCAAGAGCTGCCCAAAGATAGGGCCACTCTATCGTATCAAAGGCCATAGAGGCATCAAGCGAAGCCAAAATGGCCGGCTCCGTCAGAAGCCCCGCCCTCGCAATGGCTCCATGGAGACGACGCAGATTAAGAGCAGTGTTACGATGCGGGATAAAACCGGACTGGTCCGGATGAATCAAGCCGCTAATAACCGTCAGGAGGCGGGTAGCCAGGAGCTTAGCCAGAACCTTGGGCTCAACATTCAACAGGGAAATGGGCCTATAAGACGAACAAAGGTCCCGGGGTTTACCTTCCTTAGGAATAACAACGATCGTAGCCAGCCGCTGATCATATGGGAGAATACCCCGTTCCCGGGACTCCAAAAACATGGTACGAAGATAGGGCGCCACCCTATCAGGACGTAGCTTGTACAACTCAATTGGCAATCCATTCGGGCCCAAAGCCTTGCCCGAACGGAGTGAGCGAATGGCAGTCGCTATCTCGTCCGTGGAGAAAGGAGACTCCAAAGAGACTCGGTCTAAATCGGAGACACAGGGCAGAGCTATATCACGCAACAAGAGGCGAGAGTCATCCACATCCCGTTCAGACACAGGGGAATAAACCACACGAAAATAGTCTGCAAAACATTCCACTATTTCAACCGGGTCAGTCACTTGCACACCATTCAAAGTCTGAATCACCGGTACCACACGATTCGCCCTCGCCTTCTTGTCCAACCACGCCAGCAATTTACCCGCTTTGTCCCCCACATCATACAAACGACCCTGCTGTTCCCGAAACATCATTTTAGCCGTGTCCGTAACCAGAGACCTATAAGCAAATTGTTTCAGACCCAGGGCGTGAAGTTTATCAGGAGTAACAGTCAATTCCAAGTCAGCCTCTATCCCAACAATCTCCCTCTCGAGTTCCACCACCTCCCGATTCCTCGCCTTTTTGGATTCAGCAATAAGGGAAAGGGCCTGCCCGCGGATCACTGTCTTAAAGGCCTCCCATAGGGACACCGCAGAGGAGACGGACCCCTCGTTGTCTAAAAAATAATTGTCCAACGACTTAATCAAGAGACCACGGGTCCAAATCCTTTATTAATGACTCCTTTTTTCTTTTTATCAACAAGTTAAAAGATCATAGCCAACGCATTTCATCCTCGCGGACTTCTTCAGGGCAGGATAGAATACTCTGTCTAAAAATCTTCACTATATTTGTCAACTTTTGTAATTTCTTTTTCAGCTTTCTCTCCCATTAATCTTATTGGGCCCTCTTGCGGCTCCTTTTCCTCTCCCCTTGGAGCCTATGAAGCTACAACTATTAGATCTTCTATTGACCGTTGCTGTGAAAGTAATTCTTATGGATTGGAAATCCTTCTCCTCTGTTTCGTATCATACTTGGTGGGCTTGGGTTTCCTTCCTACGTAGTGCTCATACTTCGGTCGATCAAGCTCATCTCTCTCCGTCGATTGCTAGTGGGGTTTGGATCGCTCTAGACAATTACATGGATTTGTCATCACAGGGGTTGGTTGACCAATATCCCTTTCGTGTGTCTGGCTGATTGGCGTCTTGTTTGTTCGGTTTTACTCATTGCTTTTAAGGTTTATTCATTGGAAAATCCTTCTTTCCTTTTTCCCTCTCTCTTCTCTGTATCCTCTTTTTTCCATCTGTTCCCTCTTATTTTCGACTTTCTTCTTTCTTGTTCTGCTTCTTTCTTCTTCTAATTATGTCAGCTGATAGTGATACATTTGTAGATGGCTTGCATATAAGCTAAATCGATTGGTCTTCATGGGTGCATATTTTTTATTTCCGGCAGAATACTTCTATTTATTATATATGGATGCATTTCATATGACTTATTTTTGGAGTTCATCTTCTGATGGTCTGTTTATTTGCTCTCAAATGTATCACTTTATTTATATTCTGTTTCTTCATTTATGTATTTATAACAATAAAATCTTTTGAAATTAAAAAACTTTTGTAATTTCTCCTTTCAAAATCTGGAGATGCGTAATTGTCTGATATCTCAAATATGGATTGGAATAAAGATCTATCCTCCTTTGATGAGTGAATGCAGTTGAAAATCAACCAGTTCCAAAGAAAATATAGCTGGTATTTCAAATATAGGATGGAGCATTCATCTGTCCTCCTATAGTGGAGTAAACACAATAACAGGGGAGGGCCCCCCTCCCTGGCCACTTTTGGCCCCGGGGACCCCATCCCCCAGGGCCTGGCCTCCCCGTTGGGGACCATGGGGGAGCCCCAATGCCCCCACAATCCCTGCCGGCATCCCACCTCCTGCGGGAGCCGGCATCGCTTTTTCACAAGGGGAGCTGCTGACATGCAGCTCCCCTTGTGCAAAAGCAATCTGCTTTGGTTCTTGGAAGCAAGAGCAGGGTTCCTGTTCTCGTATCCAGAAACCAAAGCAGAGTTTTCTATGGCAGGGCGGGAGCCGGACGGCTCCCGCCCTGCCATAGTAAACAGCAATGTCCCGGAGGTGGGCACCCCGGGACATAGCAGGAGCCGGCCCTGTGGGGTGGTGGTCCCCAGAGACATCAAGGGCTCCAGGAGGGGGGCACGCAGCCCCCCTCCCAAGTGTTTAAAGCCCCGGGGAGCTGGTGGTCCCTGGTCCCCGGGATCTTTAACAGACCCCCATATTTGAATATTTGGTGCCCCGGGGAGGTGTTGGTCCCCGGGGCAGTGTGGGGGGGCAGGAGCCCCCTCCTCTTTTTTTATTCAATTTATGCCCTGGGGAGGTGGCAGTCCCTGGGTCTTGGAGGGGCCCCCACCCATATTAATGAATGCCCCCGGTGGTAGCGGTCCCTGGGGCAGCGTAGGGGGGAGGAGCCCCTATGCATTTTTTAGAAGCTCTGGGGAGGTGGTAGTCCCTGGAGCTGTGGTGGCACCGCGGGCCCCAGCTAATTATTTGGACATTGCCCCGGGACCTGGCCCACTCGCGGGCTTATACAAAACGCAGCGCAGGAGCTTGTGCTTTGTGGTTTGGTTTTTTTTGTCCCGATTTGTGCATCCAGCGCAAATTCAGCAGGTTTTTTGTTGTTGCTTTTTTTGGTCTTGGGGGTCCCTGTGGGACCCCCTAAGAAGGTCAGGGTGTTTGTACCCCGCCCCTTTTCTTATTTTTCGTCTTCTTTTTTCTGATTTCTTGTGGCTCTGTTACCGAGTCACAAGATGGCTGCCAACACATTCTGGTTTAGAGTGTTGGCAGCCAATCAGAAGTAAGCTCGTGCTCGAGAGGAGTTGTGACTCCTCTTTGGTGCTCAGATATAGATATTTTTATTTTTTAATTTCTAAGGAAGTACTGAAAGGATTTACACCATTTTAAAAAAAGGTCGCTTTCTGAACCATGGGTTACCGTTTGCCAAATTTAGTGTAAATCTGTTCAGCAGTTTGGGCTGTAGGCTGTTCCAATTTTTCCTATGGAAGTTAACATTGTGAAAATGTGTTTTAGGACCTTCTTTTTTTCTGAGCCCCGCTTGATGAATCACCTTGAATCTTTCAAGACAGGAGCTGACCGGAGCGTCCCATTCGTTTTGAGAATTTCGCAATGATTCGTCAAATGGCGCCAAAGATATTGACAAAAGAAAAAACATTTTTTTAATAGAAACAAGGTCCTAACTATAACTACCTACTGGCGACCGGGAGGAGGTTATATATATATATATATATGCATATCATGCAGAGCCTGTAAATTTGGTGTTAACACCAGTGAGTACTGCACCGCATTTGATACAAGCCCTATTAAGATTCAAGGACTAAGTACGTGCCGCACAGAGTATGCGGTTACGTATTAGAATGTACCTGTAGGTTGAAATACATTGGCAGCACGAAGTTGCAAGCCTTCAAACGCATCTTGCAGCACTTAAGGTCAATTATTAACTCGGATGATAGTTACCCAGTCGCCCGTCATTTCAAATTGGTGCATAGCAAACATTTGAATGAACTGAGCTATTACATCATTGACTCAGTGCCCAAGAATGTAAGGGGGTAACCGAGAGAAACAACTCAGGCAGTTAGAGTCCAAGTACATTCTTTTATTAGATACAAGGATCCCTAAAGGGTTAAATATAGGGGAAGACCTACATAATTTTCTTTAAATAATTAGTAGTAGGACAGATTAATGTAACCCCTCGGTGTAAGTGCAGCCTGTACTGTAAGAACCGGGGCAAGTAACCCATAGGATCTCATGTGTACTGATATCTCACTTTGCCAAATAGTTATAAATCCCTTAGCCGTTTTTATGTTATGACTAATTTTTCCTAAAAACCTCACATAGGGTATGTGCAATAATATAGGCTCTGTGACTGATATAGAGTATATAACATCATAAGTAGAAGTCAATTAGAGCTATGAATGTAATGATAAAAATTGGGTAGTGACTACTTCTATATGTAAGAAAGTTAAGAAGTCAACAATATTTATGCACTTGCACTTAAATTTGTATATAACATATATTCTGTTTGAAGGTTGAGCTATGATGCAATTAATGTTAGCAAAGCATCCGCTAAACTATTATTTTTTAATGACCATGTTTAATCCTGGAAAATTGATATGCAATGTTAATATCATTTTATCCGCGGTATTTTGCACTTTGCACAGTTTTGCACTTTAAGCATTTTTTGCACTAACACTCTATTCTGATCAAATCTCAATGGCGGTTCTGTGGAAGAATTTATGAGAGCTTAGGATACATTGCATTATGTTTATATTAAGCATTTAAGCCACTTGGCCAAATTTGAAACTAGGAATTATGGTGTTGATTCTGTGTGGAAAAAATCTTTTAACAGTTAAAGTATTTTGTTTAGCTCTATACGCCATGTGATCTGTTTAGCCAGAAAGTCACTATTTAAACACCTTATTTGTATCCGGAGGGTCATGTGAACAAGGCTGCAGTGACGCAGTCAAAACGCGTCATGCGGACTAACGGAGAAATAAAGCACTGAAATTGAATTTTATTGCGCTTTTGTGGTCTGTACCTGAGTTGGCTGTGGAGTATTTGCTGTGGTTCAGGACTGTTGGTGTAAATATATATATATATATATATATATATATGTCACAGTGCCTCGGTAGACTGAGGCACAAGAAGGCAGAAAAACAAACGTGTAGAACTCAAAAAGGGGGCAGGGTAGAAGCACCCTGACCCCCTAGGCCTGCTCAGGGGGTCCCACAAGGACCCTCAAGGCCCAAAAAATGTATTTATTTCTTTTGAAAAATCGCAGGGTACGCGTACAGTACGCATAATGTACTCATACGGTGCGCGTACGGTGCGCGCTTATAGATATATCATTGTTTTCAAATTCGATTTTCTCAACAACTACTGGAGGGATTTTCTCCATTTAAACAAAAGGATGATCTGCGAATCAGACTCTACCATTTTGCCAAATTTCTTGTAATTCCTTTCAGCCATTCGGGCTGTAGCCGTGTCTAATCGTCCTATGGAAAATAACATGGGGAAAACATGTTTTGGGACCCCCCTTTTTTCTCAGCCCCCACTTCACGAATCCCCCCAAAACTTTCAGGGAAGGTGCAGAGCGCAGTGAGCCATCTTCTTTGAGAAATTCACAAAGATTCATCAACCAGCGCTAAAGTTATTCCCAATAGAATGTTGCGGATTTCCGGTGGAAACTAGGTCCTAACTATATCTACCTACTGGCAACCGCCAGCAGGTAATACATATATATATATATATATATATATATATATATATATATATATATATATTCACTGAAAAAACCATAGGTTATAGACCATATATAGTTAGGAATTAGCATTTAAAAAACCTTATTTTACTCACACAAACCATTGAAATTCCATATATAGTTAGTTGCACTAACTATATATCGCGCACCTGCAATCCACTGCTGATCATGTCACATATTACATCATTCATGACATGGTCAGTGACATCACTGATGACATCACTGATGACATCTCAAATGACATCACTGATGACATCACTGATGACAACATCCAGTGACTGTATGTTTCTGTAAAGTTAAAATATATCTTACATATTGAAGAATGAGTGGATGTATAAGTGTCTGGATGAAGGATTTAGTAGGTGCGTGACTGACTGTATGAGTGAGTGATTAAATGTGTCTCACTGAATGCATGGGTTAGTGACTAAACTGTCTTAATTTGTGCATCATTATGTCTGTTGTTCTGTAAACTGCTGCATGTGTTGATCATTAGCTATACGAGAGGCTATATGTGTTATTAATTGCTTGCCCAAGTATTTCTATGGGAGATTGAGTTTGTGTGGGGGTGGCTGGAAGGTGTGTGACTCTATGCATAGATGTGTGAACAGTTTATTCACTAGGTGTATGAGTTCAAGAGTGCATGTGGAAACAGCTACATGGGCAGTTGACTGTGTGCATGAGTGTATTGATGAGTGAATGGATATCTCAATGCTACATGTCATAGTAAGTACATATGTAAAACACAGTACATGTGAGAGTTGGCATATATAAATAACTGTGCATGAGAGCCACCGAATGAGTGAGTGGTTGTATCGATCATTGTGAACTTGTATCAGGGATTGTATAAGAGAGTAAATATGTGTTAGTATATGTTTCAATAAGTAAGGTGTGTTTAACTGTATAGTTGAAGAAATGGAGATGAGATTGTTTCTTTGCATGACTGACTGGGTGTGTGAGTAACTCCATGGATGAGTGGAAGTGTGTGAGTGTCTGTATACACTGAGTGTATCTAAGGTTATATTAGAGTCTGAAGAGGTTTATCGTATTAGCACAAGAATGATGTCAAATGAGATGTCATCAGTGATGTCATCAGTGATGTCATTTGAGATG
Source organism: Lissotriton helveticus (assembly GCF_964261635.1). Classification (NCBI taxonomy): domain Eukaryota; kingdom Metazoa; phylum Chordata; class Amphibia; order Caudata; family Salamandridae; genus Lissotriton; species Lissotriton helveticus. The sequence goes on from NC_136073.1 coordinate 406,771,204, forward strand.
TCATCAGTGATGTCATCAGTGATGTCACTGACCATGTCATGAATGATGTAATATGTGACATGATCAGCAGTGGATTGCAGGTGCGCGATATATAGTTAGTGCAACTAACTATATATGGAATTTCAATGGTTTTGTGTGAGTAAAATAAGGTTTTTTAAATGCTAATTCCTAACTATATATGGTCTATAACCTATGGTTTTTTCAGTGAATTTTCAAGGTTTTGTAAATGCTAATTCCTAACTATATATGGTCTATAACCTATGGTTTTTTCAGTGAATTTCAATGGTTTTTTAATAGCAAATATCATAAGCTGTCGAATGTCAAGTACGTGGTAAGTGAAAACATTTTCGTGTTTATGCACACTGATCTGCTTTGAATGGTGCCCCCCCCCTCATTTCTATTAGGAGTACTCTCTCTTTGCAGATAGTGAAAGGTAGTTAACGCAGGTCTTTGCCCCCATTGTAATCCGTCGTGCCTGCTTCTCTCTCCATTTGATTGATTGTTATCCAAGTATTTACTGTTTTAGAATTAGTTCTCTTTGGTTCATTCTCTATTTACAAACAAACACAGAGTCGCAATACTCTGTTTAGTCTTTGCAGATAACGAAAAATCGTGTAAAAAAAAAAGAAAAGGAATCGAGCAAAATCAGTAGGCCACTAATGGGATCTCTTTTTGACCTCGCTAAAATAGAAACATTAGGAACAACCCCTCATGACAAATACAAAACTAGTGAGATGAACTGAACTCCACACAATGATGGCTGCAAAACAGCTCGGCTCCGCCACCCACCCCGCCCAAAATAACGATAAAGAACGGCTGCCATGATTGGTTGCGGAATGACCACGACGGAGCTACGAAATGGTGCTGCTCTCATGCTAACCCCAGCTTCAGTCTGAAACATCCAGAAACACTGTAGACTACCAATTCGATCAGTTCCGGTAGCGCCCCAATGTAACCCGGTAGAGAAGAACTAGCTCTCCCCTCTTTGACTGATGGTTCTTGTTGCCTGTCCCTTCTGTTGTCATTTAACAGAACTATTTAGCCTGCTGAAAGGGGTTGTGTTCCGACCGCTGGTTGGTGGAGACATTTTGACTATATTCTGTACCTGCGTTGTCGCGTAATGCGTCATATGACGCGCCGCGTTAGCGCATCCGGAAGTCATCCGGGGCGCGCAGCGCGTAACGTAAGCATAACAAGTCATGTGACTTGTTAATAAAACTTTTCATTGGTTCATTTTACTTTTCTTATTGTAATGATGAAAGGCTTGGTCATATGACCTAAAAATTACGCTTTTCATTACTTCCGAACATTATTTTTTCTTAAATATATGTTATAATGTTCCAGGCTAATGTACTTTCCCGGAAATTTTACAACTGTCCTGCAAGTAAAATATATTCTTTTTTCGAGAAAAAGAGCGTTTCTTCGTCCCATGACGGAGCCGTTGAGCAAAAGAGGGTCGACCTGCTGTCTTAGTCGCCGATACGCCTGAATATGAGATTCTTATCGATCACTTTATGTTGCAGGAATAGAAAACACAACAGCCCTTGACCATTTATCTTTACTGCGTTCCTTCGTATTATACCTTTTACCCTTCATGTAATTGGTCTGCTTTATTTCACTTGCCTTTTAATGATTCTAAAACAGTCACTATTATTAAAAACTTTACCAATGTATATACTACTACCATGTTTTCTTTTAAAAACCTTTATTGAGAAAATTTCATTATACAAATACGAGCCTATAACCACGTGGGCCTGCCACAGAGCAAACTGTAATCGTATATGATGAATAGACATTTACACTGTAGAGGAACGTAACGGGCGGGCCATTAGGTTGCAAGAACTAAGGTGTCTAACAGTTACGGAATCGGTGGACGTACATTTTATAATTAAAATACGACAGGGCCAGTTACAATAAAATTATCTAGATATACATTTGCGGGCAAGTACCATGGGTGACGTTAATTCGAACTTTCAACAGTACAGTAATCAATAACACATCAGAACTTAATATCAATAGGGATGTCGAAATATTCAATCAATTCTCGTCCCCGCCCGCCATGTGCTTCAAAACTGCATACGTATCTCGTGATTTCAAGGTTCTGCAACCAGTACACAACAAGGAGTTACGAGTCCCATTTATTCTGGCGCCATTTTGGGCGAGGACGGGCAGGTCCAGGATATAGTCAAAATGTCTCTACCAACCATCGACTATGATGATGTTCATATGCTGTATTTATTAGAGTAACACTCATCTGTCCACATGAAATTAATTTGCCACAATCTAAACATGTCATTTTAATCTTTCCAAAGTTCTTCTAAATATTTGGGACCGTTTCCCTTGCCTCTGAAGCTCTCAGTGCCACTTCTTTGATGAATGTACTAGCAGGTCAGGGGTTCTCCTCCAAATCTCTCTTTTATGCAGCACTATAATTAATTGGTGCCACCTCTCCATATGACGATGCATGGTATAGTTACCACAACTATATTTTTTTTCGGTTCCTCTGGAGAGTTCATCGTGGCAGATGAAGCGTGTAACGTACCGGGCATTTACCTTTTTTTGCATGTACAGGAAAGGAAAAAAAAATCGAGCGTCCGAGTTCTAAGGTGTCCCAGGGCCATTTTGGTGGACCAGGCCCAAATCCAAAGAACAGCCATCTCACAGGCTAATGGGGCGACCCACGCCGAGTTTCAGCATTGTAGGATGACCACACAAGTACAGCAACTTGCTAGACATCACCTCGGTGCCATCCGGATCTCGGCGCCCCACTGCAGATGAAGTGCCTCTCAACTATGAAACCACCACGGTGACATCCGGATCTTGGCGCGTTGTGCTGCCTTCGGCCTATTCGCACATCGGTCCGCTACTGACGCCATCTCACAGGCTAATGGGGCGACCCACGCCGAGTTTCAGCATTGTAGGATGACCACACCAGTACAGCAACTTGCTAGACATCACCTCGGTGCCATCCGGATCTCGGCGCCCCACTGCAGATGAAGTGCCTCTCAACTATGAAACCACCACGGTGACATCCGGATCTTGGCGCGTTGTGCTGCCTTCGGCCTATTCGCACATCGGTCCGCTACTGACGCCATCTCACAGGCTAATGGGGCGACCCACGCCGAGTTTCAGCATTGTAGGATGACCACACCAGTACAGCAACTTGCTAGACATCACCTCGGTGCCATCCGGATCTCGGCGCCCCACTGCAGATGAAGTGCCTCTCAACTATGAAACCACCACGGTGACATCCGGATCTTGGCGCGTTGTGCTGCCTTCGGCCTATTCGCACATCGGTCCGCTACTGACGCCATCTCACAGGCTAATGGGGCGACCCACGCCGAGTTTCAGCATTGTAGGATGACCACACCAACTTGCTAGACATCACCTCAGTGCCATCCGAATCTTGGCATCTCAACGCCTAGTGGTATCTTCCATACAAAAAATATTGTTACGCTGCCTTTGGCCCCATTCGCACATCAGTCCGCAACTTAGACATCACCTCGGTGCCATCCGGATCTTGGCATCTCAGCGCCTTGTGGTGTCAGTCAGAAAATATTGTTGTGCTGCCTTCGGCCTATTCGCACATCGGTCCGCTACTGACGCCATCTCACAGGCCAACGGGGCGCCCCACGCCGACTTTCAACATTGTAGGATGGCCACAGAAGTGCGACAACTTACTAGACACCACCTCGGTGCCATCCGGATCTTGGCGCGTTGTGCTGCCTTCGGCCTATTCGCACATCGGTCCGCTACTGACGCAAACTCACAGGCCAACGGGGCGCCCCACGCCGACTTTCAGCATTGTAGGATGGCCACACCAGTGCGGCAACTTGCTACACACCACCTCGGTGCCATCCGGATCTTGGCGCTTAGTGAAGCTGCAGCAGCTGCAAATAAGCTTCAGACAGTGTTACAACCGCTGCTCAGAACTCTCAACTATGACACCACCTCGGTGCCATCCGGATCTTGGCGCGTTGTATTGCCTTCGGCCTATTCGCACATCGGTCCGCTACTGACGCCGCCTCACGTGCCAACGTATTTTCTCCGCATTTTATACCCTATGCCGCATAACAGGTCATGTGACTTGTTTATAAAACTTTTCATTGGTTCATTTTACTTTTGGTTTCCGAATGATGGAAGGCTTGATCATATGACCTAAAAACAACACTTTTCATTGGATGAAAACTTTTTTTTTCCCCCAAACGATGAAAGCCCCACCTTGTTTCTGGATGTTTCAGACTAAACTGGCGTCAGCATGAGAGCACCACCATCTCGTAGCTCCGTCGTGGTCATTCCGCGAGCAATCATGGCAGCCGCTCCCCACCAGAAGCCTGCAGGAGTCGGGGCCCCCAAAACTTTTGATGAATTCTCAAGGCGGAGGGGACGCTTTCGAGAATGGGGTCCAAGACCTAGCAGACAAGCGTCCGATTTCCAAGGTGTCCCAGGGCCATTTCAGTGGACCACGCCCAAAAAGGAAAGAGCCTGCCGCCATTTTGAGAGTCCTGTGGCAGCCGCCTATCGCTGCACCGCAAGAGTGGGCGCAACTCAGCTGAATGGCGGATTTTGACACAGTGGACCAAAAGCGGACGGAATGGCAACTGAAACGGTAAAGGGGCGCCCCACTAAAACAGATGAGACTCCACCTGGAGAGGCCCGTTCACGCCGCCTCCCCCGGGGCGCTCCACGCCGTTATTCGGAGCAGCATTGTAGGATACCAAAACCAGTGCGGCAACTTACTGGACATCACCTTGGTGCCATCGTTCTGCTGCCTTGGAACTATTCGCACAACAGTTTGCTACTGATGACCCACCCCCCGCGACGCCCCACGCCGTTATTTGCTGGGTGGCAACTTACTAGACATCACTTTCGTGTCATCTAGATTTCGGCGCGTTCTGCTGCCTTGGAACTATTCGCACAACAGTTTGCTACTGATGACCCACCCCCCGCGACGCCCCACGCCGGAAATCTGGACGTTGTGCTGCGTTGGGACTATTCGCACAGCCGACCGCTACTTCGTTGTTTTTCTCTAAAAATGTTTATATGTTATTACTATTTTTGTTTTCTTGTATATATTTATAAATTATTAAAGTTTTATAATCTTACTACTTTGTCGGAGTGCTATATATTTTTAATGTGACACATAATTGTAAAAACTTTGATGTACAAAGAGTCATCCCTGGAATCTTCCGCTTCACGCTCGGTCCCCTCCCCAATCACAATACAGGATGGTTTTCAGATAATAGCAACGCTTCTGCTGTGACGGATCTCATCGAGTGTGGGCCTTGATCTACTATAACTCCTTTGAAGAGGGGTGATTCTTTACAGCTGTGGCCATAAACTACATCTGCAGGGCTAGCTGATAGCCTAGGACCGGCCTGGACAATCGGACACAGAGGAAAAGGAGTGTCAGAGGGTGCGGTAGTGAATAGGGCGAAAGGGAGGTGTCGGGCGGGCACAGGGTGTGATTCTCAGGGAAGAGCAGCGCAGATGGGGGGAGGTTTATTACCCATGCATAAGACAGAGAGCGGGGGTGACCACTGCCTGGGTGAGATGCTTGCGAGGGTGGGGAGCCATGCTAAGGATCGACAGCGTGCACAGAGTGGGTCTGGTCAAGGCATCTAAAATGGCTGCCGTGCACGACAAAAGTGTGGCATTTGAAAAAAGACAAGATGGCGCACACAATGTTTTTCAACAATTCCTGATTTCCTTCGAATCGAACGTTAACAGACGTTGGGGCATATTACCAAAGTTAAGCGATATTTATCCCTAACGATGCATTGCAAAGATTTTTTTACCGTCAGAAATTATCGCAGATAAACCTTGCTATTATCAAGGTTTATCGCAAATACGATAAAAAACGAGCGCAATGCATTAATATCGCTGAAAACTCCGCGATATTCATGCATTACCGAGCTAATGCTCTTAGCCATGTTATCCACCTCCCATTGGATAACATGGCTAAGAACTGCTCAGGGCAGCTGTTACTTTTTGGAGATATTCGCGCTTATCTCGAATATTTCCAAAAGTTGATAATAGGAGATAGCGATGTTAGCGACTGTTTCCAGTCGCTAATATCTTGGCATGCCCACTTTGCATGTCATTAGTGATAAATATCACTCACATGCAAAGTGGGACCCAAGATGGTCGCTATCTCCTACTAGCCGTCGCTAACTGGTGTTAGCAACAGCTAGGTAATACAGATATAATTTTATCTCCGCGAAGCGGAGCGCTGTTACAGATATATATCTTGTTTTTGAACGTTAATTTCTCAAAATGCACTGAAGCACATATATTGAGACATAGCAAAGGCACATCGGGCTACCAGTCCCTAATATTTTACCAAGTTTCGTGCAAATCCATTCAGCCGTTCGATTATTATTATTATTTTTTTTTTTTGCCCCGCGGGGCCCTTTTAAAACCTCCACATCAAACCTAGGGGGTCAGCGAGGATCTACTATGCCCCCTTATGGTCATTTGCCCCTTCGCTTTGGCCTCCTCTTGTCTCTCGATCCTACCGAGAGACAAGATGGCGGCCGCTACGTACTGTTTGGAATGTTTACAGACACCGGAGAGCCAATCAGCTTCGCTTCGCAAAGCTCCGTAACGCGAAAAGTACGCGAAGCGGTGCGCTGTTACAGATATATATCTTTTTTTGAACGTTAATTTCTCAAAATCCACTGAAGCACATATATTGAGACCTAGCAAAGGCACATCGGGCTACCAGTCCCTACAATTTTGCCAAGTTTCGTGCAAATCCATTCAGCCGTTCGATTATTATTATTATTTATTTTTTTTGCCCCGCGGGGCCCTTTTAAAACCTCCACATCAAACCTAGGGGGTCAGCGAGGATCTACTATGCCCCCTTATAGTTATTTCCCCCTTTGTTTTGACCTCCTCTTGTCTCTCGATCCTACCGAGAGACAAGATGGCGGCCGCTACGGACTGTTTGGAATGTTGACAGACGCCGGAGAACCAATCAGCTTCGCTTCACAAAGCTCCGTTGCGCGAAAAGTCCGCGAACCAGTGCGCTGCCCGGTCCGCTGTTACAGATATATATCTTTTTTTAAACGTTAATTTCTCAAAATCCACTGGAGCACATATATTGAGACCTACAAAAGGCACATCGGGCTACCAGTCCCTACAATTTTGCCAAGTTTCGTGCAAATCCATTCAGCCGTTCGGGCTAAAAGTGAGGCCAACCGCCCTATGGAAAACTCAATGTTAAAAACACGTTTTGGGACCCCCCTTTTTTCTCGGCCCCCACTGGACGAACCCCCCCCAAATTTTCAAGGGCTGCTCAGAAACAAAATGTGCCATTTTCCTGAAAATTTCAGCCAATTCCGTCCACAAACGCCAAAGTTATTAGACATAGAATTTTCAAAAAACCCATAGAGAAAAAATCCTAACTATATATACCTACTGGTGACCGCCAGTAGGTAATATATATATATATATATATATATATATATATATATAAAAGCTCCAAGTTTGTCCACAAACAAGAGCGCACACAGGCTGCAGCAAATTCCCCTCAGACCTTCACCCACAGCGGGATGTCGCCGACGCGTTTCGGATAAATTCCTTCTTCACAGGCTGGTAACCACAGAACACAGCGTTTCATACCACACCACTTTATTCAATTACAAGCCTCCTGATAGGCTGGTAAGCCGCTCCAATCAGCAACGTCCCAGGTCTTATGGGACATGTAGTGCAGTGATTCTACCCAGTTGGGTGCAGTGTTCTGTGGGTCCCAAATCAAGCCCACAGATGGGCCCCGGAGTGGGAAAGGTCTATATTCACGGTGCTGCTGCCCCATGCAGAGTACGACTGGATGTCGAGTTCAAAGGCCCGCTGCCCTTAGAGGCGGTGGTGCGCCCTCCACGGCTGGACTGCCGTGTAAATACAAAAGCTCCAAGTTTGTCCACAAACAAGAGCGCACACAGGCTGCAGCAAATTCCCCTCAGACCTTCACCCACAGCGGGATGTCGCCGACGCGTTTCGGATAAATTCCTTCTTCACAGGCTGGTAACCACAGAACACAGCGTTTCATACCACACCACTTTATTCAATTACAAGCTTCCTGATAGGCTGGTAAGCCGCTCCAATCAGCAACGTCCCAGGTCTTATGGGACATGTAGTGCAGTGATTCTACCCAGTTGGGTGCAGTGTTCTGTGGGTCCCAAATCAAGCCCACAGATGGGCCCCGGAGTGGGAAAGGTCTATATTCACGGTGCTGCTGCCCCATGCAGAGTACGACTGGATGTCGAGTTCAAAGGCTCGCTGCCCTTAGAGGCGGTGGTGCGCCCTCCACGGCTGGACTGCCGTGTAAATACAAAAGCTCCAAGTTTGTCCACAAACAAGAGCGCACACAGGCTGCAGCAAATTCCCCTCAGACCTTCACCCACAGCGGGATGTCGCCGACGCGTTTCGGATAAATTCCTTCTTCACAGGCTGGTAACCACAGAACACAGCGTTTCATACCACACCACTTTATTCAATTACAAGCCTCCTGATAGGCTGGTAAGCCGCTCCAATCAGCAACGTCCCAGGTCTTATGGGACATGTAGTGCAGTGATTCTACCCAGTTGGGTGCAGTGTTCTGTGGGTCCCAAATCAAGCCCACAGATGGGCCCCGGAGTGGGAAAGGTCTATATTCACGGTGCTGCTGCCCCATGCAGAGTACGACTGGATGCGTCGGCGACATCCCGCTGTGGGTGAAGGTCTGAGGGGAATTTGCTGCAGCCTGTGTGCGCTCTTGTTTGTGGACAAACTTGGAGCTTTTATATATATATATATATATATATATATATATATATATATATATATATATATATATATATATATATATCCACAAAAACGCCATCAAACAAGAAGGTTAGCTCTATACTTTTAATGTGAGCTGTCATATATATATATATATATATATTCACTGAAAAAAACAAAGGTTACAGGAATGTTGTAGTTAGGCTGACGTTTCACTAATACAAAACCAGAGAAATTCAGCCGTTATAGTTAGTGAGCTAACTATAACACGTGCCACCGCAATACACTGCTTCTGACTTCACATATTACATCTATTAGGGACAATTTTTGTATTGATTGCAAAAATATTGCCTCACTTAATATTGATATTGATATTTGTAGGATAAATATTCTGTCAGAGATCCCAGTCAGCATTGAGTCTGACCAATAATCCTTACGGCCTCAGCAAAAGGTTTCAGGGAGAACGCTACAAATGGCTTAGGACAAGTAGTTTTCACCAATGAAACTTAGAGGAGATATGTTAATTACAAAAATTATAGAAAAAAGAGAAATTTCCACGATTAAATTAATTTATTCTGAATATAGTATTGTTTTCCTAGGTATTTTTCTTGTACCACCTCAGAGGTAGATACAATTTCAATAAGGTCCAAGATCTCTGTAGTTTGATGGTTTTGTTGTGTCTGGAAAGAGGTTTCTAAAACACTGTAGATTCAATATCTATGTTAGGTTCCTGCAGTAAGAAGAACGTAACTATAGATACTTCACCTTCATTTTTAAACTCCTTTTTAAATACTACTCCTTACTCAGTATCTCTCAACATTTTTTTTAATTCAGTTAATGTTTGGTCACTGCCACTACTGTTAACTGGAGAATGTTCAATGCATTACTACTGTTTCCATAGCAGAAATATTTTTGCAAATACAACTAACATATCAGGCTGTAGGAGTAGACATATGTTAACATACACATACTTCTTATACTATGTTCATTTCTTTGATGATATTAACTAACTAAATTATGCCTCTCTCATTGCTTTTCACTGATGCGCACATATGTAGAATGGTGATGCTTTCCTTGAAAGAATATTGGGTTACAGGCTTACCAGTCTATAACTTTTTTCATGCACAAGCTTTAGCTCATATGTACCCCAGTGACTGTGCTAGGTTTATCTCGTTGTACTTTTTTTAACATTTATTCTAAATGTGTAATTTTAGGTCTGATTGACAAGAAAATATTTTGCGGGATATGGGAAACTGGGTGCCTGCCATGCTACATATGCTGTGGCTAGATATGATTACCTCTTACATTTAGAAACTGTATGGAGAATACAGTGAGCTGGCATGTTGCCTGTCTTTAGTGTGTGAGGGCATACCTCCCCATCCATCGTTAGGACATAATTCAGAGTTTGACAGAGTGATACTCCTTCACAAATGTGAGGGGTATGTTGTCCACCTTATCAGAGGTGCCATAGATTTTAAGGCACTTGTAATAAGGTAAACAGAATATCCATCACATTTGTCACAGAGTAACCCTCAATTCTAAAACAGATCCTTTGTGTAAAACCTGCAATTCTTACAAGAATTACACATACGGCATTTGGAAAAAATGCAATAGTTTGAGACCCCCTATTTGTCATAGTCTACATTGGATTGATCATATCCTTGGCAGTAGAGGTTCAGAAAGCATAGCTTCATTAGCCTTCCTCATGTGGGAAAGGACTGAGCAAAGCTTGGATAAGTGATGATGCAGCCCAGTATGCTTCTGTTCTCATAAACAGCTAAGATAGTAGAGGTGGAAGAAAAGACTTCAAAAGAACTGAAAAAGAATAGGAACAAGATGAACATAGATTGTGCATGTGTGAGGTTGTATGTGCATGTGTGACATGTCAACATGTTTACATGCTTGTGTGCATCTGTGACAAGTGCACGAGTGTGTCTACATGTGCATGTTAATGTGAATGTGCTTCAATAAATGTCAAAAAGTAAGCATTTGGTGAATGTTGCAGGCAAACACATGCATTTCAGCAAGGCTTTCAGAATCCTGGGCACTTAGTCGTTTGTCTGATAAACTACATTTTTATGGATGGCGAGAATGTATGCCTCATTCATATTGCTTATAACCCCTTCCCCCCCCCCCCCCCCTTTCGCCCCCACCCCTCTTCCCTTCCTTCACATTCCCCTTTCCTTAATTTCCGGTTGTAATTATTTTCTGAATGTATAAAATCGTCTGGGTAACTAGTGTTCCCCTTTCGCTTTTTGGCATATACTATCATGGGATACTAACGTTTGGACACGTTGTACCGATTCTGGCCCAGTCTAAGATGGCGCGTCTCTTTTTTTCGAGTTAATTGTCCGTTTTCGATTACTACTATTTCTATTTTGGTGGAAGGTGCTTGCCGTACTTTTGGCATGATGCACGCTGTAACGAGTTGGCGGTCTTGAACTCCAGAAGACGGTAAGATTTATTTTCGAATAATAAATCCCCGAAGCTGGCGCGCAAACATTAATCTGTTTATTTTTAGTTAGCCTTTCTTAAGGGTTCGGACCCGGCGCACATTTTCAAAATTTGGCGCGTAAATACTAATGAGTGAGCCTTTTTTAATGTTTTTGACCCGGCACACGTATTTTTTATATGTGCCGTGGACGACGTAAACTTGACGCTTATTTATTCTTTCTGGTCTATGCCGAAGGTTATGTAACCTAACCTTCTCGGCTACCTATATAACACTAACGGTTTTGACCCGGCATACATATTTTATACATGTGCAAGACGTGGTTCACCTGGTGCTTGCTTGGCATCCACTCTTTGAGATATATGGCCAATCTAAATCTATTTTAAATAATGGCTATGCCTATGTGACCTACATGACTGCAGTCGGTATAGCTCACTTTTTGAACCATCCGGGCAGTCGATTTTCTAATGTTCCATTTATCACGTATTTAGGGGCTATAATTATTTATTTTTCCCAATAATCTTTCAGATTATGAATTGGTGAACTAATTTCGACTTCACCACTGGGACCATTTGGTGGCCATGCGAATGTGCTGATGACGTCCACATTATGCTATTAAGTAGCCAGAAGGAGTAGTTTCTGTCCTGTAACTCCAGTTCTGTAGTAGGGGTATCTCTGTTATAGTCATAATCTAGTGAATAGTCCCGCCCATGTGCGTGGACCCCGGAGCAATCAAAAATAATCTCTTACAGTGTCAAAAAATGCAAAAAATGCATAGACACTTAAGAGAGAATTTAAAGACAGATAATGCAGCCAAAAGGCTACACTGTCCAGTACTTCAACTAGAAATTTCCACCATAAAATCCACAAAACAGCAAAGCCTGTACAGATTTCCCTTGCTTAACAGCAAAATCCCTCAGGAATGATAGAGAGAAGAACCTGGACAGACAAGCCCCATAGGCTGCCATTATGTGGCTTAATTAGGATACTGTGCCTTTAAGAGAACCTTCTAGAACCTTCTCTCAGTATCCCAGAATGCATAGCAGGTCCAACTTAGCCTCAGTTCTTTTCGAGGGCGTAGGAAACGCCAGACCTGTAGCATTATGATCATGAACAACACTCCACCGGGGAGGCGGGAGGGCGCTTATGACTATAACAGAGATACCCCTACTACAGAACTGGAGTTACAGGACAGAAACTACTCCTTCTGTAGTAGGGGATCTCTGTGTATAGTCATAATCTAGTGAATAGAATGGCAAGCCCATCCCCACACCAAGCGGCGGTGGAGAGTAAAATAACGCCACTACTGTGCGAACAGATTCCGCAGCGAAGCCTGCCCAACCTGAGCGTCTGTCCTGGCATCAGAATCCAGGCAGTAATGCTTAGCAAAGGTATGGACCGACTTCCAAGTGGCCGCCTTGCAGATCTCTGCAATGGGAACATTACGGAGCATAGCTGTCGTAGCAGCCTTGCCCCTGGTGGAATGAGCCTTAGGTTTGCCCCCTAAGGTCTTATTAGCATTGCAGTAACACAACTGAATGCAGGACACAATCCACCTAGAGATGGACTGTTTAGAGGTAGCAAGACCCGTCCTGACTGAACCATAATTGATGAACAATTGGTCTGACCTACGAACATCTTTAGTCTTATCAAGATAAAACTTCAGCACCCTCCGCACATCCAGGGAATGTAAAGACCTTTCCGCCGGAGACGAAGGATTCTGAAAGAACGTAGGCAAAGTGATAGTCTGATTGATATGAAAATCAGAAACAACCTTGGGAAGAAACTTAGGGTGAGTACGCATAACAACTTTAGCATTATGAAACACAGTATAAGGTTCCTGGCAACACAATGCCTGAATCTCACTCACCCTGCGGGCCGATGTAATGGCCACTAGGAACGCCGCCTTCCAGGACAGGTGCTGCAACGAAGCCTTATGAATGGGTTCAAAAGGCTCCTTCATCAATCTGGACAGCACCACATTCAAGTCCCATGAAGGCGAAGGAAGCCTGACAGGAGGGAACACTTTCTTCAAGCCTTCCAAAAAATCTTTGATCACAGGGATCTGGAAGAAGGAAGTCTGTGAAGGGCCTTTCCTGTAGGCAGTCAAAGCAGCCAGATGAACCTTAATGGAATGGACATTAAGGCCCGACTGCGCCAGATGAAGCAGATATGGAAGGATGACATCTTCCTTGCATGACGTAGGGTCATAGTTCTTAGACTTGCACCAGATGCAAAACCTCTTCCACTTGTAAGCATAGGAAGTCCTAGTGGAAGGTCGCTTAGCCTCCTTCAGTATGCCCATACAATCCTCTGGGAGATTCAGATGGCCATATTGCACTATTTCAGGAGCCATGCCGCCAAACTCAAAGACGAGAGGTTGGGGTGCACCATCCGCCCCCCGAACTTCGTGAGAAGGTCCGGCCTGCACGGCAGCTTCATGTGAGGAAGGAGAGAACGGTGAAGCAGGTCCGTGAACCACCACTGTCTGGGCCATTCCGGGGCAATCAGAATCATTCTCGCCCTGGACTGGGACAGCTTGATGAGAACCGCCGGAATCAGGGGAATTGGTGGAAAAGCGTACAGAAAGCTGTTCGACCAGTTGATCCATAACGCGTTCCCCAGCGTCCCTGGCTGGTAGTACCTGGAGGCGAAGCCTCGGCATTTGCTGTTTTCGGCGGTGGCAAACAGATCTACGTCTGGAGTTCCCCACCTTGCGAAGACTTCTCCTAGTACTTCGTCGTTTATGACCCATTCGTGGTTTTCCTGCACGATTCTGCTCAGTTCGTCTGCCTGAACATTCTGCACACCTGGCAGATGGGTGGCCGTTATCGACAGTCCTCGAGCCAGAAGCCAGTGCCAGATCGCCTGCGCCTCCTGCGACAGAGTGCGCGATCTCGAGCCCCCCTGCTTGTTGAGGTAATACATCGTAGTCGTGTTGTCCGTCTGAACAAGCAGAGAGTTGGTCTGAAAGGACGGATGAAAGGCCTTCAGTGCCAAGTGAACAGCTCTCAGTTCCAGGAAATTGATGTGGTACGTGGACTCCGTCGGGGACCACGTCCCTTGAATTTGCAGATCTCCGGAATGCGCCCCCCAACCTTGGAGAGACGCATCCGTCACGATGGTCTGTGTGGGAATGTCCTTGTGGAAGGGAACGCCTCTGAGGAGATTCTCCTTCGAGCACCACCACTTCAGAGACTGAAGAGCATGTAGAGACAGTCGTATCCTGTCGTCCCAAGAACCTCTCCTCTGGTCCCACTGATCCTCCAAGCACTCCTGCAGAGGACGCATCTGTAGCCGTGCGTGAGGAGTGAGAAAAATGCAAGAGGCCATCGATCCCAGTAGAGAAGACACGGTCCTCACCGTCGTAGACGGAGAGTTCATGAGAGCCTGAGCCTTCCGAACGAGTGATAAACGTCGCTCTTCCGAAGGAGACACGCTTGCTGACAGCGTATTGATGGAGGCCCCCAAGTACTGGATGCACTGCACCGGAATCGGGACCGACTTGGACATGTTGATGTGCAACCCCAGCTTGTTCAAGAGAACGCACGTCTTCTGGAAGTGTGCTCGAGCTTCCGAGAAGGAGGAGGCTTTGATCAACCAATCGTCCAGGTACGGGTAGACAAACACCTTGTTCTTCCTCAGGTGTGCCGCTACCACTGCCATACATTTTGAGAATGTCCTGGGTGCAGACTTCAGTCCGAAGGGTAGCACCGTGTACTGATAGTGATTGGTGCCGACTTGAAAGCGCAGAAATTTTCTGTGTTTGCATGCAATGGGCACGTGGAAGTATGCGTCCTGTAGATCTATGGCACACATCCAGTCTCCCCGTTGCAGCTGAGGGTAGATCTGATGCAACGACAGCATGCGAAACTTTTCTCTGCGAATCCACTTGTTTGCCTGCCGCAAATCCAGAATGGGCCTGAACCCGTTTTTGTCCTTCTTGCGGACAAGAAAGAACCGAGAGTACAGACCTCTTCCTCTTTGAGACAGAGGTACGTCTTCGATCGCCCTTTTCCTTAGCAGAACGTCCGCCTCCGTCTGAAGCTCGCGCAGTTGATACTGCGAGCTGACGGGAGGAATCGATGGAGGAGGGCTGGTGAAACGTAGACTGTATCCATTGCAAACAATATTCAGCACCCACTTGTCCTGAGTAATTTTTCTCCACTCTGCCAGAAAAAATTGAACGCTTCCCCCCACCGGAGCGGGTAACGGACGAGGGGGAAGTAACAGCTCAGGGACGGGACCCGGCCGGGCCCTTGGTCGCGGTAGAGGACTGTTGACGACCTCTACCACCCTGTCGCTTCTGGAAGGGCTGCCTGTACTGCAGCTGCTGCTGCCGCTGTTGATGTTGACCAGCAGACTGCCCCCTTCCACGACCCTGCGCCCCAAACCGACGCTGGTACTGTCGGAAGGGTTTCTTTTCCTTGGGCTTTTCCAGGCCCACTGCCGTCAGGGTCTCCGCTTCGGCCTTCATCCTGGCCATCTCATCATCCGCGTGCTTCCCGAAGAGGGTATCTCCGGAAAACGGGAGATTCGCCACGCGTTGCTGTGCCTCCGGTTTCAACGATGTCAACCTGAGCCAAGCATGGCGTCTCTGGTGAATCCCGTGGCAATATCCGTGCGCGGACAGCAACGATATGTCTGCTGCAGCGCCGATGGCCTGATTAGAGACCAACATCCCCTCCTTGACGATCTCCACAAAGTCCTCCTTGCGGTCTCGAGGGACGAGGTCTGCGAACTGCTCCATCGAGTCCCAAAGGGACCGGTCGTAACGTCCCAGCAAAGCCGAGTCACTGGCTGCCTTCATGGACGAGGCAGCAGTCACGATGACTGAATCCGGTACCGGGTCTTTCCTCAAGAAGGCTGGGTCTGAGTCCGGAGCCCTGTACTTTTTCAGTATCCTGGAAGGGACAGATCTCACCGTCGCCGGCGTCAGGAATAGCTGTTCGGCGGGCTCAAGGAGCCCCGGCACCAGAGGTAACAGGGGGCGAGACAAGTGCCTCTTGTGTAAAGTCTCAAAAATTACCGAGGTAGAAGCCGTAGGCGCTTCAACCTCAATGCCCAACTTCGCCGCACCACGCAGGAGAACCTCCTGAAATGTGCTAATATCGTCTATCGGAGACACCCTAGTCTCCGGCGAATCGGACAGCGTGGGCGAGTAGGAACGGGTCCCAGAAGGAGAACGTGACCTGGACCGACGTCTCTTGTGATGATGCCTGGATCGTGATGAAGATCCGCGGCCACTCCTCGATCTGTCCCGTCTCCCCGAGCGAGACCTCGACCTCTTGGGCCTCGGACGCTCCTTCGGCCTCCCAGGGTCAGGAGCTCCAGGCTTCTTAGGAGTCTTCTTCGGAGGCGTCGGGAACTTAGGCATCGACACCTCCCTCGGTGGGATCGGGGGTGGAGGAGCAACCGGACGCGGGTCCCGCGGAGCCGGCTTCGGAGGCGGGGTAGGGGCCTTCGGAGGAGGACCCTTCGGCACAGCAGGCCGCGGAGGAGGCGTAGACGGCTTCATCGGAGTATCCACCCCGGAATGCGCCGGTCCCGGCGAGCCATCACCTCTACCAGAGAGTGGGGAGCCCCCCACAGTCCTGGGCCTGTCCTTAGGACCTACAGACGCTGAAGACCGGTGTCCAGACGACGACCGATGTCCCCTCGACGTCGAACGGTCCTTCGGCGTCGACCGAATCACACTCCTCGACGTCGAACCGTGTCTTCGTCTCGACGTCGACCCCGACCAGATCGACGAGCCACGAAACCTCGACGACGGGCGATGGTGCCTCGACGGCGACCTCGACCTCTTCGCCGGTCTCGACGTCGACTTCCTGGATCGCTTCGACGGCGACCCTTTGGATCTCCTCGACGTCGACCTCTCCGACCTTTTCGACGTCGATCTTCTCGACCGTCTCGACGTCGGCCTTTTGGAATGCTTCGACGTCGACCTCTTCGGCGCCGGAGATGCCTTTCGTCTCGACGGCGACCTTGACGACGAGGATCCCCTCGACGACGATGTCCTCGACGGCGAACGGCGGTGTCGCCTCGACGGCGAGCGCCGACGCCGGGCCCTCCGATGTCGATCACTCGACGCCGACAGCGACGACGAGGATATCGACACCGGCTTCGACGGCGGCCGGAACACGTTCCTCGACGTCGACGGGCGACGTTTTCTCGACCCAGAGCCCTGGGGAGACCTGGAACTGGCCGTTGACCGTCCCCTCGACGTCGTGGTCAGCGCAACTGACCCAGACGGAGACCTTGGGCGCGGGCTGGTCTTCCTGCCCCTGGGGAGCCCCCCAGAGGCCTCAGCATGGGTAGAAGGAGCCCCTCCTGACCCACCTCGTGCCTTCTGCTTCCTCTCCTCAAGCCCCTGAAGCCTGATCTTCTTCCTCTCCTTCAGGGTCCTTCCAGAGAAGCTTCTGCAGATCCTACACTCCTCAGGGATGTGGGAAGAGGGAAGGCAGAGAATACAGACCTCATGGGAGTCTGTCTTGGCCTTCTTCCTTGAGCACTCAGGGCACTTGTCGAACAATGCAGGCATTATTGGACAAAAAAGAGTGCAGAAACACAGAAAGAAAGTCACCAGAGTACTTTAAAAGCACCAAAAATCGAAAGCAGTGTAAAACACTAACAAAAACCCTTGAAAGGGAGAGCTCAATGCTCCAGGGTCCTGCTTGCAGGAGCCGGAAAAAAGAACTGAGGCTAAGTTGGACCTGCTATGCATTCTGGGATACTGAGAGAAGGTTCTAGAAGGTTCTCTTAAAGGCACAGTATCCTAATTAAGCCACATAATGGCAGCCTATGGGGCTTGTCTGTCCAGGTTCTTCTCTCTATCATTCCTGAGGGATTTTGCTGTTAAGCAAGGGAAATCTGTACAGGCTTTGCTGTTTTGTGGATTTTATGGTGGAAATTTCTAGTTGAAGTACTGGACAGTGTAGCCTTTTGGCTGCATTATCTGTCTTTAAATTCTCTCTTAAGTGTCTATGCATTTTTTGCATTTTTTGACACTGTAAGAGATTATTTTTGATTGCTCCGGGGTCCACGCACATGGGCGGGACTATTCACTAGATTATGACTATACACAGAGATCCCCTACTACAGAACTTATCGCGCAATTAACTATTTTTTGCGGTAAGTGCTATATTGACCTTTGGGGCGACAAAGTCTCATTTCAGGTTTACTTATACAGTTTAAGTGACATTTAGTTTTCTTTGGTAATTTTCAGTGTCCGAAGATTGATTGTCGAGCATCTGGATTTTTAACTGAATTATCTTTTTGAATCCAAAGTTAAAGGTATTTTTGCCTTCTTGTTTTTATATACATGGTTAAAAGGATCCCCTTCACTTAGTGGTGTGGACCTAGGGTACAACATCTTTCCTTCCTTCACACGGCCGCCTTTTTCCTCATGAGAAGCCTACACTGACATCAATGTATAACTCATTATTAAGAATTATTGTTAAAATTATACATTCTATTGTACAGATCTCTTGCACAAGAACATTTTCCAGTCCTGAAGATGACCGTTAAATAATGTATCGGTCGAAACGCCGTCGACGCTTTCCTGTGGCTTGATTTATTATAAGGACACAGTATTTATGTTTTGGGTGTTCCTTTTTGCTTCTGTGATGTGTATTGTTGTTGCCACCTGTCTGGTTTATATGTATTGTTTTTTGTACACCAGCTTTTTTTCTTGCTTGAGATTATTTATATGTTGAAATGAAACTTTCTGAATTGTTGGAGTAAAATAAATGTATATTTTTTGATACCATGAGGCTGTTGTGAAGGGTTTCTCTATAACTTATATTGGATATCTTTCCAATCTTTTATTTTTAATTTTTTCCTTTTCCCCTGAGCCTTTTGTTTGATATAATAAGTAGTTGTCCCGGGTTCGGGGTTTGTGGACAGCCCCTGTGGTTGTTAATCAACACTACTAATCAGCCACATATAGAACATGCAACAAACTGTACTTACATCATCAACCTAAATTTTAAAAAAGTGAAGTTATTACTTCTATCTTGGTAATATCCCAGTATACCATTATTGGAAATGGGAAACGTTTCTTTCCATTAGTTTAGCTTTTTTTTAGCTCACCTGATAACGGTTAAAACAACTGCCTTCAAACATTTTTTTTTTTGCAGAACACCCCTTGAAGAAAAGATTCTGGCCTGGCCCCCGAAAGTGACATGACCTCCTAAAATGTTTAGTGGTGACCATTGAGTACTTCCGTTACAATGTATTTGAAATTTAGAGGTGTTTAGGGCTACATCTAAAAAAGCAGAACAAACATGATGCTCAGTTGTACAAGCCTATAAGCCTACCCTGTAAGCATTAAATGTAAAGTGGGCCTAACAGTGTATACAGGACAGACTGCTGCAGTGCAACCTCCCCTCTACAGTGAACAAGCTCAGCCCATCAATAGGTAGTGTAAACTACAACAATAAAAATTGGTAAAGCCTGGCAACTGCATGTGAGCTGTCCCTCTAACATGGAGGGGGTACAGCAGAAGTAGCAGCAATGCAAGCTTATCTCAGACACTCAACAGGAACAGCACAGACAGCAGCAACACAGACATAACTCATAATCATAACAGGTATAACACCAGTACTTAATTTGAGCTGGTGACATGTGGTGCCTAGCACCAGCACTTAATCATCAACACCAGCATTTTAATGAGCACCAGTTAAGGGCACATTCATTCATGGTAGGCACAGGAGATTATGTGACTTTCACAGAACCACAAGATGCTGAGACGACATTTTTATGGTTAGTAGTGGGTTCTGTTTTCGGTGGCACTAACAGGAGAAATGCGCTTGTGCAACCTGCCTCCTGACATGAGCCCCAGCATTTATTTTTCTTTTACAAATTAAACACTGTATAACACAGCTAGAAGACTGACAAAGATGGGGAATAGATAATACTTTGGGGATAGAGACTGGCTATGTGACCGGTATGCCAGCTGTTAAGAGGTCCCTCAGCTTGCCATCAGTGATTGCCAGTTGCCTCACAGTGACTTAGTTAGTTCTCACATTACTTCAAACAGTCTTAATAAACCATCATCTGGTCTTCACATACATCCCCCAAGTCTAAGGGATCCCAGACCATAATTCAAGCAACCAAAGGTATCAGAACCCTTGGCTGACACTCAGATTCCCACTCACCCTCACTCACTCTCAATTGACTCTCAGACAGTGCTCAGTCTCAGACACACTTTGCCTATCTGCTAATCCCCCTAGTAGGCCTCTGTCTTCCCACACACAACCTCAATCTGCTTCGGAGGGCCCAAGTAACCTTAAGCCACCCTAAGGTTACCCATGCTTTACTCTGAACATCACTCAGTAGGCCCTCACATTCCTGCACATTGCCTTCACAACACTAAGCTGGCCCTCACAGACCCTAAGCCCCACCCTGGCAGTCGCTAATCCTAAAAGATCACATAGTATGTCCTAACATCCTCTAGAGGGACCCTCCAATGTCTTCAAATCTTTAATTCTTTACCTCAATTCCTCACTTTGAGTACTCTCATGGTTGTGTTCCTTCCGAGCGCTTTACACTCTCTCCACAAGGCCTCGGAGCAACTTTCATGGCCCTAAATGTCCCTTAGGATCCTGCCAGTGAGTCTGTGGCTCCTCCAGACAAAAGAGACTTCAGACAGGTTGATTTTTTCAGTAGTTTGTAGCTACTAGTGAACTATGAATGAATGAATGAGGGGAGACTTGTAACACGCAACTTAGCCCAAGGGCATCAAGGCGCCAAAAGATCGTACAGCTTAGAGTCACATTTGCTTCAAGCACACCCGATGTTAACATCTACTGTCAAAAAAGTGGTAAACCCCTTTGCAGCACTGTGCAGAGGACATTTTCATATTGCTAATAATCTGCAGGACTCTTGGTTGAGTTACATGTAAAACAGTATAAAATGTATACATGTGTTTTTTTCTTGTAACATTTTACTGTAGTCTCTCAGTTCAATAGCAATATTAACATGCCTTCTACGTAGGATTAAGTGTAAACCTGTAGGGTCTTAGTAGCAGAGGTCTGTGGGTTTGTGCAGTTGTTGCAGAGATCCTTGTCTTATGTGCATGTTACAAGTTCTGAACCTGTGAGCTGGGTCACTGAGTGAAGTGCCAGTGTTAAAGATATGCTTGTGACCTCCTTGGATTAAGGTTGAATCCTTGCAGGGAAAAATTAAACTTTTTTTAGGGCATTGTTAAAATGAACACCTTTTTGTTAATAGAGATTTATGAAGTACAAAGCCAACTTGGTTTGTTTCAGGAGCTATGAACGGTCATTTTTAGGTTATCCATAAATTCTAAATACATCTAACTGCGTGATATAGTAAATTTCCATAAGTATTTGTAGCCTGTGCTAAGGTTTGGGCATAATATACCTGCTTTCACTTATTCCAGACATTTTCATTTGTTGTGAACTTCTTCAATGACAGGGATAGCTTGTCTTGCTTTTTTCTGTGATGTGACTTTGGAGGAGGCCAGGAGTGAGTGTTTAAGCTGGGTTTCCTTAGACACCTACTCAGTCTCAACTGTGAGAACTAAAGGCAGTCAACATCTGCAATTAAAGAGAGGACTGTAGGGTGCACTCGTTCTTGCACTAGATGCTCTCTTCTTCTCTACCTGACGTACAGCCTTTAACACTACAGCTTGAATAGGCAGCACAGAAAGCAAGGGTTTTCGGTTGGCGATCTTCCCAAACCTCGATATGCATTGGAGCCCTCCCCAGCAGTGCTCTGTCCACAGTTTGCAGACCACTGCTTTAAAATATAGTATCAGGTGGACCAGTGAGGGATATCTCCCAGTATGGTGTGTGCCTATCATCCTATGTACCTGAAGGATTCGTGTACCCCTTGGCTTTCTGGGCAATGCATAAAGCTTTATATATCAACTGACAGTTAATGCACAAAGACAGATGAAGAGGTTTATCAGAAATTCATGGTAACCTAAATGTTTACCCATGCATTATTTTAATTGCCTAACATATAACACCAACTCACAGAATTGCTTGAGTCACACTTAACTTTTTGAATAATGACACACATTTTTTGTTAGTTAGCTTCAAGATAAGTTGTTTCTACAAATATGTTTTTAAGATAATTATAAATTTGCTTGTTTCTTTTTGCATTTCTCATTGGAAATCCTATTTTCAGCTTTCACATTTTATCAACTATCTCAACAAGAATTTCATATGTGTCATATTTCACAATATTATTGTTGGACCGAGATGGTCCGACCACAAGTGCTTTCAGGGTGGAATTCTTAAAGAAGGAATCGTGTCGCCTCAGGATACCTAGCAAAACCCCTACTTCAGATCACCCAGAGAGATAGTTGTACAAACAATTGTAATTACACTGGTATTAAATCCTTGCCATATTAGCCACATGTTAACAGGAAAAATACATATTGCAGATCATCCGAAGAGAGAGCTGAACAGACAATTGTTATAAAAATGTTCTTGAATCCCTTAACTATTTCAGCAAATGTACTAATCGTGAAAGGATATTTTAAAATCATCAGTTGTACTTCCCATAGGTAACAAACATGTGTAATAAGCCCCAAAACCCCTATTTTCAATCCAACCTCATTCTGGTAACAACCTAATTACCCCCAGGTCCCTCCGTCCTCGACACCTTCATATTTACAAGTGGAGATGATCATCTCCTGACAGAAAAAAACAAGAGGAATGCTGGGATACTAATACTGCCCCTCCCCGCGGGAGTACATAAGCAGTACTTACCCAGCAGCCCTCCTGTTCTTTTTTTCTGTCTTCGACAGAATGGACTGATGGATGCTGTTGGTGTTGCTGCACCTGCTCCTGCTGGGCTGGGGTGGCGTGCAGGTTCTTCTCTGCTCCCTCTGCCCGGCTGCCTGGCTTCGCGGGCAGTGGTGATGTTTCCTGGTGTGCCTGCCTCCCGGCCTGCCGGGCTTGCTGGGAGGCATGGTTTCTTCCTGGCCGGTCTTCGGATTCTTACCGGCCCTTTGCGGCTGGTGCGCCGCCTCCCGGTTGCTTCCGGGTCGCTGTGCTCGTCTCCCCGAGCTTGGCCGGGTGGGAGACGCGCTGCGCTGGATGTTTGGATTCCGGAGCCGGCTGTTTGTGAGGGGGCCTTGTTGGTGATGCTCCGGCCCCCGCTCTGGGTGAGTCCCGCTTTGCGGTGTTTTTTGCTCTCTCTCAACATTCCTTCCTTGTGTGGTCCACTGCTGTTCCGGCTCTGGGGTGTGTTGCTGCTCCGACCTGTGCTGCCATGGGCCTACTTCAGAGATGGGATGGCGCTGACGAAGTACCCGGGTGGCGTGATTCTCTCGTGGTCTTTCAGTCATGGCAGCTAGGAGTTCTAGGCTGTGGCGTGCCAGCTTGTACACATGAGTGCACCTGGATGGAAGGATTGATAATGTGAAGTGTAACACACACGTTGATCGATGTTGCTGTGTCTTGGGGTGCCCTCTGGGGGGTGCACGGTGTTTTCTTTGTGCCATGCTGGGTGCTTTGCTCTGTGCCTGTTCTGCATGAGGCACTGTGCGGGCATGCATACCCCTTTGGGTTCTCGGGGCTTTGGCCCGTCCCCCCCCCCATCCCCCTCGTTTGTGTCTGCCCGGGCTGACACAGCTTCGCGGGCTGGCGAGCGGCTGCGTGCGGCCGCGCCCGCGTCCTTGACAGTTCTTTGCGGACCTTTGCCGTGTACTTGGGTGTTGTGAAATGTCGGTGCAGACATTCCGGCAGCCTTGGATGTATTTGGGGTACTTTTTTTCGTCAGGTGGATGTGCTTGTGCGATGTGCTGTGTCACGCTGCGGCTGGGTGTGGGCGCCTTTCGTCCTGTGTTGTGGGCCCCTCTCTGGCGGTTCTGCTACGCTTTGCCCCGCCTTGGTGGCCTCCGGCTTTGCCTGGCGCGTCCTTTTTGATGTGCTGGTTGTCGCTTTGCCCTCTGTCAGTTCTCCGGTGGCCTGTGCGGCGTTGGTGTGTGCCCTGGGGTTTCTGCACTTCTGGTTTGGCTGCCGCTCTTGGCCCGTGGGTTTGGTTCCAGCCGCTGCTGTCGTGTTGTCCGGTGTTGGTGGGTCCTCTGTTGGCCTGCTGGTGCCAGTCCTGGGGTGCTGTGAGGCGTACCTTCTGGTGTGTGTCTTGTTCCTGGGTCGGTGCCTCCTGGGGGTGCTGGGACTTGCGTTCGGGCACTGTGCTGTCTCCCCTTTTTGGGGATTCCTGCTGTCCCGGTTCTTGCTGTTCTCGGGTGGTGGACATTCCGTGGGTCTGTTCCCTTTGGGTCTCTTCTTCGGGGGTGCCCCTGCTCTTGGCGTCTCTGTGGGCGTTCACCCTTTCTGTTTCTGGCCTGGCTCGGGTTGGCGTGGGTTCCGGTCGCCTCTGTGGTGGCTGGTTCTTTTTTTTGCTGGCTCCGCCTTTGCTTGCTCGTGGGTTTCCCTGTGTTGTTGAGGTTTTCCTGCCTGCTTGCTTGCGCCTTGCCCTCTGCTGCTCTTGTGTCGGAGTCGCTTCTCTCTTCTTCTGCGGCGGCCGGTTGGGTTGCGTCCTGTTCCCCTTCTGCTTCGGGCTCCCTGCCCCGCCTGGTGGTGGGTCGGTGTTCCTGCTCCTTGAGCCGCTGCGGGGGTGTAGGGGGGGGGGTCCTGTGGGCTCCCCTGGTTCAGGTTGACCTGCCGTGCTCCCTCGGTGGTCTTACCTCCACTGCGGGCTGGCTGTTGTGGCCATCTGCTCCGCTTGCAGGTCCTGGTTCTTCCCTTCCAGGCCTCTGTGGGGTTGGTCGACCGTTGGGGCTCCTGGTCCCTGGCCCTGTTCATCCCGTCCCATGGGCTGCGCCTGGTTCCTCTCGTGGGTGCTTGCCAGTGTTGTGCCGGTGGTTCTTTGGGGTGCTCTGTCCCCTCTGCCTGCGCTTGGGTGGCTTGTGCTGCCTTGGGTGCGGCTGTTCTGCTCCTCCCTGCCTGCGCCTGTTCTCGGGCGTGGCGTCTGGTGGGGGTACCTGCCTGGTGCTGTGGCCTTCCCTTTGCTCTGGCCTGGGGCTTCTGGTGTTGTCCGGGGGCCTTTTCTGTGGGCTTGGCCTGGCTGCTTCTGAGGTGGCTCTCCCTGTGCTTGCCTTTGGCTTGGTTCTGTTGTTTCCTGGCCGCCCCTCCTTTTTCTGCCGTGGTTCCTGCCTTGGTTTATTCCTGGCTGGGGCCTCCTGGCGGCTGCCGGTTCCTGTCGTGCCTCCTGTTCTCTGGGTTGGTGTGCTGTCCCCGCGCTCAGCTGTCGGTTCGGTGGTTGTGCTTGGTCGGGCCGGGTTGGTTCCTGCCTGGCCTCCTGGGGCTGCTGGTGCTGTTGGCTTCTTTGTCCTTCTGCTCGCGGGAGTGTTTGCTCCCTGGGTTGTTCTGGTCTCGTCTGGTTCCCTTGGTGGGTGCCTGGCTGAGGTTTTGGCTGGGGCGTGCCGCTCCTGCATGTTGGGCTCCTTTTTGGGCTCTGCTTCCTTGCTGGTCTCCCTTTGGGTCCTGGCGGGGTGTTCTGCGTTGGGGCCACTTCCTGGTGGTTCCTTCTGGGCCTTCCCTGCTGTTGGTTCTCTTCCCGGGCTTGTTGTGGGCCTGTGTGGGATTCTGTGGCTCTAATTCTGCCGGCTTCTTGCTGGTTGTGTGTGGCCTTGGTCTGTGCCTCCGGGGGGTTTTTCGGGCTGTGCTGTCCCTTTTCGGCCTGCTCGGGGGGTTTGTTGCCAGACGTTTCCGGGTGCTTTCCTGGTTCTGTGGTCCTGGTTCGCTCCTTCCTCCCTTGCTTTCACGGGCTTTGTTGCCGGTGTGGGTCTGTTTGGGTGCTCCTCCCTCTCTGGTTGAGGTGCTGTTCTGTGGTGCTCGTGCCTCTGCGGGTCCCTCCCTCTTGGCTGCGGGTTGTCTGGTTCAGTCCTCTGCTCTCCTTCTGGGGTTTGCTTGGGCCTGCTGTTCCTCCTGCGCGGTCGGGCTGCTTGGCTCTGTTCCGGGCTTCCCGGTTCTGTTGCCGTTGGTTGGCCTCTTTTTTGCGGTTTGCTTGGCTCCTCTCCGGCGTTGCTGGGTTGGGTCCTTGGGGTTCTGGTCTGGGTGCTGTGCTCCCTGGGCTTTCTTTTTCCCGCTGCTCCTGCCCTTGCTGCTTGCCTGGCCTGGGTGTGGGGTTTCTGGGCGGTCCTGTGTCGTTTGGGCGCCTTCTTTGTGCTGCCCTCTGTGCCTCGTTGGATGGCTGCTGGGGTTTCCCTGTTGCTCTGTGCTCCCCTCCTGCCTTGTGTTCCATCCCTTTGGGGTTAGGGTTTTCTGGGCTTGTGGTCGTTTTCTCTGTTCCCGACCTGGTTGTGTTTTCTTTGGGGCTGGTTTCCGGTCTTGTTGGCCTCTCCTTGTTTGGTTGGCTTTCGGCTGGGTTCTGGGGTTCTTCCCCTTCCCTGTCTTTTGGGTCGGGTTCTCGATCCTGGTCGGCTCCTGGGTGCTTGTTGCTTCCTGGGCCTCCTCGGCCGGGTTTGCTCCTCGGGTCTCTTGGGCTCGAGTCCTTTTTGGGCTGGGTGCTTGTGCCTGCGCTCTGTTGGCCGTTTCTTTCTTTGGCTTTCTTCCGGGTTGTCTCGTCTTCCTGGTGGGTCTGCCTGGCCCTGTGTGCCTTCCGGCTGGTTCTGTCCTTGGCGGTCTTCTCCGGTGGGTTGTTTTGGCTGGTCTTGGTGTCCTGGTCCGGGTCCCGGTTGCCGGTTTCTCGGGTTGGCAGCCTCCTTTCTTTGGTGCCCTCGCCTTTTTTCTTTGTCTCCGGTCCTTGTCCCTGCTGTCCTGTTCTGGGTTGCGGGCCGGCTGTTTCCTGCGGTCTTCCTTTCCTCCTCGGTGCTCCCTTGGGTGGCTGCTTTTGTTGTGGTTTCCTGGGTGTGCTTGTGCGTGCGGAAGGCCGGGTTTTCTGCTTTGGTATTCTCCACTTGTAAGTATGAAGGTGTCGAGGACGGAGGGACCTGGGGGTAATGTCCTATTACTTACAGGAAATCTTCATTACTCCGGGTCCCATAGTCCTCGACACCTTCATACGCCCCTCCCTCCCTCCCGGGCGGCCGTCCTTCCTGTCTGGGCTTGTTAGTACAGGAGGGCTGCTGGGTAAGTACTGCTTATGTACTCCCGGGGGGAGGGGCAGTATTGGTATCCCAGCATTCCCCTTGTTTTTTTCTGTCAGGAGATGATCATCTCCACTTGTAAATATGAAGGTGTCGAGGACTACGGGACCCGGAGTAATGAAGATTACCGTAAGTAATAGGACATTAGTTAGAAGTTCTTGGCTACATCCGGACAAGTGATATGCATAGGACTAAAGTCATTCATTGTTTCTGGTTGTATAGCTTTCTCTGCACATTCAAACATTCTTCTCATGCTCCCCAGAGCCTGGTCACTTTTATGTAATGTATTTCTATAGCAAAGCTCATGTGGTCTAGCTGTCATTTCAGGGCATTTTCATGGATGTCAATTAACCAAAATACCTGGTGTAGCGAAAGTGACTTCACTGGCCCTTTGACCTTCACTCTCACTCAGACATATATATACTTATACATACACATGCATTCACACATACACAGTCACACATACACACACTATGCCTACACATGCACACACATTCACACATACACAGACTCTCTCTTACATAAACACACTCACAACTGCAAGTACGCACACAACATACATGCATTTAAAAGCATTTATTTGTACTTACCTCAGGTGCCAAGGAATGCCATATTCCAGCTATTTGTACTACATTTTTTAATAATCTAATAGTGACTAATGTAATAATATTCATAATTGGTATAATAAAAGATTGAATAAAAGAGAGCCCCCACCGACATCTATAAGGATGAGCTGCTTCTGTTCCACACACTGATTATGCCACTTCTGATGCTAGGGGTCACAAAAGCAGTGCCAGGGGTCACAAGGGGCATGCCATGGGTCAAAGCAGCAACCCCTAATTGACGTCTATGGGCATTTTGATATTCATAACTTTGTATAATTAGAATGTATTCATTCCAATGCGGAATTGGCGGAATTTTGGTCACTGCGCGCTACTCTTTAATGCCAAGTTGCAGTCAAATTAGTCGGGCGGAGGCGTTTTGGATGCATTGTAGTCGTCGTAGGTGTTTGGCTGGGATTCCTGCGTAGAGTGCGTTGCCGTAGTCCAGTCTGCTGCTGACGAGGGCCTGTGTCACCGTTCTTCTTGTTTTGGTCGGGATACACTTGTAGATCTTGCGGAGCATGCAGAGGGTGTTGTAGCAGGAGACGGCGTTGAGCTGTTTAGACATGGAGAGGGAAGAGTCGAGGATGAATCCTAGGTTGCGTGCATGTTCGGTAGGTGTCGGTGCTGTTCCCAGTGTGGTCGGCCACCAGGAGTCATCCCAGGCTGAGGGGGTGGGTCCGAGGATGAGTACCTCCGTCTTGTCTGAGTTCAGCTTCAGACGGCTGTTCCTCATCCAGTCAGCGATGGCCTTCATTCCCTCGAGGAGGTTGGTTCTGGCGGTGTGCGGGTCCTTGGTGAGGTAGAGGATGAGCTGGATGTCGTCAGCGTAGGAGATGATATTGAGGTCATGTTGGCAGACCACTTGTGCGAGGGGGGCCATGTAGATGTTGAACAGCGTCGGGCTGAGGGATGAGCCCTGGGGGACGCCGCAGATGATGCCGGTGGCCTTGGATCGTAAGGGCGGGAGGCGGACGCTCTGGGTTCCTCCGGAGAGGAAGGACATGGTCCAGTCAAGGGCCTTCACTTGGATTCCGGCTTCTAGGAGGCGTGTCTTTAGAGTGCGATGGCAGGCCGTGTCGAAGGCAGCTGACAGGTCCAGGAGGATGAGGGCTGATGTTTCGCTGTTGTCTAGTTGGCGCCTGATGTCGTCTGTGGCGGCGATGAGGGCTGTCTCAGTGCTCTGGTTGGAACAGGAGGTCAGGCGGTTGGCGCTGGTGGTGTTCACAGGGGAGGTGGGGTCTGGCGTAGTCGGGGTGGTCATGGTGTTGAAACTGTCATGGATGTCAGCGATCTTGCGGTGGAAGAAGATGGCCAGTGAGTTGCACAGTTCTTGTGAGGGTGGTATGTCGTTGGCGTTGGCGCTGGGGTTGGAGAGTTATCATGGCTACATTACAGCACATCATGGAATGCAAAAGTTTCCAATTTATCCAAAAGATAAACTACTAGATGTAGCACAAACAACATACTCTAGAGCACACTGTATCACATAACGAGAGCTCTCATATTAACAAATCGTAGTGCCAATGGTAAAACCATATATGTAAATAAAATTTTACAGAAATTGAACAAATAGTAAACAACAAAACTGTCACAAATTTTTGCAAGAAAATTTCATGCATATTTATTCAATACATTTGTACATTCATCGTAAATACAGTTTTCATGTGCATGAGATGCACAAATATAATAAAATCACAACAATTAAAAACCAGTATCAAGGTACTGTATGATGAGCTAAAACAAGAAGCAGTTGTCGACGCAGCGTTTCGGTTTTTTTTTAAGTTAAAAACACCTTCTTCAGGACAGTTCTTTAGCTTAGCACAAATGGGGAGATACTTATTCTCCTTATTTGGTCTTTGAAGGCACCGTGGACCGTATGTGGATATATGGGTCCAATTCAGCAATGATAATTTCTATTTACCTTAAGTTACGACTGGGAGGGCTACACGGATATTCAGAGGAGCCACCGATAATTAGTTCTGGTTTTTGTCCTCGAAGCTAAATAGGGCGGAGGGTAAAACAATATTTATAATGCCTCCGATGCAGTCACAATCCTGCTTGTTCAGGTGGCCACACGTGCAAGGGAATATCCTCCCATGCTTGTTTTTTTTCAGTTAAAACAATCTGTAAAGATTTTTCTGGCCTCCCTGCTCCGTCTGATTCCGTGATAGCGTCTGATGTCACAACCCTAGTGTTTTCACGAGCTGCATATTTACACCCATTGGTATACACCATGGAATCTCACAGAGTTTTTATGCAACTCCTAGGAATGCCGCAAAAATAAACTCCATGTGTTCCACCAACCCCTAGTATTCATTTGGGCAGGGATATGGTTGGAAAGAGGGGTTATTATTCTGTGATTTAGGTAAACTGTCTTGTCCTGAGTACTTAACAGGAGTAATACTACACTAATGGTATGATAACTTACTTAAGAGCACAGCAGGTAGTTTCTTGGGTACGGGTTGGGTACCATTCATTGTACTCTACTTGCAGACTATTTGAGAACCATGGGCTGTTTTGCATAACAAGGAAGTCAAATGATATATAGTCGCACTGGGGTACATATATAGAGTGGGCTTCTTAGACATAATGATTTGATGAAGTTATTTTATAGTGCCAACTGACAGCTCCAAACTGACTTTTGGAAACATTACAATGATCTACCTTCACTTGTAGATCCCTCTGCATTAAATAGTGACAACTGCATATATTCTTAGTCAGAAGGATTTACTGGGGTGCTCTTTAGTATTAGACATATTATGTGTATAGGGGTGTGTCAGAAATGGGGTTGTTGGTTGACTAAGGAGTGAGCCATGGTCAAACAACAACCACAATCATTGTCAGAGTAGGGCACAAGCAAACCCCAAATTAACCTGTGTGCAACCCCCTGGTAGCATGGCACAGAGCAATCATGCTTAACTTAGGGGCAATGCATAAAGTGTTTGTTCAACACTTCAAACAGCGACACAGTGAAAACACACCACAAAAGGTCCCACACCTGGTTAGAAAAATAGAGCTTTCTTTAATAAATTAAATAAGACCAAAATGACAAACATTCAATCAGTAGAACCAGAGATATTCAGTTTTAAAGATTTTAGAGAAAATAGTGCCAAAAAAGCATTAAGCGCCAACTGTGGATTTCTGGTCATGCCGGGACCAGGGCAAAGTCACAAGTTCTGCCCGACCATGATGGAGCAGTTTGGCTCACTGAATAAAGTACCTTAAATCCTGGTCTGTGGAGCTTTGTGAGGATTTGTGTCAAAGATATGTTTAGCAGCCAAAGGGGTGCGTCGGTTCCCAGATACAGTGCGGATGCGGTGTGAGTTCCTGCGTAGTCATCGAGGATCCCATCGAGGGTTTGTGATGCAAAGTCCGGCGTTGAAGATGGGTCACGCAGCTGGGCGATAGATCAGTTCCTGGGAGCTGTGAGGCTACAATACAGGTCGAGTATCATCGTCAAGGCTGCTGTTGATGAGAGATGTGAGGGCCTATGCCAAGGATACATTGTGCAATGGTGGTTCTGACACGGCGATGGGCTGCAATGCGATGTGGGTCTTTGCGGCAGTTCCGATCCATACAGTAGTGGCAATGGGTAAGTTCTTCTCGAGTTTGAACCGCGCAGCAGAGGAGATGCATCGGGTGCACAGGATCCATAGAGGCTGACAGACCACCTTAGGCCCACTTCCAAGTGTCCAGGACTGGAGTGTCACAACGGCAGGGTAGACGCACAGATGGTATTGTCCAGGTGGAGGTGCAACATTGTTGGAAACTTGTTGTATCCCTGAGGCTTCAAATAAGAAGGCCAGCCAACTAGCCCTTGGAGTCACTCTGAGGTTTTGGGTTCAAGAGATAAGGGTCCAGTCCTTCTCACACAGGCAAGAGGACAGCAGGTCAGCACAGGAGGACAGGAGCGCTTCAGAGCAGCAGTCCAGCAGAGTGGCAGTGTTTTCAGCATCACAGCAGTCCTTTATCACATCCAGAAGTGTGCTGAAGAGTTGGTGTCTGAGGTCCAATATTTATACCCAGGTCTGCCTATAAAGGGAGGGAGAAACATCTGCAGGCTTTCCTATAAAGTGCACAGGTGCCCAGTCTCCCCTGCCCTGGCTCCAGACTAACTACAGGGGTAAGCACTAGGGGTGGGTGGAATTTGCGTAGTTGCACTCTGCAAAGTTTCGCCAAACAGCAAAGAAACTCCGCGAGCACGTGGAATTCCGCGAGCACGCGGAATACATTTTTGTGACAGTAGCATCGTGCCAGAAGGAATCCTGTCCAGCATATATTTATCCAAGAAGATGCCACCATTTTGTGCAATATCGCTACTCAACTGGAGTACTACTGGCTAATCAGTAAGTGCTTTCTCGTTGGGTAAATGTATAGTGCTTTTCCTATACTACAGCCGTGGGTCAGATGAGTTGACTCCAGAGAACATGTGTGTCTGTAACTTTGCCACCGTGCTGAAAGGTGCCAGAGTCCCTTGAGTGAGCTGTCCATCAAAGTGGGGAAAAGGCGGAAAGACGTTGCATACTGCCAGTGTGTGTGGGGTGGGGCTTCTATGTAAGTTCACATGCCTCTTGTTTATAAAGGGTCAGAGACCGATCAGAGCAGCAGATGAGGAGAAAGAACCTCCTGGTTACAGGAACTACACGGGGATTGTGCTCGAGAAACTCATGGATGCAAAGACCTCCATCAAGGATTACAGCACGTTGTTGACTGTAGATATGGGGAGAAAGCACACCTGCATAGCCTCGACCATGCTCACCAATTTTTTGTGCTGATTAATGCGTTACTGAATTTGAGCTTCAACTTGGCCCGGGCACCTGCTTTATTTATATCTGTAAGTGCTTCCTGTTGAGGTTTAATTTTTGTGACAGGAACATCGTCACAGAATTAATCCTGCCCTGCATATTTATCCAAGAAGATCCCCAATTTTGTGCAATACCTCTACTCAACTGGAGTACTTTCTACTGGCTAATCAGTAAGTGCTACCTCGTTGAGTAAATATATAGTGCTTTTTCCTACACTACAGCTGCGTAAACGGCCAGAAGAGTTGTCTCCAGTGCCCATGTGTGTCTGTAACTTTGCCACCGCACCGAAAGGCACCGGGGTCCCTTGAGTGAGCTATCCATCATAGTGGGGAAAGGGCGGGAAGACGTTGCATACCTCTAGTGTGTGTGGGGCGGGGTTTCTGTGCGAGTTCACATGCCTCTTGTTTATAAAGGGTCAGAGACCGATCAGAGGAGCAGATGAGGAGAAAGAACCTCCAGGTCCCAGGAACTACACAGGGATTGCATTCGAGAAA
The DNA here is from genome assembly GCF_964261635.1 of Lissotriton helveticus. NCBI lineage: Eukaryota > Metazoa > Chordata > Amphibia > Caudata > Salamandridae > Lissotriton > Lissotriton helveticus. The sequence goes on from NC_136073.1 coordinate 406,804,398, forward strand.
CTCATGGATGCAACGACCTCCATCAACGATTACAGCAAATTGTTGACAGTGATATGGTGAGAAAGCACACCTGCCTAGCCTCGACCGCGCTCACCAATTGTTTGTGCTGATTAATGTGTTACTGAAGTTGAGCTTCAACTCGGGCACCTGCTTTATTTATATCTGTAAGTGTTTCCTGTTGAGGTTTAATATTTGTGACAGGAGCATCGTGCCAGATTGAATCCTGCCCTGCATATTTATTTATCCAAGAAGATGCCACCGTTTTGTGCAATACCTCTACTCTGCTCACGAATTCCGCTACGCCGCGGATCGTGGAATTTTCAGCAGATCCGCGTTTCGCACAGGACGTGGAATTGCCACAATTTTGCAAATTCAGTGAGCGGAGCGGAATTTACCGCCCACCCTTAGTAAGCAGCCCTTTGTGTGGAGACAGGACACAGTCTATTTAATTGTAAGTGGGGCTGCGCCCAGCATCTCCCTCCTATCATGCCAGTAATGGCCCATCCAGGAACACCTAACCTCTATATTGTGTATAGCTGTCTAGGAGGTATGCACAAATCCCAACTGTCAGCTACACCATGTCATGTAACCCAGGGAGAGGCTACAGGTACTAAATGGCTATGGGTTGAAAAATGCCAAGTTTCTAAAAGAGGCATTTTCAAAAACGTAATTTAAAATCCAACCTCACCATAAGTTAGGATTTCTCATCACAATTCCAAAGGCACCAAACTTGAACTGGTTACCTGTTCCCATTTGGACATTACAACTTATTGAGTGTAATAAGGTAACTCAAATGTTATCGTATGGGAGAGATAGGCCTTGCAGTAGTAAAGGACTAATTAAAAAAAAAAATGATTTTGCTACCAGGACATGTAAAACTTAAATGTGCATGTCCTACTTTTTAAATACATTGCACGCTGCTCTCTGGGCTGTCCAGGGTCTACCCTAGGGGCGATTTATATGTATTAAATTAAAGTGTCCACGTAGGTATCATTAATGAAAGAAGATTTTACCCAATACTACACAGAATATTGTTAAATGTGGCCGAACATAAAAGAAGGATATGACCAAAAGAATGGTTCCTTGTATCAAAAGAATATTCATAAGGAGAGAATGAAGATCAATAAAGACATCGATAGGTGCTGAGTGTATTAACAGTGTTCACAGAAAGCTTAAAGTGATATGGTCAATCAAATATAATATGGGGAAACCCTATAATCCAAAGGAACAAGGGTATAAAGGGCATTAATGTATGAGATGTTCCAAAGGCAATTATTTATGCAAAACTTAATGAAGAGGCAAAGGATGATGCAATCACTCATATTCATGAAGTGAAAATTCCAGACAAAGATATGGTGCTACATGTTAAGGTGCAATGTAAGTGAAGATAATTGACAAAAATGTGTGCAAAAATGTATGCAGTGCGCAAAACACAAAACATGTCTCAACCAACAGGACAAAAAGTCACAAATAGAGGAGAAACTATTAAATAAAATCTACTATTATAGTTCCAAGTTAGTCCTTTCATTAATGTATGTGTGGTTAAGACCTAGATTTCGATGTTTCAACCCCAAAGAAATCATTTAGCAGGGACTTCCCCAGGACAAAAGTACCAACCGGACCAAGCATGAAGTACTGTCTAGCAAATTAGACTTTCAAATAAGAAGCATGGTTTCTGAGGGCACATAGGAAAAAAACCCTCATAAATAAGATAGAACTGCAGGAAGCATATAAGTTATCATCATTGTGCTTTCCCACAAGGCTACAACATAGCTCATCAGTCTGTAGGTTGGGACAAAGTTAACAAAGAGGAAAATGAAAATGGAGCAAAGAGGTGATCACATTGAAAAAAGAGATAAGCAGAAAGACCATAGTAATTGCTTTAGAGTGGAGAGGTGCTTCTAATAAGCAAAGTTCTTTAAGTAATTATAAACAGTCCTCTTTATTTAGAATCTTTATATAGAATCAATGTATAAATGTATTTTCTGTCAAGTGGCTGTCAACGGCTTTTCGATCCTAGACAGTTTACCTGTTTTATATCAGGACACAACAAAGAATAGCTGAGTACAGTACAAATGATATAGATGCTGTCATTTTAAAGTTAAGAGATCGATTTTTTTCACAAGCATGATGTGGTACAATTCCCTGAGAAGCATACCCACAAATCTATGTGTCTTCTCAGGGTTCTTGAATCAATAACTTAGTTCAGCTTGCAGATTACCGGCAAAGATGCGGCTGACAGGGAGCTGGAGGTTGAAGGCCGAGCTTCCGGGTCAATATAAGAGCAGCTCACTAGTCAGCCGGGGTGTGGGCACAATGGAAACTGACCTGTGAGGCAAAAGCTATCAATTTGCTGTTTCCTGTATTGCTGAAGAATTTTTCATTTCATTTTGGCCTTCATTCTCTATGCCTCATAGGTCTCTCCCTATAAACATTATTTTGATACAAGAAACATTATTTTGGTCATATCTGTCTTTTATATTTGACTGCATTTAACAATACACTGAATAATATTGAGTAAAGTTATACAACCAATTTGTTTTAATTTTACGTACATGGACACAGTTGCTTCAAAAACATCTTATAACCCTATCAATTTGGATCTATGGGTCACGCCTGTAGTAAGCAAATGTTATCCCACATTCATGTCACCTTTCAGACAATGCTGGAACCCAGTTATAGACCCTAAGAGTTCAGATTGACTGGTTAGTCATTTGTGTAGCCAATGCAATCAGTACCAGTAAGAGTGTGGCTATGCTACAGATGGGGTTTCTCATTACTTAGAGGGACATCCAGAATTAGCTAAATGTTCAACACAGCATTTTACATGGAGTTACAGGACAGGAACCTTTAGGGGAACATCATCTCTCCCTCAACCTCTATAAAGTTTGAAGTCCAAAGATCTAATTAAATCAACAACCTCCTAGCACATGGGCATGGGTTATGAATGACTAACTATCTGTAACACGGCAGATACTTAATTATACCTAGAGTAATAGGTTGTGGAGCAATGACATAGCACACCCTGGTTGTACCACAACACACTTGTCCTATTTGTAACTTGGGGACCTGCATTTTTTGACCTTGTATAGTGCAACTGGTGCTCATGTAAAGTGCTCAAATACCTTCAGGTTGAGTTTGCACTATTTAAAAAAAACTGCAAATGTTGGAGAACAATGCTTCTAAATTTGCAAAGTGCCTAATGGGTGTTGAAGATGTGCAACCTTGGTGTTGTGAATTTGTCCTGTAGTGTCATTAGACGAATCTGCACACCCTAAAGCATTCATAAAAGTCCTTCAATAGCCCTTAAAATGTTCATCGTCATGGAGCCATTGATTCACACCATGACAATAGTGGAACCAATACTACTAATTCACAGATGGCTTTGGCCCCTCTTGCAGGTGAGTTCAGGCTCCCAATAAATAACTGATCGAAGGTTCTTAGCACAACCTGTATCTTGAACATGCATGACAGGATGTCCATTCGAGGTCCCTCTCCAAGCACTAGTAGTAGCTTGAAAAGTGTGAATGGGACAGAATGTTGAAGACAACAAGTCACAGACATGATAAGTACATGAATAGGGCGTGGAGTATTTACAATCATATGATGTATTCAAAGATTCCCAACAGCTAACAGTCACTACTATAGCTGATGCATTTGTATATCAGTGACACATTTTACTAAGATGCAGGAAACAATAACACCCAACACGTTTATTTATTTACCCTTGTGACAACATGGACACTTTGTACACTATTAATTCAACAAAGAGATTCTACCACTTTTCAATATATCCTTCCTTGCTTGGAAAGTTATAATGATGGTGGTGGGAAAATTGTGATAAACCCAAGAAATTGTCATGGGAAACACTACCCCTCACACACTAAGAATCTCTCAGTGTCATGCTTCATCATGGGGGTCTTCCCGTGCGGGGCGTGCTGTAACCTACGAAGACGCGGGAGTACTTGATTTAAGTGAAAAAAACTATGTGTAGTGCAGAGGTAGGAGTGGTAGGGTCAGGAAAGATAGTGATGCAGATTTAAAAGTTACGTGGCTAGTAGAAAAAATAAACGTTATTTGCTTCCCTAGCTGGGAACATTAAAAATAGGGGAGACGTAGTTGGTATACTGTTATGAGTTGCCGCCTACTTGGTCAACATGTTTCAAAAACATCAAAAGCCATCCCCTTGGCTTTCTCTTCAGCACCATGCGTGATCCCTACTTCACTCACACATTATTTATATGTAATCCGTGTGCCTACTTGATATTCAGCCACAGTTCATGCTAAAATTAAGCATGCCAAAAAACCATACCCATTTGGTAACTTTTATAACCTGTAAAAAGACCCCAAAAATTTTAAAATGACACAGTAATGCACTGTATGAAACAAATCACCATCATGTGGAAAAAGGTAGTTGGCAGTAAATACCACTGTGATATATTTTTCTCAAATTGATCGATGTGCACCACACTTATACTTTAAAGTGGGTGCTGTAATGCCCAATGATGATTTTAAGTCACTTGTCACACAGCTAAAAATACTTAGAAACACACAAATATGTACATAGCACACACAAAATGCCCAGAGTTTTAAACGGCATTTCTCAGTTGTCCTGTACATGTATTTCACTTCACTCTTATGCAATTGTGTTTGAGATCATGCGTAATACATACACTATTTAAAGGAACTTAAGGCTTCATGAGCTGTCACGGAAGGGGAGGCCGCCTGTAGTCAAACACTGAAGGGAAAGACGGTAGAGAATATAGTATTGGGTTAGTTCAAATGATCATTTGTTTACAGACCATAGGGAGGCTATATTTAGAGACCCGCCCGGGTCTTACTCACATCGTCAAGGCTGCAGACTCTCCGGTAAATACCTTCTCGTGGCTCCGTGGAACTTTATCTGAACGTTCGGAGCTCCAATTTATATTGCCAGCACTTTGAAAGCCTGCTAAACAGGAAATCAAACACTAGAGTGTTACATCACCAATGATGGCCACCAGTAATGTGCTGTTACAGTTAATGAAAATGCCACACTTCCTGTATGATTGTAATTGTGTGCTGACTCTTCGTTTGTATACGAATTTGTCCTAGATACAAAAATCTCGTGGATGTATGTCTAGAAGGGAAAATAACTTTTTGCAGGTCAGGATAAATAGCTTTGTTGAATTTAAAGTCCACCTGATGAGCATACTGTTATTTCGAGAAATAACTACTAGAGTCCTACCTTTCACAAAGATGGCCGCCTGTAATGTGCTGTTGCTGTTACCAAAAATACCACACTTCCTGTATGATCATGATTAAGTGCTGGCTCTTTGTTTGTTCCTAAATGTGTGGAATGCTACCATTCGCAAAATGGCCGCCTTAGTTGTGCCATTCTAATCGGTTGGGATAGTCCACTTCCTGGGTTAGTAAACATATGTAATATTTCTATATTCTTACATATATATATTTCTTTATATTGGTACGATATATTTTATATTTGATATTATCATTTTAATAATGTTTATTATTGGAAATGGGGTCAGGTGGGCATTTACGTTTTTTCTAAAGTAAATACATAGTCAGAGTATTTTACATACATATGATCTTATCTTGGTGGCATAGTATGATTCTTATTAATTATATCTCATAAAGAGTAGAAAATTACAGTTGGTCCCAGGGAATTTCAAAGTTCAGTCCTGTGTCATAAGTTTTGAAACGGAACACCCCCCTTTGTTCTTTTTCAAAAAGATATCCTTCATTCATGACTTGTTTTATCACTGTCCACGAGATTTCTTTGTGCGTGTCCCTTTTTTAAAAAGTTAGGCCATTTTTGTAGTGTTCTTTTTACACTTAGTATTGTCCTTGTGCTCCCCTATCCTGGTTTTCTCTGGGCGTCTGGTCATGCCTAAATACTCCATCAAACAGGGACAGGTGATCAGGTACACAACATTCTTGCTATTACACATTGTGAATTTTCTCTGTTCCCTCTTTGTGCCATTCCGGAAAGTGATTAGTCTGCAGACTGTGCACTTGCCGCAGGGGTAATGTCCTGTGATTTGTGGTAGTAATGTTGTATGTCTTGTATGTTCACCCTCATGCGGTCTGGGGTGCACTACCATATCTATGATGCGTTTTCCTCTCCTGTGGGAGAAGTTTGGTTTAGGGAGGTTCATTCCTCCACTGTTTAAGATATGCCAGTGTTTGTTGACAATCTTGGTTATTTGGTTGTAATTCGTATTGAATGTTGTTATGCAAATGGGACGTTTGTCTTCTTGTTTTGGAGACGAAGGTTCTAACAGACTTTCCCTACAGTTGTTCCATGCTCTTTTGTAGGCCTGATCTATCACCTTTCTTGGGTATAGTCTTTTTTTCCGTTTCTTTTTCAAATCCTCTGACTGATGTTTAAAGTCAGTGATTTCTGTACACTTCCTCCTTAGGTGTAAACATTTCCCATAAGGGAGATTGTAACGAAGATGTCTAGGATGGAAACTTTGATATAACAACAAGCAGTTTTTAGAAGTGGATTTGAAATGTGTCGTAATCACAAGTTTTCCTTCTTTTGGGTATATCTTCAAGTCGAGGAAGACTAATTTCTTATTTGAAATGGTGCTGGTAAATTTCAAAAATTCATCTTGGTAGTTTAGCCTAGTGATGAAACGTCTGGCTGTAGTTTCACCTCCACCCCAGATGATTAGTATATCATCAATATGCCATTTCCATATATTTATATGGTTACGGAAAGGATTGTCAGCATGCAAAATGTTGTGTTTCTCCAGATGGTGGACATAGAGACCAGCTATGCTGGGAGCAAATGTGCTCCCCATGCTGGTGCCCTGTTTCTGGAGGTACAGGGTCTTATTGTACTCAAAAAAGTTTTCCTTCAATGCCAGAATACAGCACTCCATTATGACATTTCAAGGCGTTTGGTAATCACAGTCTGTATCGAAAAGCACTTCTTCAATGATGGTTAGGTCTTGTTGTGAGGAAGGCTGGTGTACAGACTCTCCACATCACAACTAATCATTAGTTGGTGCTGGGGATCAAAAGGCATGTCTTCAAGAAGTATCAGGATATTCTTGGTGTCTTTCAAGCATGTGGAGGTCGTTTGTACCATTGGTCGTAGGTAGGCATCTGCACATTTTGAGACGGGTTCTAAAATGGATCCTATTCCTGACACTATCGGGCGACCGGGTGGAGTCTTCAGATCCTTTTGTATCTTTGGGATTGTATACAGATATGGTGTCCTTGGTGAATCTTTGATCAGGAAATCACCTTATTTTTTCGATATCCATCCATGTGCCAGGGCTTCTTCTATCATACTTACTATCTGTACCTTTATTTGATCTGTTGGATCCTGATCTAGGATTTTGTAATTTCTTTGGTCTTGAAGGAGGCGCCTGCATTCACAATCATATTGGTCAGCTGACTGTATTACAATAGCACCTCTTTTATCCGCTGCTTTTATGACCAGGTTGGTGTTGTTGGTTAGCTCTTTGATGGCTTCTCTTTCTTCCTTTGTGATGTTATGTAAAACCTGATTGGCAGTGGGGTCCAATTCCTCCAGTTCTTTCATAACTGCTGTCTCAAATGTGAGCACTTCAATAGGTAAAGTTGAATCTGGGGGGTGAAGGTAGATTTGAGTTTTAAACCAGTATCCCCATCTGTAAGGGTATATAGTCTGTTAGATTCACCACAACATTAAATTCCTGCTAGTTGTGGCACCCGTCATGCTCCTTGTCGATACTCTGGGTTGCTCTTTCTCTCTCCGTGTCCTGTGCACATTGTTTCCTCTCCGGTTTCTTCCTTTGTTCTTCCCTTGGCGTGACCCTAAAAAATGGGTCTGTTCATAATAGGGGAAATCCTGGGGAGGATAGTTCCAAGGGTGGTATGCTCCTTGAGGATGTTGGTATGGAAGAAGGCAAAAGGGAGGTGCTGGATACGTAGGTGGGCCCTGGTAATGGCCCCAACCTCTTGGTCCGTAGGGATTTGGGCATCTGTAGTTCTTCTTGCCCCCTGATATATTGGACTCTTACCGCGGCTGGAATCTGAGCTACTTGACCCTGTCTCTGATGAATCATCATCTGTTGTCATTTCTTGGGCGCTTGTTTGGGGTTTATAATATTCCCTGGTATATGGATATACCCTGTCATGGCTGAAACGGCTTGTATCTTTTTTTAATTTGTTATACTTGCTCTGTTTCAATGACACTTCAAACTCATGCAATGTTTTGTTCAATTCATTCAGATGTTTTTTATAGGCACTTAGAGATTCGTAGCTCTTTAGACGTACTTCTATTTCCTGACTCTCAATCTTCAATGCATATGCTAGTCTACTGGCAGTTTTTATTATTAATACCAGCTAATGTCTGGGGCAGTGCCACGATATTAATGACCAATCTTTTTTGAAAGTCTTGTCTTGCTGGAAGATAAATGGCTCATTTATAACTATTAATCCTGTGGTGCTGCGTTTGCCTTCAGACACTCTGTCAATAAGAGGCCATGTAGAGCTGTTTTTATTTGAGTTCAACTCATTTGTGATATTTTGTCCCAGTCATTGTTGTCGGTGGTAGGTTCTGGTATATTTAGACCTTCAAAATTTTCTAAGGATGTAATGATGCTCTCTATTTCCTCCTCGGAAAAAGTGAGTCCCATGTTTTCTGCCATTTTTGTGTGTGTTTCAGTGTGTCTCTCAGTAGACTACAGAGTGAGAAAAAGTGACTTAGAGGGAGAGGGTGTTTACACATATTCACCTCTGCAGGTAAAGATTCTGTGTATACTCCCACAGCTACATGCTGTCAATAATAAGCAAAAAATCGAAGAGGGGGAGTGAAGAGGGGCGAAAGTAGAATTGTCCTCCTCTAGAGACCTTAATTCAACAAAGAGATTCTACCACTTTTCAATATATCCTTCCTTGCTTGGAAAGTTATAATGATGGTGGTGGGAAAATTGTGTTATACCCAAGAAATTGTCATGGGAAACACTTCGTTTTTTTAAAATACCCCTCACACACAAAGAATCCCTGTGTCATGCTTCATCATGGGGGTCTTCCCGTCCCTCTACGGGTTGGGGCATGCTGCAACCTACGAAGATGCGGGAGCACTTGATTTAAGTGAATAAACTATGTGTAGTGCAAATGTAGAAGTGGTAGGGTCAGGAAAGATAGTGTTGCAAATTTAAAAGTTACCTAGCTAGTGGACAAAATAAACGTTATTCGCTTCCCTAGCTGGAAACATAAAAAATTGGGGCGACATAGGGGTTATACTGTTATGAGTTGCCTCCTACTTGGTCAACATGTTTCGAAAGCCATCCCCTTGGCTTTCTCTTCAGGAACACGCTTGATACCTACTTCACTCACACATTATTTATATGTAATCCCTGTGTCTAATTGATATTCAGCCACAGTTCATGCTAAAATTAAGCATCCCAAAAAACATATCCATTTGGTATCTTTTATAACCTGTAAAAAGAACAAAAACATGAAATAAATTACACAGTAATGCACTGTATGAAACATATCACCATCATGTGGAAATAGGAAGTTGGCAGTAAATACCACTGTGATATTTGTACACTAGGAATTTAGCAATCATAATTTCCATTTACAGGTCTTCTACCATTGTGTTAATAGTTGTAGCTCATTGTTAGAGAGATGAGACCTTCCAGTGCATCTTGCTGGGTAGTGGTGTGTGTGTTATTTTGTGGGGCCCACCTTCTTTCTTTCTGAGGTGGGGTGATTCCATTATGTTAATTGTTTGTAACTTCAGTCTTATTAAACATTTAATATTTCAATTTTATAGAGTAACACAGAAAGCAACACACTGGGAAAGCCACTGGTTTTCGCCTTGGCAAGATCTGTGATGATAAATGTATTTTTATTGCGACCATATGTAATAGAAAATATGAAAAAGAAAACATGCTGCCATTTATAACATCTGATCATATGCTTGGAATAACATTTTTACATTTAAAAAACACTTTCACATTTCAAAAGCATTAATAGAAAAGTACTGGTGTCCTACTGCTCCCATGGCCAGCTGGCCAGCTCGCGGAGGATTGCTTTGGAATCATCAGTTCCCGGGGCATAATAACTCACTAAGTTGATCGTCTTGGCATAGTTTCAGGTTGTTACCAAGATCCATCAGCCATTGAGATCACGACTAACTTGTGTGTCCTCCCACTCTATCCCCTTCCCCAAATATATTGCTACCTCCCTCACTGCAAGTCCGGCTGAAGCAAAATAGGCTGCATGATAATATTTGGAATAAAAAGTTTTGGCGTGTTGGATTTCAAGTGAGTTTCTTGCAACATTACAACCTGTGGAGAAAAAGATATTAACCACCTAATTAGCCCTCCATATTTTGTTGGATATGGCATTGATATTGCAAGATAATATTGTAATTTTAAACGCCATCACTTTTATAAAAATGTTATTTTTTCCCAAAGAATATTAAAGGAACTCTCACATTTCTTTTGTGCATTCTGCTAACTAGTATTTTTTGTGAAGAAACCATCCCAAACCTCCTACAACGTGCCCCCCTACAGAACCCACCTGGATATCCCCAATTGAGAGAGGAATAGCCCACAATAGCCCTCTCAAGAAGGTACCTACCCTTTTGGGGTGCCATGGTATTGCACCCGATAGACTGCCCACCCCTAAAAAGAAAAAGGAAAAAAAAACTTCTACGAACATCTGCCATGTCCCTCTGTTTGATTCAGTTACTTTGTGATAATTATAGGAGGCGATTTTAATGTCATACAGGATTTGGCCCAAGATACCTCAAACAAAACAAAGAAGCAATTAAAGCCCTATACAAAGAAAGTAATTGATTTACTGAAGAAGGAGTATCACCTGGTCGATCCTTGGCGTAGGGGCAATACCAAATCTTCACCGTACACCTGCTATGCAAATCTGCTGCGCGTATAGATTTGTTTTAAATTTCTCGCTCGCTTAATTGTCTGTGTTCCGAAATAAAGGCTAATGCCATTTCTTACTATTCCTTGGTTAGTGTTGACCTGGAAGTTAAAACCAGCATAAGAGAAAGGCCCAGGTAGCAGATTGACTGTTCTCTTCTTTCTAATCCGCAATGGTTATCAGATATGAGCTATTTATGGAAAACTTTTTCCAGACCAACATAGGCACTGCACCTTTTTTCTCTGTCTCGGAACCCTTCGAAACCACAATTCGTGGACAAATAATAGCCTTTACAGCTGCACAATTTAAAAAGCGGCAGGTAGGTATAGCTCAAATACAATCCAAAGACGACAACTTATTACAGTTGAGTAATGGACGGCTGTGGTCTCAAAATATTATCAGGCAAATAAAGCAAAGCTCGAGCTAAGAGAGTTTTTATTTTAGAGAAAATCCAAAGTTCACAGCTATATCAGCACCGGGTCTATGAGGAAAGTCAGTTGATAGGGACGTTTCTTGCTCATTCAACTAGAAGTAAACAGGAAACCGCAACAATTAGGAAATTTGCAGAACCACAGACAGGTGCTGTGGTCTGGGAGAAGGATAGGATAGCCAAAATCTTTTTACAGCATTATAACAATTTATATGCGGCAAAATATACAGTCTCGAAGGAGTCTATATCCTCTTATTTTCACTATCTAAATCTCCCACAACTAACAACTACACAAATTGAAGAATTAGATACAGACATAACAGCAGCAGAAATTAAACTTGCCCTCTGCACAATGTCAAGTGGCAAAGCTTCCAGCAACAATGGTTTTCCAGTAGAATTTTACAAAATCTTTATTAAGGAGCTAACACCCTTTTTGGTCGAGTTTTTTAACGCAATAAATAAAGGGGGAGGGATTCCATCTGATTTTAAAGAATCAACTATAGTCAGTTTTGACAAGAAAGGCAAGAACCCGAGAGATGTCAATGCATACAGACTGATAAGCTTATTAAATGCCGACTATAAAATCTTAATAAGATTATGGGTTGGTCGTGTGTCGCAAATAGCTTAGAACCTAATCCATATGGACCAAACAGAATTTATTGCCAACAGAATGATGTCATCGAACAAAACTTTTTTAATACAAGCACTTAAATATTTTTATATTAATCAGACCTCCGCAGTTATGTTACTAGATTCATAAAGTGCGTAGCTGCCCCAGCAACGGGCGTCCCAGCGCTAAACCGAGAAATACCATTGCAAGGTGGAGAAAACAAGAGGCAATGACTAGACAGGAAAGAACGCGGTTTTTATGGACCTTCTGAAAGCCGCATGATTCTGGATACTCCTGATGGCCACAGGTAGGGAGTTCCAGAGGACTAATGCCAGCTCCCCGAAAGAACGTCCCCCCGTTCTTGCTCTTTGGACTCGAGAGACGCATGCTAAATGCAAATCCACGGAGCACAGCATGCGGCATGGTGTATAAGGCAAGAGAAGATTAGTTAAAATAGGGGACGCTTGGTGGATGAAGTTTGGTGGGCAATACAAAGGGTCTTGAAATTAATTCTCTTGTCCACCGGCAGCCAGTCTAATTTGGTGATGAGTTTCGATACTGAGCAAGATTTAGGGAGCGCAAAGAGAGTGTGCACTGCTGCATTTTGTACCCTCTGAAAGCGCTGTATCTCAGTTTTGTTTGGGCCAAGATGCAAGGAATTGCAATAGTCTAATCTGGAGAGGATCGTAGATTGCATTATGATCTGGCTTCTTTGTGGGTCGAAAAACCCTAAAAGAGGCTTGAGTCCACGTATAAGCCCAAAACAAACTCATGCAACCGCTTTTGTTTGGGCTTTGAAGGACAAGGCGGTGTCAACCCATACGCCCAGGTTTTTTCCACCTCCTTAGGTGAGGGTGGGGACCACAGCACGTTTGGCCACCACTGGTCTGTCCATAATGGCGTGTCTTTGCCTAACAAAAAACTTTCGGACTTGCTGACATTAAGCTGTAGACAACTGGCAGACATCTATTCCGCTACAGCCAGCACATCATCCTGGAATTTGATTAAGTTATTGTTAGATTTGTTGGAGAAGGAGATAACCAGCTGAATATCATCAGCAAAAGTTACTAATGACAGTCCTCTGCTTTTTGCCACCACTGCAAGGGGTGGTATGTAGATATTAAAAAGCATGGGACTCAGCATCTATCCCTGTGGAAATCCATGATGGGCTGCGCATTACCGAGAACAGTAAGGGGGTGCAATAACCTGAAATTATCTGCATCCAAAAATGATGTGATCCAGGCACGTAGTCCTATCTCCTGTAGACGTGGCAATAGAATCTCATGAGATACCGTGTCAAACCCAGTGCTGATGCGAGAAGGATTAAGGCTACGGAATTTCCTTCATCTAACGAGCTCTGTCTATGTTCCTTGGCCGCCAACAAGGAGGATTTGGTGCAATGGTGTGATCTAAAACCATTTTGTGAGGAGTCTGTAAATTTTGTTAGGGCGGAGTTAACATACCATTCAGTGGCTTTAGCCGAGAGATGGGACGATAATATTCTGGTTTGGATACATCCAGGGAAGGTTTCTTCAGCAGCAGAGCAACTTTGGCAAGCTTCCATGTGACAGGTACTGTCGCCGTAGCCAGTGATAGGTTCATCAGCTCACCGCAGACCGGAAAAAGATGTTTCGGAAATTTACAAAGTTGGTCTCATTTCATAGGGTCAATAGGGAAACCAGATTTAATTTAATTGCAGAGGGTCTCTACCTCTGTCTGGGATAGTAAAGGGAATGAAGGGGGAGCCAAGGGGCTCATCCCTTCCTTACCATTCAAGTTGCCCCTCGACCATTCCTTACCATTCGCATTACCACTTGTTGTTGAAAAGTTTTTATAATTATTCTCTACCTTGTCAATGAAATAGGTTGCCAACTCGTCACACTGGGTGTTTGAAGTGATGGAAGGTTCAGCTCCCGAGTTGGGCTTCTTCAAGTCATTTAGAAGGGAGAAGATGGTTTTTGAGAGGTTACTGCTATTTAGGATTTTAAAAGCAAAATAATCAGCCCTGGACTTCCATATTCACTTATGATAACCTTTAATAGATGTGTGATACTTTCTTTTTGCATCTGGATCATAGGAGAGTTTCCAGGCACATTCTATCTGCTTACAGATTTTTCTCGCAAGGATCTGGGACTCATTAAACAAAGGGTTGGTCTGTGTTTTTTTCCTGTAGGTAAGCTTAGCAGGGATACAGCTATCAAAGGCATGTGTAAGCCAGGCTTGATAGAGATCATTCGCTGCCTCTATGTTGGGGGCAGCTGGGGCTTTTGTGCTAGCAAAAGGTCTCTAAAATGGTCTGCATCTAGTTCATGCCATGGGTGTTTCACAGTAGGATGAGGGCGGGACTGCTGTGGCTGGCCTTGCCAGCATAATAACAAAGAAATAAGGAAATAGTCCAATCAGGCCATAAGGAGAGAGGGAAGGACCTTTAATGAGGGTAAGTTAGATAATACTGGGTCTAACAAATGCCTTGTTAGATACGTGGAACTTGGAATGCATTGCAACAGCTGGCATGCTTCTAGGTCTGCTAAAACGTTAGCGATCTCCTTAATGTGAAGTCTTCCAAATGAAGGTTAAGGTCCCCCAGGATGTTAAAATTGGCAGATGTACTAGCCAATATGATTACCAGGTTAACCAACGCTTCCCTAAAAGCTTAAAATGGACCGGGGGTCGGTAGATTAACAAGCCAGAAATTGTGAGGTTACCATTGAGGGTGATTTTAAAAAGGGCAGTTTCACACTTCACAATATTCTCCCTGGTGAAACAGCAGGAGTAAGATTCCTTAAAAATTACCGCAATGCCCCCCCCCCTGTTACTGACTCTATTTAACTGCTTCATAGCGTAGCCTTGGGGCAGAGCCAGCAATGGCTCGGATACGGAGTTCGGGGTCAGACATCTTTCTGTTAAAACAGACCATCTGGGGATTCCTCATGCAACAGGTTGAAGACTTCAGTTGATGCTTGACCAAGGACCGACAGTTTAAGCTGAGGAGTTTAAACTCTGAGATGTGAGGGGGTGGTGCTGAGGTCAGACCACCCACCCCCAACTTCAGCCCACATTGTTTGCAATGAGGAAAACTTGCCAATGGGACCCAAGTGTGTTTGATACATGGGTTAGACAGGACTTTGAATATGGCTATTAAAACCATAATGATGGTAGATGCCGAAAAGGCTCTTTTTTTCCCTTATGAAGTTCGGCTTCCCCTCGCAGTCTACTAACATGCTTCGCAGAGTATACCATGGAACACAGGCAAAGGTCCTTATAAACTCAACTTAGCAGGAATTGCTAAAATAAATAGGGGGATGCAGCAAGGATGCCCCCTTTCACCAGGGTTGTGTACCTTTATTACTTAACTGTTAGCTATTAGTATTAGGGACAATAGGGGTGTGGAGCCACCAATTTTGAGAATTTCTAAACTAAAGCTATTTGCGGATGATATAGTATTATCTTAGGGCAGAAAGGCAAAATCTTAAGAATTATTGGCAGAATTTGATCGTTTTCAAGCAATAGGGGGATATAAAATCAATCACAGCAAAACATAAATGTTTGTATTTAATGCCTTGCTTAGTATATTCCTTTTAAATCTTCAGCAACAGGCATGTAGTAACCAACCAATTCACTATCAAGGGGTAAGAGTAACTAACCAATATGAAGAACTTTATAGATTGAATTAGGAATCTATGTTGAGAAAAATCAAGGATAGACATTTCTCCTTCTTACAATGATAGGACGTGTAGCATTGATCATGATGTCTATCTTTCCTTCGTTGATTTTTCTTTTTTCAAATATCCCGAGAAAAATCAAGGATAGACATTTCTCCTTCTTACAATGATAGGACGTGTAGCATTGATCATGATGTCTATCTTTCCTTCGTTGATTTTTCTTTTTTCAAATATCCCGATCAAAATCAATAGGACATATTTTAAGAAATTGGGCACCCTTTTTAGGCGTTGGAATAAAAAGGCTCCAAGAGTTAAATTTCTAATACTTCAATTGGATATAGGCCAGGGTGTATATTTTATTAGGAAGCAGCCCTTTTAGATGGAACAGTGCGGATCTGGGATGCTGTAGGAACACAGGATATATATTTTTTTTAAAGATGTTGCAGGAGGAGGGGTCCCAGTTACCGGCTGTTTTAAAGACTGCTAAGCTCCCAAAAAAGACAAGATATAAGGTTCTTCAGGAATACTCTACCAGACTTCAAATATTTTATGCCATAAAGGTACACTTTGCAGACTATAGTCATCTGCAGCTAGACGAATGTCAGGACTTGGGTTTGCAAATCCCTAAAAGGCATACAAAGGCATTGGTATATGAACAATTTAAAAAAATTAGGACCTTTTATGGTAGGAA
This sequence comes from Lissotriton helveticus, assembly GCF_964261635.1. NCBI lineage: Eukaryota > Metazoa > Chordata > Amphibia > Caudata > Salamandridae > Lissotriton > Lissotriton helveticus. Next base: position 406,820,687 of record NC_136073.1, read on the forward strand.
GAAGTATTATTTCCTGGCAGAATATCCATGGAAGATGTGGTGATCTCGTACTTTATAAACAAAAAGTAATATACCAATGAGCTCCATCTCTTCACCAACAACAACGATTCTTTTTAAGACAATAATGAGGAGGATAGGAAATTGGTATAGGTTACTAAGGATTCAAATGTAATGTCTCTTGATGAAAACATTTTTAGAGAAGATTTCCTTGACAAGCCAGTGTACTTTTTCAGAAGCAGAATGGCAGATGATCTCAAAAATAGGGAACTCAGCCTTAAGAGCTGCAAACAACAAAAGAATATCTTTTTTCGCTCGGTGTATGGCATACTTACAAAGATGTATCCAGAGGTGGAAGATCGCTGTTTCTAATGTAAGCAGTTTGGGAGTGGAGATTGGCTCTATATCTTTTTTACCAGCCCTGGGATAAAGGTGTTTTGGGAACAAGTATTTGCTGCCTTAAGCAGGGGACTACATATGCAGATAGAACGTGATATAGGTGTGGCACTCTTTGGGTTAAGCACCCAAAGGCAAAGCCAACTTTTGAGTAAAGATGCTGATGTATTTATAACTATTACATCTTTAGTTGCTTGCTCCTTGATCCTTTAGAACTGGAGGACTAATAGAGTTCCAACTTATCAGGAATGGTATAATAAAATGATCCTAATTCAAAAGTTTGAGAAAGCATGTGCTAGCAGGGTCAGGGCCTTAAAAGATTTGCCGCTTCTTGGCAATTTATGACAAAAATCTAGAACTATATGTTAGGACTCTCTGCTGAACAACAAATATTTTTTCTCTTTAAAGAGTACATACGCACTCTCTAAGATATAATTGTATAGAATGGATAGCTGCTAAATTCCCAATCTTTGCACTTTATGTACTACATATCCAATATTTGCACTTATGCACATCTGCACTTTCTCGATATACTTAGGATTTGATGCACTGTTGAAAATATAATTATGAAAAGGGTTGTATTTGATTTTGTGATTCTGTAATTTAAGCACATTTTATAATATAACTGTTATGTTGATGCCATTAAGGTATTATGCGCAATGAAGGTCTGATTGATAAATTGAAAATACATTTTTACTTCTTTGTAAATCCTACTGGCTTATTTTATATATGTATTCTGCTATTTCATAGAAATATCCGGGTAAGCTTTTCGTTTAAAGCTTACCGACAGCACGACCTCAACATAATCTCCTACACCCACGCTCTCCCTCACCAAGGACCCCATCACCGCCAAAGCCAACCTCCACGAAGGAATTTTAGGCCGTCGCCAACTGGATGAAGACCAGCCGTCTGAAGCTGAACTCGGACACGACAGAGGTCCTCATCCTCGGCTCCAACCCTTCAGCCTGGGACGACTCCTGGTGGGCGACAGCACTGGGGGCAGCCCTGACACCCACCGACCACGCACGCAACCTGGGAATCATCCTCGAGTCAACGCTTCAATAACCAAGCAACTCAACACCGTATCCTCCTCCTGCTACAACACCCTTCGCATGCTCCGCAAGATCTACAGATGGATTCCGACAGATATAAGAAAGACAGTCACTCAGGCCCTTGTAAGCAGCAGACTCGACTACGGAAACGCCCTCTACGCTGGAGCCCCGACCAAGCTCATCAAATGACTACAACGCATCCAAAACGCCTAGGCACGACTGATCCTCGACATACCATGCCACGTCCTCATCACCCCCCACTTAGAAACCTGCACTGGCTCCCCGTCAACAAGAGGATATCCTTCAAGCTCCTCACCCACACACACAAGGCACTCCACGAGACCGGCCCAGCCTACCTCAACAGACGGCTCTCCTTCTACATCCCCAAACGCCAGCTACGCTCCGCCGACCCCTCACTCGCCACCGTCCCGCGCATCCGAAGAAAAACCACTGGTGGGAGATCCTTCTCTCACCTCGCCGCCAAGACATGGAACACCCTCCCACTGAGCCTATGACAGACCCAAGACCTGCTGACCTTCAGGAGGATACTCAAGACCTGGCTGTTCAATCAGTAGAGCCCCTCAGCGCCTTGAGACCCTCGCGGGTATGTAATGCGCTTTACAAATGATTGATTGATTGATTGAAATAACCATGACAAAGCTGATGTATTCTTTTTATCTGGTTTAATAAAAAATAAAGTACTGATGCTTCCAAAAGGCAGACCTATTTGGCACGGGTATTGAAGTCCTTTACACTTTAATGTAGAGAATATTACAATTCTTATTAGTGCAAAGAGAAGGTAGCATTAGCTTTGAAGTAATGTATCCTGAAGACATAGTTTAAACACATAAGAAGTACAGAATCATTTTTAAAAAGATAGGAGAGAAAACAACATTCGCAAACTAAACCAATGACCCACAAGTCCTGACACTGAAGCACACTTTTTAGGTGACTGTCCACGTGTGATAAAGTAACATTAAATCAACTACAGACAAAGAAAGCCAGTGGCTAAAGTGGGCTGGCCCATTGCCCAATCCTGTATCTTTGGTGGACAGATGCAAAATGTGAATGAAAATCGAAGAGACCAGTGGATGAAGTATGTATATAGGTATGTATTGTTTGTTACTTTGTTTTCTTACACAAGACTGATGAGACAGCTAAAGCTGCCTCAACGCCTAACCTTAAAAAAAGAAGCATTGGCAAAGCCAATAGGTCTCACCAATGCAAGAGCTACTGGCTTTGCCAATGTCTTTTAAGCATGTTCAACAGCAGCCGGCCACTGTGCTGCATCTCTATACATTATTTAAAGAAGCGCTGTGATGCTTCTAGCATAAGCTACAGCATAGCACTTGTTCTTCTTATGGCAGGTGGGCAAAACGCACAATGGAAGGGAGGGTGGTAAGGAACGGGCAACACTGACAATGAGAGGGAGGGAAAGGGCAGCAAGACAAAAAAATCACTATTATGCAGCCTGCGGAGGCTGCATCATAGAGCTTTTTTTTCTTATGACGGTCGGGGTATGGGTAACACGGGCAGTGGGATGGTGGGGAAGGAGGGGAAGAAGCAACATGTACAAGGGGGGTAGGAGGGGAAGAAGCAATGTGGAAAATGGGGAAGGGAAGGGAAAAGCAACACGGAAAAAGACAACAATGGAAGAAGAAAAAATAAAAATAGTACCTCAATCACTGAGTGATCAGTGGGGGGACAGCAATCAAGCTGAAGCAATTCGTACTTCGTCAATGCTCCAACTGAAAGAAGAGGAAGTGAAGCTGCAACGTACTGGCCAATTAGAAGGCAGAAAATGAAAGTGACAATCAAGAAAATAAATGGTAATAAATGGGCAGGCTGCAAGCCCCTTGTTGTATACAATATCTCTCATAAGCAAAAGCACATGCAAATTTAAAAACGCTGGGCCCTTGGATGAAAACATCCACCTTCTGGAACCTTAAAGATGTCATATTCTCAACCAATTTTGCTCACATAATTGTCTGCCTCCCAGTTCTTTTCTATCAAGATACAGGCCACCAAGGAATAGAAGACTGTAATAATTGGGTAGCAAAGTTCCTTGGATTAGTTCACAGCAGCAGCCCTGCAAGGCCAGGTGAAGATTGGGATGTGTCTCTCTGTGTCACTACAGAGCATATGTTATGAATCGCCTACTCCAGTTTAGCATCTGGAACACTTACGTAATTAATCTTTGGAAATCCTATACAAGAACCTTGAAACATAATATAGGCGATGCAGTAAAAAGTATTGAACTTTGAGTAAATATGAGCCACTCAGGATATCAAGCAAGAAGTTGAAGCAAAGTCATTGGAAGAGTTGGCCCTTAATCTGAAAGTAGAGTTTGATCCCTGGTCGATGTTCATTTAACATTTTATCTCCTCTGGTCAATAAACGGAGTTCCCATTTCATTGGGTAATAGGTACTTTGCCTATCTAAAGTGCTTAACACCTACAAAAAGGTCTGAAGTGCTATATATGATTCTACCTACTCCGGCATTTTGCAAATTAGAAGCAGAGACCTCAGTTACGGATTTCCCTATCCAAGTCTACTCTATCTTCAATATGCATTTAAGTTATTATTACATTGGGAAACACAGACCTTAACAAACTGCTACTGGAATTTAAAACCAATGCCCTTTGAGGTGGAATTGTTTGAACGTCTTGCAAAAGTAGCTTCTTAAATGTAGCAATTAAGTAATATAAGCCACCCTGCTCATGAGGCCATAGTACCCATTAGATTTTATTTATTCACATTTTTTGTTAACAATAATCCTTTCGTGCACAGCATAAAAACATTTATACATTATAAAATATAAAAAAAGTTAAGACATGTTTGTAATAGTACCTAGAGAATAAAATATATGAAGTTATGAACCTTTAAAAATCTAAGAATGCCTCTCCAAATACTAGGGATTGCCCGCTTTATCTACCAGTTGAGATTTATTCATGAACAAGTCAAATTCTCGCTTTAGTACATTTTACAGAAATTCCACAAGTGACACAAAACACGGTCCTCTTTGACTTTGGCAAACGCCTACTTTGCTTTCACGAACACTGGTAAGGGGACACGATTTTCTTAAGTAATTGTTTTCTATTTGGATGCGTTTGCTATATTCTTTTTAACATCAGAAGCAAATAAACTCAAAATAAATCGGAAAATTGTCTTCATCCCCGTGATCGAAGGTATCCCTATGCAAGCAGCCCAACCGACCCATGTCAATACCTTCATTTCTATTTGCAATTTAAAAGTGCCATTAATGCATTGACTTTTGAAGCAAAGTCTATATTCCGGTACTTTAAGACATCTGTGCACCCTACTGTTTAATAACGTATGACTTCCTCCTGTCTGCAAGCCCTATAATTAATGAATGTGTGGCAGTGAAACACGAGCTGCACTGGGCAAGGGGTAAGAAAGGAAAGCTGCGAAATTCTAACTTGTCATATAACATCCTTCATTAATAAACAACCTTCGTGAAACAAATAAGACAAAGAAACAGAATTGTCATCTTTCTAATAAAATATGAATTGGTGGACAGAAGGATGTTTTTAATAAAATGTGTATAACAATGTAACTTTTCCGTAGTGTGGGTTATGCACGCACAGTTGGTAAACAACAAATGGGGAATTGGTCACTTTTCCATTAGCGACCCTCCCCCTGCTAAAGGATTAATTTCGAAAAAATCGTTATTTACGAGTATTTGACAAACCTGGGTATTTTCATTCGATGGATCGATTTTCGAAAATGCAAACTATCCGATGTTATTATTTGAACAATTAAATAAAATCGTGAATAAACCCGGGGTCGAAACTAGAACTCCATGTGTGGTCTGTGACACGCACGCATACATTTCATAAGCAAGCGAGGAATGTAAATAAAATATAAATCAAGATGGCTACGGCAGTTCAACTTTACAGTTATCCCTTAAAATGTAACCGGGGTGTAAATGAACACAAGTGAATACATCCGCCTCGCCGAAATGAGTGCAGGTGTTTCAAAGATCAGGGCGACGCCATTTCTGAAACCATGTTTGAAGCTGTGCTGTGCTTTACGCAGTTGGTTAACCTTTGTTAAAAAATGTGCCACACAGTGGATGTCGTGCTAATTTCCGCGCCCCTTTCATCCCTACCTCGATTAATCTGGTGAGAAGGGCAGTTTTAAAGTCATTTGTAAAAGAAACAACATGAAAGGCCTAGCTCCACAGGTATTTTGTCTTGTGACAAGTGTCCGGAAGCTGATGCCCCCTCTGCACACAAAAGCCTTGAATGAGAGGGCCAGATGTGACCGCCCCAGACAAAGGGACCATCCAAATGACAGAGCTGAGGCGGGGGTGCGTTTAGTGCCTCGAACGTGTAAATATTGGCGAGTTTAGCCTGCTATAAAACTCCTAAGGAAGGGCTACTGAGCTCAAATTAACAGATCCTGTATTGCAGGAAGTGCGACCATGTGTAAAATTAAAGACAGCTGTTGTAAAGAAAGGGGGTAGGGGCTGCGTTCCCATAAAATAGACCTTTGAAGGACATTCCGGGAGTGCCCTGGAGACAGCTGCATGTTTTCATGTTTGCATTTGCACATAAAATAATCAATGGTATTGTCTTCGAAGTTTAATGATGGGTAGCTCACGGAGACCGGAAGTGATCACTCCACCTTGCAGTCCTTTTGCCATTGTAACCGCATTCCGGTATTAAAAGCAGACAGAGGTCGCGCCATGATTCTGTATAGCGAATGTGACGTCAAATGAATGCGCTTTGCCCAAGGTGTGGACTAAGTATTGCTGAACAACAGGGTGGAGGGGCGCCGTTCCTGCTCCGTATTTTTAAATGCCCCATCCTACTGTTGCCTGCACGCGGCTAGGTCGAGTGCCTTAAAAGTAGAGCCAAGAACGCTCTGGCAGATTTTATTGAGCAGAGCAGAAGGCAAGCCAGCCCTATCGTGACTGCAAGACACTCAGACGTCCTTCAGATTAATTAAAGACGTAGCCTGAGCAACATCAGTAGCAAGTGAGAAAGGGGGAGGTAGAAACATTTAACACAAGGTCTCATTTCAAATGTAAAAATAAAAGAGACACAAGTTACATGATATGGCATAGAATGATAATAAACAAGACAGCAACAACAACAACATGATAATAACAACAACCGATTATTATCATTATCTATTATTAACGTCATTATTGATCAATAATAGCAATAATAATATCACTAATATGAAATGTGTTGATAATGATAACTATCACTAGTATTATTGTTGTTATTAATAGCATTATTATTATTGTTATTCATAATATTGTTTCTTTTATTGGTATTATACCACGTACAACAAAAACAACAGAGACGCCTGTCAGTGCAATAAGAAATTACCCATAATTAGTTAATATAAAATGGGCGTTCTTTAATGCACACAACAAGTATTACTATCACGCACAACAGACAGAATAAGCAATGCCAGCACGTGGACCACTTTTCAGTGCAAATGAAGACTTTCCATAATGAGAGCCACAGTTTCCTCTTGTCATCTCCAAAAGATCCCAGTTTAAAAAAAGTAACAATTAAAACAGTAAGTTTGTGTTTACATTTGTTTCTGGTGAGTTATTAGGCTTTCAGCGCTTGCCTGAATCTCTCCTCCATGGTACTAGAACAGGCACGCTTATCAAAAACATCTGACAAGAGCTCTACCTGGTTGCACAGGTGTTATTTCCATAGTATAAATATAATCACACTCAACCTTCTAATGGTCCTACTGCTCAGAAACTATAAATTTAAATGAACAAATATACATAAAATTGGAGTGCTTAGGAAGGCTCCCTAAAAATAATCACCTACATTTAAATTAACTCTTTACAATGTCAGTCCAAATTCTTATTCCAATCGTGAAACTTCTTCTTTCAGGTCCAGCCAATGCAACAAAATTGCTTGGGAAGCCAAATAAGTATTATTCCAAATTTGGCAATCACGAGATTCTTCTCATTGATTTCAATGTAATGCAGGAGCCAAGGCATGATATTTCAAAGAAAGCATTATTTTTTCTATACAAAATCCAACAGCAGCCGATTGAAAGCATTAAGTTCCTAACAGGGGCATCATGAGGGATTAGAACAATTATTGTCCTTCTCTCTTTTAGTGATGTCAAATCCCATCTAGACGGATCCTTATCGTTGACGAAAACAATTCATGTAGAGAGGATTTGGCGCCATTCTACTTGATGTAGAAGATCCCACTGGGGAACCAGTCACTCTATGCCTGCATTTTTATGGGATATCTCTATCCAGAAAAGCGTCACTAAAGAAGAGAAGAACAATCATTTTTCTAATCCCTGATGAAGTCCCTGTTAAGGACGAAATTCGTTGGCTGGGCTGCTGTTGGAGTTTGTAAAGAACGCGTTTTCTTTGAAATGTCATGCCTTGGCTCCAGCATTACATTGAAATCTATGAGAAGAATCTCGGTGTTTGAATGATCACTACTTGAAGCCAAATTTGGAATAATACTTACTTGGTTTCCCAAGCAATTTTTGTGCATTGGCTGGACCTGAAAGAAGAAGTTTCATAAATGGAATAAGAATTTGGACTGACTTTATATTGAGTTAATTTCAATTTAGATTACATTTTTTGTGACTTACTAAGCTACTTCCTTTTTACATATTTTTGTACATATTTTATCCCCACTTTTTAAAGCGATGGATCTCTAAAAATTAAAGAAAGGGAAATTTGCTTTCATGTTATTGAAGCACATGCACAGGAGTTTAAAAACCACTAAAAGTGATTAACTATCACTACATAGAAAGTTTCTTAAAAGAGAGGCTGCAATTCATTGATCTTCAGGAGATATAGCAAACGTTACTGAGTGCATCAAGGGGTATTTCTGATCACATTATCGAAGATAACAATCTTATTCAGAAACAAACGTCTTCTACCAAGTAAGTCCCTTTCCGTGAGATCTTGATTGAGTCTTGCTCCAGTACCAGGCTGGTCAGAGCTTGACCTGTAATATCATTATTGAATTTCTTGACAAATCTGCAGAAAGCTAAGAACAGAGAGGCGTGGCATGTTTTGGAATACTCCCTGACGACATCTTGCATCTACAGAGAGAAACAATCTTTCAATTTTTAGGTAATTCTTTCTGTGAAGGGGAGGAGTTAGTTGTGAGACAGCAACATGCCAAAAATTGAGCATGTAGAAAAACCAAGCGATGTGGACTGCAGGCCTCTCAGTTGCTTAGTGTCACATGCACTTTGGACTTCTCGCCAGCATGGTCAGGTTGGAGATGCATTTCATGTAAGCCACCGTTTATCCTTTGAAATTATGTTATTCCTTGACAAACAAACAAAGTAACATGCAGCTGATGCTACAATGCAAATGCCATTCAATATCAGTTCTCTACAGAGGAATTTAGGATATAAACATGCTAGAGGCTACATATGAAGTTGTAGGAACATCTTAACTGGGAATACATGCATGTAAAAAGGATCATACGCTGATCTGTGCAAAATTGTACATAGTAAACTCACTCATTTTGTGGTGTATGTATTGAATTCAATTAATACATACATGAATAACTTACGAGTGAAAGCAAATGATGTTCAATCAAACATGTTATATGAAGCAGGAGCACTAATAAAAACATATGCACAAAATGTATTACAACATTGCAGAGGCCAGGCTCTGCGTTATCACTATAGTACAGCATCACTACCTTACAAAAGCATTTCTTCCTGCACTTCAGATAACACATCTCTGTCACGTCATACAGGAAAACAACGAGGCCAGTTTTCACAAGGCCTCTTTAATGAGATCTAATCTCAATACACTTATGTAAACACTTGTGATCTGGGTAAAATGTTTTTCATAAACACTACACATGAAAAAAACTGCACATATATAAACCATACATGAAGATCCTCTGAAAGTTACATGCTATTACTGCCATTATTGAGGAAAGAGAAGGGCATTATGATCCACTCGACCCTTCACCTCTCTTGAGTCAAGACCCCTCCTCACAATCAACAATTTTAACTTACAGTGTATAACAAACACAGACACATGCATGCTTGCATGTTTCTGTAATACATGGATAGCTGCTTTAATTACTCGAAAAACAGTGGGTTCAAAACAGGGCTAATATCTTACCTACAAATTATTTCCTTGCATTATGGCTTTCATCCAAAGGTAGACCTAGCTTCAGTCGTCTTCATTTCCCTCCAGTTTAAAAACCTCCTAGAATGGCAGTGCATTTAAGATAATGACAATTCCAAAACAGTCTCCTAACCTTCACCATAGACCTTGACAACTTTGACAACCTTGACATTATTTAAACAGCATCTATTCATGGAAGGTATACTAAACATGAACATTTTAATTGCAATGAGGGCTCATGGTTAACACAACCATTAAGGCAACTGCTTCAGAAAGCTAGCAGTATCCGGGTCATTGTGATTTTATTTGTTGTGGCAGGTGGGGGGAGGGCAAGCAACAACAGAAAAAGAGCGGGTGGGTTGGAAGGATTGGCAAGCAATAACACAGAATGAGGCAGGGCTGGGGCAAGCAACAATGTGAGGATGTTTGGGGTCAAACAAAAATGTAGGGAGAGTGTGCAGGCAAAATCAAATGCTATGACACGTTAGCGGTGTTTGCATCAGAACACTTTTTTGTGATGGTAGTGGTCAAGCAAAAACGGAAGGAGGGAGGACAGGTGAGGCAAGCAATAATGGAGGGAGGCATGGTGGTTGAGAACCAGAAACAACAGACACATTCAAGAAGATATGCAGCAGAGGGGGAGAGAGAGGTACATGAGGGAGCCACCTGAAAACGAGAGATTCTGGGAGAGTACTCAAACACGAAGAAAAAAGTAGTACCTACAAAAGTGAGCAGTGGAAGGAAACAAGTAATGCATCCATGCTCCTGGGAAGGGGCAAACATACAAAGGGGAAGGAAGACTACAGCAACTGACCAATAAGACGCAAGCAAATGAGAGTGACAATGAAGTCAACCAATGGTAAGCAGTGGGCAGTCTTTAAGCCTCCTGAGAGAAAACAATAGGTCTTGAGGATAGAGAACAGATGCTGTCTAGGCAGGAACTTAAAAGCACTCACTCCCACAGACCGAATATACGTAGCAAAATATGCCTTCAATGAATCTCACTTTATGAAATACACAATTAAATATTTTCTTTTCTTTTAACTGCAGCCAACCAAAACTACTCAACTAAGTAACTAATTGTATTAAAATATCATTTTGAAAAAAACCCACCATTTTCATGTAGTCTGCATCAAGACACTTTTAATATAACAAATCTATAATGAGCATTATGAACCTGCACCAATGAAATAATCTCAATAGTTCTGTGACTTCAGCTGCAAGACAAGATTGCACCATAATTTATTGTAAACCAGTATTATCTATTCTTCATATAAGAAATAAGACACACAGGGAATAGCCTATAGCTCTATCTTGTATGTTCTATAAATATTATAGCTGATGGTCATGTCCTGTGCTGCCTATATACTGTACACCTGACGATGCTCGTTACGTCTTATGCCTTTTGTGTTTTGAAACTAAGGGTACAAGCATTGAATTAAAGTGTGCACTAAGAGCACTTTAAAAAGCGCTTGGCAACAAGTCATGTCCTGCAAGCCCTGTGTTTCTTGTATGGATAAAAAACACCACCAAATGTCTCCTCCTGTGCATGCTACATACAAGAGAGGGCTATAGTTCACACTGTGTATGGTACTTACAAGGGAGAGCTATAGATCACCCTATATATGTTACACACAAGTGAGGGCTATAACTCACTTTGTGTATGTTACATACAAGGGAGGGCTATAGCTCACCCTGTGTATGTTAAATACAAGTGAGGGCTGTAACTCACCCTGTGTATGTTACATACAAGTGAGGGCTATAGCTCACCCTGTATGTGCTATATACAAGTAAGGGCTATAGCTCACAGTGTATGCTACATACAAGTGAGGGCTGTAGCTCACTCTCTGTATGTTACACACAAGGTAGGGCTATAGCTCACATTGTATGTGCTTCATACAAGTAAGGGCTATAGCTCACCCTGTCTATGCTACACACAAGTGAGTGCTATAGCTCATCCTCTGTATGTTACATACAAGTGAGGGCTTTAGCTCACCCTGTATGTGCTACATACAAAGAAGGGCTATAGTTCACCCTGTGTATGCTACATACAAGTGAGGGCTATACATAGCTCACCCTCTGTATGTTACATACAAGTGAGGGCTATAACTCACTCTGTGTATGTTACATACAAGTAAGGGCTATAGCTCACCCTGTCTATGCTACATACAAATGAGGGCTATAGCTCACCCTCTGTATGTTACATACAAGTGAGGGCTTTAGCTCACCCTGTATGTGCTACATACAAGTAAGGGCTATAGTTCACCCCGTGTATGCTACATACAAATGAGGGCTCTACATAGCTCACCCTCGGTATGTTACATACCAGTGAGGGCTATAGCTCACCCTGTATGTGCACATACAAGTAAGGGCAATAGTTCACCCTGTGTATGCTATATAGAAGTGAGGGCTATAGCTCACCGTCTGTAGGTTACATGCAAGTGAGGGCTATCGCTCACCCTGTATGTGCTACTTACAAGTAAGGGTTATAGCTCACCCTGAGTTTTTTACATAAACACGAGGGCTAAAGGTCACCCTGTGGCTAGGGCTTGCAGAAAGCACCAATGCTGTAATTGGTCATGTCATCATTGATGCCATGTGTGTGACATATGTGGTGTCACATTTGAGATTAAGGAGAAGTGTTGAGATCTATGATTGTCTGTTGTCAAATGTTATACTGTTTAGGTTATGAATCATAATGACCCTTCAACCATTTTTTTCGAGTACATATGTATGGGGTTTTATAATCCAGGTAAGTATGTAATATTTGTAGAGGACTATACCAGCCCTGAGTGAAAATCTTTTCAGTTCATTTATTGGGTTCTGTGGTTATATGATTTGCCCAGTTCCTCGATTATCAACACCGTAAAGCGTTGTAATACTTTGTGGACACTGAATAAAGGACAGGGCATTTGGCTTTGCCTGTGTCAGATGTTTATGTTTGCAGTATCAGTAGTGTATGGACAGCTGCCATGCCCTGTGGTACCTGGATTCATTACATGCTCTTGGACCACACTCTGTATAAGATGTCCATGTCCAAAGAGCCTGAAAGGCATGACCGTTGCCACACTCCGCTGCCTCTGGTTATACTGTCTTTATCTATAGCCTGTACCACATATCAGTAACAACAGTTCCTGCAAGGAAGAGCATTGGGCATAGGGGGTGGCCCTTTACGATGCGCTGTGCCCACTATCCATGCACACAGTACTCAGTAGAATAGACCTTTAAAAATAGCCTCTGACACTATTAGTGCTCACACTAACTACAGGGCCTGTCTTTCATCCATGTCCTTCTGGTCCTGGGCACATGACATTACTTTTTGGCATGACAACTCAGTACACTGTACCTTGTAGGAAATGAAGGTAGATCCTGATTATCCCTGCGCTATTACCATAATGTAAATTATTTTGGGATAATTATACACTTATATCTAACTACTTCTTTTTTTATTAGTATTGTTGTAGAAACGTCCATCAATAGAGCATGCACCAGTAAACAGTGTTGTATGGCATTCATTTTCACGGGGGAATTCTCGCCTCAAAGCCCATGCTATTAAACATTTCTTAAATTGTGGAGGTTATGTACCAGTGCGTAATTTATTGAATAGTAGTCAAATCATTGGAAATGGTCTGAGAGCGCATCTGGTAAACATAAATAAAAATATAGACTTCTCTATACCCAATCCTGCATGACCGGCAATCACCAACAACAAAGATCTTACAATGACTAGCTGGAGTTTGCCATTACTGACCAGTTGGCCACTTCAACACAACACTGTTACATTAAAAAGTAACCACTGTAAATCTCAAAACACATTTACACAGTTCCATTGGAGTAGACTTCATACGATGCGATATTCATTACTAGGCTCATCTCCACTGCACTGAAAAATCTCAGAATAAAATGCAAGAAAAAGAATTGAGCAAGATTTTTTGGAAAAGCAATGAGATAGGTTGTAATGGTTTACCTGCGAGAAATGACTTGCAAGTGACTCCAGTTGTGTGTATCCCCAGTGGTACAGCCATTAACATGTTAATTGCCAAACACTTACATCACTGAATAGCTAAGTTTGAAAGTCAAACTCAAGGTCATCAATTATACGTGAACATGTTAAAAACACAGACACTTGTTGTTTTTCTCTGTTGTAAAACTGCTGTATTTGATTACTCAAGTAAAATTACAGTATCTCTGCGGTTAGTACGTATTAAATGTTTAAAAGAAACTGGACCCTTTTTCCTTTTAACTTTCTAAGAAAGTGCATGTAACAGTCCAAAGTTTGCAATATCTAATACAAAACAAGAAAACTGTTTCCTTAGTCAAGAAGTAGGGCTTGGTCTTGAAAGGAACATATGTACATTTTAATGCAAGTGAATATTTCTCATTTTATATACAGGAGCATCTACATGTTTGTCCCCCCAGAAGGTTGTTCAAGATGCCATACTTAGCAGCATTGTGAAATTCCAGCACATTTTCTATAATGGATATACCTACAAGGCAAATTATTACGTCTCAGTTTCAACTACCAAAACAACACTTTTGTATTATTCTCTAATAATCTGCGTGCGCGTTTCTGTACAGGAACATATTGACATTTAAGAGGACTCAAGAAAAAGGAGCACAGTACAAAGAACTGTCCAAAACGGAAATAAACATATTTCGATCTTCAAAAGGAGAAAAACTGTTTTAGTCTGAAAATAATAAAAAAGAAAAAATGAGCATCATGTACAGGTTCACACGGTTCAGTCCAAGCTCTCCAAATCAAGTCGTTAGTATCTGAAAATCAATTTCTGGAAGATTGAACAAGGGTTTCCCCAATTGATTGACATGTTCAGCAGATCAGAGTAAACATTTAAATACAGACTTGGATCAGAGATGCAAATGCATTCTCAAGACATTGAATCAACCCTGGAGTTCATATTAACTTGGGTATATAAAATAAGTTAATGCCAGAATGGGATCACCTAGCAGAACAAACTTGAAACTGCCATAAATGTTACAGCATGTTTACAGCAACTCTAGTTGATTAGTACATAGTTCAAATTACAAGGGGGCTGAAGTTATGCATGTGTCTGCAAAGCCAAGGAAATGTAACTAATAAATAAGGTCTCTAGTAACTCTACGAGTCACTCCTGGTACAAAACAAGTTTTTAATGTTGCACTTCATATACTGGAAAAAGCAACCGCGGGTTGCAGTATTTGCAGGAACGCCATTCATGAAGTGTGTTCTAATTTGTTATCATTTCTTTGTTGTCCTCTACAAAACGGGTGAATCGGAAGGTTGTCCCATTGTCATTGCCTGCCATCCTCTCCAGACCAGCTAGAGAGGCATTGGGTTCAGAATTCTGGAGCTTCTCCAGGCTTCCTGTTAAGCCACTAATGGGTGAATTGCCACCATTGCCCAAGCTGCCAGAAAGTGAGGGGATGCCTCCATTCTGTATGACAGAGATCTCATTGGTCTTCATGGCCAGTCCGTTGGAGAGAGCTGCTGCGTACTGATTCCAGAAACTCGATGGGTCTCCATTCCCTGACCTGGAGATCAGGTCTTTCTGAAAGATGTCTGGAAACTTGACTGCATTGCCTCCCAGAAAAGTCATAGGTCCATCTACAGAAAGTCGTCGCCCTCGCCGTGCAGGAGTGCTGTTCCACATATGCGTCCCCATGTGAACCTGAACGAAAATAAATGGAGTCAAATAAGTGACGGCCATATGTCACAGGACTGAATAAGGAATCAAGAGTATTAAAAAAGGCATTCATACATTGGATGGACCATCCTTATCAGTCATTATTAGTTTTTGCTGTTGAAAGTGCACACATGTTGGCTTTACTGTAATTCATGTTGTTAAACCGAATATGCTGCTTCCCGTACTAATAATAAAGATCATGTTATTTACAAGAGCAATGCGACCTTTTATTGGCTGTAGGAGGTCGGTATAAAGTTCTTCTTTTCACTTTTACAGATCGGATAGCCATTTGCAGAGGGAGAATTGCTATGTCCACTTCCATTGCATTGGCGAGTATTGTATTTGACACCTTTCACCCTAAACCTATCCTTTGCAGACAGGAATAAAGTGTCCTTTCCTGGTAGCTCATCTGACGGCCAGGACTATAGACAGAATGGCCTGAAAGTAATTATTCATCTTGCATTAAGGATAGCAATCCCTAGAGAAATGATTCTCCTGTTGAAAGTGACCAAATGGAGTTGGAAAACTAAAGTGTTTCCTATGCTGTAATGTGATCTATAGGGGCAATGCTTGTTATAGAATCCTGGATAGCCAAAACAAACTACGCTTCTTTGTTTGTAGGGCACAAAGAGATTTATTGTACATTATAAATATTTACTGACTTCGTGCATGATAAAATACTTTCCGATAGCATATTGCTTGTATGACAGTGAAAATGTGGACTGATCTGGAGGTTTCATTGTTACCTTGGTCTGTTCTATGGGGATTTGCTAAGTACAGAAACCTTTAAATAACTAAGCAGTGCGTTGATTCATACTAAATAGTGAGTAATATGAACACCTGATCAGTCGCTAATGGCTTACACAAATCAGACTACATTGATTTATTTTACACAGGTGTTATCTTGCATAAGTCCTTATTAGTGGAGTATGCGTATTTTGTGTATTTTTTGTTAGACACCAGTTTACACTTTAAGCATAATTTTCACTTGTGGGAGACACGTTCAAGCGGATGGTAGCTATAACTGGCAACTTAACCATGTCACTTTAGAAAATGCACAAAAAATACATAGAACAAATATTGTGTGACTTTTTTTCTGCAAAAGCATACCTCGTGTACAATTTAAATGCAGATCATTACCTTGCCTAATTGTTATACGCACAATTTCTGGGAAATAACATATTACACATAGAAAAACTAGGCGATTTCCCCATCCTAGGAAAAAAAAAATCGGTTAATTTGCACTAGTGTGATAATTAGCACTCTAGTGACCAATAGTTCTGTTTGTATCATTCAATACTGTTTATAGCAGTAAAGAATCTTTGCTTAGAAATTGTCTTTGTAGATAAAATATAAATAATGTTTTATTGATGCTGCAAAACAATACTGCAAAACTGAACAACAATACACAATCGAATGTGGTACTGATAACCCCTTGGATAGAAAATAGCACCACCAAGCTAATTCTGAAATTCACCTCATTCTTTGCTATATAAGGCAACATTTGTTCTTATTGTGGGTTCAAAAAGGATATTATTTCTAAGCAAAGTGCCATACTGGGGAAGCTTCTTTCCTCTGAAAAACAAGAGATTTAATTGGTGTGCTGAAAGTATTGGTGATTCAATCGATTAGGCCCTAACCCAACTGGTACCTACTGAATAATGTTTGTAGGAGCTATGGTGAACTGTTGTAAATGGTCTTGAAAGCCAGTTGTATTTAGGCCCCAATGGAGGAAGACTGAACTTGTCTCACATTAGGGGAGGAGTTGGACAATTTATTTCTCCTTTAACCCAGTGGACACATGGCATGGCTCTCATTTTCAATTACAATGACATGAAAGTGACAGAATGAGGTTGTTTTCAATCAGTACTTTATAAATAATTCAACAGATCATTATAAAATTCAAAATTGAGTCATATAAAAAGTTACCATCAAGTGATTTGCAAGTATTATAGTACCCAGATCCTCCTACTCCAACTACCTACTGAAATAGCAGTTTTCCTCTATGGTAAATACGCTTGCCACTAGCTCAAGTACAAAGTAACATTCCATCGACCACTGCCAAGTGCTTGTGCTGGAAAAATCTGTATCATGCTATGATTTCAGAAAAAGAAAACTACTTCATGTTTGAAAAGTCTGCTTGTTTTAATTTTTTCTGGTGGCAGTTCAACCTGGGGTCATAACTTCAAACATCTGGAAAAAGATGCACAAACCTTGATGTGGGTCAACATGACACACAGCCTTTGGTCAAAAGATTATGTTCATTTGGCTCAGCACCAGGCTTCATAAATCTACTTATGTAAATATTGTCAAAGCCACAAAATACAAATCCGGCAGAAATAATGCACTGGCCAAACTTAAACGCACTTGTTGTGTGTTCAGTGTATCACCAATTTATTTTCTATGGTTTCTCGAAGAGATGGGCGTGTGTTGTGATACATAAGGGCAGTGTAATCTCTTCCTCATAGACTATAATATTGTTAGTTACCAGACGAATAAAATAACAAAAAAAGAACCGTAAAACATACAGCATTTTAATGTACTGAATTATTTGTAGGATGGCTATTTTATGTATCACCTCCCACGACAGACTACTAGAGTTTGATACCAAATTCAGGGAGAACCTATAAATAGGTGCACACAAATCCATCTGTTTTACATGACAGAACTCGAGCAGTATTTGCAATGGAGAGGCGAGGTACAGGGGATAAATTGGGATTAGAGAATCACATGGAAAATATGTTTTCATAAGTCTTCTGAAAGGCGAGCACAGTTACATAGGGTAAGGGATAGCTGGGACGCTGTTGGTAAGGTGTCTTTTTCCCATTCCTAAATTAGAATTAACTCTGTGACGAAGTCTCCTCTTTCAGGAAACACTAGGAGAATGATAGAGTCGCTAGAGATGGGGCAAGACAGATCACAGTATTTTAATTGTCTCTAACTGAGGGTAATCAAAACAAAATGAACATTTGTTTTCTTTTTCTGTACAAAAAGACAGACTGTCCCTTACAGCACAGTGTGATTTTATCTCTTTCCAAGCTTTAATCGACACATAATATATTAGCGATCAACTGACATCTTGCACTCTTAAAGTCCTTTGCTCCATGCATATGTGCACCCTTCCATTTTCATATTCATTTTGTAGATGTGTGCATGCTTAATGTCATAAGAGTGCCCAAGAGTCACTACGCTTATGCACCTACAAAATGATGCAGTTAAAGCAGTATGGGTGACCTTTTTATTCATTTATATATCTGAGATGGGGGGAAAAAAAAGAAGCAGTGCAAAAGTACTTTTTTTAAAACAGAGGCAGCAATTGGATATCTGATCCCCACCAAAATATTTAATATAAAAAAGAGGGGGATTTGAAGGGGACAATGCAGAAGCCAGTGGAGTCAAGGGGAGTGGGAAGAGTTGAAGTAGCACACGAGAAAGAGCAACATGGGGTCACACAAGTGAGCAAGCACCCCAGATTGTGGAGGAGGCAGGGAGATTGTCAGGTGAGAGAAGAGCACGAGAGTGATAGCTCAAAGCACGGTGGAGACCACAACAAAGAGCATGGTGGTTAGTTATTGGCAGAGGCAAGAGAGCGCTTAACCAAAATGGGGAAAAAGTAGTTCCCGAAAAGTGAGTAGTGGAAGAAAATAAAACAGCCAGTCAGCAAAATAGAAAAGAGGCTATCTTCCGGGGAAAGAAGAAACACAAGATAGAAGAAAATAAGCGAGTAAATAAAGCCAACCAACGGTAAGCAATGAGCGGGCTATAAGCACCTGTAAGTTCTTGGTAAGCCCACAATTAATATTTTACACCCAGACAGCTTGTGCTGTGTAGCAAGCTTGACTTAAAAATGCATCCATGCTGCTTTCACCATGATCTGTTAACATTACCAACTCACAACTAAAAACGCAGCTTTTATGGAACTTTCAACTCTTACACAACTATGTCGATGCATCCAATAATAATGATAATAAATGACATATGTTACAGTAAACGTCCAAGTATTTTATGAATAGTTCCTTCTGTAAAAGAGCCACGCATTTTTCAATACATAACGTTGCTTCAATAAGTTATTGAAGAAATGCAAATAAATCAACTAAAGCCACTGGGCTGAATCCACCATCTAATAGTCTAATTCATTTCTCAGTCGCAAAACCACATGTCCCTACTGTACATAGATTGTGGCATTGAAAGACATACAAATAGCTGTGCTCGTTTAAAAGGAACTATTCAAGACTCATTGTTTAAACAGTGAGCAGCAAGGTTCTCACAGTTAAAGCAATATACAGGATTTATTTTCAGATACATAAAAGTATCAATGTACATTAAACATCTTTTTCTTGGCCCCTCATGGAGCCAAAATGCTTTTTTATCGATGGGGTTGGGAAACTGGTGTAAAAAGCCAAAGGATGCAAAGGGAATAAAAGCATATCCATCAGTGATTGCTAAAGTCGCCTAACTCTTGCCTTACAAAGAATCCAACTATAATAAACACAAAATATGCCCAGTGACAGGCACTTTCCGAGATCGACTGTTTTACCTAAATCAAAAATTGCCTAACCCTCAAACAAGATAAAGTAGGAGGGTAAAAAGGGAAGAGAAAAGTCCCTCATTCATCCCACACTGATTCCAAATGTGAATCCAGCTGTTAATAGGCGGAAGAAGTAGAAGGCTGCCCTGCCAACAAATCCTGCTAGAACACACAAGTCAATCATTCAGTGCCACAGATATGGCCTGGAATGAATAGCTGCACCGTAAAAATGTTCCTATATTTACATTTACATTTGCACTTAGTCATTTATAGCGAAGAAGCCCGGATGAGTGGTTTCCAATCTAACATTAGATTGTGCTTTTGAGACTATGGGCCTTATTTAGAGTTTGGCAGAGCAGGAGCCCGGGTGAAAATCAGTGGTGCTGCCACACCACCAAACTCACGGCTCGCCCACCTCATTTAGTGGTAGGCGAAGTGCCAGGATTCCTGTGGCAGAGACTAAGCTGTCTTTTCAGCGATGGCCCACCACAACGCCACAGGTCAATGGGTGTTGGAACACCTGCCTTACTTAAGCCGGGCCTTCCGATGACATTTATCCAAATGGAAAGCACTAGGAAAGACCTGATGGTCCCTAACTTCAAACAATGAAAATCCCCCACCCCCCCACCCCCCTCATCCCCCACCCCCGCATACTTGGAGAAGTCTCCCCATTAGTCAGGGAGATTTTTAAACTGTCATAAACAAACTACCCCTCCTTCTAGGCTTATCACATATGAACAAATAATTGCTGAGGAGGTCCAAAACAACATGAAAACTTCTCTGCCTTCTGAGAAACTGCTGTAGTTGCTTGAAGTCAGTGCTATTCCCTTCTAGGCAGGCAGAGATCTAACAATATGGTGGTTGGTCCTACAGCAGGGGCATCCACATATCCTCTTCTAACCTGGAAGGCTGTCTACTCTGCAAAGTCAGGGATATTTACTTTGAGTCAGTCAGAGTAAGTAGGTGCATGTCCAAGATGGGGGGAAAAGTGAGCACTTTCATGCATAAAAGGAGACTTCTTAGCAAAAAGTTAACTGTGCCAGTGCACAATTTGGCATGGTTTAATCATGCGGATTGTAAACCTTGTTGAAAATTCACACGTATTTTATGCCTAATGGGAAGTCCGCATACGTACATTTTACAAATTGGAGGACTGCCGAACATTTAAGCTGCCATAAGTAATCCTAGAATTCTTTTTAACCCAATAAAATTAGGCAATCTACGTTAAGTGTAGGTGTAAATCTGCTGGTGTACATTTTTTATTTTGCTTGTGAGAATTTGTAAATTGGACCCTCTGTATTTATTACTGATACTTCTATAGTGCGTTTTAAAAGCTGAAATGTTAATGATCTGGTGTGGAAAAGCATATGTAAGTACCTACCAGTTATGGCCAATGAATAATTATTTTCCACTGCGTTCTTGTGTGTTTGGTTTTGTTGCTCTTTTTTACTCACCATAACATGGCCCTTCTTTAATTATATCTAAATAATTGAAGAGGTGATTCTGAATCATCCCCGTACCCTTGGCTTAGAGACCAAGGGACCTTCTACAAACAATTAACTGATTTAAAGGAATTCAGGGAGTCATTTAGGCCCTTGCAGGCAATACTTCATTCCGCCAGGCCTTAAGAGGGATGTACTCTGCTGCCATAGTAGACTGCAGCCCACCATATCTAGAGGTCTCTGCCTCCCTGACAGAGATGTGTAAGCCTTCAGAATAGTCAGAGTGGCTTCTTTGAAAGCACTCAAAGTTTGCTGAGCAGCCGTCATGTTTCATGTGGCGGGCCTTTCAGCTACATTTTTTGTTTTAAGTGGGAGGTTTTTTTTTTAAAACAGAAAAACAATTGACCCTGACACGCTGGGAGTTTCTTTTAGGGAGTTGGATACATTTTATATCTGTTTGTGACAGTCACGCTTTTCCTGGCAGTCCTGAACAGACAAAAATGTACATTAGAACATCTTCTCTAAATAGGGCAGATGGTTTGAGGCATACATACCGATAGCCATGAGTCTGTCAGGCCATCAGTGTAAGATTTCTACCAGAGGAGGTGGAATCATGGCGCTATACCTGACTTCAAAAAGATCAGGTGGGCCCTCAGTGTGGCACGCATCGTACTCCACCATGTTTGTGGCAGAGTACCCTCTCCGCCAAACTCTAAATGAGAACCCTAGCCCTTAGGTATATTGAAGATCATTTATAGATCTCACTTGACATTACACTTGATATTTTGTCTGCAGTTATTACAAAAATAAGAACATTAAATATTAGACATCCTTTTTCATTGGTGGAGGGGGACGTTAATTTTGGCAACAAAAGGTCACACCAATGTGCTTACAAGTAATTAATATTAGCACCATTCAGGTTTTAAGTGTTTTATTTTTATTGTTGTCGCCGTCATTGTCATCATCTTCAGTGGCTTTATTAGTATTGTTAGTAACAGCAATATTAATACTATCACATTATCGTCATTGATAGCAGTAGTATTGTCATTATTTTGTCATCATCCTCTTTAGTGGTTTGAAATGCACATGTGACAACAGGAAGCTATCATTACCCAGCTTGCTGTGTGTCCCGGGAAGCTTTCCCTTCCCGGGACACACAGCAAGCTGGGTAATGATAGCTTCCTGTTTGTAAAGGTTTTTAAATTATGTTTGCCCGCCAAATCAACTAACCGTGATCAAGGTAGTATAGAGCTACTGAAACGCGTTGGTTAAACCTGTGCGGAGACTACGTAATGGATTGAAAAATAAATTAAAACTTTAAAAAGGAAAAAACGAGGCTGGAGTTTGCGGCTCTTTCTTGTTTCCGATGGAGACTGTTTGTTGAAATTATCGGCGGTTTGGTTCTACCGCGAGAGTAAAGTTTAGCTCTCCAATTGTCAAAATTCAGTACTAACAATGCAGAACTATTTTTATGGTCAATCTGTGAAGCCATCCAAAATATATATTTGCTCCTAAAATTCATCAGTTGTATCCCTTAAATTGTCTACACTTGTTTTAGGTATTACATTATCATGACACCAAAATATAGATTAAAAACATTTCTCAAATTGTAATTCCACCATGGAAGCAAAGATCTGAGAGGATACTCTTTATTGCGGATTTAGGGCACGAGTGCAAGGTAGGGAAATGGAAATGATGAGCACTAGGCTCAAGCTACTAGCCAGGAGCAAAACCTTGAAATCAAGTCACCGACCATGGGTAGACTTGTACCAAAATAAGCGGGTATTTCCTGGAACTTTGCAGCAGGCTCAGTCCAATAGTATTCAATTATATTGCACTGCGTGCACATATGTTCTCTTTACCATACAAGGAGGTCCAGACTACAGGTTTGCCTGAATGTAACATCTAGGGTTATGGCAAACTGACACCCATTTGCTGTCCAGAGAAGTGTTTACAAACAGCAAGATGTACACATTAAACATACATTTCCTTCCAGGTAGACACCACTTTGAATGATGGGAAAAAGGCCAGAATCTAGCCTCTGCCAGGTATGTCAGCTAACGTGCCCCTACCATTACAGTGTCAGAGGCTATGGGCATCCAACTGCCTACGCTGGAGTCTGTCAGATGGAGGGAAAGAAACATTCAGAGGCAGAAAGCCATGCTACTTCACAAAAGCACTTTATGTTAATCTGGAGGTAACGCAAGGTGCCCACAATGTAAACAAAAAAAGAGGAGCTATCAGACCATGTTAGGAAGAAGCTAAAGACTCTCCCATGTCAATGGTTGACCACACGGATGAAGGAGCATCAAAAGAGTGGTGTTTGATCACATAAGTTCTTGTGGGGGTAGTCCCATTGACAAAGCGACCACAATGAATGCAATTCCAGAAACTAAGCCCATCGACTGCAGCTACAGAAAAGATAAATCAACTAAAAGACCTATTGATTTCTTGAAACCCAAATACAGAGGATATATTCGCATGCCTAATAAAAGGAATTTTAACACAGGTCAGGACAGGCATATTACTGAGCAGCCAAACTTCCCAAAAATATGGGATATTTTAATTCACACCTCCTGCACTGTACTGTGGCTGGATTACTAGAAGATGTCAGACAAATCTACTCTATGATGGGGTATCTTAAGAACAAATAGCTCAGTTTGCACAATGACACCTATAAATAACCAATGGCCTGGAGAAACTGTCACTTCCCGATTCACATCAGGAAGCAGGTAACAATCGAGCTTAAGAAGTGGGAAGATGCAGACTTCATAGACAATGTGAAAGACTTCAGCCAGTGGGTGTCGCTGATAGACATCACAGAAACGCCCAGCAGGCTAGCCAAGAAGACTAAGCCAAGAAGAAACCTGATTTGACAGCAGGACTCCCAACTAGCCTGACGGACCTTTCCCCACGATTGACAACACCACGGCAGATCTTTATGAAGCCAAGTGATTCTCAGAAGCACAGTTTTAAATTATGGCAGAACCTGCTGCAACAGCACAGAGTTGAGATATATTACAATTGCCTCCATACATGTGGAAATTAGAAGATCTTGGTAGTTTAGTTTTGGCTTATATATCCAGGAGATTCTGGTGTATCTGAGTTGCTCAATGTCATTTACAATATTCGTATGGGTCTCAACCGAGCAGCAAGACTGTGAGCAAATAAATATGCAACACTTTTAAGAATTTCGAAGAAAGTGAATGAGCCTGTACTGAGGCAAATGTTGGAATTATTTGGCTACATGTTCAGACAGGTGGCAGCTTGCCAGACCAGAGCTAAATTCCCAACAACATGTCTAGAATCATCTAGTACACGTCTAGAATGAGAGGTTAATTTGGGATCACTACCTAATGGGATTGGTCCATCACAAACTGAATAAAAGTAACTGATCCCCTGAGGGAGCATCTTAGGCAAATACATGAATAGATATGGATAACAGAGCAAGAGAACTTTCAGACAACAAATAATTCTCACCTTCGGACTACATATTGCCAAGTTTTGAACCCCTCACAACCAGGAAACTGACATGTGTGGTGGCACATTCATGGGCCTACTGAACGACTCAGGCACTAGAAGCATTATGATACAGACATACTATGTGTGCATTGCGTTGTGAGGCATTTTCTCAGTTCTCTCTCTCTCTCTTTTTTTTTAGCTTTTACGGATGATGTACAGCATCACCAGACAGAACTAGCAAAGCCAATATGTCTCAAAGGTGAGACTTATTAGTGTTGATAATGCCTATTTGAGTAACTTTTGGTTTGTTTGAGCTAGAAACTCATTTATTTTGTTGAAATCTCTAAACTGAGCAATAGATGTTGAAACTGTTACAATTGAGGAAAATTATATAATTATGAGGAAAATGAGGCAGAATCGCATAATTCCAGTGGTGGGTGATAATGACCTCCATTCACCAGCAACCACTCTATATTTCCTGTCAGGAAACTCCCAAAAATTAAAAACAAATGTCCTAGAGAGGTGGGGATCATATGTTCTATGCCAGCTGCCAAATAATTATATTTTTGAGTCATATAAACAGGGTAATCCCATTTAATGTACTATTGAGAAGTTACAGATTGTGTTCTGTAGCTTTTCTTTATTTTTTAGGAACTGTACCATGCTAAGAACTCTTGCCTTTCCTTTATCACAGTGTTCTTCAAACTTTTTCATGCTGGGTCAGTCCTTGAGTAAACAAGCGTTGGCAAAACCAATAGGTCTTGTCTTTAATATGCGTGCACCCAGCTACAGGCTTTGCCAGTGTACGGTTGCTTTGGCATACTGTATGGGCCTAATTATTCCAAAATAGCAGTGCATATGTACATGAGTGTGGACAGAAGGAAGGCCATCTTAGTGTTTTTTTTGTGTGAATATATCATAGAAAATACATCAAAGATGGCCACTGCAAATGGTCATGCATGCAAATGCACCAGCGGCTATCATGCATTTACATTTGTTACAGTTAGACAAACAAAATGCAAGCTATCCACCCATACATCAGCAAGACGACAAAAAGAAAGGGATATCTTCTTGGGAAAGTTAATAAATGTTGATGTTTATTATTTACCTATTAATTTCTCAAAAGAGCATTTCATCCATTTCAATTATGTTTTCTACTTTTTTTTAAAACACCCTTTGCAACATACATTGGTAAACTGACAGAAGAAGCCTCATTCCTTAGCTATGCCAGAACTTCATATCCTCTTACAAACTGGTTCACATCCCCCCAGGAGTGGCCATCCCCCAGTTTGAAGACACATTATTTACCAGCTTCCATCACTCCACCACCCCTCCCCCACTCCATCCACTGTCATTTGTTGTGTAGTGCATGCAATGTTAACAATATAGGACCTTGGACCAAAAGTCACGTTGACATTATTACATTAATTGAAAACTCATCTCAATTAATCCAATGGACATTTGGAGTGGTGTATTACTGCCGCCTACCCTCATTCAGGTGTTATGGCTTCATATACTTTTAATTAAATGCTTTTGAAAAATGTGTTAAAGGTTATTAGGAGAGACTTGAATGTCAGCTACCCCATTTCTTGTGATTTTGATATATGGCTATATTCCAGCATAGTTTTATGGTAGATGTTTCTGGAAAACAGTAACATATCTAGTTAGCAAGGATGATCCCAAAGACCAGACATAAGCTAAACACAACTTGAGCAACACAGTTGAGAATTAATAAGTAAAAAATATACTAGCACCAGTACTTTAATGCTTCACACTATATCTTGCACTCAGTGATGAGACTTTATATCTTCTGTTGAGAAGTAAAGCTACCACTGGACAGCGCCTAGTGATTAATTATTTTGTTTGCACGGGTGAAGGTGCTGTTAGCAATACTTATTTAGTTAGTACGTGTTCAATATTCCAAAGGTGTGTGTATATCTAATATAAATCTAATATACTAGTGTTACAAAGTGTCCTCATTAAACTGAAAAGTGAAATCTGTTACGTGTTTCAGCACAAATTTTTATTTTTATTAATAAATTGCATGTACTAAAATGATCTCATCAACAAAAGCAGTAACCCACTTAACTATGTACATTATAAACACTTTTGTGATCTGCATGGTAACGTGCCTTGCAATAGGCATATTAACCCTCTGCACTACTTTATGAGTCAAAATTTCCACAAGACAAAACTCAATCTGCAGGTCCATTAATCACCAGGGTTTTCTTGACATTTGTATTGGTGCCTGAAAATTTCTGGAGGAAAGGAACGAGGCAGTAGGTGCTTTAAATTCACTATATAAGTGACAACACAGTGCTCCCCTGAAAGTTAACGCCTGGTGCAGTTGCACCAATCACACTGCCATAGTGCTGGGCAGGCTCAGGCAAAGTTGAGCTGTGGTGTGAATATGTGTAGAAGGAAGGGAGCGTATGAGTCTCACACAAAATGTACATTTGATGTGAAGAGTGCCATGTTGTCAGAAGGTTGGCCTTTGGTTCTCTAGTGGTTGAAACCCGTGCAAACAGAGTACACAAGGGGGTGTAGGATTTGAGCATGGGTTTGAAGAGGTAGCACATGCAGGGTAGAGATGCTCACTTTGAGGATTCAGACAAAAGTTGTTTTGATAACAGGAACTCGCCAATGGGTTGACCTTTTGCATTATTGTGGCTATTGAGAAATTAATGACACATGCTAGAGAGGTGGGTGCATAATTTCTTTAGGCGAAACAAAATACAATGTTTATTGAAAGGAAAACACAGAAAAGCAGAGAGGACAGAAGTGAGGGAAGAAGGGTGCAAAGAGAGGTAATGCAAGCTGGCTGTCCACTCGGTGCTGCTAAGTGGCTGCCTCCAACCTCTATAGTAGCCAGGGCAAGGAGGATACCATTGGTAAGGGTAGAAATGAGATGGAAGAAGCAAGTGTTCCATTACATACTGTACAGAAAATTATCTTTAAATACTCTAAGTAAGCAAATGGGCATGTTTGCATAATATACTTAGGGCTCCCTATTTTCCGTGTTTAGAGATAAATACAGACAGAAAACAATTTATTTTCTTGTCTGTATTTATTTTTTTATGTGGATAAAAACGGAAATTGGGTGCATTTTGAGTGATGCTAAATACACTTTGCCATTATTGTCAGGCCAGTAACTGTGTGGATTGATAGGTAAGGGTGTTAAAAAAAGTAATTTTAGTAAAGAGGCTTAAACAGCAGTAGATATGCACAAGGCTGATAATGAAATGTCCATATTTTCATATAAGTGCATTGATTTATCTTCTGCGGGTGTTCATATCACTGAAACCTGGCAGGCATTCAAGCATGACGGCATATTTAAATAAATGTGGAAATACCAGTTTCAGATTTATGTTTTTCACAAAACCCATAATAAATATTGATAAATACAGATAAAGTTGATCAAGAATAAATATGGATAAATATAGACGGAAATGTCAAAACAATAAACACCATAAAACCGGCAACCCTAACTGTACTTTAATGACTAAAAGTCAGAATAGTTTTTCCTAGGGGTTATAGTAGAGGAAGGGTTGAACCAATAGTTCATACTTTTTTCTACCTACAGCTAGGGCTTCTGGAAATATGTGGCAAGGGAGGCCCAAATTATGCAGCACAGTTGAGTAAATTATGTGCCAAAAAGTCAACTTGTGTGGCATAATGAGCCACATTTTGCGAATGTATTACTTAATTATTTTTACAGTTGTTAACACTGCCGGTTGCACATAATTCATACCAGTTTTACACCCAAATATAGCAATAAGCTAAAGAAAGGTGACTATCAACCTTTGAAAATGGCGTTGAACTGCGCAGGAACAAGGTGTTGCTGTGTTTTTGAGTAACTTTTGCACTGATAGAGCTAGAAAAAATGTTGGTGAAAATCCGATGATTATGCAGCAGATGATAGATTATATGAAAAGTGGAGAAAATCTAAAATCATGCAAAAATGCTGCGGCTGCACAATTGCATAATTCCAGTGGCCCTGCCTATAGTGTATTTCTCCTTGTCAGCAATGTACTTTAATACCCCAATTTTTCTATTTTTCAGAGACAAAAGTTGCCTAAAGCAAGCAAGCGTTTAACATATGGTGAAAATGAGGACTCTTCAACTACAAGCAAGGTGGAAGGAAGTCTTTTGTACGTTACACGTGCATAAGTATTCAGTGAAATATTCCTTAAATATCAGAAACTGATTCAAGATGGCAGGTGGGGTTTTTTATAAAATATGTGCCAGGGATCAAGCCCGTCAAATTACACGAGTGACAACCAACTGTTCCGAGTTCTTCACGTTTTGCGTAGAATCATGGGTCGACTTCCAAAAGTTGACTGTCTCCATAATAGACTGTCTCTTGTTTTACTTAGTATACATTAGGAGGGACATAGTATGCGTTTGACGATGATAACACAACTATCGCTAGAGAGCAAAATAATAGCCTAGCCACAGTAAATGATGTGCTTTGGCACCTGCCCTATTTATAACAATAAAATTCAGCCCTTATGGGGTGATGGTGGCTGGAAAGAGAGAGGTGAATGGAGAAAGGAAACTTGTACTTGTCTACATTTTAAAATAATATAATACTCTTCCTTGTAAATTTTAATGGGCGGGGCACATCATTTGGAATAGCAGTTAGGCTTGCTTTAAATACCAAGGTGCATGTAGATATTGTATTAACTATAGTATTTGCACAGAGGGGTATTCATTTCTGTTTATCTGTATTTTTATCTGGATAGTGTTCTAAACTGCAAAGTGGAGCGCATTTATCGGTATGAGATTCACGCGCTTGGAATTTTCCTGCTGGACTGTGCAGTGGGTGAGGAACCTCAGGATGAAACAGTATAGTTTGGTATATCAGCCAATCAACTCTACTCTTAGTGATCATGCTGCTTAGGTGTACCGGATTTGCGCTTGTTGTGTATAACTGCCTTAAACACCCCGCCTTCCCTACGGTGCCCCTAAACTCTACTACTGTGGATGGAGACAGGATGGGTGCAGAAGGAGCAAAAGGAAAGGAGGGACGTCACACGTAGACAACATTTAATAAACTTAAGTGTTACACAGAATATTATCAGTGAGAGCTAAACAAGGCATATTTTACCAATTGAACTGCCCCTAATGGACCAGGTTGAAGTCAGTGGAAAGTTACTGCCCATAGTGGTGGCACCAAGAATCAACATAGGCAACTTCAAATGTATAGGAGCTATATCATGGACCCTAGGAGATGGCCATCGTAGTCTACAAAGCAGTAGAGGGCAGACATACTACCTATTTGCATCAGAAAAGTGACACAAGCCAGTGCAAAGTGTGGATTTTGGATTTCATTTCCACTTTAAAACTTTGTTTCTGCTAGAAAGTAGCCTTAAAGTAACTAAAAAGTAGTTCTGATTTACATTACTTTTCATTAAGGGGACGTACCATGGGTGGTACATGGGCATTCCCAATCTACCACCCATGAGTCTTGACGCAAAGTCCTTTCTACTAACATTTGTAGACAGGACCATGTGGCAAACAATAACACCTCTCTGAGGTAGTGTTAACTTGACGGAATTGTTTTATTTCTATAGAAGTTTTCAACTTTGCATGAGTGCAGCAATTTACATCAGACATACAATGTGTGAAAAGTGTTAAACTAAGTCTAAGCTTTGTATTTTGCACTGGAAGGACAGCCTTTCAGTGCAAAGCCTATACTTGACGCATCCTTACTCTATTGTGCAAGGGTGCATGCAATTGTGCATGCAACAGCATAGGTGCAGAGGAAAACAGCACTGTATCTTAGAGGACATGGCCCTGTTCGGTTCTCTCCTTTTCATGCAATGCAGCACAGAAACTTTGGTTGCTGTGCTGCGTTGCATAAAAGGTAAGGAAATCTGACCTTAAATGTTGCAGAACCTTGCACTCTGTGGGAATCCTTTAGGGGTGCCTTGTCCTAGTCAGCACAGTTTTAGAACCACTAGTTAACATACACATACCGGGTGTTCAGTGGCTTAATGAGGTTTGTGATGTGTGCAGTAGCACCTTTTGTGCAACTATTTACTACAGAACCAACAAACAGAACACATTTTATTTTGCTAGTCTTGAATACGTTTCATTGATTGGCAGAGGTACCCCTTCAGCTTTCTTCGCTTCTTTGTTATTTTTGTAATTGATTTTGTTTCATATTCTATGCCTCATTTTCCAGAAATACGCACAATTGAATGGCACTCATGGATAAGGGGGAAAAAAAGGATAATTTGCAAAAATAAATTGTTTCTTTAAGGTCGATATGTTCGCCAGCATCTAGTTAGCCACACAACACTACGGATGTAGGGAAGCCTAGAGTTTAATGTGAATAGTTCAGTGCATGCGCACAAACATTTCCAAGTGGATAATTACAATTATACCTACTGCGTAAATGTGTCAAAAGATCAAAATAGGCGAGGGCTCAATTCACCACCGTCGATGCCCTCTCGAAGGAAGGCATGGGGTTTGCACATTGTCCTTGTTGAGTTTCCCCGGGAGTGCGGACCTACTGCAATTTGTTAGCTGACAAAAGAGCAGCTCCACAAGAGGCCGAGAGGTCAGCCCTGGGCGCCGCCATTTTGAATGCCAATTATTAACCGCTCGAGGAGAAGGGAGAATTTAAGGCAATTTTGCCCAACTAATTTAAACGTACACAGTAAGCTGGTCACCCCCCACCTAGTTCGAGGGTAATATTTCATAAAGAAGACGTATACTGATGCCACATTTGGTAGCTGAGTTTGTCCAACACTAACGACGAGGCAGGATGCAATCAGATGCGTTATTTGATCTTGGCATCACCATGCTACCCAAAATGCTCCAGTAATAGGTTGATGGATCTGTCTCTCGGCTGCCAACGACAATGTAGTGGGTGTGCAACAGCTGTACTCGGGCATATGGAACGAGATGGCTATTGCACCGCAGCTCACAGGGAAACCCCATTAACAAAGGTCTCCAGCTGACACGAGACTGTAGCCGAAGAGGTCTGCAGCGCTCTAGGCCGCTGCCTCTTTCAATCACTTAGAGGAACAATGTCCCGCCGCTGACAGCGCTGACATGCTCCCTGGACTGCACACAATCCGCGGACAAACCGCGGCACTCGCAACAATCACCCAATGTCTGCACCTCTTTCATCATGCTCCCTGCAGCCCTCACCTAGCAAGGCCTGCGACCACTGGAACCAATTGAACTCTCCGCGTGTGTGACTGCCCCGTGCTTTTTAGCGAAGTATGATGTGACAGCCACTCACCCTCCCGTCTCGCAATTAATGACATGAAAGAGGCCTATTCACCGATACTGGCTAATTAATCACTGTGAATTTGGACCATCTTCATACTGGGGAGTCAGCAATTTCATTTATGTAGTGCTTTTATATTTGTGAAAAATTTGATCTGATTTTTTTGCCTCGTTAAACGCAAACCTCGGAGCAAATTCGTTTTAGCATTCGGGGTTTTAAAAAATGTTCACATTTGCAGCTGTAAAGTTTACACGTATCTTCTTGGAGTGAGTTTAAAAATGCGTGTGTCTTCACAAAACATTTCAGGAGTACTCCTGGGTAACTGTAACACTTTCCAGAAGAATTTACACGTGTAAACATTTGCAAATGCACAAATGTACATGATATCCATATACACATGTATAAAAAGGAAGTAAAATGGCATTTGAACAGGCTAGGTTTTTTCTACTTTTCCCCAGGGAGAAATTCTTTGACCTAAACTCCTGTCAGTTTAGGGGGTGTCCACGCTCTATCTCCATGCTGGTTCCAGGTTTAGTCCTTACATTCTCTAGAATAAGGGGCACATGCATCAAGGTAGGCTTTTGCGATTCCTTAATCGCAATAGCCTATGCATGTAGGAATCGCTAACAAAATAAAAACAATTTGCGAATCTCAATTAAGGAATGGCTTCCCAATTATTCATATGGGCCTACAGGCCCATAAGAATGAATGGGTATTGCATGCGCAATTTGCGAGTACCAAATCGGTACTCGCAAATTGCGCATACAATCTCAAGGGTGCAAGGGTGCGAAAAGGACACCCTGTTGTACCGCAGAAATTGTAATGTGCACCCATGTTGCGCATACACATGCCCCAAGGGCTTGTGTGTGTGGAACATGTAACTTTTAAAAAATGCACTTTAGTGCATTATTCAAAGTTTTTGCAAATTACCAACCTGTTTTTTTTCTGGTAATTTGCGACCCCTGATAGCGAAATCGCTATTTTAAATTGCTTCAAGCATTGCATTTAAGGAATCGCAATTTGCGATTCCTTAAATGCAATCGCAATTTGCTATTTTTGGATTTGGGAATATGCATCCTAAAGGCAAAAATACTGGTCGCAAAGGGGCAGATTCTGAGAATCTACCCATTTGTGACCGGTTTTTAGTTTGATGCATGGGGCCCTAAATCTCTGATCATATCCAGGGTGTTCATAAACGATCCAAACATTAGTAGGGAACCACAAACGTGTTAGCTTGTCAATGTTTACTTATTATGTAAGATATTACCTCCCTGCAATGCCCACTCCCTGCCTTTGGGAGGAAATGTACTTCTACGTAATATTCAACTCTACTTGCGTTTAATATTCAACTCTACTTGCGTAACAATACTACGTATCAGAAAATCAATGTACAGGTATAAAGTCACATTTTAATAGCCCCTTAATGAAACTTTTGGAATCAAGGCCCCTGTGCTTTTTGTCAGCTAGATATCTTTCTTGAAATTAACTTATAATAATATCATAATATTTTATATATATTGTTTCATACGATTGTTTTCTAAGTGCTTTGGATAAGAGGTGTTAGAGTTACCCAACTTAATGGCATAGTTCAACGTCTGTGAGCAGAATGAGTTGCCTGAGGAAGGGCATCGCATAGCAAAAGGGTTCTTGTCAAAAAACTCTTTAACCCACCCCCAACAAATTACTATGTCACCTTGCTAATTATTTGCCTTTTTTATACATCACAAGTGATTTTTCAAATAGTCTGACTTACATCAAACAGAATTCTGTTGTGACAAAATCAAATAGTTTGAAGAGGTTTGTAAATAGACACACATTTGGTATAAGGAATAAACATGGAGTGAAAAGGCCTATGCATGTAACACCATGTTTGTTTATAATCCAGCACTGGTTTGGAGAGCCTTTCAAGAATGTGGTGATGAGTGTCAGATAATAATGTGGAGTTGATCGTACCACAATAGGGGCAATAGAAATAATATGCTGATCCCATGAATATGTATACAACAATTTGGTTTGATGGGCTCCAGATATTTCTTCTGGTACTCTGTACCCTGAAGAACGGCGTTTATGAACTCAAAAGGCGACATAGATTTCCAAAATCTGAGTATTGTTTTTATTGGCCTAATGCATTGGACACCTTCACTGAATCGAGTTTCTTTTAGATGAACCCACCATGAAATCATTTCTTACACTTAGGTAGACATTACAGACACATCTATTCACTTTGGTTTTAAAAAATGAAAAAAATTATAATTGTGAAAGAAGCCTGTCAGGGCTTGAGTTTGTAAACGGCAATGTTCGTTTCTTGCTCATTGATATTTTTAAGCATTAAAATAAAAAGCAAATGTGCATCCGAGTTACATACAGCACATGGCTGGAAGTGATTATCAAGCAGATGTTCCTGAACAGGGGGAGCCAACGGAAAAACAACAGTTTAGAGAGGCCACTTCCTTTTTATGATAGTGAAATGTGATTATCTCACAAGAAAATTAATTGTTAATTCAGGATTTCATTCAAATAAACGTTTCATAAACGCACATTTGTATCGCTATTTTCATTACACTTTCTGTTTGAAAAATGTTTCTGTCCTTGAATATATATGTGTGTGTGTACTCGTCCATGTGTGTACGCGTCCACGTGTGTCAGGATTATGGGTTTACATATGAACACATTTGTGCATGCTTGCATGAATCTGGGTGTATGGGTACAACTGTAACGGTGGCTGTGTGTATCCTTTCGTGTCTGTGTGTCTACTTAATTGAGGTCTTAAAAACAGAAGAGATGGTTCATGTTTTGCCAAAGCTTCACCCAGTGTGCCAAAGTAAGGTATTAATGAAGTGTCTGTGCCATGATTTGGTGACTGACAAACCTCCATTGCTTTCCTTTGCAGAGCTCAAACACTTTTATCAAGATATCCTTCTACCATAGAACTTGTGAAAGATCAGAATTCTCAAAACCTTCAGCTGGGGCCAGTAGAGCCTATAATTGGCCTCACGAGAAACAATGCATCGACAGCGGTGTGGCTGGGAGCTGTGGATTGGACTGACACTGTTGCACACTCACACAAACTTTGAACGGAAAACTGCTTAGGTGGGGCAGAACAGAGCAGACACGCACAGACTGAGGCAGGCCCAACTCCACATATCACTAAAACTGAGGATTTGTGTTCTCTTGGCTTTTTATTTCTTGCCTACATGAATACTGATCACACCAAGGTGCAACCGTGCATTCCAAATTGGAGTCACTCAGACATCTATCTGATTCTGAATTTAATTTACCTAAACATTGCTTAATAATGTTAGATGGGCAAATTAAAGGCATCTTAAACTCCATATGATCCTTTTTGTTCTAGAGAAACAAGCAATTTAGCTCATTCTGTTGAATTATACACATAAATACCAATACAGTTATTCAACTCCAGGGCTCGTCTAATGAATTCAACAAGAAAATGATGAGATTGTCAAAATATATTTGTGAATCCATGAACCTGAGCTTACAGATCACTGATTTGGAACATATATTGGGTTTTTCCTCATTGAATCATCCCTGACATTGAGATAGCAACTTAACTAGTGTCCAGTGTGTATGGGTAGCTACAAATGAAGTTTAAAAAGTGATGTGAGACAAATGTAATTTGAGAAGTTCTCACCCCGAACAATTTACTGTATGAACTGATTGGTAAATGGCTTCCTTGACAAAAACAAATCACAGGCATAACTCCACCATTCACCTACCAGTCCTCAATGTTTAGAAATCATTATGAAAATCACGTTTCTTTAATACCTTCTAAAATATGGAATCAATTCTCTTTGTACGTTTGCCCTTTTGGGAGAACATTCCAAAGAGAGAGGCCAATTATTGAAAGATCTCCTGCCAAATATGATATTATACATCTGCAAACATGCGAGTGGAATCAGCCTCAAATATGAAGAACTGTGGTGTTTGGCATCTCACCAACGTGTTACTCAGCAATTGGAAGCCAAGATGGAAAATGAAGTCTGCACCAGCAGGGTGTCTTCATCTGAAATGCTCCCCTGGCTGGACGCCAGCCGAAGACCCTGGCACTCTAGGGAAATTACTCTTGATGGTGCAGATCAGGAGAAGACGGGAGAAGAGCAGGAGCATTTAGACTGGATTTGAACTCTGATCATAAACTTTGCAAAGGGGATCCTCTGCTCAGCTCAGATTAAATCTGACAAAAATGATTTGGGTGCAGTCGTCTGGCCAAATTCTACTCATTCATATTGTAAAAAAACGTTTAAGACTTCTTTATGGGGGGGCAGCCCTCATTACCACCTTTGTCCCCACCTTGCCCCTCCTAGATTTTGTAAGCTTAGCTCTTACCATCCGGCGGGTAAGCAGTCTGTACTTTATTGCCCCTGTAGACACAGATCCTCTATTTCCTCCTGTGGCTAACCTACAGCAGAAACATTCAGTTCTGGTGTTGGTATCCCTGAGTTGCGGATGCCCAGTAGATCTGTAGATCAGATGATGTATCTAATTTTCTTTAAGCCCCTTTGTACTCTTGCACCACCAACACTGAAGCACAACTCCACCCAATGCTCGACCTATCGACTTGTAAGTTGGACTATTGGTTGTCATTGTGCCTTAGTTTTGCTTTACTAGTTGTACTTTTATTACTTTTTATTTTTAACGCTTCGCTGAATACCTGTGAGTGTCTTTTGACACTCATTGATAAGTGGCGTGCGGAGAATAGGTGTAAACATGGAGCTGACTGTAGTAACACAATCCATGTAGGAGCGAAAATGGAGAAGCCAATGCAAGGAGCATAAGAGGCGATCACAATGAATAATTCCTCTATGGGCCTCCACCAAAAATGTAGCCTCTATGCCTCTACACACAAATGTACTAATTTCAAGGACCCTTAGATCCACACAAATTTCATTAAAATATTATTCCATCTACCACGTTCTTAAAAACATTTTTTTGCACCCATTATATGTAAGAACAATCTTGTGAAATATAAACAAGCAAAAGAGTAGCCATACCTTTAAATTGCCTTTTGTGGTAAAAGCTCTTCCGCAGATAGTGCACGCAAAAGGTTTTTCCCCCGTGTGCGTCCGTTCGTGGATCTGCAATGCACTAGAGGATGAAAAGGTTTTCCCGCATGCATTGCAATAGTGTTGCTTAGGAGTTCTTCTTGGAAGAGCTGATAATAAAACTGGTGATGTGGCCGAAGATGGCAGGTGTCCTGACGGAGCGATGCTGGGAGGAGGTTCTTTGATGTCCTGAGGAGAGCCATGCATAAAACCATTAACTTCAGTTTTTATGAAGGCTGACAAAGCATTAACAGGTATAAGGGAAGAGTTCTGATTAGTGCCAATATGAGAATTGGGCTCAAAAAGTTGTGATGGAAGATCTCGCATTTGATGGGTCAACATATGCTGCTTCAAATTACCCTTTGTGGAAAAGCCACGGTTGCACATTGTGCAAATAAATGGTCTTTCTTTGGTATGGCTTCTATAATGAATGTCCAAGGCACTCTGACAAGCAAATGTTTTGCCACAAATATCACATGCGGTGTTTCTAAATTTAGCCCGCTCTCTGAAAGGAAATAACATATTAAAAGATTCTTCCTTTACCATTTTATCTGCGTGTGTTGATGTCAGGTCCAAAGGTCCGCCGTTGGCAGGAGCTGGAGACAAGCCATTAGCGAACTCATGGGACCCTGTTCTTTGCTGTCTCTCTTCACAGGCGGGTGACTTTTGGTAGTCATTTGTGCTGTTGGACGGCGACAAAGCTTGCATGGAGTAGGTGGACTCTGACATAGCGGGGCTCCCAGCACTTTGGCTTTCCATGTCTCCACCTACTGATGAGGAATCATTGGTCATAGCATCCCCTTCCACCGACCCGTTGGCCTCAGATTTCAAGCTTGCCTGGAGCTGCTCTGCGAGTCCTGCATTTATCGTTTTCATTTGATTTTCTAGAGCAGCGATACTTGACATTTCTAAAGGCAATGGGGAAGAGGATAGGCTGTCGTGAGATGCATCAGCAGATTTAGGTGTATCTGGCACGCTGCTGTCGGGGCAGTCGTCCATGTTTTCATCCGAAAAGTAATCTAAGTCATCAAGAGTCTTCTCATCGAAAGATCCAGTATCAGACTCCATTGACTCTGGATAGTTTTCTGTGACAGGTGTGTTGGGAATCTGTCCGCCCATATGCATTCTGATGTGTTGCTGCAGCACAACAGCATTGGTGAACTTCTTCTGGCATATCGGGCAAGAATGCTGAACCCTTAGTGGAGGCATGGCACGGTGGACACTGTAGTGGGTCTTTAGATTTCCTTTAGTTGTGAAAGCACGGCCACAAACTTTACACTTGAATGGCCGCTCTCCAGTGTGTGTTCGATAGTGCATTTTCAACGCACTCTGGCAACTAAGAACTCGATGGCATATAACACACTCATTTGGATCACTTGCCTTTTTGTCAATATTTTCAACAAGCTGCTGCAATTTTGAGGTTTCAGAAGCCGGTGCAGAATCTAAAAGTCCGCCAAATGGAAACTTTGTAATAAATTGTTCTGACATTAGAGGAATCAGGGGGTTACTGAATGTAACAATACTGTTAACACTTGTGTCTGTTGCTGGAGGAGTCGAAGGGCAGCTGGTATAATTTGTAGATGCATTGCAGAGCTGATGGTTTTCCTCGGATTTCCCATCTGTGGAAGGAACTGCTTCGGCCTCTGCTTCATCAGACTGTCCAGTTAAGTTGTTTTTGAAGTTGGTAGCATCAGGAGCCTCAAGATCACTTTTGACAGAGCCAAGCGGGCTACCTGAGGAACGGCTTTCAGACACTGGGGAGGCTTCCTCTGTTTTGATAAATGGTGTCAAGTGTGGAATTGTTGGAGGAAGAGGCAGTCCCACAGTGGTTGTCAATGTAGACAAGACAGGCTTACTGTCTAGCCAGCTAGTTGCAGGTTTCTCTGGTGGGATAGACATTCCATATGGAATACCAGTGCTTGTTGGAATATTGTCTAAATGTTCTGGCACTGGGTAGGGATTCATCTGAATATGTGGGTATTTGTCCTTGTGACGTTGAAAATGTACTTTCAAATTTCCTTTTGTGGAGAATCTGTTGCCACATATGTTACATTTGAATGGCCTCTCGCCAGTGTGAGAACGTAAATGTATTTGCAAGGCACTGTCACTACCAAAAACTTTCGCACAGAACCTGCATTTGTGTTTGAAAAAGGACTCATCCGAAGCACTCTTTGCCTCAAAAGCAGTCACGTTTGGTGGTTTTCCTTTTCTCTGCTGTACCAATGCAGACAAAGAGTTTAAATCATCGCTGGCTGCTCCGATACTAGGTAAAGGACTGGAGAACATTGAGTTACAAACTGGTGGCTGAGGTAGAATCGGATTAGGTGCAGGGCTTATTAAACTGCTTATTGCAAAAGCTGGTGATGGTGTTGCTGATACTGGTGGGGTGCTAAGCTGTGGCCCAGCAGAACTTGAAGTGACTTTATCTGATGGTGGACTAGTAACGGCTACAGCCAACACGTTAATAGTAGACGAAGAGGCGTTACTGGGTGGAATGATAGTGCTGCCAGGGTTGGTGAGAGGTAGCTTCACAGGGGGCAATTGCTTCACACTACCAATGCTGGCAGATTGACTAGCGAGGCTTTGTGCTAACCCGGCAGCAGCAGCCAGCTGCTGGGATAAATGGGAGCTCAATGTGGTCAAGGGGTTGGCTGATGTCCGTAAAGAACCTTGAGCCACACTGGGCGACGGTGTTGACAGCTCTTTATTTTGGGAAGCCAGCAGCAGTATTTGGTGGCGGATTTGTTCAATGAGCTGTAACTGGTGGATCTGCTGTTGCTGCAGCGCCAACAGTTGCTCCATCAGGGCTGGTACTGCAAGTCTATTGGTCGGTGCACCTTTGCATCTGGCTTCCTGCGAGAACTGTGCCACTGCCACCTTGGTACTCTGAAGGTTTTCAATAATGACATTGCTGTTTATCACTGAAAAGTTGCCCAGTGCTGTGAGATCACCTGGTTGAGGTAGTGAGGTTGTGATAGCCGAGGTACCCTTTGTGGAGCTATCGCTGCTTGCAATGCTACTGGCGGTGTCGTTGGGGATGTTGCTGCTATGGTTCATGCTGGCAACTTCTACATCCATAGCGTCCTCCTTGTCAGGATTTTTAGGCTCTGGCAGGTCCCTGCAGTCCACGTGATCTGTATTGGTAACTGCTTCAGTGGTCTGTGGATCAGGATTATCAGACGGTGAAGTGGGTGAGGATGGTTGACTTGGAGAAGCAGTCTTTTTGTCACTCATAATTACAACCAGTTGGGTTTTTGTGCAGGTCTTCTTGTGTTGCAGTAGATCGGTCAACTCGATGAACTCCGCGCAGCATCTGCCACACGTATGGGCATCCTTGATCTTATTGGTGCGATGTGGTGGCCACTTCTCTGTATTTCCTGAAATATCAAAAGAAAAGCTGTGAGACACTGAGCCGTATTATGTTCTAGTTGACTATTTTTATACAATTCCTTAGTTGTCTATCAGGCTAAAAGGCCATCATTTTACATGAGCAGAGATCAATGCCTGTATATCACATATATTGCTTGAGACTGATTTCTAAAATTGTACGAGGGGCCAGTATCTATTTTTATGTCTTAGATAATCATTTCCCACTGATAATCCATCACAACATAAAATACTAAGAACGGAAGACACCGGGGGTGTAATGAAATTCCATAGTTAAGTATTGATTTCCAATATTTCATAGCCTTTATTGTGTCGTTGTCCACGGAGCGCAAATCAACCATTTGAAACTCTCATTAGACTTTCACGTTTCTGTCAACCCTCTTCATCTCCAGTGGCTTCAAGCATACCTCTGACAGCCTGCCCTGTCACTAAACTCATTTGTAGGCTTTCAGGCCCCAATCAGTAGTTGACATGTAAAAAAAATTGTGAAGAGCACCAGACTGCCAACAGACAACTTGAAAAATCGGTTCAATCCTGGGATATATTAATAAAAATCAAATTAAAAAAACAAGCACACATAATAGGCACACATTTCTAAAGTTTGCTTAGGGTGCCAGGGTTGTCAAATACCGAGCAACTTCCCCAAATGTCCCTTTTGTATGTCCCTTTACTTTACTTCTGGTATCAGGTTACTCTAGATTCCACTTCATGCTTCTTTCTTCTACCACCTTACATTTCCTACCTTCTTTTCATCCCACTGTATCCCTTTATCTCTGTTTTCCTAACTTTTCGTTCCACCCTTTTTCTGACTTTTTATCCCTTGCTCTGGGATGAAGTCTGACAATGAAAAATACCTCCTGGCCCCCAAAATTAGTGCCGGTGCCCCCCAGCTGCAACCACCGCCACAAATTATTCTCTGCCTCGACAGCTGCCCAACATCCAAGTTAACTCGGACTGCAAAACGCTAGCGTCGAGAGCACAGCTTGCCATTTAATAGTGGAAACAATATATTTCTCAATTGGAGTGAGAATGCTCGACGTCATCAAACCCATGCAGATCTCTCAACACATCTGGTACACACTAGATGTACATGAAAAACGTGCTTACTGGCTAAATCAATATATGCATGACAAGATTTCCATGTACATACATAATATTTGCTTTTTTTAATGAAATATTTTTAAGCAAGGAAACACAACTTTAAAGGCAAGTGGTAAAAACAGCTATCTTTAGCTATTAAAAGGATTTTTTTTTGCATATAGAAATGTAAAACTTTTGACGGACACAAAGAAAGGAGTTAAACGGCCGCGGAGTGTCCGCGAACACTGGAAACGTTAGTGTTTTCACTTGCAAAGAGGC
Organism: Lissotriton helveticus; assembly: GCF_964261635.1. NCBI lineage: Eukaryota > Metazoa > Chordata > Amphibia > Caudata > Salamandridae > Lissotriton > Lissotriton helveticus. Next base: position 406,862,428 of record NC_136073.1, read on the forward strand.
AGAGGCGTTTGCGTTTAAAATGTGACACTTCTCCAGGGCGCCCTTTCCCGGAACCCGACTCCAAAGTGTTTTCTGTTAGCTGTTGTCAGCGGTTTAACTGATTGCAGCGAGCCCCCCTTAACCCGAAACCCCCCCACGAAAATCCTTTTATTCTTTGTTTTCACGGGCAGCTCGCATTTCTTATCGCCCGCATCCATTTGCAAATTAAACATCCAAATATCTGACTCCCAACTAGCTAATCACATTCAGGGGCGGGGGGGGCGCCCCTTTGTTTGCACAGCGTGCGGACACCGACTCCTGTTGTACGGCTGGTGTGTGGTCAACTTAGGAGGCAGTGGGGAGAAAACTGCTTCATTCAGGGATTACTCCCCGGCAGGAGCAAATCAGATAATAGGAGTTTCCATGACGTCCCAATAGAATCCCAGTGAAACCTCCAATGAATGCGCGGGCAAATATTAAGAGGCTCAGAGACAATTACACGGGATTTCGTTTAGCACCAAAGGGCTCCTTCGGTGTGCGTTTTATTGTTATATATTGTAAATTGGCAATAAATAGCCAAATTAGGCGAGCAAGCGTAATGGCAAAATGTTCCCTGTATAAGGCGGTATTTGAATCTTTATGATTTTACTTTGAGACACAGAGCCCCAAAAACAACACATAAAAGTATGTGTTTATTCTTCTAACTGCGATTTTAGCATCTATCGTGGTAAATCTAGTAAGTACACACCACAGCTTTATTGCAAAATATAAATGTAAATTACAAGATAAAAAGTGCAGTTGGAATAAAATAAATATGATTTCGGTTTAGGTTGGTTGGCTAATAAATCTAATTTGAGACGAGTACATTACAATACGATTCTTCCACAGATGGGGAACTGCTGTGATTTACAATGGGGTGGGACGGACGGGGTGGGCGGGGAAGGGAACCATACCAGAGTACTAATAGTTTCGTATATTTAATAAGAGGTTTTTTATGTAATTTTAATAAGGTTTTTTTTAACTCATACTTTTGCCGACATAGTACTGAAACCTTATGTCATATAGCTCCAACTTAACAGTTCTCTTGTATTTTTTTATTCTTTTTATCATGGCACCCATCCCGAGTGCCTGCATTACAGCCAGGGAGATGCAAATCGTAATGTATGCAGCCCAAATGGAATGTCCCTTTCTCATCGCGCATTTCCATATGTAATGGCGATGTTTCCATCTACTTTTACAGCCAATTATGAAGGAACAAAAGCTATTCGGTTGGTTCACACATTTCCAACAAAATGCATTAAAACGGTTCTGTCAGCATGTTCCATTGAGCTCTGCGTTCGGTGCAAAAAATACTTTTCAAGCCGATCACATTTATCAAAACATAAAGCCACTTTAAAACCCGGCTCTGCTTGGTCAGCTGTGCTTAGACAAATAATGGCAGATTCAGAACTAAATAACCGGCTGGGGAAATCACACAGCGCCCTGATCAATGGGAAGCGCCACCCGGCCGGCGCTGCTGTTCATGCAAATATTTATGAGCGAGGAGGAGATGTTAACCCCAAAATATAAAAGTCTTTTTTGTGTCACCGGGAACATCTTTCAAGATCACGTGGGGGGGGGGAGGGGGAGCGACTGTCACAGCAACAGTTTATTTATTTATCGTGAAGTTGTTTAATAGCGCTACGTATCTTTTTATCAGCACTTCAGAGCGCTTGACACCTTGATGAATGGCCTTAAAGTTGGATCGATCTACCCCCCCCCCCCCCCCCCCAAAAAAAAAAAATAATAACAACGGTTCACACTTAAGATGTTGCATGCAAAGCGGTAAAGGGAAAAATAAATACATTTGGTGGTGGGGAAACAAAATTGTTCATACTTTCGTTTCTGAGTTTGGAGGTCATCTCTTCCTGCTCGAACATCATCTGACTCAATTCTCTGCTGATCTTTAATTGCAAATAATGCAGCCCACCTAGTGAGATAGAAAGAAAACAGAGTTTAGGCTCACGAAGCAAACGGGGACATTTCAAGCAGGCGTGCTGCTAACAAGGGTCAACATCGAGAAACTAATAGCAGCAGTCGCATTAGATTTTACGTAGGCGCGTTTTATGATTTTTGAGCTGGTGTCTCCGCCCCTCGCAGTGAGTGGCGTGCGAGGCTCACTGGGGTGGTAATGTCCCTTGGGTGGGAGCCATGGGATGTTCCATTTGCTCAGGTTCGTCCCGACCCTTCAAAGCTCGCGACAGCTGTGTCGAGGCTGGCGCCCCGGCCCTTCCTGCCCCGTTATCCAAGTATTGACTCTTTCGTGGTCGGCCACGGGGGCTACTAATGCCACCGAGAGGGCCACCACAGCCCCTCCCCGGGCGAGCGACGAGTTTAATCTCACACACCATATGTGGCCGGTGGCCAGTCAGCCGTGAGGTGTTAAAATGCGGCCCTCGCTCTGCAAAACTTCAAACTAATATGTGGCATGTTCATGTGTTCGAACAGTACTCATGCGGGGGGGGGGGGGGGGGGCGGGAGAAGAAGAAGTGGTGATGTCTCCCCACTTTAATGTAGCCTCGGGGCTCCTAAGATGTCTCCCCTGCCTCCCCACTCGGAGCGGGCACCGGACGGGGCCGGGCGGGCTCGGCTGCAACAGTTTCCCGGTGCCCGCGGCTCCACTGACACGGAAAGGCTACACAAGCCTCCTAGGGCGGCCGCAGCCTCTGACTAGGAAAACATTGGCAGCCGGACAAGAAACCAGAGCCCGGCCCCGCGGAGGGCAGGGGCCCGAGCTGTGGGGAGTACCTGCCAGTCCCCTCTTGAGGGGGGGTGGCGGCCATGGAGGGGGTTTTAACGGAGGGGAGATACCTTAAAAAAAAACACTCAAATAAAACGAGGCAGAGCTGTGGGGCATGCCGGTTACTCTCATTTTCAGCAGTGGTGGGGGGAATTGAGAAAAAGAAGAAACAGACCTAGCTTAAAAATATATAATAGACCAACTCCATTAAACCTTCAACTTAAAAACATGAAGAGAAACAAAAAATACACAAAGGCCACCGTTGGGTGGGAAGGGGCTGAGCTATTGGGGTCTGTTAGTCCCTCCTGTGGGGGAAGGGGTGACGTAGGAGGGAGAGTTAATTCATAGAAGATGAAGAGCCACTCCAGCATCCGAAATGACACCAAACCGAGAACTACAGTGTGGACGACCGAGGCCTAGTGTTGAGACACAGAGGTACCGGTCATTCCCTCCTCAAGGGTCAGAAGATGGTGAGTGATGTCACTTTTCCAACACATTCAAACTGCTTTGTGGCGATTCCTGCTCGAAGTGTGGCAGTACCTGCCAGCCTGCACTTCAGAGGTCAAAGCGCGCGTTTTACTGTATACATACATTAACGCCCACACAGACATGGGTACATACAGGCTACCAGAGGTCACGACCTGCTCTGTGGAGAAGCTCAGTCCCACCCCAACCACATTAGGAAGTGGGGGCAAAGACACCCGGCTCCTTGACCCCCTCCCACCGAGCGCCCTGTGAGGTTCAGGCAAGCTCTTTTTCAGGTGCCCATCAACAGGGATATACCACCCCCTCCCACACACACATGCAAACACTGTTGTGAAGTGGCCAGGGCCCAGCTGTGCCCCTACACATCAGCCTCTTCTTCGGGAGTTTACCACGTACAGCAGGACAGGGGTGGGAAAAGTGTGTATAAGATGGTAGGGTCTGTGGTAAGAACCATGCAGACTCCAAGGGGGGAGGGTGGGGAGGTGGTGGGTGGAGAGCAATAACTAGCAGTATGAACTACATGGCGAGACATATATAGCTCCAAATACACACAGACGGGTGTTTGTAGGCTGGGCGCTAGCAGTGAAACCACCCTGCCACCACTTATCCAAGGCTCTGCCATGTGCTACAGAGAACAGGGCAGTGCATGGGGCAGTGAGGGGGAGGGTGGACAGGACGCCAGGGTGCCTGTACAGGCCTTGGGCCCTGACAGCCAGGCTGCAGACTGGATGGCAGAGTCTGGATGTGTAAGTATCCTGCAGTGACAAACAGCCAAACACCTTAAAACATACCGAGACATACACCCATACGAGAAACCGCCTTGCCCACCGCACTCCACGCAGGGTTCACTGTCATGACACACACCACCGGGGCTGGTGTGGACAGGCAGTCAAACAGTGGCACACCAGCACCCTACACACAGATAGGTCAACGCACTCCACGCAGGGCTCACTGCCATGACACACACCACAGGGCCTGGTGTGGACAGGCAGTCAAACAGTGGCACAGCAGCACCCTACACACAGATAGGTCAACGCACTCCACGCAGGGCTCACTGCCATGACACACACCACAGGGCCTGGTGTGGACAGGCAGTCAAAACAGTGGGAAAATGTGCTGTGAAGCACACTAGCGCCCCATGCACAGATAGGCCAACGCACTCCAGGCAGGGGTCACCCCAATGACACAGCAGGGCCTTGTGTGGACACACACACGGGCAACGCTCTGCAGTCAGGGGTCACTGCCATGACACACACCGCAGGGCCTGGTGAGGACAAACATTCAAACGGTGCTTAGAGAGGTGCTGTAAAGCATACCAGCCCCTCCCCCTCACACACACACAGATAGGCCGCCACACTACAGACAGGGGTCACTGCCATGACACACACCGCAGGGCCTGGTGTGGACAAGCATTCAGACTGTGCTGAGAAGGTGCTGTGAGGCACACCAGCCCCCCTAACAGACATACACAGCCACCACCCCCTCACAGACACACTCAGATAGGCCGCCACACTACAGACAGGGGTCACTGCCATGACACACACGCAGGGCCTGCTTTGGACAAGCATTCAGACTGTGCTGAGAAGGTGCTGTGAGGCACACCAGCCCCCCTAACAGACATACACAGCCACCACCCCCTCACAGACACACTCAGATAGGCCGCCACACTACAGACAGGGGTCACTGCCATGACACACACGCAGGGCCTGCTTTGGACAAGCATTCAGACTGTGCTGAGAAGGTGCTGTGAGGCACACCAGCCCCCCTCACAGACACACAGAGCCCCCCCTCACAGACAAACGCAGATAGGCCGCCACACTGCAGACAGGGGTCACTGCCATGACACACACCGCAGGGCCTGGTGAGGACAGGCAGTCAAGCAGCGGGAAGTATGTGCCGGGAGACGCACAGCGCCCCACACGCAGGCAGGGGTCACTGCCATGACACCGCCGGGACTGGTGTGAATTGACCTCTGGCACCTCGGGCAGCCGTGAGCCCGGCGGAGGTTAAGACAGCTGAACAGTTAGGGTTGCCCTGCACGTGACCGGTGGGCCCGGTGTGTTTGGAGAGCGGGGCAGTGCCATGTTGTGCCGCCGCTCCCAGAGCCCGCGGCATGCCAGCCACATTAATAAAGTGGATTATATTTAAAGCTCATCCTCTTACGCTGTGTGTAAGAAGCCTCTTAATCGCCGTTTATTCTCAGCGCTGTGCTAAACTCGCGCCTCGGAATATACTGCCAGAGGGACCCGGATGCGAGGGTCGGAGGTCTGCTTTGCCAGGGATACATTTAAGCCGGCGGTTGGAGGTAGTGAGCACCGACCCTCATTTTGGGAATCAGGGCCTACTTTCCACCATCTAACTTTGACCCAGAGCGAGAGAGAAAAAAGGTAGATTCGGGCAAAGGAGAACACGAAAGTACATAGTGGCAAAGGAAGGAGGGAGGGAGAACCTTCAAAAATGTGAGGTAAAGAGACGGGAAGTGGCAGGAGGTAAGTTCAGAATCTGCAGCCTTGCTACTCAGTAGCACTGACCTTCGGAGGAGCCGGCGCGGGTCACTAAAATCGTCTCTGGGCCGTGCAAATGTTTGAGCACATTAAAGGCTAGCAAAGCGCAGCGGTCCTAGTATGTCGAAGGCCTGCATCCAGCTTTTAGGAACGTTCATATGCTTTCGGGTCAAAGTGCATCTCTCGCACTTAGTAAAACATAGAAAATCCTAGTACATGAAGCTTTCCTCGCGCATACAAGCACAAAGTGAAACAGAGAGTTTATATGGTAAAGGGACAAGCAGCCGGCGGCTACCCCAGCAGCAAGTCCCCGTTCTGCCACATGTTGCTTATAAAATGATCTGAGCCATTACTGCTATTTTCCTGCTGATATCCTAGGGTCAAATAGATATGTTTGTGGCCAGCAGCCGGACCCACGTGCAAAATAAAAGTGACAAATCACGGAGGCCTTCGCCCAAACCTCTCAGGTGGCTGGGGGCCTATTTGTCTATGTCCGAGACTAGATTAAGGAAAAACATTCTGTGCTAGCCAGATTTAGAAACGGATGTCGGCGACATACTAGGCCAGGGTCGTGACATAATGAGCATTCAAGGGGTCGCAGCCGTGACAGGGCTCGCCTACCAGGACTCAGGTTATTCATGTGAGGGTCTACACTCGTTCATTATAATGCGATGGCAAAGTTTCCCACCTCGTCCGTGACAGGTCACAACACATTTGCTCCATATTAAAAAGTGTTATACTTGCAATGTTACGTTGAGGTGAGGGGAAAAGGCAAGTTTGGACAGAAGAGGGGACAAACACGGGAATGCACTTTAAATAACAGGAGCTCTTATAAATGTGAAGTTCAAATGCGGCCAGAATCTCAAAGTTTTTTGAAAATTGACACTGAAAGATGTCGAACTTTACAAAAAGAAGGAAAAAATGAAGTTGAGGAAACCGCAGACGTCCTCTAGTCTCACAGCATCTTCGTGCTCATCCGTCTTTAAGTTTAATTGCGAAATTGAATTTCAGAGCACCTTAGAAATATCGAACATTAAATTATGATATAAAATCTTATCAAATCTGAGACGGGTTACCACGTATAAGCAATCCATACCTTTTATAGAACTTCTGAACAATTGAGCAACCACATTCACTTCAATTTAAAATAATTAAATTTAAATTAAGAGATTTGACTGGGTAGGAAAATGCACGTTCTCGCAGGACATGAAGGAATCTCTCCTGAGCATGCAGCAAGTTCCCTGCATATGCATCATAACATTCGTGACACAGTGACATGTCGCGACAGCAGCAACGATGTGACAACATACCCACAAGGTATAGATAACACATCGAGCCTTTGATCCAGTGCGCTTTGGGTTTACAAATTACACGCATTATTTTAACGCAGTAAATCCGAAACATTGCACAAGAATATAGCCACGGGCTACTTAGTAATATCGTATTGTTCCAACGTACTTAATCATCCTAGGTTAAAGCCAGTACTTCTAGGAAGCGGCGTCAGGTCATTTACAACTGGGGCAAGAATAGAAAAAAGAACCCCCTATCCATGATCAGTACACCCGTTTCCCAGTTTATTTTACGCAACACATGAAAAGTTAGCAGCGAACTTTTTTTATCTGTCGAAATTGTATCTTTGCTGTTCGAGGCCATAAAACACTCGGTAACGCGTGTTTTTGCTGTTTTCCCAGTGTACACAATAACACTAAATAAAACAGCGCAGAGAAAAGTCGGTTTTCCTAAGGACAGCACAACTATATATCCGAAATGTGACCCGCTCCCACCAATCAAAAGTTTTAAATTGACAAGACAGAACGCCCACGCGGTCCCAGGACGGTACAGTAAGAAGTCTCAAAATATATACATTTATATTCAGAGGCGGAGGTCTTACTCCACGCCCCACCCCCTCCCCCCAATAAACCAACAACTTTTGGGGGATTCGATTCGCGATTTGTACTAGAAAGAAAAGAGACGAACACTTAGCGAAGCAAATAAAGCAAAAGCAAGTTCTAGAAGACCCCCCCCCCCACACACACACATACACAAGGACAGATGGGTTCTATGGTTCTCTACCGATAACAAAGCCCCCAGCGAGCCTTACTTTGGCTGGAATTCTTCATGATTGTGTATTTTAATCTCTAACCCCAAAATGTCCTTGACAGAAGGGACAGGCAAGGGACGCGCAGATGTCTCCCTGTACCACCACCCCCACGCCCCCATTGTCTTCATGTTCTCAAATACTACTACGAATGCGAGAATCAAAGCCCCTGAAACTTACATAGACATGAAAGGCTCTGCGGTGAGAGGCAGCGGCTTCTCGGTGCTTCGGGGGAGCAGGCAGACTACATCATCTCAGCGAACCTAGGTGCAAACTTCTCTCAAACTTCCTGGAAGTTACAGTGGCTGAGGGGAGAAGCGTGAGTCTGAGGGAGGGGGCGGGGAGGGGCCGAGACGCAAATAGAAACTGGACACAGAGGCTTCTCGGAGCCCAGGCCGCAGGACCCACCCCCCAGGACCTACCTTCGTCCCGGTCCCAGAGCACTGCCTTCGGGGAGCGGGCTTAATGAATAACCCGCGCCCGAGCTGCCGAGGGCTCGGGGGGATCTGCAGCTGAAGACAGGGAGGGCTGCAGGCTCCTCGTCCACATGACTCAGATCGGAAGCTGGCGCGTCAGCCCCCAGGATCCGGGAACCAGCCCCGAGGAGAAACGGAGGCTTAGAGGGGAGGGGGAGCAGAGAGAACTACAGGCAAGCCCGAAAGTGCTTAGAAGCATCACATGAGCACAATGCAGCGACCACTGAGCTTTACGCACATTCAAAATTCTTCACTTTTAGCCTACTAGGCAGGGTTCCTTTCTCGACATTACACGCCCTGACGCAGCGGATAGGGCCTGTACTTGTTATATGATGGGCTCTAATTACACCATGTATTGTGTTCCTAATTACACCATGGGCATTCTTATTAAATGCCAAATGATAAAAGATGGGGAACTCTTTTTGTTTCCCTTTCCGTCTCTGTCATAGCACCGCATGCACAGATGGAACTGTCCCGATTTAAAGTGCCTAGAAGCCCACGCTGTCCTCCCCGAAGGGATGCGTCATTTTCAAAGGCAGTGTTAAGGGAGGTTTCTGCTGAACCGACACCGGTAGAGCACTGAGACGGGCAAGGTGCTCCTGGTCCCCGTACGAGAGTATCATTTGTATAGCGCCTCAAATCCCAGAGAGGCCCAGAAGCGCTTTTACCGGAAACGGGTAGCACTCTACCCAGTTCTAGAACTAGTTCTCACCCTACAACTCCGTCTCCCCGGTGCGGCTCCTTTCACAGTAGGGCAGCGCCCACTGCCGTCCCGGGTGCGATTAGGAATATTACTTGATAGTCCCCCTAGTTCTGAACTAAAAAGAGTGAGTCTGCGAGGGATGCTCCGCCGGCTTTTACTGTCCTTAACACAACCTCCAGGGACATATCAAACCCCTAAGAAGACCTCTCCCTGCGATCGCCCTGTCTTCGGTCAGCATTAGAAAAGTTTAGAAAAGTTAGGACAGTTGGTAAAATACAAGCCCATTCAAGTGGTCCCTAGAAACGAAGCTCCAGTGGCAGATATTCTGAATAAAATAAAGCTAGAGGCTGTGCGGTCACATTTTGAAAAATCAGTCTCACTAAGCTTTTTACACTTGTAAGTCATTTTCCGGGACGGAAAACTTGAAAAGCTAAGAACTGCCCTTTCGATAAGATAGTCCCCAAATCACCTGACTGAACATACTCCGCAAGATACAAAAACCGGCTTAAACTCAGCTGACTCAAAACACCAAGAAGGGAAAATGCAGACTGGCATTAGACACAAAAGAACACAAAAAACAAAACTACCTGCACTAGACACTCGATACAGAAAGAATCCACCCCCCCTTCCAAATGAAGAGAGAAAAGAAAACAAAAAGTTCCCACCAGCTGCCGAAGCAGTTCCACTTTGATACCGGAATAACTTATTTTGAAAGAGTGTCTCCCAGTGCTCTCGAGGGTGAGACCGACAACATTTTAGTGGGCATCCCTACTGGTGTTTTAGTGGTGACATAAATGGCAAACTTCAAACCCGCGGACGTCCAGTTACTGGGCAGAGTTCTGGTGCGGGTTCACCGGACCCCTTGGGGTTTGGTGCACAGGGGGGTTGGTGCGGGGACTTGTGCCAAACACAGAGGGCTTTGGAAGTTGGTGAGATCCGGGGCAGAGTGGGGTCTGCCAGCAGCACCGGGGGTGGCAATGAGTGGCAGGCGTTGAACCGGTGGCACCAGGGCGCGGTGAGGTGCACCGGGGGAGCCGGGCGAGGTGCGCATGCCATAGCGCCTGGGGTGCCTCTCCAGCACTCAGGGCGCCCCGAAACTGCACTTGGCGGAACCTGGGCTCCTGTTGCCCCGGCCGGGAGCAGAGCCGCTGCCGCTCGGTAACTTTGCCTGGAAAGTTGTCTCTTCCCTGGCAGCCCCCGTCCCGGCGCCCCCCGGATGGACCCCCTGCTCCCCCGTCCCGCGCACTCACCGGGGGCGCCTGGTCCCGGGCAGGGCAGCGGGGCTCCGGACTGAAGGTGCTGTGGCTTCGCCTGCTTCCTGCGGGACATGCTGCCGCCGCCCGCCGCTCCTCGCCTCTGCTGCAGCCGCGGGAATCACAGGCGGCGCCGAGCCCGGACCATGGCACGAGAGAAGAGCCGCGCGAGTCCGGCGTACGGCAAGCGGCGAGGCCCCCTCCTCGTCGCCGCCCCGCGCGCATGTGTCCTGCGATAATTATGATTATCAATAATGCATTGCGATTAATCATAGAGAGCGGGCGGGGGCGGAGGGGGCGCCCCCCAGCCCATTGGCAAAGGGCCAGCGCTCCTCGCCGCCCGGCTCTCGCTCACATCCATCAAGGCGCCGATTGGTCGTCCGGTACTGTCAGTCTGGGGTGCGCAGTCCTATCAGCGCGGGATGGGCGGGGCCTCCCTGCCCACTGCGGCCCGCTGGCTCTCACGCTTGCTGCTGTTTACTATCGGAATCCGCGGGCTGAGGGGGCCGGGGACGCGCGGGGACCCTGAGACCCCGAGTGGGGCTTGGAGGGGGGGAGTGGGTGGAGAAGTGCTCTGAAGGATCCCGAGGGGGGAAGAAGGACAGTAGGTGTGCAGCCACACCGGCTGCTCAGCTAGGAGATGTTTCCCAACTTCTGAATCCTTAAGCACCTGTGTGACTGGGGATGTGCTCTTTCTATGGGGCCGATGCGGTCCTGGCCGTGGCTTGGGATTTCCGTGGTGCATTAGTGTCGAGAGGGGCACGGTGCACTGCTGCCCTTACTGAGCCCACCTGTCGAGCACCAGGAGTGCCACAACCATGCCCTGTGCGATGAGTGCCGGAAAGAGGGCTGAAGTCGGATGTGTCCACCTGAACATAGCGCCTTGAGACCCTTACGGGTGATTTACCCCAGTTTATAAATCTTTGAATGAATGATTGATTGATTGCTGTGGAGGAAGAGAGTATGAGAGCACCAACAATCAATGGCAAAAAAACACGTGAGGAGGGGAAAAGTGGTGTGTGTGCGTGAGTCTGTTGAGGGGGCGGCTGCAAGTTAGTCAACAAACACCGAGGTGGTGGTGATCCTCGTCTGTGATGGGCAGGGGTGATGGGCACAGGCTGGCACCTCATTTGAGGAGCCGTGGGAGCTGTCTCAGGGTGACAGCAGTAGTAAGAGTCTTTAACTCGGGCTGATACCACCGGGCATCTTTATGATTGTAGATGAACTTCTATGTAACGTTCTCGTGTCCATGTCTTTGATTATCAGAAACATCACCTCGCCTGTTTAAAGTTTCGCAAAAGCAGAAAAGCCCCAGCTGGGATGCGTTAATGTTCAGATTTATTATGAACTGGGGTGGCTTGGTGAGCAAAATAACGGTGGATTACACCCAGATCTGTGACTGGGGGTGAATGTTTTGGCATTGTGCAACATTCCGTCCATCATCTTGCGTGTTTTGCAGATTTATTATGCGACCAGCGGGGTAACTCTGTGACTATTGCATCTGTCCCCTTGCGACGAAAACTGAAAACACAGAAATATCGAGTTTGGAGCCAAATGCGTTTAGCGCTGATGTAAAGTACACGTAAGTTCTTTATTTAATTGTCAACATAGCACGCTACAGCGCGCTCATGTTTTAGCATCCGCTCAGTGTTCCATCATTGTACACGCACTCTTGAAGAGAATGTTTCTCTTCAAAAGTGCGTCCCCTCGAGTCAATCCTGTATACAGTTTATGTTCAATGATTTGTGTCAGTTGTTCCCTGGACTTAACTTAAACAGGCTGCGCTCCTGTGATCTGCTGCATATTACTTAAATAAAGTATTTCTTAATACTTTCACCGTCTGCTTCCTGTATCAATCGCTCTTCACAGCTCAGCCATGCGGCGCTGCTTCTTTGCAGCAGTAGTCATTGGCCAACGAGTAAAGCAAACTAGGGTGGGGGGGCGGGGGGGGGAGCTGTCTTACGGTCCGAGAGGGTCAGGGAGAGCTAATGCGGGGGAGGTGCGCAGGTCGGAGGCAGGGACGCGTGCCTCGACATGGATCTAGCCTAAATAGCGCAGAAAGAGCTGCGAAGTGCCAGGAAGGGAGCACCGTGGCTCTGGGAGGATGAGGCGCAGGACCAGTTGTATTGGGGGCCGGGAGGAGTGAGGGGGCTGCTTAGGAGACTGAAGCTGAACGGACGTCGCAAATGAAGTCACCAAGAAGGGGCGCGAGGCTTTTGTCCTCTGAGGGGCAGAGGCGGCGCTTTCCCTGTCATCCCCCGTCGGGCTGCCTGCATCTCTCTGGTGGTAGCAGGTGGGCTTGCTGTGCCGCTAATCAGCAGCACGGAGGGACCCTGATATGTCCTCAGATTACCAGAGTGTGTGGGGTGGGGACGACTTTAGGTGCGGGAGGTCGCTTCTAGGGAGCAGGGAGTCCGGCTTGGGAGCCACGGGGAGAGTCGTGGGAGGGGCGGGAGATGCTGAGAACAGGTGGCGCGGGGGCTCAAGGATGAGCAGGTGGGTCAGCCGGCTCCGGGAGGAGGGGAGGGGGTGCTACCGCCAAGGCGACTCTGCCCCAACTCTGCCAAACTCCCGCCATGTTTCTTTCTCACTCTTCCCTATGCCAACTCTGCTGCACCTCGGTGTATCATTTTAAAATGTTGTATTGGCATTTATAAAGCGCTTTTCTATCCCATACGAGGTCTTTTGGCGCTTACTAGCTCGTTTCTCTATTTTAATAGTGACTCCAAAACTGGGGAAGCTCTCCAAAATTGTATCTGAAATAATACGAAAACCAAGCAGAAAAGTGGCATTTTTAAAATAAGGCACTAAATTCTTATCAAATGGGCGTTGCTCTATCTCGAATTATGCATATTATAACCCGTGTTTACTCCTATCTTTAGTACACGCGTATGCGAACCATCATTTAGAAAAATATACTCTTACATGTAACTAATCACCCGTCACCTGAAACATACACATAATGTCAATAATATATTTTAAAAGAAAAAGTAACAACATATTTTATATTTGCAATTCCCACAGTCCTAATTCTGTCGCCGGATTAGGAAATATTTGCTTTGTAGATTTGATGCAGAGATGGCGAACTCTGCATCAGACTAGGACCCGCTCCTTGTGTACTTTGGGAATTAAACTTTAATTCCTCCCTCCGTGGGAATACAACCCAGAAAGTGTAGGGCGAACCAGTCAGAGCCGATTTCAATTCAAGTGTTGAGGGAGGGGTCGGTAGTATTGTGGTCTTCTCTCTAGTTAGGAACACGCCGTGGAGGTGCAGCGCGACCAGTTGAGAAGAAACACTCACCGGCCGACCTGAAGGGACTTTTTCCGGCACGCCGACGCGCCTAGCTGCCTTGGGCGTGTGTGGAACAGAACTAAGCAAGAGTGTCACCAGCACCCACAACTGAGCTTTGTATATATATATATATATATATATATATATATATATATATATATATATATATATATATATATATATATATATATATATATTTATATATATATATATATATATATATATATATATATATATATCTCTCTCTCTCTCTCTATATATATATATATATATATATATATATATATATATATATATATATACACACACACACACACACACACACACAAACACATTGAGGTATGAAGCTAAAAGCCCATCCCAGGGCCTGTAGCTTTGCCATATTGTTAGCTTACATTTATACATCAGTCCATATATCATGATTTTGTATATAATATCAGTACGGGTACACAGACATATTTCTATACACTTGTTTTTTTGTGAAGGATATAAACACACAAATATTGTATTTGTGTTTGTATAGCGCTTGCTACCCCTGACGAGGCGCCCAATGAGTGTGTAATTAATCCACAGCTGCGGTCTGCGATTGTGCACAGATCTCTTCACTTGTTGCGTATTCTGACCGGCATCATCAGCTATCCTTATGCAAGCATCGACTTCCTCGATGCATTTGTTAAAGGTTAACTTCGATTTAGTTGACGTTTTTGCGCGATAGGGGGGGGTGGAGAATATTCAGAGTGAACTGGCTGAATGCCGTGTCCCTTCCTGCCCGGGACGTCTCGCAAATGCAGTTTCTGAATTGATGACTGGGGAGGGGGTTGGAAGGGGGCGCGTGCTTGTCGGCATCGAATCGAGTCCGTCGGTGCTGTCGATGGCGAATCATCAATCAGTTACCGCAGAGGGTGTCAGTGATACAGTGAGAGGTGGCGCCCCTCCCCCTCTTTCTGTAATCGGACAGTGACCTTAAGTGTGTTTCTTCACCTTCTCAGCTTTGAGTGCAAACTGCCGTATTTTATACCTCATTGCAGACACTGTGGGGTGGATGAAGCAGGGGGGTTGAGGAAGGCACCAAGGCGCCTTGGTGGGTTTGGGAATTTTCGTAGGTCAGAGGTTATGGGGGAGAGTGTCTTTCCTGTCAGTCTCCTCCAGGGGGCACACTCACTCACAGGAGAGGGTTGGCAGCATACAGGTCTGCGAGGCAGTGCCACCCTGCCCAGGGGTCTAAAACGGCACAGGGTTCTATGTGGCCCATGGGTTCCAGGGTGAGGGGGGGCATAACTGCCATGGTAGGTGAAGCTATGCGGTGTCCGAATAACAGAGAAGGGCAAAGCTGCCCAGGGGGCCATGGTAGCCCAGGGAACTAAAGATGCTTAGACTTGGCAGCTGCACAGTGTGCCAACAGCATAGGTGTGGAGGACGAGCAGCAAAGGGGTCCCAAGCTGCTGATGGGAGTGAGCAGAAATGGGGATCAAAGCTGTCCTGGGGGCTGGCATGCCCGTGGCTTCAAGGACAATGGCAACGCTGCCACGAGTCGCAGATCTCCAGTGCAGAACTGTCAAGGAGTTTAAAAGTGCTCTAAGACCATGCACGTTTATCAGGGCCAACGCCGCCTAGGGGTGCACAGCTTCCCTGAGGTACGGAAAGGCTCGAGCCGCTATAGGTCCAGATCGGCCAGGGAGGGGGTCAAGTCCTCCCAAGAAGTAGGTTTCTAACCATCCGTTCATGTTCCCCAGGAGTACAAAACTAGACAGTACCGAAGACTGTCCCACACTGTCCGCATCCCATGAAGTGCCGGGGAAAAGCAACCCCGAATTATTTTTGTTTTGGCGTGTGGTGCATACGCACACCACTATTGCATAAAGCGCTTTATTTTAAGCGGGCTCCCGTGCGCACAGGTCCCAGCACCCGGGCAAAGCTGCGCAGGGGGCGCAGGGTAGGGGCCGGCTGGAGGGGCTCAAAGTGTGCTTTTGTCAAACACCAGGAACACCCCAAAGCCGGATTTTTTTTAATATGATTAGTCTGATTAACTCACTCGGCTGTTAAAGCAATGCCCCGAGCACTTCACATTTGTGACATGGATGGAAGAAAAATACACAATTAATGGTAGCTCCGAGGCTTCCACCCGGGCAGATGTTGTGTGAATGCAATGTGCCACTTAGAGCTGTATCTGCGCGTGTTATTTATCGAAGAAGATACTGTTTTAGAGAACATATTTAATAACTGGTTACACAAAATTACAGAGCTTTCGCCATTACGTCGTTTTGGTAACTTCTATGGTACGGTCACTGTGATATCTATAGGGGGCATAAGTGGACGAAATATTTAATCAAACAAAGATGGCTTTTTATCAACACTACATAAGGCATGTTTGCAATAAGCACTGGAATGAATTACTTTCTCGAGGCTTGGGTTGCAAAAGTGTCATATGCAATTAAGCATTTTGTTCAGTTTCTGATAGACTCTCTCATATTCCATATCCCCTATCTCCCTCCCACGCTCCATCTTTCTTTCTTCCTTTCTCTCTTTCTTTCTTTCTTTCTTTCTTTCTTTCTTTCTTTCTTTCTTTCTTTCTTTCTTTCTTTTCTTCCTGCGTTACTTTCTTAAATATATACATATCTGCGTGTGTCATTTAATAATTTATATTATCTTTATCAATCAAGCTATGCATATTTTCGTATTTGCACATATATAGGGTTACCAAATATGTGTGTGTGCGTGCATGTCATTGCATCAATCGGTGTGCATGAATGTGCACATATAAATCATGTATACCTAATATATGAAAGATTAGCCTGCGTGTGTTTGCCAGTGCATAATTGTTGTAATCTATAGTTACCAGTCGACGTGTAAATATATATAGATGTATACACTTATTTATTAACGTTTGTGAGTGTGATTTCACAATTGTTGTTTTCCTAATATGCACTCATATTTACGCTCTATGCGTTTGTAAGTGTGTGTGTGACTTGATGTGAACAATTAAGTACATAAACTGACCCTCACATATTTATATATGTTTACAGATTCCCCTCATTTACAGTATGAGCCGATATGCCAGAGGTCTGGAATTAGTTATTCGATATCTGCATTAAACCGCCCATTTCGTGCTGGACCACGCCATCAGCCCCTCTTTTGATTTATTTTCCCCAAAGATCGATACTTCGAAAGGAGGGCCCGAATTTAATTCCTCCCTATTATTACCGACAGAAGATAATTGATCACTGGCCACAAACACCGCTTTTGGCCTCGTAATTGAATCATAAACGAGGCGGGAAGGTGCTGGAGGCGAAGTCGGGGGAGGGAGGGAGGCAGGGACAAGGCCGGAGTGACGGGACTTCTCCTCAAAACGCCGGAGGGCAGTTCCGGTGGAAAGATGACCGATGTCACTACCGGCCGAGGTGTGACTTGATTGGCGCCACGGCCGTGCGCCAATGTTTGCGCTCCCATGTTTGTGCTCAGAGATGCGCTGTTTAGACCTTATTGATGGGAGCTGCTGCGTGATTATCAGGAGATTTACAGCCACCGCGGGCACCTGGGGACGGCAAATGCAATCTGTCCCTCACTTCCACAGAGTGCAGGGCTATGTCTAGGAATCAGTGGGGGCAGGGGACTCTGGCACCCAGGGCTGCCCAGCCATGGACCAGACACGTTTATTGTCCACTGTAACGCGAAAGCACAATCTGTCCCTCACTTCCACAGAGTGCAGCGCTATGTCTAGGAATCTGTGGGGGCAGGGGGACTCTAGCACCCAGGGCTGGCCAGCCATGGACCAGACACGTTTGTTTTTCCACTGTAACGCGAAAGCACAATCTGTCCCTCGCTTCCACAGAGTGCAGCGCTATATCTAGGAATCTGTGGGTGTAGGGGGAGTCTGGCACCCAGAGCTGGCCAGCCATGGACCAGGCCTTTGTTGTCCACTGTAATGCGAAAGCACAATCTGTCCCTCGCTTCCACATGGTGCTGCGCAGCGCTATGTCTAGGAATCAGTGGGGGCAGGGGGAGTCTGGCACCCAGAGCTGGCCAGCCATGGACCAAAGTGATTCAAAGAGGTGAGCAACCCAGTTACACCCTTGAGGGCTTGGGTAATTTAAATGAAAAGGTAAGGAGGCCTTCAAGGGATATATTTCAGGAAAACAATCACTTATTTAATGTCACTTGTGGAGAAGTTAATTCACCAAATGTGTAAATCATATAATCAAAATTTAAATCACATTGAAACATATAAACATATAAACAACAAAACACAGAGGTGTATATAAAAAGAATTTTATCAAAAAGTTCATTAAATCAGCAATAAATCAAAGAAAGCAGGTAAGGAAATGCTGGTAAAAATGACGTAATAGTACAAAAATCAATACCACAGCAAAACCTAAAAAGAACATCTATCTCAGAAACAACGTGAATCAAACACTGTAGAGATAAGATGCAGGTCGACGTTTCGGTCTCTTTACAATAAGTTTATCGAGACCATCCTCAGGACTGATGTCATTAGAACACTGCTATGAGCTGTGCTGTAATCCAATGGACTGAGATATCACAGTGTTGGTCTCAGAAGAGGTTATGTGGCTTTACCCGGGTGGAGGCCTATATATAGAGCATGACCGTCGCCCAGGCTAGAGCGCTGAGAATGTAGTGGTCAGTCAGTTAAAGCTGGCTGAAGGCGCACCGAAATGGATGCTCCGTGATGTAAAAAGCAGAAATCTAAACTTTTCCTTTTGCGCAATATCTGTGTCCACGAACACGTAGTCTTTTCAGTTGAAACAGATATCCAACTGGTAGCATCAACCAGCTAGGTCACTTTTTTGCATGGAGAGCACAGCAAAACCTAAAAAGAACATCTATCTCAGAAACAACGTGAATCAAACACTGTAGAGATAAGATGCAGGTCGACGTTTCGGTCTCTTTACAATAAGTTTATCGAGACCATCCTCAGGACTGATGTCATTAGAACACTGCTATGAGCTGTGCTGTAATCCAATGGACTGAGATATCACAGTGTTGGTCTCAGAAGAGGTTATGTGGCTTTACCCGGGTGGAGGCCTATATATAGAGCATGACCGTCGCCCAGGCTAGAGCGCTGAGAATGTAGTGGTCAGTCAGTTAAAGCTGGCTGAAGGCGCACCGAAATGGATGCTCCGTGATGTAAAAAGCAGAAATCTAAACTTTTCCTTTTGCGCAATATCTGTGTCCACGAACACGTAGTCTTTTCAGTTGAAACAGATATCCAACTGGTAGCATCAACCAGCTAGGTCACTTTTTTGCATGGAGAGCTGCAGTATGAAACGCGGTCAAACTTAATTTGACTAGAAACACGGGAAGAGCCGAGTTTCTAGTCAAATTAAGTTTGACCGCGTTTCATACTGCAGCTCTCCATGCAAAAAAGTGACCTAGCTGGTTGATGCTACCAGTTGGATATCTGTTTCAACTGAAAAGACTACGTGTTCGTGGACACAGATATTGCGCAAAAGGAAAAGTTTAGATTTCTGCTTTTTACATCACGGAGCATCCATTTCGGTGCGCCTTCAGCCAGCTTTAACTGACTGACCACTACATTCTCAGCGCTCTAGCCTGGGCGACGGTCATGCTCTATATATAGGCCTCCACCCGGGTAAAGCCACATAACCTCTTCTGAGACCAACACTGTGATATCTCAGTCCATTGGATTACAGCACAGCTCATAGCAGTGTTCTAATGACATCAGTCCTGAGGATGGTCTCGATAAACTTATTGTAAAGAGACCGAAACGTCGACCTGCATCTTATCTCTACAGTGTTTGATTCACGTTGTTTCTGAGATAGATGTTCTTTTTAGGTTTTGCTGTGCTCTCCATGCAAAAAAGTGACCTAGCTGGTTGATGCTACCAGTTGGATATCTGTTTCAACTGAAAAGACTACGTGTTCGTGGACACAGATATTGCGCAAAAGGAAAAGTTTAGATTTCTGCTTTTTACATCACGGAGCATCCATTTCGGTGCGCCTTCAGCCAGCTTTAACTGACTGACCACTACATTCTCAGCGCTCTAGCCTGGGCGACGGTCATGCTCTATATATAGGCCTCCACCCGGGTAAAGCCACATAACCTCTTCTGAGACCAACACTGTGATATCTCAGTCCATTGGATTACAGCACAGCTCATAGCAGTGTTCTAATGACATCAGTCCTGAGGATGGTCTCGATAAACTTATTGTAAAGAGACCGAAACGTCGACCTGCATCTTATCTCTACAGTGTTTGATTCACGTTGTTTCTGAGATAGATGTTCTTTTTAGGTTTTGCTGTGGTATTGATTTTTGTACTATTACGTCATTTTTACCAGCATTTCCTTACCTGCTTTCTTTGATTTATTGCTGATTTAATGAACTTTTTGATAAAATTCTTTTTATATACACCTCTGTGTTTTGTTGTTTATATGTTTATATGTTTCAATGTGATTTAAATTTTGATTATATGATTTACACATTTGGTGAATTAACTTCTCCACAAGTGACATTAAATAAGTGATTGTTTTCCTGAAATATATCCCTTGAAGGCCTCCTTACCTTTTCAGCCATGGACCAGGCACCTTTGTTGTCCACTGTAATGCGAAAGCACAATCTGTCCCTCACTTCCACAGAGTGCTGCGCAGCGCTATGTCTAGGAATCAGTGGGGGCAGGGGACTCTGTCACCCAGGGCTGCCGAGCCATGGACCAGACACGTTTATTGTCCACTGTAATGCGAAAGCACAATCTGTCCCTCACTTCCACAGAGTGCAGCGCTATATCTAGGAATCTGTGGGTGTAGGGGGAGTCTGGCACCCAGAGCTGGCCAGCCATGGACCAGGCACCTTTGTTGTCCACTGTAATGCGAAAGCACAATCTGTCCCTCGCTTCCACAGAGTGCTGCGCAGCGCTATGTCTAGGAATCAGTGGGGGCAGGGGGAGTCTGGCACCCAGAGCTGGCCAGCCATGGACCAGGCACCTTTGTTGTCCACTGTAATGCGAAAGCACAATCTGTCCCTCACTTCCACAGAGTGCAGCGCTATATCTAGGAATCTGTGGGTGTAGGGGGAGTCTGGCACCCAGGGCTGCCCAGCCATGGCCCAGACACGTTTAATGTCCACTGTAATGCGAAAGCACAATCTGTCCCTCACTTCCACAGAGTGCTGCGCAGCGCTATGTCTAGGAATCTGTGGGGGCAGGGGACTCTGTCACCCAGGGCTGCCGAGCCGTGGACCAGACACGTTTATTGTCCACTGTAATGCGAAAGCACAATCTGTCCCTCACTTCCACAGAGTGCAGTGCATCGCTATGTCTAGGAATCAGTGGGGGCAGGGGAGTCTGGCACCCAGGGCTGCCCAGCCATGGACCAGACACGTGTATTGTCCACTGTAATGCGAAAGCACAATCTGTCCCTCACTTCCACAGAGTGCAGCGCTATGTCTAGGAATCAGTGGGGGCAGGGAGAGTCTGGCACCCAGGGCTGCCCAGCCATGGACCAGGCACGTTTATTGTGCACTGTAATGAGAAATAACAATCTGTCCCTCACTTTCAAAGAGTGCAGGGCTATGTATAGGAATCAGCGAGGGCAGGGGAGTCTGGCACCCAGAGCTGCCCAGCTATGGACCAGACACGTTTATTGTCCACTGTAATGCGAAAGCACAATCTGTCCCTCACTTGCACAGAGTGCAGTGCATCGCTATATCTAGGAATCAGTGGGGGCAGGGGAGTCTCGCACGCTGGGCTGCCCAGCCATGGACCAGGCACGTTTATTGTGCACTGTAATGCGAAAGCACAAGCTGCCCCTCACTTTCAAAGAGTGCACTGCAGCGCTATGTCTAGGAATCAGTGGGGCAGGGGGAGTCTGGCACCCAGAGCTGACCAGCCATAGACCAGTCACGCTTATTGTCCACAGTAATGCGAAAGCACAATCTGTCCCTCACTTCCACAGAGTGCAGTGCAGCGCTATATCTAGGAATCAGTGGGGGCAGGGGAGTCTCGCACCCTGGGCTGCCCGGTCAGCGACCAAACACTTTCATCATCCACTTATTATGCGAATAAAGCAAACTGTCCGTCAGGTGGGCAGCAGCGTGCATTGCGTGGGAGTCAACAAACGTCCTACAGACAATTATGCACTGCCTGTCGTGGGGACGGTGGGCGGAAGTGGTGCAGTCTGGCACCCGGTGACACCCACCTAGTGAGCAGCCACTCTTGATGTCACCTGTACACAGTGCGAGGAATGAATTCGGCCCCTCACTTCGAGCGAGCGCAGTGAGTGCAGCCCTAGGAGTCTGCAGCAAACACCCTGCAGACATCCCCTCTAGGCGAGAAAGAGTCGGGGCGCAGGGGCCTGACAGGCAGAGAGCGTCATCCTGGGAGCAGTCACTTTACCCTTGACTGTAGGTAATGCCAAAACAGTATTTGTCCCCTAGCTTCTCCAGAGTGGGGGCGCTGAGGGCCTAGTGAACGTTCACTTGTCTCTTTAACTCTGCACATTACGAAAAATGTAATCTCTTCTAACTTCTTTAGAGTGCAGTCACATTCATCTGGGGGCGGGAAAGAAGGGGCCGTGGAGAGGCCTGGCACTCACATACCGATATTCAGTCAACATTCATGTTCGTCGTTCACTGTGCACAACGCAAGAAATGCCACCCGCCCCTCTTCAGAGTACAGTACCCCGATAGGTAGACACTAAACACCCTGGGCATATTTACAAGCCCCTTTCGCCACTTTTGCGTCACTTTTCCCGTGATAAAAAATTACGCAAAAGTGGCGCAAGGGCCTTGTAAATAAACCCCCCTGTATTTATCTGGGGCAGTGGCCGGAGATGGTGTTGAAGGCCTGGCACTCCGATGTCAACATCCAGCCAACTTCAAGTTTCGTCTCTAACGGTGCACAAGACAAGACATGCCGTCTGTCCCCCACTTCGCCAGAGTGCAGTGGCGCGGTGCAGCCTATGCTTAGTAGCCAACAACCACACTCATCAGGGCAGTAAGAATAGAAGGCAGTTGGTGGTTGAATGGGGGCATGGGGCCGTGTGGGGTGGCACCCGTACAAATCCACACACAGGCAACAAACCTTGTAATCGTCAACATTGCAAACTGCAAGAAACGCAATCAATTTGTCTCACACCTCCCCAGAGGGCAGGCCCTGTTCGTGTAGTCGACAAACACCCAGCAGACTCCCTCTGCGGGGAGCGGTGGGGTGGAGGTGGGGAGCTGACAGGGGGTGGTCTGACGCCCCCAGAGATACACATCCAACGAGCAGTCTTTTTGACAGTTAGTTGTACTACACAATACGAGAAATTCAATTTTTGCCTCGCGTCGCCAGAGTGCAGTGTTATAAACCCTGCAGAGAGGGCACTCACCTTTCACGGGTGGGGGCAGGGGGGGAGGGGGGGTGAAGAGGTGGGGAAGGGGTTTGGCTCTCAGTTATGAACACCTGAAGTGTTGCATGCACAGAAACAGGAGACCATCAATTAAAGCGCAAGCTCATAAAATGAGTCCTGTTCTCTTACCAGGGAGGATTCGTCTTGTTTAACAGACTCTAGCCTACAACGACCTCTACACTTATCTCGGCGCTTCTCAGATACAGTCATGCTTTGTGCCTGCCTGAGAAAGGCAATATTTACAACAAGGGGTGGTGATGGACAGAGTCTCTGAATTAAGCAGAATACTCTCACCCAGTCAAGAGATCAGGGCTAGATCCAACACCGTTTTTTAGCTCATTGCACCATCCCAGTTTCAGAACCTGGCTGTATGCAAATTAGTCTGTCCCTGGCCCAGTGCATCATGGGAACAGGGCAGACCAGACTACAAAAGCCAATTCTTACACTGGGAAGGAAACAAGCTTCCGGGGACCGGTTTCTGGCATTTCAGCCGTCTTCGGCCCGGCTTGCTTGAATCCTGATGGTGCAATGAGCAAGGGACTCACATCTGAGTATACCCTTCCACGCTTAGGGTGGACAAAAATATTTACAACAAGGGGTGGTGATGGACAGAGTCTCTGAATTAAGCAGAATACTCTCACCCAGTCAAGAGATCAGGGCTAGATCCAACACCGTTTTTTAGCTCATTGCACCATCCCAGTTTCAGAACCTGGCTGTATGCAAATTAGTCTGTCCCTGGCCCAGTGCATCATGGGACCAGGGCAGACCAGACTACAAAAGCCAATTCTTACACTGGGAAGGAAACAAGCTTCCGGGGACCGGTTTTTGGCATTTCAGCCGTCTTCGGCCCGGCTTGCTTGAATCCTGATGGTGCAATGAGCAAGGGACTCACATCTGAGTATACCCTTCCACGCTTAGGGTGGACAAAAATATTTACAACAAGGGGTGGTGATGGACAGAGTCTCTGAATTAAGCAGAATACTCCCACCCAGTCAAGAGATCAGGGCTAGATCCAACACCGTTTTTTAGCTCATTGCACCATCCCAGTTTCAGAACCTGGCTGTATGCAAATTAGTCTGTCCCTGGCCCAGTGCATCATGGGACCAGGGCAGACCAGACTACAAAAGCCAATTCTTACACTGGGAAGGAAACAAGCTTCCGGGGACCGGTTTCTGGCATTTCAGCCGTCTTCGGCCCGGCTTGCTTGAATCCTGATGGTGCAATGAGCAAGGGACTCACATCTGAGTATACCCTTCCACGCTTAGGGTGGACAAAAATATTTACAACAAGGGGTGGTGATGGACAGAGTCTCTGAATTAAGCAGAATACTCTCACCCAGTCAAGAGATCAGGGCTAGATCCAACACCGTTTTTTAGCTCATTGCACCATCCCAGTTTCAGAACCTGGCTGTATGCAAATTAGTCTGTCCCTGGCCCAGTGCATCATGGGAACAGGGCAGACCAGACTACAAAAGCCAATTCTTACACTGGGAAGGAAACAAGCTTCCGGGGACCGGTTTCTGGCATTTCAGCCGTCTTCGGCCCGGCTTGCTTGAATCCTGATGGTGCAATGAGCAAGGGACTCACATCTGAGTATACCCTTCCACGCTTAGGGTGGACAAAAATATTTACAACAAGGGGTGGTGATGGACAGAGTCTCTGAATTAAGCAGAATACTCTCACCCAGTCAAGAGATCAGGGCTAGATCCAACACCGTTTTTTAGCTCATTGCACCATCCCAGTTTCAGAACCTGGCTGTATGCAAATTAGTCTGTCCCTGGCCCAGTGCATCATGGGACCAGGGCAGACCAGACTACAAAAGCCAATTCTTACACTGGGAAGGAAACAAGCTTCCGGGGACCGGTTTCTGGCATTTCAGCCGTCTTCGGCCCGGCTTGCTTGAATCCTGATGGTGCAATGAGCAAGGGACTCACATCTGAGTATACCCTTCCACGCTTAGGGTGGACAAAAATATTTACAACAAGGGGTGGTGATGGACAGAGTCTCTGAATTAAGCAGAATACTCTCACCCAGTCAAGAGATCAGGGCTAGATCCAACACCGTTTTTTAGCTCATTGCACCATCCCAGTTTCAGAACCTGGCTGTATGCAAATTAGTCTGTCCCTGGCCCAGTGCATCATGGGAACAGGGCAGACCAGACTACAAAAGACAATTCTTACACTGGGAAGGAAACAAGCTTCCGGGGACCGGTTTCTGGCATTTCAGCCGTCTTCGGCCCGGCTTGCTTGAATCCTGATTGTGCAATGAGCAAGGGACTCACATCTGAGTATACCCTTCCACGCTTAGGGTGGACAAAAATATTTACAACAAGGGGTGGTGATGGACAGAGTCTCTGAATTAAGCAGAATACTCTCACCCAGTCAAGAGATCAGGGCTAGATCCAACACCGTTTTTTAGCGCCGCGGCCAGGGCGACTGACGCTGGAATCTGGGGACCGCGGTTCGATCCCCGGCTCCGGCGGCAGGTTAGCCCAGCACCATGTGACTCTGGGCAATAGCTCGCTTAATCTTCCCGACGGCCCCCCAGCGCCTAGAGACCCTTACGGGTGATTGTGCGCTTTACAAATGTGGACTTTACTTTTTTTTTTTTAGCTCATTGCACCATCCCAGTTTCAGAACCTGGCTGTATGCAAATTAGTCTGTCCCTGGCCCAGTGCATCATGGGAACAGGGCAGACCAGACTACAAAAGCCAATTCTTACACTGGGAAGGAAACAAGCTTCCGGGGACCGGTTTCTGGCATTTCAGCCATCTTCGGCCCGGCTTGCTTGAATCCTGATGGTGCAATGAGCAAGGGACTCACATCTGAGTATACCCTTCCACGCTTAGGGTGGACAAAAATATTTACAACAAGGGGTGGTGATGGACAGAGTCTCTGAAGTAAGCAGAATACTCTCACCCAGTCAACAGATCAGGGCTAGATCCAACACCCTTTTTTAGCTCATTGCACCATCCCAGTTTCAGAACCTGGCTGTATGCAAATTAGTCTGTCCCTGGCCCAGTGCATCATGGGAACAGGGCAGACCAGACTACAAAAGCCAATTCTTACACTGGGAAGGAAACAAGCTTCCGGGGACCGGTTTCTGGCATTTCAGCCGTCTTCGGCCCGGCTTGCTTGAATCCTGATGGTGCAATGAGCAAGTGACTCACATCTGAGTATACCCTTCCACGCTTAGGGTGGACAAAAATATTTACAACAAGGGGTGGTGATGGACAGAGTCTCTGAATTAAGCAGAATACTCTCACCCAGTCAAGAGATCAGGGCTAGATCCAACACAGTTTTTTAGCTCATTGCACCATCCCGTTTTTCAGAACCTGGCTGTATGCAAATTAGTCTGTCCCTGGCCCAGTGCATCATGGGAACAGGGCAGACCAGACTACAAAAGCCAATTCTTACACTGGGAAGGAAACAAGCTTGTTTCCTTTCCAGTGAAGAATTGGCTTGGTAGTTTGGTCTGCCCTGTTCCCATGATGCACTGGGCCAGGGACAGACTAATTTGCATATAGCCAGGTTCTGAACTGGGATGGTGCAGTGAGCTAAAAAACGGTGATGGATCAAGCCCTGATCTGCGGACTGGGTAGGAGTGTTCTGATTAACTCAGATACTCTGTCCATCACCACCCCCTTTTTGTAAATATTTTGGCCACCATGAGTGTGGAAGGGTATGCTCAGACATGAGTCCCTTGCTCATTGCACCATCAGGATTCAAGCAAGCCGGGCCGAAAACGGCTGTAATGCCAGAAACCGGTCCCCGGAAGCTTGTTTCCTTTCCAGTGAAGAATTGGCTTGGTAGTTTGGTCTGCCCTGTTCCCATGATGCACTGGGCCAGGGACAGACTAATTTGCATATAGCCAGGTTCTGAACTGGGATGGTGCAGTGAGCTAAAAAACGGTGATGGATCAAGCCCTGATCTGCGGACTGGGTAGGAGTGTTCTGATTAACTCAGATACTCTGTCCATCAGCACCCCCTTTTTGTAATTATTTTGCCTGAGAAAGGCAGCGGTGCCCTGGGCAGGGCTTCCTACTGTCACACATCTGTCAGATTGGGCCCAACGACCCCACCCCCAGGCAGCCGAGCGCACTGCCAGTCTGAGAAAGGCATTGGTGCCCTGGGTAGAGCTTCCTACACAGTCACACACCGGCCAGACACTGTCCACGAGCCCCCCTGATGCAGCCGGGCAGTGCCAGTCTTTAAAAGGCATAACTGTGCCCCGCCAGCGTATTTCACACAGTCACAAACCTGCCAGGCACAGTCCAAGAGCCCCTCTGATGCAGCCGGGCACTGCCAGTGTCCCAGGCAGTGTATCTTACACAGTCACAGACCTGCCACACAGAATCCAAGAGCCCCTCTGTTGCAGCCAGGCACTGCCATTGTCCCGGGCAGTGTATCTAACACAGTCACAGACCTGCCACACAGAATCCAAGAGCCCCTCTGATGCAGCCGGGCACTGCCAGTGTCCCAGGCAGTGTATCTTACACAGTCCCAGACCTGCCACACAGAATCCAAGAGCCCCTCTGATACAGCCGGGCACGGCCAGTGTCCCAGGCAGTGTACCTTACACAGTCACAGATCTGCCACACAGAATCCAAGAGCCCCTCTGATGCAGCCGGGCAGTGCCAGTCTCAAAAAGGCATAACTGTGCCCCGCCAGCTTATTTCACACAGTCACAAACCTGCCAGGCACAGTCCAAGAGCCCCTCTGATGCAGCCGGGCACTGCCAGTGTCCCAGGCAGTGTATCTTACACAGTCACAGACCTGCCACACAGAATCCAAGAGCCCCCCTGATGCAGCCGGGCACTGCCAGTGTCCCAGGCAGTGTATCTTACACAGTCACAGACCTGCCACACAGAATCCAAGAGCCCCCCTGATGCAGCCGGGCAGTGCCAGTGTCCCAGGCAGTGTATCTTACACAGTCACAGACCTGCCATACAGAATCCAAGAGCCCCTCTGTTGCAGCCAGGCATTGGCAGTGTCCCAGGCAGTGTATCTTACACAGTCACATACCTGTCACACATACTGTGCCAGTTCCAGGGTGGTAGCAGTGATGGGAGGGTCTCTTCGGCACTCACACACTCAGTGCCTCTGTAGATGCTCATTCTGTGCTACTCTGATGGAGGAATATGTGGCCTGTGTGATCTCTTCAGCATACACACATAGTGCCCATCCAGGAGCTCACACTGTGCCAGTCTGAGGCAGGCAGCAGGGCCATGAGTGTTCTCTTTGCACACAAGCACTAACTGTCTCTGAAGCAGCTCAAATTGAGCCAGTCTGATGTAGGCAGCAGTGCTGTGGTGATCTATCCCCCCCCCACACACAGTGTCCCTGCAGCTAATCTAACTGTGCCAGTCGAAGGGAGGCAGCAGTGCCCTAGGTGATATCACACACACACACACACACCTACACACACACACACACACGCGCGCGCGCGCACACACACACACACACACACTCACTCTCTCTCTCTCTCTCATTCAGTGCCTCTGTATAGGGCCGGACTGGCCATAGCGGGCACCGGGCAATCCCCCGGTGCGCCGCACGTGTGGGAGACGGTTTTGGGCTCCTGGGGACCGTTTTTGTTACAGGGCCGTTTTTGCAGCATGGCTGCAAAATCGTCCCTGTACCAAAAACGGCCGAAAGCCGGCCCTGGCAAAGAGCTCCTCGGGACCTCCAACCCCCCGAGTGGGGAGGGGTGGGCCGGGCCGAGCACTTTGCCAGGGCCGGTTGTGGTTCCCATTCCGGCCCTGCCTCTGTAGCAACTCTGCAGGAAGCTGTCTCTCTATATCGTGAACTAAAAAGAAGTTCACTGTTCAGAGAGACCAGAGAATCCCCAAAAAAGTACACAGAGGTAAAAGAAGATAGTTCCAACACTCTTTTTGTGGTAGTGTGAGCAAGCAGTTAGACTTATCAGAGGATAGTGCTAAGCATTTGTTGTACTCTCAGAGGCAATAAATGAGACACACACTCAAGAATATATCTGAGACCAATTTTTAAAAATACAGACGATTTTTATGTATTTTTTTTAATACATTCTTTTTATTGAAATCAAGGTATGACATTTGAGAAAGGGTGTATACACAAACAATAGCAACAAAGTTATGTTACAGGGGAGACAGAGCAAAATAATTGCAAAACAACTCTATTGTAATCACAGTTCTAACGTGTTCAGCCCCCGTGCGACTGTTCCTTTCCTCGTCGACGGAGGCTCGCATATCCCTCCCCTGTGGGTGTTCCACTTGTCCCAGACCTGCGACCACTTGGCTTTTTATGTATTTTTAGAGACCAAGAACACAGTTCTAAGGTAAGTACTTTGCGAGTGACGATTTTTAGAGATAGGAAAAAATATGAAAATTAAAGTTGTGCTGTTCCTGAATGATCTAGAATTTAGCAATATACAAAGGACAGTAGGCTTCAGAGTCAAAGAGATGGGAATCCATTTATTTGGAATGTAATGCCCTCACACACCCAGTTTGGTGTCATGCTTCATCATCAGGCTGCTCCTCGTCTGGCCGGCGCTGCAATGCCTGACGAGCTCCCGATGAGGGGCACTTTGGCAGAGATTTTTTCCAAATAGCCGTTTGGTGCCGTGGGGGTGAGAGACTTAGTGAGTGTAGATCAGCGGTACTCAAAGTGTGGGCCAGTTGCGGCCCGCCAGGCCTTTCCATTAGGCCCTCGTGTAAAACAACAGACAGTTCAGAATCAACTGCAATTCCGCCTGTTGTGATTCCTCGGGCCACATTCACAGGGGAAAGGATAAAAGAAGCATGCGCAAAATCAGTGTCTCACAAGCTCACCCGCAAAAGATCATCATACTGCAGCTTCCAATTAGAAACAAACTTGATATACATCTGTTGGTAGGTAGATAATATATTTTCTTTTAGGGCAGGAGCATGAGAAGGAGAAACTTTCTAACTGCCACATTGAAAAGCCCCCTTGATTTGTTTGGTTTGATGCATTGGTTTAATGATTGTAAATAGATATTCCTTCTTGCCACATCTGCGGGAACATCTCTGGGAATAAACATGGGAAACGAGAAATGAAGCATAATTTAATTGTCCTCTGATGTTGCTGGACGGGGCTTTTTTTCCATTTTACAAAAATAAATGACGGAAAAACATTTTTAAAATACATTTAGCCCATATGCAGGGGGCTTGTATTTGTGGGCTTGCAACTGCCAAAGATCACCAATGACGCCAAAAATCAGCAGGCAGAGTCCAATGTTCAACCAGTTACCACTGACAGGTCAGCGTGGCCTGTAGACCTTGGTGGGTTTTAGAATGGTTGCGCGTTTAATTTTCGTCACAAGGACAATGAGTTCTCTGACAGAGACAGTGAGGCAGAGAGACGGAGAGGGAGACAGAGGGAGAGAGAGAGGGAGACAGAGAGAGGGAGACAGAGGGCGAGAGAGAGGGACTCAAAAGGAGACAGAGAGAGAGAGAGGGGGAGACAGAAAGAGGGAGACACACAGAGGGAGACAGAGAGAGAGGGAAACAGGGAGAGACAGAGAGAGAAAGAGAGAGGGAGACAGGGAGAGAAAGAGGGAGACAGAGGGAGACAGAGAGTGAGGGAGGGAGACAGAGGGAGACAGACAGAGGGAGGCAGAGGGCGAGAGAGAGGGACTCAAAAGGAGACAGAGAGAGAGAGAGGGAGACAGAAAGAGGGAGACACACAGAGGGAGACAGAGAGAGAGGGAAACAGGGAGAGACAGAGAGAGAAAGAGAGAGGGAGACAGGGAGAGAAAGAGGGAGACAGAGGGAGACAGACAGAGGGAGGCAGAGGGCGAGAGAGAGGGACTCAAAAGGAGACAGAGAGAGAGAGAGGGAGACAGAAAGAGGGAGACACACAGAGGGAGACAGAGAGAGAGGGAAACAGGGAGAGACAGAGATAGAAAGAGAGAGGGAGACAGGGAGAGAAAGAGGGAGACAGAGGGAGACAGAGAGTGAGGGAGGGAGACAGAGGGAGACAGACAGAGGGAGGCAGAAAGACAGAGGAAGGGAGACAGAGGAAGACAAAGAGAGACAGTCAGAGGGAGATAGAGGGAGACAGATGGAGGGAGACAGACAGAGGGAGACAGAAGGAGAAAGAGGGAGGGAGACAGAGGGAGACAAAGAGAGAGAGAGGGAGACAGAGAGACAGAGGGAAGGAAACAGAGAGAGAGGGAGACAAAGGGAGTGAGACAGAGGGAGAAAGAGGGAGACAGAGAGAGAGAGGGAGAGGGAGATAGGTTGCACATTTAATTTTCATCACAAGGACAATGAGTTCTCAGACAGAGACAGACAGAGGCAGAGAGACGGAGAGGGAGACGCAGAGAGACAGTGGGAGAGAGAGGCAGAGAGACAGACACAGAGGCAGAGGGAGAGAGAGAGTGAGGGAGGGAGACAGAGGGAGGGAGGCAGAGGGAGGGAGACAGAGCAAGGGAGACAGACAGAGACAGACAAAGGGAGATAGAGGGGGACAGACAGAGGGAGAGAGACAGAGGGAGATAGACAGAGGGAGACAGAGTGAGGGAGGCAGAGGGAAGGAGACAGAGGGACACAGACAGAGGGAGGGAGACAGAGGGAGACCGATAGAGGGAGGAAGACAGAGGGAGGGAGACAGAGGGAGACAGAAGGAGACAGAGGGAGACAGAGAGAGAGATACAAAGGGAGACAGAGAGAGAGAGGGAGACAGCTAGAGAGAGGGAGGGAAACAGAGAGAGAGAGGGACACGGACAGAGGGAGACAGAGGGAGAAAGAGTGAGACACAGAGAGAGAGAGAGGGAGGGAGAGAGAAAGAGCGAAAGATAGAGAGAGGGAGGGAGACAGAGAGAGAGAGGGAGGAAGACAGAGAGAGAGCGAGTGAGGAAGAGAGAGAGAGAGATGGAGGGAGACAGAGAGAGGGAGGGATTCAGAGAGAGAGAGAGAGATAGAGAGATAGAGATATATATGTATATAGATATATATATATATATATATATATACGATCCATCACCAACAGCCGCCGCCGAAAGTGAAGAGGCCACAGCAGGAGAGTAAGTGGGGACAGCTTTTATTCAACCGCAGCAGGTAAGGAAACAGTACACACCCGCTGTAAAGGCGAATGCATTTCGGCTTGGGATTAGCCTTCTTCAGCGCCACGGGTGCAGGTATGTCAGGCGGTGGCAAATTTCTTTAACATAATGTCACGCCCCACCTGATTTAACCAGATTTGCTCCACCCCCATCGGCCCAAATGCCAAACGCAAATGTCTTTTGATAGGTCGCATCTTGCGCAGCGACTACCATTCCCAGAGTGCATTATGCTTGATCACTGGAAAACGTTGCGTGGGGATGACAAAGCGCCATTGTGATGAAATGATTCCCCACTTTGTTGCAGAAGAATACGCTGTCCCCTCTGGTCTCCAACCGTCTCAACCTGTATACGCCTAGTGTGCAATAAGCGGGGGCAAGGCAGACATGCATGCCCAGCCCAACGTAGAGCTGATTAACTCCAACACCGCCGTAATTGCACCAGACCAGCAGGTGGACTCTGACAAATCCCGGCACCCCGGGTAACTCCAAAACGCTACCGAAGCAGCAACCAGCAAAGTCAGGGCCAGCTTGATGAGACGGGGACCCCTTGGCGCGGTACTTGACTCCGCGCTGAATTATACGATCCATCACCAACAGCCGCCGCCGAAAGTGAAGAGGCCACAGCAGGAGAGTAAGTGGGGACAGCTTTTATTCAACCGCAGCAGGTAAGGAAACAGTACACACCCGCTGTAAAGGCGAATGCATTTCGGCTTGGGATTAGCCTTCTTCAGCGCCACGGGTGCTGGTATGTCAGGCGGTGGCAAATATATATATAGAGAGAGAGAGAGATATGTGTGTATGCCGAGTATGGTGGCTCAGTGGATTATTGCGCCTGCTGCAGGGGCCTGTGTTCAACCTCATGGTCACGTTTTTATTTCTCTAGCCCTGCCCCCTCCACCACTGACCCCGCCCCTACCGATGTGCGGCCCTCGGCCACAAACCACACTGTAAATTTGGCCCCCGAGAGAAAGGTTGTGAGTACCCATGGTGTAGATGAA
The DNA here is from genome assembly GCF_964261635.1 of Lissotriton helveticus. Classification (NCBI taxonomy): domain Eukaryota; kingdom Metazoa; phylum Chordata; class Amphibia; order Caudata; family Salamandridae; genus Lissotriton; species Lissotriton helveticus. Next base: position 406,895,423 of record NC_136073.1, read on the forward strand.
TAAGTGTTGTGTGATGTTAATGTGAGTTAAAACAGGGTTGTATATTGCTGAATTCTAGATCATTCAGGAACAGCACAACTTTAATTTTCATATTGCATTTGGGCAAATGTGCTGGACCTCATGTATAAAAGCCCTTTGTCCCTGGATTTGTGAATATAAGAAAAAAGATCACATTTGTGCACAATTATGCACCATAGGAATCAATGGGAGGAAATAGAAAATTGCATAGAAAATCAGGCAATGCATTAAAAAAATTGCACCTGCTCGGTTCAGGACAATGTTGGGACCAGGTACAAAGTTCCAGCAGGAGAAGTTAGAGAGCATCTTGGGTCAGGCAGGAACAGTGTGCTGAGGGTCTTGGAAACTGGTGCACAAGGACGAGGGGGGCCACTTGAAAAGGCACTGCACAGGTGAACTTACAGGTACGCCCGGTGGGTCTCATTAGAGGGAAGAGGTCACAAGGGCCTGGGGACCATGTGAGCACAGCTGGTTGATTTGTGCTGGGCTAGTGGAGCTATCTTCAGGGTCCTCACGGTCCGGAACAGGCAAATTGGAGAGGCAATCGTGGGACAGCTGGGCCACTCAGGAAATGGGTCTCATGTGTCTCAATGTCCTTTGATGGGTGCTTGCTTCTGGTGCTTTTGGAGCCCGGTGTGGACTCTTCTTCTTGGTTTTAACCATTGGGGTCCGGTACCCCGGGTATTGGTACGTCGCGGCTCCGTTAGGTCCTGGTGCCTCCAAACTTGGTGGAGAGGCAGATCAGATCTTTTGGAGCTGTTGTACCTCTCTTGCTTTGTTGATGTATCAAGGTCATCTGGAAGAAGCATGTTGACAAACCGGACTTCATGGAATAGATGCCTGCGGTGTGCCGGTGAGTGATAACGCCACTTCAAGGTAGCTTCTAGGTAAATTCTTGAAGGCTAGAGGTGCTCTGGGATCTTGGAGTACTTGCAGATTTCAGGATGCAACAGCAGCAGCGATTGTCGAGTTCTTCTTGCAGCTGGCAGGATTCGTCGCCTTCTCTTTCTGCAGCACAGCTTCTGTTCTTGCGTAGCAAGTCTTCTTTTGTCCTTGTCTACTTTGGTTAGATGATTCCGAGGTTCAGGTCTCTGGGAGCCACCTAAATACTGGATTAATGGTGTTATAGGAGGAGACAGGTAATAGCCAATGGGCTATCTACCTTTAGGTTGTCTACAACCTCTAGTGACCACTTCAGGTGGGAAGAGGCATTACCCTAGCCTCTGATTGGAGGTTTTCTGAACATCTCAATATATGGAATTTCAGGAAAGGGGTTCACCTTGCCTGCTCCATCCTAGAGGCGGTGCAGGTGGGGAGCGGACCCTCCTCCTTATCAAATAAATTTTCCAGCCTTTCCGCCTGCCAAAAGTGGTTAAAAAAAGGGGGCTTCACCTCCCCCACTATCTACGGGTTAAAGAGTTGGATTTCAAAGGCGGTATTGCCTTTGAAGCTTCCCGCCCTGGAAGGCCATCCAACACCAAGATGAAGAAACCACCCTGGATTCCTGAAGCACCAAAAGCAAGCACCCGTTGAGGGATATCAAACACCCAAGACCCACTTCCTAAGTGGCCTGCTGACCCGGGGTAGCACCTCCAAGTTGCCTGCTCCTGACTACGAGGACCTCAAGACCCACAGCGTTCTGCACAAGGGCCCACCGGCCCCAGCATCAACCATCCAGCTCAACGCTTAAGGTCCCTAGGCCCTTGCGACCCCCTCCTTCTGAGGAGACCCACCAGACGTACCTGTAAATCCCTCTGTGCAGTGCTTTTTCAAGTTTTTATCCATTCGTCTGTGCACACCAGCTTTCAAGACCTCAGCACCTATGCTCCTGACTGATCCAGGACACTGCATGGTATGCTGTTCCTAATAAACACTGACGGTTGATGTATATGTGGGGAGTTATAGAGTACTCACTAGAGCAGGGGTCTTCAATCTGTGGGGCGCGACCCCCAGAGAGGTCGTGGAGTCCTGGGAAGGGGGTCGCAGATTGTCAGTTTGCCTTAGGGGCGTCCGGCTGACTGAGGGTGCTCACGGCGGAGGCCTAATTCACACCGAGGGGTGAAAAACAACAAAGCCTCATTAACAAGTAAAAGGTCTTTTAAAGACCTGTGAAGTACTCGGGTGCGGCTTTGTGTGTGTCCCTGAAGGTGTTTCAGCCCAGCTCACATACACGAGGGGGGGAGGGCTGGGGGGCAGGGGAGGGTGGCTGGGGGAGGAGGCTGTAGCCCTTTGAGTTCAATGGACGTTGCGCGCCTGGAGCTGTGGGTCCTGCCTGTAAAGCACAAAGCACGAACTCTCATACCTGGCGCCTGTGCGGGAGAAGTGTGCCTGAGAGTCTGTTCTTCAGGTGAAATGTTGTTACAGCCTGTCTGCCCTCTCCCCCCGCCCCCAGCAGGGAGGCACAGAGATGCCCTCCCATGAGAGAGGAAGAAGAAGGAAGAAGACGCAGAGAGATATTGACCCCCCCGCTCCCCCCCATGAGAGAGGCACAGAAAAGGTGGGTGGATGAATGGATGAAATGGTGGATGGATGAAGGATGGATGTATGGATGGATGGATAAAAGGTTGCATGGATCATGATGGATGGATGTGTGAAAAGGTGGGTGGATGAATGATGGGTGAATGGATGGATGAAAGGGTGGATGGATGAAGGATGAATGTATGGATGTAAGGATGAAAGGGTGGATGGATGAAGGATGGATGGATATGTGAAAAGGTGGGTGGATGAATGATGAGTGGATGGATGGATGAAAGGGTGGAAGGATGAAGGATGGATGGATGGATGAAGGGTGGATGGATGAAGGATGTATGCATGGATGGAAGGAAGGATGAAACGGTAGATGGATGAAGGATGGATGTATGGATGGATACAAGGTTGCATGGATGAATGATGGATGGATGGATGTGTGGAAAAAGTGGGTGGATGAATGATGGGTGAATGGATGGATGAAAGGGTGGATAGATGAAGGATGTATGTGTGGATGGAAGGAAGGATGAAACGGTAGATGGATGAAGGATGTATGTATGGATGGATAAAAGGTTGCATGGATGAATGATGGATGGATGGATGTGTGAAAAGGTGGGTGGATGAATGATGGGTGAATGGATGGATGAAATGGTGGATAGATGAAGGATGTATGTATGGATGGAAGGAAGGATGAAACAGTAGATGGATGAAGGATGGATGTATGGATCGTTAAAAGGTTGCATGGATCATGATGGATGGATGGATGTGTGAAAAGGTGGGTGGATGAATGATGGGTGGATGGATGGAAGAAAGGGTGGGTGGATGAAGGATGGATGTATGGATGAAAGGGTGGATGGATGAAGGATGGATGTATGGATGGAAGGATGAAAGGGTGGATGGATGAAGGATGGATGTATGGATGAAAGGGTGGATGGATGAAGGATGGATGTATGGATGGAAGGATGAAAGGGTGGATGGATGAAGGATGGATGTATGGATGGATAAAAGGTTGCATGAATGAATGATGGATGGATGTGTGAAAAGGTGGGTGGATGAATGATGGATGGAAGGGTGGATGGGTAAAGGATGGATGTATGGATGCATGGATTAAAGGGTGGATGAATGAAGGATGGATGTATGGATGGAAGGATGAAAGGGTGGATGGATGAAGGATCGATGGATGGATGTGTGAAAGTGTGGGTGGATGAATGATGGATGGATGGACGTGATGAGGTCTAACAGGCGCATTTATGGTTGTCGATAGTTGTTGATGATGAGGAGTACCAGTTTCTAGAAACCTTTGTTGGAAGGGGGTCCTTAAGCCTAAAAAGGTTTTACAAGGGGGTCTCGGCATCAAAAAGTTTGAAGACCTCTGCACTAGAGGCAGGAGGAGATTTCCGCCTTTCGGAAAGGGACCCTCACACGCCCAATCAGCGGGGTGTCTTGCTTCATCATTGGGTCTGCTCCTTATCGGGTCGGCGCTGCAATACCCGATTGGCACCCGTGTTGGGGCCTTTTGGCGCAGATCTTTTTTTTCCTTTGCCGTAGGGTGCAGTGCGTGTAAGGGCCCTAGTGAGTGTAGATGTGAAATGTGCAAATGTGAGGTTAAAAAAGGAGGTAATGGTCCCCCAGAACTATTTTAATGAATGTGGCCACTCTCCTGATTAAAAAGGTGAATAGCGCGCACCACTGTTATTAGGTCACAGCGAAATGCGCTGTTGAGGTCAACATGTTTCTTGCCATTAATTTCAGTAGAAGGCAATTCGTCAGGACCGATGTAAGATCTATCTACACTTTTTGGAGGTGGTCCCTAATTAGGAAAGTAAGTGACCACCCATATGCTTATGATGGAAAGACCTACTCTCACTCTGCCGGTACCGGGACCGCAGAGTGAGGGTAGGTCTTCCCGCCATAAGCACGGCAAATACATGACACTGCACTGCTCAGTGTCCTACATCTGTCGGAACACGATGAAGCAGTAATCTTACCCGCTTGGGGTTGATGTCCTAGATCTACAGGTTGATGTCCTAATTCTACAGGTACCACTTTTTAGGGTGCTGTGTGGGTGGTCACTTACAGGAGAAGAGCTGGAGAAACTGGAGGAGGAGTACTGGTTCTTTTCTGTTGGCCTACAGTAGCTGTTTCTGCCAAGGAAAGAACAATGAATTTTCTGTGTGCTGTGTCCCCCCTGTTTGAGAAGGATCTCCAAGGGCCTGGCCTCCTGTTGTATGAAACTCAGGGACATCAAAGTTCCTAGGTACTTTTTCATCAACCACTCTGTGGGTGCACTCGCACAGTGCCCTGTGCACCTTTGTCTCTGCAGAGCTCGAAGGCGTTAAACTCTAGGAGGACTCAGGGGGCCTTCCTGTATGTCGGTGCCAACAGATCTTGCTTCCTTTCCGTTGTTCCCGGGAGCCCAGCGTGCTCCCTTATAGGAGGAAGCCGTTTGTGTAGTTGCCCTTATCACCGCCTCTGGCCCAAGTCTGGGGCCGAAGCCAGAGTTCATTTCTGAAAGATTGGCAGCCCTGCAGCACAGGCGTTGCCTAGCAATGGGATTCACCTAACATGGGGAAGCTGCGTTCAATGCAGTCCCAGCCAGCAGGATGCGCCAACTTGACCCTCTGGGTAGTGAGGGCGCGCTCCGTTCAAGAAGGAGCTGCCCCGCCTCCCTGTGTCAACAAAATCAGAGTTTTGGAGGGAGTTCACTGTTCCCAGCCCGGGTACGGAAGGTGCCTCGTGCCTTGGCCTTCTTTCTTCTCTCTGGCCCACTCGTAGCTTCTTACATCTGCTGCAGTGCTGCCCAAGGCACAGGCATCCATTGAAGGGAGGGTTGCAGAGTGGTCGAGTCGCCTTCCACAGGTGGTGGCAGTGCTTGCTCACAGCCGGGGCCCCGCCGGATAGAGAAGAGCCCCGAGGACGCAACAAGGACTAAACGACAGTCCACAAAAGTAACACTCCGTTTGGCTGATGGAGTTATGACGCACATTTAATTAGTAAACATAGGATTTGTTGATGGGGCCCATTCCACTGTGAGGGGGTTTACATGCATTTTTGAGATACAATACAAAGGCCATGTTCTTTTTACACATGTGATTCGTGGAACCTCGTGCATTTGTGAGGTAACATACATAAGATATGTGTTTCATGGAACCTAATGCATTTTTGAGATACAATACATAAGACATGTGTTTCGTGGAAGCTACTGCATTTGACGAATAATACAAAGGCTATATTTTTTATATAACTTAGTGTGGAGTCTCCTTTGTGGTGTGCCTAATGTGTCATTGGTGTGTGTGTGTGTTGCGCAAATGACTTACACATTGCCTCCGGGATAAGCCTGACTGCTCTGTCAAGCTACCAAGGGGGTGAGCAGGGGTTATCTTGGGTGTGTAGCTCCCTTATCCTGACTGGAGTTGGGGGTTCTGCCTGGCTTAAGTGCATACCCTAGCCAAGCAGAAACCTAATTTCTAACTACCCTCTTATAAGCCTAACTGCTCACCCACACTACCACAAAAAGAGTTATCTGCTTTTACCTCTACCTGCCTTTTGGGGATTTCTCATACTCTCTACATGGTGTACTTCATTTTAGTACACTGTACAAAGAGGTGGTTTCCTACATTGGTGGATCAGCGATGGGGTACACGACTTTGCATTTGCTAGACCACTTTTACAATAAGTTACCACACAAGTAAATACAAAAGTTGTCTCTAGATAGTCAAATTTTTGATTGGTCTATTTGTTTTCTAAATGTCTAAAATTGACTACTAGGGCCTTGTTTAAGTTTCTCAAACTAAGTGGTTAGAAATGTAAAAGTCTGTGCTTTAGTTAGGACAAACATATTCAGTGCTGGTTACTTTTCTAATTTCCTAAAAAGGTCTCAACTTTAGTAATATAATGCCTGATTCTGATGGCTAGGCTCAGGAGCTTGACTCAACGCCTTACATAGACCTGAAACGTGCTCAATGCAGGGTCACCTGGACTCAAAACATGCAAAAGTCCAAAAAAGGACTATCTCAGACAACTGATGGCTCAGTTTGAGATAGGTAGGGTAAAGGTGCCTACAAGGGATTTTGTTTACAATAGTTATTATACAAATTAGATAACTCATTCAATACCCAAATGAATAATGGTCTATTGATGAATTAAACAAGCGTGATTATTTGTTGAAATTTAAGACAGTCACAATATGTGATTAAATTATGAAAAGCAAAACTGCTTGCTACTTTTGAGTTAGCAGAGGCTACTAACAGGAATTCTTCATTTTGGAGGCACGAAGACAGCTGACCTTTTTCAAATCTAACTTGACGGCTTTGCATCTACAAATTCAGGTGTCTACGATTGAGAAGAGCAACAACTTACATTACGAGTTACTCCATCAAAATTAAGGATTTTGCCCTACGATTTATCGTTTGAAGACAGTCAACATAACAACTAACAAACCATACTGCTTCAAGTTCAGCCTAAGGGATCTTCTTGTACATCTTCGCTATTGTCCTGAAGATGGTCTCGACAATCAATTTATAGAGACCAAAACGTCGACCTACGCTTTTTCTTTAGAGATCTACTGTATAGACTACAACAAAGAAGAAAAGCGCTCACACTTGCTACAATGAAGTTGATTTATTTCTATAATATGTACTTCTTGTAACATTGTTGATATACTTTCCAGTACCCTATTTTTTGATTAATAATCTATATAAAATATACTTTTTCTACATACACCCGTTTCTTTTGCTTTTCATAATTTGATCACGTATTGTGTCTTAAATTTGAACAAATAATCACGCTTGTTTAATTCATCAATAGACCATTATTCATTTGGGTCTTGAATTGAGTTATCTAATTTGTATAATAACTATTGTAAATAAAATCCCTTGTAGGCACCTTTACCCTACCAATTCGTTTGCCCGAGCCCTTAAGGGCATATTGGGTTGCTCACTTCTTTATATATCTTTCAGTTTGAGATAGACCACCCAGAACTGGTAGCCCAGTGTGAGGCTGAAGATAATACCAATGGAGATGATGCTCAGGATGGACATGAGTGAATCCCCTCAAGCACAGCTGGGATGCCCCTCAGATGAAGACCTCATGCTAGAAAGACAGACCAGAAGGCTCACTTAGAGGCTCAGCTCCTGGATCTAGAATGTCAAAGAAAAGCAATGGGCCTAGGACCCATCTGTGATGGTGTTAGAATTGGGGGTCTCTAGTTCGCAGAGGTAGGTACCACTGTCCAAATAGGGACCATTGCTTCTAGTCAGGGTAAGGAGGAACCACTCTTTAGATAATCCCTGCTCACCCCCTTTGTAGCTTGGCACGAGCAGACAGGCTTATCAAAGGCAAAATGTAAAGTATTTGTACCAACACTCACAGTAACACAGTGAAAACACCACAAACTGACTCCACAACAGTTTAGAAAAATAAAGGTATTTAATCTAAACTAAACAAGACCAAAACGACAAAAATCCCACATACACAGTTCAAGATATGTTTTTTAAAGAGTTCTTAAGGGTGGTTTCAAAATAATCCACAGTTGCGCTAGAATAGTTCACAGTTGCACCACGTTTAGCCACCAGTACCTTTAGATGCGACAAAGTTCCAAAACAGAAGCTGGTGCGGTGGAAAACAAGCGATGCGTCACTCCTGAGACCCTGGGGAGGCGATGCGACAGCCCTGCTGGACGCAGCGGGCATGTTGCAAAGAATCCGGTCTGTATGGGGAGAGAGGCGATACCTTGTATGGATTCCGGAGCGTAGGTTCCGTAGGGAGTGTCTCGCAAAAGCATGATGCGATGATCTTCGGGACGGCGACAATCTCAGGTGCGGCGGCTATGCGCGGTGCAGCGTAGTTCTTCTCCTCTTGCGGACCCTCGATGCAATGGCTCTGCGACAATGTTTGCAGCGACGTGATGCAGTCCGCAAGCAAGCGGTGCGGCGATCTCACCCAGTGATGACAGTCTCTGCGACGATACTCGCAGCGATGGTACTTTTCCCGCACCGGAGTGATGCGTTCCGCAAGCGAAGGATGCGTCGGTTCTTGCAGCGGCGACAGGCGCTGCCATGATCTCAATCTTCGCGATCTCGATCTTCGCAACGATGCGTGAACATTTGCAGATAGTCTTATTTTCTTGTTCTCCAGCTTTCCAAACAGCAGGCCACAACTTCCAAATGCCCCTCAGTCGGATTCAGCACTCAGGAAGGGCAGAACTCTTTCAGCAGTGTTCAGGGAAAACTGGGTGGTGAAGTCCTTTTGTTCCTGGGACTTCTTAACAGGAGGCCAGCTCACAACAGGCCCTTGGAGATCTCTTTAAGCAAGGGAACAAAGCAACAACAAAGTCCTTCCCCTCTCCTTGGCAGCAAAGCAACTGCAGGTCAGTCCAGCAAAGCAACAGCAGGACAGTCTTCCTTCTTCAGTCTTCCAGCTTTTTCCTTGGCAGAGGTTCCTTCTTGATTCCTGGATGATCTAATTTTCTGTAGTCAGGGGTTCTGTACTTATACCCCTAAAAAGTCTTTGTTCCCTTTGTGCAGGAGGGCTTTGAACCCGGTCTGAACCAGTTCTGGGTGTTCCTTGAGCACTTTGTTTTCCTGGCTTCTCCTTTCCTTTCAGAGTGAGGGGTGGGGTCATCAGCCACCCAGCAGGAGGTGGAGCCAGCATTGTGGAAGGCAGGCACAGCCCTATTCTGGCCCAGGTGCTACTCCCTCCCACCACTCTAAATGCAGATGGTGCTATTCAGCCAGGGATAGCCCACTCAGCCTCTGGGAGCCACCCAGCCCCTGTCACTCACAAACCAGACAGTCAATTCACAAACAGGCCACGGCACACAGAAAGGTCAGACAAGAGAACAGCCACTTTCTAAAAGTGCTGTTCTCAAACACAGGATTTAAAAACAACCTTTCCTAAAAGATGTGTTATTAAATTCTGAGTTCAGGGATACCAGACTTTTATGTCCTATCTTGCTCCTATGGGAAGATATGCTGGTAGCCACTGCAGCCAGCATTCCCCATGATAGCCTTTGGGGCAAGATAGTCTTACAATAGTGAAAAACGAAAATGGCTGTAATTCACTACCAGAGCATGTCACCTGCACTAGTACATGCTCTACATTTCACATGCACCGCATCCTGCCCAAGGGGGTACCTTGGGCCTTCCATAGGGGTGACCAATGTGTACAGAAAGGGGTGGGTTAGGCCTGGTCAGTGGGGACACTGACCAGGAGGACATGGAAGTTCACAGACTGCACACAGGCAGTGCGGTGGCAGGCCTGAGACACCATTTTAGGGCTACTCATGTGGGTGGCACGATCAGTGCTATAGGCCCACTAGTAGCATTTGAATCACCAGCCCTGGCACTCTCAGTGCACTTTACTAGGGACTTCTTGGTAATACAAATATGCCAATCCTGGATACCCAATCACAATAACAGTTTATACAGGGAGCACTTGTACTTTGACACTGATCAGCAGTGGCAAAGTGCCCAAAGCATCTAAACCAGCAAAAACGAAATCCATCACAGCATCAAAAATACAGGAGGTGGAGGCAAAAAGATAGGGGGAAACCATACCAAGGATGCCAGGTCTAACACGTGTCCCCTCCAGCTGAAAGTAGGGAGAACTATCCACCCTCTTGGGAGTTCCTTTCAATAAGGCAGAAAAACCTGGACAGACCATCAGCATTGGCGTGTTCTGTGGCAGGGCAGTGTTCCACCTTAAAGTCCATTCCATGTAGGGAGAAGGACCACCTCAACAGTTTTGGGTTCTCACCCCTCATCTACATTAACCATCTGAGGGGCATGTGGTCTGTCTGAACACTGAAGTGAGTCCCAAACAGGTAGGGCCTCAGCTTCTTCAAACCCCAGACCACAGCAAAAGCTTCCCCTTCAATTGAACTCCACCTCTGTTCCCTGGGGAGTAGCCTCCTACTAATGAAAGTTACAGGTTGGTCCCAGCCCTCGTCATTGATCTGTGAGAGTACTGCTCCCACACCATGCTCTGAAGCGTCTGTCTGCACTATAAACTCAGTGAAGAAATCAGGTGCCTTGAGCACCAGTGCTGTACACATGGCAGTTTTCAGGGCATCAAAAGCAGTTTGGCAGGCTTCGGTCCAATTCACTCTCCTGGGCTGCTTCTTGGAAGTCAGCTCTGTCAAGGGGGCAACGATGGTGCCATATCCCTTTACAAACCGTCGGCAATACCCGGTAAGACCTAAAAAGGCTCTCACCTCTGTCTGGGTCTTGCGGGGCTCCCAAGCCAGAATGGTATCAATCTTCACCTGTAGGGGCACCACCTGGCCGCTCCCCACCTGATGTCCCAAATACACCACATACACCACAGATCCCTGCCCTATTTGGCACTTGCTGGCTTTGATAGTGAGGCCTGCCCTTTGCAGAGCCTTCATCACTTCACAGAGGTGTTGCAAGTGTTCCTCCCACGTGGAGCTGAACACAGCAATGTCATCCAGGTATGCAGCGCTGAATTTCTCCAGCCCGGTCAGTATCTGGTTAATCGTTCCTCAACCCAAAGGGCATGATTAGGAACTGGAAGTGCACCTCTGGCGTTGAGAACGCAGACCTGTCTTTGGCCCCCTCAGTTAAGGTAATCTGCCAGTACCCATAAGTTAAATCAAACATACTGAGGTACTTAGCAGCTCCCAACCGATCCACAAGCTCATCAGCTCTGGGGATGGGGTGTGAGCCAGTCTTCGTGACCGCATTGAGCCCACTGTAGTCCACACAAAACCGGAGTTCTGGAGTGACACCGGGCGCAGCAGCTTTTGGCACTAAGACCACTGGGCTAGCCCAGGGGCTGCTGGAGTTCTCAATCACCCCTAGCGCCAACATCTTGGAAACCTCTTCCTTGATGCTGGCCCTGACCTTGTCAGCCACTGTGCGAAATTTCTGTTTCACAGGTAAACTTTCTCCAGTGTCCACATCATGGACGCACCAATTGGTGACACCTGAGGTCAGGGAGAACAGGGAGGCAAACTGACCCAACACATGGCGACAGTCCCTCTGCTGCTCTGGGTTCAGGGTGGGCGAGAGGACTACACCATCCACTGACCCGCCTGCTCCTTGGCTGCCAGGAAGTCAGGAAGAGGGTCACTTTCCTCTTCCATTCCAGCATCTGTAGCCAGGAGCATTGTCACTTCAGACCTCTCAAAGTGGGGTTTGAGGCGGTTCACATGCAAGACTCTCAGGGTTAACCAGGTCAGTTACTTCGCTCTTGCGCTCCATCACCTCATATGGCCTAGTCCACTTTGCTTGGAGCACTCAAGCCTCCACTGGCGCCATCACCCACATTTTCTGCCCAGGTTGAAATTCAACCAGAGTGGTATTCTGGTCGTATAATCTTTTCATTTCTTCCTGGCTAGCTTCTAGGTTCTCCTGAGCGAGTTTCCTGAAGCGTTGTGTCTGGTTGCGGAAGGCCAGCACATAGCTGAACACATCCTGGGGGGTTTTCCCACGGGATTTCTCCCACCCCTCCTTCACCAGTGTGAGAGGTCCTCTAACAGGGTGGCCATACAGGAGTTCAAAGGGACTGAACCCTAAGGACATCTGAGGCACCTCCATGTAGGCAAACAACAGGCATGGTAGTAAGACGTACCACTTCCATCTCATGGGCTCCGCTAGGCCCATAATCATACCTTTCAGGGTGCGGTTGAACCTTTCAACCAACCCATTTCCTTGAGGGTGGTAAGGAGTGATGAACTTATAACTTACCCCACACTCCTCCCACAGAGACTTCATGTACCTAAAGATGAAGTTGGTACCCCGGTCGGAGACCACCTCTCTGGGGAACCCCACATGGGAAAAGATCCCCATCAATGCACGGCCCACCACAGGGGCTGTGATTGTCCTGAGAGGGACAGCTTCCGGGTACCGGGTGGCATGGTCCACCAAGACCAGGATGAACCTGTTGCCTAAGGCTGTCTTGGGGTCCAGGGGCCCCACGATGTCGATGCCCACCCGCTCGAAAGGGGTGCTCACCACAGGAAAGGGTTGGAGGGGTGCCTTGCACTTCCTTCCGCTCTTGCCACTGGCCTGACATGTTTGGCAAGATCTACAAAAGGTACTGACGCGCTTCTTCATCTGGGGCCAGTAGAAGTGGATGACAAGCCTTTGGAAGGTTTTGTCTTGCCCCAGATGTCCTGCGAGAGGCACGTCAAGAGCCAGACCCATTAGGAAGTTCCTGAAGCGCTCGGGTACCACCAGCACATGGCTGCACCGGATTCAGTGAACTTAGGCTCACTATACAACAACTCATCTTCCCAGTAAATGAGATGATCCTTGAAAGCTCCACCTGCTGCCTGGTCTGCAGCCTGTTGCTGCACACCAATGAGAGAAGGGCATTCTTCTACGCCTTGCAGAATTTCTCCCTGGAGGGGCCACCTTCTTGCTGCCAATGGGTCAGCTCAGGTAGGTCCCCCAGTTCGGCCATTTGTTCCCCGCTAGGCCCCAGGGCCTCCCCCTCAGGTTTTGCTCCTTCCTGGGCCGTGGGAACAGCTGGGGAGGGTTTCCCGCGCCCCCTGCCCTTTCTCTTTCTGGCAGTCTCCTAGGCCACTGTTTCAGGCTCCAGGTCTGCTGAATCACCCCTACTGGCTGCCATAGCCCGCGTGGTCATACAGATCCATGCAGGCACACCCAACATCTCCAGATGATCCTGGTGTTCGACCTTCTTCCATGGGGAACTCTCCAGGTCATTACCTAGCAGACAGTCTACAGGCAAGGCTTGACTCACAACAACCTCCAAGAGACCTGAGACCCCCCTGCACTCAAAGGGAACACGCACCACTTTCCAGAGGTGCACTGAGCTGTCAGCTGCAATTACTGGGCGGAGTACATTGGGAATGACCTGCTCTTCAGACACCCACTGACACCTCACGGATGTCACGCTGGCTCCTGTGTCTCTCAGAGCCTCCATCCTCTTCCCATTGATGGTCACCCACTGCCCGTATTTCTTAGTATTCTGGGGTAGAGGGGTGTCCTGGACCATCTCTTGGTCTCCTAAAGAGACAAGGGTCATAACTGTTAGTCCCTCCTCCCCACTGGAAACCAAATCCCCTCCCAAAGCTACACTCGCTAAACTCGGGGTGGGAGCACCAGGGGGTGCTGGATTTTTCTTGGGACACATAGAGGAAAAGTGGCCCACCTCATTGCAGTGATAGGAGGTAGGGGGACCTCAGTTGTCCCTGTTGTCCTGCCTGCCCTTAGGGGGCCAGGTTGGCTTAGGTTTGGGGGTTGGGACTCCTTTCCCTGGGAGCTGTTTTGGGGCCTAGAGAGAACTCCTTTTGGTTACCATTGTCCCCCCCACTCTTCTGCTGGGGACCCTGCCCATCTTTGGCTGTGGTACCCACAATTCCACTGTGGACCCTGGTACTGGTCCAGCGGTCCGCCTTCTTAGCAAGCTTAATGGGGTCTGTCAGCTTGCTGTCTAAAAGATGCTGGTGCAGCTCTGGAACACAAAGACTACTCAAGTGCTCCCAACTAATTAAATGCAACAACCCCTTATTATCAGTTACTTTGCTGCCCTTCATCCAACCTTCCAGTGCACGCGAGTACAGATTCACACACTCCATCCAAGTCTCAGACTCTTTCTTTCTGGAGTTCCTAAACTGCAGTCTGTACTGCTCTGGAGTAAGTCCATACCTGAGACATAAGGCCTCCTTCATATTGGGATATGTCATGGTACTTGCTAATTCTAAGGGCTCTAGAGCACTCCTCCCAGAAGCCTCAAAATGTTTTCACAGGCCCGCCCCCCAATGCTGTTCAGGCACACCATTCATCCTCAATGCAATCTCATAGGAGGTAAACCAGGCATAGATATCCTCACTCCGATTGTAATTCTGTACCAAATCCTTGGGGATATATACTTTACCACCCTGCACTGGCTGTGCGCTGCCACCATTTGAACTGGAATCCACCTCCTTGGCCTTGATCTCCAGTTCCCTCAGGCTCAACTCATGAGCCAAAAGCAATTACCTTTCTTCTAGGGCACGAGCATTCTTGCTCTCTTCTGCCTCTTTCTCCATTTTCATTTTCAAAAGCTCCAACTAATGATTCCTCACTCTTTGATTCCACGCTAACTCTTCTGGAGGGAAACCCCTATTGGAATCGTTGCTGCCAAGCCTTGAGCCTGGTCTGTTCACAGGCAGATCTTGGGGTTGAAAATCATTTCTTCCAGTTGCGTCATTTCCTTCTTGTGCCTCCCAGTGGGCCTTCAAGATTCTCTGCAGCTCCTCCTAACGGTAGCTGCTCTTGGTGGGGCAATCAAACTTTTTGCAGAATTGTCTGAGCTGCTCAACTTTGTAGGAATACAAATTCTCAATGCAAAACTCCAATTCTGCCTCCACACTTGGTGCCTTCCCATTCAGAGACATGATGCTTTGAAGAGTTACTCAAACATAGGATCAAAAACCAAAATGGAGTATGTGGTGGCGTAGTGGTCTGCACTCACTAGGGATGTACACCAATCACTGTGGGTCTAGTACAAATACAAATTCAAAATCACACCGCTGCCCAACAATGTTAGAACTTGGGGTCTCTAGTTGGCAGAGGTAGGTACCACTGTCCAAATAGGGACCCTTGCTTCTAGTCAGGGTAAGGAGGACCCACTCTTTAGATAACCCCTGCTCACCCCCTTGGTAGCTTGGCGCGAGCAGACAGGCTTATCAAAGGCAAAATGTAAAGTATTTGTACCAACACTCACAGTAACGCAGTGAAAACACCACAAACTGACTCCACAACAGTTTAGAAAAATTGGGCATTTAATCTAAACTAAACAAGACAAAAATGACAAAAATCCCACATACACAGTTCAAGATATGGTTTTTGAAGAGTTCCTAAGGGTTGGGTCAAAATAATCCACAGTTGTGTTAGAATAGTTCACAGTTGCGTCACGTTTAGCCAACAGTACCTTTATATGCGACAAAGTTCCAAAACAGAAGCTGGTGCGGTGGAAAACAAGCGATGCGTCACTCCTGAGACCCTGGGGAGGCGATGTGACAACCCCGATGGACGCAGCGGGCGTGATGCGATCAATCCGGTCTGTATGGGGAGGGAGGCGATACCTTGTATGGATTCCGGTGCGTAGGTTTCATAGGGAGCGTCTCTCAAAGGCACGATGCGACGATCTTTGGGACGGCGACGATCTCAGGTGCGGCGGCGATGCGCAGCGCAGCGTCAATCTTCTCCTCTCGCGGCCCCTCGATGCGATGGCTCTGCGACGATGTTTGCAGCGATGTGATGCGGTCCGCAAGCAAGCGGTGCGGCGATCTCACCCAGCTATGACAGGCTCTGCGACGATACTCGCAGCGATGATACTTTTCCCGCACCGGAGCGATGCATCCCGCAAGCGAAGGATGCGTCCGTTCTTGCAGTGGCGACAGGCGCTGCGACAATCTCGATCTTCGCTGCGGCGGGAATTTCCTCGCACTGACGGGGATGTGCTCCGCTAGCGAGCGATGTGTGAAAATTTGCAGATAGTCTTAGTTTCTTGTTCTCCAGTTTTCAAACAGCAGGCCACAACTTCCAGATGCCCCTCAGTCGGACTCAGCACTCAGGAAGGACAGAACTCTTTCAGCAGAGTTCAGGGAAAGCTGGGGGGTGAAGTCCTTTTGTTCCTGGGACTTCTTAACAGGAGGCCAGCTCACAACATGCTCTTGGAGAGCTCTTCAAGCAAGGGAACAAAGCAACAACAAAGTCCTTCCTCTATCCTTGGCAGCAAAGCAACTGCAGGTCAGTCCAGCAAAGCAACAGCAGGACAGTATTCCTTCTTCAGTCTTCCAGCTTTCTCCTTGGCAGAGGTTCCTTCTTGATTCGAGGATGATCTAATTTTCTGTAGTCAGGGGGCCTGTACTTATACCCCTAAAAAGTCTTTGTTCCCTTTGTGCAGGAGGGCTCTGAGCCCGGTCTGAACCAGTTCTGGGTGTTCCTTGAGCACTTTGTTTTCCTGGCTTCTCCTTTCCTTTCAGAGTGAGGGGCAGGGTCGTCAGCCGCCCAGCAGGAGGTGGAGCCAGCATTTTGTAAGGTAGGCACTGCCCTATTCAGGCCCAGGTGCTATCCCCTCCAACCACTCTAGATGCAGATCAAGCTATTCAGCCCAGGGATGGCCCACTCAGCCTCTGGGAGCCACCCAGTCCCTGTCCCTCACAAACTAGACAGTCAATTCACATATAGGCCAAGGTACACAGAAAGGTCAGACAAGAGAACAGCCACTTTCTAAAAGTGCTGTTCTCAAACACAGGATTTAAAAACAACCTTTCCTAAAAGATGTGTTATTAAATTCTGAGTTCAGGGATACCAGACTTGTACGTCCTATCTTGCTCCTCTGGAAAGGTATGCTGGTAGCCACTGCAGCCAGCATTCCCCATGATAGCCTATGGGGCAAGATAGCCTTATAATAGTGGAAAAGAAAACATGGCTGTAATTCACTACCAGAGCATGTCACCTGCACTAGAACATGCTCTACCCTTAACATACACTGCACCCTGCCCAAGGGGGTACCTTGGTCCTTCCAATGTGCACAGAAAGGGAAAGGTTAGGCCTGGTCAGTGGGGACACTGATCAGGAGGACATGGCAGTTCACAGACTGCACACAGGCACTGCGGTGGCAGGCCTGAAACACCATTTTAGGGCTACTCATGTGGGTGGCACAATCAGTGCTGCAGGCCCCCTAGTAGCATTTGAATCACCAGCCCTGGCACTCTCTGTGCACTTTACTAGGGGCTTCTTGGTAATACAAATATGCCAATCATGGATAACCAATCACAATAACAGTTTATACAGGGAGCACTTGCACTTTGACACTGATCAGCAGTGGCAAAGTGCCCAAAGCATCTAAACCAGCAAAAACGAAATCCAGCACAGCATCAAAAATAAAGGAGGTAGAAGTAAAAAGATAGGGGGAAACCTCGCCAAGGATGCCAGGTCTAACAGATGGCAGCATGCAAGTAATTAGGGAGAGTGGACGTTCCTATGACTCAAAACTCCCCAAAAGGATTGCCCCTCACTATTCAGAAGGTGATGACATCACCAAATGGTTTATTGCATTTGTGAGATCCTGTATAGGGAGAAAAGCAAAAAAAGCATATTGGACCCCACTCTTGTGGGAACTGCTCTCCGGAAAGGCTTGGTGTCATGACTGTAGAGCACTAGGACACTGAACTGGAGACCCTGGCTGTAAAAACAAACCAATTGCTTCTACTCTACCTGTAGTAAATGAAGTGGCCAATCTCCAAATGGGATCTCAGTTGAGAACTGACCATGCCAGAAAGCTCACTGAGGCGACTCTAGTAGGGGATGTGGACTTAGCCACCTTAGCTTTCTGACCCACTAACATGCAATATTATAGATAAGATACTATTATTATTGGGACTAGGCTGGTAGCCCTGAGAAATACTGGTGCCAGCATCACCAAGGAAACTGAGCAACTGGTGTCCTCAGAACAGTTTCTGCCTGGAAGGAGCTATCCAGTCACCAATGCTGACAATGTGACAAAAACCTATCCCATGGCGAGGGTGTCCTCTGACTGGGGAGGAGTTGCATTTTCTTCATCAATACCAGTTCATTTTTTGCTTGGCAATGATTTGGAGTCCTTTGAGGCAGAACTGAGAATCCACGCAGAAATGCTTGGAATTTCACACTTGGTGTGTGTATAATTCAGAGCACAGAGCAGAGCCCAGAGTGAAAAAGAGGTGCTGGAGTCTGAATGAATCATCCAGCCCTCCAAGAGAAAAGGCAAGCAGACTGGGAAACCAGCTGCAAATCAGACACCAGACAGTTCTCCTCAGGAGGAAGACGTGTCAATCCCTGAGGAAACAGAGCTTCAGGAGCTGGAGCCTTACCAGGCTGAGCTTTTGGACCCAAGGGGACCATCTAGGGAAGAGCTGTGTTAGGGACAGAGAACCTGCCCCATTCTTGAAAGCCTGTGACAGCAAGCTGCTGCACAGGAAGGCGTTGATGTCAGTGGTTCCCATAGGACCTATTGAGAAGAGGGAATCCTTTATACCGAGGCTAGAGAACGCAAACCTGGTGCCACTAGGAAAGGGGTAGTGCCTCAGGCATTTAGAAAATTACTCCTCACAATCAATCAATCAATCAATCAATCAGGGGTTTAAATAGTACACTAATCACCCGTGAGGGTCTCAAGGTGCTGGGGGGGGAGCGGCTCCGGGTCAGTCGAAGATCCAGGTCTTGAGGTCCTTCCTGAACGTGTGCAGGGTCGGGGAGCATCTGATGTTTACAGGGAGCTCGTTCCAGGTCTTGGCTGCGATGTAGGAGAAAGCACTCCCACCGGTTCTGTTTCTGTGGATGCAGGGGACCTTTGCCAGGGCCAGGTCGGCTGAGCAGATGATCCTTTTGGGTATGTGGTAGGATACTCTCTCGTTGAGGTATTTGGGTCCGATGTTGTTGAGGGATTTGTAGGCGTGGGTAAGGAGTTTGAAGGTGACCCTCTTCTTGACGGCGAGCCAGTGGAGGCCTCGTAGGTGTTGGGTCATCTGCTTGTAATGCGGTGTCCCAAGGACGAGTCTGGCTATGGCATTCTGAATGGTTTGGAGTTTGTGCAGAAGGGTTCTGTCCAGTCTGCTGGTTATGAGTGCGTGGGTGATGGTTCTGCAGTCAGGGGGGATCCATTTGAAGGTCTTCCGGAGGATGTGTAGGCAGTTGAAACTTGTGGAGGTAACAGCATTGATCTGGAAATTCATGTAGAGGGAGAAGTCAAGGATGATGCCGAGGTTCCGAGCATGGTCTGGAGGGTTGGGTGGGCTTCTGAGGGCAGAGCGCCACCAGGTATTGTCCCAGGTGGAGGTGCAGGGCCCTAGGATTAGGACTTCGGTCTTCTCTGAGTTGAGCTTCAGGCAGCTGTCTTTCATCCAGGTTGCCACGTTCTTCATTACTTCCTGGAAGCAGAGTATGATGTCGTCGGGATTCTTTGTGAGCGAGAGGATGAGCTGGGTGTCGTCGGCATAGGAAACGATGTTGAGCCCGTGCTGTCTGACGATGGCGGCGAGGGGGGCCATGTAGATGTTGAAGAGTGTGGGGATGAGGGATGAACCGTGGGGTACTCTGCAGTTGATTTCTGTGGGTTCTGACAGGAAGGGGGGAGTCAAATCCTCTGGGTTTGGCCAGAGAGGAAGGATTTGGTGACTCCTTGTATCCTGTGTCGTGCAGTCTGGCTGCGAGCGTGCGATGTGAGATGGTGTCGAAGGCTGCGGAGAGGTCTAGAAGGATGAGGGCCGCAGTGTGTCCCTGGTTTAGTAACATGCAGATGTCGTCTGTGGCGGAGAGGAGGGCAGTCTTGGTGCTGTGGTTGCTGCGGAATCCAGACTGAAAGGCACCTAGGATGTAGTTCTCTTCAATGAAGGCAGTCAGCTGGGTGTTTCCAAGTCTCTCTTTGACCTTGGCACCAAAGGGGAGGAGAAAGATCGTCCGGTAGTTATTAAGGTCAGTTGGGTCGACCATTGGTTTCTGGAGGAGGGGTTTCTCCTTTGCCCGTTTCAAGTCATCTGGGCAGATGCCGGATCTGAGGGAGGCGTTGATGGTATGTCCTAGTTCGGGTGCAATGACAGCGGCGGCCCTGTGGAATATGTGTGGTGGGCACGGGTCAGTTGG
Organism: Lissotriton helveticus; assembly: GCF_964261635.1. Taxonomy (NCBI): domain Eukaryota; kingdom Metazoa; phylum Chordata; class Amphibia; order Caudata; family Salamandridae; genus Lissotriton; species Lissotriton helveticus. The sequence goes on from NC_136073.1 coordinate 406,915,507, forward strand.
GGCTCCTGAGTGTGTTTTCATCATGGTCGCGGTGATGAGATCGATGGTAGCTGGATCCCAGGACATGATGGTAGACTGGTCGGCGGCGGTGGATGGGCTAATTCGCTGAAGTTGTCGTAGAGAACCTTGATCTTCAGATGGAAGTAGGAGCTGAGCTTGTCACAGAGTTACTGGGAAGGTGTGACGTCCGTGGCTTCGCAGGAGGGTCTTGCCATCTGCTGTATGATGTTGAACAGTTCTCTGGCGTTGGTCGCATTGGTCTGGACTTTGTCTCTTATGATGGTCCTTTTGGTGTCTCGTATGCGCTGGTGGTACTCCTTCAGGGAGCTCCTGTAGTTGTTCTGTGCTTCCGTGGTTTTCTGGTTTAGCCAGGTTTTCTCTAGGCGTCTGCAGGTGCGTCTGGCTTCTTGAAGTTCAGTGGTGAACCAGGTAGCGTTCTGAGGTCATTGTTTGGTGGGGCCAGTGAGGAGTGAGAACTTGTTGGCGCAGCAGGAGACCCAGTGGTGAAATTCCCTGGCTGCGGAGTTGGTGTCGGTCGTGGCGCTGGGTGGGTTATGAAGAAGGGTGGTGTTGAGGAGATCCTCAGTGACCTTGCTCCAGTTCCGGCGTGGTGGGCGCGGGGCGGGTTTGGGTGCGGTGGCGGTGTTGAAGGTGAAATGGATGCAATGGTGGTCCATCCAGAGGGGCTGGGTGGTGTTGCTGAAGTGGATGATTGCTCCTCCCATGAAGATGAGGCCGAGGGTGTGACCCGCTCTGTCGGTGGGCATGTTGACAAGCTGCTTCAGTCCTAGGTTGGCGAGGTTGGTGAGGAGAATGGTGGAGTCGGGAGCGTTGCCATTTTCGAGGTGGAAGTTCAGGTCCCCGAGTAGAATGTAGTCCGTGGAGGTGATGGTGTGGGGTGTGGCGAGCTTGGCGATGGTAGTTGCGGGCTGGGTGTGAGGTCCTGGCAGTCTGTAGATGAGGGTGCTGCGTAGCGTGGTCCTGGGGCGCATCTGGATTTGGAAATGGAGGTGTTCTGTGTTGGAGTGGGGGTCTCTTGTGCTGGATGTGGAGAGTCGAAGAGGGGTCTTTTGTGCAGTGGCAAGTCCCCCTCCTGGGCGGTGAGGGCGGTCCTTTCTCTGGATCTTGTAGCCGTTGGGATGGCATTGGCGATGTCAGGCCGGAGGTGGCATTGGTCCAGGTTTCCGTGAGGAAGGCGACGTCGGGCGAGAGGGTGTTGATCAGGTCCCAGATTTCTATGGCGTGTCGGTGCAGGGAGTGCACGTTTAGAAGGATGCAAGTCAGGGTTTCAGTGGTGCGTGCATCAGGCGGGCTTTCGGTGGTCGTTGGAGCTTTGTCGATGGTGAAGGATCTGCAGCGTGGTCTACATGAGAACTGCCCATGGGTGGTGTTCGGTGAGGATCTTGCATAGTTGGCGTCTCTACTGGGTTTGAGTGCGTGGAGGGTGGTTGCATCATAGCTGTGCGGCCTTGGAGAACCAGGGTTCCTGGCGCGGGTCACGGTCGGGTCACTGATGGGCGCAAACAGGCTTGCCTTAGGCGCACCTTCGGCGTGCCAGCAGCGTGGCCACTGTGTGACCGAGCATCTGTCGGCATTAAATAGGGGAGTGGGGCGGGACCTGAGGTAGGGTGGTGGGAGTGGGGATGTGTCAGGGGGCGGGGCCGCAGGGGCAGCAGTGGTGGAAAGAGTGCAACAGTAACAGTATGCGGTAAGAACGGTAAAACAGTAATGCAGTAAGGTACAGTACGGTACAGAAAATAAACACACAAGGCCAGGCAAATTAAGGAATAAAGAGTAAAGGGGGAAATAATACACAGAGCGAAAAACACCTGAGGCGCGCTGCCGGCGTGAACTTTGCTGAGGAGGGGCTCTGGGCCAGAGCGGTGTGACTCTAAGCTGGAGCTGCTGGGGAGTGCAGACCTGGACCAGAGGTCAAGGCTATTACACCTTTGGCCCATGGCAGCTTTGTAGCTGGACACATTGGTCAGGCCAAAATTTGGAGCCAGTCCAGTCAGCCACTTCTACTGGCTAGGGATGCACAAGAAGGTGAAGAGGTTTTGTAACTCCTGCCCCGCCTGTCAAGCAAGTAGCAAGACACGTGGGTACCCAAAGGCCTCCTTAATTACACTACCAGTGGTGGGGTGTTACCTTTGAGAGGGTAGGGATTGACACAGTGGGTCCACTAGACCCACCTAGAGCATCGGGAAACAGATATATTTTGGTAGCAGTGGATCATGCCACCCGGTGTATTGAATCTATTGCACTACGATTACCATTGCCCCTGCAGTGGTTAGGGCCCTCATTGGTATCTTCACCGGAATGGCCTTTCCTTAGGAGGTGGTATCAGTTAGAGGTACAAACTTCATGGCTGGTTACCCAAAACACATGTGGAAGGAGTATAGAGGGGCCTAAAGGTTCACTACCCCTACCATCCGCTGTGTAATGGCTTTGTTGAACAAGTCAACAAGACCATGAAAGTTATGATTGGTGGACTCCCTGAAAAGCTCAGTAGGAGATGGGATGTCCTACTGCCATGCCTGCTTTCTGCCTACAGGGCAGTGCCACTGAAGAGAGTAGGGTTCCCCCCTTTGAACTTTTGTTTGGGCATACTGTTAGAGCACCATCGTGCCTGGTGAAGGAGGGATGGGAAAATCCTCTTGTTGAACCTAAACAGGACATAGTGAACTTCGCTTCAGGATGGATGAATACATGGTGAAAGCAAACTGCAACCTTGGGCCAGCCAAGAGCTCTAACAGCAATGGTATGGCCAAAGGGTTGCTATGGTGGAGTTCTAACCAGGGCAGAAGGTGTGGGCTTTGGAGCCTGTGGCCCCTAGGGCCCTCCAAGATAAGTGGAGTGATCACTACCCTATCCTAGAAAGAAAAGGGGAGGTTACCTACCTGGTGCACTTTGGCTCTTGCAGGAACCCCAAGAGAACCATTCATGTGAACTGCCTTAAACCCTATTATGACAGGGCAGATTTGACCATGCTCATGGTTACAGATGAGGATCTGAAAGCAGAGAGTGAACCTCTCCCTAACCTCCTGTCCAACAACCAAAAATATGGGTGAGTGTCAGACACCCTCACTACCCAGCAGCAGACAGATTACAAGAAAGTCCTAAATCAGTATGCTGGGCTCTTCTCTTTGACCCCTGGTAAAACTAGCTGGAGTACCCATGATGTGGAGACTGGTGAAAGCCTAACTGTCAAAACACAATAAAAAAAGTCTGATCATGTGAAAGACAGCATCAAAGCTGAAGTAAGCGAGATGCTGGAATTGGCAGTCATAAAGCCATCTGAGAGCCTTTTCGACCAGCCCAGTGGTGTTAGTCCCCAAACCTCATACCCTGGGTGGTAAGAAGAGATAAGGTTCTGTGTGGACTACAGGGGCATCAATGCAGTAAACAAAACTGATGCACACTAATTTCCAAGATAAAATTACTTAATTGACAGATTAGGAGCAGCACAATACCTGAGTATCTTTAGTCTTGTATCTGGATACTGGCAGATAGGTCTGATTCCAGGAGCAAAAGAGAGAGCTGCATATTCAACCCCTGATGGGAATTATCAGTTTACTGTGATGCCTTTTGGACTGAAAAATGCACCTGCTACTTTTCAAAGGTCGGTGAATAATTCCTTGCTGACTTGGAATAAAAGTTTGCAGATCATCTAGATGATATTGCTGTCTTTAGCTCCACCTGGCAGGATGACCTGATCCACTTTGGGAAAATATTAGAGGTTCTGAGAAGAGCAGGCCTCACTATCAAGGCAAGTAAGTGCCAGATAGGACAGGGAAATGTTGCATACTTGGGCCACCTTGTTGATGGAAGCCAGGTTCAACCACTTCAACCCAAGATCTAGACCATTCTAGACTGGGTGGCTCCAACAATCCAGAATCATGTCAGGGTCTTCCTTTGCTTGAGTGCTATAGAAGGTTCATGAGGGATTATGACACCTCTGTGGCACCCTTATAGAACTGACCGCCAAAAGAATTCCCAAAAAGGTGAACTTGACGGTTAGTGTCAAAAGGCTTTTGACATTCTGAAGGAAACAATGTGTTCTGCACCATTCTTAAAGGTCCAGATTATGCCATGCAATTTATCATGCAGACTGATGCCTCATAACATGGGATAGGAGTGGTCCTATCCCAAATACATGACCAAGGTCAACACCAGCCAGTGGCTTTCATTAGTAGAAGGCTACTCCCCAGGGAACAGCTTTGGAGTGCTATTGAGAGGGACGCCTTTGCTCTGGTCTCATTCCTTAAGAAGCTGAGGCCATACCTGTTTGGCTTTCACTTCATTGTTCAAACTGACCATATGCCTCTCAGTCAGTCGGTGCCTAACAAAGACATTTCCAATAACAAATAGGCTAAAGTCAGGATGTGTGTTGGCTCCTTGCCTATTCAACATCTATACTGCCGACCCAGAGAGCAATCTTTGCATAATCCAGGGTGACCCACCGAAACTGGAAAAAACATCTATAATGAGCCTGCAATATGGGGACGATATCGTGCTTCTTCTCAAACTTCATTTGTCTTGCTGCGGCTGATTTCACAACTCGCACTGTATATCTCAAACGCACATTTACCATAAACCTAAAAAAATCTAACGTCCTATGCTTCTCCAGCACTCGTAAAAAATTATCAAAATTTGTTTGGAGGATAAATTCCTGTACTCTAAAACATGTGGATGAATATAAATACTAGGGCGTCCTACTAGATTGCCAATTCAACTATAAACATCACTTAGACCTCGGCAAAACTAAATCAAAACAACTACAATTCGCTTTCAAAACCATACAGAAAACTAAGTGGAAGCTCAACCAGTCACCTACTAAAGGTGATATCAGCAAAATTCCTGCCCTCTATTACATATGGCTCGGAATTGATGGACACCAAGGACTCTAAAACGTTAAATCTCGCCCAATCAAGACTGTTCAAAAAACTGTTCTTAAGTCCGCGTCATATTTTCCAAGCGCAAATACGTCTGGAATACGGACTAACAAACTAGATACAGGCCAGGCAAGGTGTCCTGGCCAAATATTACGAGTGCATGAGGGCAGCTGAAGACAACACACTAGCCTATCACTGTTGGGATGAGTTCGAAAAACAAGCTAGGCAGATCAATTCCACATGTAAGACTCTTAGGCAAGCCGAAAGGTGGGAACATTAGTTAGATTAGGAGGAGAGTCCCCAGTTAGCCTACACCAGCCCTAGGGTGAGGCGGGCAATGTGAACCCCTCTCCTGAAATTCTACCATCTTGGGATGGTGAGCAAGCCTCCTTTAAAGGTTAGGGTAGTGCCTCTTCCCACAGGAAGAGGTCACTAGAGGGAGTAGACACCCTATAGGTAGGTAGCCCTTTGGCTACTACCTGTCTCCCCTTGTAAAGACCCTAAATTCAGTATTTAGGTGGCAACCCAGATCTGAGCATCAGATTTGATGGACAATAGAAGACCAGGACAAAGAATACTCGCTGCCTAAGAAATGAAGCCCTGCTGCCGAATACAAAGGAGTCAAACCCTGCCTGCTCCCCCAGGACTAGATATTTGCTGCTGCTGTGTCATCCTGAAACCAGAAAGGACTCCAAAAAACACAGAGCACCTCCAGCATTCAAGAAATCACTATGATGCTCCCTTGGATTGGAGGTGTCACTCCCCTGCACACTGCAGTCACCAATTCTGTGAAGTCTGGTTTGTCGACTTGCTGCTTCCTGGTGACCTTCGCACAAAACCAAAAAAAAGGTACAACAGCTCTGGGAGGTCAGATCTGCCTCTCCTCCAAGTTTGAAGGCACCAGGACCTACCAGAGCCCTGGCATACCAATACCTGGGGTACAGGACCCCCAACAGCAAACACGATGAAGAAGAGTCCACTCCGGACTGTCGAAGTACCAGAATCAAGCACCCATCAAGGGACATCAAGACACCTGAGACCCTCTTCCTGAGGAATATGCGATGTTACATTGCATTCGGTACAACGCATGCGATTACAATGCAGTTGTTACAACGACTGCGTTGTTACAACGCTAACCATTACAATGTAAGCAGTTTCTACAACTTGCTCGTGGAGGCGTGCTGGACTTAGGAATAGTATAATTTACTATTCCAACTCCAGCGTGCACAACAGTAGGGAAGGTGTTGGAATAGTAAATTGTACTATTCCTTAGTTTAGAGTGCCCCTTACAGCAAGTTGTAGAAACGACTTGCATTGTAATGGTTAGCGTTGTAACAAAGCGGTTGTAATCACATGTGTTGTGCAGCATGCGATGTAAATGCGTCTTCCGCTTCCTGATTGGCTCCGCTGTTCCGAGCTTGCCTCTCCAAGTTGCCTGCTTCTGACCACGAGGACCTCAAGGCACAAAACACCCAGCTGACCTGTTTGCTTGCACCCAGCCCCAGTACCGACCAACCAGCCCAACTTCTGTGGTTCCCAGGCCCTTGCGACCTCGTCCCTCTGTCAAGACCCACCAGACTTACCTGTAAGTCCCTCTGTGCAGTGCTTTATCTAGTGCCCCCTTCACCTTTGGTCATGAATAGAAGGGAAACTACTGAATCTGAAGTTATGGAAACCCACGCTGAGGAGGTTTCCCTCTCAGAATTTCCCTCTATCTCGTAATAGGGATCCTTGGCAAGGAGCCTGAAATGCAAATCGGGGTCCCCAGAATATCCATGCCCCCCAAAACTGTGGAGAGCACTGGCCCACATAATTAATCCCACCTTAAACCACTTATGGAACAGCTCACTTGCCACAGGCAACTTCCTGCAGTCGTGGAAACATGCCATGCTCCTGCCTCTCTTGAAGAAGCCCAATGCTGATCGGGTGAACCAAACAAGTACTGCCCGATCTCACTTCTTCCAGCACTAATGAAGATGCTAGTAAAAGTGTTTCAACGTCAAGTGACCAATTTCATTGACAGACATGACGTTCTACACAAAACGTAGTCTGGATTTTGAGCAAGCTTCGGCCCTGAGACAGCTCTGTTGGAGGTGGCAGAGTCTATAAGAATAAGTAAGCATGAAGTACCCCTGAGACCATAAATCAAACACATTAGTTCTTTTTATTTACTAAGGGCATTTGAATAATTTCTTATGTTTTTGTTTTGTGAAGGTTCCTTAAACCAAATATCTTTTGAAAATAACCATATAGATTATATTACCCACATGACTTGATATTACAGTACTATATACAATACAAAACATTAAAAGGAAAAAGCAATATACATTCTTATTCACATCAAAAAACATATTTACATATTCTTTAGTATAAATTGAATTCATCCTACAGCATCTTTCTATTTTACTGGAACCGTTCCTAATTAGGTTCTCTGCTACAGCTTTACTAAAGGTCTACTGGGGGTCAGGGACAATCTTGATTTTCTTTTTCTTTTTTGTTCAAAGAATAGGTATGAGTTTCCCACACTAACTGTATTGGGTATATATTAAATCCTTGTATCCTCTGATCTAAAAAAAAAAGTGATTTTGAAGAGTGCCAATGCGTTTTGCTGAGAGATTGAAGGAGACGCCATAGGAAGAGAATCTCGGCAAGAATAACAGCATATGACGGAGAATAACAACAACAAAATTGAGATACATAAGCGGAATATAAGAATGGCGACAGATCATTTTGGACAAACAGGCTGAGACACACTACCATAAGTTGCACTTAAGAGGAAAGAAAACAGCTGGAGAACAAATATAAACAGGATACGACTGAAAGTCATCCTATATCCCCTACAGCAAATGGAAGAAGGGGTAGGCACATTGTCCTACGTGTAAAATATATCGCCCTGATGAAGACCTTCACATGAGAAATTGAGGTCAAGTACAGAAGGTCGAAACGCGTTGGCACTCTTCAAAATCACTTTTTTTGTGAGGATCAGAGGATACAAGGATTTAACATATACCCAATACAGTTAGGTACCCCTTAGTAAATAAAAAGAACTAATGTGGCAAAAGTAACAGTTTGATTTATGGTCTCAGGGGTACTTCATGCTTACTTATTTACATTGATTCCTTCCCCTGTAGTCCTTAACAAAATCACTCCCCTTTATGTTAGAGTCTATAAGAATGTCGGTGGACACAGGAGCCTCAGCCATGCTAGTGCTGTTGGACTTGTACGGCGCGTTTGATACAGTGGATCGCCTAATCCTACTGGCCAGGCTTAAATGTGCAGGAGAGGAGGGGACGGTTCTTGCCTGGCTAAAGTACTATCTTAGTGAAAACACGCAAAGGGTCACTCTTTACCCGTTTAAGTCAGAAACCAAACCTTTACGGTGTGGGGTACCACAGGGATCGGCATTGAGCCCTTTATTCTTTAAAGTATAGCTGGCTCCCCTCTTCTTGCTTATTGCCAAATGGAAAATAAAAGCGATTTCCTACGCGGACGACACCCAGCTGGTTTTCTCCTTTAAGGACCACTCAGCTAACTCCTTCACCAAATTTAGGGGATGCCTAAAGGACATCTCCAGCTGGATGAACAACAATAAATTAAAGCTTAACGCAAAAAAACCAGATTTTTTTTGGCAAGGCCCCCCGTCAGCCGAACTGCAGTGGCCGGAGAAAATGGGACTTCCCACCTGCCCCTCAAACACGGCAAAAAATCTGGGCATAAAATGGGAATCCGAAATACGTCACATTGCATCCTCTTGCTTCCGTATACTGAGAAGCCTAAGAAAATGTCAATACTTATTACCGGTGAGCTTCCGCAGATCAGTTGTTCATGCATCAGTGACATCGAGGTTGGACTATGCAAATAGTCTTTACCTGGGGCTGTCTGCATATCTGATCAAGAGATTGCAGAAGATCCAAAATGTGGCTGCGAGATTGATCAGAAGAGTACCTTGTAGACATCACATCTCTCCACACATTAAACATCTTCACTGGCTACCTGTAGCCAAACGGATAGAATTCAAGGCGTTGGCTGTAGCTTTCAGGGCTCTGAGAGGCAACTGTACCAGCTACATTAGGAAACGAATCCGCCCCTATCATCAAAAACGCTCTTTAAGATCAAACTCCCAGAATTTGATTTGCTTACCTCAATATGAGAAGACACACATTGGGGGTAGATCCTTCAATGTAGTTATGACCAGACTATGGACCTCTCTTCCGGTTAAAATTCACCTAATCCAATCGAACTGGAGTTCAGGAAAGCACTGAAGACCTGGCTAGCCAGAGCTAGTCTCCTGACATTCTATCTCTCCTGCTTGCCTGCGATAGCACCAGGACATCATTGTCAGAGGTAATTGTTGCGCTTTATAAAATTTATTATTATTATTATTACCTTTGGGTACCAACTTCTAAGACCTCAGCGCCTCGGCTCCAGGATGATCCAGGATGCTCCTGAACTTCTCCTGTTGGAACTTAGGACCTGGTCCCTACATTGACCTAAAACGAGACCTATTGTGCATAATTGCACGCAAAAGTTATATATTTTCTGAACTATGAAAAATCATAATTATTAAAATACTTACCTTAGAACTGTGTTTATGGTACAAATTGATCTCAGATTTATTTTTGAGTGTGTGTCTCATTACTGCCTCTGTGAGTACAACAAGTGCTTAACACTACCCTCTGATAAGCCTAATAGCTTGCCTGCACTACTACAAAAAAGTAGTATTATCTACTTTCACCTCTACCTGCTTTTTGGGGATTTCTCGCACTCTCTACATGGTGTACTTCATTTTAGTATACTGTACTGTGAGGTGGTTTCCATTTGCTATTTAACAACAATTCTGACTTTTAACATTTTTCAGCATTTTTTAGCATACAACACGTCACTAGCAAATAAAAAAAAAAGACACTGTGACTGGAAGTATAATCTTCCACACTGGTTGCCATGTGAGACAGTGAGGCCTGGCCATGTTGTCTATCATCGGTGTGCCTTTTCCCCTTTTGATGACCCTGAAAAAATAGTGTGTTAACTTCTGGCCCGCAACCAGAAAGCCAGATTTGAAAATTTTCAATGGGTGCATGGTGCACTGAGGGATCATCATTGAGGGAGTTTTCACGTAATCTTGCAGGTTGGTAAGAAAAATTGCAACAATCTACCTGGCCCCACAACTTTTCAGTTTCATATTTATTCAATCCAATTTCTATCACTTTTGAGGTAATCCCTTTCCTCTGTAGAAATATCAATCAATCACAATCAGTATTTGTATAGTGCAACACTAGCACCCCTCCCAAGGCGAAAATCCAGGTCTTGAGTTTCTTTCTGAAGTCCGCCAGGGAGTGTGCTGTTCAGAGGCGGAGGGGCAGGTTGTTCCAGATCTCAGCAGCTATAAAAATGAAGGAGCGACCTCTGCTCTGGCTGTGATGAATGTAGAAGTGTGCGTGAGGGCGAGCGATGCAGAATGCAGGTGTCTTGAGGGATGAATAAATGTAGTCAATAGTTGATGTAAGATGGTCCTTGGCCATGTAGGGCTCTGTATGTGTGCATGAGGATCTTGAACTGGCATCTCTTCTGGCTGGAGAGCCAGTGAAGATTTCTGAGGTGACGGGTGATGTGTGTCCATTTGGGGGGTCCAAGATGAGTCTGGCTGTAGTGTTATGTATGGTCTGGATTCTTTTAAGGAGCTGGGTGGAGATTCCAGCATAGAGAGCATGGCCATAGTCAAAGCGGCTGGTGACTATCTTTCTGGTGTTGATGGAGATCCATTTAAAGAGTCTTACAGAGGGTGTGGAATTGGTAGGAGGTGAATGCTTTGACTTGTAATTTTGTCGTGAGTTGGCTGTTGAGGGGATGTTGAGGTTGCAAGCATGGTCTGTTGGTGTGGGTGTAGGTTCGAGTTCTGCAGACCGCCAGCTGTGGTCCCATGCAGAGGTGTTGTTCCTGAAGATCAGAACTTCTGTCATGTCGGAGTTGAGTTTGAGGCAGCTGTTTCTCATCCATTTTGCGATGTTGGTCATGGCATTGCAGAAGTTAGTTTTGGTGTTGGAGGTGTCTTCTGCAAGTGAGAGGATTAGTTGAGTGTCGTCAGCGTAGGAGATTATGTTGAGCCCATGGGATCTGATGACATCTGCTAGGGAGATCATGTAGATGCTGAACAAGGAGGGGCTAAGGAATGATCCTTGGGGAATGCTGCAGAGGATGCTCCTGGGTGCGGAGGTGAAAGGAGGCAATCGGATGCTTTGAGTGCATCCTGGGAGGAAGGAGGTGGTCCACTTGAGGACATTGTGCTGTATGCAGACTTTGTGGAGTCTGTCAATGAGGGTGTGATGGAATACCATGTCTAATGCTGAAGTGAGGTCGAGGAGGATGAAGGCCAGGAATTCTCCATGATCGAGGAGAGTTCTGATATCATCTGTGGCAGCAATCAGCACAGTCTCAATGCTGTGGTTGGCATGAAATCCTAATTGTGATGCATTAAGTTGGTGTTTTTGTTCCAGGTATTTAGTGAGTTGTTGGTTGATGGCTTCCTTTTTGGCTGGGTAGGGGAGTGTTAGACCTGGTACCATTGGCGTGGTCTCCCTTCCATTTTTCACTGATTGCCTCCTCTGTTTTTGATATGTTTTGCTGATTTAGATGCTTTGGGCACTGTGCCACTGCTATTCAGTGCCACAGTGCAAGTGTTCCCTATGTTAAATTGATGTACTGATTAGTGACTCCATGATTGGTTTATTTGAGTTACTTGTCAGACCCTAGTACAGTGCACCATGTGTGCCCAGGGCCTGTAGATCAAATGCTGCTAGCGGGCTTGAGGCAATGATTGTGCCACCCACAGAAGCAGCTTGTAAAGTGTGTCTCAGGCCTGCCATTGCAGAGCCTGTGTGCAGTCTAGTTCTGCCATGTCGACTTGGCAAGTGCACACACTTACCTGTCACTAACCTTTCCCTTTTTTACATATCAGACACCCTTATGGTAGGCCCAAGGGCAGGTTGCATTGTATGTAAAAGATAGGACATGCCCTGATGTGTGTAGCATGCCCTGATAGTGAATTACAGCCATTTTTGTTTTTCACTATTGTAAGGCTACCTCTCCCTATAGGTATGAATGGGCAGTTTGATTATAACACCTTATAATCTTAACTGACTCAGGGAACATGGTAGAAATTCGAGTTTAGTATGCCTGATCTCAGATTGATAAAATGCATCTTTGAGTAAAGTTGGTTTTAACATTCTGTGTTTAAAAATACTACTTTTAGAAAGTGGGTACTTTCTTACCTAACTATCCAGCCTGCCTCTGCTAGCTTGTGTATTGCATGTCAGGGGCTGGGGAGGCTCCAGGAGACAGGGTGAGTCAGCACAGGCCCGAATATACCTATCTGCATGTAGAGTGGTGGGAGGAGTAGCACCAGGGCCTGAATAGGGCTGGCTATGCCTGCCTTCCACACTGCTGCTCCACCTCCTGTGGTGTGTCTGATGTCCCTGGCCCCACACTGGCAAAGGAAAGAAGGAGTCCTGTAAACAAAGTGCTCCACAACTGCACAGAACTGGTTTGGACTAGGCACAGAGAATAAAGAGAATAGCAGTATAAATACTGGGGCCCAGACCCCAGGACTTTAGATAACTTCTGGAACAACAAGACAAACCTTTGCCAAGGAGAAGAACCAAGGAAGCTGCAGGAGTTTGGACTGCCCCTGTCTTCGTCGCAGCTGTTGCATCACTGGAGAAGCATGTCGCCACCACAAGGGTCGCCATCGCATCACTGGCGAAGCGTGTTGCAGGGCCTGTCGCGGCTTCAAGGTTACAGAGTTTGCCGCACGGCTGTCGGGCGTGCACGCATCGTCTTCAGGTCATCGCATTGCATCAAGGGCACCATCTTATTGCATTGCACCGGATTGTCTCATCGCATCGAGGCGCTATCTTGCCGCATCGTAACTGGAACGCAGTACGAGAATGAACGCATCACCTCCTCTCCGGTAAGGAACAGGTGCATCCCCTACTCTGCGCAAGCATTGAGGTGCGACGCATCGCCTCCCCCGAAGCAAGGAACCGACGCCTCACCCTTCCTGCGGACCTTTTGTTTGTTTTGTGTTAGGCATCCAAGGCACTGTTGTGAGAAATGTGTCGCATTTATCATCAACTTGAACTAATTTACTTCTGCCATCTTTTAAGTCTAATTTGAGTACAGTATTGTGGATTATTGTTGTTTGTAGTCTTGTGTTAAGGATATATAAAGAATACTTATTTTTATAAAACCTGTGTGGTGTCCATCAGTAGTGTTTTCACTGTGTTACTGTATTTGTTCACAAATGCTTAAAACACTGCCTCTGAGATAAGCCTGTCTTCTCATGCCAAGCTACCAAGGGGGTGAGCAGGGGTTATCCAGCAGTGTTATCCCCTTTCCCTGACTAGGAGCAAGGGTCCCTATTTGGTCAAAGGTACCTATCTCTGCCAGCTAGAGACCCCCAGTTCTAACAGGGAGCAGAGAGATCGGTCACTGGGGTTGACCGAGGCTTCTTTAGGAGGGGTCTGACCTCTGCATGTTTCCATACGCCCGGGAAGGTTGATGTGGAGATGGAGGTGTTGAGGATGATGGCGAGTTCTATGCTGTTTAGGTTGATTCTGCGATGGAAGAGGTTGTGGGAGCAGGGGTCATTGGGTGTCCCAGAGTGGATGGACGATGTAACAATTACATGAATGGCAGTGGCAAAAAAACACCGGTCAGCACCTCCGTACTGTTTACCAAAAGCCCAGTATAAGGATCTGTAAATGAGCATGTTCAATGTACAACACCGTGCCACTCACCCAGTGTTATCTTGTATGAAAAAGACTGTTCCCCATACACGTAATCGCAATGTATTGATTACAGAGCAGAACCACTAATAAGTTTCACAACTGACCTTGTTGTCAGTTATTTTAATAAACATAAATACCATTCAGTGTATAAAATGAAGACAGTAATCATCCAGGGACAGAAAAGCAAGAAAACAAGTATAATCCTGATTATGTTGACACAGAGTACATGTTGTTAATGCAGACAGCCGACACGTATTTCTTCATGTAGATGACTTTTTCAAGACTGTTCAATGAAAAAAATGTGCAATCCAAAACTCAATATTTTACTAAAGATGTTACATTACATGATGTAATATGTCCACATTGTATATCCAGAAAGAGAGAAAGAAAACCAGTGAAAGTGTACAAAACCAGCTATAGCACATTGTTTGGATAAAGAACCAAGATGTGTTACAAGAGTGTGGTTTACGAATAGTATCCATTCTACCAAATCCAAAAGAAATTCTTTCAAAAAACACCTGTGATTGTGAGATTTGTGACAGAAACAAGAAAAAACAAGAAGGAAAGATCCATATACGTCATAGTTTGGAAGAAGTAAAGAAGAAATGTTGAGATCATAATAAAATAAAACGAATGAGAAGATGTGCTCCAAGAGAGTCAATAAAGTGTTCTCATTTAGTTTTGGGTAAATATATACCTCGAAAAACAGTTGAAAGCATCGGAGCATGAATCCTCGTGATCCTTCAATAGTACGGGATATACCACAGCAGTAACGATGAGCCAGATACTTAGGTTTTTTAGCGGCAAAGTAGGACTTCCAGTATAAAAAGTTAGATTATGTTCAAAAAACATTATATTGATGAAAAGGCAATTTTTGTCATGCCCTATCAGACATATCAACAAGATCTATATCTCAGAAGTTTATTCAAAATGCTGTCCCTTAAGTGCATTGTGGTAGGCTCGTATTTTGATTTAATTAAAACCATAATAACATCAGACACTAGAATTTATATTCAAAGGTTAGTAATGAAAGGGGGAATTATATGCCAAGTATACTTCCAACAGATATATACCACCCATATATACCGGGTGTGTAGTATATATAGCTTCAAAATTCTTATAGTGCATACCTTCAAAACACTTTCCAATGTTGAAAGTTATAAAATGTAGTTGGCGCGTTTAAAAATGACTAAAGTTCAGTCTGTTCAATTTTCAACTATGAGCTCTAGAGTAAGGAGAAACATATCAAGACAACAAGTAGTGCAAAAAACTTGTTAGAAAAATAGCCACATCTAAGAAAAGAAAAATTCTAGATGCGGGACATATCAACACTATGCATTCTTTAGAACAGTTAGGGAAGAGAACACATTCTAGCACTACTCTCCTAATATTAGATGAAGAGTAGTGAGGGCAGTTGTGGGGCCCTAGATAATGCCATTTAGTCATGGAGCCTACAGACAGAAATGCTCGTATTGAAGTGGAACGAGCCCCAAACTACATTGGTGAAAATAGTGGTACAGCATCTGGGTTCCTGCTGTACAGAGCCTACAAGAATTGGAAACATATTAGATTGGGTCCCACCTAATACGTATATGTTTACAGAACCCCCGTAATTACCAAAGAGGTTTTAGTAAGATAAAAGCAGAAATACATTGCTCGGTGGTTGAGTTGCCAGACACACCGGATAGATAGTATGGGCATTCGAACACATAGTATTCTTTGTTTACTACCATCACTTATGTTGAGAAATAAACTGGTTTCAGTTTAATTGAAAATACAGTTACAGCCCATAGACAACCCGAAAAATAGTATGCAGCACTTAAAACTTCGTATTCGGTATGTCCCGCTCTGCACCACATAAAAGCACCTCACTGGGCTAAAATCGGCCTGCCAATATGAGGAGTGTTCCCAGCAGTGTTAGGGTATATACAAACAGAAAGTTAGGAGAACAGGCTTACCGGGCATGTAGAAACGCGTCGTACTTAAAACAGAGAAGTCCTTGAATGCTCAAGTTGATGATGCCGAGATAAATACTCCCAGCAATATTCCCAGTTATTAATTTGGGTAAAAACTGATGACGGACACTCCCGTACAATTTTTTTGTTATTTTTACACTTGTCAACACTGCCTGGAGAAAGGGTTTACCTAACTGTGAGAAGTTAGCCTGGCATATGATGTCCACTAGCTCTAGTGGGCACCTTGCACCAGTCTAATCGACCCTTATTGATGGTGGTTGTAAAGTCAACCTTATAAAAAACTCTCCTAGGGGTAGCAGTGACGAGCAGTCTTCAGGCTAAGACTTCAGAGAGCGAAATAAGCGAGTTGTTTTACCAATTATAATCCCTTGAGTTCCAAATCAAAGCACACCACGCAAGGTATGTATCAAATATATATGTAATTATTCTAAACACAACCCCTCTGCACTCTTTATGAGGTCAGAGGTAAAAGTACAATACAAGTTACTTAATTAGCATACGATAAGTTGCACAGTATACGTTTTCCCTAGGGGCCTCACAAACCATATACTAAAATAGTGGTATAAGAACCACGTGAGAATTAGAAAGCAGGCCGGGGGCCTGTGGAATCGCTGGGGCTACTCTAAACAACCAAAGGTTAGGATGTAGGAGGCCCACAGGAGACGCGTGCAGTGACTAAACACAGCCGCGGGTTACCATTGACTTTCTACGGGAAACAAACAAGTTCCAAATGTAAAATTTAAGGACACTTCTAAATAAACTACAATGGAACCATTTTAGACTTAGACACTAGGAGGGCCAAAACCCTCGAGACTACCAGAGTACTCGTGTTACCTCACCCACGGAAGCCGGTTGCATAGGTCTCTTTTGGTGTCGGGTTTCGTCGTCGATTTCAATGGAGATCTGCAAAGAAGTGCTGCAGGCGACCAGAGGAAAAGTGTCTGGGTGGATGCAAGGGTGGATCAAAGATCTGTAGAACCTGAAAGCAGAAGGGACAGAGTCTGGGCCACTTGCCAGTGACCAGGGTGGCGATAGAAGGATGCCACCAGATGTCGGGTGATTTCAGGTGAGAAGGTGAAGCTTGGATCTTCAGCCACGGGGACCAGGAGGCGTCGATGAAGACCAGGAGCTGGATTCAAGCTGTCCCATGAAGGATCTAGTTGACTGCTGTGTCGGTATCCGGATTGGACACAACAAGCCTTGGCAAATGCAACCCACGCAGGAAGTCGAGATGGCTTCGGTGCAGACCAGCAAGGTCTGTGGAACTTTTCCTTTGCAGGGAAGTTGAAGCAAGCCTGGAGCAACCAGGAAAGCAAGTTAGATTCAAAGAAAAGTCTTCGGGGGGCATCAAGCTGAAATGCAAAAGCGGGGCCCACGGGAATCTCGTGGAGTGGGGGCCTCTGAGCTTCGGTGCAAATGGTGCTCGGGTCTGGGGCTTCAAGCACCCCAATGCACAACTTCAAGATACCTCGTGAAGTAGGTGCAGCTTGCAAAATGCAGGATGTCCAGGAGTTCCGATCCCACGTCTCTCGTGTCTGCCACGGGTCTCAGCTTTGCTGTGAGCGAAGGTCGGAGTCAGAAATGTCTGGAAGTCTATGTCCTGTGTCGCAGATTCTTTGGGATCTGGTGGGAGCCTCAAAAATGCAGACTGGCAAAGTTGCTGTTGCTGCCTGTTTGAACAGGGTGGTCACTCCTTGACCACAAGGGAGATATCTTCTGTCTTCCAGTCGAAATGGAAAGTCGGAGGTCCACCATATATGTTTCAGAGTTTCGTCAAGGGTAATCTAAAGTCCTAGGGACTGGGTTCCTAAATTTATACTAAGTTTAGGGGCTGGACTACCTTTAAGGTCCCTCCTATGGGTGGACCTGGGAAGGGGATGGTTACACCCCTTTCCCTTTGTCCAGTGCCCCAGCAACCGGTTTGAATGGGGAAATGCATGGAGCACCTAGTGTGCCCCAGACAGTGTCTGGAAAGCATTCACTGAATGCAGCCCTCCCTGCCCTAATACACTAAAGCCTGTCTGGGGAGGTGCCAGCACCTCCCTGGACAGGAAACCTATTTTTCAGGCCTCCCCTGCCGGAGTTTCGTCCAGCAGTAGGAGGTCAGACTCGTGTCTGTGGCAGCAGCATCCATTTTGTGATGCTGAGGCTTTGTTGAACTTTAACCGGGTAAACCAGTAACTACATGTCTTCTCCCTCTAGAAGGGTGGAATGCTACCCCTGCTACCAGAGCTGGTGGTGGGGGGGTAGTATTCCAAAGTTGTTGACACCTTACACAACATGTTTCGATAAAGCCAAACCAAAGTTAGCATTAACCGCGAGGATTATAATGCACTTAAGAGTATATGGTATGGCTATATCATAGAACAGCTATAAGGAGATGCTGCAGAGGGGTTCAGTTCATGCTAGGGCACCCTCTCACATAAAACCAAGCACTCTGCCTCCAGGATTGTTACGGCCTGCCATAGGAGTGACTTAGATGTGTATATGCGTCTATATGTATATATAAATATAGGTACACTATATCTAAGTAAGGCGTGATTACACCATCTTACCCAGACTGTGGGAACAGACCTGTGGTGTCAGTTTGGAAGGCAAACCAGGGGTGGTACAATATATGCTGCAGTCCCTGGTAGGCCTAGGGTGCACCTATGCCCTGGGTACCTAGGGTACACTATACAGGGGCTCACAAGGGTGACCCAGTAACCAATCTGGTATGTACCTAAAGTACAAATAGTATCAATTTAGAGAGAGAACAGCTGGGCTGTGGGCCTGATTAGCAGGTCCACAGCCACATTAAAGTCGAAAAACCAGAGAATCACAGCAAAAAGTGGGGGTAACCATAGGAAGCAGGCCCTACTCTCCTACACTACCTCTTTAGGATCTTATTAACACCCAAACAGAGGGATCAGCAACTGATAATTAACTCCAGCCGAGGAGGCCCTGAAAAGTGGGGGAGGGTCCTCTTCGCAGAGTTAGTGCAGCTAAACTCAGATAAGAGCTGAGTGTCTACCCCAGCCCACCATGCCTTTCCAAGGAAACAGGGAGGGGCACGGGGGAGCTGGGATGTCCAGCAGAACAGCTCGCATTCCTCACACTGGCTCAAATCACCATTCTTTCCCTGTACACCCACGGGCTCTCAAACATACATCAGGCAGACAAAGGCAACAGGCCTACAGGCATAAGATAGGGGAAGCACTGTCTCCAGAGACATTCAGGAGATTTCCCATCCCAATATATGCCCTCCCCAGATCAGAATGGCCCGTACTTACTTCCCAGTGGTAGAAGACCGATCATCTGATTGGATAAACCAGAGGGAAAGTCCATCTGCATTACCGTGCTGTAAGCCTGCTGTATGTTCCACAGTAACATCTAGTCCCTGCAGAGATATGGACCACCTAAACAACTTTGGATTCTCCGCCTTCATTGCCATGAGTCACTTGAGGGGCTTGTGATCTGTCTGAACCACAATCCTTGCACCAAACAAGTAAGGCCTGAATCTTTGAAGGGCCCACACTATGGCAAAGCATTCTTTTTCAACTGCAGACCAGTTCTGCTCCCTGGGGAGTAGTCGGCGGCTGATAAAGGCCACTGGATGCTCCCTTACCTTTTCATTGAGCTGGGCAAGAACTGCCCCAACTCCCTTGTCTGAAGCATCTGTCTGCGCAATGAAGGTCTGACTGTAATCAGCGGCCTTCAATAGAGAGGGCAGTAGCCACTCTCTGAAAAATAGGGGTGCACTAGGCATGCCCCTCGACCTCAGAGCCAAGCTCTAGGGTCTCAATCCATGTAAACAGGGAGAACCTCAGTGGACATGTATGACTGTCATGCGAGCCGAGGTAGGGATCTAGAAACTATACAGTAGCTTTTGAGTGACTTGCCTGGAGATTACCATAAGGCAGGGGAAGCACTCTCTCCAGAGACATGCAGGAGACTTCCTGTTCCAACAACCAGTATAGCTATTTTAGAAGTATCTCACTATATTTTTTTGTTAACATATTTTTTCAAATGTATCAAAACATTTTACACAATACATTTGCTTTGAAAGGAGGCCATTTTTTAAACACATTTTTTAAAATTATTTTATGCTATCATCCTCTTTTGACCGGAGATTACTTCAAAGACTGCACATATTGGAGAAGTTAAGGATACAGAAGAAGGAATTATGAGTTTGTCTGTAAAGCCTGGCACCTACATACAACGCCCTTTCCTATTGGTTATCTAGCTGGCCTCTTATTGGTTAATCTTTTGTTCAGTGAGATTGACCATCCTTGGAAGTTTATTTAACATCTACTGTAAATAAGCAATTTTCTTTTCTAGTTGAAATTTTATTTTTCAGTAAACAACAACGCCACCTGCAAACATAAAGTCTCATATTTTAAAAATAAAGTCTGTAATACATTTTGGAACACCAAAAGTTGATATTAAACATTGAAATGTAGAATGTAAATATTTATACTTCTTCCTTGACAAAAACGTTTGATCTATCTGAGCGGAATCATTTAAAAAACAACTGTAAATTAAGTAGTAGATATGTATTAAGTAGCTAGTGCAAACAATCCAATATTATACTAAAAAAACAACAACAACAAAAAACGTGGTCTGCAGAAACAAATCATTCCTATGGCCCTGCTTAAAACTTTGGGGCATATTAGCAACAACTTGCGATAATTATCGCAAACCGCGCTTAGCGAATTTTTTTTAATCTTCTCCCATCGCTGGATTTTATCACGGAGATAACGCAGTATTACCAACGTTTATCTCCACGGCGATAAAAATTCAACGATAGCGGAGAATCCCATGTTTAACACGAGATTTCCAGTGATAAAAATCCTATCACTAAGGAAAATCTTGCTAATAGGCAGGTGGGGACTTAGCCGTAGAATTCCCCTCCCATTGACTATTATGGCTAAGTCAGGTTTTTACCAGGTGTAAAATCCCAGAGCTAATCGCGGTTAGTGCATGTTTTTTTATCGCATCGCGGGTATTGCTAATAGGCGATAGCTGTGTTAGCGAATGCTGTCAGTCGCTACCAGTTTGGGTACGCCCACTTTGCATGTCATTAGTGATACATATCGCTGACATGCAAAGTGGGCCCAAAACCGGTCGCTATCGCCTGGAAGCTTTCGCTAACTGCTGTTAGTGATAGCTTGGTAATTGGGCGATAAAAAAATTGCTGCTTTATCGGCAAAAAGTGCCTCTAAAGCAGCAATAACGCCCTTGCAAATATATATGCCCGCTATTCATGCATACGTGACCCATCACCCTTTTTGAAACTTCAAACATATGCTTATGTTTAGTGGATCCTCATTTAGATAAGTCAGAACTAATTTCTAAGTAATCACCGTTAAGAATCATCCTGCAACTATCTGGACAATTCAGGCTAGACACACATACTGTATGAATGCATGATGTTCATATCATGATCGTTTTTTAAACTAACTGAATTCCAACTGTAATTTACCACTTAATGCAGCGTTTCCCAAACTGTGGTCCGCGGACCCCCAGGGGTCTGTGAGACATTCCCAGGGGGTCCGCAGCACTCGAGTATCTGTCGTCGTAGTGAAAAATGAAACGCCCATGCGTCCTCACAGCACACAAGAGCTGTGAATGTTGGCGTGGCCGCGGCGAGACCACAACAATACATTCGGGAGGCGGGGGCAGCGAATGGGCAGTGGGCAGTCAGAGGGGTGAG
The DNA here is from genome assembly GCF_964261635.1 of Lissotriton helveticus. Lineage (NCBI taxonomy): Eukaryota > Metazoa > Chordata > Amphibia > Caudata > Salamandridae > Lissotriton > Lissotriton helveticus. The sequence continues at coordinate 406,936,856 of NC_136073.1, forward strand.
GCCGCAGGGGGCACAGCAGCTGGGGAAACTAGCAGAACAGAAGGCAAAAGGAGCACAAAAACAAGGAAAAACGAGGGGCACTGAAGGCAGAAGGGCACAAAAAAACGAGTGGAACAGAGGGCAGAAGGGCACAAAAAACATGGGAAAACGAAGTGGAACAGAGGGCAGAAAGGCACAAAAAACGAGTGGAACAGAGGGCAGAAGGGCACCAAAAACGAGGGGGAAACAAGTGGAACAGAGATCAGAAAGGCACAAAAAACGAGTGGAACAGAGGGCAGAAAGGCAAAAAAACGAGTGGAACAGAGGGCAGAAAGGCACAAAAAACGAGTGGAACAGAGGGCAGAAGGGCACAAAAAATGAGGGGAAAACAAGTGGAGCAGAGGGCAGAAAGGCACAAAAAACAAGTGTAACAGAGGGCAGAAGGGCACACAAAACAAGGAAAAAACTAGTGGAACAGAGGGAAGAAAGGCACAAAAAACGAGTGGAACAGAGGGCAGAAAGGCACAAGAAATGAGGGGAAAATTAGTGGAACAGAGGGCAGAAAGGCCTGAGAGGAGTTGGCCTTACGGCTAAGGCGCTCGACCTCGGACCTGGGGATCTGGGTTCGAGTCTCGGTAATGACGCCAAAAACCTCCTGTGATTCTGGGCAAATCACTTAATCTCCCCGTGCCTAAAAATGAAAGTGTGTCCTCATGTAACGTAACTGGTGCTATGTAAAGCGCTCTGATACCTGATTCGGTTCGGGTCTAGTTTGCGCTATATAAAACTCTGCCAAAAAAAAAAAGGCACAAAAAACGAGGTAAAAATGAGTGGCAAAGAGGGCAGAAAGGCACAAAAAACAAGGGAAGAACAAGTGGAACAGAGGGCAGAAAGGCACAAAAAATGAGGGAAAATGAGTGGAACAGAGGGCAGAAATGCACAAATAACGAGTGGAACAGAGGGCAGAAAGGCACAACAAACGAGTGGAACAGAGGGCAGAAATGCACAAAAAAATAGGGAGAAACGAGTGGAACAGAGGGCAGAAAGGCACAAAAAATGAGTGGAACAGCGGGCAGAAAGACACAGAAAACGAGGGAAAAACGAGGGGAACAGAAGGCAAAAGGGGCACAAAAACAAAGGAAAAACGAGTGGCACAGAGGGCAAACGGGCACAAAAAATGAATTGCACAGAGGCAAAATACAGAATACAGAAATATAGGGGCAGCTAAGAACAGAAGGCAGAACGGGCAGAGAGGCACGGGGCAGCGAGGGGAACAGAGGGGAAAACCGGGCAGAGACACGGGGCAGCGAGGGGTACAGAAGGAAAGACCGGGCAGAGAGAGCACAGGTACAGCGAGGGGAACAGAGGGAAGAAAAAGGGGCACGGACCCCGTACAGGCAGCGGGGGAAGACAGACAACAGCAGTCACAGAAACAACAATGAAAATACAGGCAATACAATAAAAGCAATAAAACGTTGAAAGGCACATGTGTATAGGTTACCGTTACTTGGCAGGCAGGTAAAAATAGATGCAGCCAGGATCAGCAGTAGGATTTTCGTGCTGCTGTCTGAATGCTCACTTTCCACAAGCCCTTGGGTACCACTAAATAATACACTGCTGTATGCATACATGTCCATGCCAATAGACCCAATTCAGGCTGTCTCCCTCTTGAAATTGCCTCTGCTTCAAAAGGCGTTTTTAAAAAGAAATTTAAATTGTACGAATTGCTTTCAGTAGTGATTCAGTGGGGGTCCTCAGGAGTCAAAAGTTTGGGAACCACTGACTTAATGAATATGAAGCATTGTTGGACAGGCTCAAAAGAATCACTGTTGTATATTCTATTGAAATGTCTATGTTTTGTGAGTTTAGGAGATGAACTCATGGGAAATGTATGTCTCCAGAGGGTGGAGACAGCTTCATGGAAGACAGACACAGTCCACCCATGTGCAAGCAACAACTCCTCCCACTACTCTAAATGCAGCCAGGTCTATTTAGCCAGCCTATGAGTCAACCAGGAAAGGCAGGACACACCTCAACCCCCCCCCGGTGACTATCTAGTGTGAATGCACAAACCAGCCCCTGTCAGTCTAAAACCCAGACAGCGACTACACAACAGGCAGAATCACATTGATGGTTAGACAAGAAAATATCCACACACAATATTAAAAATATTTTTACTAAAATAAGTATTTTTAAATCCTGAATTCAAGAAGCCTAAGCTCCATTCTCTATCTTGTTGTAATTGAAAGTTATGCTTGTAAGATGTTACAAAGCAACTCCGATGTTAGCCTATGGGACAGATAGCCTCGCGATAGTGAAAAACTAGATACACAGTCTTTCACTATCAGGGCATGTAAAACACACCAGTACATGTCCTGCCTTTCACATACACCTCACCCTGCCCGTGGGGGTACCTTGAGCCTACCTGAGTGGTGCCTTACATGTAAGAAAAGGGAAGGTTTGGGCCTGGCAAGTAGGTGCACTTGCCAGGTCGACATGGCAGTAAAAACTGTGCTCAGACACTGAAGTGTCAGGTCTGAGACACCATTGAAAGGTTGCCTGTGTGGGTGGCACAATCAGTGCTGCAAGCCCACTAGCAGCATTTGATTTACAGGCCCTGAGCACACACCGTGCACTGTACAGGAAGTGGCTCCACATCAATGTAAGTTTTAGAGATTGTGCTTTAAACGTAACTGCATGTGAACGCTAGTATAACTGTTTTAGAAGTATGTCACTATATTTGTTTGTTAGCATACTTTTTCAAAACTATCAAAACATTTTACAAAATATATTTGCTTTTAAATTAGGCCATTGTTTTCCATTATTTAAATTATTTAATGCTATCATTCTCTTTTGATTGGCGATTACCTCAAAGACTTTGCACATATTGGAGAAATGAACGATGAAGAAGAAGGGATGATGAGTTTGTCTGCAAACTCTGGCTCCTATATACAACACACTTTCCTACTGGTTATCTAGCTGACCTCTTGTTGGCTAATCTTTGTTAAGTGAGACAAGTGAGACTGGCTATCCTAGGAAGTTTATTTAACATCTACTGAAAATAAGCAATTTCGGGGTATATTATCAAGGGGTTTATCTCCGCTTTTTTGGCTTTAAAAGCCAAGAAAGCGGAGATAAAATTATCTCCCTATTACCAAGCTGTCGCTAACACCAGTTAGTGACAGCTAATAGGAGATAGCGACCATCTTGGGCCCCGCTTTGCATGTCAGTGATATTTATCACTAATGACATGCAAAGTGGGCGTGCCAAGATGTTAGCGACTGGAAACAGTCGCTAACTTCGCTATCTCCTATTACCAACTTTTGGAGATATTCGCGCTAAGCGTGAATATCTCCAAAAGCTAACACCTGCCCTGAGCAGTTCTTCACCATGTTATCCAATGGGAGGTGGATAACATGGCTAAGAGCATTTGCTCGATAATGCATGAATATCGCTGACTTTTCAGCGATATTCATGCATTGCGGCCGTTTTTTATCGCATTTGCGATAAACCTTGCTAATAGCAAGGTTTATCTGCGATAAAAATCGCCGATGTGCGGCGATAATTTTTGTCTCTAAACAAGTTAGAGACAAAAATTATCGCTAGTTGTTGGTAATATACCCCTCCCTTTTCTAGATGAAATTTTATTTTTCAGTAAACAACAACACCATCTTCAAACACAAAGTTTCACATATCAAAAATAAAGTCTGTCATAAACGTTATAACAACAAAAGTTGATTTTAAACATTGAAATGTAGAATGTAAATATTTCTACTTCTTTCTTGACAAAAGCCGATATGCCCTGATTGAAATGGAAAGAGTGGTAGGTAGTCAGCAACAATTAATCAATTGATAACTTCTTAGCAGAACTGAGGATACCTGCTTCCACTTTAAATTGATGGTGTTCTAGAAAAATATCTAAGAGATCAGTTAGTGGTGAATTGTTGTTTCAGTAGAAAAGTTACAAATTGGGCATGAAGGTTTTAGACTTAGAGCTGCATATTCCACTGTCATTTTAAAATTTCAGGTCATCGCATAGTTTTTAGTTTTTGTAGTGATTTGGTTTTAGTTTGCTTTAGGGTTAGTTGTCTCGTACTCAGAAGGAGGGGAATTTGTGATGTACCATGTACTAAATCTACATTCACACTGGTCCTTGCACTCCTTGGCATCTCTAAATAAGTTTTTGAGACTCCATTACGTTGCTGGACACAGCCTGGAACAGTCACTGGAGGGGTGTTGTGTGCTGCAAACTCTAAGGAATTCAAATAAACCTTAATCGACATTTATTCTAATCATGCTCGATCCTAAAAAAGGGTGACCAGATTTTGAGATGGGAACATTTTGACAGGCAAGACACAAAAGTAGAACTAAAGAAGCGCCGTTAGGCTTGCATCTATGTCTGGCCTGTCCCGATGTTTGAATAGTTGTGTGTATATATATATATATACAGATAGAAATTGTGGCAATATAATTCAAAGACATTAAGGGTATTAAAACCGTCAGTATTTTTTCATTGTCTATTCCTGACATGTGATGCACTAGCACTTTAAAAATGGGCTGAAAATTATGTATCGTCATGTGACCAAGGCCGCAGGGACGGCCGAAACGCGTCATGACTGAGCTGTTTGTTGGATAATAAATAGCATACTGCACAAGAGATGGTCCATGCCTTGTTATTCACTGCACTGGTGGAGCGCTGCGAGGTATTGCAGATAATTGCCGGCATTTGACTGCTGCCGGCGCTGGACCCCCTCCTCTACAAGTTGGCTTCGTAGCAAGGAGTCTACTGTGTTCCCGATCTTCGTCCGTTCCGCCTGCTGGTAGGTAACTGTGGCGGGGACCCCGGGGGCACCATTCAAGTCCCATCCAAGGGAAAGAACGAAGCCATCCAATCGGATACACGGGTGAAGAAAGGAACCCGGAAGCAGTCAGTAGCGAAGTCGCGGACTCTGGCAACGCGCTGTGAGGAACCTGAGGAGCCGTTTGAGAAAGCAGGCGTGGGGACTGAACGCGCGCCAAGAGAGATATGCGACTGCGGTAAGGAAACTGCTTAATACACAAGTGTGACTGATTGGAGGGAGGAGGTACACGCACGAAGCCCGAAGGAGGTCATAACGGGGTGGTTGATTGCTGCCCAGGACCGAGAGTAATTGCGGTGTCTTCGTGGGTGCAAAGCAGCACAAGGAATATAGTCCAACAAACAGCAATGTCAGGCGATGCACGTAAAGCCCGGGAGCTCGCCGCGCAGGAGATGTTCTCTGAGGAGATAGAGAACGAAACTAATGATAGCAATGGGACTGGAGGGGAGCCTAGTGGGGTACAGCCGAGCAATATTAGAAGTGCATTCAAGGAGCTGGAGAAGTTAAAACGTAACGAACAGTCCAAATGGTGGGAGGCACGTTCGTTAAAGAGATACTTGGATGTGGGGAGAGTCCCTAGAGGGCTAAGGATAATGTTGGCCCCCAACTACGAGGCACCAAACCCCCTTATGATGGTAGCATGGGGCGAATGCAACCTTGACAATTCACGCCGCCTAATGCAAATTTTGGTACAGTTTGCCGAAATTGATGGGGATGAGTTAATAAAGAAAATAGATGCCCTTGAAGAGAACATTAAACTACTAACAAACGGAAAAGAGACCCCAGAAACCACTAAATTAAGGGTGGAAATGACAGCAAGACTGGCTAAAGAAGAGGATAAAATAAAAACCAGGAAAATTCAAAAATTTAAAAGGGACCGAGATGACTATGCCAACGGGCAGATTTTTACATTTGCACGCCGATTTGACAGTTTAAGAGCAGTGAAAGCGAATAAACGGGGTGCAATAACCACTGCGACCAATCAGTCCACAGAGGAAGATTCGGTGGTGTACAGCTCAGCAGCAGAAAGTGGCTCAGAAAATGAGGGGCCAAGAACAAGAAGTAAGGTTGCACTGACCTTGGGGGAAGAATTGGAGATTTTAAAAGAGAGCAGAAGAGATACCCTGAGGTCTCGCTTTCAAGGAAAAACTGTGCAACAAAAACCCAACGCAGGAGGGGCAGGCGCAATGCCGCAAAACAGAGGAGGGCTAAGCAATCGTGGTCGGGGTCGGGGTGCAACTCGCAAACCACGACAGTAGACCCTGCTGAAGAAGCCCAAGATAGCACTGAGGATATTCAGGCCATACCGGCAACGGAATTAACGGAATCCAAGTCCATAATAAACTTGAGCTCTGTGACACTAACAAGAGCGGAAGAACAACTCCTCAGTTTAGGCCTTAGTTTCTGCCCAGAATCAAACTTCTGCTACACAAGGACAAGGGCTGACGTATACCAATATATACGAAAATTGAAACTTAAAAAGCAATTTGTGCACAAACAATCCAGCATAACTAGTGAGCCCCCAATATCAGGTGGGGGTGAGGGGGAATTGACAGTAAGTGACATGGGACTGTATCACGATATGTGCCAGTTGGGGAGTGAAGACAACATGGGAACGCAAGAAAGAGTGAACCTAAGTGATCAAAGAAAACCCATCACTCCGTTTAAACCAAAATCAAAATATATTCCACTGGCAACACGTGATGGGCTCGATGCATTCAGTGAAGCTGTGGTGAAGAAAATAAAGAAACTGGCCCGTGTAAATAATGAAAGAGAGAAAAAATATACTAGCCAAGAGAGAAAACTGAACCAATTGGTAAAAAAACTACAGAATGCTGAGCTGGTAATTCGCAACTCTGACAAGGGAGGAAATATCGTGCTATGGCCAATTGCGAGTTACCTCCATGAAGCATATAGACAGTTAAATGATATGAATTGTTACAGAAGAAGTAATCCGCAAAAATATAGAACAATGTTGGAGCATCTGAACAAAAACCTGGTAGCCTGGAAAGGAGTAGGGATGTTAAGTGGTGATGAATTCAAGTACATAAAACAAGATCACCCACTGACCCCATATATATACTTCATCCCAAAGGTCCACAAGAGTTTAACTGAACCGCCGGGAAGACCAATTATCTCGGCATGTGGTGGACCTTTGGAAAATTTATCAAAGTATATAGACTATTTTCTACAGGCACACATGAAATCATTAAATTCATATGTCCAGGACACGAGTGATTTTTTGCGGAAACTAAACGACATAGAGTGGAAATCGGACTATCTTCTGGTAACATTGGATGTAAGTTCCCTATATACATGTATTAAACATAGGGATGGCCTTCGAGCATGTGAATACTATCTTAGCAGAAGGCCTATGGAACTCTCTAATCACACAAAAATGCTTCTGGAAATGCTTACATTCTGTTTGGAAAACAATTATTTTATGTTTAATGATCAATTTTTCCAACAGGTTCAGGGTGTAGCCATGGGGGCCAGTTTCTCCCCTAGCTATGCGTGCCTCTTTATGGGGTGGTGGGAGGAACTGGTCCTCAGGCGAAAGTATTTGCACTATTGCACATCCAACATAGTCTCTTGGCTTCGTTTTATTGATGATCTTTTTATTGTGTGGCATGGATCTGAGGACAGTGTTTTAAATTTTATACAGGAAATAAATGCAAATGATCTTAATTTGAATTTTACTTCTAGTATTAGCAAGGAATCGGTGACATTTTTAGATGTGCAGGTTTTTTTAAAAAGTAATGTTCTTAGTACTACCCTTTTTAGAAAACCGACAGCTGGTAACACACTGTTACATGCGACAAGCGCCCATCCGCAACACCTGATCAAATCAATCCCATACGGCGAAATGCTTCGCATTCGCCGTATTTGTAGTGATGATAGGGATATGATCAAGAAACAGCAAGAGAGCTTAAATAGATTTGTGGAAAGAGGCTACAGCACAAGAACAGTTGAAACAGCCATTAGAAAGTCCCGACAAAAAGCTAGAAGTGATCTCCTCAAATATACCCCCAAAGATAAAAGAATCCAGAGTGTAGACACCAATACAGTTCGGTTAGTTCTGACTTATTCCAAACAAGAGAGGGAATTAAGGAATATAGTTAGACGCAATTGGCATTTTATACAAGATGACCCTACTATTGGGGAATTGATGCCCGCCAATCCATCAATAACATATCGTAAAGGTATGAGCCTGGGCTCAATTTTAACTAAGAAAAGTCAGGAATGCCTGAAAAAAGAGCCCAGCCGACCTGTTAGTAGGGGATTCTACAAATGCTTTGCATGTAAGGCATGCCAACATGGGGTGAACACTAAGCAATATACTACAGTCATCCCAAAGGCAACTCGAGAAATCAAACAATTGCTTACATGTAAAACCGAATATTGTATATATGTTTTAGAATGTGAATGTCATTTTAAGTATGTTGGCAGCACCAAGTTGCCGGTTCATAAAAGAATCCTGCAACATTTGCGTGCTATAACGAACAAAGATCAAAATTATCCAGTTGCCAGACACTTTGAGGCATGTCATAACAGTAAGACCCAAGGATTAAAATATTATGCAATTGAATCTATCCCGATAACAAAGAGAGGAGGGGATAGGGAGGCCAACATGCGAAGAACTGAAACAAATTACATTCTGGAATTCGACTCTAAGTGGCCCGGAGGCCTTAATACTACAGAGGACCTCCACACATATTTATAAACAGAGGCCACGGGGGTTGTCAGAATGGAATAATTAGATATGTATCACTCTGTAAGCCTTTTTAGAACAAGTTTTTAGATTAGGATATTGAATTGCGTATTTTGCACATATTCTGTACCAACTGTATATTTATTTCCCCCTTTTTCCTTTTTATTAGAGGATTAGGAATATATGCTGGTGTACAACATTTCACAATAGGTGACCTACAGTTAATATAAGCCGACCTCTAAACATTAGGGTAGTTTTATCCATATGTATTTTAGATTGTTTGGTTTTATTATGTCACCGATATCCTCGTCTGATATATTGAATTTGTTCTTGTATTGTGCTAGTATTCTTTTATCTGTTTTTATCATTAAACATGGTTTTTACAGATGAATAGAATAGTGATATGTAATTAATTGATTCGTATATTGCACTGATTTTTTCCTGTTGAAATACTGCCCTTTTTGTAAGATTAGGAAATACCTGACTCCTCTTCCCCGAAAGTCCCCAATGAAATTGAATTATCAGTAGAAACTCCACCAGTAGTAGTATAATACTTTTGGAGGTTTCATTAATTAAATCTTTTAGTAAGCATTAAGCATGAGTCACTTTACCCTCATTGTACTGTTGCACCAAGTCACTTTAACTTGATCATAGAAGGGGATCCTTCTATGTATGATACAATGTGTATGTTTTCCAATCGGATACATGGCACCTCTAGGTGATAGTAAGGCGACTGTATATATGGGGATGTGTTTGTTCTTATATATGTGAGTAAAACTTGTTGGTTTGATAGCACGTGACCTATAGCATGCATATACAAACTCCTGTGCAATTGACTAAGAGCAAATAATTCTCTTTTTTTAAAAAGTTTTTGTATAACTTAGACACTTTGTGGTGAGCACTTTGTTTTGCATTTAGGCATCTTTTATGTAAACACATGTCAAACACATTTAGTATGAACTATTAAGCTACGGGATATAGACTGGATATGTAAGAAGAATAAGAATTCTATAAACTTTGCAATGGTACTGCCCGTAATAATGAGCTTATCTCAATGGAGGTGAATTATGAAATGTTTTTTGCACAAAGGATTTACTGTATTCATACAGATAGAAATTGTGGCAATATAATTCAAAGACATTAAGGGTATTAAAACCGTCAGTATTTTTTCATTGTCTATTCCTGACATGTGATGCACTAGCACTTTAAAAATGGGCTGAAAATTATGTATCGTCATGTGACCAAGGCCGCAGGGACGGCCGAAACGCGTCATGACTGAGCTGTTTGTTGGATAATAAATAGCATACTGCACAAGAGATGGTCCATGCCTTGTTATTCACTGCACTGGTGGAGCGCTGCGAGGTATTGCAGATATATATATATATATATATATATATATATATATATATATATAGCGCTCAGCTTCCAAAATTCCACTTAGAAGAACCGCACTCGTAAACCAAGGGTCGATGCTCACACCATCATTTTATTTTGTTTATCGGAACCAACAGACGCGTTTCAGCATCAAGCCTTCGTCAGTGTTAGTCACGCTCCGCAGGTAAGCCTGGGTATTAATGCAATCACAAGTTTTACTAAACATTGTTGATGGACTATTGACATTGCAGCCAAACAGCACGCCATCTTTAAACATGCAAAAACACAGTTAATATTACGGGTATATATACCCATCTTTGCACGTTAACGTTCAGTTTAAATGCAGTTGGAGATTAAATAAATATCGCCGTGTATCTTCAGTGGGACTGGGAGCATTCATATATATATATATATATATATACGTTCCATCACCCCCTCCAACGACGAGAGTGAAGAGGTCAACAGCAGGAGAACAGGTGGAAACTGCATTTAATCCATTTAGGCAGGTAATGGTTTCTTGTGACACCCGCTGTAGTGCGAATGCATTTCGGCTTTAGATTAGCCTTCGTCAGTGCCACGGGTGTAGCTGCTCCAGGTGGGTTTTTCTGATCCAAATATCACGCCCCTCCTTATAGTCCAGCCTTTCCCCGCCCCTTCAGGCTCCAATGCCTATCGCAATTGTCCGTTTCGTGGTCGCATAGTAAGCCGCGACTACCAAACCCAGAATGCAGTTCATTTAGTCATTTTCTGGTAGCGGTTGCGTGGGGGTTGGGAAACGCTGTAATTTGTCCAAGTCTTCATATCCTGCCGTCGTAGAGCAAACCGTTCCCTCCTGTCTCCAACCGTCTTAACCTCCGTGTGTCTGGAAGCGGGGACAGGATGACATGCTGTCCTGCCCGTGTGAAGCCTGAATAGTCTTCTTACACCGCTAATTTTATCCAGGTTGGGAGGTGGGTCCTGACTCGTCCCGGTACCCCAGGCAAATCCACAACGCCACCGAAGTAGCACCCAGTATGGTCAGGACCAACTTTGCAAGACGGGAGCCCCTTTGCACGGTACTGGATTCCGCGCTAAACATACGTTCCATCACCCCCTCCAACGACAAGAGTGAAGAGGCCAACAGCAGGAGAACAGGTGGAAACTGCATTTAATCCATTTAGGCAGGTAATGGTTTCTTGTGACACCCGCTGTAGTGCGAATGCATTTCGGCTTTAGATTAGCCTTCGTCAGCGCCACGGGTGTAGCTGCTCCAGGTGGGTTTTTCTGATCCAAATATCACGCCCCTCCTTATAGTCCAGCCTTTCCCCGCCCCTACAATATATATATATATATAAATATATATATATATTACCTACTGGTCGCCAGTAGGTATATATAGTTAGGATTTTTTCTCTATGGGATTTTTGAAAATTCTATGTCTAATAACTTTGGCGTTTGTGGACAGAATTGGCTGAAATTTGGGGGGGGGGTTCGTCAAGGGGGGGCCGAGAAAAAAGGGGGGTCCCAAAACGTGTTTTTAACATTGAGTTTTCCATAGGGCGGTTGGCCTCACTTTTAGCCCGAACGGCTGAATGGATTTGCACGAAACTTGGCAAAATTGTAGGGACTGGTAGCCCGATGTGCCTTTGCTAGGTCTCAATATATGTGCTCCAGTGGATTTTGAGAAATTAACGTTCAAAAAAAGATATATATCTGTAACAGCGGACCGGGCAGCGCTCCGGTTCGCGGACTTTACGCGTAACGGAACTTCGCGTAGCGAAGCTGATTGGCTCTCCGGCGTCTGTGAACATTCCAAACAGTCCGTAGCGGCCGCCATCTTGTCTCTCGGTAGGATCGAGAGACAAGAGGAGGCCAAAGCGAAGGGGCAAATGACCATAAGGGGGCATAGTAGATCCTCGCTGACCCCCTAGGTTTGATGTGGAGGTTTTAAAAGGGTCCCGCGGGGCAAAAAAAAAAATAATAATAATAATCGAACGGCTGAATGGATTTGCACGAAACTTGGTAAAATATTAGGGACTGGTAGCCCGATGTGCCTTTGCTAGGTCTCAATATATGTGCTCCAGTGGATTTTGAGAAATTAACATTCAAATAAAGGTATATATCTGTAACAGCGCTCCGCTTCGCGTAACGGAGGTTTGCGAAGCTGATTGGTTCTCCGGCGTCTGTAAACATTGCAAACAGTCCGTAGCGGCCGCCATCTTGTCTCTTGGTAGGATCGAGAGACAAGAGGAGGCCAAAGCGAAGGGGCAAATGACCATAAGGGGGCATAGTAGATCCTCCTTGACCTCTTAGGTTTGATGTGGAGGTTTTAAAAGGGCCCCGCGGGGCAAAAAAATAATAATAATAATAATCGAACGGCTGAATGGATTTGCACGAAACTTGGCAAAATTGTAGGGACTGGTAGCTCGATGTGCCTTTGCTAGGTCTCAATATATGTGCTTCAGTGGATTTTGAGAAATTAACGTTCAAAAACAAGATATATATCTGTAACAGCGCTCCGCTTCGCGGAGATAAAATTATATCTGTATTACCTAGCTGTTGCTAACACCAGTTAGCGACGGCTAGTAGGAGATAGCGACCATCTTGGGCCCCACTTTGCATGTGAGTGATATTTATCACTAATGACATGCAAAGTGGGCATGCCAAGATGTTAGCGACTGGAAACAGTCGCTAACATCGCTATCTCCTATTATCAACTTTTGGAAATATTCGAGATAAGCGCGAATATCTCCAAAAGCTAGCACCTGCCCTGAGCAGTTCTTAGCCATGTTATCCAATGGGAGGTGGATAACATGGCTAAGAGCATTAGCTCGGTAATGCATGAATATCGCTGAGTTTTCAGCGATATTAATGCATTGCGGTCGTTTATTATCGTATTTGCGATAAACCTTGATAATAGCAAGGTTTATCTGCGATAATTTCTGACGATGCTTAGCGGTAAAAAAATCGTTGCTAAGCATCGTTAGGGATAAATATCGCTTAACTTTGGTAATATGCCCCAACGTCTGTTAACGTTCGATTCAAAGGAAATCAGGAAGTGTTGAAAAACATTGTCTGCGCCATCTTGTCTTTTTTCAAATGCCACACTTTTGTCGTGCACGGCAGCCATTTTAGATGCCTTGACCAGACCCACTCTGTGCACGCTGTCGATCCTTAGCATGGCTCCCCACCCTCGCAAGCATCTCCCCCAGGCAGTGGTCACCCCCGCTCTCTGTCTTATGCATGGGTAATAAACCTCCCCCCATCTGCGCTGCTCTTCCCTGAGAATCACACCCTGTGCCCGCCCGACACCTCCCTTTCGCCCTATTCACTACCGCACCCTCTGACACTCCTTTTCCTCTGTGTCCGATTGTCCAGGCTGGTCCTAGGGTATCAGCTAGCCCTGCAGATGTAGTTTATGGCCCCAGCTGTAAAGAATCACCCCTCTTCAAAGGAGTTATAGTAGATCAAGGCCCACACTCGATGAGATCCGTCACAGCAGACGCGTTCCTATTATCTGAAAACCATCCTGTATTGTGATTGGGGAGGGGACCGAGCCTGAAGCGGAAGATTCCAGGGATGACTCTTTGTACATCAAAGTTTTTACAATTATGTGTCACATTAAAAATATATAGCACTCCGACAAAGTAGTAAGATTATAAAACTTTAATAACTTATAAATATATACAAGAAAACAAAAATAGTAATAACATATAAACATTTTTAGGGAAAAACAACGAAGTAGCGGTCGGCTGTGCGAATAGTCCCAACGCAGCACAACGTCCAGATTTCCGGCGTGGGGCGTCGCGGGGGGTGGGTCATCAGTAGCAAACTGTTGTGCGAATAGTTCCAAGGCAGCAGAACGATGGCACCAAGGTGATGTCCAGTAAGTTGCCGCACTGGTTTTGGTATCCTACAATGCTGCTCCGAATAACGGCGTGGGGCGCCCCGGGGGAGGCGGCGTGAACGGGCCTCTCCAGGTGGAGTGTCATCTGTTGTAGTGGGGCGCCCCTTTACCGTTTCAGTTGCCATTCCGTCCGTTTTTGGTCCACTGTGTCAAAAGCCGCAATTCAGCTGAGTTGCGCCCACTCTTGCGGTTCAGCGATAGGCAGCTGTCACAGGACTCTCAAAATGGCGGCAGGCTCTTTCCTTTTTGGGCCTGGTCCACTGAAATGGCCCTGGGACACCTCGGAAATCGGACGCTTGTCTGCTAGGTCTTGGACCCCATTCTGGAAAGCGTCCCCTCCGCCTTGAGGATTCATCAAAAGTTTTGGGGGCCCCCGACTCCTGTAGGCTTCTGGTGGGGAGCGGTTGCCATGATTGCTCGCGGAATGACCACGACGGAGCTACGAGATGGTGGTGCTCTCATGCTGACGCCAGCTTCAGTCTGAAACATCCAGAAACAAGGTGGGGCTTTCATCGTTTGGGAAAAAAAAAGTTTTCATCCAATGAAAAGTGTTGTTTTTAGGTCATATGATCAAGCCTTCCATCATTAGGAAACCAAAAGTAAAATGAACCAATGAAAAGTTTTATAAACAAGTCACATGACCTGTTATGCGGCATAGGGTATAAAATGCGGAGAAAATACGTTGGCACGTGAGGCGGCGTCAGTAGCGGACCGATGTGCGAATAGGCCGAAGGCAATACAACGCGCCAAGATCCGGATGGCACCGAGGTGGTGTCCAGCAAGTTGCAGCACTGGTGTGGCCATCCTACAATGCTGAAAGTCGGCGTGGGGCGCCCCGTTGGTCTGTGAGTTTGCGTCAGTAGCGGACCGATGTGCGAATAGGCCTAAGGCAGCACAACGCGCCAAGATCCGGATGGCACCGAGGTGGTGTCTAGTAAGTTGCCGCACTGGTGTGGCCATCCTACAATGTTGAAAGTCGGCGTGGGGCGCCCCGTTGGCCTGTGAGATGGCGGCAGTAGCGGACCGATGTGCGAATGGGGCCAAAGGCAGCGCAACAATATTTTCGGAATAGAAGACACCACAAGGCGCTGAGATGCCAAGATCCGGATGGCACCGAGGTGGTGTCTAGCAAGTTGTGGCACTGGTGTGGCCATCCTACAATGGTAAAAGTCGGCGTGGGGCGCCCTGTTGGCCTGTGAGATGGTGTCAGTAGCGGACTGATGTGCGAATGGGGCCAAAGGCAGCGCAACAATATTTTCTGACTGACACCACAAGGCGCTGAGATGCCAAGATCCGGATGGCACCGAGGTGATGTCTAGCAAGTTGCTGTACTGGTGTGGCCATCCTACAATGGTAAAAGTCGGCGTGGGGCGCCCTGTTGGCCTGTGAGATGGTGTCAGTTGCGGACCGATGTGCGAATGGGGCCAATGGCAGCGCAACAATATTTTCTGTATGGAAGATACCACTAGGCGTTGAGATGCCAAGATCCGGATGGCACCGAGGTGATGTCTAGCAAGTTGCTGTACTGGTGTGGTCATCCTACAATGCTGAAACTCGGTGTGGGGCGCCCTATTAGCCTGTGAGATGGCGTCAGTAGCGGACCGATGTGTGAATGGGGCAAAGGTAGCGCAAGAATATTTTCTGAATAGAAGACACCACAAGGCGCTGAGATGCCAAGATCCGGATGGCACCGAGGTGGTGTCTAGTAAGGTGCACTGGTGTGGTCATCCTACAATGCTGAAACTCGGCGTGGGGCGCCCCATTAGTCTGTGAGATGGCGTCAGTAGCGGACCGATGTACGAATAGGCCGAAGGCAGCACAACGCGCCAAGATCCGGATGTCACCGTGGTGGTTTCATAGTTGAGAGGCACTTCATCTGCAGTGGGGCGCCGAGATCCGGATGGCACCGAGGTGATGTCTAGCAAGTTGCTGTACTGGTGTGGTCATCCTACAATGCTGAAACTCGGCGTGATGTGCCCCATTAGCCTGTGAGATGGCGTCAGTAGCGGACCGATGTGCGAATAGGCCGAAGGCAGCACAACGCGCCAAGATCCGGATGTCACCGTGGTGGTTTCATAGTTGAGAGGCACTTCATCTGCAGTGGGGCGCCGAGATCCGGATGGCACCGAGGTGATGTCTAGCAAGTTGCTGTACTGGTGTGGTCATCCTACAATGCTGAAACTCGGCGTGGGGCGCCCCATTAGCCTGTGAGATGGCGTCAGTAGCGGACCGATGTGCGAATAGGCCGAAGGCAGCACAACGCGCCAAGATCCGGATGTCACCGTGGTGGTTTCATAGTTGAGAGGCACTTCATCTGCAGTGGGGCGCCGAGATCCGGATGGCACCGAGGTGATGTCTAGCAAGTTGCTGTACTGGTGTGGTCATCCTACAATGCTGAAACTCGGCGTGGGGCGCCCCATTAGCCTGTGAGATGGCGTCAGTAGCGGACCGATGTGCGAATGGGGCCAAAGGCAGCGCAACAACATTTTCTGAAGAGAAGACACCAAAAGGCGCTGAGATTCCAAGATCCGGATGGCACCGAGGTGGTGTCTAGCAAGCTATGCAGTTGAGTTGTGTGCGCACTTGCGGCGAATAGGTCGAAGGCAGCATTGCAATGTTTTCTGAATAGAAGACACCACAAGGCGTTGAGATTCGGTTACCACCGAGGTGATGTCTAGCAAGTTGCCGCACTGGTGTGGCCATCCTACAATACTGCTCCGAATAACGGCGTGGGGTGCCCGAAGGGGGGGGGGGGAGGCGGCGTGAACGGGCCTTCCTAGGTGGAGGCTAGTCTGCTGTAGTGGGGCGCCCCTTTACCGTTTCAGTTGCCATTCAGCTGAGTTTCGGCTGCTCTTGATGCTACAGCGACAGGCGGCTGCAACAGGACTCTCAAAATGGCGGCCTGTTCTTTGGATTTGGGCCTGGTCCACTAAAATGGCCCTGGGACACCTTAGAACTCGGACGCTCGATTTTTTTTCCCTTTCCTGTACATGCAAAAAAAGGTAAATGCCCGGTACGTTACACGCTTCATCTGCCACGATGAACTCTCCAGAGGAACCGAAAAAAAATATAGTTATGGTAACTATACCATGCATCGTCATATGGAGAGGTGGCACCAATTAATTATAGTGCTGCATAAAAGAGAGATTTGGAGGAGAACCCCTGACCTGCTAGTACATTCATCAAAGAAGTGGCACTGACAGCATCAGAGGCAAGGGAAACGGTCCCAAATATTTAGAAGAACTTTGGAAAGATTAAAATGACATGTTTAGATTGTGGCAAATTAATTTCATGTGGACAGATGAGTGTTACTCTAATAAATACAGCATATGAACATCATCATAGTCGATGGTTGGTAGAGACAGTTTGACTATATCCTGGACCTGCCCGTCCTCGCCCAAAATGGCGCCGGAATAAATGGGACTCGTAACTCCTTGTTGTGTACTGGTTGCAGAACCTTGAAATCACGAGATACGTATGCTGTTTTGAAGCACATGGCGGGCGGGGACGAGAATTGATTGAATATTTCGACATCCCTATTGATATTAAGTTCTGATGTGTTATTGATTACTGTACTATTGAAAGTTCGAATTAACGTCACCCATGGTACTTGCCCGCAAATGTATATCTAGATAATTTTATTGTAACTGGCCCTGTCGTATTTTAATTATAAAATGTACGTCCACCGATTCCGTAACTGTTAGACACCTTAGTTCTTGCAACCTAATGGCCCGCCCGTTACGTTCCTCTACAGTGTAAATGTCTACTCATCATATACGATTACAGTTTGCTCCGTGGCAGGCCCACGTGGTTATAGGCTCGTATTTGTATAATGAAATTTTCACAATAAAGGTTTTTAAAAGAAAACATGGTAGTAGTATATACATTGGTAAAGTTTTTAATAATAGTCACTGTTTTAGAATCATTAAAAGGCAAGTGAAATAAAGCAGACCAATTACATGAAGGGTAAAAGGTATAATACGAAGGAACGCAGTAAAGATAAATGGTCAAGGGCTGTTGTGTTTTCTATTCCTGCAACATAAAGTGATCGATAAGAATCTCATATTCAGGCGTATCGGCGACTAAGACAGCAGGTCGACCCTCTTTTGCTCAACGGCTCCGTCATGGGACGAAGAAACGCTCTTTTTCTCGAAAAAAGAATATATTTTACTTGCAGGACAGTTGTAAATTTTCCGGGAAAGTACATTAGCCTGGAACATTATAACATATATTTAAGAAAAAATAATGTTTGGAAGTAATAAAAAGCGTAATTTTTAGGTCATATGACCAAGCCTTTCATCATTAGAATAAGAAAAGTAAAATGAACCAATGAAAAGTTTTATTAACAAGTCACATGACTTGTTATGCTTACGTTACGCGCTGCGCGCCCCGGATGACTTCCGGATGCGCTAACGCGGCGCGTCATATGACGCATTACGCGACAACGCAGGTCCAGAATATAGTCAAAATGTCTCCACCAACCAGCGGTCGGAACACAACCCCTTTCAGCAGGCTAAATAGTTCTGTTAAATGACAACAGAAGGGACAGGCAACAAGAACCATCAGTCAAAGAGGGGAGGGCTAGTTCTTCTCTACCGGGTTACATTGGGGCGCTACCGGAACTGATCGAATTGGTAGTCTACAGTGTTTCTGGATGTTTCAGACTGAAGCTGGGGTTAGCATGAGAGCAGTACCATTTCGTAGCTCCGTCGTGGCCATTCCGCACCCAATCATGGCAGCCACTCTTTATCGTTATTTTGGGCGGGGTGGGTGGCGGAGCCGAGCTGTTTTGCAGCCATCATTGTGTGGAGTTCAGTTCATTTCACTAGTTTTGTATTTGTCATGAGGGGTTGTTCCTAATGTTTCTATTTTAGCGAGGTCAAAAAGAGATCCCGTTAGTGGCCTACTGATTTTGCTCGATTCCTTTTCTTTTTTTTTTTACACGATTTTTCGTTATCTGCAAAGACTAAACAGAGTATTGCGACTCTGTGTTTGTTTGTAAATAGAGAATGAACCAAAGAGAACCAATTCTAAAACAGTAAATACTTGGATAACAATCAATCAAATGGAGAGAGAAGCAGGCACGACGTATTACAATGGGGGCAAAGGCCTGCGTTAACTACCCTTCACTATGTGCAAAGAGAGAGTACTCCTAATAGAAATGAGGGGGGGGGGGCACCATTCAAAGCAGATCAGTGTGCATAAACACGAAAATGTTTTCACTTACCACGTACTTGACATTCGACAGCTTATGATATTTGCTATTAAAAAACCATTGAAATTCACTGAAAAAACCATAGGTTATAGATCATATATAGTTAGGAATTAGCATTTACAAAACCTTGAAAATTCACTGAAAAAACCATAGGTTATAGACCATATATAGTTAGGAATTAGCATTTAAAAAACCTTATTTTACTCACACAAAACCATTGAAATTCCATATATAGTTAGTTGCACTAACTATATATCGCGCGCCCGCAATCCACTGCTGATGATGTCACATATTACATCATTCATGACATGGTCAGTGACATCACTGATGACATCACTGATGACATCTCAAATGACATCACTGATGACATCACTGATGACATCTCATTTGACATCAATGACCACATCACTGATGATATCATTCATGTGACAATACAATGCATCTCCTCATATTTTAATATAACCTCTGTTTCACCCAGTGTTAAATACAGAGTATAATTTTTGAAACCATTGACACACCAATACTAGTTACTACATATGTACTCACTGATTCCTACGTCTACACACACATTCACTCATTCACCCATACAATCATTCATACATACAATCACTCATCTTTACAACACTATCATATGCACTCATACACCTATACAGACACTCACACTCTGCCACTCATCCATGGAGTTACTCACACACCTAGTCAGTCCTGTAAAGAATCAATCACACTTCCATTTTCTTGTCTATACAGTTAAACATAGAGCACCTTATATTTTCAAACATATACTAACACATACTTACCTTGTTATACAATCATTGATATAAGTACACATTGATCTGCACAGAGTCACACACCTCCCAGCCAGCCACACACACACTCAGTCTCCCATACAAATACTTGGACAATCAATCAATAACCCATATAGTTACTCATATAGCTACTGATCAACACATGCAGCAGTTTACAGAACAACAGACATAATGATGCACAAATTAAGACAGTTTAGTCACTAACCCATGCACTCAGTGAGACACATTTAATCACTCAGTCATACAGTCAGTCATGCACCTACTAAATCCTTCGTCCAGACACTTACACATCCACTCATTCTTCAATATGTAAGACATATTTAAACTTTACAGAAACAAAAAATCACTGGATGTTGTTATCAGTCATGTCATCAGTGATGTCATTTGAGATGTCATCAGTGATGTCATCAGTGATGTCACTGACCATGTCATGAATGATGTAATATGTGACATCATCAGCAGTGGATTGCGGGTGCGCGATATATAGTTAGTGCAACTAACTATATATGGAATTTCAATGGTTTTGTGTGAGTAAAATAAGGTTTTTTAAATGCTAATTCCTAACTATATATGGTCTATAACCTATGGTTTTTTCAGTGAATATATATATATATATATATATATATATATATATATATATATATATATATATATATATATATATATATAATTCCGCTTTTCTCCTTTCAGAGAAGTTTTTCCTCGTGCACTCCCGTGTGTTTTCAAATTACACCACACCAATGTTTAGTCGAGTTTAGAGTTTATTTTCTTCAGCAACCAGCAACACCTTACGCGTTTCGGTCTCCACGGAGACCTTGCTCACAGGTTAACTGAATCGACATTTTTTTGCCATTTAAATAAAATGAAAAAGTTACTCTGTTCAATTACATCACTTCCTGTTTGTCGCACAGGATTTCTGGGACATGTAGTCTTTTAAGAAACATTATCATTCATATGAATTCTGTCACTCAATCTGTCCCTCAATCTCTTAAGCCAACAAATGTAAGGCAATTCAATAAACTGAAATTGAGCCCTCCAGTGGGCTATGTTTACATTACTGTTTTTCAATCCCAACACATTTTTATCGAGTCAAGAGTCTCTCTTTCAATTATGATGCTTCATATCTGTTGCATAACATTTATGGGATATATGAACTTTGTAAAAAACATTTTACTACATATAGAATGAGCTCCCTTCTATGGAACGGTTCATGGGTGTTAATTGAATTAAACAATAAACAGATATTGAGCCCTCCAGTCGGCTAGTTTTTGTTGCTGTGATCCGGTCCCACCATGTAAGTGGGAAATATTCCCTATATATCCTATGTATCAATTTTGTGAATATACTCATCATAATTAATTCTACATGTCCTACATTTTTGAAAAATAAAAATAATTTTGATAACATAACAGTACAGGTTAAAATAATGTTTTTCAGGGAAG
Organism: Lissotriton helveticus; assembly: GCF_964261635.1. NCBI lineage: Eukaryota > Metazoa > Chordata > Amphibia > Caudata > Salamandridae > Lissotriton > Lissotriton helveticus. Next base: position 406,958,129 of record NC_136073.1, read on the forward strand.
GTATCATTGTTACTCATCAGTATTCATTAGTTCTTTTGGAATCAGTTTAAAGGTGGCAGTGTAATTCTTCATCCTGATTATGCCCATGAGGGCTCAAGGTTCGGAAGCTCATGATATGTTTCGATTCTTTTTGTCTCATCACTTTTTCGCGGTCTCCACCTCTTCGGTTAGGTCCAACACTTTCTATTCCATAAAATATTAGATCTTTCCAATTTCCTTTATGTTCCATTTTGAGGTTCTGAAAATCTGGATTCGTATAATTATACTGAACTCGAGAAATAAAACTTCGTCGAAAGATGACGAATTTGGTATCAAAAGACCGAGAATGACGTGTACATCATGTACATGTATTTTCAGCATACTCGAGTGACGATTTCACCTCGAAATCGTCATTTACATTATGAACCCTTGGCTCCCATTTATATGTTGCCCTTTACATAGGCCTTAATCCAGTTGAATTTGATTCACAAGGACACATACTCCTTAATCGACTTTTCCCTGACCTCAGTACAAGTTGGAACCATTGCCCCAGGCCGAACTCGTTAGGTCAGTTCCCTCCCAGTGGCCAAGCAAGATAGCATCTAGGCTCAACAAACCATAAAACCATTTCAGCGCGCACACCTGCCATATCTCGCTCACATCTATCTCCACTCTTTTGCTTCACTTACTTTATGGTGGGGAGGTGCCCGTTTTTATTAGGGGTCCAGTGTTATCTGATGAAATGTTGGGCCTTGCCGAATGATTTGTTGTAGGCAGCACGAAGTGAAATATGGACATGTCATCATGACTCTGCTTTCTCTTTGTACTGAAAGCATGTTAACGATTTACTTTACAACCAAGAATGTTTTGCCTAGGGCCTAGAATCGTGTATAAAAAGAGAAGCCTGACTTTGTAAAAGTGTGCAGTCTCGTGAGAATATACCCGTATTGTACTTCTAGGACACCTGTTACCTTGGTTGCAGCCAATAAACTAATCTTTGACTTCACCTAGAAGACTCTGAAGTTTCTGTAGGTCTGGATCAGGAAGAACCCGAGGTCTCTGGGTGTTGATTCCCTGGCACCGCTGGGTTACCGGTTCTGTGCCGGTTCTTAAAAACCCAGTACCTCAGTTGGCGCCCAACGTTTGGGGCGATTCCAGTGGTACCAGTCAGCCAGAAGATCGTGAGGAGCTTCGTGTGGAAATTCCGGAGGACGGCCAACCACCTCATTGACCCCTGCATGTCGACGTGGTCTGAAGGTCTTTGCTGCGAGGTTCCCCGCTTCCCGACGGCTACAAGGACTGCTGCCCTGGCTATCGCCCTGATTTGGACCCTTGAAGTTTTTGGTATAGCGAAACACTGAGACGAGTCTTCTGGTGACGTCATCGATATTTTCAGTTAAGTATAAGTGGAGCGTCTCCCAGTCCTTAGTTGGACTTACTTTGTGGTATCTTTGGGATACAAAAGGTTTTGTATTGGTACTTGCAAGCACCATAACCGAAGGACTCGTGTATTCACGAGAAATATCGTAATCGATAATCCTTTGAAGTTTGGAACTAGACTAGAGAGCGAAGATGCCTAGTCTTAGACTTGGGAATTTGTTTTGTCTTGGTAGTAATAATAGGGACTCCCGATTGGAGTACTCATGTCCGGTTCCTCCAGTTGGAACTCCGACTTACTAGCTATATGTAAAACATGGGGTAGGCCCCATCACTTACAACGAAGTATGGATTAAATACACCAGGAAAGATGGTGTTTTAAAATGGCCCCAATATGGTAGCTTTGATTCTGAAATCTTAGACAACCTTGAAGTTAAACTCTTCAAAAAGAAAGCCCGGCCGGCGATGTTTGACTCTTTCCGCTTATGGCGTAAAGAAGCCAAACAAAAAGAAATTAAATTAGCTAAGAAAAATAAGAGAGAAGGGGGACTTTCAGTAATGCAAGCTGCTGTGCAGTTTAAAGATAATGAGGAAGAGCAGATGAATGAGCAGTTGCACAGGCAACGTAAAATGGCAATAAATAAGTGTTATCCAGTTTTGCCGTCTCTTCAGCAAGAGGCAGCAAAAGAACGTGAAAAAGACCCATTAATGTCGCATTTGCTAAATTCACCACCCCCCTATGCGCAGAATGCCACAGCACCCCGCAACCTTTAGTTGCGCAAACTACGCCTCCTGCTCCTCCACAGCACTCACCAGCTGTTCTTCAGCTGGCTCCTACTTCTTCGGTGCAGCCTTCTCCAGGCCCACCGACCACTTTTGTTTCACCTGTGTTTTCTACAATTTTGCCTACTGCACTTTTTACGTCTCCTAATGCTCCCTCTACGATTTTGCCTTGTGCCCCCTCTATTTCCCCTGATACCTCTTCTGCTATCTCTACCCCCGCCTTATCTCACCCCGTTTTTCCATCTGTTTGTCCTTCAGTTTCACCTTCCATTCGGCAGAAAATGGCCAGCACTGTTACTAATCTTCTTTTACCTCTTTTCGGGTCGCCTACTACGACCCCTAACATGGGAAGAAGACAGTTGCGAAGTCAACTACCTGATTACCAAGAGAGAGATTCTCTGAATGGTTTAGCTCGGAAATGGGTCATGGAAACTGCAAAATATGATGTACAGTCTGTCATGGAAGTCTTCCATCAATGGGAAACAGCGACACAGAGATAGGTTTTCGAACAGATGTGTGTTTTTCTTGGCGAGGATTTAGAAGACAATGATCAGGAATGCATCCCACAAGAGATGTGTCGTGTACGGTTTAAGTTTGGAGAGGGTATGATTGTAGGTCCAGACGTGGAAAAAGCAGTTGAAATGTTGTTATCATATCGGAGTAAGGGAGGCAGTTCAGGGTCGCCATCTGAATCTAATACATCCAGTAGGAAAAAGGCGCGACAATACCCTATGAGAGAAGTTCCCCCACAGTGGAGAGAGGGTGACACGACTGCTGTCCCACCTATTCAGCCACACTTCCAGCGTGTATGGGTACATGTCCCATGGAAGCGAGCTGAAGTTTTAGCACTCAAACAAACATTACCAGATCCGCGTAAAAATCCTGCAGGGTACTATCAAGAATTGTCACAAACTGCTGGGTCATGTATAATGAATTTAGCCGATATCGATATGTTATTTGGAAATGTCGTTCCACAGCCTTTATGGGGTAAAATTCGTCATATAGATCATGACCAGGAATTGGGTGACACGTGGGCTAATATTACTGCTGAAGATGCCCGACAAGTTGGTGGCACCAAGCCTGAGCCTTTGATAGCAGAACACCCTAGTAAAAAAGTAGATTACATGAAAACGATAATGCCTGCAATACGCATAAATTGGGATAAGTTGTCTGCATGCAAGCAAAAGAAAGAAGAAACTGTTTCAGATTTCTTCACCAGATTTGAAGAAACATTCATTGACCACAGCGGTCAAGATATGACCACAGAAGGTGGTCAGAGATTGTTTGTCGATAAATTTGTGCACAATCTGCTTCCAGAATTGTGTAAAAAATTAAAAGATTCAGAAAGTTCTTGGGCAGTCTCATCTTCAGCCCAGATATTGGCTACCGCACAATATTACGAAAATAGAGACAAAGATGAGAAAGATAAAGTAGAAAAGAAAACAAGAGAACTAAAAACGAAGGTTTTGCTACAGCAAGCCAATCCTCCACGTGGTGGTGGTAATCAGAATAATAATGGTCAGAATCACTATCAAAATACTTTTCAGCAGCCTCAACAGTATCAGAGAAACTCGCAAAGATTCGATTACACTCAACCCCGTGTAGGTCCCAACCAGTGTTTATATTGCAAACAAGAGGGTCATTACAAGTATAATTGTCCTGCCCTATCACAACGTGCAAATGGAGTTTCTGGTGTTAGAGGTCGTGGCAGTCAGCAAGCACCTAGAGGTAGAGGGCGTGGAAACGCCCCTCAGGACACACGTCCCCTTCCACCACAAAACTCTATGAACAGGTTTGATCAGCAAAATAACGTATCTGACAGGACCGCTCAATACTATGTTGAAGATTATTACACAGAAAATGAGCAGTGGGAGAATGATGATTGATAGGACAGCCATAGACAAAGAGAGGGAGTTGTTTCAGTTCCAGTAGATCAGAGTGGACCTTACGTTGAGGTGATTACATCAGGTGTGTCAGAACCTTTTCTGTTGGATACTGGTGCTACAAAGAGTTCTATTATGCACTCCAAACTCCCTGGCGCACCTTTGTCTGGCGAAATGAACGTTTCTGTAGGTTTTTCTGGCGCCCCAGTTAGAAATCCGATTTCTGACCCTTTATCTCTTTCTGTTGGTCCTTGTGAATTCGAAGCACCCCTTATTCTGACAACAGGTTGTGGTGAAAATTTGCTAGGATTAGATTTGCTAAAAAGATTGTATGCGACTTTGTACTGTTCTCCTTCAGGAGTACAACTTACTTTAGGCAAGAAAGTAGTTTCTCCTATGTATTTGTCGAGAGATGCACTTCCAGTGGAATTGTCACTTCTCCCAGATATTCTTTGGGCTACTGGTCCTAATGATGTTGGTCTTTTAAAAATTCCACCATATGTCGTAACATTGAAGTCGAATGTCAAAATGCCACGAATTCCCCAATACCGAATATCTAATGAGGGTGAAAAAGCTTTGCTAGCGATTGTTTACGAATTGATTGAAAAGGATGTGATTGAAGAAACACGAGGCAATGTCTGCAATAGTCCTGTTCTGCCTGTTTTAAAACTAACTGACCCTTCTCAGCCACCTGTGTACAGATTCGTGATTGATCTTCGAGAAGTAAATAAAATAGTCGTCCCACAATTCCCAGTTGTGCCCGACATTACCACATTATTGACTATGATTCCAGCTTCTGCTTCATGGTTTTCAGTGATTGACCTAAAGAATGCTTTCTTCAGCATCCCAATTGCTGAGGAGAGCAGGGATATCTTTTCCTTCAGTTTAGGAGGTCGAAGCTTCCGCTTTAAACGCGCTCCTCAAGGCTACTGTGAAAGCCCTCAATATACAGTCAAGCTCTGAAAACTCAGCTTGACACGATTGTTTTGCCAAAAGGTGCCACTCTTGTACAGTATGTGGACGATTTGCTCATTGCTGCGGATACTGAGAAAATTTGTAAAAAGGCCACATTGACATTATTGCGTCATCTGTGTGATCTGCATCACAAGGTGTCACTTTCCAAGCTTCAATATTGCCGACAAGAAGTGACCTACTTAGGTCACCTCTTATCGAAGGAGGGAAGGAAGCTGACCCCAGAAAGAATTCAGGCAATAGCGAAATTGAGTGTGCCAAGTACACAGAGAGAAGTACGTGCTTTCTTGGGCATTACATCGTACTGTAGACAGTGGATTCCAAATTTTTCGTTATTGGCCAAACCCTTGGTGGCATTAACGTGTAAAAATACACCCAATCCCATTCCTTGGTCTGAAGAGTGTCAGAAAAATTTCCTCGAATTACGCACAGCATTATGTTCGGCTCCTGTGTTAGGTACCCCCAACTACAGTAAGCCTTTTACATTGTATGTCCACGAGAAGGAGGGCTGTGCATTGTCTGTGCTGACTCAGTTATTCGGAGGTAGACAGCGGCCATGCGCCTATTTTTCGTCAACTTTGGATCCGGTAGCACGAGCATTGCCAAGTTGCTTAAGGGCCACAGCAGCAGCAGCTGTTTCTATTCGACAGTCTGCTGGTCTAGTAATGGATAATACACTAATCGTGATGGTCCCGCATGCAGTGGACACATTGTTAAATAGGACCAAGACACAGCACTTAACTAGTGCTCGACTGTCTAGTTACGAATTAACGCTGCTAGCGAGCCATGTGCATATAAAAAGGTGCAGTACTTTGAATCTAGCCACATTGTTACCAATTGCAGAGGAATCAGATGCTTTAGAACAGCACGATTGTTTCCTCACAACAGAGGAAGAGACAAAAGGGAGAGTGGATTTATTTGACACTCCTCTTGCTGAATGTGATGGTACATTATGGGTAGATGGTTCATGCTTTAAACTCCCAAATGGTAACGTGACTGCAGCATATGCTGTCACAACTTTGCACACAGTCGTTGAAACTGCGCGAATACCACATGGTTCAGCTCAGGCCGCAGAATTAGTCGCACTTACGAGAGCATGTGTATTGTCTAGAGGAATGAGAGTGACTGTCTACACTGATAGTCAGTATGCGTTTGGAGTGGCTCACAGTTTTGGACGATTGTGGAGAGAACGTGGGTTCCTGACTTCGCATGGAGCTAAGATTCAGCATGGTCAGTTGGTGAATGAGCTTCTTGAATCACTGACCTTGCCCCTGCAAATGGCGATTGTGAAATGTAGTGCTCACAAGAAGGTGACTGATGATGTGGGTCGTGGAAATGCATTTGCTGATGAGACCGCTAAGGAGACGGCAAAGAATGTGATGAGCCGAATGTATGTTGCAGGCCCTGAAAGATGGACTGGTGAGGTTGGAATATGTGAGGACACGATAGAAAGTGTGAAGTCCATCCAAGCCGAGGCCACAGAGAAAGAGTTACGCACGTGGAGAGAAAGTACAGGGAGAATGGATGCAAATGGTTGTTGGGTTGAATTGACAGAGCATCAGAGATGGTTGTTACCCGATGCATATGTGCTTGCAGTGGTTACAATGGCTCATGGAATGGCTCATATCAGCGTGAAAGGGATTTGCGAGTTGTTGGCCCCAGTGTGGAAGAATTCAGGGATTCCCAAGTGTGCAGAGAATGTTGTCAAGAATTGCATGGTATGTCTGAAGCACAATCCTGGTAGGAGAACCCCAACTCCAGCTGGTCATTTTGCACCTCCTACGTATCCATTCGAGGTTTTGCAGCTAGATTTCATACACATGGAGAGGTGCAACAACTTAAAATACGTGCTTGTTGTTGTTTGTGCCTTCTCAAGATGGGTAGAAGCCTATCCCCTAAAAGACAATACTGCCTTGTCCACTGCCAAAGCCCTTGTAAAAGAGTACTTCCCCAGGTTCGGAATGCCTAGAATGGTCTGGTCTGACAACGGAAGTGAATTTGTGGGTCGTGTGAGGAAAAGAGTGTGTGAAGGGCTAGGCATTAGGCAGAAGTTCCACGCTGCAAATCACCCCCAATCAGCTGGATTAGTAGAATGTTACAATGGCACGCTAAAACTTAAATTGGCCAAAATCCAAGCGAGCACAGGTCTTAAATGGCCTGACGCTCTACCCTTAGCACTCCTATCCACCAGAATGACTGTGCATTCGCGAGTGAAACTCAGCCCTTATGAAATTGTCTTTGGCCGGCCAGCCAACATATGGGGAGTGCCTAGGCCCACGAAGTTCAGCGAGCTGCAACACCCTATTTTGCTTGATTACTTGTATGAATTGACGGCTAAATTGCGTGTTTTGCATCAACAGGTCCACAACACCCTGCCTCTGGTCTCTGAGACTCCAGGTCACTCCATTGTCCCTGGATCCTGGATTCTCATAAAAAACTTTCAAAGGACAAAGATTTAGACCAGCCCAGGTGGACCGGGCCGCACCTCGTCCTTCTTTCCACGAGGTCAGCAGTTCGAGTGGAGGGGAAGGCCAACTGGATCCACGGGGTCCATTGCAAGAGAATCCCTTCACCTCCGCCACATGACCAATGGGTCCAGAAAGGTGGCACTGACTCAGAGCTCACAACTGATGACCGTGTAAAAGAAACTAACCCTGATTGTGAAAGCGAGAACATTTTTCAAGAAACTGTGCCACCACCAGAACAATTGAACTCTTTGGAACCTGAACTCCTGTTTCAGGACCAGACAGTACCAGGGAAAAGACGTTACAATCTGAGACCGAGAAAAACGAACTGATAAGAGTGATTCCTTTTTATGATTTTGAGACCAAGACCTATGGACTAATACATTTTTTTTTCTCCCAAATACTTTTGTGCAGCTCTCCCATTTAGGAAACTTGCTTATTTTTGTTTTTCGAACCGCCATCCTGGTTCCGCTGCTAGGGCCGCGATTGGTTAAAGTCTTCGGAAGTGCAGCCAACGACGTTAGGTAGGTGGTTCTGGTCGGTCCAAGGGAGTTGCCCTAGACTGACAGAAGCACTCCTTAGCAGAATCAACCTCCTCGTCGCGGGCAGCACCTTAGAGAGGATGGAGTTTCCTGATGTGGAGAGACCTGGCAAACAAATGAACTTTAAGCAGAGCCTATGTAACACAATGACAAAGAAAAGTTTTATAATATTGTGTATTTTTATGCTATCCAGCGTAATGATCTTTTTGATAAGTTATGTTTTACTCTCTTTCCATGTAACATTTGCGCCCACTGCATCACCCATACCTCCTCCTACTGTTTCCTCTCATTCTTTCCACCCTCTGCCTGACCACGAATCCAATAGAAGGTTAGAATTCATTAATAACTCCTTCGTTCAGTTATTACACCAACACCAACTTGTAATGAACACAACTAACTGTTGGGTGTGTGGTCTCATGCCTCACACAACGGATAAAGGTATCCCCTATTTGGTCCTGCCATTTAGTCACAATGGTTCAGTATGGGCATACAGGACAATGTTCATATATGCACGAGAAGTCCAACCCCTAGTCAAAGGTATAGTTGACATGATCAAGGAAGTAACTTCTTATGAAGATACTCCTGATGATGAGATACTTGCATATGTAGGTTGGAACGTGACCGGATATGGCACTACATTAAGTGAGAAACAGCAAGCCAAAAGATCGTCCCCTATCTGGATCGTACCCCATCAAGGTCACCTGTGTCTGCAAGGTATTGGCAAGAATCCCAGAGCTCAGCTAGGGAAGAGTATCTGTACAGAAACGTACGTTTTTGGATCTCAGACTTCCCCTGCGTTTTTAGCCGCTAAGGGTACTTATTTCATCTGCCATGATAGAGCCTATAGATGGTTGCCCCCTGACTTCTCGGGCTCATGTTTTGTTTCATTCCTGTTACCTCCCACCTACACAGCAGCGGCGGATTACCACCGGACAAGGGTAGTTAGAGGTGTTTCGAGTAAAGAAGACACTGCAGGTCAAGAATTTGGGGACTTTGCAAAGGGTTTTCTGCCGTTCTGGGGATCCATGGCTAACAGTAGAAACATAAGGCAATTAACAAGGGTAGTTGAATCCACCGTGATTGAAACTGCTGGTGCCCTTAGTAACCTCACTGCTGAGCTCCAGTCGGATCGACTTATGACCCTTCAGAACCGGGTCGCTTTGGATGTAATACTTGCGGACCGAGGTGGAGTATGCAAATTGAGCCAGTCTAGTTGTTGTATTTTCATCCCAGATAATGCTCCAACCGTGTACAGGGCCATCTCCAAACTACATAAGATTTCTGAATCCATTCATGTGGATAAAGGAGATTGGTCGCTAATGGGATGGTTCTGGGAACTGATATCTGCCTGGGGATGGAAAATTCTGATGGTCATTGGGATGGTCTTAGCCATTCTTTTCCTGTTCTGCCTATGCATACAGTGTGCTCCTGCAATATGTGGCCTCTGTGTTACATCATGTGTAAGGAAGCCTGTGTCAAGAGATGAACTAAGCACTAGAATGATGTTACAGCAACATCTCAATGACTTTACGAATATCGATCTGGACTCAGACTAACATGAGGATAGATTAATTGCCTATGTAAGGGCAAAAGGAGGGATTGAGGTTCTGAAAATCTGGATTCCTATAATTATACTGAACTCGAGAAATAAAACTTCGTCGAAAGATGACGAATTTGGTATCAAAAGACCGAGAATGACGAGTACATCATGTACATGTATTTTCAGCATACTCGAGTGACGATTTCACCTCGAAATCGTCATTTACATTCTGAACCCTTGGCTCCCATTTATATGTTGCCCTTTACATAGGCCTTAATCCAGTTGAATTTGATTCACAAGGACACATACTACTTAATCGACTTTTCCCTGACTTTTCCCTGACCTCAGTACAAGTTGGAACCATTGCCCCAGGCCGAACTCGTTAGGTCAGTTCCCTCCCAGTGGCCAAGCAAGATAGCATCTAGGCTCAACAAACCATAAAACCATTTCAGCGCGCACACCTGCCATATCTCGCTCACATCTATCTCCACTCTTTTGCTTCACTTACTTTATGGTGGGGAGGTGCCCGTTTTTATTAGGGGTCCAGTGTTATCTGATGAAATGTTGGGCCTTGCCGAATGATTTGTTGTAGGCAGCACGAAGTGAAATATGGACATGTCATCATGACTCTGCTTTCTCTTTGTACTGAAAGCATGTTAACGATTTACTTTACAACCAAGAATGTTTTGCCTAGGGCCTGGAATCGTGTATAAAAAGAGAAGCCTGACTTTGTAAAAGTGTGCAGTCTCCTGAGAACATACCCGTATTGTATTTCTAGGACACCTGTTACCTTGGTTGCACCCAATAAACTAATCTTTGACTTCACCTAGAAGACTCTGAAGTTTCTGTAGGTCTGGATCAGGAAGAACCCGAGGTCTCTGGGTGTTGATTCCCTGGCACCGCTGGGTTACCGGTTCTGTGCCGGTTCTTAAAAACCCAGTACCTCAATTTCCATATGTTTTGCCATTGCGTTACTGCGGTCTGAATTGATAGTGGCCCGGACATGCTCCAAAATGCGTTGTTTCAGTTCCTTTTTGGTGCTTCCGATATACTTCAAGGAGCACGGACATTCCAAAGCATATATGACGAATTGAGTTTTGCAATTGATTAATTGGTCAATTTTCCAGATTTTTTTATTTGCCATCTCTAATTCCTTGGTTGTTTTGGCAATGCAGCAAACTTTGCATCCAGAGCATTTGTAAAATCCTCTGGGTTTGCGCCATGCTTCAGGCTTTTTTTGTTCTTGGAAGTGACTGTGAATTAGTTTGTCTTTTAAGTTTTTAGCTCTCTGATAAGTCACATTGGGATGATCCCCCACTATATCAGCAACTTTTACAAAATGTTCAGCATCTTGTATTGGTATTTGCATTGTTGGTTGAGATGGGGGGGGGGGGGGGGAGCGCCCGGTACGCGCACCGGGGAGCGTACGGGGGAGCGTACCATGGAGATAAAAAATGACAGACTTTTAAAAAAAAATATAGCATTTTTTTATAAATTGGAGGTAGTTCTGAAAAGAACTTTTTTTGTTTTTGTTGTTTTATATTTTTTTAGACTTTTTAAAACGATTTTATATTTTTTTTGGATTTTTGTCAGGGGAAAAACAAAAACAGGGATTCCAAAACTGCTCAACAGGAGCAAAAAAATGTGAACATTTAGGGACTGGCAGTGCAGCGGTGTTGCTGTTTCTTTATGGCAATGAGTTCAACACTCTGCTCCCCATAGCAGAGCAGTTCGTCACACTCCGTGCACAGAAATTTGATGCCTGCAAACACCGGCTGTATGTTAGGGACCATTCTTCCACGGGGTGGTCCCGAAGGTGTTGCTCCACCAGTGGAGGTGCTGCAGCCATCTGTGGGTAAATTCCGTGCCAGCTCTCTGACACTCTCCCTGGCAAAGTTGTTTGGGTGTCTTCTTTTGACATGCCTGATTAAATTGGCATTTCCAAAACTATATTTTTTCAGAGGATTGCCTCTGGATAAAGTACTACCACATATTTTGCAGGTTACTTTGGGAGCATTGACTTTTTTTTGTCCTTCAGGGATGTCATAGAATTTCCAGATGAAATGGTCTTTTTTCTTCTGCTGAGGAGGGTCCTCATCTAAAAATCCGTCGGAATCACTGCTGGATGACTCTCTTGCAGCCATTGCTGTAGATCAGGAAAGTAGGAGATGAAGACAGTACACAGAACAGCTCTTGCTCTCTCCAAGTACAAAGCAATAGTGAGAGAAATGGGTGGGTTTGACACAATTTGGAAAAAAAAAAAGTTCTGAACCAATGAAAAGTGTTATTTTAAAGTCACATGGTTTGACGCGCTTACGCTACGCGCCCCAGGGCGCGTCCCGGGGCGTGTTTCATAAGCGCATCGGGGCGCTTACGTTGCGCGATCGCATGCGCTTCCGGGTGCGCTTACGCGGTGCGTCATAAGACGCATCTCGCGGCTACGCGATACGTGTCTTATGACGCAAAGCGTGGCAGCTACGCAATACGTCACGATGTTGTTTTCGTTCGCGGCAATAGCGCTATCGGGACGCTCATCAGTACGCGCCCCGGGGCGCGCCGCAAGATTGCGCTTACCCGTGCGTTCACCAGTCCGCGCCCCGGGAGCGGACCAAAAAGAATTAAAAAAAAAAAATGACATAATTATACAATATAAAATTCGCTTTAAAATTTATTATTTTTTAAAACTATAAACATTTGCTATTAAAAAACATATGAAATTCACTGAAAAAACCATAGGTTATAGACCATATATAGTTAGGAATTAGCATTTACAAAACCATTGAAATTCACTGAAAAAACCATAGGTTATAGACCATATATAGTTAGGAATTAGCATTTACAAAACCTTGAAAATTCACTGAAAAAACCATAGGTTATAGACCATATATAGTTAGGAATTAGCATTTAAGAAACCTTTTTTTTACTCACACAAAACCATTGAAATTCCATATATAGTTAGTTGCACTAACTATATATCGCGCACCCGCAATCCACTGCTGATGATGTCACATATTACATCATTCATGACATGGTCAGTGACATCACTGATGACATCACTGATGACATCTCAAATGACATCACTGATAACATCTCAAATGACATCACTGATGACATCACTGATGACATCTCAAATGACATCACTGATGACATCATTCATGTGACAATATAATGCATCTCCTCACACTTTAATATAACCTCTGTTACATCCAGTGTTAAATACAGAATATAATTTTTTAAACCATTGACACACCAATACTCGTTACTACATACGCACTCACTGATTCCTACGTCTACACACACATACACTCATTCACCCATACAATCATTCATACATACAATCACTCATCTTTACAACACTATCATATGCACTCATACACCTATACAGACACTCACACTCTGCCACTCATCCATGGAGTTACTCACACACCTAGTCAGTCCTGTAAAGAATCAATCACACTTCCATTTTCTAATCTATACAGTTAAACATAGAGTACCTTACATTTTCAAACATATACTAACACATACTTACTCTCTTATACAATCATTGATACAAGAACACATTGATCTGCACAGAGTCACACATCTCCCAGCCAGCCACACACACACTCAGTCTCCCATACAAATACTTGGACAATCAATCAATAACCCATATAGTTACTCATATAGCTACTGATCAACACATGCAGCACTTTACAGAACAACAGACATAATGATGCACAAATTAAGACAGTTTAGTCACTAACCCATGCACTCAGTGAGACACATTTAATCACTTACTCATTCATAAAGTCAGTCACGCACCTACTAAATCTTTTATTTAGGCACTTCTACATCTACTCATTTTTCAATATGTAAAACATATTTTAACTTTACAGAAACATACAGTCACTGGATGTTGTCATCAGTGATGTCATCAGTGATGTCATTTGAGATGTCATCAGTGATGTCACTGACCATGTCATGAATGATGTAATATGTGACATCATCAGCAGTGGATTGCGGGTGCGCGATATATAGTTAGTGCAACTAACTATATATGGAATTTCAATGGTTTTGTGTGAGGAAAAAAAAGGTTTCTTAAATGCTAATTCCTAACTATATATGGTCTATAACCTATGGTTTTTTCAGTGAATATATATATATATATATATATATATATATATATATATATATATATATATATATATATATATATATATATATATATATATAACCAACTGGTGATTGCCAGTAGGTAGTTATAGTTACAACCTAGTTTCCTTTGGAAAAGCATTTTTTGAGTTGCTAATAACTTTGGCGTCGATTGACGAATCTTTTTGAAATTCTCCAACAAAAAAGTGTGTCCAGGTCAGCTCCTATCATGAAAGTTCGGGGGTGATTCGTCATGTGGGGGCTGAGAAAAAAAGGGGGTCCCAAAACACGCTTTCCCCATGTTAATTTCTATAGGAAATTTTGCGATGAGCTACAGCCCAAACTGCTGAACAAATTACCCCAAATTTGGCAGAAAGGTAGAGCTTATTTCAGAAAGTGATTTTTTTTTAAAATGGTGTAAATCCGTCCAGTAGTTTTGGGGAAATTCAAAAAATAAAAGTGAACAAATAATTTTCCCATAGGAATCGTTGTGCAAGGCTACAGCTGAAACTACTGAACAGAAGTAGCCCAAATTTGGCACGAAGGTAGTGCATGGGTCAGAAAGCAACCGTTTTTTCAAATGGTGTAAATCCGTTCAGTAGTTGCTGAGAAATTAGAAAATAAAAGTTTTGATATCTGGGCGGAGCCTAAGTCGCTTGTGCAAGCTTCACTGTGTTTGGCTGCTAGTAGTCCAAACCAGGAAGTGCTGGCAGTCATCTTGTGGCTCGGTAGAAGCGAGTCACCCAAAAACAGAGAAACAAAGGTATAAAACAAGGGAAGGGGTCGGGTAGAAATACCCTGACCTCCTAGGTCTGCTCATGGGTCCTAGAAGGACCGACAGGGCCCAAAAAAGTATTCAAAAATACAAATAAATTGGCGGAATTCCCGCTGGGGTCGCAGGTTCCCGCCTTTTATTTTAATGAGGTCCCTGGGTGGGCTAGGTTACAGGGGCATTTCTTAAAAAAAATAGTGTGGGCTTGCAGGGGTTGCGGGGGCCCACTGGGGTCCGTGCAGCCCCGGGGCTTCCCTCATGTTGAGAGGGGGTTGCGCGACCCCTGTCCTGGTGCCCTCAACGTGCTCATAACTTTGCCGTTGTTTGGTGAATCTATATGAAATTGTTCAAACAGTTTCTATTTCTTTAATTAGCTCCTATAGTGAAAGTTTTGGGGTGAATGGTGTAGGAGGGACTGAGAACAAAGAGGGTCCCAAAAAGTGTTTTCTCCATGCAATTTCGATACAAAAGTTTACAGAAGACTACAGGTGAAACTGCTAAGCGGAATTATTCTAAATTTGACAGGGAGAAGGGTGATGGTCCAGAAAGCATTCTTTTGTTTAAATGGTGTAAATTAGTTTAGTCGTTTTTGAGAAATATGAAATTTATGATATCGATATTTGAGAATTGTGACATGTGATTGGCTGAGGGGTTACAAGCAGGAGATTGCGGCTCATTGGCTGTGAACTGTTGAAACCAGTAAGTGTTGGCAGTCATTTTGTGATTCGGTCCGTCTGTTCACATGTCTTCCTCGACAAACCATAGGTCAGTAGTTTTACCTCTGCGAGGCAACACTGGCATCTGTGCCTGTGTGAGATACCCCTTTCACACTGCCTCTCCTCATATCACCAGGTCACGGCTATGCCTTTAGAAGCTCGTCCGTCGTCTTGGAGCTCTGTGAGTTGGTCTGTCGGTACGATCCCCTGCAGTACCCAAAGACAACCAAAACATCACTGCACTGTCGTAAACTCTAAACAGTACCCCAGCATGACCCCTTACATTACCCAAATACCACTGCACTACCCTAAATCCTAAAAGACTACCCCCAGCACGACCACCTGCACTACACAAACACCACTGCGGTACCGTGAACCCTAACACACTAACTCCACCATGACCCCCAAAAGTACATAAACACCATTGTAGTATCTTAAATCTTAAAAGACTACTCCCAGCATGACTCTTTACTGTACCCAAACACCACTGTAATACCCTAAACCCTAAATCAGTACTCCCAGCGCACCCCCTACACTATAGAAACACCAATGGACTATGCTAAATCCTAAAACACTACCTCCAGCATGACCTCCTACATGACACAAACACCACTTCTGTACCATGAACGCTAACACACTAACCCCACCACGACCCCCTAAAGTACATAAACACCATTGTAGTATCTTAAATCTTAAAAGACTACTTCCAGCACAACCCTTTACAGTACTCAAACACCACTGTACTACCCTAAACCCTAAATCAATATTCCCAGTGCGACCCTCTACACTACATAAACACCACTGCACTACTCTAAACCTTAAAACTGTTTTTTCAGCACAAACCTCCAAACACTACACAAACATACTGCATTACTCTAAATCCTAAAACAGTACAGCCAGTACAACCCCGTGCAGTATACAAACACAGCTGTACTACCCTAAAGTATAAAATAGTACCAGTCCATGGGCTCGCAGGTCTGCATCTGCGAGCCGTCATGTCCCTAGCTGTACATGTGTAAGCCAGTCCTTCAGGTCATAGATGTGTCTCTACTAGGAGGGCCGTTGGCCCATTGGTGTCCCTTTGCAAGTTAGACTCGAGTTCTCCCTCTGCGAACCAGCACGATGCTGTGCATTTGCGAGCCGACGGCTCGTAGCTCTCTCTGGCCGAGTCGACGGGCTGCAGCTCTTCATCTGCGAGCTTGTCCGACAGCCCGCAGGTCTCCCTGTGCATGCCAGATCGCAGCTGTCACTCTGCAAACCGATATTGGGAATTCAGCGGATATTGGACAGGTCCGGGGACTTCTGCAGGGCGCACGGACTAGAGATCAATGCAGAGAAGACCAAGTTCATGGTTTTAATCCCTCGGCAACCACTAGGCCAAATCCAACTCTGGGATCGGAAAGGTTGGAAAGGGTTAGAACGTTCCAGTATCTGGGGTTAACCCTTCATGAAAATCTATCTTGGGGCCCACAGATAGCAAGATCTCGTTTAAAGCTATCACAAATTGTGGGGGCCATTTTGAAGGTCTCGAATTCTTCGACCTTCAAGCCAGTTAGTCCAGCCCTGGAGATGTACAAAACCCAAGCCAGGGCAGCCTCACTCTATGGGGGGGAACTATGGGGTAACAAGGCGGGGACAGAAGTAGTCAAGGTAGATACCAGCTTCCTTAGGCGACTGCTGTCGTTACCTCAAGGTACGCCCCTCCTTCCATTGAGATTGGATTTAGGGCTCCCCTCAATAGGAGACGATCTGGCCCTAATGCCACTGAGGTTTTGGCATAGGCTTTGGTCGACCCCTGAACTGTTCCATTACAAGCAAGACCTGAAGCACATCTTGAGATATAATTGTGCAGACAGAATACCATGGTTGGCCTATGTGAAACGAGAGCTTTATCGATTGGGTTTGGATAACTTGTGGGATGACCCTGAAACAGGCTGTTCTGGGGTACCTCGTAAAATGCTCAGTAAAATTTTTAAGGACAAAAGCTTAGGCACGCTCATGTGCGCCCCGAAAATTGGCACCCGCACTGAACAATTTCTGGTTTCCAAGAGTTCATTTAAATTTGAGGATATTATGGATATTATTTATCCTACTACAGCAAGGAAACTCTTCATCCAATGGAGGCTTGGCACATTACCACTTAAAGGATTTACGAGTAAATGGTCTACACTGGATGATAATATCTGCCCAGGGTGCAGCACGTGCGTGAAGGACGAACTACACGTGCTCTTTTTCTGCCCTGCTTAGAGTAGATCAAGAAAGTACTGGTTAGCACCTATGTGCAGGAATCTTGGCTTTAGACACTGTTTACAATCATATACAATTCTGAAGACAAGCACTCTCCACTACATTGTATTTGCACTTGCTAAGTTTTTAATGGCTATGTGGTGGAAATGGAGCAACATACTAAAAATGTAATTCATTAATTTGAAATGAACTGTAATGTTAGGTATCTGAAATTTTATGGATTGTCATATATACTGTACTACCGTGTCTTTTTTTTCCCTTGCTGTTTTTATATTCCAACTTGATATGTGATTTTATTTGTTTTTACTGTATCTTTTATGGTCTTGATGGCCGAAATAAAGAACTTTTGGATTGGATTGGATTGGATATTGGGAATATAAGGCGGCTAAAAAGAGCCCTTGTGTTTATTGGTTGGAGCTACATATAAGTGCAGAGGCACAGCTTCAAGTTATACAGAAAAACTCAATTTCCCCGATCTGTTAAGTGTACTCCATCACTTCTGTAGATATCAGCCATATCAAAACGTATGTTGTTGTTGTAGATCGACCCCATTCTATGATCTCTGAGGTATGCAGACACAGCTTTGTTGACATTCTTCCTTGATTTTTCAATCTGAGGACAAAATTAGTTTGACCTTTTCCACTTCTGTCTTGGCATATATTGGAATATACAATGACAGGTTGAGGCAAAAGCAACATCAATTATCGAAAGCTGTCCTTCATTAGCATTTTCAAACCTGCCCCAGTCAATTTGCCTACGCCCTTTCCACCATAGTGTACAATTATGAGGTCAGGGTGCTGGAGATGCACACAGGTTTTAACCAAAGGGAGCAATTGGTGCCACTTTAATCCTCTTTGTCCAAACCATTTAATGTCCACATTTTGTAAACCTAGGTCTAAGTCAATACGTCTCTGTTCTGCATATCCTTTTCAACCAGAAAACATAGCTATGCCCTACGATCCACACTAGCATTTTGAAGGTATAGCTGGAAGATATGGATAGATGTCTGTAGCTCATGCAGTCCGTTCGTAGAATAATAGATATGTTTAAAGATGCAGAACTACTACTGATTGGGTAATGAAAAGCATTGTTTACTAAAAAGTAGGGTGCATATTAGTTTGTCGAAAAGCATCTTTGTCATTGGTTAAATTAGTTTGAACGTGGACTTCATATGATAGGATACAATTTTCACTGTTCAACCACACCTGCTATTTGCATTTGGAAGGCACAGCTCGAACTTAAAACAATGGTGATCGTTTAACCTGCAGTGCATTAAGTGTTGGAGAAAATGTTGCAAAAAAATATGGGGAGGTTTGAAAAAAGTTTGAACTTTTAACCTGCAGGTGTTGTAGAATGTATGTTCTAGAAAGTGTGTTGATAGAATACGTTCAACTTCTCATGTGTATGTGTTCTTACATTTGTTTTAAAACTATTTATATGGAAAGTTGAAAATAACCAATAGAGAGAAGTTTTGCAATTTAAAAAATCAAGGAACTGTTATGCTTTGTTCTTTACATGTATTTATGTGTGGAGCACCAGGGAAATTGTGCCATTACTGGTTCCATTCTTGATGAGAGTGGTGCATTACATGTACTGTTTGACAAGGAAAGAATTACATGCGTTTGTGACATTTGGAATCTGCATATCAAATATGAACGAAAGTTAAATTATGCTTAGAATGGAAATAATGGGCAAGGGGTATGAGTAGAAAATAAACTTGTGATATAAATTTAATAAACAAACACCTGAAATGCTGTGTGGACAATTTGTGATATCATTTTTTTATACTGAGAGGTAGATTTCAATATCAGTGAAGACTGGTGTTCTACTGGGAGGCTTTGGATTTTGGTGTTGTTATCGAATGGAATTTGTTGGGGAGCGTTTGTTCTCTGTGCTGAATATAAGCATGCTTTTAAGTGGGCTGGGTCTTAGCCATGGTGTACACTGGTGCGTCTTTCAGATTTCCGTAATTTTTTTATCCCACTCAAAGCTCTGACTATACGTATATTAAATGAATTGCAGATTGAAAGTTTAGGCATTACTCCTCTGTTTACTCTCGTAATCTCACATTCTCTATTTTGTGCACCCAATAGTAGTGTTTATAAAAATTATAAAAATTAAATATTAGAGCTTTATCCAGTATAACAATAGCACTTTTACTTTTATTGGGGGTGTTGGTGGGATCTGTAGTGTATATAGAAGGTTGTAATGAGTTTGTATGGCACAAAAGGGACGTGACAAATGTTTAAAAGATGATATGGTTTTAGGAATGAGCTGTCCCTCTGTGAGTCCTCGGGCTCGCAGTTGTACCTCTGCAAGCCAACACTGGAAATATACCGCAGCTCTCTCTCTATGAGATACCTCCTTCACGGTCCGTCTGCCCACATCACCGTCCTGCACCTATCCCTTTACAAGTTGATGGCCCGCACCTCTCCCTATAGTAGTCAGCCCCCAGCTGTTCCTTTGCGAGCTGGCCCACAACTCTCTCTCTACGAGCCAGCGGGTCGGCTCGCAACTGTCCCTATGCAAACTAACGGTTGGCTCACAGTTGATGGTCTGTGAGCTAAGTCAGTGTTATATTTCTGCAAACGAACACAAGAAATATACCGCAGCTGTCTCTCTACGAGATACCCACTTCACGTTCCCTCTCTCAACATCACCGTCCCGCACCTATTCCTTTATAAGTGGACGGTCTACAATTGTCCCTATACTAGTCGGCCCACAGCTGTTCCTGTGTGATCCGGCTTGCAACTGTTCCTCTGTGATCTGGCCCTCAGGTCTCCTTCTACGAGCCATCCAGTCAATTCGCAGGTGTTCCTGTACGTGCCAGCTCATCGGATCACTACTATTCCTCTGTGAGCTGGCCCGCAGCTCTCCCTCTATGAGCCAGTCAGTCGGCTTCCAGGTCTTCGTCTACTAGCAAGCCCGCCGGCCCGCAACAGTTTCTCAATATACGAGCCAGCGAGTTGGGTCGCAGTTTTTCCCGTATGAGCCAGCCTGTCCGCCCGCAACTTTTCCTGTATGAGCCGGTCCGTAGCTCTCTCTGTACTAGCCACCTAGTCGATTTGCAGGTGTTCCTCTAGGAGCAAGCCCGCTGGCTCCTAGCTCTCCCTCTAGGAACCACTGGTGGGCTCTCAGCTCTTTCTCTGCAAGCCATTCTGTAGTGGTACCTCTGTAAAGCAATATTGGAAATATGGCGCAGCTGTCTCTCTATGAGATAATCGCTTACTCTCACTCTCTCCACATCACTGTCCCACACCTATCCCTTTGTAAGCCAACGGCTCGCACCTTTCCCTATAATAGTCAGGTCGCAGCTGTTCCTGTGCTAGCTGGTCCGCAGTTCTCCTTCTGCGAGTCGACGGGCCGCTGATGATGCTCTATGAGCCAGTCCACCAGGCCGTAACTGTTCCTCTGAGCTGGCTCGCAGCTCTACCTGTACGACCCAGTCGACTCGCAGGTCTTCCTCTATGAGCTAGTGCGCCAGCTCACAGCTCTCCCTCTACAAACCATCGTTCGGCTCGCAGCTGTTCGTCTTCGAGCCTTTGGGTGCGTAAGTGTACTTGTGGAAGCTAACACTGGTAATATACCGCACTTGTTTTTGCGAGATATCACGTTCATGCTCTCTCTTTGGACATCACCTGTCACAGCTATCCTTTTGCAAGAGAACAGCCTGTACTTTTCACTATAGTATTTGGACTGTAGCTATTCCCTTTTCTAGCTGGCTCACAGCTCTCCCTCTGCATGCTATGCAGTTTAGCAATCCTATTGTCAGTGCCATGCACTTCTGCAATCATCCATCGAGCAGTATCTCCTTCTATCTCTACGTCAATATCTAAGCACCTATAAATTGAATATGAGCACTGTTTACAGCACTGTAATTACTTTTGTTAATAGTCATGTACTTGTAGAATGGTGTAGGTACTAACACTAGTATAGCTACAATAATCTGTGCAGTATGAAGACCTGTGAGGAGTACAGACTATTGAAATACTGTTCTAAATACGTAGTTAGTACCTATGCAGTGTAGGAATTCTCTTGTCAGTTCCATTCACTTCTCAAATCACACATCCAGCACTATGTACTTATCTTACCACTCTGCCAATATGTAAGTAGTTATAAATTGATCATGTACTTTGTTTGCAGCAGTGTAATCAATATAGTTTGTAGTAATGTACTTATGAATGGCTTAGACGGTAACAGTAGTACAGCTGTGATATTCTGTGCACTGTGCATGCAGACCTCTAACGAGCTACATACTATTGAAACACTCTTGTAAATTCCCAGTTAGTAACCAAGCAGTCCAGAAATCCTCCTTTCTGTCCCATGCAGTTCTGCTATCAGCCATTCACCACTATCTACTTATGTTATTACTCTGCCAGTACCTAAGCACTTATAAATGCACTATGCACTATGTTTGCAGCACTGTAATTATTTTAGTTAGTAGTTATGTAGTTATGGTAAGGCTTAGCCAGTAATAGAAGTACAGCTACAATATTCTAATAATTCTGATCATTTTTAAATGCTAATTTCTAATTATAATGTTCATTAAACCTATCTTTCTTTCTGTGTTTTTAAATTATCATCCCATTCTTAACCTGGGGAAAATTGCAAATCTCACCACTTTTCCATCGATACCTTCTGCCCAAAAAATTGCCACAATTGAGAGCGACAACTAACGCTAATGATATGCAGAGTAGGCGTTCCCGTTGAAAAAAAACACGAAAACACCACTTCCCCATATTTTCAACGACCAGCTAAATCACAATATTCTGTGCTCTATCTATGCACACCTCTAAAAAGCTACATACTCTTGGTACACTGGTGTTAATACCCAGTTAGTATGCATGTAGTGTAGGAATCCTCCTGTCTGTCACATGCAGTTTTCTAATCACCCATCCAGCACTATCTACTTATCCTATCACTCCACCGAAGTACTTATAAATGCACCGAGGCACTCTACTTGTAGTATTGTAATGTTTTAGTCACTAGCCATGTATTTATGGAATGATACAGGTTCTAATCATGCTGTTACAGAATTAGATGTGTACTACTAATGCTGTGCTGTAGTATCTTTAACACTACTCATAGACTACCACAATTATGCAGGTAGTACTGTTCCATTGCAGAAATCATTGATGTAATTTCTTTGTATGTATTTTTATAATTATATATGTGAATATTCATATAATTATACATTTGTATATAATATATATATATATATATATATATATATATATTATATTATGCAAAAATGAAGGAGAGAATTCTGGGTAGTTCTCCAGTTTAGGTGGAAAGCAGCTCCTGTTAGAGCACTCTCAAAACCAGCGACACTCTAAATCTGCTCACCTAAAATGTCTGTTTTTCTATCAAAGTTTTTAAGCATAGGATTATCACAGTGCCATCCACGCCGAGATAGAAAAGGACAAAGTCTTTTGCCATTTCTAAAGCAAAGTCTTTAAGCATAGGACTAGCACAGTGCTGTCCTTGCCGAGCTGTAAAATGACAAAAGCCATTCATCACTCCAGGCACAATGTTACAGCTTTGAATTGGTAAAATACCAACTCAAGCCAACCTGAAATAAGTAAAAGCAACCCATGACACAGTGTTTCGCTCTAATTAGAGCTCTTCAGAGGGGTATAGCTTTGTCCAGACTCAACGGAGCACCCAGTATAAGTCAAAACAAAACCCTTTCAGGCATAGAGTGACGCATAAATTATGCAAAAAAGAAGGAGATGGCACTGTGCTAATCCTATGCTTAAAAACTTTGATAGAAAAACAGACATTTGAGGTGAGCATGTATTATATTATATATAATTATTTTAATGATATTAAGCTGTTTTCAAAACTTTTATTTTTTTACAGATATTTTGCATAATTTTTAAGAAGGAGATACAATGACGAGAAAACAGCAAAGAAAAAGAAAAGAAAGAAAGGAGGTTTATTTGAAAAAAATAGGGAAAAAAATTAGATCCAGTACAACATGGATGTTCAAAGAAAAAGTCTTCTGGTAAGAAGAGTAAAGTTTTTTTTTTTAAACTTGCAAAGACTGTTTTCAATATAAAAAATATAGAAGAGACACACAGAACAAGAACAGTGAAACAAAAACAAAAGAAAAATGTTCAAAAAAGGGGAAAATTAGATTTTTGGAAAAAGAATTATGTTAGAATACGGAATAAACAATTTTCAGAAATTCTAAAATGAATATATAAAAGTAGAGGTCTCCAGAATTTACTAACAAAATGTAAAATATATAAAAGGAGATCAGCATTTTACAGACAAAAAAAGGAGATTCTGAGTGTTATTAAAGAAGCTTTTGAATTAAAAAGAATATTGTTTATCTTAATTTTAAAAAGATTGAAGACTTTAAATACAATAATGCAGCATATGAAGGACAAATGTAAGAGAAAAAGAATTGTAAATAGAACACATGTTTGTAAAATATTTTCCGGGGAATGGAAGCATACTTCTAGTACGGAACCTTTTTTTAATGAAGAAAGTTATTTTCAACAAAATAGTTTAGTGCATGCAGTTGATACCTGTGGTCGGTCTTATGAGGTGCAAGGTGGTTGTTCAATACAGAAAGAAAAGATAGTTCCTAGAAATGTTGAAGAATTAATAGCTGAGGAAGTTCAAGGGAGACGTATCCAGGCTCCAGTGTTTACATGGGATTGTAGTAGTATTTGTAGTATACGTCAACAATATATTGATATTTTAGTAAATTTCTTAAGAGAATATGGAAGAAAAACTGTGAAACAGAAGATTAAGATATTACAAGGACTGGATCCTTGCAAAGTGAGAACAAATACAGGGTTGCAAGGTCATTCTCTGGCTTGTCTTTCTAGGAAAGTGTGTCATAGTAATTTTCATCATTTGAGAATGTTAGCAGTACATCATTCAGAAATGCGGAAGATAGTTAGAAGATTATACTACGTGAAAAGTCCTGCATTATGTCTAAATTAAATTAATACAGCTCTTTTGCATGGTTCAGTGTTGGATGTAAATAAAGTCTGTGATGATCTAGAGTTACGTTTCTCTGCTGCTCAAGACGAGTATAGGGAAAGTGACAGTTTGATAAGTGTAGGTGTTGAAGAAGAGGTGAAAGATAGTACTGATGTCAAGTTTGAAAAAGAAATAACAACATTTAAAGTAGTTTCTGGTGAAAATCCTAACTTAGGGGCTCATTAGGATGGCGGACGGAAGAGCCACCGCGGCCCTGGAGTAGGCGGAAAAACCCTTTTCCGTGTCCGCCTGCCGCGGATACTCCGTCCGCCATATCAGGATAGGAAAACGTGTCAAATTTCCGTCCGCGACGGTAAAGCACGCCCCGCCGCCGAACTACACACGACCACGTGGCGGACGGAACACATCTGGAGGCCCCGCCGTACGTACTGACGTCTAAGACCGTCCCCCAAATCAAGATGGCGGAAAATACACATAAAACCGCAGCGGAAAAACAACCTGTCTGAACACGGCGGAATCCCCACAGCAAACATAGGTGACACAGCAGAGATACCCACCGCAAGCTGACCACCACCATGGACCCAGCGCTACACGCTTTCCCGATGCTCTTCGCGAACCACCACGTCCTAGTCATGGCCCACTATCGACGACGACGCAGGTAAGGCACAAACCATTGGCTGTCTGGAGGGGAATACCTGCAAGGGTCGTGACGTAGGGAGGGGGAGTGTCATGTTACCGAAACCACTGATGAGAAGCAAATACGAATACACATTTGTAGTACGCAAGCAGGAATGACAACGACAGACAACGAGACTTGATAGACTACCTTTATTGTACATTATAGGGGTATAACGACAGTGTATGCGTGAGCATGGGCAAAGTGGGCACCAGAGCAGCTACATCATTGGCAGTAAACGAGAGGGCAGAATGCAGTATCAGAGCATCAACAGGGCATTGTGGAGTACAGAGCAGGTACATCATTGGCAGTAAACGAGAGGGCAGAATGCAGTATCAGAGCATCAACAGGGCATTGTGGAGTACAGAGCAGGTACATCATTGGCAGTAAACGAGAGGGCAGAATGCAGTATCAGAGCATCAACAGGGCATTGTGGAGTACAGAGCAGGTACATCATAGGCAGTAAACGAGAGGGCAGAATGCAGTATCAGAGCATCAACAGGGCATTGTGGAGTACAGAGCAGGTACATCATAGGCAGTAAAAGAGAGGGCAGAATGCAGTATCAGAGCATCAACAGGGCATTGTGGAGTACAGAGCAGGTACATCAGAGGCAGTAAACGAGAGGGCAGAATGCAGTATCAGAACAGCAACAGGGCATTGTGCCCAACAGAGCAGCTACATCATAGGCAGTAAACGAGAGGGGCTAAGTGCATCAACAGTCCATTGCACTGAACAGGTCCATCCGAGGCAGCACGTGAGAGGGGCTAAGTGCATCAACAGTCCATTGCACTGAACAGGTCCATCAGAGGCAGCACGTGAGAGGGGCTAAGTGCATCAACAGTCCATTGCACTGAACAGGTCCATCAGAGGCAGCACGTGAGAGGGGCTAAGTGCATCAACAGTCCATTGCACTGAACAGGTCCATCAGAGGCAGCACGTGAGAGGGGCTAAGTGCATCAACAGTCCATTGCACTGAACAGGTTGATCAGAGGCAGCACATGAGAGGGGCTAAGTGCATCAACAGTCCATTGCACTGAACAGGTTGATCAGAGGCAGCACATGAGAGGGGCTAAGTGCATCAACAGTCCCTTGCACTGAACAGGTTGATCAGAGGCAGCACATGAGAGTGCAGAATGCAGTATCAGAACAGCAACAGGGCATTGTGGAGTACAGAGCAGGTACATCAGAGGCAGTAAACGAGAGTGCAGAATGCAGTATCAGAACAGCAACAGGGCATTGTGGAGTACAGAGCAGGTACATCAGAGGCAGTAAACGAGAGGGCAGAATGCAGTATCAGAACAGCAACAGGGCATTGTGGAGTACAGAGCAGGTACATCAGAGGCAGTAAACGAGAGTGCAGAATGCAGTATCAGAACAGCAACAGGGCATTGTGGAGTACAGAGCAGGTACATCAGAGGCAGTAAACGAGAGGGCAGAATGCAGTATCAGAACAGCAACAGGGCATTGTGGAGTACAGAGCAGGTACATCAGAGGCAGTAAACGAGAGTGCAGAATGCAGTATCAGAACAGCAACAGGGCATTGTGGAGTACAGAGCAGGTACATCAGAGGCAGTAAACGAGAGGGCAGAATGCAGTATCAGAACAGCAACAGGGCATTGTGCAGTACAGAGCAGGTACATCAGAGGCAGCACAAGTACGTGTCCCTACCAACCCGTCACAGGAACCACAAGAGTGCCACGCAGTTCTCAATGGACACACCATGTGAAATAACATTTGAGTGAAGTGTTCAGCACCTCACATCACAGAATCAGGGGGACTGCGTGAACTACCTGCCTCGGACACACTGGCAGCACCAGCAACAGGAGTGTGAGACACAGCCACAGCCCGAGTGACACACACATGGGCCACGGACCCAGACACACTGGCAGCACCAGCAACAGGAGTGTGAGACACAGCCACAGCCCGAGTGACACACACATGGGCCACGGACCCAGACACACTGCCAGCACCAGCAACAGGAGTGTGAGACACAGCCACAGCCCGAGTGACACACACATGGGCCACGGACCCAGACACACTGGCAGCACCAGCAACAGGAGTGTGAGACACAGCCACAGCCCGAGTGACACACACATGGGCCACGGACCCAGACACACTGCCAGCACCAGCAACAGGAATGTGAGACACAGCCACAGATGTAGTCACTGACACGTGACCCACTGACCCAGACAGACTGCCAGCACCAGAAACAGGAGTGTGCAACACAGCCACAGATCTTCTAACTGACACGTGAGCCATAGACCCAGATAGACTGCCAGGACCTGCAACAGGAGAGGGCACAACAGAGACTGTGCCACTACATGATGCATGACAGCCAACAACAGACACAGTGCCACCATCTGATACATGAGAGTCAACTGCACCAGCGCCACTGGGACAACTGAAATGATGAGCCACAGGGCTGTATGGGCCAGGAGGCAGGGTGGGCCTGGGAGCTGGGGAAAGCTGACCTTGAGCCAAATCGGGGTTGGCAGGTGTCAATGGTGTGTGTCTGCGTTTCTTAGGGATGTGTGAGTGCACCCTGGACAGGACAGGACTGCCAAGTGGTGGGGACTCTAAAGAATCACCACCCACCATAGGTGGAGCATCTGCAGCCGGGGATCGGGTTTCTGGGGACGTGCTGGAGCCTGCTTGTTGTTTGCTGTGTGCCTGCCCCCTGGACTCTGAATCATGTGTAATGGGGGATGCAACAACAGGGGACACCCTCCTCTGCTTCTGACTGGCCTGGATGGGAGTGGAGGTATGGGGGGACTCCGCCGCGGAGACATCTGTTTGGCGTTCAGTAGAAAACCTCAGCCTCAGTGCAGCCAGGGGTGAAGTATGCCTGTCCTTGATTGCGCCATTGTCCATGCTAGATGCCTTGTCCGTAGGATGTGCCTTATCCTTAGGTGGAGTGTTGTCTCTGGATGTAGCCTGTGCCCTGGTCGCCGCCCTGTTCCTGCCAGCAGACTTGTCGTCTGTGGTGCACCTGTCTCCAGTAGACACCTGCTCTCTGTGTGTGTCCCTGCCCTTGGGAGATGGACCTTGCTCTGCTGTGGGCCTGCCCTTGGGAGTCTCCCTGCTCTTAGGAGGTGCCTTTGTCTTTTCACTGTCCTTGGGAGATGGACCTTGCTCTGCTGTGGGCCTGCCCTTGGGAGTCTCCCTGCTCCTAGGAGGTGCCTTTGTCTTTTCACTGTCCTTGAGAGGGTCCCTTTCCTCTGCTGTGGGCCTGCCCTTGGGAGTCTCCCTGCTCCTAGGAGGTGCCTTTGTCTTTTCACTGTCCTTGGGAGGGTCCCTTTCCTCTGCTGTGGGCCTGCCCTTGGGAGTCTCCCTGCTCCTAGGAGGTGCCTTTGTCTTTTCACTGTCCTTGGGAGGGTCCCTTTCCTCTGCTGTGGGCCTGCCCTTGGGAGTCTCCCTGCTCCTAGGAGGTGCCTTTGTCTTTTCACTGTCCTTGGGAGGGTCCCTTTCCTCTGCTGTGGGCCTGCCCTTGGGAGTCTCCCTGCTCTTAGGAGGTGCCTTTGTCTTCTGACTGGCCTTGTCCAAGGTACAGTCCATGGACATGTGAGTATCCCTTGCCTTGGGAGTACCTTTTGTGTTGAATGCCTGTGTAGCTCCTGAAGGCATGTCCCCCAACAACACTTGTGGATCCTGTGTGTGTACTCCAGTGTATCTGACGTTGTCTACGTGAACAGATTTAGCTGATCTAGGGGATGGGGTCTGTGCCCTGCGTGCCCTGACGTGCTGTCTGACGCTGCTTCTAGTGCAATAACCTGTATTTGAGTCCTGCTCAGAATAATCACTACCCCCTGAGACATCCAGTGGTGTAGATGGGGAAACAGAAGTAGCACCCTGTTCATGCGACTGTACTATTGCAGACGACACACTGCTTGCCAATGACTGCACTGTCCTGTGTAGACCTGCAAGATCACCATGCATCCCTTCCATGAATGCCACCACCTGCCCCAACTTCCTATCATGGTCCTGGAAAGCATTTGTCATATTGGTCTGCCCCACACACAGCTGTCGCAGCAGATCAACGGCCTCAGCACACAGTGCATTTTGGCTCACCGTGGCAGGGGCAGCGGTGCCTGCACCGAACGCCACTCTGCTCCCCCTACTCCTCCGGCCACGAACAGTACATGGTGCAGTTGGCGGAAGTGTGGGCCCTGTGTGCTGTCTTCCGACAGAAGGTGATGATTGCCCACTCCCAGTCTGTGACAACAGTGCAGGCTCACCAAGAGTGTCCGACGAGGAGGACGATGGTGTCTCCACATGCGAGTCCTCAGGGACGGTCTTGTCCCCCTCTCCGGCGCTGGCCTCCTCTGTGTCAGTCTGCGTGTGTGCGAAGTCTGAGCCGGACTCATTTCCTCGACTAATCTCCACCGTCTGTGGCTGAGTGTCCTCTGTCATAGCTGAAATGCACATAAAAGATGTGTGAGTCATGGGCACACTGACGTACAGAAGGACCAGGATTGCAAAATTCCATAGCTGACAAAGATTTTGTAGCCCCCATCCTGCACACGGCCCACCTCTACCAGTCATCCTCACATTTCCTGCCATGGGGCCATGGACCACTAGGGGATGTGCTTCAACACTCAACTACTAAGCAAGTGGCGTGTCAACATGGCGGACCTGGATGTCAAATGACAGCCACCCAATGGGACCAAAATGGCATCACAGAGATACATACGCAACACGGAACTCAATACTGTGTCTGTGCACCAATACATGCATAGCACTCACAGGTTTCCTACACAGACAGTATGCTCACCGCTAGTTTGCTGTTGATCGGCACTCAGACGTTCGGCCAGTTCAGGATGCGTCACTGCAATGATACGGTGCATGAGAGGGGTCATGGAGCGTCGGGCCAGATGGGGCGTCCTTGGAATCATGCCCAGTGTTACTTCCGCTACATTCTTGCTCAGCCTGGAAATGTCGTCCCAGCGTTTGTGGCAGTGTGTATGTCGTCTGTTGCACACCCCCAATGCCCGTACTTCCCGTGCTATGCTCCTCCACAGGTCCTTGCGAAGGTGCAGCTTGACCTACCATGATGGGAGACAAAAGGGTTTAAGTCAGTGGACAGTTGGCCTGTCACACACATAGGGGCAAGACGTAACTGTCAGCAGCCATGCACAATCAGGAACATATGTCTAGCCCACACTACACAGCTAAGATAGAAATAGGCCTGATTATTTGGCCCCCTCATGCACACCAACATGTCCCACACTGCACTTACCACCCGTCCTGGTGCGCCGTAGAGGCGTCCATAGTTGCGGAGTACACCGTCCACGAGGACATCAAGCTCCGCGGCGGTGAAGGGTCGAGACCGGATCTCTTTGCCTCTCGACATGGCAAGATCACGGAGTATGGCACTAGAGCAGCAGTCGGTGGTCAGCTCAGCAGCAGCAGCAGCAGGTCGAGGTGATGGTCACAGGCAGCAGTCGGTGGTCAGCTCAGCAGCAGCAGCAGCAGGTCGAGGTGATGGTCACAGGCAGCAGTTGGTGGTCAGCTCAGCAGCAGCAGCAGGTCGAGGTGAACAGGCAGCACTGGTCCCCAGGGTAGGAAGTGTCATTTTGGCCAACACACATATATAGGCACCTCAGCACGTGTCAGTGGCATACGTCGGCAGCAATTGGTCAGCCCTGGAAGCGTGTTCGTGAAATGGGCCAATGACTGGCCCTGTTGTTGCGGTGCACTGCTTCCGCTACTTGCGATTGGCCATATGCGGCCAGCGGCCCTCTTCCCATTGGCTGCATGTGCTCGGACCGTCACGGGCACACATCGGCACCCGCACGTGCAAGCTTCAGGCACGGATGCTTCAGTTGCAACAATGTTCTATCACTGGCGCCACCATGGCGGTGCACGTACTCAGCGGGGGAGGTGCAGGCCTATACACCCTTTAGATGTACTCAATGGACATGCCAGTTCATGTCCCCTCTTACAGTCACATTGCATCATCCACCGTACACCGGCCGCAGCGGCCGGGCCTAGGACGGCCGTGGCCGGCCATGTCCACAACCGCCGTGGCCGGCCATGTCCACAACCGCCGTGGCCGGCCATGTCCACAACCGCCGTGCCCGGCCATGTCCACAACCGCCGTGCCCGGACATGTACGGTTGTGGACATGGCCAGGCACGGCGGTTGTGGACATGGCCGGGCACTGCGGTTGTGGACATGGCCGGCCACGGCCGTCCTAGGCCCGGCCGCTCCGGCCGGTGTACGGTGGATGATGCAATGTGACTGTAAGAGGGGACATGAACTGGCATGTCCATTGAGTACATCTAAAGGGTGTATAGGCCTGCACCTCCCCCGCTGAGTACGTGCACCGCCATGGTGGCGCCAGTGATAGAACATTGTTGCAACTGAAGCATCCGTGCCTGAAGCTTGCACGTGCGGTTGCCGATGTGTGCCCGTGACGGTCCGAGCACATGCAGCCAATGGGAAGAGGGACGCTGGCCGCGTATGGCCTTTGGGAAGTAGCGGAAGTAGTGCACCGCCATGGCGGCGCCAATTATGTTATCTTGTCAGACGCTGAACCGTGATGTGTTGTGTGCAGTTGCGTCATGAGGGTTGTGAGCGTGATAGGGAAAGGTCATATGTCATACAATATAGCATGTGTGTCCATACTATACCCATCGGTCGGCACACAATGGGCAACAGATGTGAATTTGGACGTGTTGACGTCGGGTGTGACCCTGCAGACGTTATTAAATCTTCACAACTACACAGTACATCACGGCTGTATGGCCAAATTGTCGTGTATTTCTATAGGTTCTGAATCAGTCCCCCTATTCCTGACCCTATTCTGGTTAAACTAACTATCAAGTTAACTAACAGTCAGCCCATGAGGCAAGAAATCCCCCATGATGCAGATACCGTTATCTGACGCAGTCACACTACGGCACAGGAACGTGTTATCTGATTAGGTCATAACGCTTGAGATCTAATTAGACAAGCGACATTCCTCCAGCCCCTGATAAGGCATACGATGTTCTCATAACAAATCAAACCTATGACAACCTGGAAAATCCGTGCGGCCATTGTTTTGATTTCACAGAGAACTTTAGTAAAGAATGTGCTAACGAGCAAGTCGTATGACATCTTTATTGACGTACCTATGTCCATCCTTACGTCAATCCCGGCACCTTTAAGGTATAAATATTGCCGACCTTGCCCTATGCAAACACACGCGTGGTGACAAGACGGAGCAGCCATACTTGCCGAAGCCGAGAGCAGAAGCAGACCCCGCTGGCTGCAGCCCCGCCTTCCTGACGCGCTGAGAGACGCGCTGCTATCTCAAGCGTTTCTGGGCAGCCCTCGCAGGCAGCCTGGAATATCGAGAGCAGAGAAAGAGATACCATTCCTCATCCATCCTAAATTCCAGGTACAGAACTGAATAACCCCTCACAGAGAATTCTTTAGTTATTCACTTGGCAAAAACAAACTTAACTTAAACTGTAACTTTCTATTCCCGCCCACGCATTAGACTTAGGTCAGGTACACGGGGTAGGCGTATTTAGAAACACCAGTTGAGTACGTTTAGTCAAATGTATATGTGTATGTAAATATATTTTAATCATTTTAAAACATCATATGGCTCAGAAACCATATCAATGTTTTTACAGTATTATTTTATACTATTGCTTTTAATGTATGCACTTTACTTAACTATAAGTATTGCAATAATATCGATCCATTTCTCTTGTACGAGAAAAGAGACTGATCAATAAATAACACCTTTTTATTGAACACGCCCGTCTCTTCCTTTTCTCTACATTCTGATGAGACTAAGAATGCACGTACTGACTGAGTAAAATAATTGCCTTGTGCTCACACGACTCTTGAGATTGACTCTTGATTAGGGGAGAGCAAAGTTGTCATGTTCTATGGTTGTCAGAAACTAAATCCCTTCTTGTCTAATCAGGGGAGTTAATCCTTCCTTGAACATTCGAGAAAGTTTCTAGCGAACTCTGAGCTTAGCTGGCAAACCCAAAAATTAAGTCTAGTATCGACAGTAGTAGACCTAGTTAACGTCTGGTCTAGGCCTTTACTGCTGTAGGTACTATTCCAATGCGCAGAGCCTATTGGGAAAATAGGAGCTACACTACATGGCGCCCAACGCGTTTGGAAAGGGCGATAAAACTAACGTAAGACATTTAGAGTAACTCAGTCGTGCTTTCTCACTCAGACCCCTTTTCCCAAATACTCCAAAGACGTCTGGAGTGGGTGAAAGGTTATATCCTCCAAAACCTCGCAGGAGGGAACTCCTATGTATGGTTTTTGGTCAAGTCAACGTTGAAGGATAAAACAGTTCCAGAATATTGTACATCTAATCTCTGTTTCCATAAGAAACCTGATCTGCAAACAAACATAATACCATCCTGTCTGTAAAATGGCAGAGAGTGATGATGAAAGAGAGGCGATTAGATTAGCTACTGAAATAGCAGATGCTGATGCTACCATGCAAACAGCAGACCCGGATATAATACTCATCCAGGTCGCCAAAAGGAGATCTATAACCTTAAAACTTATAGAAAATGGACTGACACCTAGAGGTGGCACAGTCATATTCGTAATTGAGGCACACGAATATCGGCAGACAGAGGTATACTATACATGGATACATTTTCCAGCAGCAAATGCTGTAACAAAGTACTTCCACTATTACAAAGTAGAGGAACCTCCTGACATTTACACTCCTTTCGAGGAGGTGGAAGTACCACTCAAATTCCAAGAGCATTTGCTCTTATTTGATGGCGCCCTAAAACATAATAATCACATTACAAGGCTCGGTCCTTTAGGAAGACCAGGAGCAACGTGGCCGGTCCTAGCCGGATACACACCACATCCAGACATCGATAGGATGCCTGCAGCTGAATTATTAACACAGCTGAAACAATTACTAAAAATTCATAGACAATTAGTTCAGTATGTAATGCGGACTTCAACAATTCAGCCAGCGATTAAACTACCACAGCTGACCCCACACCAGGGGAACACAAATAAAATTACACCACAGAACATCCAATCCTGCCTAGGTAAGGTTCCAGCTAAACGGGAACAAATACCTTTCTGGTTGGCACAGAAAATTACCCAAATAGAGGCGGTGTTTCCTGACACCACCCCCTGGAAAAACACAGGATTCTGACTATATGTCTCCCAATGGGAATCGCACCACACATTGAGGACTGTGACACTTGGGGTACAGTCTTTGCTTCCATCTACACAAAAACGCACGGTGTTCCATCCATTTCGGTAATACCAGATGTGCTAAAACAAATTCAAGATGAATACGGTCCAGAACCTGCTTTAACTCTTGGTATGAAATTACTGAAAGACTTCAAGCAGGTCTCGGCTATATTACTAGCCAACATAAAAGGTGAAGCAGCGAACGTGGCGATCCGCCAGAGGTTAAAAGAGACAGATATAGCAGACCAACCAGCTGAAATTGCCAGAATCATAGAAAAATCCTATGAAGAACTAGGCAGAGATAGTCTAGGTGGAATACCAGTAAAACCGCAACTGACTACAAGTCCAGAAAAAACGTTTTTTAACAATAATAATAATTCACCAAAAAAGAACTGGGATGGAAACAAACAATCCAATCCTAAAGAAAAGAAATTCCAGTCCAGAGGAAGGTCGCCTAGGCGAAGAGAGAAATCTCCAAACCCGAGACAAAGGTCACCCCAGAGTGACCCCTCTGGGAATAGATATAACCTTAGAAATAGGGATAATATTAAAAAACCTGATAGATATCAAGACATTGATACACGTCCCTCTCAATCTTTTCAGAATTCCTCGCAGAAATCGGAAAGAAGAGGACGATCAGAAGAGCACGCCAAGTCCAAAGACAAGGAACCTGCTCAACTGAAAAAGAAATTACAATTTCCAAAAAAGAAGGTAGCCAGTATCAAGGTAGTTAACAATGCCGAGAATACTGAGGACACAACTGAAAAACGGAGAGTGGGCTCAGACAATGCTAGACAGCGCAGCAGAGGTGAGCATAGCTCGCAAAGTCCTTATGAATCATCTGGAGACAGTGGACACGAATGAATACCTTCAAGTGGAAACTGCAGATACCAGAGTTAGCAAGCCCCACAAGATATACGAGATAATATTACGTATAGAGGGAGATAAGACTAGGAAAATAAGGGGACTATTTTGGGATAACCTATCCAAGGGCTATGACATCCTTCTAGCTGAAAAAGACTGGCCACCAGAGTTTGTCAGGGAGTGCCCTCATGGCGAAGAAGTAATTATGCCTGCCTTCTCGAATCAAATACCGATTCATAAAAAATACACACTTGCTAGAAAGTGGGCAGTGGCCTTAGCACCTGCTTTATATAAAAATCATGTAGGATGGGATGAGGATTCTCCTCCTCACAAAATCCAGTTAAAATCACAACCAACTGCACAAAGGCAGTACCCAATTAAGCAAGAAGCTAAAAAACAGGTAAATGAAATACTAGACCAGCTAGAATACCAGGGGGTGATTGAAACTTGCACCTCACAAATGAACAATCCTTTGTTTCCGGTCTCCAAACCAGACAATTCATACCGTCTAGTTTTGGATTACCGACACCTTAACACATGTTGCAAAACCTTTGCAGTGCAAAACTCACACAGTGCTGCACTAATGAATAACATAGTGCGCAAAAAATACAAAACAACCTTGGACATCTCCAATGGATTCTTTTGTCAAAACATAGCACCAGAGAGCAGATCTTTAACTGCATTCTCAGTAAATGGCACTCAAAAACAATTCTGTCGGTTAGCCCAGGGGTACAAGAACAGCCCAGGGGTATTCTCAGCGAGAGTAACAGAATTACTACAACTATATGATGATGAAGCATTATCTTATGTCGATGACATTTACTTAACAGATGATGACTTGGAGACTCACTTGAAAAGAGTGAACACCATAATACTTGGGTTCGCTGCAGAGGGTTACAAATTCAACTTCAAAAAATCCAGAATTGCCCATCTAAAAGTTCTATACGAAGGATATGAATTATCAAGTATAGCCTGGTTGACAATTTTTTGAGAACTAGAAGAATTAAAAAATCTAAAATATGAAAAGACGTATCCTCTGCCAATCGACATTCTGCCTCTACGACATTACGCCTGTGTAATCTATACAGACGGACATGCTCAACCCTCCGTTTGGGGAGAACATGCATACAACCCCACATGTGAGATTACAAAAGAAGTGTGGCGCGGAGGTATATTAAAACCTCTATTAACAAAATCACACTCAGTAGAAACTAATTCAGAACTACAAACTGAAATAATAGCTTTGAAAATGGCGCTAGATAATGCGGATCGCGAATTCCCGACACTTATAGTGTCAGATTCATATTACTGCGTCAAAGCATATAACAAGGATTTGCAGACATGGATTCAGAACGGTTACAAAGATGACACAGATGCACCAATAAAGCAGAGACTGCTCTGGGAACAAGTAGCTCTTTTGAAAAAAGAACTACCAAAGACTCACGTGACTCACTCACTGAGTCATCAACGTGATGGCGTTCACGTTGTAGGGAATTCATTGGCTGAAACAGCCGCAGCGGCAGCCACTAAATTGGCTCCCGTAGATCGAAAAAAGCGTACATTAAAATACATTGACGGTGAAACAATGCTGGCGGTGAAAACATCATCAAAAGGCGACTGCTCAGCGTTACCGATCAACTATCCACTCAATTATACATACATAATCGATGCAAACTCCGTCCCTTTTGCTCGAATCCCTGGAGTGGGGGATAGAGTGATTCCAAACATGGACAGGAGAAACTTGTTAATCGCAGACGCACACATGGGCGAGGGTCTCAGACACCTTAAATTAAAAGATTCTCTGGAAGAATTACAATCACGGTACTGGTGGCCAGGCATGAGCCTGCACTACACCATGTTTGTAAAAAAAACTGCCCAAACTGCAACAGAGATCGCAGAGGGGAGAGAAGCAGTTTAATACCTCGTCGAATCAAGGCAGATAATATTACCAGCAAGAAAGGCTTGCGATTAACATATACAGGCTAGTTTCCACTTATAATGTAGATCCACAGCACTCGGCTGACGTCCGGACTGTTATACAAGATTTGCGAGTCTAAATGGCATATACGCTAAGAGCATGCTACGTTCGACCATTTCTTTCACTCAGGCAAACCAGCCTGGGGGGGAAACATGGCCAAATGAGCACAGCCCAGCGGGAATCTTCTCACTTCCTTCCTGAGGGTATGGGATGGTGTAAAGAAAAAACCAAGGCAGAAAGCAATCTATAATAGAAAGGATATTAGGTTCGGGAGCTGGGTGGGTCAAACATCTAATAAGTGTCCAACGTAGTCTAAATAACTTGCCAAGAAATTCTCTGAAGGGATTCAGTCCGTACGAATTATTATTCGGAACTAGGATGTTGATCTCTGACCTTGATAGTCAGACTTCAGTGGTAATAGAAAAAACCTTTGATGTCAAAGACCGTTTGGCTATTTTGCAGGACTTAAACAAAACAAGAAAAGACCTGAGCAACATACAGTTGAAACAACAGCCAACAACCACTGAAGAATCACCACCTGTCCCAGCAAGACCTGTCTGGATTCCAAAAGTCGGGGATCTAGTCAGGGAGAAGATCGCGGTAAAGAAGGAATTTGGGCCTTCTTACAGAAAAGCAGTTCCTGTCTTGTCTGTCAACGGGACAAGATCAGTTGTACTACCGCCACTTGCTGGAAAAAAGGAGAACCGAGTTGTATCCATCGACCTGGTAAAACCACAACATGTGGCCGATAACAAACGGTAGGCCAAGTGGACTCCCAATAAGTAGCAGAACACCAAGGTTTGCTACCAGTACAGAGGTCCTATCAAAGAGGCTCATCACATTCGAAACGCCTACAGAAGAACAACAAGGACTATGCAACAATGCAATAGAACTAAGACCTCTGAAAACCCAAATAAAAACATTTAGCAGAGACACACCAATCTACAATGAAGTTCCAAGTGAAAATGCAAGAAACAAAAATCCTGAACCAATTGGAACAATTGACAGAACTGCATCTGGTTACTTCATCAACTTCGATGATTCCTCTGAAGGTTTCAGCGAACAAAAGACACAGCCATCATCAAAATCCTTTAAAGACAAAGCTAAGGAACTTTTGAAACAACTGAAAGAAACATATCTGGTTTCCCCATGGATTGAATTTTGGGTGGGTTTTGGTGCATTTATCCTCATACTTTGGCTCATCATGGTATTTACTTTGGGACGCTTCATTGAGGGAAAATATGCTAAAATGGACACAGCAAGTCAGAACATCAACTTGGTCCTCAAACCACACACATCTTCACACGTCGAGAAAAGAGAACTTTCTTCAGAACTTTCTTCAGCCAACTTCACAGCAATTCCAATACCTGGTGGGGTAGCCTGGGACAACACTGACTATGAAATTTATGGTCCGGTCGAGATCCTGAAATATCCACACCAAATCAAGATCTCCTTGAGTGACTTTGCAAAACCAAACTCATTTGCTGATGATTGGGACTTTGAAAGTATAAACAATATGATGTCTGACTTAGTAATGTCTGCTAAATTTACAAAACATGATTATTTGCAAGGTTCTACGAATTATGATAGTATGTATTGCTACAACCATTATGGTAACAGTTTTTTGCATAAATCTGCACAACCAAGAAATGTTTTAAATTATAATCAATGGGAACATTGTGCTACACCTCCAAAAGGGAGCTCTAGAACCGTTTATGACAAATATTCATACTTTCAAGGTTTTAACACTAGTAATGCTGAAACATTTTATTATAAATTGTCAAACAAGACAGGTATGAAAACCATGATAACCAACACAAAATTGATATATTCAGATATATTCTTTGAAAAAATGAATACTTTTGGATTTGATTATTGGGACAAAAATGTTGATTTGAAAAGTGTTTGGGGTACAAAAGAATGGCAAGTACAGGGTTTAGAAGCTTTGTTTAGAGCCTGCATGATCCCAGAACAAATGATATTTTTAAATGACACTGTTCAACAAACCACCTGTCTTGGCTTAGCCAAAATCAAAGATTTAAATAACCCGTCTATTCCAAAGCCAACAATGTTTAGCAATAGCTCTGAAACAGATGAAGAAATAGACATAAACCATATACTTAACCAAAACAGAACACATCCTGATTGGAAACAATGGTTGATCTGGCCCACAGATACAAATCACTGTCAAGATAGATTCCTGAATAAAACACAGGGTTTCAAAATGACCAGGCCAGACCCTAGATATCCCCAAAGACATCACCCAGGGATAATAACAACCTACAGTGTGGGCAAATTATGCCTTCAATGGCTACAAACTTCCACACTGCCTGAAATTAAGCAACACCTAACTTTACTTACTGATGGTGCTGACTTGCGTGATTTCATACTGGGACCACGCAAACAGCGTCAAAAGCGTTTCATAGCAGCCTCTGTATATGCAGCATACAATGAGGCCTGGAAGGTTACTCAAATTGAAACAGCAGAAAGAATACGGGAAATTGACCGTATTAATTTGGAAAAATCACTTTCTGTGGTGGACAATGGGTTAATGACTCTGTCCTCCAGAATATTTTCATTGGACAGCATTGTGTCTTCAGCAATCGATATATTATCGCAAGACTTACTGTTATTACAACATGGTCAGTCACAATTGCGTTCTATTGTACAGCTAGGCTGGACGTTACAAAATCTGCGTTCAGGCTATGTGCCTTGGCGTTTAATCAACACAACGTCACTATTCCAAATCTTTAACCTTACTGATAGACAAATCGGTATGGCGCAGAAGGGTGCTGATTATACAATCTTGAGCATTGAAAAACTAGAAAGATTACCGTTGACAATGTCAGAACGACCTGTCAGTGAATGGATAATCCACGGAATCATAAATATTCCAATCTCAACCTTCAGGTTTCAATACTGCCAAAAATATATACAGGCTGGCATGTACGAGAAATTGGGAAAGGGGTACCTTAAAACAACTTGGAACCTGCCCTATTCACATGCATGTGTCAGTAATAAAGGACAGAAAGTGTTTCTTAGTGGCAACAATTGTGCTATGTCACTAAGCGGCACACTTCTGTGTAACGGTATTAGTTTGCACGGAGCCTGTGAAGGGAATTCATACAACCTTTCATGTCACCAGCAAGGCGCACCTGCAACTGAAATAGAACCATTCTTTCAAAGACTCTATAATGGGAGTTACATTCTTATTGTAGACCGCAGATGTTGTAGTCTTATGCCCGGGACTCCTTATCTCGTCACTACAACGGCGAAGGTCAAGTGCTGTGGACGTGCTTTGTTCCCCAGCTCCTTTCCAGACAGGGAGGCGAGGGCATGGCCCAGTTTGAAAATTACTTCTATTCGAATAGACACTTTAAGCAGAATGAAAACAGTGCTTCTTCAGACGCCTACAAGGCTCACGTCATCAAAAGAAACGTATGATCTACAAGTCGCAAGGACGACTGCAGAGATACATACATTACTATCAACCAATTCCCCCGTACATTTCGCGGAAATCCTGAGCGAAATCTTAAATATTTCTGATACCACTGGGGTCTCAAAGGTATTTAAGACAGTATTTTCGATGGCATTAACACCATTCAAAGCCATACTGGGTATTTTTCCAGATTTCGTCCATTCGATTTTTGGCGGACTTCCCCTGATCCTGGGACTAATTGCAGGAATCCTATTCCTAGTCCTTATTTTTCGTTATGGCAACCCATGTCACAGATCAAACTCTCGCGACAATGGAAGATACGATCCTAGCCATTGGATACCGGGACCGGATATCAAAAATCCTGGGACTCTCCCGGCTTAGAGACCTAAACATGACTTGGTTTCTATCATTTCGACCAATGTGGCAAAGGTGTGTTTTACCTGTACTAAGGTGTCTGCTATGCGGAGAAGAATGCGTGTTAGACACCTGTCTGACGCTACAATCGGATGCGCCGGTGGATGCAGATACACTGTTGGTTCCTACCAAGGTTCACGCTTTGTGCTGCCCTCAAAGGCTGCCAATCCTGATGACGGCATTCCTGGAATCTTCACCACTGCGATTGAAGGGTAGTGAAGTTCAAGATGAAAGCAGCATCGAACAGGTACGACCTTCTGTCAG
The DNA here is from genome assembly GCF_964261635.1 of Lissotriton helveticus. NCBI lineage: Eukaryota > Metazoa > Chordata > Amphibia > Caudata > Salamandridae > Lissotriton > Lissotriton helveticus. Next base: position 406,999,321 of record NC_136073.1, read on the forward strand.
CAATGCAAATCAGAATGTCAATGCAGACAATCATGCGCATGAATGCATGGTTACACCTATTTCCGACTTAGTGGAACTTTCCCATGAAGCTGTTGACAGTTTTTTCGAAAGCCTGAATGATATGATGTTCTCTCCAGAACAGAAATAGAGACTTTTGAGTAAACTCGCACACGGCGTTCCCTGAATTCGGCCTTCAACTTTAAAAATAAAGTCACATGAACAATTACAATCCAGTTCACGGACAGCGATTTTTTCAGCAAGCCCCTAAAATATTTTTCTATATATTTTTTTCCCGGGACACTGATCTTCTGCTTAAAGTAAGAAACTATTCCTAGAGAACTAAGATTTCTATTTTTAGATACTTTATATAGACTTTAGCTGCCCGCTGGTATGTTCACAAGAATTTTATTATGTGATGAAATGGTCTCGACTTTCCTTTCTGTATAGCTATATTAAGAGCCATTTCATGTGTACTACTCATATACCAAAGAGCAATAATACATAAAAATGCGTGTTTACTTTTGCATTTAATTCATAGCTTAAGTGCATACAATATATATGACTGCAATTTTTCAGTATATTTGAAAATTTCGAAATGCATTTATGTATTTTGGGGTGGTAAGGTATACACTATACTCTATAGTATGTTGTACTATGTTATACTATGCATAGATTAGTAGATATGACCATAGTTAGCGTGGAGTGGGTGTCGTGTATTTCTATAGGTTCTGAATCAGTCCCCCTATTCCTGACCCTATTCTGGTTAAACTAACTATCAAGTTAACTAACAGTCAGCCCATGAGGCAAGAAATCCCCCATGATGCAGATACCGTTATCTGACGCAGTCCCACTACGGCACAGGAACGTGTTATCTGATTAGGTCATAACGCTTGAGATCTAATTAGACAAGCGACATTCCTCCAGCCCCTGATAAGGCATACGACGTTCTCATAACAAATCAAACCTATGACAACCTGGAAAATCCGTGCGGCCATTGTTTTGATTTCACAGAGAACTTTAGTAAAGAATGTGCTAACGAGCAAGTCGTATGACATCTTTATTGACGTACCTATGTCCATCCTTACGTCAATCCCGGCACCTTTAAGGTATAAATATTGCCGACCTTGCCCTATGCAAACACACGCGTGGTGACAAGACGGAGCAGCCATACTTGCCGAAGCCGAGAGCAGAAGCAGACCCCGCTGGCTGCAGCCCCGCCTTCCTGACGCGCTGAGAGACGTGCTGCTATCTCAAGCCGAGAGACCCAGCACCGGCGTTTCTGGGCAGCCCTCGCAGGCAGCCTGGAATATCGAGAGCAGAGAAAGAGATACCATTCCTCATCCATCCTAAATTCCAGGTACAGAACTGAATAACCCCTCACAGAGAATTCTTTAGTTATTCACTTGGCAAAAACAAACTTAACTTAAACTGTAACTTTCTATTCCCGCCCACGCATTAGACTTAGGTCAGGTACACGGGGTAGGCGTATTTAGAAACACCAGTTGAGTACGTTTAGTCAAATGTATATGTGTATGTAAATATATTTTAATCATTTTAAAACATCATATGGCTCAGAAACCATATCAATGTTTTTACAGTATTATTTTATACTATTGCTTTTAATGTATGCACTTTACTTAACTATAAGTATTGCAATAATATCGATCCATTTCTCTTGTACGAGAAAAGAGACTGATCAATAAATAACACCTTTTTATTGAACACGCCCGTCTCTTCCTTTTCTCTACATTCTGATGAGACTAAGAATGCACGTACTGACTGAGTAAAATAATTGCCTTGTGCTCACACGACTCTTGAGATTGACTCTTGATTAGGGGAGAGCAAAGTTGTCATGTTCTATGGTTGTCAGAAACTAAATCCCTTCTTGTCTAATCAGGGGAGTTAATCCTTCCTTGAACATTCGAGAAAGTTTCTAGCGAACTCTGAGCTTAGCTGGCAAACCCAAAAATTAAGTCTAGTATCGACAGTAGTAGACCTAGTTAACGTCTGGTCTAGGCCTTTACTGCTGTAGGTACTATTCCAATGCGCAGAGCCTATTGGGAAAATAGGAGCTACACTACAAAATTATGCATCTGTTGTCAGTGTGTGGTTCTGGCGAGGTGACTACATTGGTGGTGGTACACATGCATTCCGTGTATGTGTTTTGGACGTTGTGTCACCATGCATGTAATTACCGTATGCACAACATTATTGGTGTTGGCATTGGTGCTTGATGACATGGCGTGTGTATCATTATCGTTTGTGTGCATGCAGTTGCATGTGTGTCTGTGATGTGGCTACTAAACATTAGGGTGAAGACTGACGTTTTGTCAGTAAGGTTCACATGTGATGGAGTTATACACGTATGCGTCGTTTGTAAGTTGACCTAAGTTACATCTCTCTCCCACACAGGAGGGCTCCAAATGTGCATCGGCCATACACTGTGCTGGAGGATATGGTTGACGAGGAGGTGATTAGGAAATTCCGGCTGGATCGACGTCGGTTGCTGGAGCTTGTTGCTCAATTGTCTCCTCATCTGCAGCCACGTAGGACTTATCCTGGTTCGATTACACCCACTGCAAAGGTCATGGCGGTACTACATTTCTTTGCTACTGGCACCTTTCAGTACACAGTTGGACATGCCGGGGGCATGTCACAGGCCATGTTCAGCACGTTTCTTCGGGATGTCTTAACAGCTATGATGCTGTACAAGAATGACTACATACATTTCCCACGGCCGGAAGAGTTGGCAGCAGTCAAAGCTGACTTCTATGCACTGGGCCACATACCTCACGTTGTGGGTTCAATTGATGGCACACACATCGCTATCATTCCACCACGGGCACGTGAGCAAGTTTTTAGGAATCGCAAACACTTCCATTCGCTGAACGTGCAGGTGGTGTGCCTGGCAAACAACATCATCTCCCATGTGTGTGCAAGATTTCCTGGCTCCGCACATGACGCCCACATCATGCGGAGCAGCATTGTCCCACGACTTATGGCAAATCTGCGACCCGGTCAAGCGTGGCTTGTTGGTGAGTGTGCAGTGGGGACTCTTGTGATCTCTGTGTGGCATGGGGTACCCACCATATCTTGTTGTGATGTTTGTGTCTCTCATCCCCCTACATAGGCGACTCGGCGTACCCAAACCGGCCCTGGCTCCTCAGTCCCCTACGTAATCCTACAACAGCGGGTGAAATGCGGTACCATGATGCACATGGAAGGACACGGAGAGTCATCGAACGTACCTTTGGACTGCTAAAGTCTAGGTTCAGGTGCCTCGATAAGACCGGAGGGGCCCTGCCTTACTCACCAGGAAAAGTATGCAGGATTGTGATTGCCTGCTGCATGCTCCACAACCTGGCAGTACGCAATGACATTGAACTGCTCTTGGACCCTGAAGACGAAGAAGTTCCTCGGCCTCCCATCCCACCCATGTCGACTGATGAGGATAGTGGTGAGGAGGAAGGTGTGGACCAGAGGCGCCAGCTCATAGATCGCTACTTCCCTTGAATGTGAGTAACTACCTCTAGTGGCGGTTGACAATGCCTCATGTATGTTTGCTGGTGTTGTGTGGATGTGGGGTGCATCTGCTGTGTGTTGTTTGTGATGGTTGCATATGTGTGTCTTCATTTCTTTGGACATACAAGTCTCCATGATGTGTGTGCTCTCATCCCATGCTTTTGTGATGATTGTAGTTTGTGTAATGTTGCTGTGCATTGTGTTGTGATGTGTGTGAATCTGTTTCCTGACGTGTGTTTGCTGTCTCTGATTTTCCCTAGGTCACTCCCGCAGCGCCATGATCATGTACGACTATGATCCCTGAACCTGTTTACGTCTGTTTCTGAAGGCAATCATGTGAATAAACATGTAGGCAAAACATCATTGTGTGTGTAAGTGAAATTTATTTACAGGTTGTGCTTTTGTGCTGGTGAATATTTACAAGTAAGTGGGGTGGAGGGAGTTGGAGTTGAAGGTAATGGCAGATGAAATGTCCGTGCTGACACCACATTGGGGGGTGTCAGGGTAGTCCAGCAGACCAGTGGGAATGATTGTCTATGTGGGACAGGATACTTAGCAGGGTGAATGTCTGGCACAGGCAGTGACATTGTCATTGGCGTCCCCTCTTGGAGCGTGTGGATGGCGCTCCAACACTGCTCTCAGCCGCTTCCTGCCTCGGCCGGCCCCTCCGTCTCTGAGGTGGAACAGAGGCAGCTGGGGGGGCAGGTTGTGGATGGGCCACATCCGTCGCCAGGGGCACAGGTGGTGGTGGCGGCGGTGGAGGCGGAGGTGACGGTGGCGGTGGAGGTGGAGGTGACGGTGGCGGTGGCGCTACGACAATTGGTGGAGGGGGGGGTTGTTCCGGCCAACCCATTCCCTCCACATCGTTGCCTGCTGGCCCATAATGTGCACCATTTGGCCAAGGAACCCAGAGATTTCGCGCAACATGTTGGTGTTGTCCACTGAGTCCTGGTGTGCACGATCAGCGTTTGCCTGGGACCGGTCGTATGACGCCTGGCACCTGGCAAGGGCTTGTAGGGACTCTGCCACTGGATGGGGTAGCTGTCCTTCCTCTGTACGGCGGTGGCTGATGTCCCGTTGCCTGTGTTTGTGGCCCACTCACCCTGCTTGTGTGTGAGGCCGATGGACCAGCGTCGTGCGCTGGGTTAGGCTGGGTGGCACAGGCAGGAGTCGTGGTACTGGTGGTACTGGTGGTACTGGTGGTACTGGTGGTATTGGTGGTGGTGGGGACTGTGCAGATCACAGAGACAGGTGTCGCTGGAGTCACACATGCAACGGTGGTCGGTCCCGGGAGTCCCTGTGAGCCAGATGGCCCTGGCTGTGTGCTTGGTCCCGCTCCATCCTCCGCACCGGAGCTGCCTGTGTCCTCTTCACCAGAGAGTCCTGTATGTGTGGGAGGCGAGGCTGGCGGCCGGGTACTGGTTTCCCCAGTCAGTTCACGATCACCTGAGGGACAAGATAGAGCTGGTCAGTAATGTGGACATTACATGGTCATATAGATTAGTAGACATTTCAGTTTCCTGTCGCACACACCCCACCCTCCACCACCACCACCACCCTCCCCGGGAACATGGGGGCCTGTTGGGAGTTGTAGTTTGGACCTCTCACACACCCCACCCTCCACCACCACCACCACCCTCCCCGTGAACATGGGGGCATGTTGGGAGTTGTAGTTTGGACCTCTCACACACCCCACCCTCCACCACCACCACCACCCTCCCCGTGAACATGGGGGCCTGTTGGGAGTTGTAGTTTGGACCTCTCACACACCCCACCCTCCACCACCACCACCACCCTCCCCGTGAACATGGGGGCCTGTTGGGAGTTGTAGTTTGGACCTCTCACACACCCCACCCTCCACCACCCTCCACCCACCCCCACCACCACCCTCCCCGTGAACATGGGGGCCTGTTGGTAGCCATGTACATGTTGGTGAGTATGTGTCCGACGTGCATGGGTTGGGGCGTAGGAGATGTTTCTTCTCAGTTGTGTGAGCCTGACCATGTCGTGCTGATCGTGGTGCTTGGTTTGTACTTACCAGCCTCTTCTCCTTCGTCAAGTCCGTCTAGGCTCTCTGGGTGTAGTATCACCAGCACCTTCTCCTCCCAATCGGTGTAGGGTATGGGCTCCGGGGGTGTTCCACCGCCAGTATGATTGGCTCTAGCAAAGTTTTTAGCTCGGATGCCCTTCACCCTGGTCTTCAGGTCATGCCACCGCCTCTGAATGTCATGCTTCGTCCTCGGCACAGTCCCCGACGCATTCACCCAAATGACGATCCTGTCCCACATGTGGTTCTTTTGCGCCACGGACGTCTGCTGGACTTGGGCCCCGAAGATGTGGGGCTCAACATGGATTATTTCATCTACCATTACCCTCAACTCGGTCTCCGTGAAATTTTTTTTTTTTTGGGTGCCATGGTGTGTGGTGCTCAGTGTGTGAGTTGAGTGAGTTGGGGGGTGCAGGTGTGTGGTGTGTGATGTGTAGGATTTGTGTGGTGGGTGTTTGTGTTGTGGGTGTGGTAGGGTGGTGGTTGTGTGTCTTCTATGTGAGTTAGCAGTATCTCGAATAGGGCCTCTTGCTAGCAGCAATGCTGTGATGCAAAGGATTGTGGTAGTGTGTGGGTGTCATTTTATAGTCGTGTCTCAATGGTTGTTGGCAGTCAGGTGGTAGGTGGGCGTGTTGACTAGTGTGCATAATTGGATACTTGGGACGTGTCATGGTGGCTTGTGCTTGGTGTTGGTGTATGGGGGGGCGTTGTCAATGTTTGTATGTTTGCTATGGACTTGCGGTACACTTTCTAACATTTGTTTGCCGCTAGGGATGTTGTGCGTGTTGGCCTTCCGCAGTGATGCAGTGTTTATCGTTGCATTCTTTCCGCCGCGAACGTGGATGGCTGTGCGTTCCGTGGTACGGGCGGATTTATCCTAAATGCGGCCACGGAGTGATCACAGGTATGGCGGTACATGTGTTATTTTCCGCGGTCATTTCCATCCGCGGCAGTGGTTGTTCATTGGACTCCGTCCGCCGCGGACGGAGTTGGATGTGTTCCGTCCACCGCGGACGGTGTTGGTTATGATCCGTCCGCCGCGGTTGGAGTTTCGTGACATGATTATCCTAATCCCAACCGCGGAATCTCCGCGGCGCAGCCGGGAGTAAAATTTCCCCCACCATGGCGGACAGTACCCATTTCCGTCCACCATCCTAATCGACCCCTTTGTTTGTATTTGTTGCTGATGTACTCATTAGAAAATTCAAACTAGGAATGTAGATATGTTTTTAAAATGTGAAGAGGAAAACAATGATAAAAGAGAGAAATTGCTGTTTATCTATTTGTGGAGGGTCGTTTTGAGTTAGTTACTGTACAATATATTTGTAAATATTGTTACAATAAATTAGAAGAAAACAAAATGTCAGCTAGAGCTGTCCATAATAACTTAGAATTAGAAGCTATACCTACAGAACTTAAAGATTAAATACATCCTTATAAAATCTGTGCACCCTTTTCAGGCTATAATTCGTATGGAGCCTATAACAGGTAAGCTGCCTCCAACAGATCTACAAAGTGGTTTAAAAGGAAGAGTTGTGTATTTACCTTTAGATTTTAAGAAAATATTGAAAACGTTGGTGTAGAAAGGGAGGATACTGTACCTGTAGTCATTCTTGTTAATGGTGTACCCACAAAGAGTAAAAAAATATGGCAAGAGTTAGTAGAAGTCATAAAAGCCCAAAAGGCTACATTATATCTGGTGCAAAACAATATTTACTATAAAAATTTAAATGTAGAAGAAGAAGAAATGACTTTAGAAGATAAAACACAGATTTCAAGTGGACAAATAGAAAAATTGGAGAAGTCAAGAAAAGAAGAATGTTATGAACATTATACTATACACCCTCTACATTCAAAAGAACTGATAGAAGATACTGTTGAATTGTTCCAGATGAAAAAAGCAAAAGGAACTCCCATGAGTGTGTGGGAAAAAAGTTTGGAAGCTCGTTGTTTTCCACAGCTGTTCCCTACTGGAAAAGGTGGACGATATGATGAACCACCAGTTCAGATTCCAGCTGCAGAATATCGTACTTTACGACTGTATTCAGAAGATCCAAGATTTCGTCAGTGTATTCCATATTTGTTTCATCTTTTATTTGAGAGTGATCTGTCTGCACTTTCATATGCAGTCAACCATTTATTAAAAATGGGAATGCATCTTTTACATGTTTCTGCAAAGGAATTTATGGACAAAGCTGAAGAAAGAGACAAACATTTAGAATCACAGTTAATTAATTTGATGGCATGTCAACGTGGCACTAATGAATATTGGTATCAACATCATGGGGAATTAAAATGTATGTTAAGAAACTGAGGGACCCTTACATGGTTTTTTACACTTAGTTGTACTGAGTACGCATGGGATGATTTACTGGATTTTCTACGAGAAGCACATTCAAATATAGAAAATATTGAATTGAAGACAGCTGGAGAACTGTATTCCCTGGATCCTGTAAATGTTTGCAGATATTTTAATCATAGGTTTGAAGCTATGATGTCTTAGATTTGTAATTTAAAAAAATCCACCTATTGGCAAAGTTATTGATTTTTTTTTTTTAGAAAAGAATACCAAGCTAGAGGTGCTCCTCATATACATATTCTTTTGTGGATCAAGGATGCACCCAAATTTGGAACTGATTTGGATAAGACTGTTTTATCTTTTTATTGAAGAGTATATTACTTGTGTGATTCCAAAAACAAGAGGAGAAAAACTGCAAGTTGAAGATGTGGAATGCAAATATGGACATACAGTATGTTGCAGATAACTCAATTGCTGTTGCTTGCTATGTCATTTCATATATTACCAAGTCTGAGAAGACAGAATTGAAAGAAATGTGGGAGGAAATGTCGCAGGTGAAGACACTTAGCAAAGAATTGTACAGCTTCAGCTTGAAGATGCTTTCACATCGAGAAATTGGATCCTACGAATGTTCGGATCAATTGACATCTGCAAGTTTATATTCAATTCAAGAGGAATCATCTGGATAAGTCTTGGTCTTGCTGCAGCACAACATCGAGTTTTGATATCTGTACAACAAATTGAATACTTGGCACTGAATGAACCTGAACGTACAGATATTTAGAAAACAAATTTGTTGGATAAGTACTATCCAAATAGAAGTTCTTACCTGGAAAACATATGTCTATATGAAATACTGCAACATTATAGTTTTTAAAGAAATGTTGCAGAGCATATAAATGAAAGAAAATACGCTGTAATTGGATCTGAAGGATGTTTGGTAAAGCATGACAAAGGAAATCTGATTAATCACAGGAAATTAAGTTGTGATACTCCAGATAAAAGAGAGTTTTTCTATTTAACTCTTCTGCAACTCTTCAAATCTTTGCGGACTGAAATGGAATTACGTGGACATTGGGACTGCTATGAGGATTCTTTCAATGCATGTAAAGTTACCATTGAATGTACAATTTTTCCAAATTATCTCCAAATGTTGAACGAAGAGACAAATCAAGAAAGAACTATTGCAGCTGAAATATCTAGAGATAGTTCTCAAGATAGTCGTGGTTCTGCTCCACAAAGTCAAGATCCACTAGGAGAAGCCATACTTGAAAATGAAGCGGCAATAGCAATGAGTGAAGTGGAAACGGTGATGCAGCAAGCACATCTGTACAATATTGATTTGGAAAATTTAGAGGAACATCTGAATACTGAACAGAAAGAAATATATCACCAAGTTACACAACAGATAGAACATGGATTACTGTATGAAAAGAATGATTGCCAATGTACATCATTTAGACCTATACTTATGTACATCAGCGGACAAGCTGGAACGGGGAAATGTTTCTTGATAAAATGTTTGTCAAGTTATCTACAGAATAGAATGGATTCACATTTGTCTTGTGTTGTAACTGCTCCAACTGGGTTAGCAGCACACATCATTAAAGAGATGACATTACATTGTCTACTTATGTTACCAGTAGAACATGAAAATAAATTGGAATACCACAAGCTATCTGGAGAAGCTTGTTTTGATGTTTCAAGAGCACTAAAGAAAATGAAACTTCTGGTAATTGATGAAGTAAGCATGGTCTCAAACGCAATGCTTGCGTTTGTACATTTGAGGATGCAGCAGATTTTAAAAACAAATTACGATGTTTATTTTGGAGGAAAACATGTAATTGTATTTGGTGATCTACTACAACTTACACCTGTGAAATGCCAACCTGTTTTTAAAACCCTTCTTCATGAAGACACTAAAAAGTATTTGGGAAGTATTGGAAACGTAAATATTTGAAGTTATTTTGAATATAAGGAACTCATCAAGAACATGCGACAAGCAAATGATGAAGATTATGGAAATATTCTTCAAAATATTAGAATTGGTGTCTTAACAAAGGATGGAAAAAATGCTTTTGAAAGTCGGCTACTAAAAAACTTGTTGCCAACAGAAAATATTGCAGCTGAAACAATCTACCGCAGAATTGCAGAAAAGGAATCTATAATTTGCCGTATGCCAACACTGAAAGAATGCTGTACATTCAATGAAGAACTATTGAAGCTGGAGAATGAACCGATAATGAAAATGGTAGCTATTGATAAAATAGAACATGAAGGAGTAACTATTCTTTTGTCAGAGAAATTGCAGTTAAAATGAGACTCTTTGGAAAAATCAATATCTAAGACTGCTGGTTTGGAAAAGACCTTGTATGTCTCTGTAAACTGCCGGGTAATATTACGGCGTAATTTAGATGTTGAAAAAGGTTTACTAAATGGAGCAATGGGTAAAGTTGTTGACTTTGTTAGTTATGTAAATAGAGATGAGATTGAATTTTTGAAGATTAAATTTCATCAGATTGAAGAGGTGAAACAAATTGGACGCTGTTGTGTTTGTTTCTTGCTTGTAAAAGATTTGTATGTTCGTAGAAAACAGTTTCCTGTTTGTTTAGCATATGCAGTGACTATTCATAAATCTCAAGGTTTAAGTGTAGACAATGCTTTGGTAAATATTGGAAGTTCTGTGTTTAAAGAGGGTATGGCGTATGTTGCATTGTCTCGAATAAGAACGTTATCAGGATTGTATTTGACTGATTTTGGTGAGCAATAGGTTAGTGCAGATGTAAATTGTATAAAAGAGTACAATAGATGAAGAAGACTCTATACTCCTAACTTAGGTGAATATCCTAGTATTGAAAAAAAAATGTAATACGTCCAAAACGAAAATATGATAAAGATTATACTGATTTTGCAAAGAAAAAAAAGAATTGAAAAGAATGACGAGTCAGGAAAGAAAATAGAAGGGAAGACTGTTGATAATATTGTAGAATATCAGTTAGAAAATAGTTCAGGTATCAACTGCTATGCTAATGCAATTGTGAATTTTTTTTTAGAGAATCTACAGTATGCAATTATTGAAAATCGAGAAAAAAGATTTTGTTCTTTGTTAGATTATATTTTTGAGAAGTTGAAAACTGATAAAACGAAAATACATACTGCTTCTGATGTGCTGAATCTTTTGGATATATATTCTGGTTCTTCACAATTTACACAGAATGTACAGCAAGATGCGCGAGGAATTTCTTATGTTTATACTTGCAGTATTAGAAGATGAAGGTATACAAATTGAAAATCTGTTTGGACTACGTTACAGATGGGCTCATAGATGTGTTTTTTTTTTGCAGAGTTGTATATAGCGCGAACTGTTTTATATAGCTGTTTATTTTCATCAACTACTAAAATAGACACTAAAAGATTCATATATTTGACAATGCTAGATTTGAAAACAGTGTCTTTCAACAAAGTAGTAAAATCAGCAAATCAACATATGGAATGTACTCAGTGCAAATCGGAAATGTTGTCAACATTATTTATAGAAAGAATTGGACAATATATTATATTAATGCTGCAACATTGTAGAGCAGATGGAAGAACATTGGAAACCAAAATACAAATGTTTTTGGTAGGTCAAGTGTCAATTTCAGAAAGAGCTTTTAAAACAGTAGCTATTGTTTTCCATGATGGACCAACTTCAACATCTGGACACTATACTGTCTATTTAAAATACAATAATGGATGGACAATATGTAATGATGCGCATTAAGAGTATACATTTCGGTTGCCTAAGAATTACCAAATTCATACTTAATATTTTTGATGCCAAAATTTTTAGAAGATATCACCATGAATTACTGAGTATATTTTGGATATTTCCACTACAAATGATTTTAGAAACATAATTCACCCTATTGGAAACATGTGAATATGATTTTATAAGTGTATGTTGGATATCCTCATTGCAAATGTTTTCAGAAACATCATTCAGCCTATTGAAATATGAATTCCAAAGTTTATTTCAGATATACTCAAAGGACATATTTTCCTAATAGGGAAGATGTTCGTAATTACGGTTTCAATTATTAATTCTGTTATTTCATATTGCGTTTGAAAGATTGTGTTCGAAAGAAGGTGGTGATATATTTGATCCTTGTTTTATATACTATGTTACTAAGGATGTTTATTTGTGCAAATGTAAAATGTAAAAAGAAAACAAACAAATTTTGTTGCGCGTATATATATATATATATATATATCACACTGGATGGCTCGATTTTCTCCCCAGTCGGCGCTGCAATGTGGTCGCGGTATTCCTGCGGGCGAGCCCGCCCGCTCATTTATTCAAACCAGGTTTCCTTCAACAAAGTGAGTGAGGAAACAGAATGGAAAAAACAGAGCAAGATAACCAAAACACGCTTTGAAAAAAGAAAGTAAAATAAAAAAATGGTCCAAAACTGTTGGGAGAGAGCAAACCAAAAAACCAGAACTGAGTGCCTACAAAAAATAAACCGAAAAAAACAAGAAGACGAACCAATCAGATTGATCTTGAATTATAGCCAAGAATCAAAGAAAATCAATCAGATCTTGAAAAAAAACTGGAAAATTCTCCAATTAGATCCAGTAATTGGCAAAAAAATGGGTACCCATCCAGTTATCACCTACAGGAGGGCAAGAAATTTACAAGACCAACTGATTCATAGTCACTACAGAAAACCTTCTCAAAAACAAATCTGGTTAAAAACCAAGGGTTTTGTAAAATGTTATAATTGCAAAGCTTGTGAAATTGTGAAACCAACGAGAGAAATAATGATGCCAAACAAAAAAACATGGGAGATCAGGGAATGCATTACATGCAACAGCCAATATACAATCTACATGATTGAATGTCCTTGCAAACTTAGGTATATAGGCAGCACAATCTGTGAGCTCAAAAAACGGATCCTGGAACATGCCCGTGCCACGACACACAGAGACAGAAGTAATGCTGTGGCAAAGCATATGGACTCCCACCACAATGGTGATTGGAAACTTTTACGTTTCTGGGGCATAGAAACAATGACCTTGTCGGACAGAGGCGGCCATAATGAAAAATCTGAAGAACTTTATATACACCTGTAAACATTACTTAGAGACTGTAACTGTGACCCCGTAAATGGTTCCGACAGGTAGCATCATGCCTTGCTTTTAATTTTAAACTGATTTTAATTTAATTTTCACAGCTTTTCACAGATTGCAACGCCACACACTGCCTTACAAGGAGTAAATTTTACACATAAAGTCAAACACAAGCACTACCACCAAGAATCACAACAAATACAAACATGTAAGAATCATAAACAAATAACCATATATATTAGTGCCCACCGGAGGGCGGTAACTGACATCCCAAACACCATCACTCACGGTGTCATCATATGTACTGGGTCCAACTGACATTGTGTGCGCAAAATCAGTGGCAACAATCATAAAGCCCACTGGAGGGCGAAACACAACACAATATAAGGTTGACCAGCTTTATAATTCTAATTGCTAAATGCCAAAATGTCAAATGTTAAAAGTCAGAAAAACGCTAAAAACATAATGTAATGTAATTTGAATGGACTACATCTCCCACAATTCCTAGAGTGGATTATGGTGACATAATGATCATGTGATGGGTGGTCACGCCCCTAGGGGAGTGATTGTGTTTTTTCCTTTACACTGAATTAAGTGTATAAGTTTGTGGCTACACTGTTTCCAAACTAACCGTGACCAAGACAGCGGAGGCTGTCGAAACGCGTTGGTTTTTGCCTTAATTTTGACTCACATGGATTAAAAATAAAAACGGATTTCATGCAAACCTAGTAGGATTATTCTTGGATTTCGTCGCGACTCCACGACATCCTTTGTTGAAGGAAACCTGGTTTGAATATATATATATATATATATATATATATATATATATATATATATATATATATATTATTAAACAAAGGCTCAGCATTCGGAAAAGCACACGACAGCAGGTGAAGTTTTCTTCATTTTTATTTGCATCAGAAAGTTACTTCCATCCGTCATTTATTCCTGTAGCCAACGCGTTTCGAAGCTGTCTGCTCCTTCTTCCTGGGCAATGGACTCGTGGCTAGTGAGGCTTGTCCCATGCTAGTGCTGGCTTTAGTAGTCGCAGGTGTGCTTGCTTAGTCATTTCTGCACCCTTTCAGTGTCTGCTGGGACATGTAGTTTAAATCCGCCGCATTTTTACCATTAGTGGGTTCCATCGGTCCATTTGATAGTTCAGGTTTACAGTGATTAAGTGCACATCACTGTAATTTGAAAGCACTCCAGTGTGCTCCGGAAAAAAAAAAGTTCACTTTCGTAAATCTTGCAAACTGCTGTGCCATTACCAGCGTGAACAGTTCTTGCCGGCGGCCCCTTGCTCTCAGAGGTTCCCTCCACCTCTCTTCAGCAGGTGGTGCTCTCCCCACGACGAAGCTGTCGTGCAATTTGATTATTAAACAAAGGCTCAGCATTCGGAAAAGCACACGACAGCAGGTGAAGTTTTCTTCATTTTTATTTGCATCAGAAAGTTACTTCCATCCGTCATTTATTCCTGTAGCCAACGCGTTTCGAAGCTGTCTGCTCCTTCTTCCTGGGCAATGGACTCGTGGCTAGTGAGGCTTGTCCCATGCTAGTGCTGGCTTTAGTAGTCGCAGGTGTGCTTGCTTAGTCATTTCTGCACCCTTTCAGTGTCTGCTGGGACATGTAGTTTAAATCCGCCGCATTTTTACCATTAGTGGGTTCCATCGGTCCATTTGATAGTTCAGGTTTACAGTGATTAAGTGCACATCACTGTAATTTGAAAGCACTCCAGTGTGCTCCGGAAAAAAAAAAGTTCACTTTCGTAAATCTTGCAAACTGCTGTGCCATTACCAGCGTGAACAGTTCTTGCCGGCGGCCCCTTGCTCTCAGAGGTTCCCTCCACCTCTCTTCAGCAGGTGGTGCTCTCCCCACGACGAAGCTGTCGTGCAATTTGATTATTAAACAAAGGCTCAGCATTCGGAAAAGCACACGACAGCAGGTGAAGTTTTCTTCATTTTTATTTGCATCAGAAAGTTACTTCCATCCGTCATTTATTCCTGTAGCCAACGCGTTTCGAAGCTGTCTGCTCCTTCTTCCTGGGCAATGGACTCGTGGCTAGTGAGGCTTGTCCCATGCTAGTGCTGGCTTTAGTAGTCGCAGGTGTGCTTGCTTAGTCATTTCTGCACCCTTTCAGTGTCTGCTGGGACATGTAGTTTAAATCCGCCGCATTTTTACCATTAGTGGGTTCCATCGGTCCATTTGATAGTTCAGGTTTACAGTGATTAAGTGCACATCACTGTAATTTGAAAGCACTCCAGTGTGCTCCGGAAAAAAAAAAGTTCACTTTCGTAAATCTTGCAAACTGCTGTGCCATTACCAGCGTGAACAGTTCTTGCCGGCGGCCCCTTGCTCTCAGAGGTTCCCTCCACCTCTCTTCAGCAGGTGGTGCTCTCCCCACGACGAAGCTGTCGTGCAATTTGATTATTAAACAAAGGCTCAGCATTCGGAAAAGCACACGACAGCAGGTGAAGTTTTCTTCATTTTTATTTGCATCAGAAAGTTACTTCCATCCGTCATTTATTCCTGTAGCCAACGCGTTTCGAAGCTGTCTGCTCCTTCTTCCTGGGCAATGGACTCGTGGCTAGTGAGGCTTGTCCCATGCTAGTGCTGGCTTTAGTAGTCGCAGGTGTGCTTGCTTAGTCATTTCTGCACCCTTTCAGTGTCTGCTGGGACATGTAGTTTAAATCCGCCGCATTTTTACCATTAGTGGGTTCCATCGGTCCATTTGATAGTTCAGGTTTACAGTGATTAAGTGCACATCACTGTAATTTGAAAGCACTCCAGTGTGCTCCGGAAAAAAAAAAGTTCACTTTCGTAAATCTTGCAAACTGCTGTGCCATTACCAGCGTGAACAGTTCTTGCCGGCGGCCCCTTGCTCTCAGAGGTTCCCTCCACCTCTCTTCAGCAGGTGGTGCTCTCCCCACGACGAAGCTGTCGTGCAATTTGATTATTAAACAAAGGCTCAGCATTCGGAAAAGCACACGACAGCAGGTGAAGTTTTCTTCATTTTTATTTGCATCAGAAAGTTACTTCCATCCGTCATTTATTCCTGTAGCCAACGCGTTTCGAAGCTGTCTGCTCCTTCTTCCTGGGCAATGGACTCGTGGCTAGTGAGGCTTGTCCCATGCTAGTGCTGGCTTTAGTAGTCGCAGGTGTGCTTGCTTAGTCATTTCTGCACCCTTTCAGTGTCTGCTGGGACATGTAGTTTAACCCCTTCCACACTCATGACGAGCTGGGCTCGTCATGCAGTAGCCTGCTCACACGCTCATGACGAGCCCAGCTCGTCATGAATAATGGGTTTTTGCATATTCCAGCACAGGGCTGGAACTCATCGAGCATCGATGTGGTTAAATCCGCCGCATTTTTACCATTAGTGGGTTCCATCGGTCCATTTAATAGTTCAGGTTTACAGTGATTAAGTGCACATCACTGTAATTTGAAAGCACTCCAGTGTGCTCCGGAAAAAAAAAAAGTTCACTTTCGTAAATCTTGCAAACTGCTGTGCCATTACCAGCGTGAACAGTTCTTGCCGGCGGCCCCTTGCTCTCAGAGGTTCCCTCCACCTCTCTTCAGCAGGTGGTGCTCTCCCCACGACGAAGCTGTCGTGCAATTTGATTATTAAACAAAGGCTCAGCATTCGGAAAAGCAAACGACAGCAGGTGAAGTTTTCTTCATTTTTATTTGCATCAGAAAGTTACTTCCATCCGTCATTTATTCCTGTAGCCAACGCGTTTCGAAGCTGTCTGCTCCTTCTTCCTGGGCAATGGACTCGTGGCTAGTGAGGCTTGTCCCATGCTAGTGCTGGCTTTAGTAGTCGCAGGTGTGCTTGCTTAGTCATTTCTGCACCCTTTCAGTGTCTGCTGGGACATGTAGTTTAAATCCGCCGCATTTTTACCATTAGTGGGTTCCATCGGTCCATTTGATAGTTCAGGTTTACAGTGATTAAGTGCACATCACTGTAATTCGTGGAAAGGAGCACCGCCTTATCACTGGAGGGTGGAGTTTTGGAGTAAGGGGCCGACTCGCTGTGATATTCACGGCTGAGTGATGGCGGGAGCAAGCTGCAGCGTTAATAAAGGCAGAGCCAGAAAACGGGGCACACTGGAGTGCCTGAACAACGTGGTGAGTTCTCACTAATCACTACGGACTTGCCTATCTAAATGGTGATGCGGAGAAACTCACTATGAGAATTAATCATTGGCAGATAACGAACTACAAATCCCAGAATCCAGAAGGAGGGATCACATGCTACAAAGCACAGGAACTGCCAAAACGCCGCATTAACATTTTTCCCCTGAAGAAAGTGCGGACAGCACGGAAACGCGTCGGGACTGCAAGGAAAAAGAAAACGGGACCTGAATCTGCCTGCATAAGCAATAAAATTGGTTCATACCGACTTGCTCTCGAGTGATCCTTTCAAATGCAGAGCCTTTGAAGTATAATATATATATATATATATATGTATATATATTACCTACTGGCGGTCGCCAGTAGGTATATATAGTTAGGATTTTTTCCCTATGGGATTTTTGAAAATTCTATGTCTAATAACTTTGGCGTTTGTGGACGGAATTGGCTGAAATTTTCAGGAAAATTGAACATTTTGTTTCTGAGCAGCCCCTGAAAATTTGGGGGGGGTCGTCAAGGGGGGGCCGAGAAAAAAGGGGGGTCCCAAAATGTGTTTTTCCAATGTTAATCTCCATAGGGCGGTTGGCCTCACTTTTAGCCCGAACGGCTGAATGGATTTGCACGAAACTTGGCAAAATTGTAGGGACTGTTAGCCCGATGTGCCTTTGCTAGGTCTCAATATATGTGCTCCAGTGGATTTTGAGAAATTAACGTTCAAAAAAAGATATATATCTGTAACAGCGGACCGGGCAGCGCTCCAGTTCGCGTACTTTTCGCGTTACGGAGCTTTGTGAAGCGAAGCTGATTGGTTCTCCGGCGTCTGTAAACATTCCAAACAGTCCGTAGCGGCCGCCATCTTGTCTCTCGGTAGGATCGAGAGACAAGAGGAGGCCAAAGCGAAGGGGCAAATGACCATAAGGGGGCATAGTAGATCCTCCCTGACCCCCTAGGTTTGATGTGGAGGTTTTAAAAGGGCCCCGCGGGGCAAAAAAAAAAAAATTATAATAATCGAACGGCTGAATGGATTTGCACGAAACTTGGCAAAATTGTAGGGACTGTTAGCCCGATGTGCCTTTGCTAGGTCTCAATATATGTGCTCCAGTGGATTTTGAGAAATTAACGTTCAAAAAAAGATATATATCTGTGACAGCGGACTGGGCAGCGCTCCGCTTCGCGTACTTTTCGCGTTACGGAGCTTTGTGAAGCGAAGCTGATTGGTTCTCCGGCGTCTGTAAACATTCCAAACAGTCCGTAGCGGCCGCCATCTTGTCTCTCGGTAGGATCGAGAGACAAGAGGAGGCCAAAGCGAAGGGGCAAATGACCATAAGGGGGCATAGTAGATCCTCCCTGACCCCCTAGGTTTGATGTACCATTTTGCCAAGTTTGGTGTAATTCCGTTCAGCCATTCAGGCTGTAGATGTATCTAAATGTCCTATGGAAAATTGCATGGGGAAAACACATTTGAAAGTGTTGAAATTTAGAACCAATTAAAATGTTACTTTGGTTTTGTATTTGTGTGTGATGAAAGTTAATTGGTTATGTATATATCTAAAATGAGAGGAAACCACAGCCATTTTGTGATACTACTGTCTGAGGTACATTTGTGAGGTATTTTTGGTGCTCAATTTCTGGTGTTTGATTTACACAGTACTAACGCTTCTCCTACTTTCAAAAAGGTGAGTTGTTAATTTGTAAGGGGAACTATGTTGTACACTTTAAGATAATTTGAAAAATGTTTTCTGTTATTTATTTACAGTCCTTCTGTTATACTAAATACTTGATAAAGTTAGTTTTATATTATGTATTACTAAAAACGATAAATGAAAGTGATTATTTTTTTCTGCAATTTACAGCAAGAAATTTCAAAATAAAATGGATCACAATGAAGAGACCGTGGCAATTTCTTTTGAATTATCCACTACATTTATTGAAATTGACAGCACCAATAATGAAATATTCTCACAAGGAGGAGATGACTTGAATGATTTTTTTGATCAATCTCTTGACGGCGAATTTATCGAATGTTTGGAGACCATAGAGTTACAAGAATCATCATTGCAGACTTTTCATGAGGAGATTCCTGATGAGATGATTGAAGAGGAAATTTCTGATGAGGACATGTTACTAGTTCTTTCAAATTATGAAAATTCAGAAGAATAAATTTATATTTAGAAATCAAAAATTGTTTGAGACATTATTCATTTTTATTTTTAATTTGTGAGGTTGTAGCGAAGTTCTTTTTTTTCTGCTGAGTGACGTCTCGGCCTATCTCCACGGGATGCAGTCCCTACCATCTGGGCGTTTAAGCCCAGGGGGACCGGTAGTGTGGTAGAGATAACGTCTGTTAACGTTCGATTCGAAGGAAATCAGGAAGTGTCGATAAACATTGTCTGCGCCATCTTGCCTTTTTTCAAATGCCACACTTTTGTCGTGCACGGCAGCCATTTTAGATGCCTTGACCAGACCCACTCTCTGCACGCTGTCGATCCTTAGCATGGCTCCCCACCCTCGCAAGCATCTCCCCCAGGCACTGGTCACCCCCGCTCTCTGTCTTACGCATGGGCAATAAACCTCCCCCCATCTGCGCTGCTCTTCCCTGAGAATCACACCCTGTGCCTGTCCGACACCTCCCTTTCGCCCTATTTACTACCGCACCCTCTGACACTCCTCTTCCTCTGTGTCCGATTGTCCAGGATGGTCCCAGGCTATCAGCTAGCCCTGCAGATGTAGTTTATGGCCCCAGCTGTAAAGAATCACCCCTCTTCAAAGGAGTTATAGTAGATCAAGGCCCACACCCGATGAGATCCGTCACACCACACGCGTTCCTACTATCTGAAAACCATTCTGTATTGTGATTGGGGAGGGGACCGAGCCTGAAGCGGAAGATTCCAGGGATGCCTCTTTGTACATCAAAGTTTTTACAATTATGTGTCACATTAAAAATATATAGCACTCCAACAAAGTAGTAGGATTATAAAACTTTAATAACTTATAAATATATACAACAAAACAAAAACAGTAAAAACATTTAAACATTTTTAGGGAAAAAGAAGGAAGTAGCGGTCGGTTGTGCGAATAGTCCCAACGCAGCACAACGTCCAGATTTCTGGACGGCACCCAGGTGATGTTGCCTGGGTGCCGCACTGATTTCGGTATCCGGCGTGGGGCGTCGCGGGGGGTGGGTCATCAGTAGCGGTCTGTTGTGCGAATAGTTCCAAGGCAGCACAACGTCCACATTTCTGGACGGCACCCAGGTGATGTTGCCTGGGTGCTGCACTGATTTCGGTATCCGGCGTGGGGCGTCGCGGGGGGTGGGTCATCAGTAGCGGTCTGTTGTGCAAATAGTTCCAAGGCAGCAGAACGATGGCACCAAGGTGATGTCCAGTAAGTTGCCGCCCTCCGAATAACGGCGTGGGGCGCCCCGGGGGGGGGGAGGCGGCGTGAACGGGCCTCCCCAGGTGGAGGCTCGTCTGCTGTAGTGGGGCGCCCCTTTACCGTTTCAGTTGCCATCAGTGATGTCATTTGAGATGTCATCAGTGATGTCATCAGTGATGTCACTGACCATGTCATGAATGATGTAATATGTGACATGATCAGCAGTGGATTGCGGGTGCGCGATATATAGTTAGTACTACTAACTATATATGGAATTTCAATGGTTTTGTGTGAGTAAAAAAAGGTTTTTTAAATGCTAATTCCTAACTATATATGGTCTATAACCTATGGTTTTTTTCAGTGAATTTTCAAGGTTTTGTAAATGCTAATTCCTTACTATATATGGTCTATAACCTATGGTTTTTTCAGTGAATATATATATATATATATATATATATATATATATATATATGTTCAACCAAAATCGCTGCTTCGACGGTTCCCTTCCTTCCAGCGTCGGCGCCACCAATGGTAACAGCAACCACCAAATATCAACGGGTTTCTCCCTCCAAACTTTCAATGTAGCTCAGAAAAAGAGGCGGCATACCAGGAGAAAGCACAATGATTTATTGTGCACTCAAAAACCAAGGACGACGCGTTTCGGTGTTACTCTTTGTCAAGTTGCTTCCTGTTCCCCAAATTCCCATAGAAATAGTTTACCAGGTTTTTAGACAGAGAAAAAATGCTGCTATTGTTGAGCATAGCGATATTATCACAAAGATGACAGACTTTAAAAACAATGTATATAATAATGTAAAAAAGCAAAAGCCATTATATTTCATTACAATTTCAAGCATTGCATTTCATAATTATACGTGTTTCCATTGTTTTTGTATTGTGTTATTCCATGGCGTGTTCATGCGTTAATTAGCCCCGCTTTTTATTTTCTATTTCAGTCATGCTATATTGTGCACATTGTCTAACATCACATTAATGTCACATTCAACGTCTTTTCTCCAAACTTAGATGCCTTTCGCTATATTAATTTATAGCTGTGGGAAAATATTTCAAAACTGGCTTTTTTGCACAATGTTAAGAAAAGGCCTGCTCGCCTCATGCCGCGTTTACCCATAATTATAGAAACAGTGGTGAAAAATTCAATATTGTAATAGACGCCGCATATAATGCATGTAATGCATCCATTCCAGGCAGATAAACATAAAATGAAGTACATAAAATCTGGCAACATATTGAATGGAATGCAGGGAGAGGAACGCATCCTAGGCAGTATTTGAAAATATTATCAGGTGAGTAAACATAAATAAAAAGTGCAAGTGCATACATGATACCCATCGTGAAGTAAGTCAGAGGTGAAATCGACGGAATAACATTATCTACTCTACCAAATGGAGAGTGGGAATCATCAATGATTCCACTACCAGTCATGCAGCTCCACAAGTGTCGTGTAATGTCTGCTATTGACCCAGCCGGGAAAATATTGCTCTGCATGAGGATAATGACGAATGTTCCATTAAAAAGTGAAAAGATGTGATTGTAACTAAATCATTAATACCCTTTTAAAAATTCACATAATTTTTAAGAGGATAACTGCAGTAGCCATAATAACATGGGGGAATTACTTAACGGCCTATGTGTGTGGCCAATTCCTATGGGAATTTGGGGAACAGGAGGAACAGGAAGCAACTTGACAAAGGCTAACGCCGAAACGCGTCGTCCTTGGTTTTTGAGTGCACAATAAATCATTGTGCTGTCTCCTGATGTGCCGCCTCTTTTTCTGAGCTACATTGAATGTTTGGAGAGAGAAACCCATTGATATATATATACATATATTACCTACTGGCGGTCGCCAGTAGGTAGTTATAGTTAGGATCGTTTTCCATGGGAAATCCGCAACATTCTATTGGAAATAACTTTGGCGCCGAATGAGGGATCTGCCTGTAATTTTCCTTAACTTTGCCTCGCTGCGCTTCGCTCCTTCCCTGAAAGTTTCGGGGGGATCCGTCAAGCGGGGGCCGAGATAAAAGGGGGGTCCCAAAACGTGTTTTCCCCATGTTAATTTCCATAGGGCGGTTGGACTCACTTTTAGCCCGAACGGCTGAATGGATTTCCACCAAACTTGGCAAAATTGTAGGGACTGGTACCCCGATGTGCCTTTGCTATGTCTCAAGATATATGCTCCAGTGGTTTTTACGAAAATTTACTTTGAAAAAATATATATTGGGCTACATTGGGCTATATATATATATATATATATATATTGGAACATACGAAAGTGGAAACTGATGCTCGCACTCAGGACTGCATGTCCCAGCATTCAAGAAAACCCTGTGTAGTGAAAACGCCCTATGAGAGGCGGGGTAACATATCAATTAAAAGCTGTGAATAAAAGAATGTGAGGCTCCTATGTTTCCTTGCAGGCAGCCCAAGAAGAAGGGGATTTTTTCCTCAAAACGCGTTGGCTTGAGAATTTAAAAGTGAGGGGCAGACTGCATCTGAAAGCCAGAGGGCGAGGCTCCGTCGAGTGACCTCCCGAATGCTCAGGGCTTTGGATGAAATATATATATATATATATATATATATATCTATATATATATATAAATATATATATTCACTGAAAAAACCATAGGTTTCACACCAGTTATAGTTAGGAATTAGCATTTAAAAAACCTATTAAATTCACTGAAAAAACCATAGGTTTCACACCAGTTATAGTTAGGTGGAAATTTTACTCGCATAAAACCATTGAAATTCCCACGTTATAGTTAGTTGGACTCACTATAACTTGCGCGTGCAATGCACTGCTGATGACGTCACATATTACATCACTCATGACATGGTCAGTGACATCACTCATGACATCACTGATGACATCTCAAATGACATCACTGATGACATCATCCAGTGAATGCGTATCTTTCTGAAAAATAAATATTTTTTATATATGTATATCTAAAGGTTGATGGAAGAATAAATGGGTAAATAAATGTCTAAATGGATGTTTTTTTTGTGTAAAATTGATTGGTTAACTGACTTATTAAATGTATCTTAGTGAATACATATATTAGCGAGTAATGTTTAAATATTTAAATATCTGTATCTGTGTCTCACTTTGTGTATAAGTGGCTGCATGGGTTGGTGAGTAGCTACATGAGTGTGTATATGGGTTATTAGTTGTTTTTTTGAGTATCAGTATCAGTGTCTGTATGGTTCGGTGGGGGATATTACTTAGAGCACAGATGCATGAATGAGTGACTCACTATTTGTATGTATTTTGAAGACAGCATGTGTGCAAGACTGTATGGGTGGATGATTGTGTGTATGGGTGGGTTAGTGAGTATGTGTTTTTATAATTGATTGTTTAAGAGAGTAAATATGTTTCTGTTTCTGTAGAAGTATGTGTAGTGGTGTGTATATAGCAGTATAATCAAGTAAATGTTTTTTTGATAGTTTATTTGCATGTGTGAATTTGTGTGTGAGTAACTATATGGATGAGTATTAGTGTGTAACAGGATGTATAGGTGTATGAGTACATATGATGAGTAAGTACATGCATGAGTGACTATATAGAACTGTTGGTGAATGAGTGGATGTGTATGTAGATGTTGTAATTACCTAATAAGTTGTTGTCATTGGTATTGGTTTCTCCTTTTTTAAGAAAATGTTAGTTTCTATTTTTGAATGTGTGTGTCAAAGGTTATTTTATGCTGATAGGAGGTCTGCCACTTTGTCACAAGGATGTTGTCATCAGTGATGTCATTTGAGATGTCATCAGTGATGTCATGAGTGATGTCACTGACCATGTCATGAGTGATGTAATATGTGACGTCATCAGCAGTGCATTGCATGCGCAGGTTATAGTGAGTCCAACTAACTATAACGTGGGAATTTCAATGGTTTTATGCGAGTAAAATTTCCACCTAACTATAACTGGTGTGAAACCTATGTTTTTTTCAGTGAATATATTATATATATATATATATATATATATATATATATATATATATATATATATATATATATATATATATATATATAATATATATATATATATATATATGCTGCAGCAGAGTGGAACAATATATATATATATATATATATATGTATATATATATATATATATATATATATATATATATATATATATATATATATATATATATATATATCAAGCCACTTGCAGAACCAATTTTTTGAGAGAGCCAAGCGGAGACAAAATCGTTTGCAGCAGTTTTATTCAAAAGTGACAGCGTGACAACACCGGAGATTGGGCAGGCAAAAGCATCCAAGATTGAAAGCCAGACGCGTTTCAGGTCATAAGTCCTTTCCTCAGTGGCTTATCTGGAAGGCAGTGGGAAAACGATTGAGAGCACTTCCTGTTCTTAAAACACCTCCCCGCCCGGTTGGGCGTGGCCTCATGGCCTCCTGGGAGACGTAGTCCGTGCATAGTTTCACCCCAGTGGGTTCGAGTTCTCAGAGCCAAAGTGTCCTTTATAAATGGCAGCCTAGCTTCAAAGTCCGTGTCATGTGTTATTGCCATCCCTGTGCTGTGGGCGCACATCTTACTGCATGGTGCGCGCTCATCTCCATCCGTATCAAAGCAGCATCATGTAGCGCCGCCACGGACCCGCCTATGTAACGGCAGTTGGCTCCATCCACGACCTTGGCAGGCCGTTAAAACATCAAGCCACTTGCAGAACCAATTTTTTGAGCGAGCCAAGCGGAGACAAAATCGTTTGCAGCAGTTTTATTCAAAAGTGACAGCGTGACAACACCGGAGATTGGGCAGGCAAAAGCATCCAAGATTGAAAGCCAGACGCGTTTCAGGTCATAAGTCCTTTCCTCAGTGGCTTATCTGGAAGGCAGTGGGAAAACGATTGAGAGCACTTCCTGTTCTTAAAACACCTCCCCGCCCGGTTGGGCGTGGCCTCATGGCCTCCTGGGAGACGTAGTCCGTGCATAGTTTCACCCCAGTGGGTTCGAGTTCTCAGAGCCAAAGTGTCCTTTATAAATGGCAGCCTAGCTTCAAAGTCCGTGTCATGTGTTATTGCCATCCCTGTGCTGTGGGCGCACATCTTACTGCATAGTGCGCGCTCATCTCCATCCGTATCAAAGCAGCATCATGTAGCGCCGCCACGGACCCGCCTATGTAACGGCAGTTGGCTCCATCCACGACCTTGGCAGGCCGTTAAAACATCAAGCCACTTGCAGAACCAATTTTTTGAGAGAGCCAAGCGGAGACAAAATCGTTTGCAGCAGTTTTATTCAAAAGTGACAGCGTGACAACACCGGAGATTGGGCAGGCAAAAGCATCCAAGATTGAAAGCCAGACGCGTTTCAGGTCATAAGTCCTTTCCTCAGTGGCTTATCTGGAAGGCAGTGGGAAAACGATTGAGAGCACTTCCTGTTCTTAAAACACCTCCCCGCCCGGTTGGGCGTGGCCTCATGGCCTCCTGGGAGACGTAGTCCGTGCATAGTTTCACCCCAGTGGGTTCGAGTTCTCAGAGCCAAAGTGTCCTTTATAAATGGCAGCCTAGCTTCAAAGTCCGTGTCATGTGTTATTGCCATCCCTGTGCTGTGGGCGCACATCTTACTGCATGGTGCGCGCTCATCTCCATCCGTATCAAAGCAGCATCATGTAGCGCCGCCACGGACCCGCCTATGTAACGGCAGTTGGCTCCATCCACGACCTTGGCAGGCGGTTAAAACATCAAGCCACTTGCAGAACCAATTTTTTGAGCGAGCCAAGCGGAGACAAAATCGTTTGCAGCAGTTTTATTCAAAAGTGACAGCGTGACAACACCGGAGATTGGGCAGGCAAAAGCATCCAAGATTGAAAGCCAGACGCGTTTCAGGTCATAAGTCCTTTCCTCAGTGGCTTATCTGGAAGGCAGTGGGAAAACGATTGAGAGCACTTCCTGTTCTTAAAACACCTCCCCGCCCGGTTGGGCGTGGCCTCATGGCCTCCTGGGAGACGTAGTCCGTGCATAGTTTCACCCCAGTGGGTTCGAGTTCTCAGAACCAAAGTGTCCTTTATAAATGGCAGCCTAGCTTCAAAGTCCGTGTCATGTGTTATTGCCATCCCTGTGCTGTGGGCGCACATCTTACTGCATGGTGTGCGCTCATCTCCATCCGTATCAAAGCAGCATCATGTAGCGCCGCCACGGACCCGCCTATGTAACGGCAGTTGGCTCCATCCACGACCTTGGCAGGCCGTTAAAACATCAAGCCACTTGCAGAACCAATTTTTTGAGAGAGCCAAGCGGAGACAAAATCGTTTGCAGCAGTTTTATTCAAAAGTGACAGCGTGACAACACCGGAGATTGGGCAGGCAAAAGCATCCAAGATTGAAAGCCAGACGCGTTTCAGGTCATAAGTCCTTTCCTCAGTGGCTCATCTGGAAGGCAGTGGGAAAACGATTGAGAGCACTTCCTGTTCTTAAAACACCTCCCCGCCCGGTTGGGCGTGGCCTCATGGCCTCCTGGGAGACGTAGTCCGTGCATAGTTTCACCCCAGTGGGTTCGAGTTCTCAGAGCCAAAGTGTCCTTTATAAATGGCAGCCTAGCTTCAAAGTCCGTGTCATGTGTTATTGCCATCCCTGTGCTGTGGGCGCACATCTTACTGCATGGTGCGCGCTCATCTCCATCCGTATCAAAGCAGCATCATGTAGCGCCGCCACGGACCCGCCTATGTAACGGCAGTTGGCTCCATCCATGACCTTGGCAGGCCGTTAAAACATCAAGCCACTTGCAGAACCAATTTTTTGAGAGAGCCAAGCGGAGACAAAATCGTTTGCAGCAGTTTTATTCAAAAGTGACAGCGTGACAACACCGGAGATTGGGCAGGCAAAAGCATCCAAGATTGAAAGCCAGACGCGTTTCAGGTCATAAGTCCTTTCCTCAGTGGCTTATCTGGAAGGCAGTGGGAAAACGATTGAGAGCACTTCCTGTTCTTAAAACACCTCCCCGCCCGGTTGGGCGTGGCCTCATGGCCTCCTGGGAGACGTAGTCCGTGCACTGCCTGCCAAGGTCGTGGATGGAGCCAACTGCCGTTACATAGGCGGGTCCGTGGCGGCGCTACATGATGCTGCTTTGATACGGATGGAGATGAGCGCGCACCATGCAGTAAGATGTGCGCCCACAGCACAGGGATGGCAATAACACATGACACGGACTTTGAAGCTAGGCTGCCATTTATAAAGGACACTTTGGCTCTGAGAACTCGAACCCACTGGGGTGAAACTATGCACGGACTACGTCTCCCAGGAGGCCATGAGGCCACGCCCAACCGGGCGGGGAGGTGTTTTAAGAACAGGAAGTGCTCTCAATCGTTTTCCCACTGCCTTCCAGATAAGCCACTGAGGAAAGGACTTATGACCTGAAACGCGTCTGGCTTTCAATCTTGGATGCGTTTGCCTGCCCAATCTCCGGTGTTGTCACGCTGTCACTTTTGAATAAAACTGCTGCAAACGATTTTGTCTCCGCTTGGCTCTCTCAAAAAATTGGTTCTGCAAGTGGCTTGATATATATATATATATATATATATATATATATATATATATATATATTATATATATATATATATTGTTCCGCTCTGCTGCAGCATGCATTCAGCTGATCTCCTGCGCTGATTGAAAGAAACAGATCCATTATTGAACGAGGGTATGCCTTTCAGTTCCCCTTTGCAGGATGACTTGATCTTTGTCCCAAGACCAGTTATATATTTAAAATCAAGGAAAGCATCAGGATACTGGGAGAGTCCTCTGAGAACCTGGACTGTCTGGTAAAATTCAGAATGTCTGGTCACCCTATCCTAAAACCAAACCATTACAATGGTAAGTAAATTGACGTAACTCCTGTCTCTGCACAACAACTTAGTAAATAAACCCCTCAGTGACAAATAGTTCTGGACGATGGTCGCTGGCTCCAATACTGTGATGTAATCCAAAAGCTGGTGTTTGTTCAGGGCCCACTTGAATCCAAAGGAGTTTTTGTCAATGAAACAGAGTAGAAACTGTTTTATATAGTCATATGGATGAGGAGGATGTTTTCTCCATGCTTTAGCTGCTGGGGTACATCCCCCTTTTAGAAGCAGGCACTGGTGAACTTTGTGATCAAGGGCATGATGATAATGTGGAACAGTGTAATGACATCAATTGCTTATTTTAGTATGTAAGAACATGTTTTGACTGTCACAATTAGAAATATTTTGTAAAGTAACATACTCGATCTGGTGCAATATATTTCTTTTATGTGCTCCTGAAACGCTACCATTGGGTTACATAATAGATCGACTTATTAGTATATCCATTAAACACCTATGGTCAGGGCAAAACTCTGTCTAAAAGCTCTCAAATAAATCCAAAGTATTTAGGTGTTCTGTAGAAGGACCAGTTTTCCAGTAACAGTCCTCTGTTGTAGGGGATATTCATCAAATTGGACAGACCATCAGCAACATGCCTAACCATCTGGAACAATTTCCAAGGCTGACGGAGAAACGGTCCCTTGATTTGGAGAACTCTGAAAAATATCCATAGGACACAATGAAGTTACACCATAATGTCGGGGGAGGATGATGCAAGGCACAATGACCTGGCTATGCAGATAATACAGGCCCTGTCATACAGGGACCTATCTCAAGCTGTATGGCTTAGCCATGTGTGTGGCAGTACACTGGGAATCAACAGCAATCTGCAGGACTCACCTCACCCACAAACACTAACAGCAACTCACCTACACTCCCATAAATCCACTCGCTCCTACTTGACCATCAGATCCTCAACCCTATGTAGGTCCTATATTGAGTAGTGGGGCATGCGGATGACGCCTGTGGGTACTGTTAGCAACAAGCACTCTCATGAACTGTTCACTTACAGCTCACTGACCCATTCTCACACAACACCTTAGCTTTTTTATTAACCCATCCCACCAGTGAAGATGAATAGAAAGTAAATTAAAATGCTCACACACTCAGGGCTTGATTCACAAAAGTAAACTTACAAAGTTATGTAAGTTTACAATTGTTTGCTATTCACAAAGGGTTATGTAAGGAGTAGCTTTACAAGTGTGGAGTCTATCCACAAATATTTATGAGCAGAGACTCTGCACTGGTAAAGATACTACTAGTGAATCCCCTCATGAATAACAAA
Organism: Lissotriton helveticus; assembly: GCF_964261635.1. NCBI lineage: Eukaryota > Metazoa > Chordata > Amphibia > Caudata > Salamandridae > Lissotriton > Lissotriton helveticus. The sequence goes on from NC_136073.1 coordinate 407,028,973, forward strand.
CAATCATAAACTTACACAAAAGTGTAAGTTTACTTTTTTTAATCAGAGAATTGAAACAATATATCCAAATAACTCTGGAAATAAATTCTTTATCTACTTGTTTTAGCGATAAATGGAGGAATTAAATATGTTCCTCAAATGTCTTTGAGAGAGCACATAAAAACAGCTCCATAGTTAAGGGAGTTACTGTCTACTTGTAGTAAAATAGTAAATGAAAACTAATGCTTGGTAGGTCAGGCAATAAACCTCTATACAGCATTCATTGGGAAACATACAAAATATGCAATTGTTCAACAAATGTAGTTAAATCAAAGTTCAAAAGTACAAATTATAAAAGATAAATGCCAAAGAAAAAGTGCAGAGTTCAACAGAAAGTTCAATCCAGATGGTTTGTAAGAGATACTCTTCTGAGGTGAGGGACAACATTCCTATTCATCTAGGCGTTAGAACCACCTCAGGCTCTTCCTCGGGCGAGATTCAGGACCCATTAGAGTAGGTTTACGGACAGATGGGGAAGACATACTAAGGGGCGTAAAAACAGCAGATAGGGAGGGGTGGGTGTCAGACCAAGTGGAAATAGTGTAATCCAGGAGGACAGAAGGCAGGAAAACTCTCAGTGCTGGCCAATGTGCTGCTCTTGGTGTGCCTTTACATATGTTACACCTCTTGAGGGCTCTGAGAGCAGCCTCTGAAATGGTTTCAGGGGTTTGAAGAAGTGCATTAAAAGAGGAATCAGGGGTGCGAGAAGCCAATCTTATCCTTCCCCACGATTTTGAGGGCACACAGTTGCCAGAGGAGGGATAACATAGGATGCAGCAGGATCCCTTGTCTTTGTGGGGGTCTTTTGAGTGGTTGTTTCGGGCCTGATCACAGAGTGGTCTGCTCCTGGGACACCACAGATGCACTTGGTCTTGGCCAGGAGGACCCCCATTATTTGCCTACTACTGGCATGTGGTGACTCTCTGGATGGGGTACCGTCCATGCTGCTGGATACTCTCTTCTCCCCTTTCATGGGGGTATCCTCATCATGTTCCTGCCTAGTTGATGAGGTCCTTTATCTCCTGCATTGTTTGTGCTGCTGTTCCCTGTGATGGATTTGATAGCCTAGTGAAAAATAAGGTAAGAAAATCTCATGAATGCATAAGTCCACTACTTCAAATATGTTGAAATGCATTTTTCAATATTCTATTGTTAAACATGGCAAAGAGTGACATTGCCATGCAAGGATTCACATATGACACTTTCACCAGTGGGCTATTATGCTGAGCAAAGGTGCAGCCAAAATGCATATTAATTCCAATTAAAATATTATAGTTTGTCTATAACATTCTATAACTAAATGTTACCGTAGCCCATGGAATACCATGCAGCACTTATATTCATGTTTGATGGCAAAATGAAACATATGTATGATTTGAGGGTCAAGAAATAATGAGCTTTTATCTGGACATGTATTTTGGATACTTTTAAGTGTAAGTTGTATGTACATTAATGGACAATGAGTATTGCATGTGTATGAGTTTGTCAAAAAGGCAAAGACATATATTTCATGATGTAGAGGTGTGTGTCACTTATGGCTTGAGCTAGATTAGAGCCAGAGGCATGGCTCAGCATGAGGTCCTCTTGGACCTTTGAGCCCAAAATGAACCGAGTTTTAATATGGCTTCTGCCTGCAACCCATGCACCACCATTATGCAACAAGTATTAAAGACAAAGCATAATCCTTTGATACTGAAACGAGAGAAAGAGATAGCTATCTAGTGGGTGAATTGCATAATATGAAACCACTAGGACCAATCCTGGCTTCACTCCTTAACCTAATAGTGTGATCCTAGGCAATTATTTTATGATACAGGGCCTACTTTTTCTTTGTTATCAGATATGAGAAAAATGCCCAATACATGAGATCAGGCTGTACGCTGTACAACAAATAATCATGCTTCTGCTCGTTACAGGAATACCTTTTTCTGTTTTAAAGAGTTTAAAATATTCTCACATGATGTTTGTTGCATGATTTAAATGAGAACTATTTCAGAGTTTGTCTCATGCAACGGCTCCTAGTACCCAGCCTGCCAATTATCTCAGCACTGGCTTGGCTCCACCTGTTAAATTGTTGGTTCGCCTACCTCTATCACATTGTCTATGATGTGTGTGACCTGATAGAATTATCCTAGATTATTACGTGTTATATCCTTGTAACATCATTAAGTCATTTATTCTAATAGGTAGGGCCATATGACATTGGTGACTGAGATATTTTAGAGAAGCCCCAGATTATGTTTTTGGTACATATACTTATGTGCCAACATACTATGCAATAGATATGTAAACAATAAGACATTTAATTTGTAATACAATGATCAACTATTTAATTAATAACATTGTTCAACTAAACATTACATAGTATAAAACAGACATCATGGACATAACAAGACAAATGAAACATGAGACACCACATTATAAAACTTTTAATCCTTGGAAACAATAGTATTTTTTTTGTGGTTAAAGAGTGTTGCTGCTCCTGAGACTCCAGCTGAGCAAGGAGGTCTGCCTAAGTTTCTTTTCATGACCCTCCTGTAAAGTGGGGAAAATCTGGGATACCTCATATGCTGGTAGAATATTCCAGTACATCCTTTGCCTTCAACTTTGACCAGCACCGGATGTTCTCCCAGCACTTGCAGCCTTTGTTGTTCTTCAGGTGTAAACGCTCACTGCAAAGCAGCCTGTGGTGATGTTCAGTGAGAACCCATTCTAAGCTGCAAAATCCATTAGGGTAACAGGTACTCCATAGAACTGAAGATATTTCAGGAGAAACCCCTTTTAGCAAACTCCAATTACTCATAGGAGAAATTGGGCTCCCTCTCCTCTCTACCCTTAGCCATTTGGGGCATAATGGAAAATGATTGTGGGACATTCTTGAATGGCTGAGAAATGTCCTACCTCCCATTTGTGTATTCAATATCAGCAAACCCTGACCACTATTCTGTGCCCTCCCTCAAAAATCTGGATTTGTCCAAAAGTCAGAGATGATGCCTATATATATATATATATATATACTGTGCCACCTGGCGATGCAGTGCTACACGCATCAGGCAATAATAATCTTGTACACTAAATTTGTTGTCTACTGGAAGACATATGTTTTTTGATTTGAGGATACGAAAGGTACAATCAGTGACAGGTCCCATATGTGTGTGTCTGGTTACAACTGTGTTGCTACTGTGTGGTTAGACATTGGATGGGGGTATGGAGATGGGGAGAGAGGGCATATTTGCATCATTTATACAAAGACGTGATATTTGTTATAATTTTGTTCCCTTGAAATGTAGCAGGTGTTATAAATATTCATACATTCAATTTTAGCCTTATGGGTATACATTGTGATGGCACTAAGTTATGAGTGACTATGGTTGTGATGATATTCCCTAAATAATAATGCAATTCAGTATGAATTAATTAAATGCGCCAGGTAGCCACATATCACTGAAATCCCCAGTAGTCAATGAGGTGTAAGAGCAGATTGTCAGAAAATGTAGCTGTCATGTGTGCACCCAGGACAGGTAAAGTGCACATCTGTGAAACAGCCTCTGGCATAGTAGGCAAGGTGACACTGACGAAGTGCCGGCAGCATCTGTTGTGGAAATGATGCTGCCTGTGGAGGGGGCGCCTGAAGTGTTACCTGGATTCAGTGAATATCATCGAATACTCAAGGAAGTGAACAATAGCAAAGAATGTCTTTGTTGTTTGCTGCCTTTCCAATAGTGGCTGAGGAATGGGGTTGGTCTGGTGGGTCTGGCTGTTGATGTTTCTCAGCACCACTTGCATGCACAATTGATTGCTTGTCTGAGAGATATTCATCCTACCTCTAATGACACTTTGAAAAGATCCTGTGTCCTGGAATTGGAGTGCAGCTAAAGCTTTCACATGTGCAACGATGGGCCGGGAGAGCTTTGTAGGTGAAGTATGTTCCATACTCAAGTCTGCCATCATCAAAGGATCACATCTGATGTAAAATGATGTCTGGTAATTACTGATTACGAGTCATACCAAAGCGGTTCATCATCTGCCTGTATATTGTCTCTCTCCTCCTTGACTGGAGTAGTTCTGTGCCTGTTTGCTCAGTAGTACTACTGAAGTAGATGTGGGTGTAACTGTGGAGAGTAGCAATTTGCTTACTCGTATGTGGGTGTGTTTTGTATTAGCATGTGCCTCCTTGTTGTCCCTCTAGGGGCCTATTCACCAAGGCATCTTGGGGTATGTAAAGCAGTACTCCTTCATTACTCTTACTTGCTATTTGCAAAATGTCAGTTGGAGATATTGCTGTGAAACGGCATAAAAGAGCGATTTTTGTGAATGTAATTTGAGCTTTTAGTTTCTCTTGCCTGGCTTCTTACTTTGTTCATAAATTTGACTCGAAACCAATGAGGAAAAATGTGAGAAATTATTTTCTTCTGGTGTATATATTTTTTTTAATTAACTTAAACTCATATATTTTAATATAAATTAACATTAACCTTTTAAAGTATGCATAGCTTCAAACGGCATTGAAGATGAACACTAGTGGCGACTGGCGATCTCCAAAAGTGGTCACTTATATTGTCGGTCTTAGCTCTACCTAACAAAATATAAGGTGTACAGACCATACACCTGCCTTGAATGTCAATCAATCAATCAATCAATCAATCAGGTGGCTTGTAAAGCACAAATACTCACCCGTAAGGGTCTCAAGGCGCGGGAGTTCAGCTGCTGGTCCATAGAAGGTGCTAGGTTTCAGTCGAAGAGCCAGTTTTTGAGGTCCTTCCTGAATTGAGGCAGTGACGGTGATTGCCTGAGGTGGAGAGGGAGGGTGTTCCAGGTCTTTGCTGCAAGGTAGGAAAAGGATCTTCGTCCGGCTGTGGTCTTACGGACACGTGGGACGGGAAGGTCAAAAAACATGAATGAATTGAAAAAAGGGAAATAGTTTACTAAAGTAAAAATTGACATTCAGATGCATGTGTATTGCACAGAGCTAAACCTTTCGCATCTGTGCATTTTAAATAATATAAAGGCTGACCTACTAAACCAGTATCGGTATTTTTTGCATTATTTCCTTTAGTTTCTTTCTAATTATCAACTCAGATTGCTGAAATATATTTTGCCTGCATAGTGTTTTAGCCAATCTGACTGACTGGCTGCAACACTGCCAAGCAGAATGATCCCTGATTTCAGAGGCTGCCTTCTTACATGCAGGGCAAGCAGACAAATGGGAAAACTCACCCAATGCCTTGACTGGCTGATGGCGCAGCATGGCACCCCCAAATAGGAAAAGGTGTTAGTGGGCTGGTAGAATGTGGAAAGAGGAAAGGCAAAACCCTGGAATGTGTCCCTCACACAAAGTCTGAATGGGAAGCTTACACTATTTCCTCATTTTGGTGATTATAAATGAAGCAATATGAATGGAATCCAACTTACATGTGAATATTCAAAAAAGCAATATCTGCACTGCTGATCTGTCCATTTATTTCTAAACTCTTTCACATTTTCCTTTAAACCATTCATCAGTAGGCTACTTTAGGTCACTATGTTGTAAAGGAAAAGTACATAGGTGTAGTGTGTTGTTGTTACTTCATCCTTGCGCTGTAACCCACCGCGAGGATACTCCATGTTATTGCTGTATTGTATTTGTTCAAACAAGGTTTCATGATCGGACGCTGCTCGATGGTTCCAGGGTTCCGACAACGTTAGTCAGTTGTCTAGAGTCCTGGTCCGCAGCGGGAGCGTCTGGTTGTGGGTGCTGACTTAAATTGAAATAAACTTCAAGCTTATCACCTAAAGAAGTCTATCGACCTCTTCACTACATTTGGCAAAGAGCGGACTAAGAATCCACCTAAAAGCACCCACCAGCCAAGTTTTTCTTACTTCGGTACCTCCTCGTTTGCATTCGCTCCTGCCTTGCTGACTCTATCCTGCCCTGCTGTGTTCCACTCGTTGATCAAAGTCCCTGGTTTAGCGTCTCCTCCCTTTTCTCGGCATTTCCTGTTTGATTCAGCTTTCTGCCAGCTCCTGGATGACGTCCGCTGTCCTTTGATTGGTTCCTTAGCAACAGGACCACACGTCACTCGCAAGCCTTGGAACTTTTGGGGAACGTCTATTCAGCGTCTTCACGCAAGCGTCAAGTGGCCATTTCAACCATTCCTGGTTATCTGGCAACGCGTGGAGACACTTTGTCGACGCTTCACTTCAGGTTTACCAGCGCTGGAAGACAAGCATTTTCACGCGTCTTCGTTTCATTTCAGCTTCACGAAGGTAGGATCTTGCCTGCACTTTTCTACGGTGACAGGCACACCTTTTCTATCATTTTTTTAAGGAATTTTCAACCATTCCACTTTATTCTGTTTGTGCAATTTAACGGTGACAGGCACACCTTTCATTTTATTAAGCCTGCATATTTTACCTTTTAGGCTCTTCATTATTTGACAGTATGGACTCATTCTTTTACTTCATTTTACAATTCAATGTGTTGGCATTTATACAAAAAAAAATTATATGCACTTTTGCAGTAATTTTTCTTAACGTCAACAATTGTACAATACATTTTACTTGCATTTATGGCATCTTCACAACGGTTTGCGCAACCTCCTCCCTTTCTACAGCATCCTGGAAAACCAAGCATCCCATGGCATCAGTGGGTAAAGGCATTTGAGAATCATATTTTCGCTATTGATGCTGTCAAGTTTTCTCTGGAACGAAAAGTTACAATTTTGTATGGTTGCCTAGGTATTGCAGCACAACATGTGTTTGAAAACTTACCTAAATTTCCAACTCCGGCTGGAGAGGCTGGTGATGCAGATCATTGGAATTCTTATAAGGAGGCATTATCTCGGCTTGCACAGCATTATGACGAAGAGTCAAATATAATGCTAGAAAGGCACAATTTCTTTAGGAAAAAACATCGTGATGATGAGACAGTAGAAGAATATATTGCACAATTGAGAGTTTTTGTCTTCAACCTGTGAATTTGAAGCAAATTCAGACATTTAAATTCGGGATCAATTTGTTTTTGCTTGCCACTCAAAGAAAATTCAAGAACGCTTACTTAGTTGTAAGAAACCTACACTCCAAGAGACTATTGATATCGCCAAGAGCATCGAGAGGTCTATCACTACTTCCAAAGTTCTTCAAAACGATCAACCTCACAATTATCTTAAAATTCCGTTACAAGATGTTACTAATTCAGTCAATGCTGTTAGCGCTAACAAACCTTTTAAACAAGTCTTTAAAAAAACTAATACTGTTTGTTACAGATGCGGATCTAAATCACACCTGGGAAATAACCCCAAGTGTTCTGCCATTGGAAAGAGATGTGTGCTATGTAAGAAAATAGGGCATTTTCAAGGTTCATGTAGATCTGTTAAAAGTACTACCAGAATCAACAGTATTGAATATTCTGAAGCTGTTGATGATTGTATGGGTCATTTCCAGGATATGGTGGAGTCAATTGAATGTAACTCTACTTTTACTCCGCATTTGGTCAAAGGTCCTTTAGGTACTGCACTCTTTGGTGTCATTGAGATCCCTATTATGGCTGATTCTGGATCTCCAATAACTATTTTATCAGATGTCATGTTTTTTGAAAAGTGGCATGGATCAATATCTTTATTTCAAACTGACGTCAACCCGAATGCTTTTGGCGAGGTTGATATTGACATGCTGGGTTATTTTAATTCTAGGTTAGAATGTTTAGAAAGCCTATTGTTACAAAGGTTTATATTGCTGTCAAAGGACGCAACATCATTGGGTGGCAAGACCTTGCAAAAATCGGTCTATATTTGATTCCAGGTACCGGAAATCCAATCGCTGTTGGTGAACCTCCTCAAGGTTATACTCCTGCTGGTCCTAGAAATGTTCCACAATCTAGATCTGACTGTTTCTGTCTCCCTTATCACACGTCTGACATCAAAAAATATTTGGATACAGTTCCCAAATTGTTTTCAAATAAGTTGGGAACTGTCAAAGGGTTTCACACCAAATCAGACTCAAGCCACAAGCTCAACCTATTGTTCATAAGGTGCGTCCTTTGCCCCTTAGTGCGAAGGATGAACTCAAATCAGTTCTCAAATCTTTGTGTGACGATTGTGTTATTGCCCCTTCTGACTCTTCAGAGTGGGTTTCTCCCATTGTATTGTCTGAAAAAAATCTGGTGAGGTCAGGTTATGTGCGGACTTGCACACATTAAATAAGAACATTTTGATTGACTGTCACCCCCTCCCCAAAATTCACAAACTTCTTGCCAACTTGGGGGGAGCAAAATATTTTTCAATCATTGACCTACGTTCAGCCTACCACCAGGTAACTTTAACCAAAGATTCACCAGAGTTCACCACGTTCATTACACCCTTTTGGGTGTACAAGTACCTCAAACTTCCCTTTGGCCTGGCCTCCGCGGCCAGTATTTTTCAGAAGATCATGGATAATATTTTTCAGAACATGCCCGGAGTCCAGGCCTACCAAGATGACATTTTGGTCTTTTCTGACAAATGGGAATCACATTCATCAAATCTATCTTCAGTTTTAGCTAAATTAGATGAGGCAGGCATGACAATCAGAGCTGACAAGTGTAAATTTGGCACTCAGTCATTGGATTATTTGGATCATACTTTGTACCCAGAAGGTATCAAACCCAAAGTATCCCTTATTAAAGCCATCAGTCATGCCACCCCGCCCAAAGACAAAGATTCACTTCGATCGTTCTTGGGCCTAGCAGAATACTATGCTTGTTTTGTCAAAGGACATGCTTAAACAGTGGAGCCACTGGGTGCTCTTCTACATAAGGGCTCCGAATTTGACTGGTCAGGAGAAATTGCTTCTTCATTTGATCAAGTCAAAAAGCTCATTATTGAAGCACCTGCTCTACATGCCTTTTATGACTCCTCTAGGTGTTTTATAATGGTGTATGCCAGTCTTACAGGGTTGGGGCTGTCTTGGGCCAATGGGTACCAGGAAAGGAGCACACCATAGGTTTTTCTTCAAGAATGCTCAAACCTTCCAAAACACATTATAGCAACATTGAGCGCGAGTTCCTTGCCTGCATATGGGCTATTGATAAATTAAAAAATTATATTTGGGGACGTGAGTTTGATTTATTCACAGATCATAAACCTCTCACGCAGCTGCTTAATGATGACGGGCTTGGTAAAGCCTCAGACAGGCTTGTCAGACTCCTGTCTAAGTTACACAAATTTCATTTTTCCATAAAACACATTTCACGGGGAAAACATTTCCGGGCCAATTGTCTTTCGCGCATGGCGTTTCAGGATCCCTCTGAAGTTGAGGATGTTGAAGACATTGAATGTGTGGTCGATGCCCTTGATGCCACTAAATTATGCCCTTCAATTCTGAACAGTCCTGGTTCGAAGCACATAATAAGGATGAAAGTTTAAAACTAGTAACTGAATATATTGTCTAATGAGTTGAAAGCATTCGCCATGGTTACATCAGAATTATCCTTGGTCAATGGCTTAGTAATGAGTCATGATTCTTTTGTACCTCCCTCCAGTCTCAGAAACAACATTATTCAATTTGCACACCAAGGTCATCTTGGAATTTCAAAGACTTCTCAGCTCATTAAGTCTCACTATTGGTGGCCATCTCTTGAATCTCAGGTCAAGTTCCACATTGACTCGTGTCCTGATAGTCTTTTATCTGATAAAAAATGGAAAGTTATGAACACACCTTTACATCCTGTTCCTTTTCCCAATAAACCTTGGGGAAAAGTTGGGTTAGACTTCTCTGGACCTTATGATGTTCTTTCTCATGACCTAAAACATCTCATTTTACTAATTGACTATCACTCCAAATGGGTTTACCACATGTTTTGTGATTTGGCTAATTCCACTAATGCTGTTAAGTTTTAAAAATATATATTTTTGGTAGAAGGTTCATCTTCTGTCGTTACAGACAATGGCACCCATTTCATCTCTGAAAAGTTTAGTTAATTTCAGGCTGAACTTGATGTCAAACATTATAAAGTTGCTCTATATTCACCGACCTCGAATGGTTTGGTGGAAACAGCAAACAGGTTGGTTAAAGATGCCATTCAAGCAGCCATTTCTTCTCATCAAGATGTACAAGATTTTCTTGAAGCTAAGTTGTGGTCTTATAACATTTCTCCTCATTGTACCACAGGTGTTTCTCCATTTTCCCTCTTAAGAAACAGGACTGTTCACACCAGTTTGTGTCACAATTGGTTACTTCATAAGAATAACAAGAGCAGTATTGACAATCAAGAATTGGCATCTTACGTTTTGCAAAAACAACATCTTATGAAGTCCGTGCATGATTCTGCAAAAACTTTGATTTACTCGAATTGAAAGTTAGTGATTGGGTTCTCATTAAAAATCCCCAAAAAGTTACTAAGGTTTTGTCGGAACTTTCCCCTCCGGTACATTCAGGTGTCAGCAGAGGTTCAGCCTTACTTGGTGTTAAAGGATGGTGGAACAAAAGATATCTTGTACATCTTTCTGCTTCACAGGCCCGCTCTTTACTCAATTTGACCAAAAAGGAGTTTGAACATTGTGACTGGTCTTTTTGGTTAAAAACCACAACATCCAGTGTTGGAAATTCTTCCACATCCTGCTTTCCAGTTACACATTCCAACTCATCTAGTCCATCCACTTCTACCACTGATGTCATAAATGCTGACACCTATTCCTTACCACCGGAATTAGGAGTTTGTTGCAGAAAATTACCTTCCAAATTGAATGATTATGTGTTATCATGATCTGCTATTTCATTTATTGGTATTGTTTTTTTACTTGTTTTACTTTCTAAATATTTATTCGTGTTATACTTCAAATTGTTTATTTCTTTAAGTTTTTTCTTTTCTTACTTGTAAAGGGGGAGAAGTTGTAGTGTGTTGTTATTACTTCATCCTCGCGCTGTAACCCAGCACGAGGATACTTCATGTTATTACTGTATTGTATTTGTTCAAACAAGATTCCATGATCGGACGCTGCTCGATGGTTCCAGGGTTCTGACAACGTTAGTCAGTTGTCTGGAGTCCTGGTGCGCGATGGGAGCGTCTGGTTGTGGGTGCTGACTTAAATTGAAATAAACTTCAAGCTTATCGCCTAAAGAAGTCTCCCGACCTCTTCACTACAATGGGTGACGGTCTTCCTTGATTCTGGGTAGGATCTATTTGAAGGTCTTCTGGAGGATGTGTAGGGTGTTGTAGCAGGTGGAGGCGATGGCGTTGACCTGTCAGGTCACGGAGAGGGAGGAGTCGAATTCGATGCCGAGGTTCTGGGGCGTGGTCCGTCTGGGTCGAAGGCTGCCGAGGGTGGTAGGGCACCAGGTGTTGTCCCATGCAGAGGGGAAGGGTCCGAGGATGAGGACCTCTGTCTTCTCTGAGTTGAGCTTCAAGCAGCTGCTGCTCATCCAGGATGCTACATCCTCAATTCCTTCCTGGACGTTGAGTCTGGTGGTGATGGGGTCCGTGGTGAGGGAGAGGATGAACTGGGTGTCGTCGGAGTAGGATACTATGCTGAGTCCGTGATGTCTGACAGTGGCGGTGAAGGCGGCCATGTAAATTTTGAAGAGCATGGTGCTACGCGATGATCCTTGGTGTACTCCACAGTTGATCTCTGTGGGTACAGAGAGGAAAGGTGGAAGTCTGATTCTTTGGGTTCTGCAGGTGAGGAAGGAGCGGAGCCAGTCGAGGGTGGTTCCCTGTATGCCGGCTTTGTGGAGTATGGTGGTTAGTGTGTTGTGGGAGACGGTGTCGAAGGCTTCAGAGAGGCCGAGTAGGATCAGGGCCGCGGTGTGTCTTTGGTCAAGGAGGGTGCCGAGGTCATCTGTAGCAGCGAGTAGAGCGGTCTCAGTGCTGTGGTTGCTGCAGAATCAAGATTGGGAGGGGTCGAGGATGGAGTTCTCTATGATGAACTTCATTAGTTTGGCGTTGACGGTCTTCACTGTGACTTTTGCCATGAAGGAGAGGAGGGAGATGAGTTGTTAGTACTTGAGGTCTGTGGGATCTGCTGAGGGCTTCTTGAGTAGGGGCCTGACTTCTGCCCGTTTCCAGTCATCGGGGAAAGTGCAGTTTTTTAAGGTTGCATTGATGGTGCATAGTAGTGCTGGTGCGATGGCGGCGGCGGCTCTGTGGAAGATGTGCAGGAAGCAGGGGTCCGTGGGGGCCCCTGAGTGGATGCCTTTCATGGTTGATGCATTGTTTTCGGTGCTGACTGAGGTCCAGGAGGAGATGGAGGGCTGGCTGGCATTGCTGGAGGAGGGAGTGGTTTCGGAGTCAGGTGGCTGGTTGTTGAAGTTGTCGTAGAGGCCCTTGATTTTCAGGTGGAAGTGAGAGCCAAGCTTGTTGCAGAGGTCCTGGGAGGGGGTGATATCCATGGTTTTGCTGGGGGGCTTGGTGAATTCTTGGAGTTGCCGTGGATCTTGTTCTGGATGAAGGTCCTTTTGGTGGATCTGATGCGTTGGTGATATTCTGTCATGGTGTTCTTGTAGGTGGTATGGTCTTCCGAGGATTTGCTCTTTCTCCAGTTCTTCTCGAGACATCTGCAGGTGCATCTGGATTCTTGGAGGTCGGTGGTGAACCAGATGGCCTTTCTGGGGCGCTGTCTGTGGGGGTACGCAGGGGCATGAGCTCACCTGCGCAGTTGGTGAGCCATCTGTAAAGTTCTTTGGCTGCGAGGTTGGCGTCCGTTGAGGTGGAGGAGGCATTGCCGTTGAGGGTGGAGTTGAGCTGCTCCTCGGTGAACTTGCTCCAGTTCCTTCATGGGGGCGGGTGGCTGGTTTTGGGGTGATGGGTTTGTTGATGTGGAAGTGTACGCAGTGGTGGTCCGTCCCAGGCGGTTGTGTGGTGTGACTGAAGTGGATTTTGTTACCTCCTGCGAAGATGAGATTGAGGGTGTGTCATTCCTTGTGGGTGGGGGTGGTGACGAGTTATTTCAGTCCGAGATTGGCGAGGTTGTCCAGGAGGGTGGTGGAGTTGGGGTCGCTGAGGTTGTTGAGGGGAAGTTGAGGTCTCTGATGAGTATGTAGGTCCATGGAGGCGATGGCGTGGGCCGCGATGAGGTCCGCTATGGTAGTGGTGAATGTGTTTTGAGTTCCGGGAGGCCTGTAGGCGAGGGTGTCTCGTAGGATCGTTCTGGGGCTGGTCTGTAGCTGGAAATGGAGGTGTTTGGTGGTGGGCGGACTGACGCTCGAGCTGGATGTGGTGAGTTGGAGGGAGCTCTGGTGTGCAATGGCAAGACCTCCTCCTGGGCGGTTGGGGTGGTCCTTCTCTGGATCTTGTATCCATTGGGATGGCGGTGGTGATGCGGGGGCCGAGGTGGGGTAGGTCCAAGTTTCTGTGAAGAAGGCGAAATCTGGTGAGAGGGTGTCGAGGAGGTCACAGTTCTTTACAGTGTGTCTGTACAGGGAGTGCACGTTGACGGAGAGGCACCTCGGGGCTTCGGAGGTGCTGGCATCCGGTGGGGGGGGGTTTACAGGCGTGAGAGTGCGGACAGTGGTGAAGATTTGGCAGCGATGACAGTAGGAGAACTAGCCGTGGGTGGTGTTCAGCATGGACAGCTGGCAGTAGTTGTTCCTCCAGGGGCTGAGTGTGTTGAGGGCAGCTGAGTAGTAGTGGTGGGTGGTCGGAGATCCAGGGTCTCTGGTGCTGGTTGAGGTCAGGTCATGGACGGGCGCAGACAGGCTTGCCTTTAACACACTTTTGGCATGCCAGCAGCGTGCTTGCTGGGCACGGACGCCATTAAATAGGGAAGGTGGGAGGGAAGCGCAGCTGGGAGGTGGGAAGCGGGAATAAGAAGGGGGAGGGGTTGCTGGGGAGCAGCGGCAGGAAAAAGAGCAGCAAAAACGGTCACGGAGGACAAAAACAAGGGCAACAGGCACACAAGCAAAAGGGAAAAATTACAGGGTCATTAGAAAAAACACAGATAACAGGCACAATAATGCAAAAAACAGACAGAGAGACAAAATGGGCACAACATGCAGATAGACAACAGACAACAGTGGTACAGCAGAAGAGCAAGGCTCTCCCACTGGACCACCAGGGATGAGGCGCAGGCAGGAGCCTGCGGGTGGAGGTGGGCCTTGAACATCTACCTGGGTAGAGGTGTTGGGGATAGCGGCAGGTGGCGCAAAAGCAGAGCTGCTGTGGTGGAGAGCGGGACTCTGGTGAAGAAGTGAAAAACCACGACTGTCCTGGCAAATCCAGGAGTCCTGATTACCCTACGGATGAAGGAACAAAAATGTGAACCAAAACAAGTATTCAATTATGCTAGATTGTTCATTTTCTTTTTACACAGAGCCACCGGAATTATGTGATTTTGCACCCACTGCATTTTTCGCATAATTATGACTTTGCTACATTTGCCACATAAGGCCAGATTCATCAATGTCCCGTTTTGCGAGTCCTTAGTAGCGATTATTAAGGAATCGCTATTAAAGACTCGCAAAACGGGATTCATGTAGAAATCGCAAAAAAATTGCGATTCCTACAGCTTCCTTATTTGCGATTAGCAAATTGCTAATCGCAAATAAGGAATAACTCCTCATTCATTCCTATGGGCCTAAAGGCCTATAGGAATGAATGGGGAGTCAATCCTTATTTGCGATTAGCAATTTGCTAATCGCAAATGAGGATGCGATTTCAAGGGTGCCAGGGGTGTCCAAAGGACACCCTGTAGCACCCCTGAAATGAAAATGTAGCCTGATGTTGCGCCCGTCCAAAGGACATGTGTGTGTGTAACATACAACTTAGAAAAATGCACTAAAGTGCATTTTTCCAAGTTTTCGCTATTTACCACGAAGTCAGACTTCGCGGTAAATAGCGGCCAGAAATAGCGAATTCGCAAATAAAAAATGGTTAATTAATTGCATTTAAGGAATCTCAAATAGAGATTCCTTAAATGCAATTCCTCGCAAATATGCGATTTCGCTATTAGCGATTTTTGCATTTGGGATGATGAATCCCAAATGCAAAAATTGCGCTCGCAAAGGGCCAGATTCTCAGAATCTGGCCCTTTGCGAGCCCATTTGTCAATGATGAATCTAACTGATTATCCCTTACCTATTGCATAATCTGCCAATTTTAACAAAAAAAATTGTTTCTAGCTTAAGCGCATTAAAAGTTACCAAATCTTGACATCATTTGTTGCTGCAAAGTGGAAGGCCCTTCGCAAAAGTTGACTAGTCCTTTTTCAATGGCTGCGTTTGGTTGTTATTGCCCAGATAGTAAAAGCATGAGAAAAAATGACAAATTAATAAAGTAATATTATCACAAAATGTGGCTCATTATGCCGCATAATTTGGCTTTGATTGCTGCATAATTAAGTCAGCCCTGTCGCATAATTTCTTCTTCCTCTGCCGCCTAATTTCAGTGGCCCTGCTCATATGGAAGTGATAAACCCAGTACCACTACGAAGAAAGCCTGTCTTTTGAAAAAGAAGACATTCATGAAACACACGAAAATATATATTTTTGACTATGCTTGTATATTAGAAACGGAAGGGAACCAGAGGAGAGGGACTATCTCTCCACAGAAAATGAAACAAGGGTAATAGATTTCTGACATAAATGGCAAAGCTCATGGTTTACTCGAGTCCATAATGTGATTTAAATTCTAGTACGCAATGCCTAAGTACAACTGTGGGCCAGTCCCCCATGTCATTTAATGCCTCTCTACATGTGTTACGGATTCTAGAAAAGGTTGCGTTTTAATTCTACAGATCAAGGTGTAGCTATCACACAGGACGCTATACTTAGAGGGGCGTTGAGCCCCGCCCCCTCCCTCGACCGGTAGTTGATGGATCATTCCTCACATTCATCAGCTGATTGCAACTCTCATTCATGAGGGATACATTTTGTTTTTGCGCTAAGTCATTTAGCAATTTAATTGGTGCAGATGTAAGTCCATGGGAGGAGCTATTTTGTTGTTTTCCTCCTGTTCAATTTTTTTTAAAACTCCAGAATGCAGATGTTTTCCAGCCAAGGAGGCAGCAATTGTGAATATGTTCACATCCAATTTGTTTATTTTGTTTCTGAATGCCCACTGAAACGCATTCTTCATTTCACTTACCTTATGTTACTGTGAAACGGGTAGCTTCGTGCAATTTCGAACTCAACAACTGGAACTGCAGTACACATTTTCGTTGAATGGTACCTTTGACAAATTTATCAGTAATAGGCAATGGGGATATGGAATCCATCTTGATTGCCTGCACCTTCATCCAGAGGCAACTCACCCACTGTGTAAGTAGAAGGGTGACACACCGTCTAACCTAAAAAAAATCCCCCACAGTGAGGGAGCTAGGGTTCACATGCCCACACAGTCAAGTTCATTCAGTCTGGCTCTTTTTTAGGTCTGGCGCCAGCTGAGACCGTTTGATTTTACAAAAATGATATGTACAACAGGCTTATGTCCACTGGTATGTATTGTGTCAGTCAAATTTTTTGTAACATCCACCTCAGGATAAAGAATGGGGCAAAGAGTCAGACAAATTCAGTCACTGGTCAACTTCACTGTGAGTAATGACAACCTGCCTTTTCACAAAGCGCACATCCATACACAAAGTAGTTCCTTTAAGTGCCACAGTTTAGAGTGGCAATGTGTTCTTTTTGAGACCAAACATACTTTTGCTCTTAGCTAATAGTTCTTCTTAGATGTCCCGCTGCATCACCAGCAATACAGTTTTGAAAAAACAAAACAAGCATTTAAAAAGCCAGAACACTAGCATCCAATGCCAGACCAATTGGCTTTGATAATGATTGTTTGTGAACCACAGTTAATTCAACATAAAAATGATCTCTCAACTTCAGCTCCACAACAGCTAGCTTCAGTGCTTTGTGCCATGAGATTGGCTAATAACGCATTATGTGCTGGATAAGGGTTTACCCAACTTGATTTCAATTGCAGCATCATTCTGAGATTAAAATACTTGATTTGCAAGTGAAGCAAATCTTTAAGTAGAAGGCACATTGACCCAATGTGTTAAAGTATCTGCTTAGGAAGTCAAAAATCCACCAGGAAATGTCACTAAGAGGGAAGATTTCTGCTGCATATGTCAGTTCTTCTGAAAAAAGCAGATATTTTGAAATAACTTCACAAGGGAGCTTTTTTATTTGTGGCTCTTTTATTTTGTACAAGCTCTTAACGTGCACAAACTATGTGGTATACCTTAAGTGTCCAAGATGCTCTTCCTTTTTCCCATACAGCCGGCTCTGCACTATAGCTATATCTGCTGGATGAACTGTCATCCCTTAGTTTAGTTTATTTCCCTTCGTTTATTTATAAAGTGCACACCATAAGCTTAAATATTATTAGGAAATATTGTCTGTGCGCACTGTTGTGCCTTTAGTGTTGTCAGGGTGAGCATTGCACATATGAATGTCTGTATATTTTCTATTGTGCTTGTAAGACCAATTGGTTCTATCAATGCTTGTTTTTGTTTGTGTCAGGGGTCATAACCAAACAACTGGTCTATTAGTTTAAACAAGCAATTTCGATTAAATGAACATAACAATCCCCCAGATATTGACTTTGCTTAGCACAATTTTGTAAGACAAACAATGGTTCCATTTTATAAGAAATTTGCTCCTTTACAGAATTCAACAAATATTAATAGATGAGAATTTAGAACAAGTATGCAATTATTTTTAGTGCTGTACAAAAAGTCCTCAGTGCTAGTGAGTGTTTAGACAGTGATTAATGAATAACAAATAATACAGTGTGTACAAAATAAAATGAGCAAAGCAACCAAAGGAGTAGCTGATTGGTGTCCCTTAATGTCTAGTACATTTCCGGTCCATCAATGGCTACAATCACATAGGTTTCATTTGCCCTTTATGCCAATGACGTTTCAACCCTGGCCTTGTTATGGATCATCATCAGGACTGTTAAAATTCATATGGAGCAGCAAGCTAGCATAAAAAGAAAAGTACATGTTGAGGGGCTATCATGTAAATCCATAAATTTCCATAAATTCTCCATAAATTATTTATTGAAAGAAGGTGTAAACTCATCTACTCGCGGAATTTGGTACATCAATAGAAATCTACAAATGAACCAGAGAAAAACAGCGAGAAGTGAATAAAAAAAACTGTAATCCTGCCTCCAGGAAATGTGGTGCTATTAAGAAAAATACCTTAGAGGGGAGATTCCTCCTGTAAGGTCTCAGCAAAACCAGGATTAAGAATCAGTCACTGTAAGAACCACAAATAGAACTTAAATGAAAAATCAGGGAAAATTAAATCTCGAAAAAATAAATAAAACCAGAGGGAATAACGAAGGCGTACATAGTTCAAACCCCTTCCCCTTGCCTTGGCCTTCATAAAACCATCAGTAAGTTGTACTGATAAGAAATTCAAAATCATCCGTTTTGGCGTTCAGCACTAAAATAATATGAAGAACAAAGAATGCATCATTTGATGGACACCCTACGCTTATGACCCCTCTTGCTTCTCCTCTATCAGGGATACTCCTCTACCCTACCTCTTCACTTCACTACATTTGTTTTTGATACTTCAAAAAGTTAATTGCCGACTTGTTCGCTATTCTCTAGTTAAATGCATGTCTTGAGAAACGAGATTCATTATTTTTTTTAATTGCAAAAGGCACTATAAAAGAAACAAAAATAAGTACAAGTTTATATTGCTCAAAATCCCCCTCTGCTTTCAAAACCGGTCTTTTAAAGATATAACACTTTTCCCATGAATATAATTACTTTCTTTCGAAGTGCCTAGCAGAAACTCCAGGCCTTATTAACTACAAATGCTGGGTCGCCACTTTCAAGAGCATTCTAAAAAGTATGTTACTTTCTATAAGCATATGCAGCATAATGAATAGGTACCAAAGCCCATTAGCCACATTTCATTCCAATACATGCTGAAAAAGAAAGACACTTTCTTTCCAATCTTGACAACAAAAAAATGATAGTGTACTAAAATGTTGAAGGCTGCATTGTGCAGGAGGCTTTCTCCTCTTTTGTGCCTGTGGGAAAAAATCCTCGTTGAATAGAGTAATTAGATATTTCAGTTTTAGTGCCCTGTTGATGCTTGTTAAAAAGTGAAACCTCAAAAACCTCTTTTACTGATTCCGATAAAATAGCTTTAATTGATTCCAATATTTTTGTACACTACTGGGGGTCTGCTTTATGAGAAATTCAGACAGACTAACAGACACACAAAACGTGCATGCCCCATTCACTGCGGACACAAATTAAACAAACCAAATGACCAAATGTTAAAATATAGAAATACGAGGCAGTGCTTTAAATACCAAGTTAAATGCCGCGGCACTGCCGTAATTCTAATACAACTACCTACATTTTCGGCATTTATTCACTTACAACAAAAGCTGCTTGGTACACCACAGACAGCCCTTTTTCAAAGCGTTTGTGTTTTTGAGTACAGCAACAACAAATAGCATATTGCATATTTCTTTTTCGTTCTGAAGAGGCTGCTTCTCAAAAAATCTATTTTCTGAGCAATACAAATGCACCATTTTCCTTTTGTGTTTGCATTCTTCACAATGAACAAAAAAAGCTCTGTTTCAAAGTGGCAACTTGTAACAGACATGCTGTTTGTGTGTGGGCATTAAAAATCTTGTGCATGCTTTAAATTCAAACACAGGAAACAAAGATGTCCCTAAGCTGTGCAAATGTTTGCAGGAGGGGACCTGTGAAGGTTGTTGTGTGGTGTTACCTCTCATCACAGCAAGTTGCCGTGAGATGAAACCTCTTATTGCCTGTACTTTCATCTTGCCTTTTGAACTTGCAATTGTCACCCTGTGGCTTGTTGACTGTGGAAATGTTCTCTAAATGATAAATCAAAGCTATTTGCTTGTAAAGCCCTCTGATCCCCGGGCCAAGTCCGCTTTATGTAACATCACAAAAATAAAGACAATTATTGGTAGTTCTTGTTTCCATGTCCCCCGACTTCATCTGTGCGATTCTTTCAAATGGTGTCTATGCATCGAGCCTG
The DNA here is from genome assembly GCF_964261635.1 of Lissotriton helveticus. Taxonomy (NCBI): domain Eukaryota; kingdom Metazoa; phylum Chordata; class Amphibia; order Caudata; family Salamandridae; genus Lissotriton; species Lissotriton helveticus. The sequence continues at coordinate 407,048,947 of NC_136073.1, forward strand.
TTTCCCTGCCACAAATTTGATATAGTTGACTCTGTGCTTGGCAAAATAAATTTCCCGCGTAGCCACTCCCTCATTTACATACACCACAACCTTTCGTGAGCTCGTGGGTCACGTGGCATCAGTGCGAGAAGTAATGATTCTAGGCCAAGATGTAGCAGTCGCAGATCCATTAGCAGGCCAGGTTTATTGTGAGAACATTATCCATGCACATGTGTGAGTGCTTAAAGCAGGAATGGTGCCCCTCGGCTAGGCAGGGCTGGAATGCCATATCAAACAGGATGGAAGGACAAACCCTTAGCACGTAATAATTAGAGGAAACTTTCAATATCCAGCCTGCACAACGTCGCCAATGTATATACCACCCACATGCTTACCACCTACAAACGTTTCCTGAAAGAGCATGCAATAGCAACACTTCTCAACAGAATTCACTGACTTTGTTTATCCCCCAGTAGTAAGGTCATACCGAATGCCCCCTCCCAATTTCTCTTTTATGAGGGTGTGTTTAGAGGTCAGATAAAGTATGCTCCTAATAAACGAAAATAGGTAAACATACATATAATTGCATATCAAACAATTACAGCCTCATGTGGTGCAAACTTCCCAGGGCAAAGTAACATTGAACAAGCATGCCGGACAAAGGAACACGGTAAGGCCTAAAGCACAAGAGATGACACGTATAGCAGGACAGAAAGCACTCCACGGGTCACCATTTAGAAAAAAACAAGCGCTCTTTGACAAGCATGTGACAAAGACCTATCTAGAAAAGGCCTTGTGTAGCTGTGTCGCAGGGTTATTCACCATGCCCACCTACCCAGGACCAACAATAACTTGTTTTATGTAGAGGTCCATAAAATATTTCTGCAATTTTGAAGCACCGAGCTAGAAGGTGGTATTATTTCCAAATGGGCAGTCAGCTTACTGATAGCCGAAGGATGGCCATTAAGTTGTCATTGCTAGGATTCGAATTTATGACTTGCAGAAAATGGCAGGTCTTATCGGTGAGCATTAAAACTCTCTGAAACACGTTGCAATCATTTGGGCACCAACAGTTTGGAACTCTGTTATCAAACTGTTTGAGTCGGAACGCCCCAATTTTTTAAAACTTCTAAAAGACAACATTTGAGATGACTGAGCCTCTCACTGTGCAGGTCCCCAAAGAACAGATGTGATTTGGCCCATGGCGTAAATCATGTCACTAACTCACCCAGTCACTCTCTCACTTGCCCATTCGCGTGTCTGAACTGACTCTATGATGGTGTCAATTGACCTTTTATTTGCCAGGAACAAAGCTTCATATTTCAGTGGTCACAGCAATGAAATATACATTAATGTGTAGAAAATTGGATGGTTCCAAGCCTTTAAAAAAACAGATATCAAAACAGTCATACCACGAAAAATTTAACAAAGTAATTGGAAAAAATAACAAAAAGTACTTCAATTAATTCTTTTTATGTAAACAGTGGGTAGGACAGGGAATGATACATTCGTGTTTTCCATTATTAGTAATAAACAGAATGAACAATCTCACACCCAGAAAAAGATCGTTTCAATTTACTCATTATTATTCAAGAGTTTATGGATTTATTTTTAACATGGATCTAAAAACGTTTATCAGGTATCACATGAGATTTTAAGCCCTATGTAGCCTGCCAAAGTTTTGCTGTACTTAAATGTATTTTATTTTTTGCGTTTAAAAAAAAATAGATTTTGTAATGTGGCTGTATATTGTCCAGCGGCTACACCTCAGTAGTGGAAAGGTTATTCATTAGACTTAACTGTGTGTTTTGGCTGCTATTAGTACAGCGAGTAATCATTGAGGCTTGTATCTCCACGAATCCTTGAACAAGGAGTGACTTCTACAGTCTGGTTCAGGATGGTGAAACTTGATCTCCATTTCGGCAAATGTAGTCCAAGGATGTTTGAGTGTTGATCAAGGTCTCCTGAATAGCAGCTGAGAAGGCTTCTGGTAAGCTTTGGGGGACTTGTTGTCGTCTTTAGTAGGGAAATGAACACTGGTTGGGTTGCCTTCATGTATATTTCTTCAATATTTTGGTTGGGATGATTGAAGGAAGTGGCCCTAAAGGGCCACCTGGGTTACTAACAACCACCTGCTATGCTCTTTCAAGAAAAAAGAGTCGGTCAGTCAGCAGAGAATACAAATATCCATTTATTGGCAATACTCTACAGAGGATTCCAATCTGATCTGCACCCTAAGATGCCTGCCGAGGGACTGACCCCCCAACAGTCTACACTGAGTAATCTTTCCTCCTGAGAAGCCTCCAACCACGCCCACAATGGAAAACTACCGGCCTGGGCCGAACATTAACAAAGATGGGTAGGATGAGTTACCACCTGCCAGATGGGTACATGTTATCTACGACTCAAGGCCACGGCGCTGGGTCTCAGCATCTCCTAACGTGGGAGCAGAAACTACACACTCAGATAAGTATGCGAGGGCAGAATTGCCTATTCATTAGTGAGTCAAGAAACAGCCTTCAACAGAACAGAAAATAATAAAGAAGTACAATGTTCTGCTGAGGCAAGCAATACTGAATAATGAGGCCGACTTCGGGCACAGCCTAAGCAGTCTAATTGGGATTACGAAATACGAAATGGAGTCACACTGGTTAACTGAAGCTTTGCACTTTACGGGGCTAACTCAGTGGGTTGCCCAACATGAATACAAATGGCATACATTTAGCCACACACTGCTAACCAAATATAGCATGAAATGAGTGCGTTGTGGAGATGTGATTTTCAAACCTAACAGACCCTCCTTTTAGCATGGGTGGCTAAATGCTTTATTGGGCTATCCGTTAGGATCTTACAATTCTAAGTGGGGAGGGTAAATTGCATAGTCGTTCAAGTCACAGGGAGAAAATACAGTAGTACTCAAGTATTAAATCCACTCAATATTCAAAGATGCCCTCATCGATGAGCATGATGGCCTGGATATCCTGCATCATCATAGTAAAGGCTTTGTTATCATGTCTTGGCAGTTTAGGGTTAGGGGTGAGTTTATTCACACAATAGGTGCAACAGGCTGGAAGGCAATTAATGCATAGGCAACATGTAAAGATGACACCTGCGATAACTATCAGGACAAGTAATATCTTCCAACCCCATGATGTCAGCAGACCCCAGAGCCACACTGTGAGGGACCATGAACCATTATCCTGGTGAATGTCTGAAGCAAGGCTGTGTAATTTCTGTATTGCGGAGTACACATCAGGGGCGCTATCAGGAATGTACACGCAGCAGCTGCTGCCGATGATGCGACAAGCTCCGCCCATTTCAGCAAGAATAACGTCTAAAACCATCCTGTTTTGAAGAGCAGCAAGTCTCATAGCCTGAAGCTTGACTGTAATATTAGTCAGTATACCTGCAGTAGTATTAATAACTCCCTCAACTATTCTAGCATATTGTGACTATTAAACATGGGACCCCGGAACGGCAGAATGCCCTTCATTATGTCAGTAAATTGCTGTAGGGAGGTATCTGTCTGGTCAATTTTGTCTGTATTGACAACCCTCTTAACTCGGTGCACATGGAGATCACTGCGCTGCAGCTTAGTAACTTGTAAAAATTAGGCGGAGCAATGTAAACGGGAGGTAAGAGGAAAGAAACCTAACACCAGCCAGACCATCCCCTGGGAAGTGATGTATAGGCCTGCTCCCCACAGATGAAGTACACCTTCGGAGGTGTAAGCAGAGATGGGCTACTAGTAGTGTTCAATCGGTATGTGTAGTTACAATGGCTCTCTCCTACTGAAATGTTCCCTGATCCTTCAACACAGAAACTAGCTGTTGCATTTATTACAGGGACGGGCATGAGTTTGTCTTCAGTAATATTGCGTTCCTGGAAGCATTTAAAATATTCAGTGACATTGAATCGTTGGAAATCTAGAATTTTGTTTCATAACTAAGTGACATTCTTGTTAGCCTCAAAAATGTTCATGCATGCATCTGGGTGCACGGTACCCTCCTTACCATCTACCCCAGGCGTATATCCCTGATCTACCACTATATACTCCACACTGCTTCGTAATCAGCCTGTACCATTTTCATGGCTTCAGCATAATGGTGCATGTATACCATATAGAGCAGTTGAAATCAGGCTTCACAGCTACTCAAATATGACAGGGGCAATGACACTACCAAATAATTTTTGTGCTTAACTGAGCGAAGTAGTCCACACACCCAGCAATGCATGGCATTAATAGTACTGTGTAACTGATGAAGCATCTGGACAAAAGCATCTGGGCATAAGTCTGTCTATATCTCTCTTTATGCAGGGCCAGTGTAACAAACGAATGCTCGGGTGTAACTCTGGGCAAAGCACTATGCTACGCTCGCGTAGTTTGCGAAGTTTATGCTACTTCGCACTACGTGAACTGCCTGTAGCACAGTGCAAGCACGCATAGCGTAGTGTAGGGTAGCGTAGCGCAGCGGTCATTTTTCACTTGCTCGTGGTCCTCAACGTCAAGTTGGTGACCGCGAGCAAGCAAAATGACAATCCGGCAAGACTTTTTCCTCGTTCGCGATCAGCAACATCAAGTTGCAGATCGCGAGCGTGGAAAAGAAACCTCCTGCCGAGATTCCCAACGCGGGGAGGTCAGGTTTCTCATTGCGAGTGGTCGTGTCTGCTCGCGACCGCTCGCAATGAGAAACTACCAATCCGCGTTGAGAAAGCTGCCGCTCGAGTAAAAATCTACTCGAGCGGCAGAAAACTACAGCTCGCATTGTGCAAGATGCCGTTTTCAATGATGCTTGTCCGCACTGTGCAATCATTGAAAACAGCCTCTTGCACAGTGCGAACAGGGTACTATGCAGTTCGCGTAGCTCGCGTAGTGCGAAGTGCACTTCACGTAGCTACACGTAACGCTACTTCGTGAACTACGCCCAGCCCTACTCCGGTGGAGCTGGGGTAGTCCCTATCAAGGTGTGCACAGGATGTTGTTCTTCTAAATACCAGACTTCCACAAATAGTGTCATCGTTACTATGAGAAGGAACACTACCACTACTACCATACTCCCAGTAGACCAACTAGATCACCCAGGACCATTCTGCTGTAGTGGAGGAGCCACTAAGGGCTGCACGACCAAACAGGTAGATAGAAAGAACCTTAGGAATTGGAGCCACAAAAATACAAACAACAAAAGGGGCACAAATCACCCAGTGTCCTTCAGAACCTCAGTGGTAGAGTCCTATTGTTTATCAATGACGGTGCTATGAAGCACTGCCATGAGGGAGGTGCGCAATCGCAGCCCTTGCTGGAAAACAAATCTTCTTCTTTTTGGATAGGGCACCCTCCCTACTGGGTAAATACCCTCCACCATCCTGTCCAGTGTCCAGGGCAGTGCACCAGTGCAATTCACTCTAATCTGATACGGGCACCTGAGGCACAGCACCTGCGCCCTAAGCTCAAGTCCTTCCCTAACTCTTAGAATGTTCGGCTGGTGCACCGCCCATCTTTCGGGGCCGCAGATTGTATCTTGTTATTCCGGGTACTGTTTCATGAACAAAAAGGGGCAGAAACTCAGGGTCAGGTGGGCATCAAGAATCATATTCTGGTGTATTGGAAACAGGGTTATCTGGGGCGGCCCTTATCTCTTGTGGGATCGCCTCAAACAAAGCTGCGCCACTTTCTTCATCCGTCTGCGCCGACCTCAATCGGGCATCAGAGAAGGAACTGAAGCTTGGCACCCTCTCTCCTTCCTGATCAGCAATGGCTTCGAGGACCCAGCGATCAGACGGAAGCAGTAGTGGTATCCGTTTGACATGTGATCCATGAAACCAATGCTTCTGCCCTCAAGCTTCACGGCTGTTTGGGTGGCGAGAACGACAAGGAGGGGCCCTTTCCATCTCAGCTCCAAGCAGTTTTTTCAGCTGAAAGTTCTTGACAAGTACAAAGTCGCCGGACTGTATCTGATGCCTGGGCCCCCTCTGATACTGGTTGAAGCGTGGCATGAATCTGTTGGTGAAGAGAATGAAGATCTTTAGACAATTCATACAGATAATCTAAAAGCAGGGGGTACTCTACCTCGGAAAAGTGCTTGGGTCTTGGAACACCCCAGACATTAGCGTGGTGTCCGAAGACCACTTTGTACGGGGACATCCCTGTTCTAGAATGAGCCAAAGGTAACAAATCTGGCCATCGCAATCCTGTGCTTTCTTGGATCTTTGCTAGTTTCAGTTTGAGAGTACCACTGTACTTCTCAACCAGACCTGCTGACTGGGGGTGGTTTGCTGCATGAAACCTCTGCTTAATATGCAAGCCCTTGCACACCAATTCAATGACCTTTGAATTGGAGTGACTGCCGTTGACACTCCAAATCACACATGGCAATCTGTAGCGTGGTAAGAACTCTTTTAAGAGTGTCTTCGCCGTCGCCTTGGCCGTATTCTCTTTAGAAGGGTAAGCCTCAATCCATTTACTGAATGTAAAAATCACTACCAGTACATACTTCAAGTTGTTCATCCGTTCCATTTCGATGAAATCCATCGGGAGAACCTTGAAAGGGAAGGAACGCAGTGCAAAGTTACCTAAAGGTGTTGGAGTGCCTTTCCCAGGATTATGCTTCAAACAAACAATACAGTGTTTTACTAGGTGTGTGGCTACCTTAGAGATATTATCGTTCTGCCATACTGGGTCCAAAAACTTACAGATTCCTTTGGCACTTATATGGTCACAACAGGGAGCACATATGCATTTGGGAGCAACCACCTCTGTTTCCCTGACAAGTCAGTCCAATACCCATCCTCGTCCCGATGACCTGTCCTCTCTTCTCACATTGGCAGTTCATCTACAGTTGCCTCCCTCTGTATTTCCCTGACATTCTCCAATGTGACTTCAAACATCCCATTGTCTGGAACCCATCTAGCAAGACCTGCCACACACATCTTTTTCATCTTTAATTGAGCTGTTTCCTTAGCTGTTTGGTCTGCAAATGCATTTCCCCACCCAACATCATCAGTGATGGCTTCGTGAGCGCTGCATTTTATTATCGCCAACTTATTAGGAAGTGTCAATGCAGATAGCAGTCTAAGTATCAATGGGCCATGCTATATTCCCAGCCCATGCGAGGTCAAAAACCCTCTCTCTGCCCAGAGGCGCCCAAAGTTACGGGTCACCCCAAAGGCGTACTGGCTGTCGGTGTAGGCATTGAATTTCAGTCCCTCACTCAACTCGCAAGCCCTAAGGAGGGCCACCAGCTCTGCAGCTTGGGCCGATTGGTATGCGATACGAGATGTCTCAACTACAGTGTGTAACATTGTTATTGCATAAGCCGCAATGGTAGTGCCATCTGGTAACTTGAAACTCGAGCCATCAACATATAGTTCCCCTTGGGGGTCAGATCTACCCGTCGTTTAATTTCTTTCTCAGTCCGAAATAAACAATCATGGACATCATTGTCCTTTTCTTCCAAAGAGAGGGGTAGTAATGTGGCTGGCTTCAGAGTGGCACATCGTTTAATGGTAATGTGCGGAGCAAACAATGTTAGCTCATATCCAGTGAGACGCGCACTAGTAAGGTGCTTCATCTTTGTCTTGTTCAAAAGCGTGTCCACATCATGGGGTATCGTTACTGTGAGATCAGTATCAAGGCCGAGCCCTGCCGATTGTCTGATAGAAACTGCTGCCTCAGTGGCAGCTCTCAGGCAGCTCGGGAGGGCTCTGGCGATGTTATCAAGCATAGCAGAGAAATAAGAGTAGGGTATCTGCTTACCACCAAAACACTGTGTTAGGATAGAAAGCGCGCAACCATCCGCCTCATGTACATAGAACACAAAAGGCTTCTGATAATCAGGAGTACCAAGCACAGTAGCAGAGCAAAGCGCAACCTTTAATTGCTCAATAGCTTGCAGGCATGCAGGTGTCCAAGGCAAGGGTTCATGTACATCCTTGGTGTTCAAGTAAAGAAGGGGTTTTGTTAGTTAGGAGTAATTAGTGATCCAGTGCCGACAATACGAAGTTATCCCAATAAACGTGCATACCTCGTGTTGGGTGTTAGGAAGAGGCATATTAGTAATAGCAGCTATGCATTCAGGTGTTAGTCTGCAACCCTCCTTCGACAGTAGGTGACCTAAGTAGGTGACCTCCTGTCGACAATATTGACATTTGGAAAGTGACACCTTGTGTTCATGGTGTCCCAAATGTAACAATAATTTAACTATGGCCTCTTTACAACCATCTTCAGTGTCCGAAGCCACAAGGAGGTCGTCAAACATACTGCAACAGCACATTATCAGTGGGAAGTGTCAAAGAATCCAATTGAGCTTTCAAAGCTTGGCTATAGACACTAGGACTTTCAGTATAGCCTTGTGGAGCACAGCAGAATCTAAAGCTTTTGCCGGCTATTGAGAATCCAAAGAGATGTCTACTATGTGTATGGATTATGGATGCTGAAAAAGGCATTCTTTAAATCGATCATGGAAAATAATTCTGCTGACGACAGAATTATTGTTAAAATCCCAGTAATATCTGGAACCACAGGGTATTGGGGAACCACTATTTTGTTCACCGCTCTATGGTCAATTACAAAGCGATACACATCAGGGTGGGCATCAGCAGAATCCAAGGGTGCCTTTTTAAGAATAGGGAGGATAGGGCTATTACACACATTCAAAACTGTCTCTTCAACCACAACAGACTTAATCAAATCCTGTATTATTTGCAATAGGGCCTACTCTCCTGCCTGGGATATCTTGTACTAGGGAATTCGTGGCAACACAGCATTGTCCTTAATCTGTATAGAGACTGGTGGGCTCTGGAGTAACCCCACATCCTTGTCTCCGTTAGCCCACAGAGTACGAGGCACATCCTTAAACTCAGCGGGGAGGGGGGCATGTTTTGCAAGGCATTACTTGCACAGCCCACTTGCGGTACAGTAGTCATGTAAACACCGTCTGGAGAATAAAAAATTGTTGCATGCAATCTTTTTAACAAATCCAATCCCAACAAATTCTCCCCACAATTTGACGTTAGTAACAATGGTGAATCGACCGTAAAGGGGCCAATAGTGAGGCCAAGGGGTATGGAAATGGGGCTAATAATCGACACACCTGAGAAACCCACCAAAACATTATTTTGGCCAGACAGAGCTGCCCCTGGGACCAGTGAACGGGAAACAGAGCTATTCATAGCCCCATATATCAACATTTTTATTTTGGTTGTAGCCTGTAAATCAGTAGTGATGTAGGGTCTGCACTGATCTATAGGCACCAGAACTGGTCTCTTGCCCTGTCCCTGGCTGTCCTAGCTGTGAGACAGCCCCGTTACCTCATACATATTATAGTCATCATGGTAGTACTGTTGGCCTCAGGGGTCAGCAAAATAGCTTCCGCTCTGTCGATTGTGTGATGTATCTTCTGACTGCATCCCCCCTCGGCCTCCTACTCTGCCTCCATGCCCTCGAAACCCTCAACCTCTCGGGCCTTATCTTTCTGCAACAACTGCGGACACTCATTCCGCCCAAATCCCTCCTGCTTACAGTATGCACATTGATTGAGCCCTAGGGGCGCACTTGAAGCACCACCCCTGTTAGACCTGGGTAGCTGTGTGGCCGAACCCGAACCTCTTCCTCTTCCACTTCTCCTCGCAACTTGCTGCATCAATACCCTTGTCTTCAAATTCTTAGACTTTTTCTCTACTCTTTCCTTGTCCTCATTCTCTCTATGTTCGTAGTACTGTGCCATACTCAATATGACTGACAGGGATGTGGTCGTCCAGGTGCTTTCCGAAGCCTGCAACCTGGTTGCAATCTCAGGGAGCAAGTTAGTCACAGTCTGTTAACAAACAAACAAACACCACTCTCCTTCGATAGGTCCTGACCACTAAAGTCTAAAAACATCCCTTCAAATCTGGTAAAGAAATCCAACACACTTTCATCCTTCTACTGACGACACATAGTCAACTTATCCCATTCCACTCGCTTCGGTGGGATAAGTGAGTGCATGTAAGTTATAATACGCCCCGAAAAAGCTAGGAGCGCCACGCGTTCGGCTTGTCACCAGGCTTGCGCTCCTTATCCCAAGCCCTGATCTCATCCCATGTGCCACCCAACTCCAGTGCATGATCCTGCGTATGAACCTGCCTCCATATATCTACCAGTACCATCAGTCCAGAAAATAACTATATCAGCAACCGTCATCACTCTGGAGGAGGCCACCTCCGTCAATTCTTTATAGTATGTAGTAGGGTTTTTCCGGGGGTCTGGCAACTAGCTCTTTAGGAACAGGACCTCACTCCTCTTCCAAGGATCCTGAAACCAAGCATCGACTCATGGTCTAATCACAGTGTTTGTGGAGGCCCACAGTTCTAGTATTTCAGGGTGATAAATGGGAAGGATCTCCCTCATAGGATGCTTTGTCTCTATTGTCGGAACCTTCTGGAGCAATCTGCCTCGTTAACCCACTAATGTTGTTACATTGCTAAAACCTCATTGGGGGCCACACCTGAAGCATATACCCTATCCCGTATGTCATAAATTATTAGCGGTGCAACACCCTGAAAGCACTGTTCCCACATTCCTATTAGCGTGGCCGACATACGTTAAGAGCATGCTGCTGCACGAATGGCTCATAATCTTTCATCACACTCCACACATCCTGCACACTATAGATCGGGTTCCGAGCCCACTGAGCTGCTTGATTCACCGCCATTTGCTTTTTCTCATCACCCACAGTAGAAAGCACTAAAACTTTCTCCATGCGGCCTCGCGCTGCAGCCCAATTCGCTTCATGTATCCCACGTGCAGACATTTTGACATTCAACAGTGTTTGGGGTGTCACACTCACAGGGGAAAGAGCAGATGCAGAGACAGGTGCCATCATGAAGGGAGACAATGTTGTAGGGGTGAAAGGGGGAGTAGCAGGCAATACAGAACCAATAGACAGGGCGGGAGAGCTAACAGCACCCGTCCCTGTGACTGGCAAGAGTAGAGGAGAAGCCAGTGGGGCCAGGGCTGAGGCAGTAGCACTAGAAACAGAAACACTAGAGAGGGCAGCACTAGGGGCCGAGGACTGAGACGTCAAGACTGTTGGGTATATCAGTTCAGGGGCATAAGGTGGAGGAGGGTGACAATCCAATAGTTCTTCAACAATATCATCACTTTCCTCTCTAGTGACATATCATTTATCTGTCTGTAACCGAACCTTTCTATCTGTGCATTCTATTCCCTTCTCTATCTTTTCTCTTTCATAGGCTACTGCTTTCTGCATTATAGTTTGTGTCTGTCTCTTCCGAGCCTCTTTCTCCACTCTCATATGCCGTTGCTTTGCTTCCTTTTGCCATACTCTGAGGGAATCAAACATCGACTGCCTACTCTTTTTGGCAACCAATTTGTCCTGCAGGTAATTCAATTTCTGTTCGTCAAACGAACCAGTAAGTGGCCATTGTAACTCGGAATTGTCCCTCATATATGTATTCCACAATGTGTTAAACATAATAGGGCCAATACCATGCTTGACGTATTCGTCAACATTTGGAGAATCGTCCTGAGGCATAGGATGGCTATCTTCCAGCCAAGCAGCAGTGGAACAACATCGACATCCAAAATATCCTAACTTGCTTAAACAAGGCATCTTAATAAAAGACACATACGCTGTCCCCAATGAACAAGTATAACACCAAAAAAATAAAAGTACGTTCAAGAACCAAACCAAAACGGTCCAAAAACTGCCCATTGCAGTTTGGAGACTGCTCTAGCCCCAGACCTTTTCAAGGGAGGACCAAATTACCAATTGGCCTGGCAGATTGTTCGCAAAGACTCTGTGTCTCTCAAAAGGGCCCGCAGCCCACCAAGTTCAAACCAAGACTGCCAAAGACCGTACCAAGACACAGGCTTGTGCCGTTCAAGAATTGTGCCATTTTTCCAAGAATCAAACCACTCACCTGGTACACACAGGTCGAGTCAAGTTATTTTCCACTGCCGACTCTTCAGACTAAACGGTTAACTCCAAGGTTTCGCCATCTCAGGACCCCAGCCGGTGACCACTAGATGGGGAGATGCCCGATCAGACGGGTGAGGCAGCTGCTAGAACCAAGCTCAATTGTGTGGGGTACCCTGATCCACCCGACCGACCGCAAGCAACCCCGACGCTGCAAACCGTTTGTGGGTGAGGCAGGTCACCTTGCGGGGTCCCGGTTCAGGCACCAACTGAAGGAAGTGGCCCTCAAGAGCCACCCGGGTTACTTACAACCACCTGCTATACCTTTCCAATACTGAAGAGTTGGTCAGATAGTAGAGAATACAAATATACATTTATTAGCAAAACTCTGCAGAGGAGTCCAATATGACCTGCACCCTAAGATGTCTGCCGAGGGACTGACCCCCCCAACAGTCTACAGTGAGTAATCATTCCTCCTAAGAAGCATCCAATCATGCCCACAATGGAAAACTACTGGCTTGGGACGCGAATTAAAGCACGGAGGCACTTTGTTTTACTTGGACTGAAGCGGCATTTCCTGGACTTCATCCCGCAACTCGCCTCGCTAGGCACTGGGACATTTGTTGACGGGCTGCGAGCAGGGCACCGGGTGAGTGTGGTCAGCGGGGCTGCGAGCGTGCAGGGGACTCCAGTACCCAGGAGTCCCTGCAAGACCATCTTCGACCTTCCGGTCCACTCTCCCTGCTGCCCCGCCCCCCGCCCCTCTGTGGTCTTAAAAACTCCTCTCACCTCTTCTCCTGTGGGACGCAAATTAAAGCACGGAGGCACTTTGTTTTACTTGCACTGAAGCGGCATTTCCTGGACTTCATCCCACAACTCGCCGCACCCTCTCCGCGGGTGCCGCTTCGCCTCGCTAGGCACTGGGACATTTGTTGACGGGCTGCGAGCAGGGCACCGGGTGAGTGTGGTCAGCGGGGCTGCGAGCGTGCAGGGGACTCCAGTACCCAGGAGTCCCTGCAAGACCATCTTCGACCTTCCGGTCCGCTCTCCCTGCTGCCCCGCCCCCCGCCCCTCTGTGGTCTTAAAAACTCCTCTCACCTCTACTCCTGTGGGACGCGAATTAAAGCACGGAGGCACTTTGTTTTACTTGGACTGAAGCGGCATTTCCTGGACTTCATCCCACAACTCGCCGCACCCGCTCCGCGGGTGCCGCTTCGCCTCGCTAGGCACTGGGACATTTGTTGATGGGCTGTGAGCAGGGCACCGGGTGAGTGTGGTCAGCGGGGCTGCGAGCGTGCAGGGGACTCCAGTACCCAGGAGTCCCTGCAAGACCATCTTCGACCTTCCGGTCCACTCTCCCTGCTGCCCCGCCCCCCGCCTCACACGGCCTCCTATATATTGTCACACCATTCCCGCAGCGCGGGACGCAGCCTGGGGCGAAGACCGGGCAAAGAGCGGGCCGTTTGAGGCCGTTCGAGGACTAAGAGGGCTGGGCTGGGCCACCCCACTTTGTTGGTGCATTATACAGTTTTATTGTTTGTATTTATTGTTATTTATATATCCTGTATAATGTGCTCACAGGGTAGTCGGAGTAAAACCCTTATGGCTGCGAGTAATTCCAACAGAACCCTGGATGATTTCCTAATCAAAACCAATTTGGCCATTGACGAGGAAATCAGTAAAATGCAGCACAGGGTTTCCTTGGATCTTGAAGCCGCAAGAAGGTTATCTGAGCACTTAGCCACCACAAAAAAATCCTCCCTGGGGAATATTGCTTCTGCCCGCACCCCCGAGCATACAGCAGGTCCCCGGCCTTTGTTAATAACGGCAGCTATCCATCCTGCCCCTTCCACTACCTTTCCAAATTCCCCCCCTAACCCCCAACCCATTCTAGTGCAACAAAATAAGGATCCTGTCCCACTAACTTGTGTTACAGGCTCCTCCTTTCCTTCCAAAATTAATCCAACCACGAGATCGTGTAGTGCCAAGAAAGCAGCAATTTATAAAAAGAAATGCCTTGCTAGGTCTATTCATGCACGGAAAAAAGCTAGAATTGCCAGATCTCAGTTTTTCAACAGTAGACGGGCTCTGGGTTCTCTTGGGGCGAAAGATGATAGTTCTAAAATTAATCCCAGCATTTTGGGCGGGGATGTCGCTCTTGGCTCACATAGCCCGGTGGACGACAACATCTTGAGCACCCCCCCAGGGAAGAACAGAGGGAACCAACTGGAGGGTCGGCTGAGTGGACCTGCGAACGACAGGGAGGGTGACGAAGAATTCCTTAAAATAGTTTGGGGAACGTTAAAGCAATTACTTTCCCCCTTGGAATTAAGGCTTTCTCGTATAGAGAACAATTTGCTAGAAATGGATAGGACCATAGTCACCCTGGCTAGCCTGAGCTTAAAGGAAATGGAAGCCAAGCTCCCACGTGTAACCGAATCTACCCCTCAGTCTAAGGCACCAGAACCCATACTACTTCCCCCACAATTACCTCAAAGTATCCCTGCGACCCTACCAACACTTAAACCTATACCAAAGCCCCGCACCACTGTTGTAAACCCTACTGCACCCACCCCTAGCTCAGTTGCACCAAAATCTCTTCCCTCGCAAAAACCAGTTTACAGGCAGAACCTCAACTCACGAGCAGTAGCCCACCACGCCATAAGGCCAGAACTTGCGAACAACCCACAATGGCAGGCCAGCCGTTCCAATTTTCGCGGAGGGTTTATTGACCTTCCACCGGAAGCTGGGCCCTATGTTATTATATTAGCTGGTGTCCCAGAATTGGACCAGCATTCCCAGGAGAACCATCTTTCCTTGAAAAACAAAGTCATTCATTGGCTTAATTCCAATAAACAGCTCCCCGACAACCAAAGAAGCAGTGTATTAATGGTACGGAGAGTGCCTTGGATAGGCCCCACGCACAAGTCTGTAGCCGGTGACTGTGTTGTGGTATCTTTTTCAGACCCCCACACAGCTCAGCATCTCTGTGCATGGCCATCTTACGAAGCCAATTCCACAATAGTTGTGAGACCTCTTACTTTTTTCTATCCTCCTAGACACCAACCCGCGAAGGAGGGCCTATGGTCAATTGTCCAGAATGCCAGACGGCCAACTCACAGGTTTGATGGACATAGCCAGCATAATTGGTGGCAGGGGGCACCCACCTCCAATATGTTTGGCTGTCTGGAGGAGGTTAATTGACTTGGGGGGTCTGGTGACACATTGCCTATAATGAACTCTCTTCACTCACGGGGGATTGCCTTACCCACTACTTTAACATCACCTTGTAATGGCCTAACTCCCCCTAAAAATCCAGGTGCAATTTCAGATCCTATTAACATCTTAGTTAAGACTGGGCCAGATGAAATGGGCCTGGCACAGACACCCCGTGCCAATGGCACGGATTACCCACTAAGAGTGGCCTCCTGGAACATTGCAGGGTTACGGGGACGCTTGGACAACGACGATTGGGCCAACTTTATTGACTCATATGATATCGTTGTTTTCCAGGAAACATGGTCAACAGTCCCCTTACACAGGCTGGGTTATCTTAACTTTTCAAAACCTGCTATCCAGAGTCCCAAGGGTAGGGCCTCTGGTGGCCTTACCATCTGGATTAAAAACAATCTGGGCTTTCATGGTAAGGAAATCTTGGTAGAGAGTGCGGACCTCTTATGTATTATCTTGAGCAAAGCCAACACCACAGATTTCCTCTTAGTTGATGTCTATGCCCGTGGCTGTCAGGGTGGGAGAAAACAAACCGTCCTGAACGACCTCGATCGACTTTTTAAGAATTCTAAAGCCGATCAGACTGTCATTGTAGCGGGAGACATGAATACATCCTTCGAGCCCATACTTACCTTGGCAGAGGATGTGGGTTCTGAGGAGGATACAGCCTGGAACATTCCCCCGTTAACCATCACCAAGGGAGTTAGGGGCACTGAGGCAGCTTTACATTGGTTGGGTCTCTGTTTGGAATGGGGTCTTCGGGCCGTTAATGGGCGCACACGCTCCGACAGCTTAGGGACTAAAACCTTCGATAATGGTCTGAGCTCTAGCCGTATCGACTATATATTGATCAATATTGAATGTTGGTCTTTTGTACGAGATATGGTGGTAGAGTCCCGACCAGAGAGTGATCATAATCCTCTTTCACTTGAGATCTTGGTCCCCGGGTTGGGTGCTCCAGTCAGGGGAACTAATTGCTTAACGTCTGATGTAGTTCTGTGCGACAACAGACGTCGAGTAAAATGGTCCAGGGTTTTAGATGACCTAGCGCTTATTTCTAAGATTGAGGAGAAGGTTCGGAGTGTGTGGAGTAGGATGCCACCGTTATCCCCCTCTGGTGATGTTGATTCCATAATCACCAATCTCCACGAGGAGTGTTTTTTGGACCTTAAAAACCTCCTTACCAAACCCTCAAAGTCTGTTATCGCTAAGGTGCACAAAAATGGTACAATAAGAGTTGCAGAGACGCTCACAGCAACTTAATAGCTGCTGTTAAGGCCCGGAACATAGAAGATATTAGGACAGCTAGGCAGTGCTACAAGCGTACCCTTTGGGCTGCCAAGCGGGACTGGGACGATTCTTATTGGCTCGACCTCCTCAGAGCCTGTGAATCCTCTAACCTAACTGAATTTTGGCTGATTGTCAGGAGGGGAAGGGACTCAGTCGCCCAAACTCCCGACAATAATGTCTCAGCTCAATCTTGGGTGGAATTCTTTTCGGCACAATTCAATGACCCAAGTATAGCACAGGACCAAACGACAGCTATCATGCCACTGTGCTCCCTCCCACAAATAGGAGATAGACTCACATTCCTAGAATCTGATACCGTACATGCCCTTGAGTCTGTTCAGTCTGGTAAAGCTCCTGGCCTAGATGCTATCCCTGCAGACCTTTTCAAGCTTAATCCTGACCTATGGGTTCCCTACATCACGTTACTGGCAAATAACATAGCTGCAGGGGCTGAGATCCCCAAATCTTGGAAAGGGGCGGAAATCTTGCCAGTATATAAGAAAGGTGACCGCTCCATCCCAAATAATTATCGGCCCATTAGTTTGATCGATTCGATCCAGAAAATAGTGTCAAGGATGATTTTAGTAAGAATCCAGGGTTGGATCGAATCAAACAACATACTTTCCCCCATGCAGGCAGGGTTTAGGTTTGGTACCAGCACTATTGATCAGGTCTTCCGGTTTGCTCTACCTTTTTGGAAGGTGGTTTTTTTGGGTGGCGGTGTGCTATACGCCGCATTTGTCGACCTTAAGTCGGCCTTTGATTTAGTCCCAAGGAAGAAGCTATGGGAGGCTCTTAGACTAATGGGCCTTCCATTAGAGCTATTGAGCCTAGTCCAGCGCTTACACGAGGATAATTACGCTCAGGTAAGGTGGGGCAGCCAGGGGCAGGTGACCAAAAGCTTCCCTGTACAACGTGGGGTACGCCAAGGTTGCGTCCTGGCCCCCACCCTGTTCCTTCTGTTTATTAATCAGGTGGCCCAATATTTTAATAATACACAGTCCGATGCACCAACTCTGGGTGGTCGTAAGTACCCCATGTTAATCTTCGCAGACGATACCCTCCTCCTTTCAAAAACAAGAGGTGGGCTTCAGGTAGCCCTGAATAGATTCTCAGAGTTTTGTAAAACAAACGACTTGCAAATAAATGTTGATAAAACCAAATTTATGTTTTTTTGCAAGAAAACCCCCCCCAATTGCTCTGTCACCTTAAACGGTGTTCTAATTGAGCAGGTTAAGGTCATGACATACTTAAGTGTGACTCTTGATCACCAACTCAATTGGAACCCCCAATTGGAGACGTCTAAACTTAAATTTAACAGGTTGGCTGGATGTCTGGTCCATGAACAAAAGAACTCTCTAACAAAGCGTATAACTCCAGCCTTAAAGATCTACGAGGCTAAGGTCATTTCTGCAACCCTATATGGAGCTGAAGTCTGGGGCCACAAGGACCTTTCATGCTTGGCCGCTGCGCAGAATAGGTTCCTACGGAACCTGGTAGGTCTTCCGCAGTCGGCACCCATAAAGCCTTTGTTATTAGATCTCGGCTGCAGACCAATCAACGAGATGGCCCAGTATCGCCTAGTGGCACTATGGCGTCGCCTCTGGACCACCCCTGAGCTTAGTCTTTTCTCCCGTGAATTAGACGAGGTAAAATCACTGTGGGGTGCGCAAAAAATACCTTGGCTTAGGGAAGTTAAAAACATCCTACACATGATGGGCCTTCCAGAGCTTTGGTCCAACCCAGGGGGGTCAATCTTTCCATCAAAATCTGAGTTTAAGGCGCTCTTTTGGGCCTGGAAAAAATCTATTCTAGTAACCCAATCCCTGGACGCAAATCTAACTGGATTATTTCTACTGCATAAGGTTATTCCTTCCCTCGAGCAGTATTGGGATCTGATTTCCAAGGTGTTAGATCGCAAACTATACCATCAGTTTCGCACTGGCACCTTGCCTGTCAATTCCTTTACTGCAAAATGGGACACGAAGACAGGAAACAAATGCTTCTGGTGTCCCGATCAGGAAGAAAATGTTGGCCACCTTTTCTTTGGCTGTCCTGTTTATCGAGTGCCCAGAAGCAAATGGCTAAAACCCATATGTTCTTCCCTGAATAGTAGTGGTCACCGAGATGCACTCACAAAACTACAAGTTATCAGATCCGAAACAGTGGTGGTTTGTGTTGCTAAATTTTTGGGATGGGCCTGGCTGATTCGAACTAAGAGACTGAGCATACCCTTGCATTGATTGTTCTATCCAGATGTATATATATTTTTTTGTATCATGCTCTTTTAGCTAAATGTGGTTATTAGCAGTATTAATTTATGTGCATGTTGTATTGTACTTTATTTGTACCAGGGAATAACCAGTGGATTTTTATATTGTGTATGGTTGTATATTGTCTTTTATGAATCTTTTATTCGAAATAAAGACCAATTGACTCTGACTCTACTGGCTTGGGCCGAACATGAACAATGATGCACAGTAGGATGAACTACCACCATGCGAGATGGGTACATGTTTTCTATGACTCAAGTCCACGGCGCTTGGTCTCAGCGTCTCCTAACGTGGGAGCAGAAAATACACACTTGGATAGTTATGCGAGGGCAGAATGGCCTATTCATTAGTGAGTCAAGAAACAGCCTTCAACAGAAGAGAAAATAATAACGAAGTACAGTGTTCTGCTGAGGCAAGCAATACTGAATAATGAGGCCTAGTTCGGGCAGTCTAATAGTGATTCCGAAATACAAAATGGAGTCACGCTCGCTAGCTGAAGCTTAGCACTTTAAGAGGGTTAACTCAGTTGGTTGCACAGCATGAATACAACTGGCGTACATTTAAGCCACAAACTGCTAACCTAATATAGCATTAAAAGAGTACATTGCTGGTATGGGATTTTCAAAACTAACATTATACATTTGATGTTTTGCAGTTCAGGTCCCACCATATATCGTATTATGGTCTGTTATTTGATGGACTTTTTCATGTTAAATTTCCCTCTGCCTATCTTTTTTGTTTACACTGCAATTTTTTGTATGTTATATGTTTTGTGTAATCTCCTGAACGGCAGTTAAATGTTGAACAGGAGTTTAGTGTTATCTGAATAATTTTCAATTATAAATGTTTTTGTCATATAACTTTTGTGGGTAACCTATATCACAGTTTTTTATGTATGTGTTGTGCTATGGGAAGAATTTGTGTTTCCTTGCAAAATGTTCTATCTGAACCATTGTTGCTATAGTATTGTGTATTGGCCATAGATTCTGGGGAATAGGGTTGTCCTGTTTTTTGTAACCTGGTGTGTTTTACATGTCCTGATGGTAAAATACGATTAGTTTCACTTTTCATGTTGGAAGGACTATCTCTTCCATAGGTTATCATTGGAGATGCCTTGTAATCTCTTACAAGTGTAACGTCCACTTTAGAAGAGATTGAGATATAGAGTTTAGGGTCCCTTAACTCACAATTTACAATACATTATTTAGTGAAGGTGGTTTTAATATTGCATGTTTGAAAATGGCACTTTTAGAAAGTGGACTTGCTTTACCATTCTGTGTCTCTGCCTGCCTGTGGAATCTACGTTTGGGTTAGACTGACAGTTGGGTTGGTTGTGCATTCGCTCTAGACGGTCACACAAAGGGAGCTGAATTGTGCTCTGCATATCTTGATGGCCCATCACCAGGCTGATGGTCCTTCCTGAGCTAAAGTGGTGGTGGGAGTTGTCCTTGACACCTGAATTGGGCTGTGCCTGTCTTCACGCAATGCTGTCTCCACTCCAGTAGTGTGTCTGGGGCTAGGTAAGGTAAAGGCAGGGACTTGTGCACCACAAAGCCTATCCTTTGAAGTTACCTACTTGAAAGGTAAAAACTGGCATAAGTACTGCAGCTGTGACCCCAAATTTTTAGAACACTTTGGACTAAGAGGAGACTTTGCCAAGAAGAAAACGGGTGAAGCTGCAGGAAGGGAACTGCCACTCTGTTGCTGTGTTGTGCTGGCCTACTGCTGGCTGCTTCTGTCTTGGGCACGGAAAGAACTGGACTTTGCTTTCTGTATCTTGCTTGCCTAAGTTCTCCAAGGGCTTGTGTGGGCTTGCCTCCTGTTTAAAAGTCACAGGGCCATGAAAGGCTTCCGCTGCAGACCCTGATCTCCTCTGCTGGGAGTTCTTTAAAAAAGAAATTAAATATTTTTATTTCAAGACACATAACACATACATTGTCACTGTGATTACAGCACAATATGTTCCATCTCTCCTGGTTCTCTGCTGGGAGTGCTGACCTGCCAAGTGGTGCCAATTTGAGTTCTGGGGCCTTGGAGGAAGTTTTGCTGCAAAGAAAACCCAAAAATCCAAGCATTAACCTTGAGCGCCTATTTTTACCACCGTAGTCTTGCCATGCAGTTGAAAAAACAACGCAACACCATGGTGTGGTTGAAGAATTGTCACAGTGCCGGCCACGAGGCTGAAAATATCACTGCAGCCCGAGTCCTGAGCACTATGTCTCTAACGCCTGAGGCACCCGCTTCGACTCTGATGCAGGCCCTTCTGTAGGGCTGAATAAATTGACTCATCACCTGCTTGCGGCTGAAAAATTGAAACAGCACCTATTTAGCTGCTGCCTCATTAACCCCATCGCATCCGGATTTTCAATGCATCGCAACTTTGCACCAAGTTCTTCATCGATGTAGCCCAGCAGTAAAGAACCGAGGCCACATGTCCAGAAACAGACACACACCTCCCTTGGCAGTAAGGAATAGAAGTATCACCTCACCTGGGAGTAAGGAATCAACACATTGTTTTGTTTTCCAACACTTTATACCCCTGCACCTGTTTTCCTCTTTGATTTGATGCATCCGAGATACTTTGCCATAAAAGTGACACATCCATAGTTTCCTATGGACTGAACTGTTTTAAACTTTTAAAGTGATATCTTTGCTTGTGTATGTTGGATTTTTGTAATTTTGCTATTGTTTTCAGATAAAGGTTGGTAATTATTCTAAACTGGTGTGGTGTCCTTTTGTAGTGTTCTCACTGTGTTACTGTTATGTCATGTACAAATGCTTTACACATTGCCTTTGAGATAAGCCTGACTGCTCGTGCCAAACTACCAAAGGGGTGAGCAAAGGTTATCTTGGGGGTCTAACTCCCTAATACTGACTAGAATAAGGGTCCCTACTTGGATAGGGGCAAACCACTGCCAACTAGAGACCCCCATTTCTAAGATTTATGTAAAGGATTTCTCTATTATGAAAAAATCTGCTTTAGATGCTGTGTGCATGTGCTGTGTTTGTAGGAAACTGCCTCTCTATACAGTTTCTTAAAATGAAGTACAATATATAGCCAGTGTGAGAAATTCCCAAAAGCAGGTAGAGGTAAGTGTATATAACACTAACTCTCTTTTTGAGGTAGTGTGGGCAAGCAGTTAGGCTTATCAGAAGATAGTGTTAAGCATTTGTTGTATTCACAGGGGCAATAAATGAGACACACACTCAAGACTAGATCAAAGACCAATTTGTAAAAATAATGTTGATTTGTATAGCATGTTTAAGGCCATAAACACAGTTCTAAGGCAAGTACTTTTGAAGTTATGATTTTTCAAAGTTTAGAAAATATATCTCCGTTGTGCGCAATTAACCGCTTCGATGCAGCGCACATTTCCCCGCCGTGTGGGCGACTTCTACACATGCGCAAATCGAACATCCCCCAGCCGTCCAAAGCACGGACCCACCGTGACGTCAGACGACCGGGGGACGTCCAATGCACGCAAGAGGTTAAGGACCAAAGGAAACAATGGAAAAAAGTGGAAAATATGCGTTTAAATTCAGGCAATGCTCTCATGAAGTTTACCTTCTCATTTTAGGATGATGTTGGACCAGGTCCAAAGATCCAGCAGGAGAAGATCAGGAGCGTTCCAGATTGGCTGGGAGGAGAGGGGCTGAGGTCTTGGATGCTGGTGCACAAAGACGAAGGGGGCAATTTGAAAAAGTACTGCACAGAGGGACTTGCAGGTAAGTCCATGGGTCTCCTCTGAGGGAAGAGGTTGCAAAGGCTTGTTGATCTGTGCTGGGGCCTGCGGGTCGGTGCAGAGTGAACAGGTCAGCCGCGCATTGGGCATCTTGAGGTCCTCGCCGTCAGGAGCAGGCAACTTAGAGAGGAGATCTTGGGACAACTGGGCCACTCAGGAAGCGGGTATCAGGTGTCTCTATGTTCCTTGATGGGTGCTTTCTTCTGGTGCTTTGGGAGTCTGGAGTGGAATCTCTTCTTCTCTGTGTTTGCTGTTGTGAGTCCAGCAATCCAGGTATTTGTATGCCACAGCTCCAATCAGTCCTGGTGCCTCTAAACTTGGTGGAGAGGCATATCTCACCCTCAGGAGCTGTTGTACCTTTTCTTGCTTTGGTGCTGCATTGCAGTCAATGGGAAACAGAAAGTCAACAAACTGACTTCACAGGATTGGTGCCTGTGGTGTGCATGGGAGTGATATCTTCACTCCAAGGGAGTTTCACAGAGATTTCTTGAAGGCTGGAGGTGCTGCGGGGTTCTTGAAGTCCTTTCAGGTTTCAAGAGGACACAAAAGCAGCAATTGTCGAATCCTGGGAGCAGCTGGCAGGGTTTGGTGCATTTTTCTTCTGCAGCAAGGCTTCAGTTCTCGAACAGTGAGTTTTGTTTGTCCTGGTCTTACCTTGTCCATAGAATCTGATGTTTCTCAAGATTGATTCTGACATATAGTAAGGAAAGCATTAAAAGTGTCAAATTAATAACAAAATACTGGCACTTGATATCTTGAGATCTGGATATAGGTACCATTCTTGGTCTGCGACCACTGGTAACTTACAGGAAGACGAAATCTCTAAAAGATCACTTAGTATGCAGTCATATACAGGATAAGCCTAAGAGGAATTTGCTAGAGGACCAGCAACAAGGATTCAGAAAGTCAATAACTGTAAGGCAAGGAAAATTGGTATACATGTCAAAAATATAACCGCTAAGGAAGGCAAAAGCATTAAAATAAAAAAGACGATTACATGTAAAAAACAAATTTATAGTCTATGTAATTAAATGTTCATGTGGCTTACAATACATTGGTAGTACTACCTGTATGTTAGGAAACGAGGATCTTAGAACATATAGGAGCAGTCAAAAACAAAGACATGAACTATATCACAGCCAAAAATATGGCACAATGCAAGAACAATGACTGGCGTATGATGCAATTTTTGGATTAGATACAATCCCACAAAAAGAACGAGGAGGAGACAGAGTAAAAGAACTATGACAAATAGAGTCCTGGTGCATATAAAGACTGAAAAATAAGACGCCATTGGGTCTTAACAATGATGAAGAACTATATGTGCATTTATGAGGTGTAAAGAAGAATGAAAAACTGTAAAAGACAAAAGAAAAATCAAGATAAAAGAAGACCGCGATATGGAAATCATGATATTTCCGTTTTAGCTATGATCATGGATCTAATCTGGTACTATACCATAAAAGGAAAAACAATGGTTGATGAGTATATATAATAAGATACAAATCAATACCATACATCCAAAAGAAGTAGTTTGTGATTCTTAAAATCAAAGTGACATATGAGAATTTAAAGGAATTTAAAAGTTGTGATTGAGCTTGAATTGACACCAATCATTTGAAAGTTTAATGTATTATACATATGCAATGTAAGATAGTAAAAAGTGAAGAATTGCAAGAAGAAATTGAAATGTGAACTTCAACTCCCACAATGCCGCATAATGGGCAGAGGTAGAAATGGTATATATAAGTGTGAAGTGACACCATCCACCAACTGTGAGCAAGGCCCTGTGAAGCCAATACCCGTAGGTGAAACGCACTAGCTCTGACTGGATAAAAAAGTCAACAAAAGGATTTCTGAGTGCGACACATCTTTGTTTCTAAGGATATCTATATATATATATATATGCCAATGATACTCCAGAATGGGATACATGGGGCATTGATGTGGGGGATAATCCTGGAACCAGTTTCAAACCGAAATCTGTATTCCTACCACTGATCCAATGCGATGCAACTGACGTATTCGAAAGAGGGGTCTTGAAAGACTTGACTAGAATACGCAATCACAAGATAGCATGGACAAATAAGAATTTGACAGCCAAACAAATCATGGCAATTGACAGTTTAAAATCTGACAGTAGTATTGTCATTAGACAATCCGACAAAGGTGGGAATGTTGTGGTACTAGACAAAACTAAATATTTAAATGAAGGTCTTCGACAATTGAACGATGAGAGTTGTTATTGTAAAACCATCCATGATGAGATACTGAAATCCAATACTGCTTTCAGAGATCTGTTAACTGAATGGAGTGACAAGGGACTACTGGAATGTGAGGAGTATCAATATTTGTACTGTGCACATCCCAGGATACCTATTTTGTATTTGCTTCCCAAACTACATAAGGACCCCATTGATCCACCTGGGCGTCCTATCGTATCGTCTATTGGATCGTTACTTGAACATACTTCCAAGTACACAGATCACTATCTAAGAGACCCTACGTGATAGCTCTCCCCTCATACATTAAAGATACCACACATTTCCTGACGGTTGTTAATGGGATACACTGGGATGATCACTACACCTTGGTAACATTAGACTTAAGCAGACTTTATACCAGCATACAACATGAGCAGGGTCTAGAGGCAGTGAGACACTTTTTAAGGACGCGATCTGTTTCCTTTTTACAACATTCTGAAATGATCATATCTATGATCGATTTCTGTCTCAAAAATAACTTTTTTTCTTTGATAACTGTAGTGTCTTGGTGCTTGCGGTCGGCGCATAGAATACAGGACAGCAGGTGGGTGTATGTACTTCGTTTATTGTTATTGCAGGAGCGCGTCGCAGCACATCTGTCCTCTGGTCTGTCCTAGGCTTCTCTGTCCACTTCCTGTCCCTACAGGATGTGGTGTCCAGTGATCTGGTCACTGCCCTGTGACCCACAGGGTCCTAGTGCCCTATCGTCGGTTGTCGCCCTAAGGTCAAGCTACTACATCAACATCATGTATCGACAGTCACAGGGCACTGCCATGGGGACCTGCTTCGCCCCCAGCTATGCACATTTATTCATGGGCTGG
This sequence comes from Lissotriton helveticus, assembly GCF_964261635.1. Classification (NCBI taxonomy): domain Eukaryota; kingdom Metazoa; phylum Chordata; class Amphibia; order Caudata; family Salamandridae; genus Lissotriton; species Lissotriton helveticus. Next base: position 407,074,463 of record NC_136073.1, read on the forward strand.
TGGGAGGAGCAGGTCGTCAGGGAAATGGCAGAATTTGACAACGTTGCCCTGTGGCTTAGATACATTGATGATATTTTTTTCCTTTGGTGTGGGGATGAAGTATCTGTCAAATTATTTCTTGACAAACTCAATCTTAACCATTTAAATTTGAAACTGACTGAACATATCAGCAACCAATCTATTGAGTTTCTCGATGTAACTGTGGAGGTAGAGAACAGTCAGCTGAATACTAGACTCTTTCGGAAGAAAACTGCGGGGATCAGCATCCTTAACGCTACTAGCTGTCACCCTCGCAATTTAGTGTACAGTATACCATTTGGTGAGCTGCTACGCGCTAAGCGCAATTGCAGCACACGGGAGGCATACAAAGAAGAAGAAAAAGTTATGTGTCAAAGATTTTTGAATAGGGGTACAGTAAAAACGTGATTGACAAAGCTATAATACGTGTTGATCAGAAGAACAGAGAAGAATTGCTGAACCCCAGAAAGGAGACTGAGGAGTCAGAGAAAGTAAGGTTTATCACCACCTTTTCTGGACAGGCCCACAAGGTGCGCAATATTTTCAAAAAACACTGGCACGTCTTACAGACGGATAACCATCTCAAAAAATATCTGAGTGATAATCCCCAAATCACCTTTCGGAAAGGGAGATCACTTAGAGATGAGTTAAGTCATAATTATGTCACTTCATCAGCAGCGAAGAAGAATCTGGTAACTGCAGGTTTCAAATGCTGCCGTAGGTGCAAGGCTTGTAAATATAGTCGAGATTGCAAGACAATAACTGTACCCAATACAGGTAGGGAGTTCATTATACGCAAATGACTTACTTGCCATACACCATATAGTGTTTATGTATTGATGTGTCCTTGCAACAAGTGGTACGTTGGCAGTACTAAGCATGAAGCCAAGAAAAAGATGTTGGAACATCTACGTGCCATACACAACAACAATAGGCAATACCCCATTGCAAGGCACCACTTTGAAAAACATATGCAGGATGAGACGCTTGTCCGGCTGGTGGTGATAGACAATGTTGATCTGGGGGTGAGAGGGGGAAATCGTGAGCTGTCCCTCAGGAAATTGGAATCCAAGTACATTGTTGATTTCGAACGTTTAACTCCGAATCGATTCAATATCAGTGAGGAATTGGCAATACACTTACATGAATGATCAGCCTGAGAGTAACATCAATTGTATATAATGTCTGCAGTCTTCTTGATTTTAAATATCAGTATTTTTCATTGTTTTTAGATTTCCCTATAGACTTGGTGACGGAAGAATATGGATCATGATGCGGGACTTTGTTAATAAACAGTTACAAAGGCCTTGTCTAACAATTAGCCCACTGGGGCTTAATTGAATTGTTTGAAATTCTACTGTAATATTAGCCCACTGGGGCTAGGACGTTTATAGTGTATGTCTATTGAGGCTATGATCGAACTTTGTGATGGTTTCTTAGCAACAACTAACGCTGGATACGTCACAACCAATACCGCGCTTCATTGCAAAACGCGGGCGAGGAGCAACCAATCACAAGAATGCTCTCCATTACAGAAACGAACTATATTACTGAAGCGTTTGTTTCACTTTATGACAGGCTGAATAACTAAGGACGATTTGTAATATTTTATTCTCGATCCCGCAATAATTATGCATTTTTTCACACATTTACATGGCAATATATGTGAAATTATGTGCTACATCAATTGTGGATGGTACTTAGCCACGATAGATATCAGTGCGTGTGAAGTATTTATTATTGCAGTATATTCACGATTTTGTAAGAAACATGCAACATACTGAACTTGTGTCATGTAGTAATGTACATTACAAGATGTCTTCCGCCATACCAAGCATGTACACATGCACTAACAATATTGAGGGTGTTGGGTATTTAAAAATGTCCGCACACACTGTATGATGAGCGTGACCAAGCCGTAATGGCGAAACGCGTTGTGGAGATTCTTTCACCTGCAGAATAAATTCTTTAACTGGAGCTTATGGGTGTCCTGTTTTCTTCAGTAAATTGAAGTTGTTTTGGAGTGAATATATATATCGTGATCAAGGGAGCATGACTCCCGAAACGCGTTGATGGATGTGAATTAAGACTCAATAAAGAAGCCTAATTTAGAGATATGCACGAGTGCTGGATGATTTCCTTAAAAATAATTAAAGAAATCCCATTTTGAATATATATCTATATATATATATATTCACTGAAAAAACCATAGGTTTCAGGCCTTATATAGTTAGGAATTAGCATTTAAAAAAAACTTTGAAATTCACTGACAAAACCATAGGTTTCAGGAGTTATATAGTTAGGAATTAGTTTTTAAAAAATCTTTGAAATTCACTAAAAAAACTATAAGTTTTAGTGGTGTTATAGTTAGCTGGACATTTTACTCATACAAAACCAATGAAATTGCTCCTATATAATTAGTTTTACTAACTATATTTCACGCACCCGCAATCCACTGCTGATGATGTCACATATTAGATCATTCATGACATGGTCAGTGACATCACTGATGACATCCAAATATTTATTTATGTATATCCACTAATTCGTCAATGTAAATTGCTATATATATAATGCATATTTAAATAACCAAGCAAACCACATTCACTGGATGATGTCATCAGTGATGTCATCAGTGATGTCATTTGAGATGTCATCAGTGATGTCACTGACCATGTCATGAATGATCCAATATGTGACATCATCAGCAGTGGATTGCGGGTGCGCGAAATATAGTTAGTACAACTAACTATATAGGAGCAATTTCATTGGTTTTGTATGAGTAAGATGTCCAGCTAACTATAACACCACTAAAACTTATAGTTTTTTGAGTGAATTTCAAAGGTTTTTTAAAAACTAATTTCTTACTATATAACTCCTGAAACCTATGGTTTTTTCAGTGAATTTCAAAGGTTTTTTAAATGCTGATCCCTAACTATATAAGGCCTGAAACCTATGGTTTTTTCAGTGAATTTCAAAGGTTTTTTAAATGCTGATTCCTAACTATATAAGGCCTGAAACCTATGTTTTTTTCAGTGAATTTTAAAGGTTTTTTAAATGCTAATTCCTAACTATATAAGGCCTGAAACCTATGGTTTTTTCAGTGAATTTCAAAGGTTTTTTAAATGCTAATTCCTAACTATATAAGGCCTGAAACCTATGGTTTTTTCAGTGTTTTTAAAAAAAAAATTGATTGGTTAACTGGCTTATTAAGTGTATCTTAGTGAATACATATATTAGCGAGTAATGTTTAAATATTTAAATATATGCATGAGTGATGTAATATGTGACGTCATCAGCAGTGCATTGCAGACGTGCAAGTTATAGTGAGTCCAACTAACTGTAAAGTGGGAATTTCAATGGTTTTATGCGAGTAAAATTTCCAGCTAACTATAACTGGTGTGAAACCTATGGTTTTTTCAGTGAATTTCAAAGGTTTTTTAAATGCTAATTCCTAACTATAACTGGTGTGTAACCTATGGTTTTTTCAGTGAATATATATATATATAAAATTTCTATGGCAAAATGAAACCCCTCATTTTGTTCCTTTTCAAATTAAATGTATTAAGTGTTACCACTTCATTCCAATCAAGATGACTTCAGGTGTGCCATACTTTTGTCATAAGTAAGACTGTTATCGTTCTAGTTGTTCTTTAGAACACTCTGGGACATTCTGTCATTGGGCTATAGTTGGGCTACATCTGGCTGATATTTGGGCTACATTTGGGCTCTTTTGTCTCTGGTGGCCATCTTGGGAGACTGCATATCAGAATTTTTTTAATGAAATATAAGAGGATTTGAGAAGTCACTCAAAATGTGCCCTAACTTTTCTTTCTTCAGCACTAATCATAATTTCTATGGCAAAATGAACCCTCTCATTTTGTTCCTTTGCAAATTAAATGTTTTAAGTGTTAACACTTTATTCCAATCAAGATGACTTCAGGTGTGCCATACTTTTGTCATAAGTAAGACTCTTAGCGCTCTAGTTGTTCTTTAGAACACTCTGGGACATTCTGTCATTGGGCTATAGTTGGGCTACATCTGGCTGATATTTGGGCTACATTTGTTTTTTTTTGTCTCTGGTGGCCATCTTTGGGCTACATTGGGCTACATTGGGCTACATTTGGGCTCTAACATATATATAGCCCAATGTAGCCCAATATATATTTTTTCAAAGTTAATTTTTGTAAAAACCACTGGAGCACATATCTTGAGACATAGCAAAGGCACATCGGGCTACCAGTCCCTACAATTTTGCCAAGTTTGGTGGAAAACCATTCAGCCGTTCGGGCTAAAAGTGAATCCAACCGCCCAATGGAAATTAACATGAGGAAAACATGTTTTGGGACCTCCCTTTTATCTCGGCCCCCGCTTGACGAATCCCCCCCCAAACTTCCAGGGAAGGAGCGGAGCGCCGCGAGGCAAAGTTAAGGGAAATTACAGGAAGATTCCTCAACCGGTGCCAAAGTTATTCCCAATAGAATGTTGTGATTTCCCTATGGAAAACAATCCTAACTATATATACCTACTGGCTATCGCCAGTAGGTAATATATATATATATATATATATATATATATATATATATATATATATATATATATATATATATATATATATATATATATATATATATATATATATTACCTACTGGCGATAGCCAGTAGGTATATATAGTTAGGATTTTTTTCCTATGGGATTTTTGAAAATTCTATGTCGAATAACTTTGGCGTTTGAGGACAGAATTGGCTGAAATTTTCAGGAAAATGGAACATTTTGTTTCTGAGCAGCCCCTGAAAATTTGGGGGGGTTTCGTCAAGGGGGGGCCGAGAAAAAAGGGGGGTCCCAAAACGTGTTTTTCCCACGCAATTTTCCATAGGGCGGTTGGCCTCACTTTTAGCCTGAACGGCTGAATGGATTTACACCAAACTTGGCAAAATTGTAGGGACTGGTAGCCCGATGTGCCTTTGCTATGTCTCAAGATATAGGCTCCAGTGGTTTTTATGAAAATTAACTTTGAAAAATATATATTGGGCTACATTGGGCTATATATATGTTGGAGCCCAAATGTAGCCCAATGTAGCCCAATGTAGCCCAATGTAGCCCAATGTAGCCCAAAGATGGCCACCAGAGACAAAAAAAACAAATGTAGCCCAAATATCAGCCAGATGTAGCCCAACTATAGCCCAATGACAGAATGTCCCAGAGTGTTCTAAAGAACAACTAGAGTGCTAACAGTCCTACTTATTACAAAGGTATGGCACACCTGAAGCCATCCTGATTGGAATAAAGTGGTAACTCTTAAAACATTTAATTTAAAAAGGAACAAAATGAGGGGGTTCATTTTGCCATAGAAAGTATGATTAGCGAATATATGACGAAATCCCGCATACCATCAGTCCGCAAAAAAATATTCCCGCATGTACTATTAGGCCGCAAATTAAAATAACGAAAACTTTTAGAACTAATATGCCTTTAGCATACACTAAACAACTAAACTACCCTAATCCCTAAAACACTACCCCCAGCATGACCCTACACTACACAAACAGTACAACACTACCCTAAACCCTAAAACACTACCCCCAGCATGACCCTACACTACGCAAACACTACAACACTACCCAAAACCCTAAAACACTACACCCCAGCATGACCCTACACTACGCAAACACTACAACACTACCCTAAACCCTAAAACACTACCCCCAGCATGACCCTACACTACGCAAACACTACAACACAACCCTAAACCCTAAAACACTACCCCCAGCATGACCCTACACTACGCAAACACTACAACACAACCCTAAACCCTAAAACACTACCCCCAGCATGACCCTACACTACGCAAACACTACAACACTACCCTAAACCCTAAAACACTACCCCCAGCATGACCCTACACTACGCAAACACTACAACAGTACCCAAAACCCTAAAACACTACACCCCAGCATGACCCTACACTACGCAAACACTACAACACTACCCTAAACCCTAAAACACTACCCCCAGCATCACCCTACACTACGCAAACACTACAACACTACTCAAAACCCTAAAACACTACACCCCAGCATGACCCTACACTACGCAAACACTACAACACTACCCTAAACCCTAAAACACTACCCCCAGCATCACCCTACACTACGCAAACACTACAACACTACTCAAAACCCTAAAACACTACACCCCAGCATGACCCTACACTACGCAAACACTACAACACTACCCTAAACCCTAAAACACTACCCCCAGCATGACCCTACACTACGCAAACACTACAACACTACCCTAAACCCTAAAACACTACCCCCAGCATGACCCTACACTACGCAAACACTACAACACTACCCTAAACCCTAAAACACTACCCCCAGCATGACCCTACACTACGCAAACACTACAACACTACCCTAAACCCTAAAACACTACCCCCAGCATGACCCTAAACTACGCAAACACTACAACACTACCCAAAACCCTAAAACACTACCCCCAGCATGACCCTAAACTACGCAAACACTACAACACTACCCAAAACCCTAAAACACTACCCCCAGCATGACCCTACACTACGCAAACACTACAACACTACCCAAAACCCTAAAACACTACCCCCAGCATGACCCTACACTACGCAAACACTACAACACTACCCAAAACCCTAAAACACTACACCCCAGCATGACCCTACACTACGCAAACACTACAACACTACCCAAAACCCTAAAACACTACCCCCAGCATGACCCTACACTACGCAAACACTACAACACTACCCTAAACCCTAAAACACTACCCCCAGCATGACCCTACACTACGCAAACACTACAACACTACCCTAAACCCTAAAATACTACACCCCAGCATGACCCTACACTACGCAAACACTACAACACTACCCAAAACCCTAAAACACTACCCCCAGCATGACCCTACACTACGCAAACACTACAACACTATCCTAAACCCTAAAACACTACGCCCAGCATGACCCTACACTACGCAAACACTACAACACTACCCTAAACCCTAAAACACTAGCCCCAGCATGACCCTACACTACGCAAACACTACAACACTACCCTAAACCCTAAAACACTACCCCCAGCATGACCCTACACTACGCAAACACTACAACACAACCCTAAACCCTAAAACACTACCCCCAGCATGACCCTACACTAAACAACCACCACAACTCTACACTACACTAACACAACACTACACTACACTACACAATCACTAACCCACGAAAAAATTAACACAAACCCACTTACCTCTCTCGTCATCGTGGTTTTCACAACGCAAATACATTTACCATACATGCCTTTAAAACGTAATTCTTTGTAAAGGCATGCGCGATAAATGCACATGCGTTTTGAAAAAATGCGGGATAATGGTATGCGAGGTCAATGACCTTGCGGGATAATGGTATGCGGACTGAAAGTCTGCGGGATAAAAAATGCGGGAAAATGGCTGCAAACCATGATTAGCAGCAGACTTCCCTGGTGAGCACTAGCTTTACTACAGTGATCTAATGAGCAACTAGAGTGCCAACATTCAGAATTTATGGCAAATGTGTGACACATCTGAATGCCTTCTTGATAGAACCAAAGTAAACAAGCATTGAAAATGCAATAGATCTCGCCCTCGTTTAAGTTAAAGCCATTCTGTTTGTAATGAGGTGGCTTTTTAGCTTTGCTTTTATTAGTGTTTTTAAAACTTTCATGTAAATAACATGCATATGTATGCATATATGTATATGTATGCATGCATTTATATTTATATAGATATGCAGATTATATATGTTTATATATGTATATTACCTACTGGCGATAGCCAGTGGGTATATATAGTTAGGATTTTTTCTCTATGGGATTTCTGAAAATTCTATGTCTAATAACTTTGGCGTTTGTGGACGGAATTGGCTGAAATTTTCAGGAAAATGGCACATTTAGTTTCTGAGCAGCCCCTGAAAATTTGGGGGGGTTTCGTCAAGGGGGGGCCGAGAAAAAAGGGGGGTCCTAAAACGCGTTTTTCCAATTCATTTTTCCATAGGGCGGTTGGACTCACTTTTAGCTCGAACGGCTGAATAGATTTACATGAAACTTGGCAAAATTGTAGATATGGTTTGCCCGACATGCCTTTGCTATGTCTCAATATATGTGCTCCAGTGGATTTTGAGAAATTAACATTTAAAAAAATATATATATCTGTGACAGCGCTCCGGTTAGCGCCCCGGTTCGCGTACCTGACGCGTAACGGAACTTCGCGAAGCGAAGCTGATTGGCTCTCCGGTGTCTGTCAACATTCTAAACAGTCCGGAGCGGCCGCCATCTTGTCTCTCGGTACGATCGAGAGACAAGATGTGGTGAAAAACGAAGGGGGAAATGAAGGAAAGGGGGCAAGGTAGACCACTCCTGACCCCCTAGGATTGATGAGGGGGATATTAAAGTGCCCCGCGTAGAGGCGCGTCCCGGTACGCGAACCGGGCAGCTCACCGAGCAGCTCACCGGGCAGCTCACCGGGCAGCTCACCGGGCAGCTAACCGGCAGCGTACGTTCGAGAGACAAGATGTGGTGAAAAAAGAAGGGGAAATGAAGGAAAGGGGGCAAGGTAAACCCCTCCTGACCCCCTAGGATTGATGAGGGGGATATTAAAGTCCCCCGCGATTTTTCGCGGTAGAGGCGCTTCCCGGTACGCAAACCGGGCAGCTAATCGGCAGCGTAACGGGAGTCCGCCATCTTGTGTTTTTGGAGCGTCCGGTTCGCGTACCGGGTAGCGTCCCGGTAAGCGTAACAAGGGGAAAACCAAGAGAAACAGTAAAAAAAAAATTAAGGGAATAGATTTCCAGCAAACTTGGCAAAATTGTAGGGACTGTTTGTTTGATGTGCCTTTGCAAGGCCTCAAGATATGTGCACGTGTGGATTTTGTCTAATTAAGGTTAAAAAAAATATATATATCTGTAAGCGTGCTCCGGCACGCTTACGTTACGGGTTTTGTTTGCGCTGCAGAGCCGATACGTCACGGTTATGCGACGCGTCATGAGGCGTCTCACATGGCTACGTGATACGTCACGTAATAAAGAATATATTTTACAGCTATAGATATTAGCTTTTAAAAAACCAATGAAATTCACTGAAAAAAACATAGGTTATAGACCATATATAGTTAGGAATTTGCATTTACAAAACCTTGAAAATTCACTGAAAAAACCATAGGTTAGAGACCATATATAGTTAGCTGGACATTTTATTGGCATAAAACCAATGAAATTCCATATATAGTTAGTTGCACTAACTATATATCGCGCACCCGCAATCCATTGCTGATGATGTCACATATTACATCATTCATGACATGGTCAGTGACATCACTGATGACATCACTGATGACATCTCAATTGACATCTCAAATGACATCACTGATGACATCATGACACACCAATACCAGTTACTACATACGCACTCACTGATTCCTACGTCTACACACACATTCACTCATTCACCCATACAATCACTCATACATACAGTCACTCATTATTACAACACTATCATATGCACTCATACACCTATGCAGACACTCACACACTGCCACTCATCCATGGAGTTACTCACACACCTAGTCAGTCCTGTAAAGAATCAATCACACTTCCATTTCCTCATCTATACAGTTAAACACAGAACACCATACTTCAGTGACATCACTGATGACATCACTGATGACATCTCAAATGACATCACTGATGACATCTCAAATGACATCACTGATGACATCATGACACACCAATACCAGTTACTACATACGCACTCACTGATTCCTACGTCTACACACACATTCACTCATTCACCCATACAATCACTCATACATACAGTCACTCATTATTACAACACTATCATATGCACTCATACACCTAGTTAGTCCTGTGAAGAATCAATCACACTTCGATTTCCTCATCTATACAGTTAAACACAGAACACCATACTTTTCACACATATACTAACACATACTTACTCTCTTATACAATCACTGATACAAGTACACATTGATATGCACAGTCACACACTTCCCAGCCAGCCACACACACACTCAGTCTTCCATACATCCACTCATTCTTCAATATGTAAAACATATTTAAACTTTACAAAAACACACAGACACTAGATGATGTCATCAGTGATGTCATTTGAGATGTCATCAGTGATGTCATCAGTGATGTCATTTGAGATGTCATCAGTGATGTCATCAGTGATGTCACTGACCATGTCATGAATGATGTAATATGTGACATCATCAGCAGTGGATTGCGGGTGCGCGATATATAGTTAGTGCAACTAACTATATATGGAATTTCATTGGTTTTATGTCAATAAAATGTCCAGCTAACTATATATGGTCTCTAACCTATGGTTTTTTCAGTGAATATATATATATATATATGGAAACAAAGTCCTGACCCTCCAATTCCAAGGTGGGACTGCGAACAGGTACAGACCACAGCAGAGTTGATTACCAAAGAAATGCAGAAACGGGTTTCAAAGTTCCATGATTTTGTTTATTTCACCCAAAATGGTCCAGACAAGTGTCCGCCTCAGATGCGTTTCGATCGCCTCCGCGATCATGTTCACATATATATGTTGAGTGAAAGTGAGGGTGTTAAAACATGTAAAATAAATACCTAGATAAGTATCAATAATGCATATTGATGCAACACTTGGATATTTAAAAAACATGATGAGGCAAATGTCAAAGTTAATGTGATTCTCTATTTGAGATCAAATAAAACGGGTAGAACAAAATGATAACTACTGTTATACAATAACAAATCCCATTTAATGTGTATATGACCCATGAAACTCTTGGCCGTCTCTAGGAGCATTATGCCACAGAACACAAAGCATGCCTTGTCCTGATAGACATGTAAAGATATAATCAACTGAGGTATTTCTTTATTTGTCACATTATTCCTATGCAATTGTAAAATAGGGTTATTACCCTGTATGTTTGCCACAAAACCCTCCATAACGACTTGCACCTTGAGACCCTCAGTAGCCGCGCTTTACAAGCCCTTGATTGATTAAACAACGTAATTGCAGATGCACATTACAGACTGATGATGGGATGTGTGTGCTGTATCTAGCACCTGATTTTGCACTATACATTAGCAGGATCTAAGAACAAGCATTGGTAAAGTCAATAGGTCGCTCCTATGCGGGGCTTTGTCAGTGCTTGTTTTCTGTATCGAACAGCAAAGAGTACTATGGAAATTAAAATGGGAAATTGTGCTTTTGGGACCTCCCCTTTTTTTGGCTCGCACCTAACGGATCCACACAAAACCTGTCACAAAGAACCTAAAGTGGATGTACTTTACTTTTTTGGAATGTTTGGAATGCAGATTTGTTGAATAGTACCAAAGTTATTAAGGAAATTAAAATGCCTTTCCTATGGAATCTTCAGGTCAACCATAAAACACTGCACTATCGTTGCCAATGTACTTTTGTCTAGAATACGTACTTTTCTGGAAAGGTACCCCTACAGTACAAAATACAAAATACATGGTTTAAAACGTTCCCTCCTTCTTGTGTGTGCTATATCGAGTATAGCACATATGCAAAGTTTGAAAAGTTACATGCATGTTTGCCACAAAACCAAATCTACAAATATCAGTAGATAGGGTTTTGCATCAAATCCATATGTGTTTTGTGGAAATACCCATGTAATACTCATGGGACACCGCTTAATAGAAAGACAAGCATAACCCTATTTTGTGTTGCCTCAGGGCTAACTTTCCAGAGCAAAACAAGTTTTTGCACTGGAAATTAAGTGTCAAATCAAATGTTTGGTCCGGTTTGCATCACTTTTGGTGACACTGCACTGGTGTAAAGTGTTGCTAAATCAGGCACACTGTCTACTTTCAGTGCATCATTTATATATGCTTGAAAACCTGGACCTTGACTATCCTACTTTTTTCAAATAAATTCACATTCATGCTTGTAAGAGGCTCTAGTAATGCGCCCCTCGTTCTTCTTATGAGGAAAGGTTATCCTACATGACCGAGCACACAGCTTTGCAATGGCGCACATGGAGCTGTAAAGGAACAACTAGGCAGCCAGATCATCCACACCAACCCTAGTGATTAGTGCGATGACAGATTGCATAGCCAGTTTGCCTGATGGATTCTACACCACCTCAATATCCAGCACACACAGCCATAAACATGCAATGAAGTAGGTGGAGAATAAATATGCTGTAAGCCATAAAGCTGTGATTAATTTGAGCCAGTGGTTTCCGGTGCTCAGCACAGGCACTTAATTGTCAACACCAGTGCTAGTGACAGTCTACCACAAGGTAGCACTGTCTGGCTAATTTAGGAACGACCACAACAACAGTTAATTATGAATTCAATATACTTTAAAATTACTATTACCTGCTGCCCAAGCCAGGTATGGGGGCCTGGAATGGTCCAAGTTCTTACACTGATGGTTCGTAGTTGTGTTGTTACTATCACTTGCAGCATGTCAGGGGCAATGTGTGGTGCAAGCTGCAGTGACCTCCTGACTAGAGTCCTGGAACTTATTTTTTTTTACAAATTAAGCACTGCCCTAAAGTCTGCATCCTATAACACGTGCTTTAGAGTGATCCTTACCAAAATGATTGCTTTGCAGCATCACAAGTGGGATCAGTACATGAAAAATTACTAATTGCCATTGCTGACTGGCTGACACACTGACTGCAGAGAGTCGAAGCACTCCACAAAATGGCTGCCAGTCAACCCCATTTGACCCAGCCTTAAAAAACAAAGCTTTTCTCGCATGGTAGCACACTGTCGTTGTGCCAGCGGGCCAGAAACACACTCTCTTAACAAGGACCAAATGTGCCGCGCGCTCTTATATTTTAAATATGTCATTGTTTCTTTCAGCTTTCAACCTCTCTCAGGTTTTCCTTGCCAGTGATAATTATCTGCATTCACATGCTGCACGAAGGAGAGACCCTATCAATAAGGAACAAAGGCTTTTGCTAGTTTGCACACCTAAATTGGATTATTTGCAGCCGTCCAGTGCACCCGATGTTTATCTGCGAGCACTGGAAACCATGCAGAGGGAGAAAACCTTAATTCTGTCCGAGACAGCCTCTTATTGCTATTGATAGTTAGCATCAGTGTCCAGTCTGAGAAATGGAAGTGCTGCAGGCGGCCTCAGCCGAGACATCCCATTGATCTACGGCTACCTTGGCCTCCCCGGAGCAAGACAAGAAAAATAAGGAGAGCACAGGCCTCTCATATCAGGAGCAATGCAGATGTCGGGGCCTCATAATCAGTCAAAATGAGGCCAAGTGAGCCCGTATGCAAATAGATGTTCAGTATCTCAGACAGTTATAAATCATGCGTGCAGCTGTGATAAGCATATATGTATATTTGCATTAAATGCATTTCTTTTACATTTCATAGGCTTGTATCAGTATGGCTAGAGAGTATTTCATCTATCTAGGCCGCAGACAATCATATTTAGGCTGCACGCCCGCACTCTCCTCAGGTGGTAATAACGTCATGCAATGTTAATGGGATGCAGACTATTGGAAGCGTCCCTAATCACAAACGCCTGAGTAAACCATATGAGCCGAACGCCTAGAGGTTTACCAACTTATTCGTTTTAGGGATTCACAAAAATCCCAAAGGCTGTGCATGGAAGTCAGTCAATTAGTCAAAATAAAAAAAATACACCTATAAACTAAGAAATACATTTTCTGCTGGTGTTTTGGCATGCCCCTCTCATTGAATGTCCTTATGCACACCTCTCTCTTCATTCACCATGCGTACTTATATCAGTTTGCCCTCATTCCTTGGCCTGTCTGCCTAGTTATCTGTTAGTCTGCCTGCATCCCGCATTCCACACGTCCGTCTGTCTCTCTACTCCATTAACAGATAATAAATACCTGCCGGTATGTATGTATGTACGTATGTATGTATGTCTGTCTGTCTGTATGTCTGTCTGTCTGTCTTGTCTGTCCGTATATCTATCTCTGCCTTCCTGTTGGTTTATATGATACTAAACTCGTGTTTCAGTGGCAAACAGCACACTTATAGTCCAGGGTCAAATAAATATTTAGGCATATGGGGTGTGCCTCCCCCACCCCCTGAGCTATTATCAGGCCGCATGGACCCCACTCCCTGGGCCACAACAATTTGAAATTGTGTGGGTGTCCACCTGGGACACTAACAGCAATATGAGCCCAAAGGCTGCTGGGGGAGTCCCTGGGACCCTGTGGCTCCTGTCGGCTTCTGAGCCCGCACTCATTGTAGTGCGGTGGGAGATTGCTGCAGTGGTTCCCTCCCACCGAGTGGGAGCAGCTTCTCTCCCACCGGGAGGTGGCAAACCTGTGTTCCCTGCCTGCAAGTGTGCAAGCTGGCAATTGATGTTCACAGGGGATGAGGTGCCAGGGACACTGCTGCTATTTGGACCTGGGGCAACTGGATGGCTAGGAAAAGGGAACCTACATGGTTCTCAGAGCCCTTGCATGGCCTGGGGAAGGGTGCACCACACCCCTTTCTCCAAAAAGCAAAAATTGGCACAGGAGGATAGGGTCATCAGGGCCCTTAAGTGGTCGGGAGGGAGGTTGCATGCCCCCGTCCCCAAAAAATAAATATTGGCTGCAGAGGATGGTTTCCCCAGGGCCCTTAAGTGCCTCGGCCAGTGGGGTCATATGCCCCCATCCCCATTAAAACAGGGATCAACCCCAGGGGATGGGGTCCCTCGAGGTGGGCCACACATCCCCACCACCCCAAATTAAAACATGAAATGAATGAAGTAGCTGCTCATTTCACATTCACTGCTCCAACTGGGGAACCCCCCATGAATTGCTCTGCAAGGGATTTAAAAAATATACTTTGGATCCTGAGGCCTGAGGCACAGGTTGGGTGTAGGGTTTGGCAGGAAATCAAACCCTGTGGCAAACCCCCTGCTGTGTACAACTAAAAGCGGTGGGCATGGGGGACATGAAGCGAAACTTACTTGCAAACTAAGGAATGTCCCAAAGTACCCTCAAATCGGTCCCGCAAGAAAAACCTCAGTTTCACCATTCCCACATTGATATTTGAACAATAAGATCTGTGACTCGTATACAAACCCCTCTCCTATTGCTTCATATCTGCCCACTTGATGGTGCTGTAAGCAGTATTGGAAGTGAAACATCAAAATTGGCAGAGAAATAAACCAGTGGATTATTCAATCCATGGAAGGTACTTCTGCAACAGTGAATGGCAGTTTCTTTAACTTCTCCATATGCATCATGGTGTATGTTGCGTCCTTTTTAGCTCTGATGGTCTGTTGTTTAGTGAGATTGCTTGGTAAAAACAAACCATTGGCATTATGGTGTTTCCATGGAGTATAACCACCTCGAAGTGTCTGTAGAGTCCAACTCAGTAACATGATAGCTTTAAGCTGCAACTGTTCATGTTGTAAAGAAGACATGTCACTCCGTATGATGTTGATTGCAGATGAGACTATGTTACCCAGAGTGTAAATCCTAGTGGGCAAAGTAGTCTTACCTTTATCAACTACTGCCAGAGACTTTTCTAGATTTGTGCTGTCTATTTTGCACAGTCTCTCAGTTGCTTCCTGATGTTAAATTTTCCACATTTCATTGCATACAGAAAGCACTTTTGATGTGGTTTTCGAGGACCTAACAAAAAGTCATGTAGTCCCAAAGTGAACAGAAAGAAGGGACAAGTGTTGTTTCACCTAAGACAAAGTGGATTATTTGATCCAATCAAGGCACAACTTCCCAGTGCTGTAAATTGCTGCCACCCCAAGTGCTGTATCTGCATGTATCATGGGTCTGGCCTATTGATCCTAAACTATTTGGTGTTGTAGTATCTTAGTATATGTCTTTAATACTCAGAAACGTTTAGAATACACTGACACTAATTGGATGATATCATCAGTGATGTAATTTGAGATGTCATGAGTGATGTCACTGACCATGTCATGTGTTATGTGTGAGGTCATAGGCAGTGCATTGCGGAGGCAAAAGTCATAGTTAGCTCAGGTAACTATAACTGCCAAATTCCTGTAACCTTTGTTTTTTCAGTGGATTTCTAAGGTTTTTTTTAAATTCTATTTTCTAACTGTAACCTTTGAAAATGAATGTGTGAGTCAGTGCAAGAGTGCCTCAGTCTGTATGACTGAGTGCGTGAGTATCTCAATGGGTATGTGACAGTGTGTGTGTGTTTCTGAATGGGTCCTGGACTCCCTGCATAAGTGTTGCGTTAGATGTGTGAGTGGGTGCATCACTGTCTGAGTGAATCCCTGATAGTTTGAGTAGATGTCTAAGTGGGTGCATATGTGTCTGAGTGGGTCAGTGACTGGATTCATGAGTTTGTGAGTGGATTTGACACTTGAGAATGACCTATAACATGTCAAGTGAAGCTTCCAGTGAGGGAACACAGCCAGCGTTTTCATTAGTAGCCATCACCCATGTTTGAAGGACCACTTCTGTTTATGGTTGAAAATATGGTGTTAGTACTTGGCAACATATTTCAGAAAATGTAGGAGTACACCCCTACCAGTGCCATGAGATGTGTAAGTAAATGTGCAGGTATGTAACTGCCTGCTATAAAACCTCAATGGCTGCCTAAACGTGCATTTAAGTGTCTGCACAAATACTTCTGTGCCTGTGTTATGCAATAGAGAGCTAAATAGGTGAAACTGCAACTACCTTTGAGTCTGTTGCATGCATAAATAGTTTCTGTTGAGTTAATAAATGTATAAGTGCTTATCTAGCTATCTCTGTAACTGAAGTAAGACTCTATGCTTCTACGAACATCTATGTCAATGGTTTTAGGGATGGCATACTCTTTGTAGTACTTGGCATAAAGGCCTGCAAGCAGTGTTTTAAATGGACATCTAGAAGTGCAGGTAATCCCTACTTAGAGTACCTCTTTGCTCCTGAGAAGTGTCGGTACTCTCCTAATAAATGTATAGCAGCAGTGCTGAGAAGTGCCGATGCTCTTCCTCTCAAATCAAAGAAGTCCAGGTACTGAGTACCAGGCAGTACCAGCCCATTTAAGCACTGCCTGCAAGTGCACAAGTAACTTATTCAACTCAAGAGGACATATCTCAATCTCTTAAACACAAAACATCATCCTTTATTGCATACCTACAGCATATCTTAGAAGTGTATTATGTGCACTAAGGCTTGGGTTTCATACTTGAGAAAGACCAATATCATGCCAAGTGAAGCTTGGAGTAAGAATGTACAGACAGGATCGACACTAGTAGCCATAACCCATGACTCACAATTTTTTTCTCTGCACGGTTCACATGGCTATGTCAGAATATTCCTATATTTGTAAGTGAGTATAGCAGTACACCTGTATAAGTGCCATAAGATCTTTAGTTAAATGTGCTGGTATGTGACTGTGTGTTTTAGTAGCTCTATGACTGTATAAATGTGTATGTAAGTGGCTGCACAAATACTTTAGAACCTCTGTAAGTGAATAGAGAGCTATAAATGTGTGACTGCAACTACCTTTGAGTCTGTTGCAGGCATAAGTAGTTTCTAGTAACTGACTGCATGTATATGTGATTATGTAGCTGTATGATTAGGTTGCAGGGAGGGTCTATGCTTTTGTGAACATGTATATCAGTTGCTTTCGGGATGCATCTCTCTATGTAGTGCTTTGCATAGGGGCATACAAGTTCTCAAGTAACTTATTAATCTCAAAAGGACATCTGTCAATCTCTTACACAAAACAGCATCCTTTACAGCATACTTACAGCATGTCTGAGAACTGTATTATGTACAGTAAAACATGGATTTGACACATCAGAAGCACCTATAACATGCCAAGTAAAGCTTGCAGTGACAGTGAATAGACAGGGTCTGCACCAGTAGCCATCTCGCATTTTAAAATAGTATTTCTCTGCATGGTTGAGAAGATTGTGTCAGTACTTGCCTATATACCTGAGAGAGTGTAGAAGTACACCTCTATTGGTGCCATGAGATGTTTAAAAAAATGTGCTGGTATGTAACTGCCTTCTATAATACCTCTATGGCTGTCTAAATGTGTATGTAAGTGGCTGCAGAAATACTTCGGTGCCTATGTTAGGCAATACCGAGCTACGTAGGTGTGACTGCAACTACCTTTGAGTCTGCTGCATTTATTAATAGCTTCTGGTGAGTGACTGAATCGATATGTGCTTCTGTAGCTGTCTCAATAGCTGAAACGGAGGCTTTATGTTTTTCTGAACATGTATGTCAGTTGCTTTAGGGATGGCATACTCTATGAAGAGCCTGGCAGAGGGCATGCATGTGCACAAGTAACTTAGTGAACTGAAAATTTATTTTAAGCACAATCCAGCATGCTTTATAGCTTCTGTAGCTGTCTGACAAAGCAGTGTAACAACCACAAAACCCAGAATTCAAAGAAAAACACTCTCTGAGAACAGCAAATCATATATACACGTAAATATTTCCACTTTTTCTAATGCCTTGCTAACTAAAAGTGCAACTCCTAATCTACAGTTTTTTTTTTACTACTAATTACACTGTCTAGTAAGCAGCAAATGTACAACATACTAATTGAAAGCAACAGATTGTGAACCAACTTCTCACACACCTAGGGCCCAATTCACAAAGACATTTATGAGGCCATACTTTCAGGCTCGGGCCAGATGAAGTGTAATCAATAGGCTGGAATACCATTTTTTACAAAAAGGAACATTAGGAATGTGTATTAAATGGTAGAGGAGGTCATGAAAATCAGTTTGGGCATGGTAAAGGGTGTAGTCGTACACAACATCATATCCCAGAAAAGTTTGCTCCTTTGCATCATGGTGAATGCAGTCCACGATTTGTGCTCCCCATCAATATATGTGTGTGTTGTAACTTTCCTCATTTCCCACTTCCCTTTTCCCCCCTCTCTTTCTCTGCCCTCTTGGTATGACCCGCGCTCCATCCTGGAGTGCGAGATAGAATGTTGGTGATTGATGAAGCCGCCAAGCCAGGAGCACCTGTTGTACTTATGACGATTAAACTTAAGTTGGAACCTACAATTTGTAGTGCTTTATTACTACATTTGTGGTGACGAGGACGAGGAGCTGAGCCAGGGTCAGTTGGGTGTTTCCCCCTGGATAAAGTTGATGCTTGTGCGGAATATTGAATTTACAATAAGTACTCACCAGTTGATATTGAAGATCACAGGACAACAGACATACCGGTAACCCAGGCTGTATTCATCGAGGTGTTCCCTTGGATGGACGTGAAATCTTCGACTCGGAAAGAACAGGAAGTCGGGTGTGAAGCCTCGGTGAAAAGTGAGAGGGTACCGTGTGGAGTAGGGGAACGTTCCTTCCTCAATTGAGGTCTGATCGACGTCTGTGGATCTGGTTACCAGTTCTCTCGGGGAGCATTCCGCGGTGGAGGAAATAGCAGTGCGTGAACCAGCGGAAAGAATAGCCGGGATAGCCGTTTGTGAAGTGACGGTGAAAGAGTGGTCCAGTAGCGGGACACGGATTTCCCACAACGGTGAAAGTAGACGCTGAGGTGGAGCAGGTGAGGAGGCTCGTCTGCAGTTGGTGTAGCTGGACTGTTGGGGCAGCGCTGTGCAGGAATAGTTTTCCTTCGAGGTCAGAGGGGTCGAAGACGGATTCTGACCGCAGCAGTGCTCTCTAACTAAGCCGTCCTCGTGACTAAAGAGGGGCAGGCTTCACCCAGACTGGTTACTGATCGGGAGCCAATGCTGAGCGGAGAATCCTTTCTTTTTTTTTTTCAAGTAAGAGTACTGGTCAGCGGTATAAATCACCCCTGGAGAAGTTTAGGTACGGCATCGTGAGGTGTTTGTCTTTCACGGAGGGAGAGGCAGTGCACAATTGGGAGAGAAAGGAACAGTGTTCTTGCTTCAAGGAACCGCAAGGTCGTCTACAGGAAGTTCCTGTTCTGCAAGCGGGAAATAGACAGAGGACTCTGCAGCCTAGAGGTGATGGTGCAAGGAATCAAGACTGGTCAGCACCTGAGGGAGTCGTACCAGTCTAGGAGGTGAGCCGTGGAAGCTGTGTGAGCAGAAATGGTGCGGAGCAGGAAAATAGTCGCATTTTTCTTTCTTTTAAGTAAATTTAACCGAGGCGGAGTGTGCGGCGCTCGAGACAAGGGTGAGTCACAGCAGTGGAAACACTGGGAGGAGCGTACAGCGGAACCTAGTGTGAAGTGATAATTGAAATGAAATGGTGACAGCGCGTGATAGGTGTGAGTACATACCAGAGGAACAGGGGTGTAGCGAACCTTAGTTCCCGTGAGAGAAAACCAACAGAGGCAGCACATTGAGCCATTTGAAATATCTGAGAGGATCAGGGAAGGTGTGCAACCCCTGTGGCCCCGTGGTAAATGTAACTGAAAACGCTAATTGAAGCAGTGTGAGGAGATCCAAGAGGAACAGAGGGAACAGAGGGGGCAGTGAACCCTAATTCCCGTGAGTGAAAACTAACTGAGGCAGCACATAGAGCCATGTGAAATATCTGAGAGGATCAGGGAAGGTGTGTAACCCCTGTGGCCCCGCGTCATTCTGCCGTTTGAAATGTCTGGAAGAATCAGGAAAGGATTTTAACCCAGGTTGCCACGCAGAAAACGGAACGGAGGCAGCGAGTTGAAGCTGCGTGAGGAGTCTCAGGAGGAACAGAGGGTGGGGCTAACCTCTGGTTCCGAGCTAGAAACCGAACTGAGGCACGCTTTGAAACTGCGCGAGGTTATCTCGGAGGGGCAGGGAGTGCAGTGAACCGCAGTATAAGTGTTCGGAAAAGACGTTGAGGAAGCACGTCGTGGGAGAGCTTTGTAATTTCAGATGTTCTTTCACTAAGGGAACTGTGATCATTAGCATACAGGCGTGTGGGCAGACACCTTTAGTGCATTTAAGGATAAGCAGAAAACCTCACCGACAGTTTATTAACCCCACGGCTTGAGGGAACTAATTTCTGGTACTTGGAGCCACCGAGTGGCCATCTTGTTGGTGAGAAAACACCATAGTGCCACTCACTAGTAGGACAAGAAAAGAAAAAAACAATATAACGGGTGATTACCATCTATCGTCACCCTTCGGTCTTTAGTGGCCCACTTACCTGACATCTCATTTCAGTAATTCCAGTCAGGTCTTTGGCGTGACATTCATATTGTTCTAACGCAAGTGCTGTATATCCATAAGGGCCCTAGGGGGAGATGTGGCAAGCAGATTAGCAAGGCTCCGTAGTGATCAGTTAGTGCACTGTTGTGCTGTATTATTGGTGGGGTGGCATCTTCCGGTATTGCAGCACACCAAACATGGAGTGGGGCCGAATGTACAATCTCCCTCCGCCTAAGCCGTTCATGGAGGAGGTTAATAAAAACATTGCAGAGTGGAGGGAGTGGAAAGTGTATTTTGAAAACTATTTGTTGGTCCTGGAGGAAGAGGTAGCATCTCTGTCACCGGAAGCAAAAGCGGAAATTCTACTCCACAGCTTAGGTAAGGGAGGAAGGAAAATGTATCACAATATGGAGAAGGTTTTCATGACAGGTACTGACAGAAACATATATGAAAATATTCTGAACGTGTGGGATGAATATTATATACAAGCCACTAGTGGAAAGGCACTTAGGGATGAAAAGCTCAGAGAAAGAATGGATGGCAAAGAGGATGTCAGAACCAGCAAGATATCTCAGAGATGCACGGTTAAAATAGATGAAGTTGAGACAGAAATGATTACTGACTCTGGTTCGAGATATAGCATGGTAAGCAAAAGAGATTGGGACAGAAAATTTGCAAAAAAACATAGTAATGAGCTAAAAGAGGCCAACACCGTCCTGAAAACATATGCAGGGGAGGATATACAGATTATTGGTCACAAAGTCATGGATGTAGTTTATAAAGAAAGCAATACGAGGAGTACTATATACATAACGAGAGGTGTTATCAACATGCTAGGGTGGAGAGATCAACAGAAGTTGAGGATATCATGGGAGAAAGAAATAAAAAGACACAGGAATGAGTTGGCATGGTATCAAAGCAGACAAGATACTAGAGGTGAAACTGTTAATGTCTGCAGGCAACCACCTGAGAGAAATGCAGCATTGGAAAGAGCTGCAAAGGAAAAAGAGTGGGGAAGAGAAGCTATTAGGGATGAACACTACCAAAAGAAAAACACATATCAAAGCCAGGTGGAGGAAAGAGAAATACGTAAGAAACCAGAGAGAATGGACAGTAGGAAACAAAAAGTGAAGAAGGATGGAAAATTGGGAAGGGTGGTGGTGAGTGTAAATACCACAACCAAAGAACGAGGATGGCAGATGAATGAAATCGACCAGTCCGTTGGCAATGAGTTGCGGCACAGGATGATGCCGGATGGGTTCCGACCCGAGTGGTCAGAGGAGCATATGGACAATTGCGATCTAGAAAAAGTGAGAGGTGCAAGTTTCATCGAGCCTAAAGGAGGGAACAAAAAGGTATACATACAAGGGATCGAGTATGGAATGATGGAGAGGGAGAATAATATAAAGCCGACAGAACTAAAAGGATCCCCACTAAAAGGCAGAGAGCCAAAAGGAGAGCACAAAGATGTATACATACAAGGGATCGAGTATGTAATGATGGAGAGGGAGAGTGATATAAAGCCGAGAGACCTAAAAGGATCCCCACTAAAAGTTATGGAAGGGAAGAGGGGTCCAGTCTATGATCTTTGGAAGAAGCCGAAGTGCAATGGCTCAGAAGACACGTATGATTTCTTGTATGGCAAGCCTAAGAGGGAACAGGAGGACACACTTAAGCCTGATGAGACTCATGCAAATGATCGGTGGCTGTCTAAAACAAAATGTGACAAAGATTGCAATACTGGTCAAGGCCAAGAAAATGGGAGCAGAAGAAGGCCCAGGCCCGGCATGGATAAGGACATGGAAACGGAAGCTTGTTTCATCAGTGGTAGCCTTAGGGGTGTGTCCTGGCCCAAGCTACTGCCTAGAGAAAAGGACTGTACAGCCATTCTAAATCTTCCGGTAAGGGATGGTAATTCCAGCAGTAGGAATTTGGAATCCCAGGGAGAAATAGACGGTGTAGCAAGCTCGGACATGGGAGAGCTAAGTGTGAAATGGCGGTGATTCTTCGTTTTCACCAATATGGGGATGCCCATAGTGTTACATAGTGCGTACATTGATTAGCTTTACCCATACCTTAATGGTGCACTCCCTGTTGGCTCCAGACATTTCCAGTTGTCTAACGTTTGACAAAGTAACCTTATAGCCTTCCCCTTCCTTTTCTGAATTTTAAATGCACCAGACTGTTACAGTTGATTAACGTTGGAAATGGAACCTGATAACCATTTTAAATGCACATGACAGTTACAGTTTATTAACATGGGAAATGTAACCTGATAACTTTACTTATCTCTTTCTGAATTTTAAAAGAGTCTTATCTTATCTCTGTAGATGTATATGAGAATAGGGCCACTCACTCTATCGATACAGAACATGCCTTGGGACTATATACGCATTTTCTCCCCTGCCCCGCCTGTTTGGGCATTTCACAAATCTGTCCAGAGCTATTGTACCACAGTTAGTGTGCTGTTAGGACTGTTCTTATGCTTAAAACATCAAGGGGTCCCTGGCTTCCGACCCCAGTATTCGGTGCTGTATACTTCCCTCTCATCTTTCTTTTTCCCCTTTTCTTTTCCCCCACCCACCTTCAGCTGTTCTGCATCCATTGCGTGGAACTATCTCTCTCTCCCTTCCCTACCTTTCCTTAAGGAGGGAGGTGTGTTGTAACTTTCCTCATTTCCCACTTCCCTTTTCCCCCCTCTCTTTCTCTGCCCTCTTGGTATGACCCGCGCTCCATCCTGGAGTGCGAGATAGAATGTTGGTGATTGATGAAGCCGCCAAGCCAGGAGCACCTGTTGTACTTATGACGATTAAACTTAAGTTGGAACCTACAATTTGTAGTGCTTTATTACTACAGTGTGTCTGCATGTCTGTCTGTGTATCTATCTATCTATCTATCTATCTATCTATCTATCTATCTATCTATCTATCTATCTATCTATCTATCTATCTATCTATCTATCTATCTATCTATCTATCAGTCTGTCTGTCTGTCTGTCTGTCTGTCTGTCTGTCTGTCTGTCTATCTATATGTTAACGCTATCCATTGTTTGCTGTTTTGAAAATGGAATCTCACAATGTTTACAACGGTGGAAGAGAAAGAGTTCTAGGAGAATTCATTGCTTAAGTATGCCGCTTCCAGAAACAAGATATTGTCTCAAGGCTGCTCACGTTTGAATACTCTACTGCACACGTGAATGTAATAATGTTTGTATATATAGTTTGATACTTCTGAGCAATGATGCTGATTGAGTTAGACATTGTGTGTGCTCTACCCGAGGGATAGTCACAATCCTGGCAGCAGACGTTGGTGCCACCTGAGACTTGTCAGAAGAGTATGAGTCAGTCTTGGTAGAGAGAAGACAACAAAAGGTGAAGTGTTGTTGTCATTTTAACGTGTTTTAGTTAGGAAGAAAGCAAACATTTTTCTTTTACCTGTCATTTGATATATCCAATAATTATATATATTATTCGCTTATCACTGAAACCCTCCTAGTTTCAGGTCAATGTTAAGGGCCCGATTAATACTGGGCCACAAAACGATGGCACAAATTATGAAACTACTGATCACGGTGTGCTAATTAGGAGGTGAAACGTGTGCAAACAAAGTTACACACAAATTGTGCATGATTTACCTGGACGGGGATGTGCTAACTGGAATTACGTTTTTTTTCTGCTAGATTTTACCTAGTGAAAATCGCAGGGACAATCTCCAACTTCAAATCTCCTTTTAACTGCAAACTGGAATATCCAGAAACGAGATGTGCCCTTTAGTTGTAACCAGTTCTTTATTTGGGTGCACAGTGTGTGAGAAAGAACATAATAAATAAAATGTTCCCTGTCATGAAATTGGATTTGTTAAAAATGCTCATGTATAAGTGTCCTTATTTTGTCTTTAGCTCGTTTAACCTAACCCCATTCTCATTTTTTCTTAAGGATATTTCCATGCACAAATATATTCTTTTGAATATTAATAATGCCGTCATATTCTTCAACCTTTACCAAAAGTTAATTCTCAGTGGTGTTTTTGAGGCATCCATGCTCCAATGTCAAATGCCCAATGTTCCTACAAGATTATTTTTGTAAATCTCTTATAAGAACAGTTATTAGAAAGGTAATGTGTTAGAGTTTTTCAGGGAAATCTAATGGGCACCAATAGACTTGAAACCTGTGCGATATTCAACATTAACAAGGGTAAAAATTCAGAAAACTAGTAAACTCCACAGGACAGCAGTAGCAGGGCCACACAAGTGAACCTGAATAAGAATATCCTAAAAGAATATTGGGTACATGGCTGCATATTCCCATAAAAAAACATGGAAGATATTTCCGAAACAGTAATGAGTAAGAATATATCAATTACAGCATTTATGAAACTATTCAAAAACAAAAATAAAAACGAAGCGCTCCTTGAGGGAAGAAAAGCCACAAGTCAGTAACAGCCATGGCAAAGGCACAATCATGTGGTGAATGATTATACTTTTGCAGCACACTTAAAGCAAACAGTCTTCAGAAGCTGATAGCAGCCAATTTACAGCATGCAGTTTAATCCATCCACCCATCCACCCAGCCACGTATTCGTCATTCACATACGTCAACGAAAAACATAAATAATTCAAAATGAATTAATTTTACTATGTTCTGTTTTTGTAACGCAGGGCAAGTCACCGTTTAGTAAGTAGCATCAGAGCAATTTGTTTGGGGAAAAGAGGCGAGGGAGTGTTGAGTTCAAAATTCTAAATTGCATTGCAGAGGGACAAAAAATCAGCATCACATTGAAAGATAGGCCTCGATTGACAAAGATAAACTGAGAGGAAAGTAGAACTTTGTGAATTGGTGCCAAAGTGTCTGCTGCAAGGCCCCTCAGCCAAATGTCACCATGTGAAGTAACATAACATCAGAACATTCTGTGAAGTCCAAGTGGTGAGTTGCTGAAGTTAGTATTCAGTCTTAGGCGCCTGCAGCCACGGCCGGTGGTGGGAGTACCTGCGGGAGGTGACGTGGAGAGGGGAATGGGCAGG
The DNA here is from genome assembly GCF_964261635.1 of Lissotriton helveticus. Taxonomy (NCBI): domain Eukaryota; kingdom Metazoa; phylum Chordata; class Amphibia; order Caudata; family Salamandridae; genus Lissotriton; species Lissotriton helveticus. Next base: position 407,100,620 of record NC_136073.1, read on the forward strand.
AGGGGATGTAGTAATGTATGGATTACGGAGTTTAACAGGTAATATAACATATATGAATACAACAAATTTTGTTGCGTGCACTGCATCACCAAATGCGATGCAGTGCATGTAACAAATTTCGTTTTATTTATTTATATGTTTACTTACCTGTTAAACTCCGTAAACCATACATTACTACCCCCCACCCTGCCCCTCCCCACGTCACCGCCCGCAGGTACTCCCGCCACCGGCCGCGGCTGGGGCGCCTGACTAGCAGGATAAATTGGGTGGATGGCAAGTGCAAAGATCAGGATAGGAGATCAGCTATATCCAAGGTTTGTTTTTTGCTAATATAATTAATTTATTGTTTCAAAATAATTAAATATATCTCGCTCAACACAAACCAATTAACTAACATTAGAAATAGAGATCAGTACCTCGGTTGATTTTATTCTGTGGAATAGTTGATTTATTTTTCTATATAACAGGGTGAAAATGCCAGTTCCAAACTGGTAATGTGGTCTGGCCTCCGTGAAGTTGGTACAGCAGTGGAGTGTTAGAGGTCTTAAAACAAGATATATCATTAAGATGCCATGTTGGCAGTATAAAATACTCAAATAAAAGGCTCACCCATTTTCCTGTCCTTGCCACAACTTGCATGCACTGGGTGGTGTTCTAATGTGCACAGGATGAACAAAGGTCTAATTTTTTTCATTTTTCTCTTTATTGTAAGAATGAATTTCAAATTGGGTACAAACAATCATCTTCATAGGTGGTTATAACGCTACGTCAAATAATAATATACAAAGTTCAATTAAAAGTATGTCAACAACCGAAGATTTGCATAATATACCAGGTTAGAGGAATTTTTCGGGTAGGATAGAAGGTTAGTAAAGAGTTGAAATCAGGGGACTAAGTAAAACGATAAAAAAAAATGAAAATGGGATGCTGGTATAAATATATAATGACATTACTATAATAAGACACAATATGCTGATCTGTATTGGGATGCATAGTTATGATATTAGAGGAGACCTCTGTTCTATTTAACACAGCCAAATGAATATGTCAACTGTACAGTGAATGTATTCATTCTCCTATGTAACTATAATCCAAGCACCTTTTGTAAAATATTATGTTAATACTTTCAATAAGAAGAGCAACTTGTAAGAAATGTATTAAGGAACTCTTCTACAGGAACAGGTTTTGTGATTCAATCTTTAAATTGGGAGATTGCTTATGTGATGCAGGATTTTTACTTCATGGGAGATATGAAGCAGTGCCATACCCTCTCAAATATATCTGCTTAATCATTAAGGGGCAGATGTATCATCTGTTTTTTTTGTCGCAGACGCTGCGATTCGCAATAAAGCAGCGTTTGCGACAAAAAAATCAGCAAATGAGATGTATCAAAAAATCGCACCGCAAAATTAAGGAATCGCAAAATTTGCGATTCCTTAATTTTGCGCAAACATTTAAGGAATCTCAAATTGCGATTCCTTAAATGCTATGTATGTAGCATTTAAGCTTTGCGAATTTAGGCTAAGAAATCGCAAATTACCACCAACTTGTAGTTGGTGGTAATTTGCGAATTCTTTTAAAAATGCACTTTTTGAAAATTCTAAAGGTGCCATGTGACGCTCATACATGCCCTTAGGGCATGTATGTGCGCCATATGCGCACACATGTCAATTTCAGGAGGTGCAGCAGGGTGTCCTTAAGACACCCTTGAAATTATTCTCAATTTGCGATTAGCAAATTGCGAATCGCAAATTTAGAATATTTTCACATTCATTCCTATGGGCTTCCTGGCCCATAGAAATGAATGGGAAATTATTCCTTAATTGCGATTAGCAATTTGCTAATCGCAATTAAGGAATTTTAAGAAATCGCTAAAAAATAGCGAATTTTTACACACATACCATTTTGCAATTCTCAAATAGCGATTCCTTAAAAATCGCTATTTGAGAATCGCAAAAGGGTATCTTGATAGATCTGGCCCTAAGTCTCTATTTTTATTAGTTCCCTGCCATCATCGCTATTTTTGACAACCAGTCTTCTAGTGTTATGGGAGATGCAGTCTGTCATCTTCTCAAAATGCATATTTTTGCATTTACCAGCGAGTTTGCAAACTTCTCCACTAGTTAGAGCTCAGGCAACTTATGTTGGAAAAGTGATGTTGGATTATCAGTAAACAGGTTAAAGGCGGAGTCTATGGATTCTGTCATTGCATTATGTACTTGAGTCCAAAAGTGGGTTAGTACAGGACATAACCATAATCATGTGTGATGTCACAGTCTGTGTCTCAACATCCCCAACAAGTGTTCAACAATTCTGGGCTTTGTATTATTAAAATATATTTAATGTAGGACTTTCAAAAACGTACGTTTATGTCTAGGCTCCCTCTGCCTCATCCCATTTTATGGTAAGATCTCCATCTACTCCACTTCTGAAATATCCTATGTAACCCAAGAATAATGAAAAGTATGTTATTATGGACATTACAATTATACTGGATGGTTGTAGAAACCTACTATCTGCATATATTAGTAACTTGTGTGCTGTTGTCTGCATACCTTTTATATCATACTAGCATTTTATCGTGGCAACAAACAGTTCTAGGAGAAATAACAAAGGCAAGATTGGGAAGCCTTGCCGTGTTCTTCTTTTTATAGGAAGTGATTCTCATGTAAAGCCTACAAATTATTCATAGTCATAGGTGATATATAGAGCCATCAAACCATATTGATAAAACTTAGCCATTACCTGTCCTCTTTAAAGTGTAGAATAGATATCCCTTTATGACACAGTCAAATGCAGGAGAGGATTATTTTCACATCTGGATCATGTCAGGTCTGCCAGAATATATGTGACAAGGTTCTCCTATTGTAACTATCGGAATAAGTTGGCACACATCCCACTTGAGAGATGTGTAGCGGTCTTGACATTCAAGATTTCACACTTATGGTGAAACTTTGGCCATTATCTTAATAACTGTGTTTAATAAAGAAATTGTGAGGAAGCTTGAGCAGGAAGAAGATCCTTCTCTTCTTTGAGAATACGTGTGATTATGGCTTTGTTAAAAATCAGGCACCATTATGTTTATCCTCCTTAAATAGATTGGTCAGTATTGATGAGGTTCCAATTTTATTTATCTTCTAAAATTCAAGAGGGAACCCATATTCCCTGTTAACCCATTCAGCAGCGATATCTTTATTAGTCTCTTGAATCTCTTCTACTGTTATCCCATCAGTCATGCAATCTCTTGTTTCATCTCCTATTTTGGAATCTTAAGTCCTCATACAAATGTCAGAAACCGGTCCCAGGATGCTTGTTTCCGGTCCAGGGAAGACATGGCTTGGCAGTTCGGGCTGGACTGTTCCCATGAGGCACAGGGTCATACTGATTTGGAGTGAGCTAAAGAATGATGATGAATTAAACCCAGATCAGTTGACTGGGAGTGAGTGCTTGCAATGTTCAACACTCCGTCCATCATTCCCTTTTGTTTTGCCTCATACAAATGTCTCCTCTGTCTAAACTGGGGTGGCGGAGTGAGCTAAAGAATGATGATGAATTAAACCCAGATCAGTTGACTGGGAGTGAGTGCGTGCAATGTTCAACACTCCGTCCATCATTCCCTTTTGTTTTGCCTCATACAAATGTCTCCTCTAGTTGGGTAATGTCATGTTGGCGGGAATCCAACCATATAAGTACGCCTTTCGTGGGCCTAAAGGTTTTGTGCCAACTTAAGTATGTGTTAATTGATAGAAAGATAATCAGAGAGGTGTGGTTAGAGTTGTGTTTTTTTGTCTGGTTGTTTATATTTAAAGGTGATCATTCTCCATGTTTTAACGGGTGGTGTCACCAGACATAAGGTCTGATTTATGGCTTGGTGCACAGAGCCAGTCCCTCAGTGTGGTGGAGGACATTACCTTTGCATCCCAATAAACTACCATCCACCAAATGTAGAGATGACCACCAGCTCATCTCTGTAAATTGAAAGGAAATACTGTCAGTAATGGCCACTATCAATTTTGACTGGTGTCCACCAAATATTTAAAATGTTCTTGTTTTATTGAGACAACCTCCCAAGTGGGAGTTTTTTTCTGAAAATTAAAACAAATCCTCACTGCCAGATTTATACTAGGTTTGAAGACAGAAAAAAAGATATGACACTTTCTGTTCTAACTATGGGTAGGTGGTATAATGTCTTCCTCCAACAGCTCCAACTCTGTTGGACGAAGTACATCTTCCATCTCTAAATGAGGCTGGCAGACCAAGCATTGGGGGGCCAGAGTACACCGTCATGTTGTTGACAGAGATTGTCCCTGTCTGCCATCCTCTAAATCAGGCCCTAATGTTGATTTCAGTACTGCCTGTCTGTGGAAAGTGATCCCCACCTCTAAAATATTGCATGCGTCGATATCTGTGAGGGATGTATAGCTTGTGTGACACTACATAGAGAAAAACAATATTGACACACACAAATGTTGTAATGAAAATGAAATAAAAATTACGGACAAATATCTAAAAACGTAAGAATACTACAATCAAAAGTAAAGAAATAACGAAAATCAGCAACATATTAAAATTAAGGAAACATACAATCACAAACCAAAATATCGACCTCCAGAATATGAACATAATTTTAACTAAAAAGAAACAGTATTATATGAAATAAATACATATTTATATCATATAAATATACATATATAAGTATATATAAAGTCAGAATGACGTTAATATAAATTAAATATATAAAAAACAATAAATAGCTTTCCCATAAATGGTGCAAAAAATACAAATTGATTGCCATCCAGTCTATCAAATACAACTTAACAGTTAACAATTAGAAACACATTTTTCACCTAAAAAAACTAAAAAAAAAGGCCACAGAAATGCACAACAAATGCTTCCTAAAAAATGACAACAGGATAGCTTCATATGCTGTATTGAAAACATATAATAGAATACTTATTCATACAAAATCCTGACAAAAAATAAAGGCTAAAAATAAATCAATAAAACTAGGTTAGTAGAACAAACCTATGCTACATTTTAATTTCTCCAAATGACAAATTAATCCTTTAAATGGAGGAAAGAATGCGAAAAGGAAAATAAAATAAAGATCTGGACGCAGAATTACTTGAAGTGTAAAAAGACCGCCTCAAAAATATTGTAAGAAACTCGCAAAAAAAAAAAAAATGATTTAACAGATGGAAACAAAAATTAACTAACTGCTAAATACATTTTACATTAAAAATAAACTCACACAACTAACAGATTTCTTTTGTTCAGCAGACTGGCAAAAAATTATAATTGTGCTAAAAGCAGCATCAAAGAGTCCTGTAAAGCAAAAATCTACAACTAAAATTAAGTTAGGACTACATTTAAAACATACATTAAAATGGACAAATTTATATATATTTTTATTTATTTATTTATTTATGTATTCACAGCAAAAATTACAGACCAGAATAAAGCAATCACATTTCAAATACTTTTCCCTAAAAACATTGCAAAAAACATTTATCAGTCCTCATAGTAATCACACAACGCACTCCAAATTTTAATGCCCAGTCTTCTTTTCCTTGGTCCCTTAATAGAAAAAAGGCCCCACTCCAGATTATACAAATTTAACATTTTGGGGTCGATTCCGATTTGGGAACAACCGCTCCGAATAGCCGTTAGGAGCATTTTTCCCGTGCGAATCGTACCCTGCAACGTCCCCCGTACGTACGACGAAGTGCGATTCGTACCAGGAGCCGTACTCCGTACGAGTCGTACAAGACACCGTACGACTCTAATCTCCGTACGATTCTCCCTCGGAACCCGCTGTACGCGACATCTGTATGGTTCACGGCTGGTTTTTACGACCCAGCAAGTACGATACGTGTCGGGTACGCACAGTATGACCCTTTTTCTACGGGAGCTGAAAACAGCTGTAAAAGCAGAGTTCGCGCCGAAACAGATACGGAACGCCCCCCCCCGGGTACGGTGCGTACCCCCCATGATCGCAGGGGTATGCACCGTACCCCTGCGATCATGGGGTGTACAAGGCCGTACCCCCATTGTACGATCGGTGTACGAGCCGTACCCCCATTGTACGATCGGTGTACGAGCCGTACCCCCATTGTACGATCGGTGTACGAGCCGTACCCCCATTGTACGATCGGTGTACGAGCCGTACCCCCATTGTACGATCGGTGTATGAGCCGTACCACCATTGCAACATCAAGTAAAATGAGCGCTAGGTAATTTTTTTTAACAGCCGCGATGTCAAATAATGTGATAACTTTATTGACATGCTCTACCATCCCTCTTTTTGGTATGAAACCATGTTGATGCGGTGAGACTAGAGAGACCATACAGTTAGATATTCGATCAGCAATATTTTCGAATACATTTTATTGTCAGCATTTAATAATGATATGGGTCGATATGACCCTACTGAGTCCGGTGGCTTTTCCTTCTTGCAAAAAACAGCTATAGTGGCGTCAGCCCATGATCTAGGAGGAAAGCCCTGCTGAGCCACCTGCATCACTACTAAAAGCTCCTTCTTAATAATATTGTAAAACTGTCTGTAGACCTCACTAGGTATTCGATCGGGGCCAGCAGCTTTGCCGGTAGCAAGACTTTTTACAGCCTTTTCCATCTCCTCCTCCGTAGTCGGGGCTTCCAATTCCTGCTCCACATTTAGATCCAATTTTTTTAAACCCAATTCAAACATTTCTAGCCAGTCTAACCCATCCTCATCAATCCCTCTATGCTGAGCATATAGTTCTGAGTAAAATTGCCAAAAAAGTTTTAAGATTTCATGAGGATCAGAGTGAGCCACCCCCGAGCATCCTTCATTGCCACAATGTTTCTAGCCGACTCCTTCATTCGAAGCTGTACCGCCAGCCTCTTTCCAATTGTTTCACCATACTCATGTTTTTCCATCTTTGATGTTAAAAACCTCCTTGCGTTCTCCACACACCAAAAACCCACAACTTTCGCTCTCTCTTTTGCTACTTTATCCTCCAAGTTACTCAGATCGTTATGACCTCTGGCCACCCCACTCATCAATAAAGTTTCAGACTAAATTAAATGCTGATATAATGTATCTAACTCTTGTCTAGCCTTCTTTTGTTGGTGAGACGTAAAACTCATGCATTCTCCACGAAATCCCGCCTTAAAGGTATCCCAAATTATAGGGACCGTGGCGGTGCCCTTATTTTCCTTAAAAAAAAAACTGGATCCACCTTCCCATATGGGCTTCAAAATCGCTATTTAACCCCAACTTCCTGTCAAATGTGAAATTTAAAGATCTAGATCTAGTTATATCAGCTTGTATCTCCATTACAATAGGAGCGTGGTCAGACAAAATTCTGGGGTAGACACTGACAGTCGCTCCATCCAGTACTGAAGCTGAGGCAAAAAAGTAATCCAATCTAACCAGTTTCTTATGCGGATAAGAATAGAATGTATACCCGCTATCCTGTGGTCTCAGATGACCCCAGACATCCACCAGCCCTTGGTCCTCAACTAAATTGTACATCGCTTTATACAATTTTGGTTTATGCCCCTTATACTTAGTAAACCCATCCAACAGTGCAGTGTTATTCAAATTTATATTGATATCACCACATACTATCACTGGGTGAAGCCAGGTTGCCAGCTCCAGATTTACTTCATTTAGGATTTCCGGATCATCTAAGTTGGATCCATACACAGTGCATAGCGTCACATTTTTACCCTCTACACCACATTCTGCTATCGCCCACCGTCCTTTCTTGTCACTTAGTTTCCGTCCAATAGTAACATTGTTTCCCTTACAAAGAATAGCCACCCCCCGTATCATACTAGTTTGTCGTGTTGTAACCACTAAAGAAAATCCAAGTTCTTTCAACACCTCCCTTTTTGCCCATGGAATATGGGTTTCCTGAAGACAAGTAAGTGTGGTGAAATATAGCTCAACTCAGCCGCCACCTTACATCTCTTATTAACATTGTTCAACCCGGAGACATTCAATGAACACATTCTTAAGCCTTTAGTTGCCATTTGTCCTCAGTAACAAAAAAGAGAAAAACATTTTTATTTTTTTTATATACTTGTACATTAGCGGGCATTTCACAAACATCATGTTACTCAAATCCAAAGAGAGATATTCCAATACGTCCCAATCCATTCTAGTATTCGAAGCTAGATGACAGTTTCTGCGCATTTTGCTGTGAACATTTTTCCAATTTTCTCCCACACCCCACTCGTGCACCCCCCTTACCCATCCTCCCTTATAGCCAACCCCCCCTCACCCCCCAACCTCCCCCGAACCCTTAATAGAGGCTTTAGGACTGATGGTCCTGTTGATGCGAGCTTGCCCCCAGCCTCCTACCTTCGCCCACGGGGCATCTTACTACATATCATTAGAAGTAAAAAAAGAAAGAATAAAGTCCATTGCTGCTCAAGAAAAATGCGGAGCAGAGAAAGAGTGCCCTTACTGGCCTAATATCTTAAGTTTGCAGATATATATAACAACTAAAATAACTACATATACCCAAAAATTCCTTAGCAGCCACTGCGGACATGAAGAAATGAGTGTGCTCCTTATATATAACTTTCATCTTAAGTTTGCAGAGTATATATAACAACTAAACTAACTACATATACCCAAAAATTCCTTAGCAGCCACTGCGGACATGAAGAAATGAGTGCGCTCCTTATATATAACTTTCATTTTAGCTGAAAACATCAAGTAGGCCTGTGCACCCTTACTTTGAAAGTCCGGAATTAGCTGCCGGAGCTGCCATCTTGATTCAACTGACTGTTTACAAAGATCGGGGCGCACAAAGACCTCACAATCAAGCCTACTTCTCTTTCTATCTGGCTGAGCTTTCGTAAAAATTTCCTCACGAGCCTAGAAGCTGTTAAATGCCACTAAGATAGCTCTTGGTTTCTGATCCCGCTGATTTACTCTGTTATTGAACGGAAACCGATGTGCCCGCTCCACCTCCCTTTCCCAGTCCCAACCAGTAGACTCAGGAAATGACTTTTTAAGCAGCTTAATTATAAAACCTCGAGGATCAGACCCTTCCTTACCCTCTGGAATCTGTAAAAACCTTAAATTGTTTCTACGTGACCGATTCTCCAAATCGGTCAATTTCCAATTAACGTCCTCCTTATGGGCAAGTTGTAGTTCAAGTTTTTTCTTTTGTTGTACCAGTTCGTCCTCGAGGGTAGATATGCGTGCCTCAGCTTCAATAGCTCTTACTACAAACTCAGCATGTGACTTAACAAGACGCCTAACTGAGTTCTGTAGCTTCTTACAAGAGTTCTGCACTCTCAAGCTGTCTTCCCTGTTTTCATCCCTATGCTGCATCATAGTCTTATATATCAACCCCAATGTTATTTCTTCCGGTGTTTCCTCTCCCCTAGTAGGGACGGTAGAGTTATCTCCTTGCTTCTCGGCTTCTCCTCCATTTATTTCTCCGGTCTGATTTAACTGCAGTTTACGAACTGTGCGAGATTCAGGTCTCTGATCCTTCAGATCAAAGCTACTATGGATACTGCCATCTTCCAGACTCATATATGTAGCATATTGCTGGACGAGATCCTCGGAGGAAGACATAGACTGTTCCGATAGGGAGTAAAAATCTGCAGAATCAGACTCAGTAACATTAGGAATGTGCGGTCCGTGTGCGGCCCCCTCTTGTAAGCCGCTCTCGCTGCTAGGTCTCTCCATATTGATGGCCGGAATAGTGCTAAGTTTTGACTTTAAGGATATAGCCGAGACAGACTCCTGCTCACTGCCTAGCAGAATCTCCTCATTTGCGCCTTCAATATTACTCAAGTCTTTCTCTAATACAGGGGAAGTAATTACATATTCCAAATCAGTCACTATCCCACTCGCCATCACAGTCCCCTGTATTCTTTCTGCTGTATTGCCTTCATTCATCTGCCCGGCTCCTTCATCTCCATTCAATGTCTCAGGCACTTCACAAACAGCCTCTTCGAGTTGACCCGATTTAAGTCTTTCCTTATTATTTTTAATCGAAGAAAATAACTCCGGGATTCCTTTTACAGGTCTCATAATGCTCTCACCGCCCTCCTTACCTCGGGCCGCTCTCCCTGTTTTATCTGCCTTATCCGCTTTGTCTGTCTCTTTGCTCCGTGTGTCGGAGCGGGCAGCAGCTTCCGTCGTGTTTGAAGCCTCTTGTCCGTCTGGCAGCTCCGATATTGCGGCTCCCTGTCCACGGCCTCTTCGTCCTTTGGGAGCCATTGCTCCTTCCGACACTCCCTCCTCCACACTCAGAATCTCGCGCCCAACAGCGAAGCAGTTCTCCCTGAACCAGCTGGACCAGGTGAGCCGGCTCCAATGCGCCGCCCACAGCCACCGCGGGCTCCGTGCTCCAGGTCCGCTTGCCGCCGCTAATCGAATCCAGCACATCTACACGCAGGGAAAGTATTTTTTTTTATTCTTTATCTTCAGTCGAAAGACGCATACAGTCACGGAGATCGGCTGCGCTGTTGAAAGCCTCCCTCCTGTCCCCTCTTCACTCAAGCAGCTTTGTGTCTCGTGAGGTCCGGCAGGAGCAGCTTGCTCACACGTCCAGCGTGGACGCCATCTTGCCTCCTTCACATTGTAGTCTTCCCTCCAAAGATTACACTCTTAAAAAATGGACAAATTTATAAGCTAAATATAATATCCCAAAAAAAAAATTAGTTTTAGAAGAAAATATTATACATTTTCTAAATTCTAAAACCCAGATATATAATGTCAGAAACTGTGAAAAACATCAAATCCAAATAAAGATTCTGTTATTCCATAGCCATGGATTGCGCTATTCTTTGTGATGCTGTGTCTTTTCCTCTGGTACTCATATCTGAAATGTCTATTGTGGGTTCCGCCAAAATATCTAAATCATTTTCCAAAATGTGAAGTCCAAGGAATTCCCTATTTTAACATTGAAATGTTATCAGCATTGCGGCTGGTTCTAGCAGCCCATATATAATGTTTATTTTTTAAGACAGGGTTGCAAGGCCAGAACATCTTATCGTTTTAGACTGGTTTATTGAGAAGAGTCTGTTGCAATCAAAATATTATAGCCTTATTAATGGAAGGGTCCACTATGGTTTTTCACTAGAGTGAGGACCTGTTGTGCTTGTTGGTAGCAAGCAAGGCATTTTATGATTGGCTTGGGTTTGTCTGGTATTGCAGGTTGCCTAAATATAAGTCTGTGAACCCTTTAAATTCTAACAGAGGTGAGAATTTATAACAGTTTTACTTGAAATTAGGTGAGAAAGTGCATCATGTCCTACAGTCCTCCCTGTTCGAGATCTCTATAAAGCACAAAATGTCTAGCCTATTCCGATCTTCTAAGTCAATCTGATTTTCCCTCACTTCCTGTTGTACCTGTGCCCCATCAGGACTTCTGTTCATGTCTTCAAGTTTGGCTTCTATTGATTCAACCTTGCTTTCTATTGCATCAAGCTGTGAAAGAAATTTGGCTGTTATCCCATACTGATTTAACCGGTGTTGCAGTGTCTGTGGCGCTATCTCTGACTAAGCCCATTGCAGATATTATTTATGTTAACTCCCACATAATAGTTTCTAGAATGACATCTGTCATTGTGGAATTCTATGTGATGAAGTAGTGATGATTTGATTTCACAGTGACAGCTTATGAAAAAGTGAGTTGCATTTTGGGTCTTTGGTTTAGACAGCTATGGGACTCTCAGAGTCTCAGATTGTGGTGTGCGTGTGTGTATGAGAACAACTACAGGAATACACAATAGAATGTGTCCAAAAATCACTGAATCATGTCATCTCTCACTCAGGTTTAAGTCATGCATAGTCTGTATTCGACTTATGTATGGTATCATATCCTCTCTCCCCCCTAGTAGGTCTTTGATACATCTGATATGTGGACTGTGGTAAGATGCACATTTGTTCTGCTCATTTTGGTAGCCCATTAATTCCCCACAGATTCATCATCCTCCATGAAGTAGGTTCCACTAATGAGGTTTAGGAACTGATTACCATGGCGGCCGGTGCGACCACAGACCGCCATCGTTTCAGGCAGGAATGAAGCGGCGGTCCTGACCGCCATATGAGGATAAGACCGCTGTGTAGGAACTTCTAAAATGCTTTTTTCTACTGCAGCTTGTGCCGCGGCCTGGGAAAAGCAAGGGGTGTGGACAGGAGATTCTGGGCATGTCAAGAAGAAATCAAGATGTCTGATTACATTTTATTGAGTTTCTTCAATGAGGTGAGGTGATCACTATCGGGGGGACGTTTGTGACCAATTTAGAGCTTGCATTTAGTGAAAATGTTGACTAGAAAGTAATCAGTCAAGAAAAGCTGTTTGAAATAATTGAAGTGGTGTTCAGAAAACAGAAGAAACAGCAGGTAGAGGATGCATACCACTAAATAAATTGGTTCATTACTCAATTTAGAAAACATTGATGTCTCCAATAATTTTCCAGACACAGACCCTGAAAGTAGTCAGCCAAGATTTAGGTAATCCAAGAATGCAGGATTGATTAGAGATAGTAAACATGTTTTAGGTAAATTGAAGTATGTCAATGGGGGAGGGGTGGTATACTTTTAGGATGGTAAATCCCCTAAAATAATTTGATAAAACACATACTTCTACGGGATTTATGTAAGCTGCTAATTTTCTTAGTCCTTGATGAAATCACTATTATGGCCTAATCACGTGTGGTTCTGTGTATTTCGCTCTGTGCGTAAACCCCTCTTTACACATGGGTTGGAACTATGTGTTGGAAGATATTTGGAGGACAGATGTGTTACACTTCACTACATTACACTTCAATACATGTCGGCAAGTCAAACCTGTCAAAATTCAACAGGGAAAAAACCTATGGTGTTTACAGTATTATGCAGATTTTGGTGCATTAAACACAATAATCAGCATGTTGATCCCCACAAACTCCTAATAGGTGCTATTTATCACTCCTAATAAATAACGTACACCGTTGTATTGTTATTTATCAGGTGTGATAAATAGCATCCACACTTGTAATCAGGGCCTTTGCCTCCGTTTGAAAGAGAAATATTCCCTAAAGATTCTACAATCTTAAAAGCTGGTGTACAAAGGAGGAGGAATTCAAAGTTTAGGTCACAGTGGGATGCTCACCCTAAGGCAATCAATCAATCAATCAATCATGCCATTTGTATAGCGCACTACTCACCCGGGAGGGTCTCAAGGCGCTTGGGGGGAGGGGTATGCTACTGCTCGAACAGCCAGGTCTTGAGTTGTTTCCTGAAGGCGAGATGGTCCTGGGTCAGCCGAAGGTGGATGGGGAGGGAGTTCCAACAGTTTGTTATAGCAACAACCCTAACATCACTCACCCTACCACATTGTGGTGATAAATCCAATCGCCTACTTTCCCATGTCCCAATAAGTCAGATAAAAGTGAACGTATTTATCCAAGACAGTGCAGCTTCACTGCTTGGATTACACTTATAAGTGATCCAATTTTCATGAATTGTGTCCTCCATTCAAAGATAATAGCTAAAACTGACTTGGTGGATTTTGCTACTCAGTCTCTTGCACTACTTACAAAGTGAGAACTGTTACCTAAAAAATGGCACCCTGGCACTAAATATCATATACCTAATCCAGACGAAAGCAAACCCTAGAGTTTTTTACAGCCAAGTTTTTAAGGTTTTGCTAAAAGTGAAGAGTTTGGAGAATAGAACGGAGGAAGGTCCATAGACTTGCTGCTTTTACAAAAAAACTCTGCCTTCCATCCAGTTCTTCTTAAATTTAAGAACCTTTCCGCAGATTTGCATTGGCTGAACGCAGCAGTCTCGATGGAGCATAATTTTGAAATTTCTGTTAATACGAAGAAGATCCAATATGACGAGGCTCTATGTACAATGCACAAAGATATACACTTGATGCCCTTGCTGTCAAGGAGCCAGTGAAGAGAATCTAGAGCTGCTGCGATTCAACAGTTTTGAGACAGGGTAGGCGCAAGTTTTGCTGATGCAGCCTGAATACGATGTAAGCACTGGAAAAATTAGTTAGATTCACCAAGGAACAGAGCATTCCCATAATCTAATCTATTTAGCATACTGCTCTGGATTACCAGAGAACAACAGTGCGGGGGCAGCAGGGGTAATATTATGCACAATGTCCGAATTAAGCAATTCCTTAAACTTCAATAAGTTACTGGGAATCACCGGTTCTCTGTTCACTTTGAACTGCTGCTCATCTGTGCCTGACAAGGGATCTGTATCCCTAACTGCTGATTGTATCCCGCTTCTGCTGCCAGAGCTGACGCTCGTTTTCCTTTTGTGCCCCGTGGTGCGCCTCCCCTTGACTCGCTGGTGTGAGCGTGAGCTGCAATCTGCAAGCTCTGCCCTTCGCTCCCAGCTGGAGTCAGTAGGGTCGAGGCCAGGGTAAAAGAACTACAGCGCGTCAAGCCCGGGGGACTGCGAGGACCAGAAATCCCAGCTGGGGTCAGCTGGTTCCTCTTCCCCCAGGCGACACGCCCATCTGAGTCACAACCACTGACGAGGCAGGATAAAGCTTTGTGACACCCGCTTCGCGGGCGCCACTCACCGGTTCTCTGTTCACTTTGAACTGCTGCTCATCTGTGCCTGACGAGGGATCTGTATCCCTAACTGCTGATTGTATCCCGCTTCTGCTGCCAGAGCTGACGCTCGTTTTCCTTTTGTGCCCCGTGGTGCGCCTCCCCTTGACTCGCTGGTGTGAGCGTGAGCTGCAATCTGCAAGCTCTGCCCTTCGCTCCCAGCTGGAGTCAGTAGGGTCGAGGCCAGGGTAAAAGAACTACAGCGCGTCAAGCCCGGGGGACTGCGAGGACCAGAAATCCCAGCTGGGGTCAGCTGGTTCCTCTTCCCCCAGGCGACACTCCCATCTGAGTCACAACCACTGACGAGGCAGGATAAAGCTTCGTGACACCCGCTTCGCGGGCGCCACTCACCGGTTCTCTGTTCACTTTGAACTGCTGCTCATCTGTGCCTGACGAGGGATCTGTATCCCTAACTGCTGATTGTATCCCGCTTCTGCTGCCAGAGCTGACGCTCGTTTTCCTTTTGTGCCCCGTGGTGCGCCTCCCCTTGACTCGCTGGTGTGAGCGTGAGCTGCAATCTGCAAGCTCTGCCCTTCGCTCCCAGCTGGAGTCAGTAGGGTCGAGGCCAGGGTAAAAGAACTACAGCGCGTCAAGCCCCGGGGACTGCGAGGACCAGAAATCCCAGCTGGGGTCAGCTGGTTCCTCTTCCCCCAGGCGACACGCCCATCTGAGTCATAACTATATACTACAACCGGGTCAACGCGTAGCGGGACGCGTGCGGGACCAAGCGCGGGGCTAAGCCCGGGCAAAGGGCGGGCCGTCTGTGGCCGTCCGGGGACGACCGAGGACGGGACGGGCCGCCCCACTTACGCTTGGCCATTGAGGATCTACCAAACCTATATTCCGAAACCAACTTGTAAATACATCTTAAGTTTTACGGAAAATTTTCTATCAGAAATCTGAAATAAAGATCCTATAATTAAATAAAATCAACTGCGGCTAACATACTATCAATCAGACCTCTGATCCCAAATATGAGGGCTGTAAAAAAACTCCGCTCACGAACAATTTATATGAGGCGTATGGGGACTGAAACAGCTGTTAGAAAGACTGCAGATAATTCATTGAAACCTGGCCAAATTTCAAGTACTCCAGCCATAAACACATATTTTTCTACCCTGTCTAAGAAAAAACTGTATCTTCATTTTCAACTGAAAACCAAAATAAGCTAGAACCTTCTATAAATAAGGAAAATTACGATTCGCTACCTCTCTTCGTCCAGAATATTGACAATCAAGGACAGACAAAATCTGAAAGTAATTTGGCAAATATTTCTTTCACTGGGAAAGGCCAAAATCCGTCCGTAGATACGGCTCAAATAACCCCTATAATACCAATAAGTAAACAGGATTATGAGTTACCCTCTGATGTGTTTATAAGTATGAATATGAAGCCTGAACAAGATAAATCTGAAATAATATTGAGCCAAATACATCCTTTAACCAGCTCACCAGAAAAATCCCCTATCCTATACCCTAACCAGGCCAACTTTACTGATCCAATTTTTTCACATTTAACCTTTGGAAATACTACTTCTCCTCTCTCAAAGGCGCTTTTTACACTGCAAGAAATCTTGGAATCAGTGCTTACTCATCTTGGTCAAATTCTTGCTAATTCCGATGACACTTTGGACGTACAAATAGGAATACTGAAATACTTGGTTGAGGAAAAAAAGAAAATATTCCAAAATAAATACATATCAAAAAAACCTGATTCACTCGAAACATTAAAAGATGAAGATCTTCAAAAAAATGTAAATATAACTCCAAAACTGCGAGAAGCTAGTACACAAACGAATAACATAGCAAAAATTGTGACTAAAACAAAGGAACTAAGAAAGAAGAATAAACCTCTTATTACATATTCTCTTAAAAAATTGTTTAAAGAAGAATCGGA
This sequence comes from Lissotriton helveticus, assembly GCF_964261635.1. Lineage (NCBI taxonomy): Eukaryota > Metazoa > Chordata > Amphibia > Caudata > Salamandridae > Lissotriton > Lissotriton helveticus. The sequence goes on from NC_136073.1 coordinate 407,117,099, forward strand.
AACCATTACTGGAAATAGTAATAAGCATTTTCCTATCTTTTCGTACAAAGTGTCTGACAACAACCAGGATCAGGGTATTAGGGACAACAAAGTAGAGGCATTGGGCGTTACTGCTGAACAGAAAAATAGTCAACAAGAACAGTCTGAAAAAAGAAATGAGAGGGAAAATGCTAGGGGGAAGAAAAAGAGAAAACCACTAAGAAGAATACAGAGGAAAAAAGGGAATAAACTGAAATTTCAAAAATTCACTCCCAAAATCTTGATGAACTCTTCAGAAATTCAAAAATCTCCGCTGTTAACACATCTGAACCCAAAAGCTGAAGAATTCTGTCCAGTGGTAGAATATAGAACAACAGAACAAAATCCTAAGGCTACTGAAGAAGCGAATGATATTATTACGCAACCATGGGAAGGAATTCTATCTAAACACTTAATTATTGAGGAACTGTTTCCTATTGACAAGTTGCCATTGAATCGCGGTAGAATACTGAATCTTTTACAAGAAATGCCACCTCTGATCTCTCTGACAAGCAATGAAATTGATCTAGTTCTCTTTCCAAATAAAGAGAATAAGAAACTAGCACAGGTATCCTTTTTTTCGCCAGTTCTGCCTGGAATCATACTCAGGGAGAAGGAAATTCTTCATAAAAACGGCTACGATGTAATATCCGTAGTGGAACCCACACCTACTAATAATTTAAACAAAGGCATCCTGGGACAAACTAACCGAAGAAACGAAATCACCAGTACTCTCTGGGGAGAAACAGTATCAAATCCCACAAGAAAAGACTCACTAAAAATACAAGTAAAGCAAGGTGAGAGGTCAGTATGGTCCAGGGATTTAAGACCTACCGATAATGAGAACTCAACAAAATCTTGGGCATGGTTATCAGAAACCTTAAATAGTAAAAAATCTGTTAAACCTCAAAAATATCAAGTTTAGCAAAGGTCTGACGCTACTGTCCTGGAACTTGGCTGGGAAGACGGATAAAAAAATGAAGTATATAACTGAAATCCTCCCTGACATTATTGGATTACAGGAAACGTGGAACATTAATCCTTTTAAACAAAAGGGATACTATGTATTTGAAACCTTGGCAAAAAGATCTAGAAGGGGCCATGCCAAAGGCGGTCTAGCAATCTTATTAAAAGAAGATTACTCTTGGTCACAGGAAATAATTAATACAAATATGGATAATTTACAATGCTTAAAGGTATCTCTTAAATCCCAAATATCAGCCACTTTTGAAAAAATACTACTCTTCAACATCTATGCGCCTCCCAGCATCAACTGCGATCTGTTGTTCGAACGCCTAATGGAGACCATCTCTCACATTATTGAAGACCAACTCAATTTGCCTTATATTATAATGGGAGACATGAATGCAAAAATGTCAAACTGCGAAATAATGAAATGGGCTCTCCTCTTCAATGAGGAATCTTTGGAAACATCACTCCCTGTACTCCCAAAAGAAATGAAATCCGATAGGAGAGGTCGCGCATTATTATCGTTTCTCCCAAGAATCAACGGGACAATTTTAAATGGTAATATACATGGTGATAAACCAGCATCGTATACGAGGCAGGGTAATGGATCTCCCTCTATCCTTGACTACTTCATATGTGGGATCGGAGAAAAAGATCGAATGAGTCAACTTTCGATCACATTCAATGAGGAAAGTGATCATGCTATCTTATGTCTATCAACTGAATGGATTGTACAAGCCATTTTCCAGTATCAGCCGATATTTCATCAAACCAAACTGGAAGTAAACGCAACGAGGGGCCGAATTTATTGGGGGACAGAAAATTTGGACCACGTGAGGTTATTAGTCTCCCAAACTAATCTGTTGACTACTACATACTCAACCGATCCCATAAAGAACTTTGACTGCATATTAAATAAGCTGAAATATGCACTACAAAGTAAGTTAGAACAAACAAAATTAAGGAAAAGCAAACGAAGTAGTAAACATAAAAATTCAAATAAACCAGTCGTAAAACAAATTAACAGGTTGATACGTGCCCAGTTTTTGAATTTCTCATTTACAAATAAAAAGGAAATCAATAGATTAAAAAATCAAATACGACGAGAAAAAACTAAACAGAAAAAACTGAAGCAGGACACCAATTGGATTGAAATCCAACAAGCAGCTAAACAAAAGAACCAGCGCAAATATTGGGCCCTGATTGCAATAATGACTGGAACTAAGAAAAAATTAGAATCAACTCCTGTTACAGAAGAAGACTGGGAAATTTACCTTCGAGAGCTATATAGTCCAAACAAGTTGATTAATAATGGTGAGGCTGAAGTACAAATTTTGGGAAAGAATGACATAAAAATTAATAAAACGTCGGCAGTGTCTGTCTCTACAATCATAAGAAGGGCAAGAAGTACTGGTGCGTCGGGACCCGATCAGATACCTATCAAGGCCTATCAAATTGACCACAAAGAGTGGGGACGGCTGCTCTCGCCACTATTTAACTATATAATTGATAGTGGCAAAATGCCAATCTCCTGGAAGGGGAGTATAATTATCCCGATCTATAAAAAAGGACAAAGAAGCATTCCGGGAAACTATAGGCAAATTGCCCTCATGGATGCTGTCGGGAAGATTTTTGCTGCAGAAATATTGGATAGGCTGAAAACTTGGGCATTTTCCCTGGGTTTAATCTCTAAATTTCAGTCTGGATTTCGTCCAAACCATGCAGTGACTGACAATGTAGCGATCTTCCAAACCATTCTGGATAAATATGTATCAGGGAAAAAGCAAACCATTTATGCAGCGTTCATAGACTACTCGACGGCCTTCGATCGAGTAGATAGACCGACCTTGTGGTCAAAACTGAGAAGAATGGGCATACCGGAACAGCTATTGCTTTTAATAGTGAATCTTCACAGTGACACCTGGTGCCGTATCCAAATGGGGAGTGATAAGGGTCTATCAAGGGTATTTCGCACATCAAATGGCTTAAAACAAGGGTGCCTCTTGGCTCCAATTTTATTTTCTTTGTACTTAAGTGATTTACCATCCAAACTACAACAATGTTTAAGTACGCCGCCAAAGATAGCCAATGAGTATATTCACTCCCTGCTGTACGCGGACGACATTGTCTTGTTCGACCTAACACCATTCGGACTTCAAAATCTCCTAGACACTTTACATCAGTACTCCAGGAAAAATTTCCTAATCCCAAACATAAGTAAGACCAAAGTGGTTGCTTTCTCAAACCAGAAGAAAAGGGTGAGATACGAATGGAAGTTGGGAGGGGAGAAAGTAGAGCAGGTAAAAGAATATACTTACCTGGGCAGAATTTTTTCGCAAAACGCGAGTAACAACAGTCAAATGGATCACTTAAAAAGGAAAAGTGACCTACATGCTGGGGCTTTGTCCCGCCTATATTCTGCTACTGGATATAGGCACTTTTCGGCACTAATTCAAGTTTATCGAGCCAAGATTCCGCCGGTCATTTCCTATGCTTCGGAATACATTCCCATTAATCAATGGACGTATATGAACTTAATTGAAGGTAAAATACTAAAAAACTTACTGAAGATCTCTACATCTACTCCAGTACAGGCGTTGAGACTGGAATGTAACATCACGAGTGCCTATGCTACAGCTGTAGCTAGTATCATAAGGTGGGCCTATAACCTTCTCCACTCTAAAGAAGGCACTCTCCGAAGTTTACTAAAAGTTGAGACATTTAACATCGGTTCTACCAATCTCACTTTTTCAAAAAACATGCGAGAGGCCTTTCAGCTTGCTAAAGTAAGTGTGGAAATATTGTCTACATGGTCTCCAGCCCAACTCAAACTATTTTTAAAAAAATTCACCCCTAAATTGAGTTATGACATTGACCACTCACATTGTGTTAGTTTATCTTTGTATAAGATCTATGCAGACTCCCATGAATATAAGCAATATCTTCCCTATCTAGACTATACCCTCATACACGGTGCAAGGCGCGCAATTATGATGCTGCGCCTGGGAATCCTTCCTGTACTAACTTTTATCTCTTCCTGGAGATCAGATAAGACAGCTTTATGTACCTTTTGTCAAGGGGGCAATCAGAATTTGGAACATCTTCTTTTTATATGTCCTAATACAGTAATTGTGAAGGCAAGGTTATTATGTCTTATACCCATTTACCGATCATGTAGGATCGTAAACTCAAAGGACTTTTTATTAATTTGTAAAAACCCCCCAAATGAATATGTTTGCTATAGAATTTTTAAGTTTTTGAAAATTTCATTGAAAATGTATTAAATGAGAATGTATAATGTATATATTTTATTTTGTGGTCCTCAAAAGAGTACCGTTACAAATAAACTTTTTGACTACTGGGAATCACTAACAAATATGACAATTTCAACTGTGAGTACAGTGATTACAAACTAAATGTATCACTGAATAAATAAATAAGCAATTTGGGTGCTATGTTTACTATCCACATCGTAGGTAGTGTCAAAGAAGAAAAGCTGCTTCTGCCAGTGTAACTTCTTTCCCAGGGCACTGTGGAACTTGTAGGTATGGGAACCCCTGCCCATAGATACATCAGGGCCATGGGGCCTGCGGATCGCTGAGCAAAGGCTCCCTACTTACCCTGTGAATAAGAATGAGCACAGAAAATTGGGTATACCTAGCTTTATGCAGGAACTTAAACGTTTATGATATTGCTCAAGGCTTGACTATAACAAGGACAAAATGGGCAGACATGGGCAAAAGTGGAAAGGTGCACATAATTGTATTAATTTGACTACAGACTATTAGAGTTCCCCATCACACCATGAAAGTAGAATATGATGCTGTTGCATCAGACCAAATGTATACCATCATGGCACTTGCAAATGCAAGTGATGCAAGATGCAGCCTTCACAGGGTCAATTAGGGAAAGGATGAGGAACAAATGCAATAGGGACGTTAAATCTTAAGACAAGTGGTACAGAACTACCTGACATGACACACAGAGAGTATGAGAAAAAATGCAACCCAATGTATTAAAGACTTGGAACCCAATACGGAAATTCTGGAGGCCAAATATAAAGATGCAATCATAGAGAGGTTAAGATGAAAACGTTGGCTCTTATGCTGATAGACAACACATGGATTGTGACAAAGCTGTGAAATGACTTGCTTTGATCTTGGCACTGAAAGGGTCGGGCCCATATGTTCCAGACCTGTTCTAGATTTACAATTCAATGGTTCTTTTTCGCAGCATGGAAGTGTAAAGTGGAGAAAGGTCATTAGTTGACCAAACAACAAATGAATAATCCTCTTGGACACACAGTAACCACAGACAACTACGTAAAGTTAGTTTTTTTTTTTTTTTTTGCAGAGTTTTATATAGCGCGAACTAGAACCGAACCGAATCAGTTATCAGAGCGCTTTACATAGCACCAGTTACGTTACATGAGGACACTTTCATTTTTAGGCACGGGGAGATTAAGTGATTAGCCCAGAATCACAGGGGGTTTTTGGCGTCGTTACCGAGACTCGAACCCAGATCCCCAGGTCCGAGGTCGAGCGCCTTAGCCGTTAGGCCAACCCCTCTCCCCGAGTTGATTTATTACAAAGGTAAAAATAACTGAACATAAAGACACCTCAAAACAAAGGCGTAGAAATACATCGGAATTAGCATGGAGCCAAATCTACATATCCAGTTTAGATGAATCAAAATTAGTAATGCCAATAGTTCAAGAAGCAGAATACAGAAGATCAGAAAGTATGAGTGTAAGTTACCCTGCATCGAGGGTTGGTGAGTGAAATGCATTAATTCTATACCTACTCTAAAACTAAAGTGGCATCCCTACTTAAGCATCTTCAGGAAGAAGGATAGAAGGTGTCAGCATGTGGAGTCTTCCTAAGACGTCTGCCCATGATCAATGGGTTATGTAGCATAAAGCTACAGAGACAGAGCTTGCTCCAGATGCCCTCTCTATGAAAGCAAAAGAGAAGTGGGCACATTCCCTACTCCCAACATCACATTATTCATTGGTAATATTCCCAGAATCCAGTTCAAGTCATGCCATCTGCTCTGGGTACAATCCTTGATAAATGTTGCCCTTCGTTACCAGGTCTTCTCTTGTGTGAAGCCCAATGACCTTCCTTTATCGACTCAAGCTACACAATTGTAACGTCTTCTCTCCTTGCCTGACTAATAAAACAAATACATTATTCTAACTAACATGAGCGCTTCTTTCACATGCAACACAAAAAGTGAGAAACAACACATTCGACAGCATACATGAGATTCAACTGTTCATCTTAAGGCAAGAGTTTCCAGGGAACTGCATTTCAACCCTACAAACTTCAGCCAACATATGAAGGCATCATGTGAACTTTACAAATATGCATGGAAGATAAGGCACTTTCAATTAATGCATTTACCTATATGTAAAATGACGCAATTAATAAACACATTCAGTACATGAAAAATTGTCAGTTGCACAATACGAGTTCTTCACGTTAATGTTTTCTGCTAGTTACGTTCATTTTCTACATTGATTCTTCATGTTACTTTTCAATGGCCTAAAACACATCACATTTTCATTCCACGATTCTAACACTTTGCGTTAATACAACAAAATTAGCATATGCAGATGTAAACTACACGCAATTATAATTAGGCTCCCGGTTTTGTTTTACGGTATTAATTTTAGGAACATTTCCATCTGTATTTATCCATATTTATTTTTTGGGCATTTTATCTGTATCCATATTTATCCATATTTATTTGTGTTTTGTATTTAAATGAAGTTGTACAATTTAACATTTCCATATTTATTTAACTGATAGCCGTGCACTTATACTTTGATGCCAGGTCTGGTGGCTCAGTGGACTAATGTGTCCATTGCAGGGGCCTGTGTTGGACCTCATGGTTACAGGTTCAAATCCTGGCGGGTCCACTCAGCATTTCATCCATCTGAGGTCGGTTAAATGAGTACTACTGAGTTGGGTAACAATAAACATCTGTTATTCAGTGCCAAGAGACCTGCAGGTGAACGTGCGCTTTACAAATACACGCTATGTTATGATGTCTGTTCTGTTTTAGCTATTTAAGCTGGCAAATATTACATAAAAATACATCCACTGGTAATTATTAGCATTATACCATAAATGTATGTTGACATACGACATTATTGAAAGAAATGTCATCCTGTTTTTCAATTTCCATGCTGTCCACCTGCTCAGGTGCTGGCATATAATTTATGAAAGATGGCATGGAAAGTCATTTAAAAGAAGCACAATTTTCTTTATTTTATCCACTTTTAAAAATAAATGCAGACAGAAAACACATTGTTTTCTATCTGTAATTATCTGTAAAATTTGTAAAATCGGTAAACAGGGAGCCTTAATTATAAAGCACCCTTACAAGAGAAACAACAAGAAATTTGCAGTTTCCACTCTATCAGCACTGTTGCCACTAAATCACAACTGAGTTCCTGGAGTGAAGACACTAGCAATCTGGCTGGCACACAGGCTGAAATTAATACAATATTTGTTATATACATTTTTCTCTTTTTCTCACAGCTGGCTACCACAAATGCAGTTCAATACAAAAAGATCCCTGTACCCTGGACATTGGTTAACATGCGTCTGGACAAAATATACTGTTTAATTGCAGACACCCCCCCTCTATATTTATGGTTGGGTGTATGTTCTCTAATGCCTTACTGTCCACAACAAACCCTTTGTTTGTCACTTAAAACAGGAGATACCGGGCAAGGTTCAACTCAACATATCCGATGATGTCTGCCCCACTGAGACAGTCCATCCACCCACACTTAAAAAATAAATGAATGAAAAAAATATGTGTGGCGGAAAGGAAGGCACCTCACGGGTGAACAACCCTCTTGGAACTTGGCAGATGTTACCAATTCTATGCCCCTTTCTCATCATCGGTTGCCATTCCTTTTCCAAGAAAACAGTGTCAAAAATAAAAGGTGCGAACAGATAGTGTGGGTTCTGTCTTTATATATACATTCTTTACTCCATTCTAAGATGGCGCCCATATTCCCTAGGGTCCTTTGAGCATGCTCTACTGACCACGTGATCGGACTGCTCCGGGATCGGTAACATCCAGTCAATTTTATAAAATGGGTGGCCTTCTGTTACGCGGCGTTCCTGGGATGATACAACGTCCTGGTTCCATGTCTGTAAGGTGAGGAGATTGGGGGGCGGCAGGAATGTGGTATGCCCTCGTATTAGTGAAATGCTCGACTGCGGCATTAGACGATAATGTCTCCGGGTCTGGGCAGTCATTGGATATTTCACTTTCGCGTACAATGGGTGTTTATAAGGTTCCATGGGGGGCTACCTGGCACGAATTTAGGCTACAGCCCGCATTTGAAGTGCAGTGTAGCTGACACTCATTCTGGAGCCTGTATAGCTTACAATGGATACTGGGAACATTTTGTTTGTTTTCTGAACGCCAATGCATAGTGCGATTGCACGTTTTTTTCAGGCAGACCCCATAGCCCTAACCACGTTTTTGATTGTTTGCAGATTGATACTACAATCTACAGTAGGGCGGATAATTGCCTGATCAGCTGGCATGAGAGGACATGGCTGGTTGAGGGTAATGACTTTCGTGTTTTTAACCACGTTTGTTTCACACTTGATTCAATAAGGAGATGAAAATGGTCCAGATCTGATTTTATGTGGGGCTTGTTTTTCAACTCGACAGTTTCCTATACAGATGTCCAACACTGGTGCGGTGACCGAGTGGTGAACCCTGATGAATCTGCCATAAAGTTCACCAGGCAGTGAAACATGTCGGTTACAGGTAGTGGTATGCGACAGTAAGCTACCAGCCTTTTTATTTCACCAGTACACACCAGAGTTAGTAATAACGTTGTATAATTGGTGTGTCTGTTGATTTTATCCCACTCTTCGTTTGTTGTCTCACCAGGGAGCTATTTCTTTAGTCTATGGTTAAGCACTTCTCTGTTCGCACCTTTTATTTTTGACACTGTTTTCTTGGAAAAGGAATGGCAACCGATGATGAGAAAGGGGCATAGAAGTTGTAACATCTGCCAAGTTCCCCCGAGGATTGTTCGCCCGTGAGGTGCCTTCCTTTCCGCCACACATATTTTTTTCATTCATTTATTTTTTAAGTGTGGGTGGATGGACTGTCTCAGTGGGGCAGACATCATCGGATATGTTGAGTTGAACCTTGCCCGGTATCTCCTGTTTTAAGTGACAAACAAAGGGTTTGTTGTGGACAGTAAGGCATTGGAGAACATACACCCAACCATAAATACAGAGGGGGGGTGTCTGGAATTAAACAGTATATTTTGTCCAGACAATCATGTACTCTTGTCTACTAGACGTATGTTAACCAATGTCCAGGGTACAGGGATCTTTTTGTATTGAATTTGATTGAGTGGAGGGCAATCCCAATAGTACCCGTGTCTCCCTCTTAGCTCCTTTTTGTTATTATTTATACCACAAATGTAGAACAAGGGCACACATTTCTAAAAGTATGCATGTCTTCCTAAACTATCAGCTAAGTAGAGCTAAGTGTAGAGAGACATCCAGAAAGGACTGAATATGGTAGCTGAAATTGAGGCAGTGATCCAAATGCTGGCCAGGGCCAACACTTTAGGCTCTGAGGGGGTCCGGGTGTAACTTTATGATTATTAAAGGGAACACCTTTCATGGCTCCAACGTTTATACAGATTGACCATCGTCAACCGCGTTGGCAATCAGCCAGGCCTCTGTTGAAAAATCTCCACTGGCTCCCAACTTCCCAACAAATTGCCTTCAAGACGGCCTGTATCATCTTGAAATCCCTTCACGGCCACAGCCCCCAATTCATCAACAACCCCCTACCCAGGTACATCCCCTCCCGCAACCTCTGCTCCGCAAACCTCCATCTCTTGACCACCCCCTCCTTCAAGCTTCATCACCAGGGAGGACGCAGGTTTGCGACTCTGGCACCCAGACTCTGGAACTCCCTCCCCTTGGAGATTCGGTCCTGCAACAACCTCCTAAATTTCAGAAGGCTGCTCAAAACGTGGCTATTTACACAGGCCCGCGTATAATCCTCTGCTGGCCCCGGCACATGCTAGACTCAGCGCCATGAAACATTTTGGTGTACGTGCGCTCTTTAAGACACTATTAACATTAACATTAACATATGCAACACCGCCTTGGAGAAAGGGAGTTTTTTTCCCTTGATGAGGTAACACATATGAGTTGTACTACTCAAACATGGCAAGAATTTCCTAAAGAAGACTTGCTCTATCCTGGCTAAATATGCACTACAAAATCCTTCAGAAACCCTTTTGCAAAATAGTACTGGTTGTAGTGACTTCCATAATATACCCAAACCAAAATGATTTTGTACCCTTACCATAATATCTCCCCTAACATTAGGCATCTGTTTGACCTAACCAGTCTATGGTGATTTGCAGACCATTATCTCCTTGCCCGTCTTCTTGGTTGCAGTCCTTACACATGGGATACTTCTCCTTTCTGCCACAACCAATTCCCTAGCTGAAACCCAAAAGTTGCTCCAAGATGGCCCCCATTACCCAGGAGAAACCACAAATAGGAGGGACTAATGATGCACTTTCAGTTTTTTTCTTTCTGGAATGGACCCTACGCTGAAGCTCCTTTTTTGGTTGGGGAAATAATATTCTTCACTTCTATATTTAAAATATATAACTACTGTTGGATTGCTATTATCAGAATTGCTTTTGTTGTATTTATTGTGCCCTGTGTTCAGCTTTAGCCAGCAAGGCTTTGTGTTTTTTAAATGCTTGAGCTTCTGTGCGGCATGTTGTTTTTTCTCGCCTGTGGTGTCCTGCTTTAGCAGGTGAGGCTGGCGCAGAACGTACGGTCCAGCGTACACTGTTTTTCGGAGTACCTGACCTAGGTTGCTCTGCTTTAGCAGATGTGATAGGGGTGCCCAGGCATTAAGTTTCCATTGACAGAGGCATTCTGCTATAATGGACGGGGCTTGGAGAGCTCTTGGTTTGGTTCGTCTTACTATAACAGGGGTTTTTGGTTACCCTCTTGTCAGAGCTCGCTGAGCTGTCCTTTTGACATGTGAGAAGTATTGTTTTGGCAAGTTTCATTTCCCCACGAAGCGTATAGGGACTAAATAAGGCTGGATTCTCCCCTGACATTCCTCTCTTGGCAAAGTTATGTGACCTGGTTTCCTTGGACAGGAACTAGCTTGGGACTACCTCGTGTTACGACAGCCAGAGAGGATAGTTTAGTTTAAATTGGGGTTTGGGGAGTATGGAACCTGTTGAGGAAGAATGGAGAAGATGGAGAAGTCTGAGGGTGATCCTGAGGAGGAGAATCAAAGGGGTCGATATATTCAAGGTTTTAAGCTGGCAGACCTCTTGATGCATGTAAGTGACAACATGAGTCTCCCTGAAGCTTGTGCATCAACTGATGAGGATGAAATCTTGGCCAATTATCAGCTGGCGGAGCGTGAGACTGTACCCTTACATAATGCGATTCCATGGCTGCTGTCTCATGAGTGGAAAGATGTGGACAAATCTGCTTTCCCTAGAATTCTGTCATGGGGTTATCCAATGGACTAGTTTGCAGGGGAATTTCTATCTGTGGTCAAGGTGGATAGTCTGATGGCTGGCATGTCTACTCAATGAAATGTGGTTTCCGAGAATGCTACCCGCCAATGCAGTGGATAGGAAGGTGGATTGGACTGTGAAGCAGTGTTATGCTGCGGCCAATTTCTTTGTGCATTCTATTACCTACACAACTAATACTGTGCAGTCCTTGCTTAAAGACTTTCAGGCCTTGACGGATCGTATGTCTGAGGGTTCTGATTGTTCGGATCTTCAGGCACTGATGGAACAGCAGGTTCTCTTTTTATCTGACCTGTCCTTTGAAACTTTCTGTGCATGAGCAGCTACCTCAAAGGCAGCTGTTGATGCTCAGAGACCTTACGTAGAAGTAGTTCCTTGAGACCCTTACAAGTGAGTAGCTACGGTTTATAAAATCTGTGATTGATTAATTTGTGGATGCACAATTTGAAAGCTGATGTCGCTCAAAATGCTATTTTAATGAAACTGCCTTTTGAGGGTCCCAAACTGTTTGGGCAACAGCTTGAAGAAATGAATAAAAAGTCTGTGGGAAACAAGAAATTGATGGCTCCATTGAGGCCTTTTCAAAGTGGCAGAGGCTTTGCATTTAAAAGAGCTTTTCCTTCCAGCTTGGCTAGAGATTCGTCCCAATCCTTTCGTGTTAGAAGTCACACCTCGGGCACCCTGATTCCAAAAATAGCCCAGTTCCAGGCTTCCTACTCGGTTCCCAACCCCCAACCTCCCAAGGCATGACTACCTGCATGCTTGTGCAGTGGGAGGGCACCTTCTGGACTTTCAGGGACAATGGCAAAGGGTGTTTTGGATGCATGGGCATTACATGTAGTGTCCAAGGGATCTCTCTTGGAATTTACAGAGAGCCCAAAATTGCACGTCAGGGAGACTCCTCTTCCATGGGATCTTGTCCGTCACCTCGCCCTTTTGAATGGGGTACAGCAAGTGCTGGACAAAGGGACAGTTGTTTAACTTCCCCAGATGAAAAACAGACAAGAGGTTTACTCCATTCTCTTTCTTGTGCAAAAAGTATTGGGGGACTATTGCACATTGTTGGATTTAAAGGCATTAAATCATATCCTGGTCACAAGAACTTTAAAAATAGTCACTCGACAAAGCACCTTTCGCCTGTTGACAAAGGGCCAGTTCCTTGCATCTTTGGACATGCTGGATGCATATTTGCTTGTCCCGATATGTCCTCTTCATCAACAATACCAAAAGTTGTCAGTGGATGGCCACCATTACTAGTTTCGATCTCTCTCCCCTTTGGTTTGGCATCTAGTCCCAGAGTTTTCACTAAGCTTCTGGCTCCACTGGTGAGGATTTTGCACTCTCGAGGTATTCAGGTGTTATCTTACCTCGAAAGTTGCTTAATTGCTTCTTTTTCTCTTCCTAAGACTTACCAAGACATCGAGAAGGTGTATGTTCTGTTGGGCATTCATGGATTTCTGCCCAACACAGCAAAGTCCCACCTTCAACCATCCCGGTCTCTGCAGTTTATGGGGGCCTTCTTCTGGATGGACTGGGGGATGTTACACCTTTCAACCTTTTTGTTTCTCCCATCCTCTCCAGAAAGACTGTGGCTGAGGAGTCATTGAGAAATGGCATCCACTTTGGCTTTGGTAGGCTGGAGCCATCAGCATCTCTATCCCATTGTACATCAAATTCTCCATCACTGGAATCCAGTGTCTCAGGATCTCGAATCACGGGTTCCAGTCACTCTCCAGGTTTGGCAGGTACCCAGTGTGGAAAGTTATTTGTCACCCGGCTTGACAAATTGGCAAAAATATGTGTTTAAAACACATATTTTTGCAATTTTGTCATCCCCCTCAGTGATGACACTTGCCACCCCTGGCTTGACAAAATGACAGATATATGTGTTTAAAACACATATTTTTGCCATTTCGTCACCCCCCTCAGTGATGACATGCGGGACGGCTCGCACCCACTGCACCCCCGTTCCTATGCCACTGAGGACTTGCAGTGGTGGTTAAACCAGGACAACCTCAACTAGGATCAGTTGAGTGTTCCCCCTCCTGTGATCCTCTCCATTGATGCCAGCCGTCGAGGGTTGGATCCAGTCATGGGTAGTTTCACCATCCAGGGGTTATGGAATAGAGGGCAGTCTCTCCATTCTTCCAACTGGAAAGAGTTGGCTGCAGTTGGGGCTGCTCTGAATCATTTTCTCCCATCCCACAGGGGTTGGGGTGTGTATTCAGACAGACAACCATGTGGTCTTATGTTTGTCATCAAGGGGGGATGATTCCCTCCCTCTTTGCCCTTTCCCGGGAGATGGGGCTATGGGCACAGTGGAATCTTTTCTATATGTCAGCAGTCTATATTCTGGGACTGTAGAATAGGCCTGCGGACCAGCACAGTCAGAGGTTCCCATCATCAATATCTCTCTATCTCTCCCCTAGGATCTTTCAGGAGATGTGTCAGAGGATCGGATACCCCTGGCCGGTCCTATTTGCCTCAGAGAGCAAAGGCATTCTTCCCCTCTTCTGCTCCTTGATTCTTTCTCAGAGAGCCTGGGCGAAGGATGTCCTTTCGATACCCTGTCCAGGGGTCTCCCGTATTGCTTTTCTCCCATCCCCTTGATTCCCAGGGTGTTGTAGAAAGTTATCATTATGACCACGTTTAGATTCTTCTTGTAGCTCCAGAGTGATTAAGGAGGCCTTGGTTCCCCTTGCTTCTTCAGCTGTCAGTTGGTCATCCTCAGGTGTTTCCTCTTTCTCCTTCTACTCTGTGTCATCCCCTTCTGCAGACTTCCTACCTACAGAGTCTCAATCTGGGGATTCGGCTTCTGAGTGGATGACTCTATTAGATCTGAGTTTTATTCATGCTGTTGCTGCCTTTATTCAGTTGTCTCACAAGCCCACCACTCGCAGGTCAGACGATCACCATTGGGGACAGTTTACTAAGTGGTGTGATAGAAAGGGGTTGATTTTCCCCTCTTGTTCTCCTTTACAGAACTTAGTCTTCTGACAGGGTGGCTTCTCCTTGGGTTTGGCAGTTTCTACTCTTATAGACCAGTGGGGGTCTATTCGAGCCTTTCGGGGAGAAAATTTCTCAGAGATTGTGCCTTTGGCGTCTCGACTCCTTAGGGGTTTCCTTCTAGAAAGCCACTTTCCCATTCTCTGGTTCCTTCCTGGGATCTGCCTCTGGTGCTCCAGGCTGTGATTTGTCCTCCTTTTGAGCCAGTGGATGCAGTATTTTTCAAGTTTCTGATACTGAAGGTTGTGTTTCTGGTTGATATGTGTTGGGGAGAAGGGTGGGAGAAATTGGTTCCTTAGTGTCAGTTCCACCGTTCATCGATTTCCTTCCCGATAAAGTTGTTCTTTGACCAGGCCAATTTTTGTCTTTCTAAGATTCCTTCCCAATTTCATTGTTTGGAGAAAATGTGCCTTTCCGTTTTCTTTCCTGATACTTCTTCGACTGAGGAAGTTTGTTTGCATTCAGTGGATCTTTGCAGGGCTATGGCCATTTATTTGAAATGCTCTTCCTTTCGGAAGACTGATTCCCTTTTTTAGGTTTCGCCTATTATCATTCGCTTGCGAATGTAATAGGCGAAAATTCAAGGGCTTGATCCGACTCGTGAAACCACTGGCGTTTCTTCACAGTGCATGTGAGTCAGTCACCACGTGACCACACAAGTACGCGCATCTCCCTCCCCACATCAAAGGCATCAGCTTCCCTCCCGAGACATCACCACATCAAAGGCAGCCCAGCCTCCTTCCCCCAGCATGCGCTCTGCCTCAGGCCGGCATCTCTCCTCCCCTAATTATTCACTGCAGGGCCTGCGTCTCGTCACCCTTCCTCCCAGTCCCCACAAGCATGCTTATCCAGTGGGTGCATATTCTCTTTGTTTCCCTGCACTCCTTTCTCTGTCTGCTTTAGTTCGTTGTTTTGAACAGCTGTTTGCGCACATTCGCGGGTTTCCCTTTATAACAACGCTGCAACTCAATTCAACCTTAACCCTGCAGGTAACATTTTAATTATAACCAGTATAATCAGTACGACGGCCGCCCCAGCCTAATCTCTAAGTATTACGCCTGCACGGATTTCTTCTGTCTGTGTCAGGTTTCTCGCTCCCCCCCCCCTCCCCACCCTTCTCTTTCACCATTGCAGCAATGCTGCACCTCAATTCAACCTTAACCCTGCAGGTAACATTTTAATTATAACCAGTATAATCAGTACGACGGCCGCCCCAGCCTAATCTCTAAGTATTACGCCTGCACGGATTTCTTCTGTCTGTGTCAGGTTTCTCGCTCCCCCCCCCTCCCCACCCTTCTCTTTCACCATTGCAGCATGCGAGTACCGTAAAGGACAGCATTCGCTGAAAGCAATAAGCATACCAAGGAAACTGCGATCAGAAACATAATTAACGGGCATTAGGCAACAGAGTTATAAAAAATACCCAAATAAACCTTAAGTGGTATTGTTTTTTTCTCCATCAGATGAGTTGTTAATGCTAGCAGTTAATTGTTCCAATGTGCTCATTTTGCGCCGGCTGGTACGTAATGATGAACCAGAGCTCCGATGGTGCGTGGTTGCGTGTCTCTTGGACAGTCTCAGAATCATTGGAAATCAGAGGCTTCGGTGATCGCCCTCCCTTGCTTGGAACACACATTCTGTAAAAAGAACATGTACTCCGCAATATCATCATTTTTAAATGCTTTCATATTCTGAATAGAAGTAAATGTTGAAGTAGCTGCCGTGGGTTAAGGAGTGGGCGGAAAGTGAGCTGCAAACTTCGACATGTCTTTGTAGCAGTGTGTTTGAGTGTTACACAGTTAATGCAAAGAACATTGACAATGTACTATAGATCTCATCCGATAGCGCGAGTTATGTTTATGCAAAATTAAAAGGCAGACTAGTCGTACGAATTCACCAGGCTTAATTAATTACACCATGAACATGGATGTAAATACATTTTTTGTAGATCGTAACAATAAGCCAGTTTGCTGTAGACTAAAATCTTCACCTGCTGAATTTGAATACGTAATTACGGATAACGTGACTTCCGGTGGTTTTTGTAGAATGGACTACAATCCATTTATTAGAAGCAAGACTACAAGTACCAGCATGCATTGCTATAGAATAAAGGGACCAGAGTACTGCGTTTTTAGTGATACACAGTAATTGCTAACATGTCTAAAGTATAGGTACGAGACATGCCTCAGTTTAGTTAGTATTCTTTAGCACTCTTCTGGCACACTCAATCCATCAGATATTTGTATGTTTATTCAGCCCCCTGCCCTGGGAAGGGTTACACACGGAGGGTCTCTGGGTTGTTTTAGACTGCATGTAATTTATTGCAGGACACTGTCGTCCCGGTGTGGTCTCCCCTCTTTCCTTGTTCGTGTTTAACACAATACACTTTTTTCAATCCCGCAGCAGCATGTCTATATTTCTCCCCATAGATAGGAATTGATACTGTCGGCTAACAATTATTATATTTAAACAAGCATTGGCATAGCCAATAGATCTCGCCTTTGGGACCTTATAAGTGTTTAGCCATGCAACAGTTAATGTTCATGCAGTAAGGATATTGTGCTGCATAACTAAATACTTATAAGGTCCCAAAGGCGAAACCTATTGGCTATGCCAATGCTTGTGTTACCTTCGGTCTTTCCAATAAGGGTTTGCATCCTTCTACAGCTACCATTTCAAGGTGCATCAAGTCTACCATCATGAGGGCTTACCAGGTGTCAGACTCTTTTTGTACCCCGCAGGTGCAGGGTTGTCTAACTAGGGGTGACGCTACACCTTGGGCAGTTTTTGGAGGTGCCTCTTTGAGGGATGTATATGCTGTGGCTCCTTGGAGTTCTCATCACACTCTTCTGTCCCATTATCGGTTGCAATTGGGTGGGCATTTTTCTTCCTCCTGTAGACATCATGTCCTGTCTATAGCAGAATACTTCTGCCAGTTTTGTAGCAGGAAAAGCAGTTTTGTTTTTTATGTTGTAATATATTCTGTTGTGATTCAGTATACTATGTGGGTCACTGGTGTGTTTTTCAAACTTAGGGCCTCATTTACAATATTTTAATGCACAGCAGTGCAGCAAGCTTTCCTACTGTGCTGCAGTGTGTCCAAAGAAAAGTGCAGGAATTTGCCGTATCTTCAAGATATGGTGCATTCCTGTCCTTTTCCCCTGTGCTGGTGCACAATGAGCTGCCATGTGCCAAAGTAGGTACCCTTGCGCCATGGTGCAAGGGTGTCTGCATTGTAGGAGTGATTATTTTTGTGCAGGAAGGGAGACATTAGTTCACAGAAACAATCACAAGAGGTGTTTTCTCTTTGTATGTGTGCTGCAGAATGCAGCACACATAGAAAAAGGAAAAGCAAGAAGAAATAAAGGTATTTCTCCTCATTGTGCCTCCCTTACACTTCCCCTGGGGAGGCGTAGGAGTCTGACACATTCCCCGGTTTAAAAACATTGGAAATCTGGGAATGTGCCAGGTTCCATCGATGTTGCATGGGAACACCCACAGCAACACCCATGTAATGCCTCGTTCAGGGTGTTAGTGCTTGAAAGGGGGCTAGAAGCCACGCAGGGTGTCTTTATGGCTTTGTGGTCTTGTAAATATGGGCAGGCCCACTGTGCCGCCGGTGCATCAAAAAAAGTGACGCAACGGTGGTACAGTAGGCTTGTAAATAAGCCCCTTAGTGTCTGAAAATAGTCAGTGGGTTGATTGGGTTTTGCCTCATGAATAAGGACTGCATCCAGGAAGACAGACAAGTAGGTAATGCCCCGGTTTCATTAATCTGAGTCCTGGTCTTCCTTGATGCAGTCCTGAGTAGCGCATGTCAGTTGACTATTTCCAGTTTTGCTTTTGTCTTGTGGCATTTACGTGGTATGTTACAGAAAGTGCATTGTTAGTTTCCCTGTTTTGTGGTGGCTCCTGGGTAACAGGGGCCTTTTTGGATTAACTTGTTGGTTTCAGCTGGGGAAGTGGTTCTGGCAGAAAGAAGAATTATCTTTTGCTTAAGGACTGCATCAAGGAACCCCAAGACTCAGAGTAATGAAGATTACTGGTAAGTAATTGGGGCATTATCCTCAGTAGCTTCCTCCGACATGAAGAGAGCTTTGACAAAGCCAGGTAGTGAATATTTATATGCAGGACTACATGCTGCAGGGTTTGAACCAGGGTTGGCTGTCTCTCTAGTACACATGCAGATTGACTATGGTCCGCAAAGAAAGTGGAATTTCGGCTTGATGGTGGGTGGAACATGGCAGCAGGTTGTGCTGCCATGTTTGCTGCTACTATGTGTATTAGCAGCTGAGCCATTGGCTTCTCTTTTCTGAACTAAGTGATTTCATAGGGTTTTGAATAGAGTGGATAACCAATATATCATCTCACTGTATGCAAATGATACATTGTATGACCAAGACCTACAACTGACCCTTCCCTGGTCATAGAAATTGTAATTTACTTGTAGTGCCAAAGTGCCAGAATGCCTGATAGGCCAAATCAACACTGCTCTTCAACATAATATTATAGTCACAGATACAAGAGGTTATAAACAAAATGACCAGGACGCAGACATTTTGTTCAGTACTTCACCAAATGTCTTACTATCAGTTTTAAAGGCACGCTATACTATAAAGACTGAAAAGCTATATAAGCATCTGAATATCAGAACATGTTGCCAAAGTGGAAGATTTATACTGCCAGTCCATGATTTAGAGACAGTGGAAGTTTTATAGTAAAAATCGAAGACTGGAACCAACAGTTCCCTCTACGAAGTTCACTTAGGTTTTTACACGGCAATCTGTATTTGATCTGGACCCCTCACTTTAGAACTTTTGTGAATATAATTGGCAATTTGCTGTGCCGAGAGAGAGACAATTTCCAGATCTGAGTTAGAAAAACTCAGGAATACAAACTGCTTCTCTATTAAAGTCTTTTCCGGGTTCTCTCTGTAGAGTGTGGGGCTGTAGGCTTGCCTAGTCTGATGTGTCAAAGTGCCTGCTTGATTGTCCTTACAGAACATTGTATAGCCTTCATTTACCAGAACATCTGGAATTTGTATCCCTGGCTACGGACGACAAATCATGCAAAAGGAGATTAATTGCATTTGTTGGATTTTAAAGATGTGTTGCTTTTGTGGCCTTTTTAATTGTTTTATTTTACTTGCTCTGCAAACTGGGGAACATTAACATTGTCTTTGTATCATTTTATTGAACTCCGTAGAAAGAGCACAATCTATTATATCTCTGGGGGAAAATGTATTCTTTTTTTACCATAGATCTCTGGCTGTTTGCTATACAGCATTAGGGTCCCAGATCACACGGACACTTGTCTTTATAACCTCTGTTCTTCGGCCCCTTAGGTTAAAAGAAAGAATTGAGTGGTCAATTACAGAATTCCTGATGTAAGTTAAATACAGCCTATTATTGTGGACCTAGAGGGTTTCCATCTGGGGGTGAGAACGGAACATTATTGACAGGAAAACGATTATTAATTGCATTCCTTACTTCTCTTATTATGGCAAGTATAAGAATGCCACATTTATCTGCCCTACAATAATCTGGGAAGAGGCATCTGGAATTGACCAGGCTTCTTCAAGGACCCTGCCAGACAAAACATTCAGTGAAAGGAGAGTATTGCATAGAAGTCCCCTAAAATTATCATCCAATCTGGGAGATCTGAGTGAAGAAATGTATCAGAACCAAAAAAATGAATGAACAGATAGATTTCGTTTTTGACACTGGGGAATTAAGAGTAATCTTTAGACCATGGGTATTAGTGTCTGGTAATGGAACTATTTCATAATTCCAAATAACAGTTAACTGAAAGGAGAATTGAAAGACCTCCACTTGTGAGGCCCTTTGTATTAGGTGAATATATTCATAGTCAAGTAAAACATCTGAAAGGGACCGAGTTTCTTGCAAACAAATATCTCTGCTTGAAATTTACTTGAGATTTGACTAAAAGTGACTTTTTCTTAAGCTTTGTACATAGGCTCGCCAGATTCCAAAACCACATTAATATGCTAGGGGTAAAGCCAAGAATATTTAAGTACTGTTTTGTTCTTGGAGTTACTTGCTCCAATGAGTCATGTCTAGTCTTTTGCAACTTCGGTTTCACCCTGTTTTTGAGTGTGCAAATGTGGGAAAATTACAAACCGAACAGTGGGGCCTCAGGCATTGCTTTTGTTCGGGCTCTGCCTATTGGGTGTGTGTGTGGGAGGGGGGTGGAAGAGGGAGGGGCGAAATTCATTTTTCTGTATGTTGAGCATGGGGAAGTTGTCAGATATGCATGTTTAGAGTTTTGTAAGGGAGGTTTAAGGCGTGGAGTGTTCACAGAGAGATGTCATATTTATGTAGAATTCTGTGTCATCACCATATTGGTCACTGGAACTGCAGCACCCTTGAACAGCAATTTTAGAGAATCAAGGTACAAGTTGAACAAGAAAGGTACTACAGTAACATTGCTAAGGTACACAATGCAGCATTGCAGCTTTTCGCTCAATATATTTTAGCATCTTCACCAACTGATTGCAATTGAGCAGAAGTGATGAAAACTAGTAATGACTAGGCCACCAGAGCCCCTTTACTGCTGACATGTCTGAATAACATTTGGAGTTGATCAAAGTGCTTCCTTGTTATTAATCTCTTTTCTCATTTCATAGTTATATATCATGACATGTATGCCCTTAACCTCATTAGGTAGCCACTTTAAACCCATGCTAGGCGACACACATTTGGAGCAGCATTGGGGCAGATGTATCAAAGGGTTTTACCCATTCTGTGTCTATGGGAAAATGTGTATGTACATAAGGCCCATTGTTCTTAGGGTAGCCAACCCACTGGCTGGCACAACTGGCCACTAATGGTCTACAACCATCAGTCAGGCAACACAGAACTGACTGCTGCCTTCCGGTCCCTTCATAGTGCCTATTCTGTGCTGCAACTCAATATTCACTAGGAGTATGTAGCACTAGCATATTTGAACCACCACTGTTGTTAATAGCCAATCCAATACTTGTACCATTATTTTCACCAGTACCTCCTCATACTCTTCTGGGAATTCCCACAAGGAATTCAGTTTCATGTTTCCCTCAATTAAAAACATAATTGCAATTAATACAATAAATGTTCATCTGCGGTGCATCTGTAACAAATCCCGAATTAAGTTGTAGTAAAGCTACTCTTCAACCAACCATTACTGGCAAATGTGTCATTAAAAAAAGTATCTATAGTATTCTGATGCTTGAGTATTTACATGTGTTTTATATGGGTATCATTTCTGTACAGTTGTGGCCACCATGGATTAGAGCACTTTGCTAAAGGAGTGTTCTAAAGCCAACATTTTATCAAATATGGATAGCAAATCAGGTCAAGCAATTGGCCACACATGTAAAATCAGTAAATTGGGAGAAAGCTGCTAGTAAGGGGTACCATGGACTACGCCAACAGCTTTCAATTTTTTTTTTAGACTTGTTAAGGTACTTGAGGAATTATCACTTTTAATAGCAGGAAGGTTGTTTCCTTTACTGATATCCAATCTTCCAACTAATATAAAGGTACTGTGTGCCTTCTAAATGCAGTACACACAAAACAACAAAAGAGTGTGCATAAAGTGCTTCATTTGACACTAATTATGTAAGAAATTACTTAGGAGGAACGTTAAAACTCCTTGCAAACGAAGGCTTCAAGTCTTCACACATCGAGACCAATGTAATGTGCTGATTGTACCTTCGAATGATGCATTCATCACTTATTGTTCTCATACTTAGAATCCAAATTAGACCTCCTCAAAAGGTTCATTAGCCTGATATATCTTAAAACTCAACATTTGAGGCTGTTAAAGTTACTTGAGGGAGAAACCTACCCCCCTCACTCACCCAACAAGTAACAAATCTCCAAATGGCTGCTGTCACACTGTTTGAAGTGTATCCCACTGCCACATCGTTTTGGCAAGGTTGATCCCCTTTACATGTGTTAGACTGTCAATAGCTCAGTGTGTTGAGATGTAAATACGTGGATATGATTTGTGGGAAGTTATTCATAAGAATCTGTATGGGTGTCTGTGATATTTACTTTTTTCCAAAAGAAACTGTAGTCTGAAATCAAATGAACTTTGTGTACTAAAAGGCCTGCCACACAAAATTATCACAAGTTGCACATCAACATTTCGTGACCAGTCAATAATGTTTCATTGCAACCTGTGTTATAACAGGTTGCACTGAAGAATCTCCAGCCACTGTGATTGGCTACACACACAGGGACGGTGGCCTGCAAGGAAAATTAGAGTACCAGTAACTACATTTTGCATTCCCAAATGGAATCTTATTTGGAAGGCCACCTGTATTCCTTAACTAGTGCAGCTTTTTTTTTAAAGAGCCCTATTTGCAAAAACATCATTGAGAGCAGCCAGTGGCCCTTGTGGACCTCTGCCTGCTCCCCACAAGGCTTCTGACACCATTCACAAAGGGATAGATGTCTCTAGGGCACACTGTTCCCTTGACCACTAACTGACCATTAAGCGAATTGCATGGTTTTCGGTCGTAAAATGGCTTTGGACACCTGGACCAAAGCTCCCAAAATATACTACTTTCTTTCCAGATTCAGGATTAAGACATGGCATTCCGTTATAAAAACGAACTTACAAGAATGCAGGTTTCCTTGTCTCACAAACAGTCCACTTTATGACATGAGGCTAAAGCTTAAGCCATCATGTAATGTATGCTAAATTAAGGATCTTACTCTAGAGTGTAACATCAGCAACAGCGAATTTAAAGCAATTTCTGATGTCTTAAACGAAATTGCTAGTCACTACTCAAAAGTGCGTGATGACGTGGAATCGGACCCCTGTAGAGAAATAAATTTTTCAGTCAAACACTTAAAGAAGTGTGGCGCTCTCTCAACACCATCTGGCATGTAACTGGCAGGGGAATACAAATGCAAACTAGGAGGCAATAGAAAAGTTCCCTTGGGCGATACATGATATGCTGCCCCCTCAGTTTAGGTCAGAGGTTAAGTGAAAACGTGATTAAAAAATGATCGGATATGACCAGGTCAGAGATACTTAGAGAAAGAAATGCAAACTCCTAAGAAAAAGTTATGGGATTGAGAAAACCTCTCAGTGACTGAGCCAAATTAGTAAAAAGTAGATTTCTTCACAAATATTGCAAAAATGGAATCTGTGATCATCGACAACATGTATGGTTGATCATCACCATTAAAATGTTTCAGATATAACCCCTGTGTGCAGAAAATATAATCAAATATTTTAATTGCAAATTCACAAATGCAAACTTAAACAAGGATGACAGCTTCATGAAAAACAATAGTGCAGCATTATTCTCTGTTATAAAAAAGGAGTAGCAGTAATTTTCAGTTGTGTGTACTGATCTGAAAACGGTCAGCATAGATGCTCAAAGTTGGTCTTGAAATCTGTTTTAAAATGCACTTTTGTGCAAAATACAAAATAAACCTCACTGGACCTGATTCACAAAGGTAAAATTACATTTTTGTGTAAGTTAACGATTTTCTGCAATTCACAAACGCATTTTACAAGTGGTATCTTTATGACTGACTATCTTTTTATGTGTGAAATCTCTGCCACAAGCCGGACACCTCGCAGTCATAGAGATACTACTAGTAAAGTTCTTTTGTGAATTGCATAAAAAGTGTAAACTTACACAAAAGAGCAATCAGAGCTGACGACCTCATTGCTATCTTACATAAAGCTCCAACCTCAACTCCAACACAGGGCGACCTCGATGAAGAAAGTGTTTCCCTGTCGTTAAAACTGAAAAACGCAATGACTGTAGCGGCTCCAGCACGCAGGGAAAGAATAAGGGACAAGGGTAACGGAGCACACTGGCATAACAATTCTTTAAGAAACTTAAAACAAACCCTCCGCCAGTGCGAGAGAGCCTGGCGGAAAGCTAATGACCCTAGCGCCCAGTCAGAATATCTATCTAGGTTCACAGTCTATAAGAAAGCTGTTCTGACAAGGAAGGCAGAATTTTATGAAGCAAAGATAGCGACTGCCGATAACACACAAAAAAAGACCTTCCAGATCCTCAAAGAACTTAGACAAGACAAAAAAAAACGACGCCCTCTTTCCGTATGGAAGTCTGTTACAAGTTCAAGTTCTTCTTCACAAAAAAAGTAAAGGACCTACTGACGGAAATCCACCTTACTCCCACTTTCCCCTGCCCCCTAGTGCCAGAATTTCATCCCCCTAGGTGTGGGTGAGGGGCCTAGGCTAGTGTAGATGTGGTGTAAGGAAACAGGTTGGGTAGTCCAAGAACCTATTTAATGAGATGGCTCCCACCTGACTAAAATAGAAAAGAGTGGCGGCCTGTATCTGAAGTAATAGTTGAAGATTCTAGCGTTCTGCTCTGGAAGGGTAGAGCTCTTTAGTCAGGTGGGAGCCATCTCATTAAATAGGTTCTTTGACTACCCAACCTGTTTTAATTTCACATTCCTTACACCACATCTACACTAGCCTAGGCCCCTCACCCACACCTCACCTTACAGCAAGGAACTAAAGATCTCTGCCAAAAAGCCCCTTATTGAGTGCCCATCGGGTATTGCAGCATCGACCCAAAGAGGAGCAGACCCAATGATGAAACATGACACCTAGCTGGCTGGGTGTGTCAGGGCCCTAGTTCCGAAAGGAGGTATTTCCCTCCTATCTAATTACGTCTAGGACTACTTTGTCTTACAAGTGGTTTTCACATTGTACCTTTCTCCACTTACCTCCAGGATGACTCAGCGAGGAACTGCATACCCCTTCTTGTTTCATCCTGTTAATATTCCCATTATCACCTGGGTGAACCCCCATCTTCTTCATAGTAGTCTGCAAGTGCCAGAAGTAGGCCTGCCATTACACTTGGACCCCCTGCTCACTTCATGGATAATCAATTGCTGCTAAAATTGCAGATCATTGGTATTCAAAATATGTGAACGTTATCCCCTCCAGGCTCATGTGTTTTCAAAAGTCACTGGTAATTACCCTCAGCCCCTACTTACTTTGCTAATGGTCCAACACAGTTAGCAAAGCCATGTGATTCTCTCCGCTGATACCGCTTACCCACATGGAAGCGGAAGTTGCATGTTGATAGTGCACAACATTACTTTGCTTGGCAAAACTTTGCCCACTTTCCTCACTCTGGGAAAAATACAAAACTACTAGACTGCTTACCCTAGTAATATTCTTAGCATAATTCATGTATCTGACATATGTAAATGTCATCCTGGTAAATTGTAAACATTCAATTGCAAAGTTGCTCTTAAAATATGATGTCCTATGTGTCAGATCTAATGTCATCTCTGCTTATATTTAGTATTTCATTAGGTTTGTTTGTCCCTAATGTAAATTGTAAAAAAAGGTGTTTTGTAGGTGTGTCCCCCACTTTTTGCCCCAAGTTGGACTACTAGATGGTGGGTTTTCGTTTCGACTCTGAAAGTGCACTGGAGCATGCTAACAAGCCCAATGCCAGGACTCACTCCCTAAAACTGATACATATAAATTGGTAACTCCAATTGGCAAGGACGTTAACCCCCTTTTAAGTCCCTGGTAACTGGCACCAGTGGTACCCAGGGCATGAAGTTAAAGAGGTCATCAAGGCCTGAAGCACTGTTTGTGCCACCCTGAGTAACCCAGGTAAACAGATGACTGCAGTCCTGCCATTACAGATTTCAGGAACAGTGCAAACTGCTTAAAACTCGATTTTGCCCTCATTATGTGTGGCAAGGTCAAAGCACTATTTCTAATAAATACCAATCACCCTTATGGAAGGCCTCCTGAGCCGGTAGATTGCATCATATTAAAGGTGTGGACAGATAAGAGCAAGTATATATGCCCCTATAGTAATCTCCATCCATTAAGTTATTCTATAAGTGATCAGGGGTTCCATAGGATAACATGGGCTGGCATCCAAGCACCCCAAGGTTGCCAATTCCATTACGGCACCAGTGGAATATGTAATGTTTGGTAAATAACAATGAGCCTTTCTAAGAATTCCACTTTTAGAAAGTTTGCATTTTCTTGCTGGAGCCATTTGGTGCCTGCCGCCTGTCTCTGGGTCACATGACTGGGAGTGGATGATAGCTGGGTTTTGTTTGTTTCTCCTACACAGCCACACACAATGGGGAGCTTAGATGTGACTAGATGGGTCATCACTGGCAGGATGGGAGGAAGGAGCTGGGCTTAGCCCCACTTACATTTTAATAAGCTGTGCCCTGTCTCACCAAAAAAAGGGCTGCCTAGCCCCAGCAGTTAGTCTGGAGCCAAAACAGGGAAGGCAGGATGTCTGGGTACGTGAAAGGGAAGCCTCTAGAAGCTTCTCCCCACTTCAAAAGCACAAATGGGTATAAATACTGGAACTCACACACCAACTCCTCACTACACTACTAGACCTGCTGATACTCTGCCAGGAAAAGGGCTGCTGTGCTTCTGAAAGGACTGCCACTCTGCTGGACTGCTACTCTGATTGAACAACTGCCCGGTTGTGCTGACCTGCTGTCTGCTGGCTTCTTGCCTGAGGAGGAAGAACTGGAATTGCAGCTTTATATGGAACCCTGGACACCAGAGTGACTCCAAGGGCTAGTCTGCTTGCCTCCTGGTCTGAGCCTCAGGGACATAAAAGGCCTCCCAGCATCTTGCATTAGACCCTGGACACAGCTGCAGTGAGTACCTGACCCCCAAGTGGTGCCTCTTAGGTCCTGGTGTAGCTCGAGGTAGCTGAATTCAAGCTTTTAGGCTCTTTGCAACCTTAAACAGGCTTGTTCACACCAAAACCTAGCCACTCACACTGTGATTAATCCTGAAGCTCCGTCAGCCCGACTGTTCGTGCTCCAACATCGACCGCTTTCATGGACCATCAACGCAAAGCTCCAGCAATGACAGCCCGCGACACCGGCCGGCTCCTTGTGCTTCTCCAACAGGCCCGGTGATGTTCCTCATGGCCCTAGTCAACCCAAAGACTTGTGGCATGAACTTGAGAAGGGAAACTTCAACAGGCCTAACCTGGTGACTGTATCGACCTGCATTCCATTACGGCCAGCCTGACAGTACGACTTTGACCCACTGCAGCAAGACCAGCTATCCCGAGTTGGCGATTTGTGCTTTTTTGGAGCTATTTTCATCAACGTCTTTAAAAAATGAATTTCTCTGGTTCTAATGATTGGAGTTTTGTTGTTTTCACCTCATTTTATTTTTTCAATGTTGCTCTATTCTTCTAAACTGGTGTGAGATCCTTTGTTGATGTGTTTCCACTGTGCTACTATTCGAAGTTTTGCACAAATATTTTACACATTGCCTCTGAGTTAAGCCTGACTGCTCTGTGCCAAGGTACACGAGGGACTGCTTGTGACTTCATCCTGAGAAGAATTGTGGTTATTGCTTGAGAAGGGTTTCGCCATCCCTCAACCAATAACCCATTTTCCTACACTTACCTAATTGCACTTAACTTCTCCATATTTTGGTCCTTGATATTTTTGACACAATATTCTGTCCATGTGATATTTTTAGCATCGACAGTCTATCAGACAACCATTTACAGCACAGTCAGTTCACACTAACAGTAGAGATGCTCTATTCAGATGCTGATAACACAACATAAAATAAAATAACATGCTGGTCTCTACTTTTGTTTCACTCACTCCTTATTGCAGGAGAGAGATGACTTATGTGTCAACCCAGATGAAATGGAGAAATTGTGAAAAATAGTAATCAAAATTTTTCAATTTGAAGATTTCTCTGTAATACAGCCTCTGTCAGCAGTACAGTGAAGCATTTGCATATTCTTGTCTGTTTGACTTACATAATCAAAATCGCATTCTTGGAGAGACACATCGGACTCAACTGCAAAATACATTCTGGGACAGCAAATGCCAGGCATAGGCAGAATACTTCAGTGAACAGACTTCTTTGCTGAGGGAAGGGGCCAAGGACACATCCCGTGAAGTCCCCATGGACTATAGCGTCTTGGGCGCTGCCAGCTGCAGTGCGTTTTCGCAACCTCTTTTTTATTATCTGGTTTAATTCTGGTGATTTGGCAACTGAAATTGTTTAACATGTGAACTCTTTAAATGGTCATATGCTATTTCAAGACCCCTGCCAAAGAATGACCTACAAATCATAACACTATTGCATTCATTCCTTTACTGTTTAATCACAATATATTTTTTTTTTGTTTAAGAAATTTTTATTAAGCATTGAAGAGTAATACAACAAGCATTTACAATGCAATGGTTTCGCCTTTGGAAAAGTTAGAGCTTTTGGCATTGTAAATGACAAAATTTGTATTTATGTGTTGGTTTTGTCATTTACATTGCCATTAGCTTAATCTCTCGCAATGTGAGACCTATTGTACCCTTCGGACGAGCTCAGCAGACAGCAATTACTACCACACACCCAGAGCCACACACACACACCCAGAGCCACACACACACCCAGAGCCACACACACACCCAGAGCCCCACACACACCCAGAGCCCCACACACACCCAGAGCCCCCCACACACCCAGAGCCCCCCACACACCCAGAGCCCCCCCCACACAGAGCCCCCCCACACACACACACACCCAGAGCCCCCCCCACACACACACACACCCACCCAGAGCCGCACACACCCACCCAGAGTCCCCCACACGCACACACGCCAGGCGAAAACTAAAAAGTATAACAAATGAAAATGCAGAAGGAATAGGCAATATACAAAATGTACAACCTCTTTTTACCAACTACTGTAGCAGAACCACAACAGTGCTAACCTAAACATTACAAAAAAAGTGCAGTCTATTCTACGGACTGAAAATCACTTTAAATGCTTTCGACTGTCACATGGAAAGAATATAAGAAGTGTGTACACAAAATCACAAATTGAAGGAAAGCAACGTTGGGCTGTTCTTTAAAAAAATATGGTAGGCTCCATGCATGCATCTGTGTTGTCTGCGGCCAATGTGTGTTGTAATAGCAGGGGATCATCGCTAAAAACGTACCCATCACGACATAAATAGGCCTACAAACTTCTAAAAAAAAAAACGGCCCTTATACTGATCTGTCAGACCAGCCAATCGGGCCAGTCCGATCCTTGTGGTCTGTGTACACGGATTGAGACTGGGCCAGGTGGCACTTGAACCTGGAGTCTCTGTCTGCAGGGTCACTGTTCTACCCGGGCCCCTGGCTTGATGGAGGCATCATGGACGGTGGGGCTTCCGGAAGTGGCAATCCATGAAATGGAAAGAAGGGCTGGCAGACTGTCAACAAGGGTGTGTGGGCAGTGATGTAGAAAGAGCTTCATGGGCACTAGTTTAAGGAAGAAAATGGGCCCCCTCACATACATTTGTAATAAAACATTGGCACTAATGGAGGTGAAGTTGACCCCTCATGCCCATTGGTCCTGGCGTAAATAAGCCCCTGCTGGTGTGCTCGGCTGCTCTGATGTGCACCCTTCCTGAACCGTGCGCTATTGGATACTATTTGCAGGAGCCTCTTCGTATTGGCTGGTGGTCAGCTAATCAGCCGTGCCGAACGGAATCTAGGCACTGCTCGGCGAGGGAGACCAGCCAGGCAGAAAGATGCTATTGCGTCTGAGCGTCTTGTGAGCACCATCACTGTACCAAGCGAGGACCACCGGAAGAGAGGTCCAGTGCCCCTTCGTCAACGGGTCTCACGCTTACAACTGCAGCTCTGCGGGGCTGATGGTAGCCAGCAGCTGCCACAACAGACACCAAGTCAAACAACTCCCTTTCTTTCCTGCTTCCCGCTTCAATGCGAAGTGGCCGCATTTGCTACCTTTTCATTGGGGTAGGACGGGCCCGCGGACAGCGGGAGGGGGGGCGGGCGAACGGGCTCACGGACAGCGGGAGGGGGGACGGGTTAACAGGCACACGGAGGCGAAACCTAAAAATTTAAAAACAAACAGACAACATGAGACGGGATAGACGAGACAGGATACACGCACAAACACAGCAACGAGACACACAAAGGGGAGACGACATAAGACGGGATACACGAGACTAAAAGACGAGCCAAAATAAATCTCAAATAAAAAAAATATCTGTTACAAGCATACTGTGCACACACAAACATTCACAACACTGAGCCAAATTATAAACAAAATGCTGCTTACCTGATCGAAAATAACAACAACTTCCTGGCAACGTAAATCTCGCTGACCACTCCGGCTAAAGGCACTTCCAAAAAAGACGAAAACATCACGGGAGAAAAAAAAAAACACGCCCACAGCCGCATGACGTGAGAAAAGGGGCAGGATGAGAAAAACCTCGCCGGAACGCCCGCGAATCGCCTCGGACCATGACGGACAGATCTCACTTCCAATGGCTAGCCTCCATTTATGGAGCTAGCCAATGGAAGTTAGAGGCGTGACAAAGGCACCAAAGTTTTCGCCTGCGCGAACGCTGCTGCGCAGCGGACGCCAGGCGAAACCTAATAGTTCCCTAAATATAAGCAGTGAAAGGGTATAACCCTTAAAATCTAAATCATGGTAAAGGGGATATGCTCCAGGGGAAGAACAAATAGAAGAAGGGGAAGGCAGGCCTTTAATTAAGAAGTAAGCACATGAAAGTGACAATTAAGCCAACCTATGTAAAGCAATGGGAGGGCTCTAAGCCCACTGTAAGTTTCTGGTATGGTCCGCAATAGGTCTTCCACAACCAGACAGCTCGCACTTTGTAGAGCTAAAAATCAGGACGGTGCGCCCAACGCTGAGGAACCACTGCTATGACACCAGTCGACCAACATTTAAGTAGTGCTACTGTTAGATGTAACTATGGGTGGCAAACTTTTCCCCCTATATTCAGAATTGTATTTGTTGAACGGAGGTATTGTGGCAATGTTGTTTATTTTCTCTCTTTCTTATTCTTTTCACTTCCTATTTTTTCCTGCAATATATTTAGTGTGCAATCCATCCTTCATTGTTGTTGGAAAAGTCGACCTTCATGTAATTTACCCTGCGTAAATACTCTGGGTGCCCTATAAGGCCTTTGTTATATTGGCTCAGGCTGTCAACAATAAAATTATGTTGTGAAAAAATCAGGACTGTATGAGCTACTCGAGAATGGACGTAGAAAACTTCAGATCTCTGTTACCTAAAATGTATCTTAAGAATAACAGGCACAACACACAAAGCAAGTGTGCACAGCAGCACAGCTTTCAAGTTTCCCAGTTCCAAAAGTCAATAGCTCATCCCGGCCGTAAAGTGCCGCCCGTCAATAACTGTCAGCGTATTGCCCCCTGGCCTGCCCGCTCTGAGCCCTCCCCTCTCACATTCCTGGCACGTGCACCTGCACTGTCAGGAATCTCCAGGCCACAGGGCCAGGCGTGCACACTGGCAGGGGCAGGCCTCTCTTCCGGACTTGCTCAGTGTGATGCATCATTCCCGGGACTGGAGGTGGTTCTACCCACAGGCCCACACAACTCAAACAAGCACTGGCAACGCCAAGACATTGCATTGTTTAGCATTTATTCAGTACAAGCATATTTATAATGCAAAACAATTACAAAAACACTAAAATAAAGTAATAGTAAAGGGGTGACCCAGGTACACCAGCCAGGCCCTGAAACTGCACTGCTTTTCATGCGGTTGTGCACACGGGGCCATGCGAAATGTGTCACAGAGTGCAAGACAACCAGTGTAGGAAGAGGGCTGAACAACTGCCCGATACTATATATGCTGTGGAGGGCAGGAGAAAAATGTGAATGACACTTGAACAGACCAATTGATGAACCGGGCTAAATAAAAGGCAGGTGTGTATATATGTATCTATTTGTTATGCTTGGGGGGGCGGCACAAAGTGACAAGGCAGATGGCGCCTAAAAAGCCGTACATGGTGAATGTGTCACACGTGCCAAATGCTGCATCTGTCTGGGAGGCAGGTGGGCAGGCCCATGCCTCCGGGCCGAAGTGCTGGGGATTCCAGGAGGAGGACCTCCTTTCAACAGTCCCTCGCCCCTGCCTGAGGCTGGCCAGGCCCAGTCCTTTTGCACCAGAGGGATTGCATGAAAGGCGACCCCTGCCCCTGGGCGTCACTACCACCACTCCTTTTAACAGCCCACCAGGGGCCACAGGGCAAAGCCTTAGTGTGTATAACGGGAGGTGGGTCCCCCCCCCCTCTTGGGGGGGGAGGGGGCGAGATACACTCTCCAGCCCCTCCACTCACTTCAAGTTTCACCTGGTCAGGTAGAGTCCAGGAAGGTCAACATTCCCACCCCGCCATCTTCCCCCAAGACCCATAGTCTGGAGAACGTACCCTCAAGGCCTCACTCCTATCCTGCAACTGGCCCCGCGCGAGGCAAACCCGCCCACCCCCATGTCCTCACATGGGCCAGGCCGAGCCTCGCGCATCCATGCACCCCTCCCTGCGTGCACTGCCAAGGGAGGCAGAGGCACACTGCCTCTGGCTGGAGGAGACACGTTCAGACCCGCCGGAGAGAGGGGCCGCGAGGCCTCGGCTTACAAGAGAAGCTCGTGCCCTGCGCACGCTGAACGGGGTGTTCGCAGGTGCGATACCAGGAAGTTGTTAAGGAAATGTAAAGCCTACGACGAAAAAAAAGCATTCATGGAGACCTGTGGTCAAATTGAACCTTGACCACAGGTGAGATGCAAAGGCTTATACACCTTGGTCAAGTGGAAGAGGCCCAAGACATGCCCGTCATGTGTGTGACACCTTCAAACAATTGGTCGTCGCGTTTTAGCCAAGTCTAACTCTTTGCATTCTGGGACTTGTAGTTTCGTGTCTCCAATCAGAAGTATGGCCCTCCAAGTCCCATGAAAAGTGTTGTTGTCTTTGTGATGTGGCGGCGCATCTTTTCAGCTGCGGGAGACCTCCCAGGTCGTTTAAAACACCACGAGACCAGACAGACAAATGCAAGAAACAATCTGAGGTAAATGTAGTCTCACTGTACATACTACATAGCCGTGCCACCGGGGACAGGCAAAGGAGAATAAAAAGTTGGCACACGTATGCTGAAAGAGCCATGTGAAAGGAGGTGTACCCCGAGACAGAACATGCACCTTTGAAAAGTGAGTACACGGTGAGCCTAAAACCGGCATTCTACTCTGGAGACACTTACTTGACACCCCTGCTGATGCAGTGGTTTTGCCGAAGCAAGGAACTCAGCATCCTCCGGGTCTGTCCTGGGGGGCACACTGCAGGCTCAGACGGGGGAGGGGGGGTCGG
This sequence comes from Lissotriton helveticus, assembly GCF_964261635.1. Classification (NCBI taxonomy): domain Eukaryota; kingdom Metazoa; phylum Chordata; class Amphibia; order Caudata; family Salamandridae; genus Lissotriton; species Lissotriton helveticus. Next base: position 407,150,859 of record NC_136073.1, read on the forward strand.
GCACGCTGCAGGTCAGTTCTGGGCTGCAGCTCTGTCCTGGGAGGTGGATGCAGCGATGGGGGCGCAGGGGACTCCAGGCACTCTTCTGGGGTCAATCTCCAGCCCCTCTCACAAGGGGGCGCGCTGCCTCGTTGTCATACTCCAGTCCCGGCCCTTGTCCGTCTCGGGGTTCACTCTCATTGGGAGGTGCACCCCAGTGTGTCCAGTGCAGGCTGCGATCACACGGTCTGTGCGCCCTGAGGAAGTTACAGGAACGCCTCGGTGACACAGCAAGACACGCTCCCAGCCGTGAGGCATGGACAGGAAGGCAGGGGAGGGGCCCCCGGCAGCAAATACCATCCGCACATCCTCCACAGGCAGAACCCACCAGCACCGAGGGGAGGGGCGTGGCTGGGGCTATGTCGGCACCTTCTCCCTCCCCCCCACTTCCCATCAATGCTCGGTTCGATGGGAATGCGAAGCCTCTGGTCCTGTACATCGGTACACGCCACATGGAAAGTGTCCCAGTCATTAGACATACCACAGTCTCCGTACAGAACCAGTAACGCGCCACTCTGTGCAGCGCCGGCACAGCCCAGCCTTACCACAGACACAGCCCATTTCACACTGTTCAAGGAGGGTCCCGGCCGCGCTGTGATTGGCTGACGTCACGGGGTGTCCCGGGCCGGCAGCCAATCACAGCGCGGCCCGGGAATGACGTCACGGGGGTGTCCCGGGCCGGCAGCCAATCGCAGCGCGGCCCGGGACAAAGGGGCGGGGCTTAAAAAAAGCACCAGAAACGCCCCCGAATCGCGTTTTCGAGAGAAAACGCGATTGACAGCCTCTGCCTCCCAATGGCTAGCCTCCATTTATGGAGCTAGCCAATGGAAGACAAGGCGGGACCAAAGCCCATATGTAGAGACAAAAGATTTCGGCTCCGCCCACCCACTGCTCACGCAGTGGGACGGTAGCCGAAACCTAAAAAAGCATGTCATGAAAAATTAGAGAAAAAAAAAGGTACATATGAATATAATGATAAATGACATATTCCAGAGGGATTTATATATAGAAAAGAGGGGAGAAAGAAGTAGAGAAAGGAAAGGAAGAAAGAGAGAGAAAAGAAGAAAGCAGAAGAGAAGAAAAGAGTAGAGAAGAGAAAGAGGAGAAAGGATAGGTAACTAGAGGGATCATGAATTAATCACAATATTTAAGCTGAGATAATGCCTCAGTGAGTTAACTGAACGCCTTTGAGATTTGCCATGAGTTACATTTCAGGAGTTCAAATCCTGGTAAGGCAGGCTCAGCCTTCAATCCTTACAAGGTTGTAGCATGAGAGCCATTAATTTGGGTAAGGGCTATCCCTGGGGTCAGATGTATTAATTTCTTTTAGCGCAAGGTAGCCGAGCAAAGTTACTGCGGTGTAATGCGCCAGGAGTCAGAGCCATATGTGAAAATAACCCACTGCTCCCGCTATCCCTCCATGGTCCAACAAACAGTCTGCTAAGTGCCACTCACAACCTTTGGAGAGCGAGCATCTAATTGCAGCCGCACCCGAGTACTTAACAGGTCTTTAAAAGACCATTTACGTGTAAATGAGGCTTTTGTTGTGTGTTCACCCTTCTTACAGCCACTCTGTCAATGGTTGGAAGAATTAGTCCCCCCCCTGAAATATTTTTCAGCCACCCCCCCCCCCCCGAAATTTGGCTCTAGTTGCCCGCCTGTGTAGAAGTGTGTGTGTCAGTGGCGGCTGATATTTGGAGATGGTGGGGGGGCGAGTCGCAGGGGCGCGGAGAATGAAATTGAAAAAAAATCACACTTACCTGTCTGCTGCTGCCGCCTCCTCCTCCATGTCCTCTTTCCCGCTTCCTCGACAGGAAGCAGGAAGCAAGATGCATCTGGCTCCCAGTTTCCCGGTAGCCAATCACAATGCTACAATGCAGCGTTGTGACTAGTCTGAGTGCAGTGGATCGGTGCTCAGCAAGAGAATGGGAGGCTGGGCATGTTCTCTATGCAGGCTGTAATGCAGCCTGATTGGAAAACATACGAAGCACGCATAAATGTTTGTCCAGCACCAGAGGGCCAGCCAAAGATTCGTGCGCTCTTTAGGCCGTACAAACCACTCCTCCCCTTCACTGCTTGGTCAGCAGAGAAGCCCGCCCAACCCGCAAAGCTGCCAAGTGACTGCTTAAAAGCAGTGGAGCGACGCTCCTCCGGGTTAGCAGAGGAGCCGCCACAGGTGTGTGTGCTGCCTAGCATAGGATTTGTACTAGAAGCAAATTGTTCCGGTGCAAAATCTTGTGACAGATTCATTCTTAAACATTGCACAAAGTGCATGTGTGCTGTACAATAGAGCACACGTGCAATGTGTGAAATGTTTGGTTAAATATAAATGTTTCTTTTTGCTAGCATCTGCTTCAAGGAAACATTACCTTTGTGATGCAAAGTCTGGTCTGTCTGTCTTAGAAAATTGAGCTTTGTGTCAAAAACTATGGGTGCTTACACCATTACACTGAAGTTACCACCATTGAAGCAAAGTGACACAAAGCAGCACAGAGTGCAATCTGTGCTGAGAAAAGGACATCTTTCCAGTGCAGACTATCTTTTTGCTGAAATGTAAACACGCTTTCATGAGGTTGCACTACTTTGCATCCTGGTGTGCACCTTTGCCTTGGTGCAAACGTTTAGTAAACCTGGTAACTGTTGTATTCATCACTTAGAATTGGAAGAGACGTGGCTTGACATGCTACAAAAAAGCAAGGCGCTATTATTTATTGATCTGCTACTACTGCACCAGAAAGAGAGAAACCAGAGGAAATCAGAGATTCATTAAAGTCCTCTCATGTTAAAAAACATGATTGTCACTGCACCAGCATTTTTAACTGGTTGGCAGCAGAGAAGCAAATGTTAGTAAAGGTGTACTTCAGATCACCGAAATAAGCGCCTGCAGAGACTCACAGCAGTCCCGCAGTGACTGTATATCTCATTATGCAGAGATAGCGCATTGTTATGCAAATCAAGATGCAGTGTGGGAAAAAAGGATAGAAAAGAGATAATTAAGGGGTTGAGGTCAACAATGAAGATTATGTTGTAATTCCACGAATATTACTGCCTTTTGGGTGTCTGATTGAAAGAGTGGCCTTTGGGAATTAGACTTCAAAGGGAAGCATTCAGCGGCCATTGGCCTGGCGGAACCCCATTAAAATGAAAGGAGAACAGTAGTGAGATATCTGCCTGAATGTATTTGAAACGATTTCCCTTTAGCAGGCAGCGAACTAGCTTCACGGCTGTGTCGAGCACAATCGTTGTCTCGTTGTAATTCTTTGTGGTAGCATCTCGCGGTCCTTGCTTGCGTTTGTTTTCTGCTTGCTGCCGTCTTGTCTGCACTTGTCGTGCCCTAAAAGGTGATTTCTCCTCTAAGATGCCAGGAAATCTCTCCTCTGATCAAAACACAGCTGCACTCGCTTGCTTGATCTGCTAATGGGTGCCACAGCTCAGGGGTCTGCCTGTCTATACCTATGAAAATACATATAATTAAGTGAAACAGATATCATATACATCTCTATGCAAATTCACCCCCAGGTAAAAATGTGTTGCAGCTACCACAGCTTTAGTTTGCTAAATCACAAGAAACCTCCGGAGTCCCGCCGCATATTATACCTACAGTAATATACACAGCTAAAGTATGCTGCTCAGAATTCTAATATTCATCTAGTTCATACAAATCTTAGTATTAATCAATATTACAATATGGCACAATAATAAAATATAAGGCAAGGTGAAGAGTCTATTTCAGATCATTACTTTCTATGTCTCTGCTAATGTTGCTCTTTGCTGAGCAGATTTTAGTATTTTGGTGAAGAAAACAGACACAATTACAAAGAACTCTTGGCCACATGCATCAATGTAGGATTTTGCGATTCCTAAATTGCGAAAATTAAGGAAGCGCAATTTAGGAATTGCAAAATCCTATGCATCAAGAAATCTTAAAAGTTTTTAGGATTTCTTAATTTTCTGTATTTGCGATTCCGTAATTGCGAATCGCAATTAAGGAATGGCATTACATTGATTCCTATGGGCCTAGAGGCCCATAGGAATCAATGCCTTTTTGCAATTTTTATTTTGCGAATCGCAATTTGTTGATGCATTTCAAGGGTGCTGAGGGGGGTCCAAAGGACCCCCCCCTGCACCCTTGAAATGTTTTTTTAGGTGCAAGTTTCACACACACATGTCCAAAGGACATGTGTGTGTGTAACATGACACTTATGCTTTTTTGAGCATTTTTGAAAGATTTCGCAAATTAACATGAGGGTCAACCTTGTGTTAATTTGCACCTCCTATTTCCGAATTCGCATTTAAAAAAAATTCATGCATTGCATTTCAGGAATCGCACAAATGCGAATCCTTAAATGCAATCGCATTTTTAGGAATGGCAAAAAATTGTGAGTTTTGTGAAATTGTTTAATGCATCCCAAAAAGTGATTTTGGAATCGCAAACGGCCGATTTTTCCGAATCGCACTGTTTGCGACTCCAAAATCACTTGATGCATGTGGGCGTCTGCATGTAGTTGCTAAAATGTCAATTTTCCTGTTTGAATGTGTGCTTTGCGTGGGTAGTACTGATATGGGTATTTGTAAAAGAGTTTTAAAAAACTAGTAAAGAATTCCCTCCTTAAGCTCAGTAAATAGTTTCTTGAATTATTTGGCCTACATTCCATAATTTGCATTCTTTCCAGTGAATTTAGCACCAGTGCCATGCTGGGCAATTTTGCATTAGCACAGAGAAATTCTCCATTGGCATGTGCACTCAGCAAACATTGAAAAATGTTATGTGTGCACTAGTTCGTCATAAAAACATTGTTTAGGCACTAACCACCCAAAACACCTTGCATATTTCGAAGGCACCAATGCAATCTCTGCAAGCTGGCTCGAGGCTCTTTTGTTTTAAACGTTAACATTCAAATTGGATCATTAAATAAACAGTAAATACATGTGTGAAAGGTCTTCCTTGATGCTTCCAGAGACTCTTCTATTTAGCGTAGGTATTCACAAAAAAATTAAATTATTGATTTTCACATGAGATATAGTCAAATAAGTTTCAACATACGTTAGTGCATCAGTGTTAACACTAGTTCCTCTATAATAAGGCCAGTGTTAACAGTAGTTAACAGAAGTTCCTCTATATTAGGCCATACAACCACCATGCACCATACAACCACCACTACCACTGACTTCCCACATTCATGTGAAACAAAATCATTTTATTCACTCCTGTGCATTCTGTTTTGCCACAGCTGTCAAGGTGGATAATTCTGCCTGTTTTTAACCTGCTTGTTTCTAATTCTCATGAGCATAAAAATGGTGTTGAATAACATGTATGCATTGTATTATAGTCCACACAAAATTAAATATAAGGTTATGCTATGCATCCTATATGGTATTCACACTTACGTGACTATGTATTACCCTCTATACAATGTATGGATCAATCAATACTGCAGAATGTTCACTGCATTATCTTATGCACAGCCTACAACCCCTCCCTTTGGTGCCTCCTACCTGTCCTACTGTGTATTTATTTCGTTTGCCACTGCCTATCTCTGTCTGTAAAAATTTTATAAAATACTTTGAACAAAAAAAAAAAAAGATAACTAAAAATGTTTAGTTGTGCAAAACTAACTTTGAGACTCGGACAATATGTAAAGTTTAGAAGTCCTAAAGATGGGATCACTGATAGGCATGTCCTTATATTTTAAAATTGGACCTTGATCGCAAAATAGAAAATGCCCTTCTGCCCTCCTCTTGGTTCTATAACCTCATATACAGTTTTGAAGAATGTGATTTTCGATCAACTCAGCAGCCATCAGTTCTGTCATCAGGAAAATGCAAGCAAGGAACCCTGCATGGGCAGGAATGTCATTGGAGGGACCACTTGACAAGGATGGAAGCATGTTAGACCTGACGTCCTTGGTGTGGTCTTCCACTAGGCTTTTTTACCTTCTCACCTCCTGTTGTCTGGATTAAATTTTTGATGGTATTAGGACTCTGTGCACTTCACCACTATTAACCGGTGCTAAAATACTTGTATTATTTGCTGTAAACACAGTTAAATTGGCTGACACCCAAATGGCACATTCAATTTACTTACAAGTAGGGCCACTGGAACTATGTAATTTTGCGGCAATGGCGATTTTCCCATAATTATAGATTTCCCAAATTAGCCACATAATCCATCATCTGCGTATAATCTTCAGACTATAACAAGAAAACATTCTGATTCTAGCTCAAACGTGTCAAAAGTTAAAAATGTGATTACTGCGCTGTGGAAGGCACTTTATAAAGCTGGACTGATCACCTGTCTGTTGCTCTATAGCTATATTTAGATGTTCAACTGGTACTAATGAGGTACACCCAATGCCCACAGAGTGTTACTAACTTTACAAATTATGAAATAATGAAGTAATACTATTACAAAATGTGCCATATTATGCTGCATATTTTGACTTTTCTTGCCACATAATTCACTCAATTCTGCCGCAGATTTTTCCCACTACTGCCACATAATTCCAGTCGCCCTGCTTCCAAGTCCCCTGTAAAGTGGCACTACATTTCCGCAGGGCCTGAAAATAAAATGCTCCCAGTGGGTCTGCAGTACCTTTTGTGTTACTCACTAAAGTATTTATATGATATTTACTCCAAAACACTCTTCATTATACATAAACTCTTGTACAATGTGTTTTATATTACATTACAATATTTGTAACACATCAATTGTATACATCTCAATTTCAACAAAACCCAATGTATGAAAACGCTGAAATGTAAAAACTCTGTTGAGTGACTAATCAACAAGCAGGCTGAACATAGAACACTGCTTACGTTCTTCACAAAGGGTTATCGAGGTGAGAACAGTGCATGTAACCTTTATTTTTAACGGACATATGTTGATTAGTCACTCAACAGAGTTTTTACATTTCAGCTTTTTCCTATTTTGCGGAACGTTTTGGAGAACACAGTAGCAGTCCCAATGTTATTGAAGCATCTTTTTAAGATCTAAGGTATTGGCATAATAGGAAAAGAGCATTCTCCATATGTTGTGGCAAAGACTGATTTAGCTGACCGTTCTCTTATTTTTGGTTTCAGTAGTTTCATTTAGGAGCCATCTAGGATTTCATGTAAGTTGTTGGCTTGGTGTGTATCACATACAGGTGTTGGTGATTGGGTCACAGGAATGGAGGTTGGAGTCAGATTTGTAGAGTGTTATTATGAACAGTGATATTGAATATTGCATCAAGTGAAAAAAACTCATTTTATTCTTTTTTCTACAGATGTTACCCCTGAAGAAGAGACATTAGTCTCGAAATGCATTGGGTTTTGTTGAAATTGAGATGTATACAATTGATGTGTTACAAATATTGTAATGTAATATAAAACACATTGTACAAGAGTTTATGTATAATGAAAAGTGTTTTGGAGTAAATATCATATAAATAATATGAAAATAAACTGATTAATTTGGATTATTGTGAATAGCAAAAATTTACATTTAAGTTGATGCATGTTGGAGTCCTAGTCGCCTCTTCAGGGGCTGGACCACTTCTTGTCTTAGTTTACATATGCTCAGTAGGCATAATTCCAACATAGCACACATATCAAAATATTGTGTTAAATTTTTTTAATTCGAGTGCACTGTGTACCTATTCTTTAATTGTTACTCATTAAAGTAGCCACTTAAAACAAATCTCAGGCTTGCCACCGTGGCCTGCTTGCAGTTTTAAACTGCCAATTCGACCTGCCAAAATAAACCTTTTGCTAGATTGGACCTCTTTTTTTAATACATATAAGTAACCCCTAAGGCATGTCTTAAACAGCCCATAGGGTAGGGTGCATTGTATTTAAAAGGTAGGACATGTGTTTTTAAGTTTTAAATGTCTTGGTAGTGAAAAACTCCCAAAGTTGTTTATTACTACTGAGAGACTTACCTTTTCCATAGAATTACATTAGGTTAACTTATTACATTTTAAAAGTGCTAACTTTTGATTGGGAACAAATAGAAATATAATGTTTGGTCTTAAAAGAATAGTAATTGAACATCTTTATTAATGGTAAGGTTGGATTTTAAGTCTTAACTCTGAAAATGCAGCTTTTAGAAAGTTGGATTTTCTTGTCCTAACTTTTTGGTGCCTGTGTCCTGGGTCACATGACTGTGAATAGGTGGCAGGTGCTTTTGTGTATTTACACTCACTAATGAACTTGATACCAGCCTATTGTCACCCTAGACCACTTAGAGCCTAGTCAGGGAATTAAATGAAGTTTCCAGAGCCAGATGCGGAGGTAGCCTAAATGTTTCCCCCACTTCCAAGGCATAAAAGCATAAAAACATAAAAAATCTTCACTACAACTCTGTTCAGGGGCTTCCCAACAATGGCATCTCCTCCCTGGACACAGCTGGCTACCTTGCTCTGCTGACCTTTACGTTCTCAGGGACGTTTATCTTTAAACTCCTTCTCAGAGGGAAGGTAAACCAAGACCAGGCCTAATCTATCTCATGAAGCTGAACCACGTTTGATCACGGGCGGCCTCTACTTTTGACTTTGCCCTGGTCCCGCGCCACCAGATTCCCACAGGTGGTGCTTTGATCTTTTATATAGTTAAACAATAAAGAGAGTAAGGGATAAAATCACAAAGGTGAACGGAGAGTACTCCTACTCCCCTGGGTTCAAATATCAAATAAACATAAGAGGAGTACCATCAGAAACTGCTTGGTAAAAAAAAGTATGAGTGGGATGACTACGAAAAGAAAAGAGTCCTTCTTTTATTTACAAAAACCCCTCACACACCAACCTGGTTGGTGACATGCTTCATCATCGGGGTCCACCCTGATAGCCGAATGCCATAAGGGTGTGCTACGACACCTGGATTACAGTGGAGCTGGTATTTGTGTGTGTGAAGTGAACAAAAAAGTGTTAAAAATTGTCCTGGTATACTTGTGTGAAAAATAATTTTATTTGCAAGCTACTGGACAATATTAAAATTAAGTGTGTGGATACAATAAGGTATATTATGACCATGTGTATCACTATGTGTTAGGTCTACATGTTTCAACCCGTCTGGTGGAAATTACCGGGTTTTCTTCAGGACCGTAGGAGAATGGGTGGTCAGGGCACACTAACGTCCTGCCAATCCTAGATTCCTTCAAGCTACAGACAAAAATCTGTCGTAGGCAAAAACTCACACCCAAGTGGGCGGGAGAACAGCAAAAAGACCTGTAGAGAGAAAAAGGAAAAGTCACAAATATACTTGTTACAAGCCTGTAACGAGGTGCCGTGCTGACTCTCACGTGTCTGCTTGCTTGCTGTGCATCCCATTCAGAACTTATTGTGATCGGTGGTGTTATGTAAGAATACTCATCATTGTATATTTATGATGGTGCTTACATATGTTGTATTAAACTAAGACTGAGCTTGTCTGAGGCTAGAACTAGCACACTTTAACAATTTTGGCGTGCTCCGTGATTAATAGGTCGTTATTTCATCAGTCGACAGCACTCAGCAATTTGTTGTGCGTGGCTCGACTTCTCACTTTAACATTAGCGTGAATTAACAACAACGTGAGATCTTTATCCAATTATACATACAGTTACACTAGACAGACATACAGACACCACACATGCAAAGACCAGAAGGCGATCAGGGCTTACTCCTGTTTCGGGTCTTTTGGGCTTCACGGGGTAGAGGGAAGGATAGCCTCGCAAGATAACGTATTCTAAAGCGGGGAAAGGGAAGAAAGACACTCGTCTAAGATAATGGCTCACGGGGCGTCGACCGGTATTAGATCGGTGCTCGGGCCGCCAGAGATTGAATTACTTACAGTTTTTACGAGGTTCAATGGCATTGTACCTACTCGTCTCTCCGTGCCTCCCCGCTAGCGTTGTGAATCAGCCGGCAGGATTAGTAAAGTCAGACCGGTTTCCGGTGTGGGCGGGGAGGCGCACTTGCGTGATGATGCACTGCTGAGGGCGTGTAGTTGGTGAAAATGGTAGTAGGACTAGGGACTCTGCTAGAATTATTGTCGCTAGGCAACAGGGTATTAACTGTACGGAGGTTCAAAGTGAGTAGATTACACTCGAGGTAAAGAGTGAAAGTTGATAAATACTTAAGTTGCACTCGAATCGGGACTGGATGGTGCGATTGTTAGTCTCCCTGGGGATTAAACTCACAGTCTCAGCGAGAGCACAGAGTTTATTTGAAAAAGGGGGGCATATATAAAAGATGAAGGGTAGTAGGGTGCCATGGAATTACCTGGATAAAGGAAAGGCTATAACTACAAGCTCAGACTTTGGAGGGAGAGTAGACTTTGATTTAAGGGAGAGAAAGATCATAAATCTGACCATTATGAGTCGCTTGGAAGATCAGAGACTGTTCATTTCACTCTAGTATCAGATCACATGACGCTGGCCCAAGGAATATTGTCATTAAGTCCTGTGACATGGGTGGATAGTCTATATATCCATCTCTGTTCCTTCTCATATAGGCGTTTCTGCATGTTCGGGCCAGGGGTGATTTGCTCAATCACTGTCCATCTCATGTCGTTGGGCATGTGATTGTATTCGAGGAAATGGTCAGTCAATTTTGTTGCGCTTTTCTTGCAGCGGATGGTGCTGCGATGCTCACAGATTCTCTGCTTAACCTTTCTTGTTGTCATTCCTATGTAGCCTTTGTTGCATGTATATTCAATCAGATATACAACGTTGCAGCTGTTACAGTTCATGTGGGATTGTTGTCTCCACACTTTGCCGATCTCAATATTCAAAGTTTTGGTGTTGCTCGTTAGGTGGCACACGCTGCAGTTGCCACAGCGAAAATGTCCTGTGACATCGGATAGGCCCCAGACCTTTGTTAGTGAATAGCTGTCACTCGGCTTCTTTGCTTTGGGCCTGGTGTTTACCAGTGTGTCTTTCAGGCTAGGTGATTTTTTATAGGAAAACAGTGGCTTTTCCCAGCGGAGATTGCCAGTACGGAGAATAGACCAATGTCTGTTAATGCTCTTGGACACTTGGTTGGAGATGGCATTAAAAGTGGTAACACAAGTGAGTGGTATTGTATTTTTCATGGGTAGTTTTCTCTCAAGGAGAGCTTCTCTCGGTTGGTGCCTGGCAGGTTTTTGGCATTTATTTATAATCCTTGTTGGGTATCCACGAACCTGTAGTTTTTCAGTCAGGTCAGAGGCTTGTTGTTTATATTCCGTGAGTTTGCTGCAGTTGCGCCTCAACCCCAGAAATTGTCCATAAGGGAGATTTTCCCTCAGTGGACGTGGGTGAAAACTCTCGAACTTGAGGAGGTTATTCTTGGCGGTAGGCTTATAGTGTGTTCTGGTCTCCAGACGTTCATTCTCTTTCGTGATGAGTACATCAAGGAACACTATTTCTTTTTCGTTGAAGCAGTGGGTAAATCTTAGATTCTGATCACAAGTATTGATCCAGGTGGTGAACTCAATTAACTGGTCAACTGGTCCTTGCCAGATGGCAAGGACATCGTCAATGTAGCGTTTCCAGAATTTTAGATTGTCCTTGAAGGGGTTGTGATTGCTCAAAATGAACTTCAATTCGAAATAGTGGACATAGAGTCCTGCCACGCTAGGAGCAAAAACACTCCCCATCGATGTACCCCCCGTCTGGAGGTAGAGAGACCCATCAAATTCGAAATAGTTGCGTTTAAGTGCTAATTTAGCACATTCGATGATGAAAGCTCTGGGTGTGTTAAATGCCCAGTCCATGTCTCCCAAGATTCTTTCCAGGACCGATAGCGTGTCATCTTGTGGTATACTTGTGTAAAGACTTTCTATGTCGCAGCTTAATAAGATTGTATTTTCATCTACCTTGATTCCCTGTAGAAGACTCAGTAGACTTTTTGTGTCCTGTAGGTAGATCGATGTGGCTTGCACAATGGTTTTAAGAAAGAAGTCACAAAATCTAGACAGCGGTTCCAGTAGGGAGCCGATGCTGGAAACAATAGGACGACCTGGTGGTGGTAGTTTCCCCTTATGCATTTTGGGCAAGGTGTAGAAATACGGTATCTTGCATTCGGTGTCGCATAGGTAGTCTGCCTCCTGTTTAGATATCTTTCCCAGCGTCTCTGCAGTTTCAACTAGTCCCTTTATTTCTGATTGGAGTTCCAGGGTGGGGTCTGATTCCAGAATCTGATAGTTTTTAGTGTCACTCAGCAGGCGCTGGCATTCCTCGCGGTATGCGCTTGTGTCCATCACTAATAGTCCGCCCCCCTTGTTGGCGGGTTTTATCGTGATGTTGTCGCAGGTGCGGAGGTCATTTAGTGCATTGCACTCTGCTCGACTCAAGTTATGGAACTGTGAAGCGTTGCTCATTCCTTCCACATCATTATAGACAGCCTGTTCGAAGGTGAACACTTCTACCGGGACTGCATGAGTGGGTGGCATGAAGGTCGATTTTTTCTTTAGTCCGCTCTCATTGTTTTTTTCAGTGCCCGTGTTAGGTCCTTGCTTCTCGAAGAAAGCTTTAAGTCTTAGCTTTCTAAAAAAGTTAGCCAATTCGCAGTGCAATTGAAATTTGTCGAGACGTGCAGTTGGGGCTTTGATCTTTTAGCCACTAGTTTTCACTTAAAAGTTGAAAAATTCATAACTGCAGTTCCACTGATTGGATTTAAATCTTTTGGTGTAATTGTAACTATTACAACTTACTCTATGTTTCTAAATTGGCGTTGGATTTTTCTTGTGTTGTGTTTTCACTTCATTATTGTCTAAGTGCTGCATACATTTTTTTACACTTTGCCGCTAAGTTAAGCCTGGCTGCTTTTGTGCCACGCTATGCTTGTTAAGCACATGTTAATTTACCGACTTTTGTGGTTCGCCCTGACCGGTATTGTGGTTGTAATCTGAGAAGGTTCTCACCCCTCCTCTGCTAATAATCCAATTTCCTACAAGGTGGAAATGACTTCTATTGCCCTGGTGGACTTCAACCCACCTTATTTAGAGATCCTCGCTAGACTTCTGAAGATCTCCATGAATTCAGATGAGCCACTACTATAAATGGCTCTAATAAGGTATTGAACATTTGCTGAGTGCCCATGATGTTTCAAGCTGCCAATCATAATTATTTTTCTTAAAAGTGTCTTTGTTTTTTAGACAAACAATTAATGAACATAGATTCCTGGAAGTTTTCTCCCAAGATGTTGGGCCAATTTAAAAAATTGTTCTTTTCATCATAGTAGGCTTTCCCTGGCTCTCCAGAATAGAAGAAAAAGTACATTGGCTCTTCTGCTCTAATTAGCCAGCCCTCTCTGCCAATCCATATGTCAAAACTATGCTCAAAGAAACAACAATTTCTTCTCAATGGCCATGGGGAATGGCTGCAATAGTAGGCTTTGGGTCACCTGGGATCCAGGAAACCCTACCAACCCTGGTCGGGAATCCAGGGTGGCATGTCTTGCCTGGATCCCAGTATGATTCTTGTTACCCCAAATACACCATGAATATCAAAGAATAGGGCAAAAATCACTGTTTTTCTCATATTTATCTGCCAGAAATCTTGGCGCTTTCAGCTAATGACCAAAGTGCTACAACTGCATATTCTGTTACTTCTCCTGATACAACCACTGCTCCCCCATGTGTGGGTGAACCTAATTCATCTGATAAGCATTGGACAAATGTCACAAAACTCTAACCATGTGAAGGCCACAGTGACACTACATTGACTTCATAGGGTCCAAGTATTTCTCACTTCCTGACACGAGTAATAAGTCCAACTGCTCAAAATAGGGTACTGTTCCTATCAGAAAATGTGTGGGAGTGTTGGGTTGTAGGAATGTTAGACCTGACATCCTTGACATGATATTGCCCAAAGTTCTTTTCTTTCACCCATCCTGTTTTTCTGTAGTTGTTTTTGTTGGCAGTAGTACTCTGTGCACTTTACCACTGATAACCAGTGCTAAAGTCCTTGTGCCCTCTCCCTTAAATATAGTAAAATTGACTTACACCTGATTGGTACATTTATATTTACTTGCAAATGACTACTATATGGTCCTGCAGGTACCCAGGGTGTGTAAATTAAAATCCTCCTCGTAGGCCTGCAGCATTCATTGTCCCAACAACTCAAGTAGCACTTTGAAACATGACTCAGGCCTGCCATTGCAGCCTGTAGTGCACTTTTAAACTGCCAGTTTGACTTGGCAAAATCAACCTTTTGTCAGACCTCAACCTTCTTTGTTAATACTTATTTGTCACTCCTCAGGTAGCCCTAAAAGTCCATAGGGCAGGGAGAACAGTATTTAAAAATTAGGACGTCTACTTAAATTTTGCAAGTCCCGGTAGTGAAAAACTCCTAGAGTTGTTTTTCACTACTCTCCCATGGGCGAACAGTGGGTTACATTATTACATTTAATGAATGCTAAGTTTGGATTGGAAGCAGATTGCGATATGCTGTTTAAACTCAAATTAATTGTAATTTAAAATCTTCTTTGATGGTAAAGTTGGGTTTTAAATCACAATTAAAAAAGTACTACTTTTAGAAAGTTGTCATTTTCTATTTCTAACCATTTGTGTCTTCTGGCAGTGTCCTGAGTCCATGGCTGTGAATGGTTCTGCTGTTGGGGTTTGTGTATTACTCCCAAACAAGGATGCAAAGGGTAATAGGTCCTGGAGAGGGAGCTGTGCCCTGTCTCACCTGCACGTCAAAGGGCTTGCTTCAAGCACACACAAAGGAACCTGACACCAGCATTTTGTTACCCCAGATATCTTGGAGCCTTGACAGGAGTAGGGAAGACATTTCCAGGACCCGATGTGGGGGTAGGGCATGGTGTCCACCTACACATAAAAGGCTGGCACAGGGTATAAATATTGGACCTCCAAAGTCACTCTTCAGAACATTCCTAGACCTGTGGACATTACAGAAGGAAGACTGCATTGCTGCCAGAGGACTGTCCTGCTGCTTGAAGACTACCTAGTCATCTGAGAAGGAAGAGTGGTCCTGCTTACCTTCATCCCATCATCCCAAGCTAACCTGAGTGACCCCAAAGCGCAGTTAACTGACCTCCTGTGTGAGCTACAAGGCAGAACAAGCTCCAGACACCTCCTTGCAACTGCCCAGTTGACCTTCTGCGATTGTACATTTTAAGCCCTGGAACTGGACCAGTGTGAGCCTTGCTGCCCTAGGCTGAACTAAGTTCTTGATCGCCAAGAAGTGCCCTCCTGGTCCTAGACTCATGGCTGCCATCAGTCAGAGCTCCTCCAAAGAAGAAAAGGTCAAATACTGACATGAAATAGGCCTCTTCATGCTGAGACTTTTGTCCCAAAGCCAGAGAAAGAATCGATTTGGCACAGACAAATGATGTGCATAGTGGGATTTTGGTGCAGGACATGGCTGCAACCACAACCTGCACCCAGCCCTCATGACTGACCCAGAAGCTACTGCATGTGGTGCTGGGATGTGATTAGCAGAATCTGAGCACAGGACACAATCTCTGGCCTAACCTTATGACAGGAAAATCCTTGGGACAAAATTCATGCTCTTGCAGTGGGACTGGCACTCAGCCCTCATGCCGTGTGATGTTCATAAACAGCGGACAAGTGAAAAAAGTCTAATGATATATCGGTTCCAATTGTGTGGAGACATATCAGAGTTTCTGGATATGACCCCCCCATCATGAACATAGATCGCCAAGAACCAATAAATGCAACACATTGTATTGTACACCTATTTTATTTGCAACTTAGCTTACAACTACCATGTAACAATTGTGGCTGGTTCACTGGTGGGATATTCTATAGCAGTTTGAGAATCGGAGTTTCTGAATCCTGGCATGAATCTAGCTTTTATGTAACACTGAGATAATTGTATCTCGGTATTATCACACAAACCTAGCTACATTTATTTAATACATTGAAAAACTGGCATATTTTCTGATGTTTTACTTTTTTTCCCCCAAAACTGCAATTCTCATCCCCAAAAATAACGGAAGATTGCTGCGTCTGTGAGTGAAAAATTGAGCCACATTACAGTTGAGCCTTTCAACCCCATATTAGGGGAGAGCAAATCAGCAAAGCATTGTCCCAAAAAGCACAAGAAGCACCCCAGCCCAAACAGCTGCCAGATGGCAAGGAATTGTAATCACTACCAGTCCATTCCAGATCCGAACCAGAAGTGAAAAGCTCTCTAATCCATGGCTAAACCTTTGAGCCGCCCAGTCCTCAAGAGATATACAGTATAATTTACCTCATATGTTACACATCACTGCGGACAGACTAAAGGTTTTAGATACTGAAAGCATTAAAATTTCAAGAATGTGCTAATCGTACAGCCCAAGACATGAGAACAGCCTTTCTGTTACACATTGTTATCAAGAGGAAACTCCAAAACGATCATTACGAAGCACTATAAACACCTGGGGCCAGGTGATATAAAGTGCTCCGTCATAGAGTTACACTTTAGTGTTGCTTCTTTTCAGTAGCACTTCATAACTCCGACGAGTCCCCAAAACACTTTCGGTGGACTGGTCGGAGGATACTCCGTGAGCTGTGCTTGACTGGAAGGAAATAGTTTGTAATGAGCCCTCTTTGGAAAGTATTTTGGTGTAATGCGATTGGACCACAGTGGTGCTCTTGTTGTATTACATGTAGATAAGCTGTAAGACAAATTGTGTATATTGTAAGGGTATTCGATTTTCCACCACTTCATTTCATGGTGATCTGTGCTGTTCCGAAGGCAGCATAATTCAGGTTTTTTCCTTTGGTTTTCAAAGTACAAAATCTAAACATCGATTTTTTTTGCAGCAGCATATGTGCGCTGGCCACCACAACAAGAAATGGAGTGAACTATAACTCCCTTGCTATATTTATTCTGATTAAAAGCACCACATTGCTATTTTGCTTA
Source organism: Lissotriton helveticus (assembly GCF_964261635.1). Lineage (NCBI taxonomy): Eukaryota > Metazoa > Chordata > Amphibia > Caudata > Salamandridae > Lissotriton > Lissotriton helveticus. Next base: position 407,167,735 of record NC_136073.1, read on the forward strand.
GCTTCTTTTGCAGCATTCAGTGCTGATTTTCAGCAACAACAATCAGTGGGCCACATCAGTGCTTTAAATGGGCCGGTAATTTTGAGAGGGAGGGTATCAGCAATTCCCAAGAGGGATGTTATACTTTTAATTGGAGAGTACCAGCACTTCTCAGAAACAAGCAGGTACTCTGGTACAGAGTACCTGCACTTCTACTTTTCCATTTCAAGCACTGGGCCTGATTCACAAAGGGCCTCCGCGTCTGTGGTGAGGCCCCAGCCCCGCGGTCGTGGGGGAATCTCCGCAATCGGGCGGATACTCCGCAATGAGAATTCTCATTATAGATATTTCACCCCAGTGTGGAGACCACCCCACTCTGTAGGGCTTCCGTCATGAGTGCAGGGGCACTTTGTGAATGAGGCCCACAGTGTTTATTTTGTCTGCATAGACAAACTACAAAGATCCACATTTATTAAACTTTTTGCTGGTGCTAGCATGATGCAAAGTGGCACATGCTATTTCCTATCCGGAGCGGAAGCTATTTTGTGTTGGAAAGCGGCACTTTTCACAGCACAATAAACCTATTGTGCCACTTTGTGTCAAGGAGGGGCATTACTGTGGCGGATCAGTACAAACACTCATAGGTTTTGAGGCACATACCGATCATTTAAGATAGCCAGGCTAAGCTTAAAGTCCACTTGAAGTAAATGTAAATAAGTGTATATGAGTTTATTCCTTGGCACACACTGCATGTGTGTTGCAGGGTGTAGTGCACGTGCAAAGTGTGGGATCCTTCCAAGGGTGTGCATCACAAAAAACAGCCTTGTTTGAGCTCTAGCGCTGGGGAGGACACAAGCAGTAAGCTAATCTTTGTAGATGTGGTGCTATGCTATATTCTCCCCTTATGCGGCGCGGGACAACATATTTGGATGCTGTTCTGTTTTGCGTTCAAAATTAGCATATTTGGGCTCCATCTTTTATTTGGTACCTCGAAACAGCACTGAGTGCAGTAAACGTAAATACATCAAAAACACCACACCACTGCAAAGACTATATGGTGCCTCATAGCACCTCTGTGAATCAGGTTAACTCGTGCCGTTTATTGTCCCAGGCTCATGGTAGTTTCTTTTGTATAACCATATGTATTGTCTGCCAAGGAGGTGCTTCAAACAGGTAGTTGACTTAAAGACGATATAATTACTTGGTGCAAACCTTTAATCTCTCATAACTGTTCATAAACGTTAACCCTGGCATTCAATGAACTCCAATATAGGCTATCTCTGTGATCAGAAGATTGCGACATATCTCACTGGCTGTACTTTCATTTAGAGGGACAACCTAGAAATTAAGTGGAAGCATCGTTCAGCCCGTTACTACATCCACAGGGACCTTACAGTTGTCCTCTTTATTATTTATTTTTTTTATAAATGTTTTTTATTCGAAACTCAAAAAAAAAAGAGATACATGTTTTTTAAACAATAAACAGACAACGTACGAGAGAGGAAGACATGAAATAGTAGAATGAATATAACATCAGTTACAAAATCAGATCATACAGTAAGTGATAATAACATGATTAGATACAGATAACATACAGATAACGCTACAGGGGCGAACCAAAAAGAATAAAAATCCACAATTTCTAAAATACATTTTTAGAGTATTCACATAATAATAAGTTTCACACGACGAAAGTACCCCAAATCTTATCAATTTTCATTAAAGACCGTTTACCTCTAAGTCTAGCCAAAGCGTGTTCCATAAAATATATTTCATTTAGCAGTGACCACCATTCCATAATATGTGGGGGGTTGGGTGAAATCCAGGCGCGAGCAATTGTTAATTTAGCACATGATAATACAATAGTAATTAAAGCCTGCTGTGGTGTATAGCTGGTGTTAATATCAAGTAAAACTAAAGATGGTGTGAGGGAAGGGGAGCAATTCAATTTTTGTTTCATTATCCTGTCCAAAGCTATCCAAAATTCAGATAGCAGAGGGCAGGAAAATAACATATGTTCCAAGTCCGCAGCAGCAAGAGCACACTTGGGACATCTAGTTCGATCACTAAATGAACCATTCGTAGACCATTTCGATATCCTTTCTGGTGTATGTTAAAGCATACAAGTAGTTTGAATTGCTGGAGCCTTAAGCTAGAAGAATGAACAGAGTTATTAATATTAAAAAGAGATACGTTAACCATGGTGGGGGTAATGTTACTCCCGAGCATATTGCTCCATTTTTCCGCTAATCTAGTGCAGTCACTAAGTTTGTAAGTAATAAGGCATCTATAACCAATGCTAATTAAGGATTTATCTTTATATGTATAAAAGCAATCCCAGATGTCAGAATCCGGGATCTCAAGAAGTTTCATTTTACGAATAAGAAAATCATGTATTTGCATGTATTTAAACCTCATTGATTCTGTGACTTTGTGTAAGGTTTTAAGTATCTCAAAACTCAGAAATCCTTGCGTACCATATAAATCCCCAAGTGTCTTTATGCCATGTACCAACCATATATTTGTTGCGTCATCACTAAAGATTCCTGGAAGTCCAGTATTACCCCACAGCCGAAGTTTAGGATGGTAAAAAGAAGTGTGGCAAAAAGCCAAAATATTACGCCAGATCTTAACTATATCCTTGCCGCTCTTAAATGTAACCCTTTTAAAATAGTTGGGGTCGTTAACTCTTAACAAAAACATTTTAGAGTCCAAATTTAACATAAAAGTGTAAAAATAAAGTTGATTATCTGGGTTAAGTAAGCACCGTAAGTGTCCCAGAAAAGTTGCCCAAAAGTATAGCTTAAAATCAGGAAAGTTAAGTCCTACTGAATATTCCGTCCAGTTTTCTAAAAAAAAGATTACTAAGTGAAAGAGGAATGGAACGGAATAAATAAAGAAATTTAGGGAGTATTTTCATTTTAATCAGATTAATCCTACCGATGATGTTTAGAGGGAGTTTATGCCATTTTTTAAATAATACAGCAGTATCTTTAACTAAAGCATCGTAGTTAATTGTTATTATTTCCTTAATTTTTGCAGAGATTTTAACACCCAAATAAGTAGCCGTCAGGCATATTCCGAATATTGCGGCAGATGGTTTATGATTGACAATTATTTGAGTTTTATTTAAATTTAGTTTATATCCGGAAACTTCTCCGAATCGGCTAGCCTCCTTAGTTATTCCATGTACAGCTTTAACAACATCCGTAGAATAGATGGCAATATCATCGGCATATGCCGTTATCTTAAAAGAATGAGGGCCCAAATTAAAAGGAATGATACAAGATTGTAGCTGTAAAGCATGAAGAAATGGTTCCATCGAGAGGGCAAACAAAAGAAGCTGATGTCAAGCCCGCATAACTAACTTTTGATGTAGGGTTATCATATAAAGACCGAGTCCAGTTCATAAATTTACCGCTCAAGCCAAAATTGGCCATAACTGACCAAAGATAATCCCACCCCACTCGGTCAAAAGCTTTCTCCGCATCAAGCAGGATCATACCGAGTGGGGTGGATTCCGTCTCAGCTATATCAAAAGCAGTTATGGCCATGTTGACATGAGCGGTGGTGTCCCTACCAATTACAAACCTGTGTTGTTGTGGGTTAACTATTTTAGGTATAAAAGGAGCCAGTCGAGTAGCCAGCACTTTGGCAAATACCTTCGATAAGCGAGATGGGTTGATATGACCCACACTCGTCGGCCGGCTTGCCTTTCTTCAAAAAAAGACCAGTTTAACAGTGTTCCAAGATCCCGGACCTTTCCCATTAAAACCAATAAAGTTAATGACTTGTTGAAAAAGAGGTAATAGCTCGTCGCTGCATAATTTATAAACCTCAGCAGGTATCGCGTCTTCCCGGTCGCTTTTCCCGATGGTAAAGAAAAGATTGCTTGTCAAATCTCGGACTGATTGATATGGTCGGACAGTTGGTCAAGCTCGGGGATACATTGTTTCCCTAAATTTTACGATCCAGATAATCCTGAATATTAATCAATGTAGGGTAACTTTCTGGTGTGTATAGTTTCTTATAAAACATTGCAAATTGTTCTAGTATCTGTACTGGCTGGTCATATATGATATTATTAGGGCCACTCAAGTTTTGAATCAGAGTAGTAGATCTCTCATCTGCAACTTTATAAGCTAAAAGTTTCCCAATTTTATCTCCGCTCTCGTATTGGGCAATATGAAATTTGTGTAATTTTACACTGCTTTTCTCCCAAAAAATTGTTTTAAGAGCAGCTTTTAATCGCCCTAGCTGTAATCCTAATTCAACAATGTTAGAGGAATGTAAGCGAAGGGGTCAGCCAACAAAAGTTCAATTGAAAGAATATAATTAATCAGAGATTTATCTGTTTTACGACGCTCAGAGTTTTGTCGGAAGAAAAATTGCTGAGTAAACCCCCGAATACTAGCCTTACAGGCGTCCCAAACGATGTATGTCAGTACAACGCGGTTTTTTTCAACGCAGTACTTTACATCGCAGATTTTACAACGCAAGTCGTTAATACGACTTGCGTTGAAGGGTGCGGATTTCGGAATCTTATAATTTTATATTCCAACACCAGTCCCCGTAACAGTATGGAAGGTGTTGGAATATAAAATTACAAGATTCCTTATCCAACAGCGCCATCCAGCGCAAGTCGTAGTAATGACTTGCGCTGTAAAAGACGCGTCGTAAGTGCACTGCGGGGTAACATCCTCGTTGTAAAGGATGTTCCCCGTCCCAAACAATAATGCATGAAGTAGAGTTAAGGTTAAGTTTGATAAAATCTGTAATATGTAGCTTAAGTTGAGAGATAAACAAGGTGTTTGTGAACAAGTGCTTGGGAAAGGAAAACGACCGAGGTGCTGTGTGAGTTTGTGTAATATTAAACAAAAATAAAATGGGATTGTGATCTGAATTAATGCGTGGGCATAATTCTATAGAGCTAGTATTCACCACGTTATTCGATGCCCAGACCATATCAATATGGGAGCAGAGTTTATGAGGGGCAGAGTAATATGTGTAGCCGGGCACATTAGGATGAATGCTACGCCAAACATCCTTGATATTACTAGATACGTCCTATTTCTAAAATAGCAGCCCGGGTTCTACGCATACGTTGAAAAGCATTATGTCTGGTGTTATCAAGTTGGTAGTTCATTATGCAGTTGAAATCACCCATAATAACAAGTTCTCCCTCCCACCCCAACAGTTCCATATTCAATTGGTCAAAAACAAAAGCATCATCAAAATTTGAACCATAAACCACACAAAATATAAATTTACATTTCTCAATTGTTAGTTGCACTATAGCCCAACGTCTATTCTTATCACATACAGTTTTACTAATTTCTATCTTAAAGCGTTTATCTTTGAGGATAGCAACCCCTCTTATAGATGCATTGAAAGTAGAACAAATTATAACCTCGTATCCAATCTGCCCCAATACCTTTCTATCCTTATATGAGTCTCCGATAAAAAAATAAAATGTGGATCATACACTGCTATCTCTTCCCGGACCAGGCGTCTTTTACTTTTATTATTGAGACCTGCAACGTTCCATGTCAGACATCTTAGTCGTAGCATTTTAAAAGAGTATTCAAATAAATTTTTTCATTCAGCATAAGTAAACAAAATAAACTTCTCCCGCACAATTTCAAAAGATCTCTTTCCTGAGTTGCTTTTTCCAAAAGAAAACCCCACCCCCCCTCTAGCACACCCTCCCCCTGCCCCCTCCCCTCCCTCAAGAGGGAGCACCCCCCGAAATACTGCTGCCGCTGAATTGGCAGCTACCCTAAGAAGCAGCATGAGGCTCAACCTACTCTCCACCCTACAGTACCTTAAGAAAAACAAAAAGAGAAAGTCGAAATATGTTCCCTAAGGAGAAAAAGAAATATACATAAGAGAGAAAAAAAATATTCCTTTTTTGTTTGTTTTCTTTTTCCTCCCCTCTCTCTTTTTTTAATTTGTTTATTTTTTCTTTTTTTCCCCCTTTTCCCCCCCACCCCCCTTCCCCAAAACTTTAAACTAAAGCGCTAGGCTAGCCTTTCCTTCTAACTAATTCACGCCAATGTGGTTAATGCCTGCTCGGCTTCCTTTACATCAGTAAAAAAAAAAGTGCGTCCGCCTTTGATAATTTTTAGACGGGCAGGCTCCTGTAGGAACGCTTGTCCGCCAAGAGATTTAAACGGATCGATAAACTTACGTAATTGCCACCGTCTGTCCATGGTGGCTTTACTAAGATCCGATCTCACAAAGAAGGAGAGGTTTCCCGCCGTAATAGGCGAGTTTGGCCTGGCTTTGTATGATACCGCCTGTCTCAACAGGAAGTTCCCAAAATGGATAAGGAAAGGACGGGGGAATTTGCTTTGCTAGTTTTTCTGAACAAGTGGTAGCCTGTGGACTCTCAGAAGTTGGGAGTCCCAATCCCAGTCAGATAAGTCCGTGAAGGCCTTCTGAAATAGATTTACCACAAACGCCCTGGGATCTGCTCCCTCAATTCCCTCCGGAATACCGAAAAGTCTCAGATTGGATCGTCTTTGACGATTTTCCAAATCTTCGACTTTTAATTGTAAGGGTAAGAGCTGGGCATCATGTTGACTCACAGCAATTTCTGTGCTGGATGACCCCTCTTCTATTTTAACCACCCTATGCTGTAGCTCTTCCATTTCTTGTGACATCCCCCCCATCTTAAGAGTAATTTCTTGTCAAGAATTCTGCAGCTGGTATTATCGTCCCGTAACTGTAAGAAATGTTCTTGTGCTTCCTTTCTATGATTAGTTAAAGTTTGCAGAATAATATCAAGAGATGAGTTGGTGATCCCTTCTTCTCCTGACAATGTTACTCCAGAAGCACTGGATGGAATATGCGGCATCATCGGGGGCTTTGAAGCAGGTGTCATTGCTAAGGTTACACTGGATGGGGGGCTGATAAGATTTAAAAATGTGGTATTTAAGGAGGTTCCTTCGATAGAAGGGGTCGGTACAGCACAGATCACTTCAGGGGCAGCTTCCGGGGGTGATACCATTGACACAATATCTATAGAGGTCAACTGATGTGCACCATCAGTAGATGAGAGATCTTCTGATATCAGTGCGGGAGCCTGGGAGGCATCATGATCCGGTGGACTTGTACCAGACAACCTCAAGGTCATGTTCTTAACTAGCCCTTTAGCTTGAATCCACTTGCTTAGAGGGCTTTTCCCCACCAGAAGGGGCTTCCTGGTGAGGGAGACAGAAATTACGGAGGGAGTGCTAGCTGAACCAAGTGCTTTCCCTTTTTTGTTCTTAATTTTTTACTTCAATTTAACCTTGTCTCTCCTGCCTAACAAGTATTTAGCAATATACAGCGGAGAGCCAGTTTCTGTCATGTCTTCGTATTCATCATTCAAAATTTCTTCACCAGTTGCACCTTCCCCCTCCACCTGTAAGCAGTCGGTAGATGGTTCAGTTGCCTCCGTGCTTGAAATCAGTGGGTTTTCAAGTAATCCGATCGAGGGAGAAATAAGTCCCACCGAAGGATCAGGGACCGATATTAGGCTTTCTTCCTCTCCTAGATTTAAGACCCAGATGATGTAGCTTCGGTGAAAATAAGAGTGTCAGTTTTATCCTCCTTCTCCCTTGTATTTTTTGATGTCCCAGTCTTAGTAGTGACAGTAGAGGCAGATACAACAAGTACGGGTGGTCTGAGTACTTGCTTACCCAGTGTAGATAGAGCTGGAGTTGTTCTGGGTAAAGATAAAACCAGCCCGCTCACTATAGACGTTGTTTGTTCCTGAGCTGCAGAGGCTGGAGATGCGATATTCACCACAGCGGGTGCGGGGGCCATCGCCGCCATCACCGCCGCCGCTATCGTCGTTGTCATTGTCGTCTCTGCCGCCACATCCAAAGTGACGTTTTTGTTTGCCCGCGTAGCTCTCGGGACATTCTTTGGCGCCATCCACACTCGTACTGCGTCCTCCGCTTCTGTGCTCGAACGCAACCCAAATCGCAACCTGAGGCCAAACCAACTGAGCGCCGAACCGCTGACCAGCCTCGGAATAGTGTACCGGGCGATCCACAGGTAAGACTGCGGCACTCTCTCCATCAGTTTTCCTCGAGCCATGGAACACCGCTAAGCCGCTAAACAATTGGGCTTCAGAGGTAACTCTGCACTATAATTTAGGCAAATCCAGTAAAGGCCCCCAAAAAAGCGATCCGTTTCGCTAACTCATTCTTCAGAGCGCGTTACAGTCTCTTTAAACACGCCGGCAGGGTAGGGGAGTAAGGAGCCTCCAACTCGCTGCTGCCCCGCGGCGTCTTCAGTCCGCCATCTTTTTCCCGTCCTATGCAGAGGTTCACAGGTGTCCTCTTTCAAGATGCTACATTGTAGAGAGTAAGATGGGATAAAATGATTGTTGCTGGCTCGACCAAAAAAGCTTTGTGGCTATGTCACCTTTTCAACTAGACTACTAATCAGAAATGCATCAGCCAACATATTTTTATGGTCACTCATTTTCTCTTCCAATACATTCAAAGTTCTGACAATGCGATTATATCATACGAGACCGACATGTAATATATGAGTGTCCTTCCGCTGCTCCACTCAGGGACCCCTGGTGTATTTACTGGTGTTCTTCCCATAGCATTTAGGTTTACTTTCCTAGACGAAAAAGAACGGCCACAATTATAGGGGCTATGTCCATAGAAAGAAGTTCCTTTAGCTCACCTAATTGTGGAGATCACTCTGGGCATATGCTTTAGTTGTCCCATTAAAGTAACCCGCTATGCATATAGTGGCATGGTGAAGTAAAAGCTGGATTTATTGATTAAAAGCAGCCGCGGCCGTTAGTAGGAGTACCAGTAGGCGGTGACGTGGGGAGGGGGAGGGGTAGGGTGGGGATAGTAATGTATGGATTACGGACCTTAACAGGTAAGTAAACATATAAATAAATAAAACAAATTTTGTTGCGCGCACTGCATCGCATTTGGGGATGCAGTGCACGCAACACAATTCGTTTTATTTATTTATATGTTTACTTACCTGTTAAGGTCTGTAATCCATACATTACTACCCCCACCCTGCCCCTCCCCCTCCCCACGGCACCACCCGGCAGGTACTCCCACTACCGTCCGCGGCTGATTAAAAGACAGTACATCCAGTGGCGTAGCCAATGTGTCATGGGCCCTAGTGCAAGGAAGGAAATTGACCTCTGGCCACAGTTTGACCTGAGAAATACAGCAATAATCAGGGTTTTTAATGGGCCCCCCAGTCCTCTGAGACCTGCGGCCACTGTATCTGCTGCACCAATGGAAGCTACACCCCTATTTGTATCTTCAAAGACAGGTAAATATTGGTTCCAGCCAGACTTACACATCAAGGAATGAGAAATCCAACAATTCTTCCTCTGTTGACGTCACTGTGATCTCTGAGCCAAGAACTTCAGATCAGATCGGAATGTACTTACCAAGCTCATTAATGTCAAACACGATTATGGTCTTCATTAAAATGTTTATACGGCTAGGTATAGCTTGTTATTATTTCATTTGGCACGGATATTTTCATATTGCGATAAATGGATGAACATTCTCAAATTATGAAGCCAGGCATATGTTTGCATATTTTATTATTATTTTCCCTGCACATCGGGTATCCAGTTAAATGGGGATTTATTTTCAATCTCCTTTTTAAAGCTGCTATGATAAAGTGTTTAAGTGAGATTGTAACATTGTAGCTGTCTGCAGTATGCTTGCTTGGGTAGGTGATGACTTTTTCTTGTGTCCATCAAAAATAAAAATGATAAAATGCATGGCATGACAGAGATGCTTTGTATAGTAAAACTGCTGCTTCAGTGAATGTTTATTTATTTTAGAGATTTTATTGCAAGCATACCATGGCCACATTTAAGTGGCTGCACAGGTTTTTCCTTACCATTTTGTGGCTTATGTTTGAACTTTTTTTTTTAATTAACCATCACACCAGCTTGCGAAGGCCAAGCCTTAATGGCTATGCCAATGTTTGTTTAAAATGTAAATGGTACTGAATTTACAATTGCAAAGAAAAGATTAATTTTCAGATTGGAATTTTGCTTGGAATTTAGAATTCATTTGAGGAATGGAAACTTTTTTCCAATTTACTTTTGAAATCCCATCTTGCATAAGGAAATAACCTTTTAAAGCTCAACTTCTCAAAAGGAATTGTAAATTTACAAGGTACTTTTGTTTATGTACATTTAATAATTTCAAAATGATCATTTCTCCACATGCCATCAGACTCCTGGTAGCAATGGTACTTTTAGCTGCTAAATGTGACAGTGACACTCTGAAAGGGCTCCTACTGTTCAGGATGTACAAGATTGAATGCACAGTATGTACTGGGGTGCCAGGGAAGAGGAATATGCTTATAAATCAAGAGGTAATCCCCAAAAACATAAAACAATTGATGGTATGTGTCCAAAATATTATATGTCCACTGCAGGGGCCAACAGAAACTGTTGTCATCACGTTTTTATATGTTAGTCTGTGGCGCAGTCCAAAGTTGCCCACTCTTTGCTCGTCACCAATTATGACAGAAGAATGTTAACAGATACATGACAGGAACATGCACTTACTACGTTTCTTCTTAGATTAAAAAAAATATGAAAATATTTTAATCAACATAACTATTAAAAAGGGCATTTATGGTAGAATTAGAGAAGCTACTCACAGGAGTGTGTTTAGCCACGCTAAATTTAATTGTTCAATGAGGTCTTGATGAATACTAAAACCATCCTCGTTTAATACATAATGTATTTTGTCTGAAGAGTAAACTCGACTTTCCTAAATGTGTGCTCTAACGTATGAATAACATTTAGTGACTTGAAACTGTGTTTAAAACCATCCTCATTTATGTAGCATGTGATCTTAGAAGAAACGAAAAGGTTTACGGAGCACTTTAGATTAGGGAAATTCCGCAGCCTTAATCCTTCTCGACCTCAGTGCTGTGTTTGACACGGTATCTCATGAGATCCTACTTCGATGCCTGCAGGAGATAGGTGTTGGTGACGCTCTATTTGGCTGGATCGCACCATTCCTGGGTAGCAGATCATTTCAGGTTACTGCACCCCCTTACTGCTCTCGGAATTACACGGTCCATCATGGAGTTCCACAGGGATCGACGCTGAGTCTCAAGCTCTTTAATATCTACATGCAACCCCTTGCGGTGGTGGCAAAAAACAGAGGATTTTCATTAGTAACTTACGCTGATGACACTCAGCTGGCTTTCTCCTTTTTCAACAAATCTAACACTAACCTAATTAAATTCCGGCATGATATGCTGGCTGTAGCGGAATGGATGTCAGTCAACTGTCTACAACTTAATGCCAGCAAGTCCGAAATTTTGTTGTTGGGAAAAGACACGCATCTATGGACAGAACAGTGGTGGACGGACGTGCTTGGGCCTGTGCCCTCACCTAAGGAGGTGGTACAAAACCTGGGCATGTGGGTTGACAGCGCCTTGACCTTCGAAGCCCCAACAAAAGCACTGGCAGGGGCTTGCTTTGGTCTTATACGCAGACTCAAGACTTTGTTAGGGTTTTTTGACCCACAAACACACCAGATCATAATGCAAGCCACAATCCTGTCCAGATTTGACTATTGCAATTCCTTGTATCTTGGCACGAACAAATCTGGGATATAGCATTTGCAGAGGGTAAAAAATGCGGCAGCAACCACTCTCTTTGCGCTCCCTAAATCTTGCTCAGTATCAAAACTCATTCCCAAGTTACACAGCTGCGGTGGACAAGAGAATTCATTTCAAGACCCTATGCATTGCCTACAAAATCTTCATTCGGCAAGCGCCCCATATTCTATCAGATCTTTTCTTGCCTTATACACCACGCTGTGTTCCATGGAGTTGCATTTAAGAATGTGTCCAAAGAGCAAGAGCTGGGGGACGTTCTTTTAAGGAGCTGGCATCAGCCCTCTGGATCTCCCTACCTGTGACCATGAGGAGTATCTAGAATCATGTGGCTTTCAGAAGGGCCATAAAAACCTGGCTTTTCCTGGCCTAGTCTTTGCCTCCCATTTTCTCCACCCTGCTATGTTATTTCTGGTTTTAGCACGGGGACGCCCTGTTGCTGGGGCAGCTATGCACTTTATAAATTTAGTAACATATCATAAAAGTAACATTATGTAATGTGTATACTAATTTTATACGTATCTGCATTCAAATGTAGTTCTCATTCATACTTACACCTGATCCAATCTAAAGGTTTACTGTATGCTGCATTTAGTATTAACTTAATGCAAAGTACTAGAAATCATATTAATTTATGTTTAAATGTGCACAGTGCACACACATATTAAATGTGCACCATTGAATTAATATTTAACTTGACTAAATAGTTTAGGCCTGTATTTACTCATGCTGCTTTTCATAAAATACTGTTTTCTAATTCCTGCTAACATTACATTTCTTGCCGGTATTCACATGCATTTTTAATTTAGAACAGATACATTACTGTTTTAAAGAGAGCGGGGAAGTAGGCTGAGAAAAGGACCTTGGTGAAGGTACAGGGAGAAACAGAGCGATTACTGAATGGACTTGTTTAACAAATGTTACTATCTATGTGTGTCTGAGAATTATGTTGTTACCATGTCAGTGTGGGACAATCTGTTGCTGTCTGCAACATTGGAAATGGACGAAGACAATGGACCCCTACTGGTGTGATCAAGGAGGTGTTACCTAAGTGGACTTTGCACATTATAACAGACTGTTCCCCTCTGGATTTTTATGCAGATGCTTTGCAGATCCCTTTCAACGTTTTGCTCCTTCAGATCTCTCTTATGGATTCCTTGCAGACACCTTCCCTGATTCCCTACTAGTGAATGGGCTTTGAGAGGTTTAGACCTCAATTGTTCCCCTTTTGGATTCTTACTTATGTGTGGCTGAGGTTAACACTTATTCCTGACCCATAGAAGACTCTCGACTAAGCTTCTGAGAGGTTAACTTTTCCCCACTTGATTTCTTTTTGCCTTGTCCTGACTTCCTTCATGGAAATTTCCTGAGTCTGGACTTTGAAATCCTAGATTACTAATGTATAGGCAAGAGAGTCATAAACTATTTTCTGAGCACCAGATCTTAATGTTACTGTTCTGTACTGCTGTCACAGAATTGCTTGTTTGTTTAATACTAATTTGCCTCAATTTCTTCAGGCGTCTGGGAATTCCAGTTTGTATTCTGTATCTTTACAGCATGGTATTTTGGGGTATTTGAATTTGATTATTAATTTACAATAAACGTTTGTAACTTGGCTACTGATTCATGGTCCTCATTTTCTATGCAAATAGGTTGCACTGTTAATTGAAATCTGATTGAATACAGAAACTGTTTCTCGTCACCTCTCAGTAGGATTAAAAAGATCTACTGGAGGTCCAAAGGATAGCAAGTGGACCCAGAAAGCGCAGAGTCTGTCATCTGTTTTCATGAGCATAATGATAATGCCTAATATGTTTTATTATGGTTCTTAAACATGTTTTTCTTCAAAATCATTAACAAATATAAAAAAACATGATAATTCCTTACAAACTCCAGCTTTACCACTAGCAATGTAGAAAAAAGGGCATTAGGTATGGAAAATAGAGTCATACAGAAGTACCACTAGGATTATGTAATAAAACAGTAGGTTTATTAACCAGCTGGATGGCAAAAATATCAGTCACTGCTCTAAAATATATGCAAACATTGTTCCACTAGCAAAAATAAGATAAAATATTCTTTAAAGGAACTGAAGCAACCACAGAACACAAAATCTCTCACTAACCCACCATTGTGCATGCAAAATCACAATTTGCCATCTGCAGTCATACTTTTATAAAGCCTTATGAGAATGAAAGCATGGGGCCCATTTTACCACTTTTTTTAATGCAGTCAAGTTAAAGAAGAGGATCCTGGTTTGGAAAGCTGATGTTGGGCTGCCCAAGTTCACTAATACAATATTTTAAACTGCTGTGCAACATAGTAACTGACACCTATGCTGCAGTTGCTGTTTATCGGCTCAGGGATGAACTTTATAAATTATATCACCCCCTGAAGACGTGAATGTGTTCTAGGCAGTGCATTAAAAGGGCAGGTACTGTCTTGGTCTCAGTATTGGCACTTCTTTAATTTGAAAGGGAAAGTACGTGCCCTTCTCACAACAGGCACAATACATATAGGGCCTGATTCTGATGCTGGTTGGAAAGCCTTCCCACCTAGGACCTGATTCTGATGCGGTTAGGAAGGCCTCCTAATGGCATTTACTCCTTCCAAATCAGATCGGGAACGACCCAGGGCCCAATTATGATGCGATTAGGAACATATGCCTCCATTGAAGTTAATGGGAGTCCAACCAAATCGTATCGGGAAGCATCCGGATGCATTGTACTCCGTCGATCTGACTGTCCCGATCCGAGTGGGTTGGAAACCATTTCAATTTAAAACACTGGTTTCAGGCTTGCAAAACACAAGGTCTTCTCCCTCACAGGCATGGGTGGAATGGAGAAAAGAGGAGATGATGCTACAACTATGGGAAAACATGAGATATTAGAAGAGAAAAGGCCCAACTAAACAAAGAAATCTAAATAAATGTCCTAAACAGGCAGTCAAACCAGGCATTGAATGCATTGTTATATGGTGCAAATTTAGAAGAATGCAAGAAGAGCCAGCAGATGTTAAGTAAGTTAAATGGTCTTTGCACACTTCTGATGTTAGAAAATAACATCCATTGGGGGAGATAATGAAACAATGATGCGGTTATTCTGTAACATACCAGCAAGATGGACCACAGTTACAGACTCAAAACCTCCCCAAACCAGGAGAGAGGTAGGAGTACAAATGGACACTCTAGGAGACCACATTGACAGTAATGATAAAGTTTCACTCTAAAACTGAGTATATGTATGCTATTCCATTCATTTTGATGTCTAAATTAAGATAAAAATGCAGTCTATTGTTATAAATGGGTCTTGTATTTCTCTTGTTCCTCTAGTAAAGCTTGACTGCTCTTTGCCACACTACCAGGACTGTGCTAACGATTTATTAGTGTGAATCCAAAGACCATCTTTGGGGTATCATGATAGGATTACACGGTGAGGTCTAACCCCCACACCACTTAATACTCAACCTTCCTGCAGACACCACAGGACATCAGGTCATAGTATGAGTACAGCAGAACCTATGAGCAATCCACCCAACAACGGTTCCTCTTCCAAAGTGAGAAAAGCCTTTGGGTACATACGAGGCAATATTTATTACTGTGGCACATGAGTTACTTGTGCGAGCACCTCCTATGGATGGGTATCAGGCAGTTGCCACAGTTATGGGTAAAGCCAAGCCATCTGTGTTTTGGTTAGGTTGCGAGGCTGTATAGTTGTAAGTGGAGGATTGGAGCAAAATAATCAGCATATCAGTATAGAAACACACTATCCTAATTGCACTTTGCAAGCAGGAAAATTACAAAGATGAGTTTCTTCCCAAACCCAGAGGTTAAATGGAGGCACTGACATGCATTATCTTCTAGAATAGCTTGCCTTAATTAAAATGGTAACAAAATATCTGTTTTTATACCTGGGCTGTGGTATGTGAATTGAGGAAGTCTGCTCCTTAGTTTCCCAGCATTATGTTACATTTGATGCCCTGATGACTGTGGAAGAGATGTGATAGTATCCAGATGTACTTACTGCTTCTGACTGCTGACGCTCTTTCCCAACAGAAAATTAATGAATTACTCAAAACACAACAAAATATATGTTAATGATTACATTCTCGACACAATTATGTTAGTGAGGATAGTCAGCCTTTTTTCTTTCCCTGTCAAGGTAACTGGGACCAGCAATACAAAATCGTTGTGCACCTTCATAATTAGTCCAAATAGATAGTCTTTGTTTTTTAGCTCCAGATTGTTCTAAATATTGTACTTTTTTTTACTATCAATCCAAATGGCTTACCAGAATATTGACCTGCCTTTATATTGACTACAGACGCCAGAATACCAAAATACCATCAAACACATCCATAACTGGAATTTATGCTGGTAGATGATATTTTGGAGTAAATACAAATGCAGCTCGGTATGAGTCATCTTAACATTTGGATGCACAACCATTGAAGATGATAATTAATGTATGCCATATCCATGTACTAATAAACATAAGTGGATATGGGACTCTTTTATACATATAGCGCATTTTCATTGTTCGTGCCGGGCACCAAATTAGCATGAATTCACTGCCTCCAGGACAGCCTCAAGTTCATGTTGCCTCAGGGCAGCACATTCATGTTAAAAACAAAGTGCCTATTTTGAAGCCGCTCCGTCTTTCACTGTGGTGGCGGCAACTTTCCTGCACTTTTAGGGGGGATTAGAGATCCCCTTGCAGGTGGGTGCAGTCACTCGCTGCAAGGGGATGTCTGGGGGTTCATAGGACCTCCTTTCCCCTTCCAGAAGGCTGCCATCAGCGGGTACACTGACAGTGTGCCACATTTTGGGTGGCACACTGTGAGTGAGCCTCCTGACAGCTTCTGTGCCCCTGCGTCCGCGTCTATCATACGACACGGGTGCAGAGGCAAAGGGATTCCCTCATTTGCATGGGCCACGTCCCTATGCAAATGAGGCAATGCCCTCTGAAGATAGCGCTGATGCTTTACGTGCACCTGCCTATCAGGATTACAGACGGGGATGCACAAGCATCTACTTCCCCTTCTCTAATACCTAAGTGCCCCGAAGGCGCGCAAAGAGGGCGCTAACGTCCATTGCGCCCCTGGGGCTTTACAGTAAAACGGCCCCAGATGTGACATCTCAAGATGTCTCTATAAAACATATTTGTCTCAGTTGTGTATGGATAATAGCCAGTTGATTGCGCTTCTTGGTATTCTCCAGTGTTCTTAATTCTGTCTTTTTTATATGTATATATCAGAAACAACTCTTTGTATTTAACGCACTGCTCATTTTACAAATGATTATGTGTTTAACATTCCCCTTTGCAATGGACACTGAAAAGTGAAGTCACCGCCATTTTCTTACTGTGTGCTAGACATTCTTGACAACAAGGATATCTGCATCACACTCAGCTCAGCCAAGGAGAATCATACATTTTTGTTTTGCTGGTATCGTTTCGCAATGCCGCCACAACATAATTGATGTATAATAAGCAAATAGAGCCATTTCCTTTTCTTACAGAAGACAGATTCGAATGCTTTAAATGTGTTCACTTGCACAAACAGGAAGAAGAAATAATGTAAAGCAAACGTCATGTGATTTTCCTGCAAAGGCGTTTTAGTGTCAAAACATCATACTAAATGCGCTGTGCTAGTTCAGCCCATTGCAAATATGATTGTGCTCGATTCTGGTGGCCCCATGATTAAACTGACACAAGAACATGACAAAAAGAAAACAATTCAATATCCTTTTTAAAGTAGATGAATTTGAATAATCAGGTAGTTGCCTATGTAATTACAGTTTAGCTGACTACGATATAATTGCATGGTACCATAACTACCTGTGTCATATAACTACATGGTAAGTATTTGCTATTTCGACTTTGTAAATGAAGTTGCTGTGAGATGTCTGCACAGTGCACAGCATAGACAATGCAGTTTTCTTTTAAAGAACGGCTTTAAGAATATTGTTATTATTTAGATAATTATGCCAGGTTTCTTGTGTTATTTCAGGTTGTGTTAAATTTTGTTTGTTATGCTATGTTACATGGTTTTTGCGTAGGGCAGCCTGGACACATTCCTTGACCTCTCACCCCTGTTGGAAATTGACAGTCAAGCTCTTATTTGGAAGTGGTGTTATTGACCATTGATGCAGAATCTTCAGGCATTTATTTTCATTCGATCATCTGTTTACCATGTTAGGCTGGGTAAAGGTGTTTCTTGACTTTGTTTGATATGGTGTAGCCCGTGTGGGGGTTCTCTGAAAAATAAGTAATGGGTGACCGTTTACGGAACCCATTGGGATGGACCCATTTGCTTGAGTGTGCATCTGTAAATCATGAGATGTGTTTTCATAGGTAGAAAACCAGGGTGATGTAGACTTACTTATCGGTTAGTTGGAGTCAATAGGAAGAATCAAGAGCTTTGATAAATGTAGAGAAACTTCAGTATGAACTCTTCTTGCTGCCAGAAAAGTATGGTCTACATCATTGGTTTTTGACCTTTTGATTCCTGCAGACCCCATTGAATCACAACTGTAAGCTGGGGACCCACAAACCATTTTTATGACTTGAACCTCAAAGATTATACACAAAAAATACACAAACAAGTAAACACTGTATGAACTCAGCACAATTGTATGCTTAAATATGAAACCGACTACACAACAGTAATAGATCCAGGTCATATTCACATATCGTTAGCCAATCATGTGAAATCAAAGCTCTCAGCATAAGTGGTATGACAGTACAGTAACTGGATTTAAACCGGTCTCGGACAGGCACACAGCAGCAATCGAGCTTGGTTTGGACAAAGCTGAACACCATTCAGTACCGTTGTGTCAAAAGGCGACAAAAGCAGAGACTGCATAAAAGCTTGAAGACCAGGTGCTCATTATTCCACATTACATGCTGCCTTCAGGGAAGGTGTACTCTGCCCGTGGAAGTATTCCAGCTCTTCTGAAAAGAAATGCATGTCATTTTCCAATGCAAGCATTGGAGGTCGTAGAAGTGGTATGGCCTGCCCATGTTAAGGAGTGGCTGGGAGAATGTGCAACCTGGAAGGGCTTGCTGGGCATTCTATCTGGGTATGTCTGCATAAAACAACACTGGCTCTCCTAGTGTGCAGATGCATTTGATTTTCTAGAAGATCATAAGGATAGGATAGGATAGTATTTGTAAAGCACACTATAGAGAAGGTGTTAGGGAGCTGGGCAGACGCAACAAAGGAAGGAAAAGCAACACAAAAGTATTTTCAGTCAGAGCATACTTGCTAGTTCAGGTCTGAGCATGCTAAAATGTGAAGAATGATTCTGTGACTGAAACATTTTAAAATGCTTATGGTTATTTACATTTTTTTAATTGACTTATTAATACACGTGTTGAATACAATGGCAGGCAATGCTTTTAGAATTTAAATGTATGTTATTTTTACTTAATGAAATTATTACCTTGTAGGGGTTATTTAGCCCAAAATGCTTATGTTTATGGACAGAAAATAATGGTTGGAGGCCCTATGTGTCTGTGGACCGAACAAATAGGTGATGTGGACACCAAATATATGCTCCAGTGGGAAGCATTGGCGTGGGATTATCCCTGGACCACGACCTTCTGACATAGATCAAAAGACCTTTTCGCCTTTACATGGGAAGATCTACTGAATTTAAATCCTTAATATAAATACGATGTGCTGCTACTTTGAAATATAAGCCTTGAAAAAGCCCTGACCTATTTTTAGCCACTGGGCAAAACACGTGTCGGCTGTTAGTCTCATTTCAGTGTAATCCTAAACAGGATTAAGGATGTAACCTTTATGGTGGATTTCTTGAAAAATCTTTTACTTAAAAAATAAATAAAGCAAGCTCTTTCTATCAACTTGACTCAATGGTCTCCTTGACTACCTTTAAATCAAATGAACTGAGGAGGAGTACTAACTCACAACGTTACACATGAAGTTTCTCTTGAGGTCATAGAGTTCCAGTGCCTCAGGTTAATCTCTAAAACAATTTATCAGTACATTGGGCAATTCTATCTGGAACTGGGATCCCTGGACCCTGTAAACTGAGCAACAGGTTAAATACATGTGGTCTATTTTGCTGACGACATTTCTGAAGATTTGTAGAGGTATGTAAGGTTATGGGAGTCTTGGTACTTCAATATTCGAAATACGTGCTGTCCCATGCAGCACCTTGCAGTTCCAAATCTAAACTGATTAGAAGAGATGTATGTTCAATTACTTAATACAATGAGCACACAGAAAAAATGTAAGGAAACACAAAGGCATTTAGGCAATAGAAGAATGTTTTGTTTTATATGACCCCCAAAATTGGGTGAAGAAGATAAGTAAATTTAGGAGAACCTGTAAGTGAGGACCAAATTTATTGTGTGCGGTAAAGTCTGTGCTGGTTCTTCTCCTCACCAGAGGCTACTTCTTTAGGGATAGATACAAATCTTATTTGAGGGTTCTGGAGGTTCGATCAGGGTCTGGGTCCTGACAAATTGTACTACTGAATATCAACACAAGAAATATAGAGCAGAGAATATGGAGGGACAACATATTGTAAGCTAAGTGCATACATGCAAGTACAGATTTACTATTTGAAACTACACATCTTGAAGCTACATGTACTATGTAGATACATATATGTGGAGTTATGTATTGAAAATCTAGGCTTACTTACCTGTTGATATTTATTTTTGATATTCTCTACTCCATATTCTGTCCCATGAATATTGTTGATTCCACATCCAGGGAGCACAGTGTCCTGAAGTATCTCAATGTACAGACAAATGCTGTTTTACATTTCCACAACTCCAAACTGGGATATGTAATCGAAAAAGAAAGACCTATTGAATTGCTTACCAACATTAGTCCACATTTTATAGAAGGTGTTAAGAAAAATACTTCTCCCTAAAGTAGAACAAATTGTCTTTGAGATGAGAACCTGAATCAGAAGATATCTTCCTCCATTTGTTGTTCGATTACTTCTATTTGACTGCAATTTCTATTGGTTATAACAAACTCTTCTTTAGGGTTATTTCGAAGGTGATGCTTACGATTTGCAGCTTTCTGGGTGCAATGCCACGTTTTCTGGGGTTGTCCTCTTATTTGTTTTCCTTTGGAGTTTTCTGTTTTCAATGTATATTTAGTGCTCAAGAAATGCCAGTTTTATAGTTGAGATACTGTGTCACTTTTATGTTGTAATTGTTTTGGTTAACGTCCTTTATGGACTTTTAAAATTTATTTTTGTCGCCTTGGCAGATAAGGAGGATACATACTGTTGACGTTGTGTCCCCACAATGTTATGAAAATAGAATGTTGTGAAATTTGTTTATTCCCTGACCAGTGCTTTCCCATGTCTTGCATGGAAATATTTGCTTATGTGTACATATTTGTCCCTTATTGCTATCCCCTGCTACTGGAGATATATTTCTTAGTTGAAACTAAAGGCATCTTCATTAGGCCTAGGTCTAGCATCTCCAGTATCATGGTAATTGCAGTATCCAGATATGTTAGTCCAGTTTATAGCACTTTTTGCATTTATTTTTTAAGTCTGTCAAAATTACTTAGAAAGTGTAGAGGCTTCCAACAGGTATAGTATCTAAAGTAAAACCTGCCTTCTATTTACTGTGATTCAGATTGTGCAGTCCTTGCTTTGGTGTCTCCAACATAAGATTGTAAGCTCTTCACTATTTTTTGTAACTGTTAATCTATGTATTCAGATATATTTGAGAAAATTGATGCCTGGTATGAATAGTTGATAGGCTTCTGGGCAGAGAGTTAACTCCTTTAAGACCATTTGTGTGAGAAAGTACAGTGTGGGTATATTACAGTGTTCAATAAAAAGGTACACACTTTGTTCAGGGCACAAATTTTGTTTTTTGTAGATTTTGTATATTGCTCTTCTAGTTCCCACTTAGCTGTTACTTATAACATATCTAGGAAGTTCACTTGAGGAAGTATCAGTGTGAACATCAAGTTTGGTCTAATATTGTCTCCCCTAAAAAGTGTGGGTATATGTCTTCTTCCATTCCACTTTGTTCAATGCCAATAACTTATTACATAACCTGAGGTACATGACTGTATGTATATCTATCCGATCCCTGTTTGTCGTAAATGATCCCTTCATATTCAGTTTGGGTGTTGTGCATACCTTGAAAAAGCCATATCACATAAGTTTCTATCTGAAATAGTTAAGTTTTGTTTCTGTCGGATTCCAACCGGTGCTCAGACAAAAATTCAAACCCTTGTTTGGAGATTTACTTAGTTGGGTTTGAATTCCTTATCGTTGCGATTGATATTTGATGGTGTATTTTCTTCTTTTCTTACTTGTGGCATGCTTTATTTTGATAACCAAGAGGAGTTTCTGGTCCTGATTGTGTGCTTTATTCATTGATTTTCTCCCCTCCTGAACGAGCAATGAATTGCTTTATTGGTGTCTTTTCAATTCCTCTAAAATGTCCACTTTGATTATTGATGTTGCTTCTTTGTTGTCTCCATGGAAAACAGTGACAGAGGTGGAAGGGTAAGCCTCCAGTGCTGAATGTGTTTCTTTTCCTTGAGGTGTGCTAAGGTCATACGTGTTGGGAAAGGCATACACTTCTCCTACTTTGGGGCATATTATCAAGAACGGCGTTAAAATTATCACCGCTTTAGCGGCAGGAAACTGCAGCTAAAGCAGCGATAATGGGCTTGAGAATATGCCCTTGTGAATTCCAATAGAAGCACAGGATCACACCAGAACCTGGGCTTCTAGGGGAATTCACAAGGGCATATTATCAAACCCATTATCGTCGCTTTAGCAGCAGTTTCCTGCCGCTAAAGCCACGAAAATGTTGACGCCGCTCTTGATAATATGCCCCTAGGTAAGTTATCAATCACTTCTACATTTCCTGTTTCTTTTTTTTTTGTAACTCTTTTTATCGTAATGAAAAGTACAGAAAAACAAACAAGGCAAGAATACAATAATACAATAATCGGGCGTGCGCTCAAGGAGGACGGGAGGCGCACAGCAATACGATACAGGAGTTGTTTTACACAGATGAGGGGGCCGGCGGCAGGGAACACAAAGTCAAGAACAAAAAATGCTACACAACGCCAGGAATGTCGGGTCAGGGGAATCGGGGAGGATCTGATATCTCCGTGAGGGGGGGTGTACATACGTCTTCCCGCTACGAGTTCCATTGGCTCCAAATTTTCCCCCATTTTCTGGGTCTGCCTCGTGCCACATACACAGTCTTCTCCCTAAACATGCACCAGTCCATGTTCTCCTTCCAGGCCGCAACCGTGGGGGGCCTCTGGGAACCCCACAGCTGTGCAATGTCTCTCTTAGCAATCATATTACCAAGGGTCGCCCATCGTATCAGTGACACATCATAATCATTCGGCTCCCATACATTCAACAAACATCGTCGAGCCTCTGGCAACATCGCAACACCCGTTACCTCATTCATCACCTCATGTATGCGATTCCAGAAAAGCACCATCTCAGGACATTCCCAAATTATATGGAGAAAGGTACCAAACAGACCACAACCACGCTTACATAAACCATCCGTCGAATAACCCATACGAATCAAGCGGGGGCCGGTAACATAAATCCGATGTAAGATCTTAAGCTGGACCAGGCGGAGACGGGCCGGGATGGCGACCTCCTTGGGTGAGGATATCGCTGATTGCCAGTCCTCATCGTCTAACTCTATACCATCTACGATCCAGATCGCCTTGAGGTGCTCGAGCAAGCTCGAGCGATCATTGATCATTTTCTTGTAGATCAGAGAAATGGTGCTATCCGGCACATGGCCATCTAATATACGATGTTCGAGGGGGGAAAATTCTGGAATGTCGCTACCCACGGGAAAGACCGAACTCAGCACGTGGTGGACCTGGGCATAGCGGAAGAATTCCCTATCACTTAGTTTGTACTCCGTCTGTAGTTCTACGAAAGTCTTTATCCGCCCCTTAACCCAGAGATCACCCACTTTACTGATACCAATCATATCCCACTTCTCGAATCCATTCGTTCTCCACAGGCAACCCAGTCTCGCAGATGCATAAAGCGGAGTCGCACGGGTCAGTCGATCTCTCCAGCCCATGGCCGCAGTCGCACAATGCCACACTCGTACTGCTATCTTAGTGGGTCCCGAAAGCTGCGAGCGAGAAGATCCAGAATAGAGCGCCCTGTTATAATCGCCCCCCGGCAGTAGCCATCTATCCATTTCAAACGCTGGATTCAATGCCGGGCCATACATCCCATGGTTAATTGCTGCAAGCTGGGAAGCCCAATAATATCGCCTGATATCCGGAAGTGCGATACCGCCGTCATACCAGGGAAGTGTTAACTTTGGAGGAGAAATACGCGAGCGCCCGTCCCATATCAACTGCCTCTGTAAAGTCTCCTCCTCTCGGAAATACCTCGCCGGAATTACATCAAATGTATTCGGGAGTGCGTATAAAAACCGCGGCAAGGACATCATTTTAAAAAGAGCCGCTCGCCCTAAAGGAGATAACGGCAATTTACGCCAACCCACCACGTCTGATCGTAAACGTTGAAGCGGAGGAAGAAGATTACGTTCGTAGCGAACCGCAGGGTCCAATGTTATAAAGACTCCCAGATATTTAAAACCCGTCTGTGTCACCTGGATAGGACATCCACGCGGCAGGAGGGGCATGCCGCCGGCGAGCACGTATATGTGAGATTTAGTCCAGTTAATGACGAGGCCGGAGTTTCTTCCGAACGAGTTAAGCACATCAAATAATACATTCAATGATTTTTGAGGCGACGTAAGGTACAACAAAATATCGTCCGCATAGAGCGATATGCGGTCTTCAAAGTCCGGAGTCCAGTCTATGCCTCTCTTCGAGGGCTCCCACCGTATCCAGGCAGCAAGAGGTTCCAAGGCAAGGGCAAAGAGAAGTGGAGACAGAGGGCAACCCTGCCGCGTACCTCTCCCAAGAACAAAGGGCCCGGAGACCCGGCCGTTCACCACAACCTGTGCCAATGGTGTCTCATACAGAAGTTTTACCCAACTAATGAATCCAGTGCCAAAACCAAATTTTGCAAGAGCAGCCCAGAGATATGGCCATTCGATCGTATCAAAGGCCATTGTGGCGTCCAAGGACGCCAAGATGGCCGGTTCACGCAGTGACGTCGCCCTCGCCCTCGCGAGAACACCATGCAAGCACCACAAATTCAATGCTGTGTTGCGATTTGGAATAAAACCAGACTGATCCGGATGGATTAGGTCACTGACTACCTTTATCAGGCGATTTGCGAGTAGCTTAGCTAGAATCTTAGGTTCAGCATTAAGGAGCGAGATAGGCCTGTAGGACGCACAGCGGTCCCGTGGCTTCCCCTCCTTATGGATCACCACAATGGTCGCAAGACGCTGATCACGAGGAAGGGAGCCAGTTTCTCGCGATGCTAAAAACATATCACGGAGATACGGCGCTAGCGTGTCAGGGCGCAACTTATAAAGTTCGATGGGAAGACCATTAGGGCCCATTGCTTTCCCAGAGCGAATAGAGCATACAGCGAGAGCAACCTCGTCGACAGTGGGTGCAGCATCCAACAAGTCCCTGTCTGACACCGACAAATGAGGCAACGCAATATCCCGTAGCAACAAATGAGAATCTTCCTCAGGCCTGTTAGATACTGGGGAATACACGTCACGAAAATATGCAGCAAAGCATTCAACGATGTCAAGAGGGTCAGTCGCTCATATGCCATCAGGTCTCTCAATCACTGGAATCACACGACTTGCCCTCTCCTTTCTATCTAGCCAAGCAATCAGTTTCCCAGCCTTATCGCCCACATCATACAGTCATCCCTGCTGCTCTCTGCCCATCATCTTAGCTGCATCAGTAACTAAAGTCCTATACTCAAGTTGCTTGAGACTGAGAACATGAAGCGCATCTCGGGTAACATTCCGCTCCAAAGCACTTTCCAACTCAGTAATTTCAGTCTCAAGGCGGACTACAGCCTCATTCCTGCTTTTCTTAGCGCACCCAATTAACGACAGCGCCTGTCCCCGAATGACCGTATTAAATGCTTCCCACAGTGAGACGGGAGAGGACACAGACCCCACATTCTCAGCAAAGTACAAATACAGAGACTTAATCAGTTCAGTACGGGTTTTGGGGTAGTGGAGGTACCATGGATTAATCGGAGCCACCCTTCCCTCAGCACCTACATTCATATTTATCTGAAACCATAGAGGGGAGTGGTCCGATATGCCTCTAGCCAGATGTCTGATCTCCCCAATTGACGAGGACTGGGCAGCCAGTATCAGAACATAGTCCAATATAGAAGACTACCATGTGCACCCGAGTGGAAAGTGTACTATGTCTGTCCTGGATGCATAAATCTCCAACAGTCCACAAGTCCCAGTGCTTCTAAAAACCACCCAACCAAGACTGTGCTCTCGTAAGGTCCCTGGGGGGGTAACGATCCTCCCTCACGGAGACAACTGAATTGAAATCACCGCCCAGTATCAGGATACCATTCGGTAGCCCCAAAACTACTCGTCCCAAATCCGCAAAAGTAGTGGTCTGTAAGCCAGGTGGGACGTACACCGAGAGCAATGAAATAGTTTTTCCCTCCCACCTACCAGTGAGTGCAACGTAACGCCCCCTAGCATCCAGAACTACGTCATCGATTTCCAGGGGAAGAGAGTTCCTGACCAAGATACCCACCCCTCTAGAACTGGTAGTGAACCCAGAATGTGCAGCGAGACGATATCCCCGCCTGTTCAGAGCGTAGCAAGCGTTTCCGATCAAATGAGTCTCTTGTAGTAACACTACATCAGGGGAGAGGCGTCGCAACATTGGCAAGACTACCCCCTCTTTATCCGGTCTCCCAACCCATTTACATTCCAGCATAATAGCCTCAGCCCCCTACCCCCCATCCAGACCTTCGATGATCTCCCACCTCATGACGAACACATCACCCAAGTCCAAAGTTGAAACAGTCAATTGCCTTGAAAAAGAAAGAAAATGAAACACTCCCAACATACTTTCCCCCTCCCCCCGACAATACCCCAGTACAACTCCCCCCACCCTGCACCCCTGCGTAGACTCAAAAGCCACCCCAACTTGCAGTGTGCCTGTCGCCCTATCAAAAACTAATCTACACAAAGAAACCCAGAGGAGGAAAGGGTCCTTCTCTCCCCCGCCCCCTCCGGGTGTATACCTCAACGCATACGATCACAAAAGTCAGCAAGCCACAGTTGTCTATTGAACTCATTGTCTGGAACTCGGGTTCCATCGCTCATTCTTGTTCCAACAGGCCCCCTTCAGCTCCACCTGAATGTTCCCTATGAACGTGCCGGGTAGGCAACGTATCCAGCCAGTCACTCACCCCCTCGGGGCGATCAAAAAAGAGTGTCCGGTCTTCATACTCCACACGCAAACGGGCCAGGAAAAGCATTGCATACCTCAAGTCCATATCTCTAAGTCGCCTCTTCACTCCCTGAAATCCCATTCTTTGCTTCTGGATGGATTGGGAAAAGTCCAGGAAGAAGTTCACTGTGGTGTTTTCAAACTGCGTAGGGCCGTCCATCCGCGAAGCCTGCAAAATGGCGTCTCTGTCCCTGAAATTAAAAATTCTGGCGATGATCGGCCGCGGGGGAAACCCCGGCTTCGCTTTCCCTCCCGGCACCCTGTGTGCACGTTCCACAGCGTAGAATTTACTCAGTCCCTTGGGGGCGAGGGGATTGAGGATGAGGTCTTCGACAAGGAGATCAGTGGTCAGTGTTCCAGAGTTTTCAGGGACCCCAATAATACGCACGTTATTGCGCCTTGCACGGCCCTCAAAATCCTTCAGTCGACGAGCAAAGAAATCGTTGGCGGATCTCAAATTGCGCACTTCTGTCTGCAAGTCGGACATATCCGTCGTGAGGCTGGAGGTCTTCAGGTCTAGAGATTTGACCTTCTCATTAGTCTTCGCCAAATCCGTTCTGATGAGATTAACGTCGATGGCCACTGTGTCAAGTTTCAGGGCCAGGGCCTCGTACTGCTGGCCGATGGATGTCTTGATGGTAGCAATGGCGCCCATGACGTCTTGCAGTGTTAAATCCGCAGACACAGTAGGATCATCAGTTGCCTCCTCCCTGACTCTGGGTGTGCCACCGGGGGACCCTCTGGGATGAGTGTAACGATCCATAACATTTGTTTGAGTTGCACCGCCCCGGAAGGTGGTTTTGACTTTCCGTTTCTCACCCTCGGGCTTGCCTGTCATGGTGGGCTGCTTACCCCCGAGGGGCGCCTAGGATCTGGTCCAAATGGCTCCCCAGAATTCACCCACGGGATTACCAAATACTGATTCAAGCCAGTATATGTCTGCAGCCACGCACTCGTTGGTCCCAGGCCAATGGGAAAGTCACGGGATCCAGTTGCGCCCAGCGTCGGTCCGGGTGAGGGACAATGCCAGTGAGCAAAAACGAAACCGAAAGCCAACTCCAGGCAATGGCCTGGACCCCTTTAGCCGGTGTCTCCACGGGGTGGACCGCAAAAGTGCAGGATGTCGTATCTTAGGAACCCGAAGTCCAAATCAATTTCTGAAAGCAGCTATTATATCAGCTGGGCCGCGTCATCAATAACCCTTCTTCGTATTCAGGATATAGTTCAGGATAGATGCGGGAGGCGGCAAGGGTCTCGGGAGCCCTGTGCTCACGCGGCCATTTCGGATGCGCGCGTAGCTCCTCCTCCCATTTCCTGTTTCTCAATTTTTATATGGTGCCCTCAAATTTAGCTATCATTTTGTTCAGTCAATGCACTAGCACTCACAATGCATTGAACCAATGTCTGAAGTGAGCTAACCAATTGCACTATTCTTTACACAATGGTGAGTGGAAGCGAAATGTGAATGGCAGTAGAACAGACCGATGGGTGAAGAGGGATGACCCTCTATATATAAATATACTAATGGATTTTATTAATGTTATTAATTACATAAATTGGCAAGATAACTAATGTTGTTCAATTAGTACTGTGAGCTGAGAAATCAGTGGACTATCATGAGCTGAGAGAGCATTGAAATATTAACAAAATAAACATTTTGAGATGACATTCAAGAAACTTGATTCTTGGAACCAAGTTATGGGTCAAAGGCAGCAGTCACAATTTGCAAATGTTCACCTTTGCAGTCACTGTCTAGTAATCATGCACCAGCTGAAGGTGGATGCCTGATTGTAGTCCTAGTAGGGTAGAGTCAACATTGTGGACAGACATAGGCCATGTGATGATGTAACAAATCAATCCTGGTGGAAGAAGTGTGCAGCATAACCCGGGACAACAGTCAGCAATTGCTGCTGGTAAGACATGGGAAGGTATATAAAAATGAGGAGGCAACAGAGCAAGGTATTAAAAAGTCAGGAGGCTCACAAGAGCCAATTGTATTTTTTAAACAAAATGATACTGTGGACATTCAGTACAAATATGATTAATCTGAGTAGTTTGCACCTGAAACACTATATTGATGAAGTTGTCTGATGATTATGACTTACCTACTCTGTACAGTCAAGAAGATGAAGGACAGGCATGCCGATTCCATTCTTTAATATGCTAGTGACCATCTTGGAATCGTGTTACTTTTATAGTGGGAATTGATGTAAAGAGTGAAAATCTTACCGTATTTTAAAAGATTTTAATTTATCGAATATTCAACCAATATGTGATTTGAAATAACACCTTTATAAATGTCTTTATTAACGGTTTAAGGGCAATAACTTTCAACCTCACTTTAATTTGATTTATTCCTGATTAAAGTCCCTCTGTTCTCTTGTGCATTCCTGATTACTCATTCTCCCATTTTACCTCTCTCTTTTCAGTTTCATGCGCTCATTTTGGCATATAGCATTGCCCAACGCATCACTATCCCCCGACTTATCTTATGTGTATTCAGTTGTTTTCTCTCGGCATTGCTTTTACATGTATTTATGGCTGATTATTTTTCAATTGTTTTTTCAAATTTATGTCCCTATTTTTCCCATCACCTTTCCCTCAGCCGCTCATCTCAAAATCTTCTTGTTGCACTCTTCCCCCTCAGCCCCATCAAGTTTCATATCCACCATCTCAAATGGACCCTGATATGCCATTTCTCTTTCTGTTCATTCAAACCCCCCCTGGAAAGAATAGGGCCGTAAAAGAACACAATTCTATAGTTCAATGTCACTCGAGGATGTTATGTGACAATAGCTTATTTGTTTAGCAAACGATGTCAAAGATTCATGGCACTCTAAACACTGACATACCCAATTAGAACGAAAATAATAGGATTTTTTATTAAACTTTTTGAATTTAAGTGAGTTTTGTACCCTGTCTAAAGGATGGGTTTAGAGAGTTTCATTGTTTTGCTGCAGCCACGGACAATTGTCCATGACCATAAGTGCCAGGTCTTGTCTTTGCCACAGAAAATAGAGGGGGGACATCCTTCACATCACATGTGATACATTGCATGCCATTACAGTGCATTTGTTACAATGACTGCGTTGTTACATTGCAAATCATTACAACGCAAGTCGTTACAATGACTTGGTGTACGGAGCAGAAGGTGATGGATTTAAAATCCAACACCTTCCCTACTGTTGAAAAGACTAGAGTTGGAATAGTAAATGATACTATTACAACATCCAGCGCCCCTATAGCAAGTCGTTGTAACTAATTGTGTTGTAATGGTATGTGATGTAACAACACGGTCGTTGTAACCACTGCGTTGTAATGGCATGCGATGTATCGCATGCGATGTAACATCGCATATTCCAAATAGAGATTTGCTAGCTGGACCAGAAGTGTATGAAAGTTTCTCGCTTTATGCAGGTTTGTCTTTGCCTTGAATACATTTCTCTGCTTACTTGATTGTCAATGCAGAGGCATAATGTGGAAGTAATAGATATTCTCCTGTCTTGGCCAGTGGAGACTGGCAGCATTAACTAAAGCTATGTAAAAGACCGGCTACCCCTTCTACTTAGTCTAACATTGATTGAATCAGAGCATTCACCACAATCATATGTCCTTATAACAGATACACTAAGGCATGTTTCCATTAATAGCAGGCAGGAGGTAGCATCTTTAGAAAGTTGATTTTTTATTGACCCAGCAATCACTCACATGCGAAAACGCACTGTCATAGAAAATACATGTTAAAATATTCACCAGCAAAAGAATGCTAATTGAGCTTCGGGTAACAATGTTACCCATTCTTATACCTTATTGCGCCCCTTAGTGTACTAATTTCGATGAATATCTGTGTTTATGGTCCCAAATTGAAACAAATGTGAAGTATGGAATGACTAATTTGTAGTCCTGATTATATTTTATTGAGTTGGGTATTCCTGCACCAGTCTCTAACTCAACTCCCACATTTTCAGTGCTCTTCCTATGCAGAAATCTTTTTATGGCTTCAAAACCTACATTTGCATTGGTATGTGTTAAGGAGATCCTGAGAGGAGCGAGGGCATTACAAATGAAATGGAAAATCAGGTTTCTGTAAAAACTGAAAACGATCCTAATCACTGTCCTCCAGTGCAAATAGAGAAACACATTTCATTTTTGCTCATCTTCGCACAAGAGCCAATCAAAAGTGAGTACAAAAAAAATGCAAAGGTAGGGCATGGTGATATTTGCTCATGCAGGTCAAGGTGCATGCAATAATTATGCAAAAATTATGTGTGCAAAGCAGGTACAATAGAAATGTGATGGATCATTCCTTATTTTCTAGTCTTAGGCCCAGATTACAAGTTGAGCGTTTGATTCCGTCCCGTGCGTAAACAGGAGTTTAAATTTGAAATTACAAGTTTCGTTTTATGTAACCCATCCAATAATTATCGGATGCATTCAATAATCCAACATTCATGACATTTCGGCAGGTCAAACCTGTCAAAATTTAACAGGTGAAATATGTACGATATTTAACGTACCATGCAGATTTACTTGCCGATTTGGGTTGTTGAACACCAATATCCCAATGTTATTCCCCAGTAACTCATAATAGGTGCTATTTATCGCACTTAATAAGTAACAAACCCCAGAGTATCTTAATATACCAGGTGCTATAAATAGCACTTTTGCTTGTAATCAGGCTCATGGTCTGTAAATCAGATACCAAATGACTGGCAGCACCCAGCCCAAATGCTATTTGTGCCAGGGTGTTTTTGCAGTGATATATATATATCTCCTGGGTGTAAATTCCGCATCAGTCTGTACAACATAAGTTGGGAAATTACCAGAGCTAGTGGGCTTGGTAGTTGTGTTTCACCTTTTCTGTAAATGTATATATTTATAGAGTAACATGACAGATAACAAATCTTCTGGTCTGCAGAGCCAGCAATTTCACAGGGCATTTATTGTGTGTTCCCAGGACTTAACAGTGAATTGATGGAGTGTGAGAATAGTTGATATTTGTACGCCCTGTGCTCCCTGCCCCTATCACAGACCATTGCATTATTTCCATTAACCTTCCACTGTTGGCAACTCTGCCTCTATCATTTTCACGGCTTACATTACAATTGATGCCTAACCGGCTATCATGAGAATGTCTTGAAGGAAGATAAAAGCAGCTGGCCTCCTGGACAGCAGCAAAGTGTTCTTTCTGCAAGCTGATCATTTATCCATGTTAGGTAGTTATTACTACAGGATGGGTGATGCATTAGGGACAAATAGATTAAAGTGTAATATTAGCATCATGGGAAAGTACACTGCATTGGAATGACCTTAAATGAAGTATTTGTGGGTTTGCATGAATATCAATATTTATAATTCTGATAGATTACTAGAAAAATAACAATAATTAAAAGTTATAAAAATGTGCAGATTTTTCCTTGATTTATTCTATCTCTGAATATCAGGCATGTGCGACACTTGCAGAACCGTTTGTGGACTTATCATGAAAGGGTGCTCTAGCGCATGTTTTTAAGCACATGTCTTGTTTACATACATTTAACTCATTGAATATTCGAGTCAATTAACCAGTTGCGGACAGCATAGCTCTAAATCGGAGCTGCTTGCCTCACCCTGTTTTTGAATCTGTTCGGTCAGTTTTTTATTTTGTCATACTCTTGGTCTTCACTTCTGGAAAAACGGGATTTCCTTCTGAGCAAGAATTTTTAGACATTTGTATGAGATTAACATTTCTTTTTTTTATTTAAAATTGTTTTATTGCTTTTTGTTACTCAAAAAAAAAAACACAGGATGGTATCTTATATACTGAGAAGTAACCATACAATGGAATATAAAACAGTCAGAATTATATCAGCAAATTGATTGTGTGACTATGAACGAATGTGTATCCTGAGTATCTCATAAAACATGGTACATGTAGAACAGGAGGGGAAAAAGAGAAAGAGTGGAGAATAAAGAAAGAAGAAAAGAAGAAGACGAGTCTGGGCATCTTAGTAATAAGAAGCAGGATTGAAGACAGCTTGTACAAGCAGTCTCTCGAAATAACTTTGGGTGGGTGTTAGACCTGGCATCATTGGCATGAGTCCCTCCTCCATTTTTTCTGTTTGCCTCCTCTGTTTACGATGTTTTTGCTGGTAAATGCTTTGGGCACTGTGCCACTGCTGATCAGTGCCACAGTGCAAGTGCTCCCTATGTGAAATTGCTCTATTGATTGAATTCCATGTTTGGCTTATTTGGTTTACTGTCAGTCCCTAGTAGAGTGCACCAGGAGTGCCAGGGCTTGTAAATACAAATGCTGCTAATGGGCCTGCAGCACGTGTTGTGCCACCCACAAGAGCGACCTAGTAAAAGTATGTCTGAAGGTCTACCATTGCTAGACCACGTGCAGTCTGGTAATGTCACGCAGACTGTGCAAGTACACCTACTTGCCAGTCCCTAAACCTTCCCTTAACTTCATGTTAGTCACCCCTATGGTAGGCCCAAGGGCAGGGTGCATTGTAAGCATAAGGTAGGACAAGCCTGACAAGGTTGGCATGTCCTAATAGTGAATTACAGCCATATTCGTTTTTCACTATTGTAAGGTAACCTGTTCTCCATCAGTTAGAATGGGCTGCCAGGACTATTAATGCTATAATCCTAACGGGCTCGGGGAGCATGGTGCAATGTCAAGTTTGGTATCCCTGAACTCAGGGTTTAATAACGCATCCGTTTGTGTGGATGGTTTTTGGACTCTGTGTTTGAAAATAGCACTTTTAGAAAGTAGCTATTTTCTTGTCTAACTGTCTACCGGTCTCTGCTGGTTCTGGTGTGCGTGTGACAGGAGCTGGGTGGCTCCAGAGGTCTGAATGAGTCAGTGTGGGGTGAGTGGGACATTTGCATTGAGAGTAGGGGAAGAGTAGCTCCTGATAGCCTGCCCTGCCTGATACAATGCTGGCCCCGCCCCCCTGCCAGGCGTCTGATGACTCTGTGCCTGCCTGGGACTTTCCTGGCCCACCTCCTGCCGGGCAACTGATGGCCCTGCCCCTGCCAGTGACAATGCTGGCTCCGCTCCTGCTGGGCGGCTGAAGACTCTGCCCTGCACAGTGAATAGGCCAGGTGCTTCGGCCTGGCAACACCCACAACAAACCCAAGATGGGGGGAAATTCCCCTGCATGGACAAAGGGATCAAAGCCAAAAAGGGGTATAAGAGAAGGACCCCTGAACCAAGATTTTAGATCACTTCTGACAAGGAAACCTGAACCAAGGACAAGAAGCCTGCTGATCTAAGGACTGCCTACCCCTTCTGCCAGAGTGCTGTTTGTTGGGGGAATCCTGCATTGCTTCTTTATTTTTGCCAAGGAACCAGGAGAGAGGAACTGTGTGTGTACTCTCAATCTTTGCTAAGAAAATCTCCAAGGGCTGGAAGAGTGCCAGTCTCCTGTTGAAGTCACAGGGCTGAAGGACTTTATCTGCTTAAAGTGCTGTTTGCTGGAATTTGTGACTCCAGCACCTCTGAAAGAATCCAGCAATCTCGACGCCGACGGACGCCGCCGAATCCAGCTCGACATCGTGAGTAACGGCTCCAGTGTCCCGCTTCCTCGATGCCGGCCGCCGGGCCCGATCGACGCCAGCAACAACGCCAGTGAGTAGTGAGTTCGGCTCCAGCTCCAAGTGACCTCGTGTCTGCACCGCTGCTGATCGCATCGACTTCGAGCCCTCTCAACGCCGTGAGCGCTGCTCACTCTTGCAACATCGACATCGACGACGCCGTATCCTGCTTCACCTCGTGAGCGCTGCTCCTGCCTGACTTCGGTCGACGCCGCTGCAGATCGCCCCGACTCCGAGGCCCGATCGACGCCGAAGACGCGACGCCGGACATCTCGACGCCGCTGATCATCGAGTGCTTCACTTTTCCAAGGTACTGTGTTGTGGGGGTCTGTGCGACTCCGGGCTCGACGTAGCGCTCCTCGCGGTCGACGCCGAACCTTTGGATTAACTTTGCCTCGACGTCGTGTGACTCCCGTGTGGGTTACATTGTTGCCAAGAACTGTGTTATAAAGAAGAAGAGTTGCTTTTGATACTAAAGACTTTGTGCTAAGAAGAAACTACGCTTGAACTATTATTTTTCCTTCCAAGAGTATTTATTAAGATTGTGGTATATTTTTGTCGTTATTTGGTCTTGTGCTAAGCCTTATATAAAAATCCTTATTTTTATAATACTACTGGGTCGTGTCCATTTGTAGTGTATTCACTTTATTACTGTATGTGGTCATAAATGCTTAACGCACTGCCTCCGAGATAAGCCTGTCTGCTTTGCCAAGCTACCAAGGGGGTGAGCAGGGGTTATCTAAGTGTGTGATCCCCTTGCCCTGACTAGAAAAGGTGTGTCCCTATTTGTCAGAAGTGTATACCTCTGGCAACTAGAGACAGCCGCTTCTAACATTGGTGGGTCAGCGGTGAGGATTTGAACTTTGCATTTATGACCCATGTGCAGTGATTAGTGTGCGCTACATAGTGAAAGCAGACCATAGCGCAGCCACAATCTGTTTTGGTTGGATATTCTATTTTTGTTCTCCGCTTTCCTGAAGCTTGATTTTTGAAACTGCCAGTTTTGACCATGAGTGATGCCGGAGTCACTGCCCCTGTTGTTGTGGAGGAATTTGATAGGAGTAAGATAAAGGATTACAAGTTACAGGATCTGAAATCCTTTTGCAAGCAATTTAAAGTTCCTACCACAGGCTGCAAAAACAAACCAGAATATCTCAAAGCATTGCAGGCCTGGTTAGAGGCCAGAGATCCCTCTGATCCGTTGGTGGTACCGACAGAGGAAGGGGAAGGGGAGGAGAGGGTGCCAGTGAATAGGCCCCCATCCCCTCCTGGCAGCAGTGTTTCCTCCAAAGGTCTTTCTCCTGAAGAAAGAGAAGAAAGGGAGAAAGAGCGAGCTTACAACATGGAAATGGCAAAACTTAAGATAAATGGGCAGTTGGAGATAGAGAATGCAAGAGGCAGGAGAGAAGCTGATCTGGAGATCAAAAGGTTGGAGTTTGAAAGAGAGAAGTTAGCTTTTGAGCGTATTACCAGGATGAGGGAGTTGGAGCTCAAAGCGAAAGAGTTAGAATTGAATCCCTCTGGTGGCAGCATCCCATCTGTGCCAGCAGAAAGTAGGTTTTATTTTCCTAAAGATGTGATCAAAGATTTTCAGAAGAATGAGGATATTGGTCAATGGTTTAAAGCATATGAGTTAGCATTGTTGGCCCACCGGGTCCCTGAGAAGGATTGGGGAGCGGAGTTGTGGGGTCGCTTTGTGAATGAGGGAAGAGATACCCTGTTAGACATGCCTGTTGAGGATAGGATGTCTTATGCTCATATGAAGGATGCTTTAATGTTAAGGTATGGCCTAACCCCAGAAAAGTACAGACAGGCCTTTTGAGAATGTAAGAAGTTGCCTGGTACTACGTGGGTTTAATATGTGTCATTTTTTTGCAGAGCCATGGATGGTTGGGTAAAGGGCAGCAAAGTGGAAAGTTATGATGCTCTTTATGATTTGTTTGCTTGGGAGCACTTGTCTAATAACTGTTTTCCAGAGCTGCGCCAGCACCTTATTGATAGCAAGATATCTAACCCTAGAAAACTTGCTGAGGAGGCGGACCGCTGGGTCAGTACCAGGGTCCACAAGGGTCCAGTGGGAGACTCAGCCAAAGGTGGGCAGGGTCCCCAGCAGAAGAGTGGGGGGGAAAAGGGTAAACAGAGGGAGTTCCAGAAAGGGCCCCAAAGTAATCCCCAAGGGAACCAAGGGAAGGGTTCCCAGCCTCCCCCAGATAAGAAATCAGAGGCCCGACAGGTAAACCTGTTCGTAGGGGCCCCATGACCTGCTTCGCTTGTAAGCAGGCGGGACACAGTTTTTATGATCCTCAGTGTCCCTTGAAGAACTCTAGTGCACCCCCCCGTCAGTTGGCGAGTGTAGCCCTGGGAGGGGAGGAGATGGTTGCTCGTGGTGGGGAGGGTCCCGCAGAGATGTCCCTGGTCTCTCTAGGAGACATGGAATTGGTCCCTCTACCCCCTCTGCCTAGTAACACTAAGAAATATAGGCAGTGGGTGACCATTAATGGCCATAGAGTGGAAGCTCTCAGAGACACCGGAGCGAGTGTGACAGCTGTCAAGTGTCACTTGGTGTCCAGAGAGCAGGTTGTTCCCCACGCATTCTACCCATGTGACAGCTGCTGAAAACTCCCAGAGAGAGTGTGAGGTAGCTCAAGTTTCCTTTGAATGGGGGGGAGTTTCAGGTACTCTTCAAGTTGCTGTAAGGCCCGCCATGCCTGTTGATTGTCTCCTGGGCAATGATTTAGAAGACTCCCCTTGGGCTAAGGTGGAGAGGGAGACACATTTGAAAATGTTGGGTGTGCTAGAGTGGGTGTGTGCAACCACTCAATCGATGACAGCAAGTAAGGGTGTTGATGGTGTTCTGGAGCCTGAAAGTATGGCCCAGGACCCAGCTGTGAAGAGAAGAGGCAGGGGGCGCGGGAAACCGTCCCCCATAGTTCCCGTGGTCCAGGAGGAGGCAGACCTTGAGGGGTATGCCCTGGAACCCACAGGTGAACAAGTAGCTGAACTGGGAGACCTGCCCGAGCTGACCCACTGGCAGCAAGGATGGTGGTCCCTCCAGGGAAGAATTCTGTGCAGAACAGAAAGTGTGCCCTTCTCTTGTGGGTATGAGGCAGCAGGCCTCAGCCCAAACCTCAGGTGATCAGTCAGGGTCACATTTTGTTTACTGGGAGAATGACCTCCTGTATAGCGAGCCTAAGGCTGCTGAGCCTGGGTCAGCCCGTGTGCTGGTGGTACCCCAGCGCTTCAGAGCCTTCCTACTGGGTTTGGCTCATGACGTTCCTTTAGCTGGACATCTGGGGCAGGACAAGACCTATGACAGGCTTGTCACCCATTTTTATTGGCCGCAGATGCGAAGGGATACAGATATCCATTGCAAGACCTGTCAAACTTGCCAGGCAAGTGGGAAAAGCGGGCGGAAGCAGAAGGCTCCCCTCCAACCTTTTCCCGTGGTCAGTACCCCCTTCTTTGACCGGGTGGGGATTGACATTGTTGGGCCCCTGGACCCCAAGACAGCCCTGGGCAACAGGTTCATCCTGGTCTTGGTGGACCATGCCACACGGTACCCGGAAGCCATCCCTCTCAGAACGGTGACGGCCCCCGTGGTGGGTCGGGCACTGATGGGTGTTTTTTCCCGAATGGGGTTCCCAAGAGAGGTGGTGTCAGACCGGGGCACCAACTTCATTTCCAACTATATGAAGTCTTTGTGGAAGGAGTGTGGGGTAACTTACAAGTTCACCACTCCTTACCACCCTCAAGGTAATGGGTTGGTTGAAAGATTCAACCGTACCCTTAAAGGCATGATTATGGGTCTTGAAGAACCAATGAGGCGTAAATGGG
This sequence comes from Lissotriton helveticus, assembly GCF_964261635.1. Lineage (NCBI taxonomy): Eukaryota > Metazoa > Chordata > Amphibia > Caudata > Salamandridae > Lissotriton > Lissotriton helveticus. The sequence goes on from NC_136073.1 coordinate 407,206,165, forward strand.
ACGTCCTCTTGCCATGCCTGTTGTTTGCTTACCGTGAGGTGCCACAAAAGTCTCTAGGGTTCAGCCCCTTTGAGCTCTTGTATGGTCACCCGGTAAGAGGACCTTTGAGTCTGGTCAAAGAAGGCTGGGAGCAATCTCCCAGGAAACCTCCCCAGGATGTATACAGTTACATGCTGGCCTTTAGGAACCAGACCAGGCGCTTCAGAGATCTTGCTCAGGCAAATCTGGAGGCCAGCCAGGAGGAGATGAAGCGGTGGTACGACCAGAAGGCCACTCTGGTAGAGCTTCAGCCTGGACAGAAAGTTTGGGTCATGTCCCCTGTGGAACATTGTGCGCTCAAGGACAGATGGACTGGACCATTTAAGGTTGTGGAGAAAAAGAGCGATGTCACCTACATGGTGGACTTGGAATCTCCCAGGAACCCCTTGCGGGTCCTGCATGTCAACCGTTTAAAGCCCCACTTAGAAAGGTCCGAAGTGGGCATGCTCCTAGCTACAGATGCTGGAATGGAGGAGGAGAGTGAGCCTCTTCCTGACCTCCTGTCTGCAAAAGAGCAAGATGGGTCAGTGGATGGTGTTGTCCTCTCTGACACACTGACCCCTGAACAGCAGCAGGATTGTCGCCAATTGTTGGGACAATTCCCTGATCTGTTTTCCTTGATTCCTGGTGTCACTCAGTGGTGTGTCCATGATGTGGACACCGGGGACAGCACTCCTGTCAAGCACAAGGCTTACAGAGTGACTGACAAGGTCAGAGCATACATCAAGGAGGAGGTCTCCAAAATGTTTGCCTTAGGGGTGGTTGAGTCCTCTAGCAGTCCTTGGGGCAGCCCAGTGGTCTTGGTCCCAAAGGCTGCAACGCATGGTGCTTCACCGGAACTTCGGTTCTGTGTGGATTACCGAGGACTCAATTCAGTCACAAAGACTGACGCGCACCCCATCCCCAGAGCTGATGAGCTCATAGATCGGCTGCCCGGTACCTTAGTACGTTTGATCTAACGTCTGGGTACTGGCAGATCGCCTTGACTGATGGGGCAAAGGAGAGGTCAGCATTCTCCACACCAGATGGGCACTACCAATTCCGGGTTATGCCCTTTTGGATGAAGAATGCCCCTGCCACCTTCCAGAGGTTGGTCAACCAGGTCTTGGCTGGACTGGAGGATTTCAGTGCCGCCTACCTGGACGACATCGCAGTGTTCAGCGCCAGCTGGGAGGAACACTTGCACCACCTCCAGGAAGTGTTGTTGGCCCTGCGCAGAGCAGGCCTCACAATCAAAGCCAGTAAGTGCCAGATTGGGCAGGGTTCAGTGGTGTACTTGGGGCACCAAGTAGGGAGCGGCAAGGTGGCCCCCCTGCAACCCAAGATTGATACCATCCTGGCATGGGCACCGCCCAAAACCCAGACTCAGGTGAGAGCCTTCTTGGGTATCACGGGTTACTACAGGAGGTTCGTCAAGGATTATGGTAACATTGTGCACCCCTTGACTTCGCTAACTTCCAGGAAGCAGCCACGACTTGTGATCTGGACTGACGCCTGTCAGACGGCCTTTGACACCCTGAAAACTGCAATGTGCACAGCACCCATACTCCAGGCACCCGACTTTTCTAAAGAATTTGTTGTCCAGACGGACGCTTCAGAGCATGGCGTGGGGGCTGTTCTAGCTCAGGTGAATGAAGAGGGCCGAGACTTACCTGTAGCCTTCATCAGTAGGAGGTTACTTCCCAGGGAACAGAGGTGGAGTGCGATAGAGAGAGAAGCATTTGTTGTGGTCTGGGCACTGAAGAAGCTAAGACCCTACCTGTTTGGGATTCACTTCCGTGTTCAGACAGACCACAGGCCCCTCAGATGGTTGATGCAGATGAGGGGTGAGAATCCAAAGCTGTTGAGGTGGTCCATTTCCCTACAGGGGATGGACTTCACGGTGGAACACCGCCCTGGCACGGATCACGCCAATGCTGATGGTCTGTCCAGATTTTTCCGCCTTAGTGATGAGGACTCCCTAGGGTAAGGGTAGTTCTCCCCACATTTCAGCTGGAGGGGACACGTGTTAGACCTGGCATCATTGGCATGAGTCTCTCCTCCATTTTTTCTGTTTGCCTCCTCTGTTTACGATGTTTTTGCTGGTAAATGCTTTGGGCACTGTGCCACTGCTGATCAGTGCCACAGTGCAAGTGCTCCCTATGTGAAATTGCTCTATTGATTGAATTCCATGTTTGGCTTATTTGGTTTACTGTCAGTCCCTAGTAGAGTGCACCAGGAGTGCCAGGGCTTGTAAATACAAATGCTGCTAATGGGCCTGCAGCACGTGTTGTGCCACCCACAAGAGCGGCCTAGTAAAAGTATGTCTGAAGGTCTACCATTGCTAGACCACGTGCAGTCTGGTACTGTCACGCAGACTGTGCAAGTACACCTACTTGCCAGTCCCTAAACCTTCCCTTAACTTCATGTTAGTCACCCCTATGGTAGGCCCAAGGGCAGGGTGCATTGTAAGCATAAGGTAGGACAAGCCTGACAAGGTTGGTATGTCCTAATAGTGAATTACAGCCATATTCGTTTTTCACTATTGTAAGGTAACCTGCTCTCCATCAGTTAGAATGGGCTGCCAGGATTATTAATGCTATAATCCTAGCGGGCTCGGGGAGCATGGTGCAATGTCAAGTTTGGTATCCCTGAACTCAGGGTTTAATAACGCATCCGTTTGTGTGGATGGTTTTTGGACTCTGTGTTTGAAAATAGCACTTTTAGAAAGTAGCTATTTTCTTGTCTAACTGTCTACCGGTCTCTGCTGGTTCTGGTGTGCGTGTGACAGGAGCTGGGTGGCTCCAGAGGTCTGAATGAGTCAGTGTGGGGTGAGTGGGACATTTGCATTGAGAGTAGGGGAAGAGTAGCTCCTGATAGCTTGCCCTGCCTGATACAATGCTGGCTCTGCCCCCCTACCAGGCGACTGATGACTCTGTGCCTGCCTGGGACTTTCCTGGCCCACCTCCTGCCGGGCAACTGATGGCCCTGCCCCTGCCAGTGACAATGCTGGCTCCGCTCCTGCTGGGCGGCTGAAGACTCTGCCCTGCACAGTGAATAGGTCAGGTGCTTCCGCCTGGCAACACCCACAACAAACCCAAGATGGGGGGAAATTCCCCTGCATGGACAAAGGGATCATAGCCAAAAAGGGGTATAAGAGAAGGACCCCTGAACCAAGATTTTAGATCACTTCTGACAAGGAAACCTGAACCAAGGACAAGAAGCCTGCTGATCTAAGGACTGCCTACCCCTTCTGCCAGAGTGCTGTTTGTTGGGGGAATCCTGCATTGCTTCTTTATTTTTGCCAAGGAACCAGGAGAGAGGAACTGTGTGTGTACTCTCAATCTTTGCTAAGAAAATCTCCAAGGGCTGGAAGAGTGCCAGTCTCCTGTTGAAGTCACAGGGCTAAAGGACTTCATCTGCTTAAAGTGCTGTTTGCTGGAACTTGTGACTCCAGCACCTCTGAAAGAATCCAGCAATCTCGACGCCGACGGACGCCGCCGAATCCAGCTCGACATCGTGAGTAACGGCTCCAGTGTCCCGCTTCCTCGACGCCGGCCGCCGGGCCCGATCGACGCCAGCAACAACGCCAGTGAGTAGTGAGTTCGGCTCCAGCTCCAAGTGACCTCGTGTCTGCACCGCTGCTGATCGCATCGACTTCGAGCCCTCTCAACGCCGTGAGCGCTGCTCACTCTTGCAACATCGACATCGACGACGCCGTATCCTGCTTCACCTCGTGAGCGCTGCTCCTGCCTGACTTCGGTCGACGCCGCTGCAGATCGCCCCGACTCCGAGGCCCGATCGACGCCGAAGACGCGACGCCGGACATCTCGACGCCGCTGATCATCGAGTACTTCACTTTTCCAAGGTACTGTGTTGTGGGGGTCTGTGCGACTCCGGGCTCGACGTAGCGCTCCTCGCGGTCGACGCCGAACCTTTGGATTAACTTTGCCTCGACGTCGTGTGACTCCCGTGTGGGTTACATTGTTGCCAAGAACTGTGTTATAAAGAAGAAGAGTTGCTTTTGATACTAAAGACTTTGTGCTAAGAAGAAACTACGCTTGAACTATTATTTTTCCTTCCAAGAGTATTTATTAAGATTGTGGTATATTTTTGTCGTTATTTGGTCTTGTGCTAAGCCTTATATAAAAATCCTTATTTTTATAATACTACTGGGTCGTGTCCATTTGTAGTGTATTCACTTTATTACTGTATGTGGTCATAAATGCTTAACACACTGCCTCTGAGATAAGCCTGTCTGCTTTGCCAAGCTACCAAGGGGGTGAGCAGGGGTTATCTAAGTGTGTGATCCCCTTGCCCTGACTAGAAAAGGTGTGTCCCTATTTGTCAGAAGTGTATACCTCTGCCAACTAGAGACAGCCGCTTCTAACAGTGGGTTATTGTTCTGTAAATATAGGTCTAGTTTAGACCATACAAGGCAAGAAGACATGTTGTTAAATAGTCGGTTGTGTATGAGGTTATCAGCAATCCTGAAGAAACATAAAGCAGTGTTGTTAGAAAGGCGAACCCGGGGGAGGCAGAAGGTGTCTGACTGACCACCCCTAGGTCTACCCTTCCTTCAGAGAAGGGACCGAGCGATGTCAAGAGGCCTCCGACGGGAGGGCCCTCTCCTAGAATCGTACAGCAGAGTAACCACCCCACTACAAATATACACCACACGTAGATAGAGTTTTCAATCTTTATCTGGCAATAAGTATCGTTTCAATATATACAGCAGATCCCGAGATCTGGAAAGTCTCGTGACAAAGGAGCAAGGTAGCGGGACAGTCTTATAGATGGTCGGTCGCAAGGAGACTCTACGCACAGCTCTCAATCCTCGAGCTGGGGAGCTCTGGGAGGTTGGGCCGCGGCAGCGCCAGCAGGCTCCAAGATGGTTCAGCGAGTGTGGACCGCGGCAGTGCCAGCAGGCTCCAAGATGGTTCAGCGAGTGTGGACCGCGGCAGCGCCAGCAGGTTCCAAGATGGTTCAGCGAGTGTGGACCGCGGCAGCGCCAGCAGGTTCCAAGATAGCTCAGCGAGTGTGGACCGCGGCAGCGCCAGCAGGTTCCAAGATGGTTCAGCGAGTGTGGACCGCGGCAGCGCCAGCAGGTTCCCAGATGGTTCAGCGAGTGTGGACCGCGGCAGCGCCAGCAGGCTCCAAGATGGGTACAGCAACGATGGACCGCGGCAGCGCCAGCAGGCTCCAAGTAGAACAGTAAGGGGAGTTCGTCTCTGGGTCAGCCGCGACAGCGTCAGCAGGGCTTCTCGACTCCGGGATACAACTGCCGTCCTACTCCGGGGCTGGCCCAGATATAGGTCTGGAGTCCTTTGATGTCCGGACCCTCTCGCCTGGGGGTCAGAGTGGCCGGGATGATGGTGTCCAGACACCCAGCAGGGGGGTGGAGCCAGAGCCCAGGGAGGCCGGAGGGCGATCGAAACCAGGCATCCGGGGATGGTTGGTGAGCCATCGAAACTCCCCTCTCCTTGTCTCTGGTGGAGTGGCCACTCTACCACCCGGAGGGTTCTTGGTGCCTCGATGGCGGGCTCGCTGGGGCCGTGGCCGCGGCTGGTCCGAGACCACGTGTCTGTGACGTGATGGGCCCAAGATGGCGTCGGGCCTGGAATGAGGGTCCGGGGTGGGCACCGGACCGGTAATGCTGGGACGGCCCGAGGGTGCCGTGTCAGTGGTTGTGGGCCGCCGGGTGGCGGATCTGGTGGTTTGGAGGGCGTGCAGAGGTGTGCCCGAGGCCGACCTGGGCTGGATGGAGGGCCGATGTCGTCCGGGGCCCGCCATGCGGGAGGGGTAGGACCACGCCACGAGGCCGGGTCCAACACGTGTCTACCTCCCCAACGCTACAACTGAGAGTAAAGTGCTGAAGGGGAACTTGGCCCAGTTGTTCAGGATCCATAGTAGAGCAGGCCCGGGTACATTAGAAGTAAAATGCCTCAAACCCCAGGACTGGGCCCAGGAGCTCCTGCTTGACCTGTGGCTCTATGAATGAGGTTCTGACAATTTCTGACAAATAATTATGGCACTTGTCCAATCGAAGAACTTGCAGGCACTGTTTGGCATCATCAAGAGCATCTGTGTACCATCAAACAGTCAGGATTTATTGAGCGCTGCTATTGACCATGAAGTTGAAGTTCTATTGCAATGGGGAGCCCACAATCTGGCGATGGACAATTTTTAAAGAGTTAAAAGAATCCAAGAATTCAAGAAACCATTATTGGTCTGAGCATCATCTGATTATAAATAAGTTGCTTTTTTGAATTCTAAAGAAAGATTGTTTTTGTTAACCTTTGAAAAAATTTATTTCAGTGGTGGAGGGAGGCAAGTGTCTTATAACTCTCTTTGAGTAGTTTAGGCAGGAAAGTGCTGCTATGTGATCTGAGCAGGGAACAGTGATATATCTTAGGATAGAAATCAACTTCTTAGAGACAAACATCAGAATGATAAAGTTAAGGATAGTCCAATTTCACTAGTTGTGTGAGGCCAAAAAAAGTGCAAAATCCCATCACGTTACTGGGGAGTTCGGGGGATCGCTTCACAGCTGTGTGATAAGATTGGAAGATTCAGTCTCAGTCAGTGCTGCCTCCTGGGGATGTTATACTGCAGAATGCCTGAGAAGGTTGTTGAAATATTCAGCAAAACACTAAGGGGCAGATTTACAGGCACCTTGCGTCTTTTTTGCGCCACCATTACGTCACTTTTTGTGATGCAGTGGCAGCGTAAAAATGAAGCCCATTTACAACTTGACGCATCTAGAGAGGTGCGTCACGTTGTAAAGCCCTGCATCACATTATACCTGCATTAGGTATAATGTATCCAGAGTGGGCATTCCCATGCAGCAAAGCCTCATAAAAGTGATGCAGTGAAATCTACAAGATTCCACTGCTCCCCTTCAAGGACCCCTCTGCGTCAAAAATAACCCTGGACGAAGTACTACGCTACGCTTGTGTAGTTTATGAAGTTTGCGCTACTTTGCTCTACGCGAATTGCATGTAGCACAGTGCAAACACGCGTAGCGGTAATTTTTTGCTTGCTCGCGGTCCTCAACGTTAAGTTGGCGACTGCAAGCAAGCAAAATGACATCCCGGCGAGACTTTTTCCTCATTTGCAATCAGCAACATCAAGTTGCCAATCTCTAGCATGGAAAATAAACCTCTCGGCGAGATCAGGTTTCTCATTGCGAGTGGTCGCGTATGCTCACGACCGCTCGCGATGAGAAAATACCAGTCCGCGTTGAGAAAGCTGCTGCTCGAGTAGAAATCTACTTGAGCGGCAGAAAATGACTGCTTGCACTGTGCAAGATGCAGTTTTCACTGATTGAACAGTGCAGACAAGCATCCGGCACTGTGCAATCAGTGCGAACAGCATTTTGCACAGTGCACTACGCAGTTCGCGTAGCTACGCGTAGCACGCGTAGTGCGAAGTGCACTTCGTGTAGCTATGCATAGCGCTACTACACAAACTATGCCCAGGGTTAGTCAAAACCTTGCTCCTGCTTGAACCAGGCATAAGGAGTGACACAGCACACTGAGGATAGGCCTCAACATGCATTGCTGGAGATGCGTTGTGCTTGCGACACGAGTTCAAATATGCATGATTTTTGCGCCAACAGATGCATGCAAATTTCTGACGCATCTGTCAATTCTTGCGCCATGTGCTCTGTATTGTAAATACGGCACATCCATGGTGGTGCAAGGGTTTCTCAGGGTGGTGCAGGGAAAGTGATGCATATCTACAGATGTGTCAGTTTCTTGTAAATCTGCCCCATAGCTTCTAAATCTCTGGTTTCTGAATCTTATTAGCTTTCAGCATTAGACAAGATCAATTCATCCTGGAACATTACCACCATATTGCCACAATTAATAACCTGATGCTAAACATACAAGTTGTTATACATGATGGGGACTGCTAAATATATATAAATGTATATATACTGGGGAGATGTGTACTTTATGCATCTTTATACATCTTTCTGATACAAAAACATATCCAAGCTCTGGTCACCACTATAATCACATTGTTTAGCCACAGTTCTCAACTGCGCTGTATGTGACCCTTTGCCTCAGATTCTCAATTCCTGACTCAACTAATGACATCATGCATACCTATAGTATACCTATAGTATCAGCGGTTCAAAATCACAGCAATGGATTAACTGATTAATAACACTTGAGTAAATCCCTAGAATGTAAATAAAATACAGTTAGCAGTTACACAAGTTATCGTAGCAGCAAAGCAACAGCATGACAGCATGACATCTTAGTAGAAACTTTATTTCAATTCTATCTATGGTGGATAACAGTAATTATGGCTCTTGCACATAAAGTTGTGCTAATTAGTGCAGGCTAAGATCAGTCATTCTTTAGTGCTGAAAACTAACTTGTCTGAGGTGGACCTCAATGAGTCACAATCTGGAACTGGTGAATCACTCTAAACATCTGGGTCCGCATTATACATGTGGCGCATTTTCCTTCATTGCGCAGGGTGCACCTTTTAAAAGGTGCGGCCAGCACAACAAAGGAAAATGCAGCATATTAGGATGAATGTGCTGCCCCCCGGGCAGCGCATTCCCGTGAAAAATGGAGCGGCTGTTTTGAAGCTGCTCCGTCTTTTCACAGTGAAGGCAGCAACCTGTCTGAACTTTTAAAAGGGATTAGAGAACCAGTTGCAGGCAGTCAGTGGCTGCACCCACCTGCAAGGGGATGTCTTGGGGGTCCATCCGATCCCTTTTCCCCCCTTCAGAGGGCTGCTCATAAGTGGATGTTGATTTTTATTTTGTGATTTGCTTATTAAGTAGATTTATAGAATGCCACTCATCACATTTTGCTCATTTTTATGCACTATGGTTGGACAAAAAAAATTAAATTTGTACAAAAAAGGTACATAAGCATCCAATCTGTAAAGGGAGTGGACAATTTTTCCTTAGTCCGTTTTAACCCATATAGTGATGGAGATCAGTCACGAGCAAACTGGAACAGTTCATGATTTCAGACTTTCCTTGAGCCATTGATGGTTTGGTTCTGTTCTTAGATTTGAGTTCAGGATACACTACAACTTGGAGCCATTGACAGCTTGAACTCTGTGCCTATTTAAACCTCTTAGATACTCTTCAGGGGAACAAGTATGCAGTTGATGAATGTAGTGTTTTTGATGGCTTGAAGTTAGGTATTCGTTTTTGCTGATAGTGGATGTACGTCAGTACAACGCGATCATTTTGATTGCGGTACTTTACAACGCGGTTATCACAATGCAAGTCTTTACAACGACTTGCGTTGGAGGGCGCTGGATTGTGGATTAATTTAATTTTCTGTTCCAACTCCAGCCCACGTATCAGTAGGGAAGGTGTGGGAATAGAAAATCAAACTATTCCTTAAGCAAGAGCGCCATCCAGCGCCAGTCGTAGTAATGACTTGCATTGTAATGGCCGCGTCGTAAAGGTGGCGCGGTGTAAACACCGCGTTGTAAAGGATGTTTCCCGCTGACAGCCAGTACCTTTGCTAAAGTACGCCTTGTGTGTGTTAATACTGATGCTGAATTGAATCCTTCTATCTACTAGAACTCTAAATACTCTTTCAAAGGCAGCTTTATTTTTTTCCTACAAAGATGGGGGATCGATCAGAATGCTGCTTCCATTTTAATTGTAATCTTAGGACATTGCATTAAAAGCAGAGTTGAGGCTCAGGATATCTATGTATATAAAAACGAATGTCTGTCTGTCTGTCTGTCTGTTTGTCCTTTATGCATTACTACACCATTCATCCGATCGGCTTGAAACTTTGGGAAGTTGTTGAGTACACACCCGCGAAGGTTTCTGGCATAGAATATATTAAAATATCGGCCCCCCCAGGGCCCTCATAATCTTTCAAATACTGATGTACGCACCAGACGGAAAAACAACAAATCGTGTCTCCACAAGCACTCGAATAAATAAATAGAATTAAAACACAATTCATCCGATTGCCATGAAACTGTGGTAAGTTGTTGAGTACACTCCGCAAAGGTTTCTGGCATAAATGTGTTTTAAATATCAGCCCCCCAGGGCCCTCATAATCTTTCGAATACTGATGTACGCACAAGACGGAAAAACAAAAAATCGTGTATCCACAAGCACTCGAATAAATAAATAGAATTAAAACACCATTCATCCAATCGCAAGGAAACTTTGGGAAGTTGTTGAGTACACTCCCGCGAATGTTTCTGGCATACATTTTTTTTAAAGATTGGCCCCCCCGGGCTCTCATAATCTTTCGAATACTGATAAACGTTTACAGTTTCCGGTGCGACTCGCTTTTGCAATGACCATCAACAAAGCACAAGGACAATCGCTGCAAGTTTGTGGACTAGATTTGGAGAATCCGTGCTTCTCACATGGACAACTGTATGTGGCCAGCTCACGTGTCGGAAAACCTTCTGATTTATTCGTGTACGCACCAGACGGAAAAACAAAAAATATTGTGTATCCACAAGCACTCGAATAAATAAATAGAATGAAAACGACACTTTGAAATGTTTTCCATATTAAAATGAATATGTTTCAATAAAAATGACACAATGTAAATTGAACGTTATCATAACAAGTTTCCTTGAATTTCCTTTCTTCTGAGATCGCAGCAACGCGCGACAGGTAAGCTAGTTGGAAAATAAAAAGAACAAGTTGAGAGATATAATGGGTTTTTCAATTTGCACATCTACATGTGGGCTTAGTTTGGAATCTAACTAGAAATTCTGATAGAATGAAACAGAGTCTAGTCATTGTAAATTCTCAAAAGAAACTACAGAACTTTGAGCAAATGCAAACATGTTGCTACAATATTGCTGGAATTCACAACTCCAGCTATCAGTTTGGATGATCTGTTAGGTAAATTTCTGAGAGCCTCATATATGCATGCACACACATACATATGTATATAGTAATGGCCTTTCTCCCATATTCAACAGAGGTAATAAATTGCATTTTGGAACACTGCACTCTACAAATCTGTGTATATGTGTGTGTGTCTGTGTGTGTGTGTCTATTTCTATTGCATAGTTGTGAAAATAAATAGTTTAGAGAATAGTAAACCAGTAGTATATAAAGGTGTATGGCCACTCAGAGAGTCTTGGGAAACTTAAAGATTTTCATTATGCGATATTTTTATTGCCCGGATCCCAAAATGTTGAAGGAATTAGCACAGAATTCTGCTTCTTGTTTGAAAAGAATGTTCAAAATTTAAAGTATGCATTGAGTGTCCTTAAATAAGATTTTGAAAGAAATAAAAGGGATAATTGAACTGGCATTATAACAAGGGCAGGAAGAAATAGAAAAATGTAAACGTGAAATGGATTCGGGGTTAGATAAATTGGAAGAGGCGATAAAAGCCAAAAAAAAAGAGATTCTTGACATTCTATAGAATATTGAAAGGGCTGCCTAAACAGCAGAAGTTAGGCAGAAAGTAAAATACAAAAAGGTGGTACTGCATCAGATAGGGGATCGGACACCATTAGTGAAAGTGATATATCAAGATAGTTAACAGCAAAAGGGGTCATTTTAGACAGATTTTACCTCTTGAGAATGGGGCAAAATTCCATGCCAGCAATCAGGAAGAGACCAATCTCAAGGTGGAGCTAGACGCTACAGATGAAAAGAACAAACAGAGTTGGAAAAGCAGCACAAAGGTACAGGGAACATGGTATGATCTCTGTGGAAAAAGGACTGCAGGGTCATAAACCCAAAAAAGTACAATGAAGTGGGTAAACAGTGCAGTGATCAACTTGTCCAGCACTAAACTGATGAACAGAATGTTTTACAATACAGTTTGTCCTTTTGTCCAACTGCTAAATTTAAATTATACAGAAAGAGAGATTGACTTTTTCTTGTCAATAAGTAAATTCAAATTAATGAAATTTTTTATCGCTAAGAAAAAAGGTAACAAAACATTATGATAATTGTTGGGCAGACATGGATAGCTATTTACTGATAAATTATATTGACATGCTTGTTACAATTATTTAAATTGAACAGGATGCTAGTATGTTACATAAAATTATGGAGACTTTCTAAAAGACCAATAAGCAAAGAAAAAGATCCCCGTAGGGAGATTCACATACATTTCCAATCCTAGTTTCATACACTCAAATAGCTCTATGTTACCCCTATTTGCCAAAAACTGGCCAATACTACTCTTAAATGGTATAGGAATTAAACCCCAAACTGAAATGTAGTGCTTGCACAATTTTTATTTAAAAAAAACACCAAAAAACTGCCTCACATCATGTATCTGTTAAAAATCTCGAATATTCATTAAATATACACAAAACAATAAATACAAATTAAAAATCACAATTTATGCAGTACAGTTTCTTCAACAAACATATTAAAACACAAAAAGCAAAGACCCCAAAAAATACAGTTATTATAGTCTGTTAAAAATCCATATGATCCAAACACAAAACATTATAAGTGGGGAGCCTTTAGTAATAAGATGTTTTTCTTATCTAAATGTCCCTTGTTTTTTTGGATTCTTGGTAGGTGAATGCGTCAACGCGTTTTGGTTGTATGACTGCTTGTAAAGGAAACCACCTTCTTCAGGAAAAGAATTGTTAAAGGGTCACTTTTCTCCACATTATGAATATTATATCATAGTTAATGTAGGGTCATAATTCTTGATCAGATTGCTTGTTGTCCTATCCTAGATCCTTCCTGTCACCAGGTCACAGGATCTGTTGTTTGTAGCATAAGTCTTTCCTGTTTCTATTTCACCCGTGCTTTACCTCGTCTTTCATTTTCTTTCCCAAAGGCGCTCCAATGTTTGGTAAGTTGCACACTTTAAAAATGCTTATGGCGACATGATTACAAATTGCTTTTTTGTATAATTAAAAGCGATGTTGGAGTCTTATTCTGCCCGCAAAATGCCCATTGCCCCAGACACTTCTGATGTGTCTATCCGTGGATTTCAATCGTCACGCTATCTCAACATTACGGGGTCCTTCCCTCCCTTCCCAACGTTCTAAAAGAGTTAGGCATTTGCTATGAGAAAAGAGTCCCGAAAGGATTCAAATCTAGATTCAAATACATGTCTCTACTACCATGTAATCCAATACAACATTTCAGGGCACTTTTATTAGAGAACTTAAAAGCATGATCCGTAGCAAATACAAAGGCAGGTGTTAGGTGAAAGCTCTTACAGCCATATAGAAAGTGAGGAAGGGAATTCTGAAATCATCCGACAAGGGTGGCAATATTGTTATCATGCCTAGACAGATGTACTTGGAGGAAGCTGAGAGTTATTTGTCATATACATGGTGTTATTTTGAAATTGAATGGTAGGGATATATTGTCACATCAAGTTTTCAGGAGACTGTTAGAGGATTGGTGTGACGAAGGACAGTACTGAAATTAGATGAATTTAGATATCTAAAATGTGATAATCCCCAGCTACCAGTAGTGTATCTTTTTCCCAAGCTCCACAAAGATATCTAGAGACCACTAGCAGACCTTTTCTTCCTCTGGAGGTAGTCTACTGAAAAAAACTGATCTAAATATATTATAATTTCCTCAGACCTCTGGTGGTTATCTTACCATCGTTCACCATTGATATTGATATTATTTATTAAATGCGTGAATGCACAAAGGCATCTTCTCGAAGCTAACTTGTGATTAGTTGAACCATGGAAAATTTGTGGGAAAGTGGGGAAAGCCAAGATTTCAGTTGTTTCCTAAAACTGGTCAAATTCTGTTGAGTTTTTAGAGGTCCAGGAAATTAGCTCCAGAGATTGCAGGTGGACCTCCTCCGCCATGTCGAGAATCTTGGTGATGGGCCCCAGAGTATCCAAGAGCTTGGCTTGGCAAGCCCGCCAAGACCTGTCGATACCTTTTTTGGGATCTTTTACGAATTTCTGCAGAAACGTCACTATCCTTGGATCAATTTCGGGGGTTGCCGCCACCTTGTCCTCCGAAGAGGGAGGCGGGCAATCCGCCCGAAGGCAGTTACGCACCGAAGCCACTAGCGGCCTCCGGATGTGGCTGACGACACACTGGGCGACCTTGTCACAGGGTGCCCAGTCAGAAGATCTGGGATGTAAAATGTCAGCTGGATCCAGCATATCGGCGCAGAGGTCCTGCGCATCCGCGTCCTGGACAGGAGTAGCAGATGTTGGTTGAGCCGGCTTGCAGGCATGTGAAGGTCCCGCTCCATCATCAGGTACATAGACGACGTGCTGGTGGTTTGGCAGGGCTCTGCCGAGGAGATAAAGGCATTTCACACCTGGCTTAACCAACAAAATGCCTTCCTAAAGATCACCATTGAAGTCAGTCAAGAACGACTGTCCTTCCTCGACATCTCGATCTTCCCTTTTGACGAGAAGTTACAGTGTGAACTTTTTAAGAAACCAATGCCAAGAAACTCTCTGCTGTCTTTTGATAGTCACCATCCGAGAGCCCTCAAGGAGAATCTCCCAGTGGGCCAGTTCCTGCGTGTCCGTAGGAATTGCTCGACCAGAGACCTCTTTGACAAACATGCGAGTGAACTGGCCTCTCAACTCCAGGCACGTGCCTATCCCAAGCGGCTTGTATGTCAGGCATGGAAGAGGGCAGTGAATAATAATCGGGATGCGTTGCTCGAGGTTGATACTCCCAAACCTCCCAATGACAGGCTAACATTTGTGACAACTTTCTGCACATTATCAAACCAAGTACAGAAAACAGTGCGTAAGCATTGGCGTATCCTCAGCGCGGCTGCTGAAAGGATTCCGCCTCCTCTCTTTGCGTTCAAAAAGGGTCCCAGTGTGCGGGACAGCCTGGTCCATACACGCCCAGTGACACAGTCCATGAATGACACCAACACTCTATGGAGATTACCCCCTGTACGAGGCCACTATCCGTGCGGCTTGTGCAGTGTTTGCCCACAGACCACCAAAATGGTTTCGGTGGACATAGGCACTAACCGCCCCTGGATACTCCAGAACCATACCAATTGTAATTCGGACGGTGTAATATACATGATTACATGTCCATGCTCCCTTAAATACATTGGGCACACGACACGGAAGGTGAAGCTGCGCATTAGTGAGCACAAAAGCACCATACGTTGTAGAAAACAATCCACCTGCCTGACTGACCATTTTCTTCTCAAACAACACAAGGCCGACGATCTGAGATGGTGTGTATTGGAACGACCCTTTATCCCTCAACATATATCGGAGATTTCCCGCTTCTTGTTCATAAAGGAGCAGAGATGGATTTTCAGAATGAAAACGGATACTGAAGGCCTTAATGATCATATACCATGGGTGTCAATCTGAGGAACCATTGTACTTGCTAGAGCCACCACTCGAGACTCATGATCTCATGCTAATGAACAGGGGTATTGTGATTACTGTTTGCAGTCACCCTTGCTTTTTTGTCACTTTCTAATGAAGATGTAACCATTGCAGACTATATTTAGGATGAGTCAGGAGCAAATAGCAATCACTAGCTTAGATTCACACACCTCCTATCATGCCGTACCATCTGACATCTAATATTAGAGTGAGTCATATGGACCCTTAACAGCGCTTCAGGTCCGTTGCCCCTCTTGTCTGTATGGTAATGATGTTTTCAAATACGAGGTTTTCCCAATACTAGCTTTTTATGCAGATTCGATAGCGAGACACACACCACACAAACATATTGAGTTACGGTTTTAATTTCAAACCGCAACTTGTGCTGACTCTGCCTCTCGAATACAGGCGGATCCTTGCCTGATGTAGTATTCGGGCTTTGCTTGTGCGCGCTTTAATTAGTGACCTCCTGTGCCAGACAAAGTTTGGATCTTTAGTTTTGCGCAGGCACGCGGTATAGCAGTACACTTGGGACCATTTCGGCGCAGTATATGTGTAGGATCGAGTCTTCACTATGCGCATGCGCAGTGAATAGTGTCCCGTGAGTGAGCATGTTCAATGTGCTCACGAGTAGACCGGGATTTCACAAGTATCAGCTGTTAGGACTTAGCTGATTTACAAGCAATCAGGGTGAGTATTTAAGCAGCTTCCCCTTCCCCTGTCGTCACCTCCTAGACTGCTCGCAGTCTGGTTTGGAGCACCGACAGACAGGTAAGAAGGAGAGAGTCTCTCTGCTTGTATTTCTGTGCATCTTGTCAGTACTATTTTTCCCCCGTTTTCCCTTAGCTTTTATTGACCTTGCAGGGAAGGGAGGTTTCCTTGCACTTTGTTTTATTTTATACCCCTAGTGGTCTGCTGTCCCATAAACGCTTTATCTATTCTTTAAGTTTACATAATAATATACTTATAATGAGCGGATAGGCTGTACATAGACCAAGGCCCTCATTAAATATACACACCAGGATTGCACCATTATGGAGGTTCTGTTGTGAGACTGGGAGGACTAGCCTCCCTGCATTTTGATTCTATCAGGAGCTGAGTGTTTCTAGGTTGTTTGATTTAAGGTTTTTGAGAATGTTTAACGCTGATGTAAAGTTTTCAGACAGAGTGGTATCATTGAGCAACTTCTTTGTCTTACTTTACATGTAAACAGAGCGGGGCTTCCTTCTCTGAGCAGTCAGCCGGGTGAGGTGAGGCTTTCCTCCCACATAAAGCTGGGTAAGTGAAATGTAGTTTTTTGGAGAAAACGATACTTTCATTTGCATTAAACCACGATTTGGGTTTTTGTAATGAGTTGTGCATTAATTGCACAACGGAACGTTAATAGCTGATGTTGCAATATGTTAAATTACTTTTCAATAGTTTTGACCCATATATTTCTTCATTTATTTTTTAGGAAGGAAGAGGTAGCCATTGCCTGCAAGCACGTACATTGCGTGACTGGTAGGGTTGCGAGTGCCACAGATTTACCTTAATATTCTTATTCTTATTCTTCAACACAGTTTTTATGCACCTGCAGTAGCTTACATCACGTAGCATCTGGGTCCTGAAGAAAGCCGGGTCAGTTGACCATTACGGCTGAAACATGTCGACCGCATTAGCCATAGCCAGGAGATAGTTAATATTTTTCACACTAGCAGGTTATTTTAAGTATGGCACTTAGATAATCCCTAATAAACATATTTTTTGTCTAAGTAGTCATTTTTAAATCTTCACACACTTGAGCACTGCACTTCACTAGAGTACATATGGCTTGAACATCCACCTTGGCATGAGCCGTTTAGGAGCATGAGGTCAGGTACCCAGCGGGGCAAGGTGGCTCAGGGCTGTGGTCCTAGATCTAAATCTCCTTGAGCTCCAGATGACGAAGCTCCGTCAATAAGGGCGGGCTGATGGACTCTTGCCTCTAGCCAGGTGGTGGGCAAACTATTAGAATTGGGCTTCCACATTTTTGCAGCATTCAGCCGTTTCCAGTTCCTTCTAGATTTGACAGGGCATCTCTTTGTTAGTTGTGTAGACTGTGATTGGGGAGCAGAGGTGTTTCAGTCTTTAATTAATTCCCCTGAGACCCTTATTTACATTATATTTCCGCCCGCTCCATCATCGCCCCCCTGAGACGAAGAGTTAGGGGCGGCAGCAGCAGAAGAAGGCTTGCTGGCCAACAAAGCTCGCTTGAGGCGGGCGAAGGCGTCCGTATCCACCCCTGCATCCTTTGCTCGCTTTGCAGGAGGTGGCTGGGGGTCAGCGGCGGCACCACCAAGAGAAGCTGAAGCGGACTGAGCAGCCCTTGCCGGCTTGTCGCAAGCCAGTTCTATCTTCCTAGAGAGGCGCTCCTCCAATGGAGCCATGGCTTGCTCCACCGCCTTGTGAATGGAAGAGTCCACTGCATCGTAAAAGTCTTCATCCCACTGCAAAGCTGTGAGAGGATCTTCCTCCCACTGTTCATCCTGGTCATCCAGGTAAGTATTCTCATCAAAGGACTCCATAGTAGAGCAAAACGCCACGTAGATAGCGGGTAAGTAAAACCACTGACGTTGTTGGTGCTGTCAGGCAGAGGGGAACTCCGCAATATAGGAGGCTGGGGGTCAGCCCAATTAGGAGCAAGCTCAAGCTCGTGTTCGGGAACTAAGCCCTGGCCCAACAGCCCTGGTGCAACAACTCGATGGGCAGCCTGTCCGAAATTTTGGGCCCAATCAGGACACTGTCCACATACAGACTCACAGAGCGTATTAAGAAGGCCTAAATACAGACCCACGAGACTGGACGTAGAAAATCAAGCCGCAGTCTCCCATGCAAAAATACAGACCCAAGGAAAACTTCTGCTGCCCCACAATGTCTTGTTTCACTTGAGGACTATGACTGTTCTTGTGGCCACTGAGCGTAGAGATCTACTTGGTTTGTACCACTAATTAAATAGTCTGGTCCCAATCCATGAAGGGTGTAGCACACCAGACAGAGTGCTTTAAAGGCTACCAGTTTCTTCATAGGGAACCAATGAAGCTCCACTAGAGCTTGCGATACACACTGAAATTTAGGTATTTTCTTTAGAAGTGAGCAGCTGCATTCTGCAGTAACTGGAGTGTGTATAGAGATTGTTGGTGAATGCCCAGATATAGGACATTACAATAATTCAATCTCGATAGTATCATTGAAATGACAACTGATTTATGACGATTGAAGGGAATAAATGTAAGAATTTTCCTCAAGTCCTTGATAAGTAGAAACCAGAGGAGATGAGTTTATTAATTTGATCTCTAAAAGTTAGATTAGCAACAAAGATCATTACCAGGTTTCTGACTTTTTGTACTGGAATTGGCAGTGGCCCAAGGACTGGGGCAACCAAGATGAATTGCCAAAATATGTGTCCTTGCTAAAGAGAATTTCAGTCTTTTTAGAATTAAATTTGTGACTGTTTTGTGTCACCCAGCCGACGATTTTGCACATACAATTATTGAAACAAAAGGAGGTGTCCTCAATGTCACTAGGAAAGGGCACTATGATTTGAGTGGCGTAGGCTATAGAGGAAAACCCAAAAGTCAGAATCAATTTAGCCAGAGGGGCTATGTAATTGTTAAAAAGCTTGGGTCTCAAGGATGACCCATGAGGGACTCTGCATGGTAATGTAAACAATTAGATCTAAGGTTTCTGAGGGAAATCGACTGCTCTCTGTTTGCAAGGACTAGACGATCAATAAGAATAGAGTGGCTCACAGTTTCAAAGGCCACAGATCGGTCCCATAGGATCAAAGTGGCCTTCCCTCCCTTGTCTATGGTGGGTCTTATCTCCTCGATGGCCACTATCAGGGTTGATTCTGTACTGTGATTTTTCCTGAATCCGTGTTGAGCCTCATCAAGAATCTCATTCTCATTTCAATATATATTGATAGAGTGGTATTAAGATATTTTTCTATAATTTTGGCCACCATCGAGAGCAATGGGGCAGTAATTTTATTTCTTTATTGAGGTTGAGGGACAGATTAAATATAACAAAGACTTCTTAGCTATAATTGAATAGATTTCTTGGGAAGTTGACTTTTCAGTAATCACACTAGATGTCACCTAATTGTATGCAATATAAACCAGCCAGATTGGATTAAAGTCTGTAAGTTCTACATGAGACCTCTGCCTTTATGTTGTTTCTCTTGTACAAAATGGATCCCCTTCATAAAGGGGCAGACAGTCTTCTTTGGGCATCAGATCTAGGTTTGGCAGCCCAGTGGAGTGGGCAAAGCGAGCAGCTTGCGTCACAGGGCTGCAGGTCTTCTCATTGATGCTGCAGGTGGAGTGGCACCAGGGGCCAGTGATGTGATGGGCCAACCAATCCCCAATTGTGGTTGCTTGCCACCTTTTCTTCTTTGCATTAAGGCCCATTGCACCCTCGCTGTACTGGGGTTACTTTGGGCCTCGGAATAATGACACAAGTGAGGGGAAAACTGAAGCACAGAAGACACCTTTGCTTGGGCAGTGAATAGTTTGCAGGGATTGCAAATGTGATAAGATGGGTTTCTCAAGTTTTAACCATGGGCAGAGGAGATAGCCTGAATGCAATGCACAAGCAATCATTAGTGAAGCATGGGCAGTGGCACTGTGGCCTGGGATGCGAGGGGCAGTCTGCATCACAATTATGACTGTTCTACTTTACAAATCGGGTATGGGCACTCATTTTAATTGCAAGCGTTAGAGCTAAGGATACTCATGCTGCAAAGAGGAGGGCAACACTTTAGAGCTTTTGTGTCTGAAAGAGACAGAGAGACAGTTTCAAGACTGGCATGATGCCCTGGAATTGGCAGACAAGGAGTGAAACAGGAAAAGAAAACAGCCTTTTTCTGAAGGCCGCAGCTACCTTTAGGGGAGCAGGTGAATCGAATTGGGGCCCAGGAGTATGAGGGGCTCACAAGATCCCAATTATGGGGAGCAATATTTTTGTAAAGTTTCTGTTTTTGTTTGATGCATTTATAAATCTCACATTTATTGTGAATTGTGACCTGCAGAAAAATTAGACTCAAAATGATATCATAAGCCCCATGCTCCACACACAGCCCTGACTGTTGCCCTCAGTCAATCCTTGCCATTAAGTTTTGAAGAGGTGCCCCGCCTTCCAAACATTTTGCTTAGGTGGGGCTCAGAAGAAAAAAGTTTGAAGAGCTCTGCTACAAGCAATGTGTATTTACTAGAACTGGCACATCTATCATCAGAAATGCCTCTGTCGTTGCCTGACACTGAAGGCCTCTTTCTAAGCATTTAGTTTTTTTGTTGTGAATATTAGGTCACCGTGTAAATACGGATAGCCCCGATTTCCACATTTTGCCACCGTCTTTTGAATTTTTCCAATGCACATAAAGCGAGGTTTCCTGTAGAAATGTGAATGGTAGGAGTCGAAGGATGTGCCATTTGTTTTTTTGTACAACATAAAATCCAGTTTATACCCAAATAGATATTACAACTGAACTCTGAGGGTCATTTTTGTAATCGCACAGAGCCCAACGCCTGTTTTATAGGCACGAAGTGCATAAAGTGAAATAATGTAATCTAATATTTCTTTTGGTTAGTGCTTTGTTTTCAGATAGTGAGCAAGGCTTGCCTCTTTTTGTTTCTATGCTGTTCTGTCTGAAATTCACCTTAGCCATACAGGCCTATAAAACAGCCGCTCCCCCCACGCTGCGTCAGACCAGACCATCACGATAAGGCCTCAGGTTCGTTGGAGCTACAGTCAAAGGTGTAATTATCCCATGAACTCTCCGACTTTTCAGTTTTCTGTACCTTCTTATTTTCCAGATAGAGAAAACCAAGGATGGCTAATGGAGACGTCGATTACGTCCCTTCCTGAAAAAGTGAAAACATTTTGCCTTCGGTTTTCCCTGAAAAATTCTAGTCTGACAGGTCTGTGGAGTGAAGTCAGAAGAGCAGAATCACAAAGAAGCCACAATGGCACTCTGTGAAATTGTGCACGTCGCTGTCAGAAAATGTATCGGAATCTTCCCTGGAGTAAATGTATGCAGAGAAGCACTGCGCAGGCTGAGAAACGCATTAATCTGGCCGTGAAAGGGCCCGGGAAGCAGTTCTTTAGTACGTCTCCAGTGAACAGGAAGCCTCACTTTCTATGTGTTCATGGCAATCTACGCGATTTCTATGCAGAAAGCGCCAGCAGGGTCGAAATGTGTTGACGACGATTGTTTCCCTTGAAAAGGCTGGGTTTCTGCAAGAGCTAATTGAGAGGTGCACATTGGGCGATGCACTCTTACTGAATGGCCAAGCCCTGCTCCATAAGCTACTCTATCCTTTAGACAGACAATTGGATGTAGTGTCTCCAGACTTTGATTGGTATGGGATACTTGTTCAAAGTTATAGTGCCTTTAAAACTCGTGATATAGCGCATACTCACTGAGATTCACTCTCCAGCACCTTGGCGATTCCTCATTCAAACAGGCATTTTTCAGAAACAAAATTAGTTTGCAGCTTTTTCTCTTTTTGGCAAGACATGAATCGGGCAGATCTACCAGCCCACTGTGATACTCCATATATAAATTTTTAGTGATAAATAAGCTTTCTGTTCATGACTAATTTGTGCTTGAAATGGCTAATAATGCACACATTCTTAAAGCTGAGAGCCAGCATAAAATACATATTTCATTTAGAATTACATAGTAAGTCCACACATAGTTTTAACTATTGACTTTCAAATACAATTAATTTATTTAGCAGTTTTACATAGAGCGAACAAGACCCAGCGGTGCCAAAGGGCTTTACATCAAAACAATTTATGGATTCACAGAGGACATTGCAGGGTAAGGACCCTACAGTATTATTTTGTCAAGCGGACAGTAATAAGGTGATCATACATTAGAGAACAGACCATTAGGTACATATATATAATAAGCATAGGCAGAGGAAGGGGATTCAAGGATTAGTGAGTTGGTGCCAAAGGAGGCTATAAATATAATCCAGATTTCCAGATTGTAGGTACAATTTAAGTAGTGTCACTTGAGAATTTCGTTTTTTATTTCTAATGTTTTCAAGTAGGAGGACTCGAAAGAGGTTTAGAAATGTCTCTTGTAATCCTAGTTAGAAGTGTTGTCAGGTATTGGTGTTTTCAGTAACATTTGGAATAACTCGTATTATTGAATTACCTTGATATGCGGCCAGGTTGGGGTCGGTGGAAATTCATAACCTCGAGGCACTTCCAGACAAGAATTGCTGTAATAATGTGAAATATAGAGTAAGAGATTGTCTGTGCTTCTTAGCTAAAGTTGCCCACCCGAGATTCAAAGTATTCTAAAGCGATAGTTTGATGGGCCCTAGTAGACAGCCTTATGGGTATTGTTGGCTATTTGGAAAATATTCCTTATTTCCATATTGAGTCAGTTTAGTGAGGTAATAAAGTTTGATACATTTTGGCGATCTAAGCTGGTGTTGGGCACCTTTTGCAATATAGTTGATGTACAAATGGAGGTTCAGGTGTTTGTCAAGAATGAAACCTAATAATTTCAGAGTCAACATTGATCAAAGTTATTTTGAAGAGATTTGTTGAGCCATTTTTGGATATGGGTTTTAAAATTCTGAGCTGCGATGAACATAAATTCTTTTGCAGCAGGGCTTCAGTAGATGTGCTGAAATCTAAGCTTGTATCTCATTGAAGATTTTGGCCAGCACTCGATCAACAAAAGTGTTGCATGTAAATCCTATCTACCGGAGAGGCAAGATGGCGACAGCGTAGTGGTCGATTGCAGCATTAGCAGAGAGGACATGGACTCTAACTGAAACCCCGTGTGGTGTGGTGGGCAAACTTTAAACACTTTCTACGGGAGGCACAGTACAGATTTAATGCTGTTTCTGATTACCTGCCGGTTGTTCTGGGTGAGGACGCCGAGCGTTGCGAAGTCCGGGCTCGGGTGGAGACAAGTGGCCGGAAGTGTTCTGCCCATAGTGTCTCTCTTGCTCCGATGCAAGAGGCGTAGCGGTGGAGACAGGCGTAGCAGGTGGAGGGAGCGGAGTGAGATTGATATGGCACCGAAAGTGGTGACTGGGGCGAAAGCGGAAGCGGCAGCCCGGAAGAAAGCGGAGGTAGCGGAGGCGGAATCGGGCAAGGGGGAGACACCTCATAAGCCACGGACATTTCTGCCCAAGCCGGCAAGGCAAGGGAAACATACCGCAGTTAGGACCCGCCAGGCAACAGTGTCAATCGCGGAGCTGCTTTTACGGAGTGGTAAAGAGAAGGGCTCGACGGCTGGGATTGATACGGAGGGAGAGGCAGCCGATCCTGCGGCCGCGATGCGGGCACAGAGAGCAGAGATGGCATTGCAGGCTCTGGGGACAGGTCTAGATGCGACGCAAGCCCCTCTCCCAGAAGATGTAAATGGAATTAATCAAGAAGTGCCCCAAACTAAGGCAACTATTATCCCTACAATCCCCACAATGGCAGACTTAGAGCCACTTTTGGTTAGCTTAAAGGAACTTGGCAATGAGGCAAGAGTTGGCAGAGATGTGAGAATAGCTGAGGTGGGGATTTTTTAAAACAACGCCTCCATCTCTCAAGAGGAGAGTAATTCAGCTATGGCTGCTATGGCTGATCTGGAAGCTCTGGAAATAGCTCAAACAGATTATGGTGACACTCTGGGAGGAGGGGAGACCGGAATGCTTTGTCCTACTGCACCTTTGCTGACTGGAAAAGATAGGTCGGACTATGAAAAGGACTAAGATCCTAGGGAGTGTTTTTTCTCTGTTTTGGAAGGGGCCAAATGATCAGAAGATGAGGAACGGAGCTCATTCCTGGGGGACAGCAACTTTGAATCAGAGAGCGATCCTGAACAAGAAACTCCAGGGACAGCTATAAGACCCAACATCCAATTAAAAACACGTGAGCAACCTCTACGAGACTTAAGTTGGGATCATTCTTCGTCTATGCCACTTCAGGGTAGCCCCAATGCGGAAATTCCAACAACTCAGCCTTCGCTCCTTGAAGTGATTCATCAGGCAATCCTCGCTCACAGGGAGGAAACAAGCCAGGATAGCCACAAATCGCAAGCAGCAATGAGGAAGATGCACGGCGTAGTAAGGAAACTGTCTAAAACCTGCATCAATGTGGGAGACAGGGTCTCAAATCTCGAAGAGAGGATTGTCGCAACAGAATCAGAGGCGGCTGCAGCCACCATTAAAGTGGAGTCTCAAAGTGCCCAGGTCATTGACATCCAGTGGAAGCTGGAGGACATGGAAAACAGGCTCAGAAGAAATAATCTTAGGGTGCTGGGGCTACCAGAGGGAGTGGAGGGGGCAGACATCAGAGCCTATATGATAAAGTTATTTGAGTCTGCCTTCCCTGAGCTCTCGGACTGGAACTGGGCCGGAGAAATTCAGAGGGCACACCACACCCCCTTCAAAATACGTCGCAATGCAAGGGAAGGAGATACGCCAAGAGCAATCCTAATCTTTCTGGGGAACTTTATCCTACGGCAAGCTATAGCTGAAAAAGCAAGACCAGATGCAAGAAGGTCTAGTGGTGGAGTCACGTTTTTTGTCTGCCCGGACTATTGTCATACAACAGTCGAGAGGTGCTGGAGGCTGAGACAATTGATCAAACCCTTCCAGGACAAAAATATTCAAGTATACCTCATAAATCCGGCGCAACTCAAGATAATAAATGAAGGATGGACACAGTATTTTTCATCGGAAGTGAAGGGGCAAGAAGATTTAGATTCTATGGGTAGCTAGAGAGTCGCTCTTTTGGCTTGTGCAAGGGGGAGAAGTATGGTTTGTTTTTGGCCACTTATGTTTTTTTTTTCTGATTCTAGGGTGTGGAAAAAGGGGTATTGATATGTTAAAATGTAATTGGGTAAGAAGGTCCGCGCTGCTACTGCTGCATGCATCACATGCACAGACCAAGGTCTGAGCGCTTCACGAGGGAGGGAGCAGGGGTTGGGGAGGGGAGGAGGGCAGAGGGGCGGGGTGGTGGAATGGGGTTCAAGGGGGGGAAGTGTAGTGGGGGGTAAGGAGGGGGGAAAAGCATAAAAAAGAGAATTCTCGGTACAAATGCAGCCTTATTTTTGGATGTGAATTGTGTATTATGGGCTTTATATGGCTTCGTTACTCAGTTTCTGGTGCTAAAAAAGAAGGAAGATTGTAAACAAAATAATGACGAATCTTCGTATATGCTCTTTGAATATTGGGGGGCTAAATGACTGGAAAAAAAGGGGCAGATTGGCAGAATTTGTTAAATTAGAGCATATTGATGTCCTGTGTTTACAAGAAATGCATCTGCCCTGGGCAAAAAAATAGCTGTTACATTTAAGAGGTTATGAGATCTTGTCCTGCTCCTCTCAGACCTCTACAGTTAAGGGGGTAGCTATTCTAGGGAAGGTGGGACTCGGGGGCATAAAGCGTTCCAGGGCCGATACATTAGGAAGATGGGCGCTGGCTGAAATGAGTATTGGCATCACAATCTGTGGGATATATGGATCTAATCGGGACGACCTGGAGGTCTTCGAATTTTTAGAGAAGGAACTGATCGAATGGCCTACTCCTATTGTGGTATGCGGGGATTTAAATACATCAGCTGATCTTGTGAAGGAAACTGTGTACTTGGGCCGGAAGCCAAAGGTATTCCGGGCTCTCTTTTCCATGATGCAATCACACGGATTAATAGATGTGTGGGGGAATAAGGAGCCCGGCAATCCCGGGTTTACTTATTTCTCCTACCCATTTCAGAAGTACACGAAATTGGATTATTTTTTGACCTCGTCCACAGAACTTAGTAAGGTGAATATCCGGAAGTTACCAAAAATCTTATCAGATCATAGTTCGCTAATCTAGACCCATGACTATATAATGCTAGACAGAAAGCATAGGCCTTGGACTTTTGATAGGAAATTAATAGCGGACAGTACATATGTGGAGCATATGAAGAATTGGTCCCGGGGATTTTTTGATACAAATCGGTTCAGCACGCCCAGAAACAGTGTCTGGGAAGTGTTTAAGGCAGCGTTCAGGGGTGAGATCATCGGTTATGCTGCCCCGCTCAGGAAAAAGATTCTGGCAGAGAAGGAGTGGTTATTAGGTCAATTGATAGGGGCAGAAGAGCAACACGGCAAAGATATCCTGCAGGGAAAAGAAGGGAAAGAAAGTCAATTAAGAATTATCTCCATTAAAGCAGAAATACATAAAAAAAATGGCTAAAAAGGCTGCCTCCGAATATCAAGTTTACAGAGGCAGGATGTATGGGACAGGAGAGCAGGCTGGTAGGGCGCTCCCGATCCGGATCAGACAGGCTGCTACTAAAAATGTAATAACTAGTATCCATGAGCATGGTCAGGATTTTGTCGAATCTCAGGATACCTTGAATGTCTTTAAAAACTATTATCAAACCTTACATCAGGAAGAGTCAGCTGCAGAGATGCCACATTGGGAATATGGTGAGGAAGGTACTAAACTGGACCAGGGGGAAAAGGAAATTCTGGAAAAAGATATATCAATTAGTGACGTTTTGGAAGCACTACACAAGCTAGAACCTGGTAAAGCTGCAGGGTCTGACGGCATCCCTTTAGAAGTGTATAAGTGTGTTTCATGTGAGATAGCCCCAATGCTTTTTGACCGATTTAATGGGATAATGAATACGGGCAAAATACCCGAAACATGGAAGGATACAAATATAGTGGTATTCCACAAGAAAGGGAAGCCAAAAGAAAATCCCGGCTCCTACAGGCCTATTTCTCTTATAAATGCGGATAATAAAATCTACGCTAAAATCCTGGCAAACCAATTGGGGAGGATCATTGGGGGGCTGGTCTCCCCTTGGCAGCACAGTTTCATTCGAGGCTGGGGAACTACTGACCATATAAGATGCGTAATATCCCTATTTGACTTCCATACTGCCGGGGGGGGGGAGGGGGATGGCACCTAAAGCGTTTGATCGTGTTAGGTGGAAATACCTATGGGGGGTACTAGAGGGAAGGGGGTTTGGACCAAGAATTTAGACTGCTATTAAAGCCATGTACTCTGATCCAGCTGCTAAGGTCCAGCTGATGGGTGAAAGCTCGGATAAAATCCACATAACAAGGGGGACACGCAGGGATGTCCCTGCTCACTCATCCTGTTCGCGCTCTATATAGACCCACTAATAAAGCAAATACTTGTCAATGCAGAGATAAAACCTGTCATCACAAATGGATTTGTGACCAACATATTGGCATATGCCGATGACCTGGCAGTTATCTCTGTGGAACCACACTCAGCCTTACGAGCACTTGTCGAAATTACAAAGGTATTCGGCATGTATTCAAGATATCGGTTAAATGAGGGGAAAACCCAGGTGATCTGTACCCAGGATATTGTGAAATCAGACCCGAGATATGTAAACTCTGCAGTATACCTAGGAATAATGATTAATGCAGCACCTGAACTTATTATCAGGGATAATTTCACCCCAGTGTTAAAATCAATGGAGGTAGAACTCAAAAGAATAGACACACTACACCTGTCATTAATAGGGAGATCTAATGTCCTGAAAATGACAATGTTTCATAAAATCCTCTAAATGTTTCTGGCTATTCCATTTTTAATAGATGAAAAACGGATTAAATCAATAGAAGCCATATTTATGAATTTCGTATGGAAATATGGCAAGGTTAGACGATCGCTATAATTCATGTCCCTTCCGCAGGAAATGGGAGGTCTTGGAATGCCCAATGTAAGATATTATCACTGGGCTTGTCTGCTAACTCAAATGGCAATTTTATTTGACCCTTCTGCAAATGATTCATATGTTCCTTATAGAAATCAAAGTCCCCCCTCAATATATGAATTAATATTAGGGAAAAACAAACAAACAAAATAAAATTAAAAAGTATAAAAAGAAATTAAAAAAAAATATATATATATAAAAGAGAACATTTTGGCCACCACTCTATGTCTTCCAAGGAAGTGGTTTTCATGAAGAGTTATGGGCCATCCGCATAAAGCGGCTGTTGATGTGTGAGTATTTCAGTATGTTAGTGAGGGGGCTCCATATATATGCTGAAGTGTTGCTGAAGTGTTGGTGAATATATTGGTCCTTGAGGGACATTCTGATGAAGTATTGTTGACTGGAGTTGTATATTGGATCTCCAGTTGTGAAGTTACAAATGTTTAATGCCCAAAGTTTGCCGTGGTTAATCTATCCCCCTCAACAGTGAAATCTAGTGAAATCTAGTGAGAGATTGGTATAAATATAGACAGTCAGCGATGAAAAAGTAGAACAAAGCAGAAGACTCTATACATCACATGAAAATACATTTTTTAAATGGTACTTGATGGTTGTGAGTCTTTGTACATTTCCTTGAGTTTGAAAAAGGAGAACATTTACATGTTATGTAGATAGAGGACTGGGAATGGTTACATTTCTTGAAATCACGTGTCTTCCAACATCCTAAACTGGGCAGATCTCTGAGGGTTTAGAGCCCCGGACTTTTAAATGCCCTAAACCTAAAACCTAAACCTTCAGAGAGAGCCAAATAAACATTACTCTTGAAAATCGAGTTGTTCATGTGTGCCTTCAACTGAGATTGCTTTCAGTCAAAGGGAGCAACTTAGGAATGCTGTTGGGTGACCTTTTCCCCACACCCAAGTGGAATTTTACTTTCCACAAGAGTTTTTTTCTGTTCTGTAGTGCCTCTCTCTAGTATATATTTGCTCATGGTAGTTTTACTCAGTTTCCTGAAGGCAATAATGCTGCAAGCAACCCAGCATAAAATAACTACATCTTAAGTTAGTCTCAGGTAAACAGTCTCGTACAGAATTATTGATGTCACACAGTTGCCTTTCCTCCTTAAATACTCTATATGAAAAGACTCTTACCAAGAATTTCGAATACCATCCCCATTTTTCTGTATGATCCAATTAATCTCTATCCATTTCTATCCCTATATGTCTTCCTACTTCTTTGTATTTAAAGTTGCTCTATGCAAATTCCATACATATTGACATAAACACTGATTTTCAAGATAAATTACATAAATGATAAACAATGGAATTGTTACTAGGCACATATCACAGTGCAGGGATCTTATTTTAGACACAATGATAAACAATTTAGATAATATCCATTTTACTTAGAAATTACCTAGGCACTGAAGGGGAATCATTGTTATCCCTTAATATCCAATGTCGGTCCATGAGGGTTAGGTCCACATCTCATTTTTTGTAATTTACTATTTAAAACAATTGTTGTAGTATATTATGATAACTTGACTTTATAAAGCACCCATTCACCACATATTTATTTGGTGCTTAGAGATTCTCGCTGATTAGTTTCATATTGCGTAAACCTGCATGAAGAACCAAGTATTGAGATTTCACCTGAATCATTTGAAATCAGCTTCGAGGCACAGGTGAGCCAGAAGGCGTTCCATGTAGCAGGGCATTTTGGTGCAAAAAAGCTCTTTTTGACTTTGCACTCACTAAATGTGGCGTTGTCAAAAATGTAGCTGATGCAGACCTTAGGTTACATGCTGGGAAAGAGTTGTTTAATTTCCTAGCTAGAAAATGGGGAGACAATCCATTACATCTCTTGAATGTTAGGCAACATGTTTTAAATTGGATGTGCCGTTTTACTGGCAGCCAGTGGAATTGCTGTAGTAAAGAAGTCACATGAACCCATTGAGGGATTTGAAATATTTTCTGTGCCGCTTCATTTTAAACAATCTGGAATTCCCATAGCATGGCACCAGGCAGGCAAAGGTGTACTGACTTTGCAGATTCTAATTTAGATATTATGACTCCCATGACAATTGTTTTGCAGATGTCCAGCGGCAGAAGCAGCACCATTTTCTTCAGCATCTTAAGGGTGACTAAATATTTTGAAGTTTCTGGATATATTTGTGGTTTCCTCAATAGCTTGCTCTCAACAATCACTCCAAGGCTTTTTGCTGAAGTTTTTGACTGCAGAATGCTTCCCATTTCCGCAGTCCAGTAGAAGTGATGCCAAAGGTTAACCTGATTCTGTAAAATAACAATCTCTGTTTAATCAGAATCAAAGTTTTGGAAATTGACCTGCATGCAATTTCCAATGCAGCGTATGATATTTGAAATTCCAGCTGGGAAGCCAGCGTGCCATCTAGGTGCATCAGGAGTTGAGTGTCATTGGCATAGTTATAGAGTCTGACTCCCCTTGCTGCAAATTATTGTATCAGTGTTTTTATATCTAGGTTAAATAAGTCAAAGGACATCATTGGATGCCAGCTTCCGCCACACCATCCACCATGAATTTATGACCAACCATGTCGAATGCTGCACACTGGTCTAACAATACCAAGGAAGAGACCTGTCCCTGGTCATCTTCCCATGTGAGATCGTCAATTACACACAAGATGACTCTGTGCTTGGCATGTGAATACCTTTTAGCTTTATTGTACGTCCTGTAGATAACCTGGAAACATTATATGTATTTAGCCTTCGTGAAAAAATCACTGCATCATTGAAAATAGTTTTATCATGGCATTTAACATGCAATATCAGACTCTAAGGACTCGTAAATATTCATCGTGACATGTTTACAATGTGTTGTTTGAAGTTGGTAAGATGGCATTTTTTGCAAGAAAGGTAAATGCAAGGCAACTGTTAAGGTTGGAATGAATTACTGTTCCAATATTTGCATTGAAGGGTGTAAGTTAGAGAAGGTGCCATTAACAAACCATTAACAACCATTAACGTTAGTGACTCTGCAACAGGTTTCCTGTTCATCTAAGTAGCTGTGTGTGCTTGCGCGTATCTATGTCTCTGTATTTGTGTGTGCACCTTGTTGTTCTTCCCCAAGAAAGACAAAGTGGCTTAGAGTTGCAGCTTGTAGCTGTAACTGGTTCTCTCTAGCTCCAAAATAAAATAGGGGGTTGGACATTCAGCTCTTCTACATAGTGTGCACAACATTCACAGCATTGAATAAAGCCCACAAAGCACTTTAATTCTAAATATTAAATATACTGGATACTTACTATTATCAATATTGTTTTCAAGAGCATATAAGATTGATTCGAAGGGACATAATTATTTTCAACTAAGTTCGCATAATAACCTGCATTAATAAAAATCCCTATACATTGTCTAAAAATATATTCAATTGAAGGAATGCAAAGGTCACCACCTGCAAGCCAAAACGGAATAAAGCTTTCCATTTATGGCTATGTACAAAACCAATTATCTCACATATACTCCTCATGTTCTCACACTTGAGATTATAGAATAGATGACATCACTAATTACATCATTGGATACAACATTGAACCCATGCAGATATGAGCAGATTCATAAAACAGGCCAAGCTTTGGAAGAAATACACCATAAAACACTTGATTAGGTGCACTCTGGATCTACACTAGAATGGAATCCGAGTAGCTACCAGTGAGTGGTTATATCCCCAGAAGAAAATAGAGAGCACACAGTTACACTTGGCTAAGAACCTGTAGACCCCTGAAAGAAATTACACATTTTTATTGCTGCAGATACTCAGATCTTAAATAATTCAATATAAATTTGGGTCCGTTATAAATTGTGAATGAAATTGAACTTGGGAAATGATTATTTGATGAATTATCAAATAAAGTAATATTAATTCCGCCATACTCTACAATATTATCATGTATTTGTTTTGTTGCACAGACGCAGGGAAACATATCTGTATTCACTTTATAAAGTTTTTGACTTACGATTGAAGCTGTGCTTTTCTTTGATTTGAATGCTCTCAAAAGTTATCACATCAATGACACTTAAAATATGAATAATCTAGCATTGTTTGAACTATGTGTAAAGTTGCATATACTGATTGATTAATTGAGATCTGATCATTTTCCAACCTATTTAGGGGTTTATATGGGCTTCTGTTGGCCTAATACAAGGTTTCATGGGTTACTTCTCCAATCTTCCGTAGGAGGGGAACAGATTTTAAAAAATAGGATCTCATACACTTACTCTTCAGTTCACTCTTGGACCAGGGGAAGGACTCTCAAAGGATTGCCTGCTGCTGTTACCTGCTGTGCACTCTACAAGACTGCTTTGCTGTACCTGGAAGGATTGTTTTGCTGCGTGGAGCCTGCCTTGAAACTTCAGAGGCCAGCCAGAGTAACTCCAATGGCTAGTTTGCTGGCCTCTTGTTTAGAGCCTCAGGGACACAAAAGGCTTCCACCACCCCGAACCCACACCTGGACCCAGCCCGAGTGAGTACTGAACCCCCAAGTGGTGTACCAGCAGTCCTGGGCCATTGTTTGAGGTGCTAAAGGTGCCCAAATGGCTCAATCCCAAAATCTTTGACCAAAAAAAGGCCCTGGTGGTAAACTAAGCTCCGCTCGCAGGGTTTGCAGAGTTTTTCCCACTCCGCGTACACTGCAGTGTTCTAAAAAACTCTGCATAGTGGTGCAGAGTGAAGTTTTTCCTCTCTTGTGGCTCTCCAATGTTATGGTGGTGTGCACGTGTTAGGAATTCCAATGCTAGACCACCTCCTGGCAAGATTTCTTAATGTGGGCGGTCGCAGTAGGTCGCTTCCGCTCTTGTTGACACCTGCCGCTCACGTTGAGGAAGGTACTGCTCGAGTAGATGTTCTACTCAAGCGACAAAAAGAAGCAGCACCCCTTTGTACTATGCGTGGTTCTGTTTAGGCTAGGGTTACAGTGATGGGACAAACTCCTGGCAACTAAAAATCAGCACAAACCGCGCAACTTACCTCACTCCGAGAGCTTGGGAACAGCAGAGTTTTTTTGTCACTTTGCGGAGTTTGGCATAGCAGAACTCTGCGAACTCCACCTAGTCCTAGCCAAAAACTGCTCTGAGAACCAGGAGATTTATTTTCATCTTCCAAAAAAAAACCAATGTCTGAAAATAGAAATCTTCAATGCGATTTCAACCCAACACTCCCCAATGGCAACGCTTTCTCCTCAGACACCGCCTCCAGCTTGATCCGCTGAACTTTACCTTCTCTAGACATTTTTCAAAAAATGTCTTCTAAGTCGGAAAGTGTGTACTGACTGGGCGCAATCCCCTTCTTGAATCTGAACCGCGCTCCATCTTAGTTGGCCAAATTTTTAAACTTTGACCCAGTCTCGCGGACTAGATATCCGCGGTGGGCAGTTTGATCTTTTAGATGCTAGTCTTTACTAAAAGCGACTCAATGGATTTTTTAACTTTATTACAATTTTGTCTATTTTTCTTAATTGGTGTGGAATTTTTTCTTATCTTGTGTTCTCAGTTTATTACTGTCTGTGTGCTGCATAAAGGCGTTACATATTACCTGAAGATTAAGCATGATTGCTTTTTGCACCAAGCTACCCAGGGTCAATAGAGGTTGGTTTAGTGACTTTTTGCGGTTCAACCTGCAAGGGATTGTGGCTGTTGCTTGACCAGGGCTCTCAGTCCAGTCAATCAACAACCTAATTTCTCACAAAACCCTTACAGGGGTCTCTCCTCTTCAACACAGCACATACAAAATGGTGGTTGGCTCATTGCTCTGTGGATTCTTTGCATCCTCTTTCAAATAATGAGCATGATAAAAAAAGATTCTTGCCTGATGGGCACCCCCCCTCTTCCAGCACCTCATAGATAATTAAACATTTAAAAAGGCACAATGCCCTTTAGGGACCTGCACCTCTTTGTTGAACTTAATGCACTGATATATTGAGGAGCAATTCCAGAACCCTGGTAAGAGCTTCCATGGACTCATGGATATTCATATATTTCCTGAATTTTGATAATACATCACCCCATAACCATTTTCCAGTCACATCTCGGTCACATCTTGGTTAAGTTGTCCTAGACTCTTCATAACTTTCACCCATGATAAAATATTGTCAAAGATATTAGGTTCAACTCCATGAGCAAAGCTATGTTGACCAGCCTGTGATGCATTTTCAATATCTTTACTTGTATATAGTCCATCCACACCCAGTAGGAAAATTATTTTAAGTGCTCATGACACACGTGGTTCATGCATTTTTTTAAGCATGAGCGCACTTACTTTGGTGCTGATCGGGGCATGTTCAATTGGAGGTGAAGAAAAAAATGGGTCTAGACTCCTCTTAGTCAATAATTACCTGTAATCGCATTCCACCCTTTACTTAGTATTGCTATTTTATGCTGAAATGCCTGGCAATTATCCCTTTTGTCCTAATCTGAAAGATAATCAATTCATTAAAAAGAAGTTCCATTAGAGATATGCTTTCAAAGCGGACCATAAAGACTTGAAGAATGTATAACAATGATTGTGATCACATTCCAAATCACATCCCTTATTGCATATTTTGGGCGGGCTTTTAAATAATGTCTGGAATATGCTTTTATTGCAATTTTTGCAAATGAATATGTACAGCCTTATATATTCATGCCCCATAGCTATGGCAATAAATTATATATTGGAAAGAATATAAAAAGGGTATAAATTCAGAGACATGTTTCAGGTAAGAAATATAAATTGATGCATGATGTGAATATGTGCAGGTGTCTGTGAAACTGCATGAGTGGATGAGTTTTTAATGTTATTTTTATATTTATCATATCTCTGGTGAATGCTGTAAAACACATGGGAGTAGAGGCATTTTCTGATTAACCACATTAAAATATTATCCTACGGGGCTTCTCAAATATAGCCATCTTCAGTAGCAGAATATTGGGTCAAAAATGTCGTACATGATTCTTAGAATATCAGTTGATTAAACTATATTGCAATTGGATATGAGAGCATTGCAAATGTTATTAAGACATTTAAAAAACTTTTAATTATTAAAAAGATACATGTTTGAAATATATTTTTATACCAAAGGTATACATTTTAGGAAATTAAAAAGATTTGAATTGTTGAGTAAACAGTAAAATAAAACACATTTTCTCCTACTTTAAATATTTTCTCTGACATTTTACCTAATGTACCTAATAGCCACTCAAGTAAAGTAAAGGCACAACTTCCAACAACCATCTAATGAGATTGAGATGATTATGTGCAAAGGTGGTGCACTCTTTCTAGTTAAGTAAGGTGATCCACCTCTTCATAAACAGGATTTTGAGAAACTTCCCAGTAGATGGCCACTGTTGGGGAGGTTGATT
Source organism: Lissotriton helveticus (assembly GCF_964261635.1). Lineage (NCBI taxonomy): Eukaryota > Metazoa > Chordata > Amphibia > Caudata > Salamandridae > Lissotriton > Lissotriton helveticus. The sequence goes on from NC_136073.1 coordinate 407,241,591, forward strand.
TATATCTCTCCGTAGACAGGCTAGGGATCTATTTTCTTTATGCTTCATAGGTAAGCACGTTCAGATGTCACACCTTTTTGACTAATAAAATCAGACAGGCAAGTCATCGTGATTTGCTAAAGATATATTCTTGTGCTTCCCATGATACTGACTACTTTATCAGGATGCCTTTACAGGGGTAGGACTGATGCATACTTCCAGGTACATGCATACAGAATGATGTGTAAAAGTGTTTACTCATTGGCACTCACTCATGCCAGGTACTGTAAATGTGTGGTCACAAAGTCTTCACCATTTACTTCCAGAGCCACAGATGATGTTCTTGTTTCCATTTGCATACCTGTAATTTGTGTTCCTAAAGGCACTACTCCATTACAAATGGGACCCTGGCCATGCATTGTCCAACAGGAAGAGTGGATCCCCTGAACCTGAATCATACCATTTATTTATCTAATCACTACTTTGATCCGTTTCAGACCTGCAGACCAAAACAAGCAGAAAAAAACAACAGTTAAAGGAAAAAAAGGGGTTTTAAAATGTACATAACAGTTTGTTGGTACTAGAAATCTGACAGGAAAGCCACACTAGATACGTGATGTGGATGAGGAACAGTGTTGTAGGGATGTGCATGGTCTGAGTCTATGAGGGACATAAGGGAAGCAAATTTGTAAGGGGCATGGTCAATTGCTTGTGTGCATGTGTCTATGAGGAGTAGGACAATGGGACGCCCTCTTCCTCCTCCCCTTGGCAGGTACTCGCTGAAAGGGCCCCAAATGTTTCTGGTTGTGGTCTGGGGTTTGCAACTCCGCATATGTTTCTGCTGCTCCATTAGAGAACACCATGTCCCGTTGCCAGCCCCTGACCTCAGGCACAGGGTCCTGAAGCAGGGCCCTTGTGATGCATCACTGAGTTACAACCAGCAGTAGTGAAACAAGCTATCACAGACTCCTGGGGAAGTCCACTATTATTCTGAGCAATACAGGAAAGGGCGCACATTGCAAGAACGTACCGGCTAAGTAATTGATTATGAGACCAAATTGAACCAAAAGTTCTGTATGGATGGAAAGTACCAAATCAGGTGTATAAAGTCTGCCGGATGCGTGGTGCAGTGAGAACAGCCTGAGGGTCAAGTGCTATCTATCAGCTGGAGCGCCTTGGGTCTACAAAATGCCCTGGTGAGAAATGTATAACGAATGAGCCTATATCTTTGATTAAGTGAGACTAAGCCACTTTGCTCACAGCAATATCACCTTGCTTTGGTGGGTATGGACTGGCCCATATCTCCCCTCTAGTGAAGCCATTGCCTAATTCATCAGGTGTTATAGTCATGCCACCCACTCTCTTGTGTCAGTGGACGAGTACATCTTTGTCACTGGTGGATTCCTTCAGGCTCCCGTGGGAAATCCAACCAGTGCATCGAGAAGGCGTGGCACTGTCTGTAATAGGTGAACAAGGCAAGGGCGTTGATGTCCCATAGCAGGTGAAATTTTTCCATGGAGATAAATATGCCTGTGTCAAGTAGTTGTCCAACCTTAGTGAGCTCTAACTTCCACAGTGTCAGTTGTATCAATTCATTCATGATAAGCACCAGTGTTGGGTTGTTCAGTAGTGCATTTCAGGGGAATTTAAATTGGTGAAGCCAGCAAGTTTCACCAGTGTTGTGGAAACCCAGTGTGCACAGCATACAGTCTCGCTGAATCATACCATATAATGTTATAATGCGTTTCTCTTACTACTAAAAAAAGACAATGACTTTGAGCTAGTAATGTAAAAACGGAATATCAAATTGGGAACGTCTAGAGACTCTAGAGACCTGTCGCTCTGTAGAATTGGTAAATTAGTAAAACCCCATTTTAGTTGTTCCTTTCAAAGTCTTTCTTTGCAGATGAATAAGTAATTGGTCAATTAATAAATCCCCATTTTAGTTGTTCCTTTGCAAAGTCTTTCTTTGCAGATGAATAAGTGAAATTGATTGAAGCACATTATCTATTTTTTATATTCTTCAGAGAAACATCCACCCTGTCCATAAAGAAAACAAATATATCAGTGCTATTAGGTGACTCACACAGAGGTGAAAGAGTCACACTGCAAAATGTAAATATCACTCAATTATTCCAAGTCTCAAATGATATTCTTTATTTCATCTCTCAATTTTCTTTGCATATTTGGACAGCATTTGATATCAATGGCCGTATGTGAAACAATTTCTTAAACACACTTTGAGACTTGGTAAAATTGAGTAATAACTACATTTTATCGTGCGCCTCTCTAACCTCCTGGATAATTGTCTCATATATTATGGGTTTTAGAATGGTTAACACAGGGAATTGGGCACCCCTAACCGGGAATTACTTTGAGTGCGGCAATACATGTCACAACAGGACAGCGTGAGGTTTTTTGTCAGGCTAATATGTTACCACCACATTACTTTATTGATAGACACAACTACTGGAAGAAGTGAGTGCTGATCATTCACAGAAGTTAATTTGCCATTGTTATAGCTCAGCAACACCTTCAGATGAAATAGGGATAGTTTCAAGTGCTCTCTTACATGCTTCTGAAAAACATTTTGCAAAAGATATAACTGACAATATTTAAGATTGGGCGAAAGTGAGAGGGTGAATTTAATTGAATTGGCCAGACAGTTTAGCTCTAGCGGTACCACAGTGGATAGTAACTTAGCTTTGAAGTTAATAATGGACCAAAATATAAGATGCAGACAACCAGCATATGCAGCTTTCCATGATCTTTAGAAAGAGCTAATTGTGCTAATTTATGGGCAAGTATGGCAGCTTGAGTTAATCCATATGCTTTGTTGATTCTACAGATTCAGGTCTGCACTGACATTTGGGTCAGAGTCCTGTTAAGTGGAACACACTATCTACGGATAATTTAGTAATAAATAATGGCCTTAAAAGAAGATGTGTTTCAGCACTCATCCTGTTTTCACTTTATGCAGTGGATTATCCAGAATCGCTGGGGGAGATTCTGTGTTTTCCTTCAGCACTTGGTTGTCACTCGAATCATTTCCTTTTACATTCGAACAACACTCAACTTTTGAGTATTATTGAGGCAGCATTAGCTCAAAACAATTTATTGCTTAATGAAACTACACTAACTAGGAATTAATTTGAAAAAGACAAAGAAAACTATCTTTAGTAAAGGAAGGATTAAAAGTTCCAAGACAGGGTTCTCCTGAGTTCGTCCTGGAGGGCCAGGTCCATGCCAGATTTTTAACAAAACTACATTTATCTAAATGTAGATATGCTAAAAATGTGGAATGGATCTGGCCCTCCAGGACCGACTTTGGAAAACACTGGTCTAAGAGATGAATATTTGTGCACCTGTAGATGATGGTACTAAAACAGTACATTTATCTTAGCATTTTATTTAAAAGCTGCTGACTTTTTCGTGCCTTATTAGGAACCAGATGGCAAAGTCATATTCTGCTGGGAGGGGTCTGCTATGCTTATTTTATAGAAAATGATAGAAGAAACTAGACTGCCTTTATCAGGTTCTATATGGCTAATATACCTGCCATCTTTTTATAGGGTCTAGAATAAACCTCTATAAAACAATTAGAATTTTCAGAAAAATTAGGAGGTCGATGAAGGAGAGCATTGTTGTTCTTAAATTTATCTATGGAGCCAATCAGACTAGAATTTGGGATAGCTGGGTCATGCTTACTAACTGAATTCTGGATTTGAGGTTACCTGAGCCACTGCTGCTGTAAATATTATACAGAACCTTACTTTTGTACCACAGCAGATAGGAGGAAAAAGATTAATCAACAATATTTTTGTCATGAAGTAACTTTGATTTTTTTTTCAGTAAATCTGAGCGGCTACATTTGGCACCTGTTAAATTTTCCTCACTTTTAGCAAACAAGTTTCAATAAAAGGCTATATATAACATCCCACATTGAGCAAATGTATCAAAATATCCTTCCATTGTGGAAAAAACAGACATCTTGCCTCTTTTTTGGAAAGCCTGATTCATGTTGTCTACTTTTTTCTTCAATTTACATCTATAAAATCAAAGAAAGCTGAGGCAGATTTAACTGTTATTTCATTATGGACTCACCAGAGTGACAACACCCAAAATTCCAATGAGATCAACACGCAAATTACCACTGTTAATAAAGGCAATGAGCAAGTTGTTAAATTTAACCCCATGTAATGCCAGCATGTTTTCCTTCACAGAGCCTATGATGTGGCATGGTTCTATAGCTAAATTCTTCTCAATGGACCGCCTGACCCCAACGTGTCTAAAATTCAGATGCATCTGTGTGTTATATATGTACAGTCAGTACAAATCGCACACAGATTGATGAAGTGCATGGGGTCTTTTAGCCACTGGCCTACAACAGATGTTACAAATGAGAGACAGGCCCATGCAAGACCTCACATCTCTCAACTAGAAAAGTAGACTGAAGGTATATCTGGTTAATTAAATTGCAGGGATAGTATTTAAAATACCCCCTGTAATACAATGTAAGGTATTCGCCTTTTATTGCTTTAGAGTACTTCATGTTATCAAATTCTTCACTGAAGTTCAAAGTAATGAGATCAGGGAATTGGGTGTTTCCTAGTGAATAATAACCTGATTTCTATAATCTATTAAGGTCATCGCCATACCAGGCACAGATTGGGAGGAACACCCGTCTCTATGACATTGAGTAGTCCATGTTTCTCCAGACAAGGCTGCAGATACATAGCTACCTGTCTACCAATGTATTTTGCTAAGTATATAACTAAGAAAGAGGCCAGTCTTGTGCCACTTACAGCACATTACTCTTTTTGAAGATATATAATATGACCTAATTTACCACAAAAGTGCTTAAGAGATGCACGTTAGATGGTGCCAGGTCATTGAGAATTTTCTCTCAAAAAATGAACGTAGGCTTTCCCAAAAAGTTGAACGGGATGGAGTTCCTTAAACTGTACCTGATAAGCCAAAAACTCTTCATCATTGTAGTTTGCCACATCAATTGCCCCTGCAATAAGAATGTTATTGCTAATTTATTTACCATTAAGTGGGTATGATGTATTCATTTGTCATGGGCACCTGTTTTTTATAGAATGCCTATTAGGGGCAAAGGAGTAACTTTTCTCTACAAGAGGTAGATCTTTGCTAAATCAGCCATTAGCCTGATGTTTGGCTTGACATAATTTTAACCTTTTCTGAGGAACATTTATGCATATTTGTGTTTGTATAGCTTATCTAAAAACAATGAACGAATGTGCTTGGGTATCCTATCTAAAAATAATCAGCACAACTTACAAGTACTGAAATATTTTTTTTTTTAAATCCATACATTCCCTACACATATCATTTCATTTTCGCTGAATGCTTAGGAATAATGGCAATTTGTAAATGCTCTTTATAAAAATGTAATTTTTCATTCAAGTTTAATATCACTTTCCACATTTGTAAAAACGTATCACAGTAATAGAATGCACTCACAAATATTTGCAGTAGATCAATCAATCATATCATTATAAAGCGCACTACTCACCCGTGAGGGTCTCAAGGTGCTGGGGTGGGGAATGCTGCTACTGCTCGAAAAGCCAGGTCTTGAGGAGTTTTCTGAAGGTCAGCAGGTCTTGGGTCTGCCGTAGGTGGATGGGGAGGGTATTCCAGGTCTTGGCGGCGAGGTGGGAGAACGATCTGCCACCTGAGGTCGCTCTTCGGAAGTGGGGGACTGTAGCGAGGGCAAGGTCGGTTGAGCGGAGCTGGCGGTGGAAGTGTAGAATCTGAGTCGTCTGTTGAGGTACGTTGGTCTGGTGTTGTGGAGTGCCTTGTGTGCGTGGGTGAGGAGCTTGAAGGTTATCCTCTTGTTGACCGGGAGCCAGTGCAGGTCTCTCAGGTGAGGTGTGATGTGGCTGTGGCGAGGGATGTCGAGGATCAGGCGTGCAGAGGCGTTCTGGATGCGTTGGAGCCATCTCAGGAGTTTGGCCGAGGCTCCTGCATAGAGGGCGTTTCCATAGTCCAGCCTGCTTCTGACAAGGGCCTGGGTGACTGTTCTTCTCGTTTCAGTGGGGATCCACTTGTACATCCTACGGAGCATGCGGAGGGTGTTGAAGCAGGAGGAGGAGACGGCATTGACCTGTTTAGTCATGGAGAGGGTGGAGTCAAGGATGACCCCTAGGTTGCGTGCATGGTTGGTGGGTGTTGGAGCGGTTCCCAGTGTGGTCGGCCACCAGGAGTCGTCCCAGGCCGAAGGGTTGGATCCAAGGATGAGGACCTCCGTCTTGTCTGAGTTTATCTTCAGTCGGCTGTTCCTCATCCATTCAGCAACAGCCTTTATTCATTCATGAAGGTTGGTTTTGGCGGTTTGGGGGTCCTTGGTGAGAGAGAGTATTGGCTGGGTGTCATCGGCATAGGAGAGGATGTTGAGGTCGTGCCGACGGGTGATGTGGGCGAGCGGTGCCATGTAGATGTTAAACAGGGATGGGCTGAGGGATGAGCCCTGGGGTACGCCGCAGATGATCTCGGTGGCTTCGGAGCAGAAGGGGGGAAGGCGGACGCTCTGTGTTCTGCCAGAGAGGAAGGAGGTGATCCAGTCCAGGGCCTTCTCTTGGATCCCAGCGTTGTGGAGGCGTGTTCGTAGTGTGTGGTGTCGAAGGCTGCTGACAGGTCCAGGAGGATGAGAGCCGCCGTTTCTCCATTGTCCAGCAGGGACTTGATGTCATCGGTGGCAGCGATGAGGGCAGTCTCGGTGGTGTGGTTGCTGTGGAACCCGGACTGGGAAGGGTCCAGGATGTTGTTCTCCTCGAGGGAGTGGGTCAGTTGTTCTTTGACTGTCTTCTCGATGACCTTTGCCAGGAACGGGAGCAGAGAGATGGGCCGGAAGTTCTTGAGGTCCTTGGGGTCCGCCTTGGGTTTCTTGAGTAAGGCGTAGATCTTGGCGTGCTTCCAGTTCTCCCGGAAGGTTGCTGTCTCGAAGGAGGTGTTGATTACTTTCCGGAGATGGGGTGCGATGGATGTGCTGGCTTTGTTGAAGATGTGGTGTGGGCGTCGATCTGATGGAGATCCGGAGTGGATGGTGTTCATGATCTTGATGGTGTCATCGTCGTTGATGTTGGTCCAGTAGAGCAGGCGGTTGGTGCGGATGGTGGTTGTGGGGGCGGAGGTCTCAGTGGTTGTCAGGGCGGTCGTGGCGTTGAAACTGTTGTGGATGTCTGTGATCTTGCGGTGGAAGAAGGTGGCCAGCGAGTTGAACATGTCTTGCTAGGGTGGGACGTCGTTGGTGTTAGAGCTGGGGTTGGAAAGTTCCTTCACAATGTTGAAGAGCTCTTTGCTGTTGTGCGCGTTGTTGTCTAGGCGGTCTTTGAAGGAGGCCCTTTTGGCGGATCTGATGAGGTGATCGTGTCTGCGGGTGGCATTCTTGTGGGCGGCATGGCTGTCCGGTGTTCGTTCACGGAACCAGATCTTCTCCAGCTTTCGGCAGGTTTGCTTGGAGGCCCGGAGGTCTTCAGTGAACCAGCTGGCTTTCTTGTTGGTATGATTGTTGGAGGGTTTCTTAATCGGGGCGAGGGTGTTGGCACAGTCGTTGATCCATTGTCTGAGGTTGCGGGCGACGGTGTCGGGGTCGGTATGGTCGGCGGGTGGGCTCTGGGCGAGGGTGGTGGTTAGCTGGTCTTTGGTGACTTTGCTCCAGCAGCGGTGGGGCATCTGTTGGGTGCGGTGGTGCGTGGTGGGTTTCTTGAAGGTGAAGTGGATGCAGCGGTGGTTGGTCCAGTGGAGTTCGGTGGTATGGTTAAAGGAGACGTGGAGCTTGCGGAGAAGATGGGGTCAAGCATGTGACCGGCGGAGTGGGTGGGTGTTGTGACGAGTTGTCTGAGTCTGAGGTTGGCTAGGTTGTCGATCAGGGTGGTGGAGTTGGTGTTGTCATTGTTCTCGAGGTGGAAGTTCAGGTCCCCGAGGAGGATGTAGTCCATGGAGGCGAGGGCGTGTGTGCTGACAAAGACGGCGATGGAGTCGCTGAACTGTGGTCGGGGTCCGGGTGGTCTGTAGATGAGGGTTCCTCTAAGGGTGGTGTTGGGGTCAGTGTGGATCTGGAAGTGCAGGTGTTTGGCGGTGCTGAGGGTGTCGTCGGTGTTGGTCGAGACTCTGAGAGTGTTCCTGTGGACGATGGCAAGTCCTCCTCCCGCTATGTTGGTGCGGTCCTTGCGGGTGATCTTGTAGCCTTCCGGGATGGCTATGGCTATGTCAGGTGCCGAGGCGGGGTTCAGCAAGGTCTCCCGTCAGGAAGGCGACGTCGGGGGAGGTTGAGTCGAGTAGGTTCCAGAGTTCAACGGCATGTTTTCGGGCGGAGTAGGTGTTGAGAAGGATGCATCTGAGGTGGTTGGGTTCTTTCCTGGTCGGCAGCATGGTGGGGCGGATGCTTGTGAAGCTGCAGTTCCGGCAGGTGAAAGCTCCGTGGGTGCGCTTCGGGGCGGCCAGGAAGCAGGTGTGTGATCGTCCGTTGTTGAGTGCGTGGAGGGTACTGGCATCGTAGCGGTGTCGGGCATCGTGGCATTCTTGGTGTCCAGGGGTCCTGGCGCTGGGCACGGTCCAGGCACGGATGGGCACAGACGGGCTTGCCTTAGGTGCGCCAGCGGCACGCCAGCGGCGCGCCCCAGAGCGCGGCCGCTGCACGGCTTCCATATGAGGGGATGTGGGAGGGAGGAGCAGCTGGGAGGCGGGAGCGGAGCGGCGAATGGGATTGCAGGTGGGTGGGGCCGCAGGGACGCAGCGGCGGGAAAAACTGGCGGGGGGTGCGGGAGAACTGGGCACAGGAAGAAAAACAAGTTTAGGCAAGAAAACAAGTACAGGCACAGAGGAATAAAATCAAGTCTGGGCAAAGAAGCAAATTAGGCACAGGGGAATAAAAACAAGTCTGGGCAAGAAAGCAAGTACAGGCACAGGGGAAAAAAACAAGTCTGGGCAAGAAAGCAAGTACGGGCACAGGGGAATAAAAACAAGTCTGGGCAAGAAAGCAAGTACAGGCACAGGGGAACAAAAACAAGTCTGGGCAAGAAAGCAAGTAAAACTACATTCGAAGTGAGGCAAACACTCATTGAGAATGCTCTTAAAGGCCTATCCACACATGAACTAATATGTCTGTCACAACATTTATTGAATAAAAAATACACAGCTTGGAGTAAATATAGTACATAATAATTCATATTAGCAAAAGAAGTGCATGTTCTGTTGGTAACTTTAAACTGTTTTAAAACAATTAGAGTTGTAAGATACAAGCACAATAAAGCAGTTTCAAGCAATGTTGAATAACAATACTACTACTATGTGACTGTAACATAAGTAGTCATAAGACATCACAGACATTGCTTAATGTGTTGCAGGTGGGCCTACTGGCACTCATTTGTGGTCACCAGCATTATGTGTCCTCAATAGAGATTGATCCAGAGCAGGACAGAGAGAAACACAAAAGGGGAAAGACGAAGGAAGAGAAAGATGGGAAAACAGTAACAAAGAAAGAAAACAGTGATGAAAAAGAAACTGCAAGAGTGAGATACATGGGCAGGGATTGTCTGATGGTGGATTAAAGAAGCATGAGAGTATCAAGTCTACTCAGCCTTGGTATTCTGCACCCTGACCGCAACTCTTTGGGCACTAGTACTTATTCTTTTACAAATTAAGCACTGGTGTCAGAGCTACCTTTACTGAATGAGCATGGAATGATTTAAATGGAAGGCTGTGGCATTTTATCTTTGGGCATTTATGTAAAGTGGTCAGAAGAATCAGCAAGCATTGGCAAAGCCACTAAGTCTCACCTTTGAGAGGCTTTAACCAACCTACGCCAATCTTGTTGTCCATGCCGGTCAGCATTTGGAAAAAGGTACAAAGTTATATTTCTTGCTAATACTGAACAGCATTGACAAAAATCCATTGAATAAGCGAATGAGATTGACAAAAAGTCAAACTATGATAAGTAATGGGCTGCCCCAAAACTCACTCTAAGTTGTATTGTACCCAATATGCCTTTCAAAAACAGACAGCTATTGTAGTCTGTAAGCAAGACATAAAAAGCATGTATGCTCTCCTCATCAGAATCACAGCAGACACTAGATCAAGAGGATCATTTTCCAAACCTCTGGGCCCAAACCTCTGAGCCCAGTTTTATCAAGTGCTTGCATTGCCCTTGCATCAGGCAACTTGATGCAAGGTAATGCAAGCCCTTAAGTCAGACTTAGTAAGCTACACAGATCCATCCTGTGTGGCTCTGAGTTGCTTAATAAATCTGGAGCATCGCAAGGTAGTGCAAGTCACTGCCTCGTGTTAATCTGTGTTGGGAAGGCATTCCAAGGATGTAACGTGGGTGTTCGCACACATCCACCCATAGTTTTTGGTGCATTCTCAGGTGTATGAAGACTAGAAAACCTGGAAATGCATCAACATAGTACGCCTTCCCAACAGAGGCATAACAGGGAGAAACATGTTCATTTCTCCTCTTTATTTCCTCTTTCTGCATGTGCTGCATTCTGCAGCACGCATAACAAGAGGGGAATGACTCTGAGGATTGTTTTGTACAGGAAGGCAGCTCTCCCTGCACAAAAACAAACCTGTCTGCAACACCAACACCCTTGAACCATGGCACAAGGGTACCTGCATTGGCACAAGGCGGCACATAGTGTGGCAATGCAAAGAAAGAACAGGACTGTGTCACATCTTTGTAGATATGGCTCATTTCTGCTCTCTCCCTGTCACACAGTTCAGCAAGCTGTCTTGCTGTGTTATTTTGCATGACGTTTTAGTTAATCTAGGACCATGTTTTATAATCATGGGTCAGGGGTAAATTTCATAGTCTAAATTTGTCATATAAAGATTCTTACAGAGCAAGATATATGAAGAATCGATTCAATTCTCTTCCTACCATGTGCTTATGCTTCAAGCCTATCTGGTGTATAGGGCTCCTACAAGCATAGTCAATACGACAAATATCATGACATGGATATGTGTTTTGTTTGTCCTGGAGCTGATGGCATTTACTCAAGTCTTTTGTCAGACAAGAAGCACACATAGTGCTTATGTAGTTAACCTTTGTAGAAGGGAATATTCTTGTAACAGATCCTAAGGATGATGGAATGAAATTCCATAGTAATATTTTCCACAATGTGGATGCGACCTTCACTGGTATCAGTTAAGACAATCATTTGGAATATTTTGTTCATCTAGAGCTAGACCACATTACCTTTGAAGTTTTCATCCAAAGACATACATATCACAAGTATCCTCAACAACCTTTGAACCTTTCAATTTTCTGGTTTCCCACATCTTTTTTCAACATGCCATAAACAAAGCTCAGAATCAGGTCTGAATCCCATCCCAGACCTCTGTTGTGAGCTTGTTACTGAGGTAGAAGACTTTTGAGGGTCTATATTTTCGTGCATCATTAACAATATGTATTATGCATTTTCACACAAGATTTTACATATCTCGATTGAATTATCATAATTGAATTTGAAAGAAACTTCCTATGATATATAGAAGTGTATTTATCAATGTGTTTTAGTTAGACAACATTTCTGGCTTAATTGCCATCTTGAACAAGATGAAAGCCATCTCTGTCACTCACTCATGCTTCACCCCTGCACGCATCCTCTTCCCACAGGTTCCACAGCATACAGTCACGCTGAAGTCATAATGGTTTATTTCCATTGATGTTAATATTCCACTCACTGAGAATCTTCCATGGTGCGGATGTAATATTGTTACATGTAACTATGGGTCGGATTATGATGATGGTGGGACCGCCACCAACAGCCAGTCGGTGGTCCTACCGCCATCTGAACCAGAATCTCCACCCGCCATATTACAATGGCGGGTGAATGGTTGGCGATCGGAAAGACCGGCGCCATGCATCCGACCGGCTCCTTGAGCCCACCGGTGCGGTGGAGGGGGTTGTATTCGCTACAATGGTGGTGCTGCCTGCTAGGCACCGCTGTAGGGATTACAATGTCCCTTTCCACCCGACTTTTCATGGCGGTTAACCCGTCATGAAAATGCAGGCGGAAAGGGACTTTGGGGGCCCGTAGCGAGCTGTCCTTCCTCCCTTGCCCCAAGCTGTGGGTTTTGGGGGGAACCTATGGTGCCCCATACATATTCCTGCACCATGTGGCAAGCACCGCATGGTGCCTGCCATGTAGTGCAGGGATATAACTTGTATCCCATTTTTGCATTGCTGTGTGTGCTGCGGCCAACAGCATCCGCCGCAATGCAAAATACAGGCATTGCGACTGCCGTAGTGGTGGTCACATCATAAAGCCTCTATCGGGACTTCTGACAGCCTGTAGGGCGGTCCCTTTTCCGATAGGGTGTCCGCCCGCCATCCTAATCAGCCCCTTTGTTTTCCATTTATTTACTGGACCTATTAATTTGAAGAAAGTCGTATTGTTAAATGTTTCATATTTGCTCGAACATATTTGGATAACATTAGCATAGAGGGTGTTTAATAATTTATTATTCAAGAAAATGGGGTCGCCTATTTGTTAAGGTAATGGCATTTAATGACGTTTACTTTTCTTGCATTCTGATTTGCTGAAGAAATTATAAATGTATTCACACCATAATGAATGTGCAGCAATTCTGATTTTCTATGCAAGAATTGTGTACAAATGTCCCTTGATTTGGGGGGTGAGCCAGACAGCATCAAGGAGAATTCCTGATGCTGCTGGGGATGTTGTCCATTTTTTATTTGTTGTTCATTTGAACTTAGAATAATTTCATATTTTTGCATACTATGGATAACTCTTTATCTAAAAGCCTTCATGGCATTTACTCTGAATCACTCATTACCATTTTTATTATGATAAAACCCTTTAACGTTCCTTTGTTGTAAAACTAAATTATTCAGTGGACCCCATAATGAATTGTATTAATCTACTGGTTTGTTGTTTTGGGAGGTGCCTTAATGTGGGGACACATTGTCTCAAAGAGGTGGTGGAATACTGTCTTTCATTCAGTAAACTGTGGAAGGCCTGAGTGCAGTCAATTTTGGGGTGCCTACATTTTTGGGTGCCATTTTGCTCCCACACTGACATCACCTGGATGCGTCCTATATGAGATTCGGAGCTTGGCTTTAAATATTGGCATTTACAGCTGTTGTTTACAGACTTTCTAAATTCAATGGCATTATGGAGCAGGGACTTAAGAGACAATAATAGCGGGAATTTTTTTCTCAGCAGAGTGAGATTGGGGACATACGATCATATCTTTATCATCCATATGATGCAGAACATTAATAATTATTAATCACCCTTTCACCTCATTATATAATTTTGGCTGATGGCCATTTGCTCAATATACTGTTACTAGCTGGTATTGCCCTAATTAGATGAGAGCAATGTTCAAATATTAAAGCATCAAGAGTCTTTTTAGTTTGTGGGTTTCTCCAGAGGAATAGTTATGCTAACAATTACAAAAGCTGTTTAATTATTACTATTGTTATTGTTATTACTTAACCTCATAGCTGCTGCCGTCGGCCAACGGCCGTCACGTGCACTACCTTTGTAGTGCTGCACACCTTCGTTGGCCGACTTGGCCCCGCCCGCTCAATAGAACGTTCAGCACTAGCGCGGAAAGTTCAGCGCAGCTAAGGAGGTAATAAGAACAACAACATAATAACAATAATAATAACAGTAACAACAACAATAACACCAACAATAATAATGAAAATTAAAATTATTAATACTACTAATACTAATAATAGTAATAATAATAATAATACAAAATAATAATAATAATAACACCACTACTACTACTAATACTAATAATAACAAAATTAATAATAATATGGAGAAGACGAAAAAGATTATTATCACTTTTATTATCATTTTAAAAACATTGACTTCAGATCTAGAATCCTCAGACGCGGCTGGCATGGCTTACAGGTGGAGGGCGAGGGGCGAGTGGGTGTCGCACGGGGATAAGGGGATCGGAATTAAAATAAAACATTTTTTTAAACTTACCTTGAGGCCAGGTCATGCGTCTTCTCCGCTCCTGCTCTCCTGCCTCTGACAGGAGCAGGAAGCAGGAAGCAGGCAGCCAGGCTCCCTAACCTAAGCCAATCACAACGCTGCAATTGCAGTTTTGTGATTGGTCTGGGGTGCTCAGCTAAGGGTTGGAGGGATAGGCATGTTCTCCATGCAGGCTGTAGTGCAGCCTGCATGAAGAACAGTAAAGTGCGCATGACTGGTTTGGGCAGCCCGAGAGGGCTGACCAAACAGTCATTGCGCACTTTCGGAATGGGCAAACCACTCTTCCCCTGCCATGCTCAGAGAGCAGAGAAGTACCACCCACCCGCCTGCCGCAAAGCAGCAGGACACTAAACAGAAAATGATAATAATTGTAAGTTATTGTCATGTTATGTTTCTCACTGCTTAAAAGCAGTGGGGCGACACTCCGTCAGAGCGGAGGAGCCGCCCCTGAGAACCATAGACCCCAAGAGAATCCCACAAATTATTTTTTGGTGAACCCTAAGAAAGGAACAAGAGTAGTATCCCACACTACGAGTTTAGCCTCCAAAGGTTGAATTATCCAATATCCTTTCATTCGAACTATTTGGCTTTATCAGAACCTACCATAACTTGAAATAATCTACTTGACAGCTAACTCCGAAAAGAACAGTGCGACCTTTTCAGATGGAGGAAGAGGGATGCCTGACTTTACATAATAGAAAAAAAATTCATATTCATTCATCCAAGGACCAGGAATGACAATAACTAACAAAACACTTTAGTTGGCAGGCTGTGCCCACTCCGAGAGTAATTCTCAGTTTACGGTCCTTTCTCAGATATATTACCCCTTCTACCGGTCATAAATATGCAATAAACACGACATGGATTTATCATAATATATTTTTTAACTGTCTTAAGTTACCAAGAGAACGCTTCTGACAGTAAACAATTTGTGTCCTCTTGATTCGGATATAAATCGCTTTTGCTTTATTTATTAAAGGCAATATTTCCTGCCAAGAGGCATAGAAAGAAAATTATATTCATTTCGCCACAATATAAACCACGTTTAGCTTGTGTTCACTTTATTCCATTACAGTCTGGACGTGTAGTGGAATAATGTACCTGTTTCTGTTTAGGAGCAGAACTCCCAAACATTGCTTTATGCACCGTGTTATCTCGCATCTCGCTCTTCTGCAGGTTCCTACAAACCTTTAATTAGATACACTTGTTCCTGATCCTTGAATGCATTAAATATTATTCCCTTTTATGAAAATAATGGAAATTAAGAATTTTTGGTCTAATGGACTACTAAAATATGCAGGCAACAAATCCTTAAGGTAAACCGTCTAAACTGGACCAAATAGAAACTTGAAACAAAAACAGCTTCCTGCTGTGCACTTGAAGCAATAATTCAGAAAATTCCAAACAGCAAGGCTCGGGTTAAGCAAGTTTAAGACGCATTTCCTTTTCCCTTTCTACTACATGCAGCACTAGTTCAATTTCTATAGGCAGAACAAGCCAGCGATTTCAAAGGTAGTGATTGAGACTGGCATGTATTTTCTCCTCTAGTCTGTAACAGTTTAAGTGTTGCTGACAGAAAGCCGAGGTTCTCTCTAGTGATAATTGGCCAAGAACTGAAGCTAGATTGTCCACTAATGTAATAAAAGTTGAGGGCATTTAACTATGGTAAGGTTAAGAAGATCTCGCCTGATATTTGTTTTTCTCTTTTTGAAATTAATTGGCTCTGCTGCTTCAGGTTCCCAACAACTCTCTGATGAGACCATCTGCTGGGGAGGAGACGACAAGCATTTGTTCATTCTTGTGTTGCCAAGTGGTCGCGTATCAACGCCAAACATACTGACTTTGTCAATCCTTGTCTTTTTAAGCAGCTGGATTATGTTTCCGTGTGTGTGCGCGTGTGTGCGCGTATCTGTGTGTGTGTGCTGTATGTGTGTGTGGGTAAACATATATGTAGGTACATATGTGTGAGTCATTCAATTGTCTAAAACTTTTAAAAAAAGGAAGTAAAAGAAAAAAAAGAACAAAAAAAGTATTCTGTTCCATTTAAAATCAATGTTTGAGACATATAATATAATGGGTGATTATTCTTTGTACGTTTGAGTTGTAAACTAGTTCTTCATGCTCTTCAATGCATGGACTCCATAGGCTGCGTAATAATATATGCAACAGCCAATAGCATGAGGAAAAAGTGGTAAATGCTACCCTAAACGAAGCCAAATTCAATTCTATGTACAATTTAAAGAATTGGTCACAGTTGGTCTTAATGATAGCTGCGCTGCCAGGGTAAACCTAAAAGTGAGATAAAAAAAACAACGCATAGGGCTAACTGGCCCCTATATTATGTAGAATGTTATGTACTTCTAATCCATTGCTCACCGATGGTTTGGGCTGGTATAGGTCACTACTAGCTTCATGTGAACATCATGGTTTTATGAGTAGCTATGTGTCCATCGAAGCTGAAAGGAGCGGATGCTGCAAAAGCTAGAGATGAGTGTTGCAATAACATGCTTAGATGTGGTGTAGTGCTTCGACAAGGGCAATTGGTATATTATATGGCTTTCCTTGAATGATTTGCCATTTATAAAGACTTTTATAAATGTAAACCACAAGTCAACAAGCTTAAACTTGCAAAGGATAGAACAAATAAACTTTATTGCAGACATTCTGCATTCATATACATTATAGACCTTGGTGCCCATTGGCATTGAGTAGGTTTTCATTTTCTAAAGAGCCTTTCCCACCACAAGCTAAGCAACATTCTCAGGAAGTTGTGAATTTGGCTGATAAGATCTCTGTTTTTCAAGGGACTCTTTAACAGAGACTAAAGCTCATGAATTTGCAGAGGGTCTTGATACCATTACTGTACATGAGAGCTGGCAACCCCTGTATAAAAGCCTGTCTCTAATTTACTTATTACAAGTGACATGTGACACCCCTAGTTGACTATACTAATGAATGACTAAATGTGCCCTTTCCTTCTTTTGTTCTATTTTTTCTAGCTGAACAGTGATCAGCAGAAAGGAGATTTTTATTGCAACATGTTTTTTTTTTCCTACACATTAGGTAATTATAGGAAAGATAGAATCTGTCTGCATGTTTCTGCACATTCTGGGCTACTGCGTTTTTTTAAAATCGGAATTAAACTAAACTGATTGTCATATATTTTGCAATAAATATTTAACTGCTTTTTAGTGTGCATAATTTCGCACTAGACATTGCAATGTTATTCTCTATGTTTATGAACATCCTATCTCTTTCATAGAAAAGAGTACCACACCAAGTATATAAGCTGTTTGGGGAAAGGGTTATGGTGTCACCATGTAGTCTAAGGAATAAAATACCCCCTTCATCCATTATAAGAATACTGCAAGTCAATTCGGAGTTTCGTGATGTTATATAGTCACCAAACTCTTTGGTGACTAGCAATATCCATGTATTGAATGGAAGGGGTACTTTATCAAATATATATATTGAACATATAAGTTGCTATTTTTGAAGTATTACTGGATTTTCATCCCCTTGAAATGACCCTGCTCCAACATTTTTTGACAAAGCTGACTCTCTAGTTTACCTACTATGCTACTGGAAGAGTAAAACAAATTCATGGAGTAATTTTAATAGACATAAAGTTGAGAAGTTCTTTGGGAAAAAGATTCGGAATAGGTGCGATAAACAAAATAACAGGCAGAGGGCAAATCCTTACTTTATATAATAATTAAATGAAAAAGTATCTATTTTTCAGTACACAGGATTAGTACCAAAAGCTACAATTTCATACACATATTGACAAGTGGTGATCCTGTAAGCTAACACAATGAAATTCATTTATTTTCACAATCTTGAAAAACGAAATGCTGTGTTGACCTAGAGGTTTTCAAAACCGTGGTTCTCATGTTCCACTGATTTCATGTATATTACCCGTCAAATATATTGTTTCCCATTTTCTTCAGACAACAACCTAGTGCACATTTTCCAGCTCTGCAAAACATCCTCTAAGTAAGGGACATTTTGTGCTGACGAATATTAACATCAAGCAGAGACCTGGTAAGATTTACGTGGGGGTGGAGGGAAATTTAAGGAGTGGCACATATTAATGGATGGATGACCAGAATACTTGTCTAAAGTGTTATTGTAGCAAAATAATCATGTTGTCAAAATAGCACCATAAAAACATCCCTGGCACTCTCTTTACAATTTTGCAACAAACATCAACCTACGATTTGAATAGCTTTATTCGACAGATGAGTCATAAAAGCACAGTATACAAACTAACATGCACTCTAAAAACATAAATAATCCAGACCTAAAAACATTTTAGGATGGGATTAAACATACAATAACGGTCGAATAATATTGATAAATGACAATATCATAAAATTCCATAAAAGCTAGTTCAATAAAAATACAACATTAGGCATTCACATTTCATAATTCCAGTTAATTATTAATCATCCGGGGTGACACTTAATCAACAACAATACGAGGGGCCTGTGACAATGCCCTAGAACGAATACACCAGGACCAACCCAAAAACGTGGCCATAGGTATTGACAATAATAGCGATGGATCTGTTGAAAGAACTCTCAATGCCTCCTCGTGCCTTCTGAAACCTAGCAACTTGCAAATAGATATAATACACTTCGCACAAGGTTTCTTATATAATGGACAAAAAAACAGCAGGTGGCTGATCTTCTCTCGCCTGTCTTGACACCCTGGACAACCAGTCTCAGCGAGCCCTGCCCATTTGCTGGTAAATTCCCTGACAGGCAGGGTACCAACCCTCAACTGAAAATACAGCTTCCTATCAGATGGTTTCTCAATCGCATCCCAGTACTGCTCTAGGGCCGGCGTTGACTTAAAATCCAGAAACCGGCCAGTTAGATGCTTTACTGAGCCATTGGAGCAAACAGAAACCTGTATCATTTCCCAATACAACTCCTTCAAGATCTTCTTTGAAGGAAAAATAGCATGGGGGGGTCAGTCCATAATTCACTCAGTCCCAAGTTCTCTAGCAGCAATCTAATCTCTCTTAACCATTTCACCTTGTGGAAACGGTCACTATCCCTTACATCTTTAATACCCATGGCATAATGAGATAGTTCAGCCGTACTCCACAATTGCCGCCAATATAAAAAGGGGTGTAGTTTCGCCAGGTCTGATACTGCTTTCCTTCCCAAATCAAGCAGCAGCGGGCACATAGGTGTGCTTTTAGGGACACTTGTGACCTTACGTAGAAATGAGTTTTCTGCTACCGTTAAAGTAGAGACATTCGTGAACCCCCATAGCTCAGCTCCGTACAAACAGGAGCTTAAGACCTTCATGCTATAGATCTCTAGCAAGGGACTCATTGGTTTCGAGAGGGAAGTCTTAAATTCGGCTGCCAGGATCCCAGCCTGTTGTTTGTGCTTTAACGTGGCCACGTCAATTTGATTTGACCACTTCATATCAGCCTGTAGCGTGACCCCCAAGTACGTAAAAGCATCCACTTTTTTGAGAGGCGCTTTATCCATATATAACTTCCCCCGGAATGATCTATGTTCGTTAAAAGTCATGTTCTTTGTCTTTGTCATATTAAGTATTAGAACTCGATTTGAACAGAACTCCTCAAACCTGCCCAAGGCTTTCTGCAGACCACTAGGTGTTTTTGCTAAGATTAGGGTGTCGTCCTCAAACATGAGGATCGGTATGTATACACCGGCCAGCGGTGGGGCATCGGAGGGTACCTCGGAGAGGAAATCGGCCACACCGTTAACGGAGAGCGAGAACAGGGTCGGTGCGAGCACACAACCCTGTCGCACTCCCCTGTTCACGGCAAATGACTCGGTGACCTCCCCCCTGGTCCCCCATCGAACCCGTGCATGGTTACCCTCATGTAGGCGGACGATCAGGGATAACAATTCTAAGGACAGCCCCATCTCCCAAAAGACACACCACAGCCTACAGCGTGGCACCAGGTCGAAGGCTGCCTTCAAGTCCACAAATACCGCGTATAATGCCCCCTTCCCCAGGGGGACGGTCTTCCAATAGATATTAATAAAACGGAAGACCTGGTCAATAGTACTTGTGAGGGGTCTGAAGCCTGCCTGCAGAGGGGTGAGACTATTCTCATCATCCATCCAAGACTGAAGTTTTTGTAAGATCAGTCTTCCCATGTTCTTTTGGATGGAGTCAATAAGGCTTATTGGCCTATAATTTGCTGCTACAGCTTTATCCCCCCTTTTTAAAAACTGGAATTATCTCAGCCCCCTTCCAGGATGCCGGAATAGGGGCACCACAGGCAATTGCATTTACTAGATGATGAATATACAACCACCAGGAAGACTTAAAGCTTATAAAAACATCCGCAGGGATGCTATCAGCTCCTGGAGCACGAGCTGGTGTGATGGTATCTAGTGCCCTATCCACATCTGCCAGTGTAAAAATCCCACTAGTAAAAAATGAATGACCATGCGAGAAAAAGGACTGCTCGTCAACCAAAGAAGCATACTGGGGTTTAAAATATTCCACCCACAGATGATGGGCCACATGGTTTTGCGGGGGGTCCGGGCACCCGCCCCTATCCCACTTAAGCACATCCCAGAATATTTTAGGATTCCGGGACTCACATGCTTCCTTAAGGTCTCGCCATCTAGCTTGGTCCCAGAGTTTTTCGCTTCTCTAACTACTTTCTTGTAAGAGGCCCGAGCCAACCTTACTCCCTCAGGTTCTCCTACACCTATAGCGACTCCTAGAGCCCTCCGAGAGTGACGGCAGTTTGAGTTGAACCATCCTTCAGCTTTCTTATTCCTGCTATTCTTAGGTTTAATACTTTTACAAAAGAATAACTTTAGATGGTCAAAAAGCGTAGTATGGGTCTCAGTTAGGTGGGGCAACGGAGCCTGGCTTCCCTCGCTACCACTCCATACTTCCAGGACCCTATCTACCTCATTGTTCATAGCTAGGACTATTTCCTAGTGCTGTACAACATTACTCCATTTAAGGTGGCGAGTATTGTTGGACAGCACCAGGTCACTGACCCCCTCCTCTACCCTAATAAATGGTGCTTCTCAAAACAACGCTGTAGTGAGGCTTGATACTGCCTCAGACAATCGCACTGCTAAATGTGCGAATTTCGCAAATATATATTTATTTATTCAACCATACTCAAAGTTCATCCAAATGCTCCATGATATTCCATACTCTTTTTTATCTTCTTCTCAAATTTTTACACGAGTCCACATGCTGCGTGTCTATGCCATTTCCGAGTTTTTACTGTTCACTCTACGTCTATCCAGACTTCTTGAATAAACAGGGCTGAAGCATAAATTCATATCAGGCAGCGTTTATTTTTTAAAACAGGAGTACCCAATGCATTTCGGGCTCAACGCCCTTCTTCGGGGGTCACTGTAAACAGAATAAATAACCACAATCACAAATACTGTTTATGTCTTCCGTACAAAATTACCCATTACAACCCAATAGTAACTTTGTTATACAACAATTACACCTTTTTACACTTTAGCAAGCCTAGCGCGGTAATTACATGTGTAACTGAATTGACAGACAACCTTCCTCGTCCTTACTTCCCTATTTATAAAACCGTCCTTATTTCTCGAATGTCACTTTTTTGAGCGCAACCCCTCACGTTCAATGCTCATGACTTCCAATAAACCTTCTTGCTTCCCTCAAATCAAACAGCGTGTCATTTATATTTAACTTTCACCATTTGCGCTTCAATCTGCAATCACCCAGTCTCCGCTCGTAATCAAGTTAGTGGAATCCCAAGAAACTATCTCTCATCTTAACTCCCCCTCCTCAGTTCTATACAACCACATAAGTTCACAATACCTCCTCGCTCCCTCTCACCCTCGGTCATTACTCCACTAACATTCTACTTAGCTCATACCTGCCATATGTTGTTTAAAAGCCATCTGTCCTCCTCCGTTTGCCTTCCCGTCAGTCTCCTTCCCATAATCCCTCTCTCATTTAACCGATCATTCTATCTAACCAATAGGGCTCTTCTGTTTGAATCTCCCGCCCTCGCACCTGCTTGATGTTACGCTTAAGTTTTCTATCAGTTACTACATTTACCACAATTCAATGCAGCTCAGTTAAACGCACCTATCCGGCACTCAAAGTAAAAAGTGTAAAACCGTAATGCATCACTCAGGGCAAACTTGATTGTGAACATTTAAAATGTCCTTTACATACTCCTGTTTTAAAAAATAAACGCTGCCTGATATGAATTTATGCTTCAGCCCTGTTTATTCAAGAAGTCTGGATAGACGTAGAGTGAACAGTAAAAACTCGGAAATGGCATAGACACGCAGCATGTGGACTCGTGTAAAAATTTGAGAAGAAGATAAAAAAGAGTATGGAATATCATGGAGCATTTGGATGAACTTTGAGTATGGTTGAATAAATAAATATATATTTGCGAAATTCGCACATTTAGCAGTGCGATTGTCTGAGGCAGTATCAAGCCTCACTACAGCGATGTTTATAACCTTAGTGCCGACTGGGCATGGCACTTTATTCAATCAGCACGCATATCTTAGACAAAGAGGTTAAACTTGGAAAATGAGGAATACTAGGTGTGCATCCTGTCCCCTTTTACAGTGCAGCTTCTCCAAACAACCCAACCACTGTGGCTATAAGTGGGTCGTGATCGCTTTCAGGGCGTTTCACTACCACCATGTCCCCCAAATTCTGCCACAGTAACAGGCTCACCAACAGGTAATCGATGCGGCTAGACCTAAGGCCATTATTGATCGTATCAGCCCCCTTCCTGTCTGACTGCGTTCTCCCATTTGCGCCTCGCAATTGATGGCCCATGCACATCCCCTTCAATTGGATGGCCGATGCAGTCCACTTTTTTATAGGCTCGATTGTAAGGATAGGGATTCCCCACTTAACATCCTCCTCCTCCGGGAAACACTGATCCTCAAGCCCCAGAGGTTCAAACGCAGTGTTGAAATCCCCTGCAATTATCGGGTCGATGTTTCTTGGTAAATCATCCAGCAGCCTCTGCAAGTCCTCTACAACTTCTGAACAGCGTCCTCCAGCAAGGCCTCTATCATAGACATTAAAGATTTAAAAACTAGGACCCCGCTCCGGGATTATTTTCAAAGCAAGAATATCGACATTGTTGGTGAGTATTTGGGATACTTTACACGACAGGCCCTGCCTAACGCAGGTCACCAGACCCCCCTTTGGACGGCCTTTTGCTAATTTTACAGCTGGGACCTGGAAAGATAGATAGAAACACGGGATCCACTGACCAGGTCTCTTGAAAAGCGCATATGTCATGTGAGTCGATAAAGTCTACCCATTCAGGAAGAACTAGTTTAGACCCCAACCCTGCAATGTTCCATGATTGAACTGACACTGCATTGGTCCTTGACGGGATAAGGACCTATAACAAAAGGTGTCCTACCTGTGAGGGGGCTGTCCAGGGCTCATGGGCCGCCTTGTAGTCGCTTGGTGATCTTTATCCCCCATTATATCGGAAGATATCCGGGTTCCTTCCAATATCTACACACACATTAATCCTGTCTGGCTGATAATTAGAAGTTCTAGGAACACTAAAAGGTATTAAGCTGCCTACAGCATAAGCTTTATTAGCGTTCCCCGAGCAGGATGTGGTTCTGTCCGGCAGGGGGATGCATAGGATAGGGTCACCGTTAACCATAGTGTCCACTCCATTATCATAACTGGGAGCAGACTCAGCTTTAGAGGCACAAGCATGGACCTGTTGACTAGAGGGGGTTCGATGTCAATCACACTCCTCTAAGCCTGATAATGCCTCAAACCTGTTCAAAGTCCGGACACCCTGCCAAACCCAGGGCCTTTGGGCGAACCCACCTCTATTAGACTGAGCAGTAGAGGGGTCTAGGTTATTAACTGGATAAAAATATGTCAAGGGGTAAGATTTAATCAGGGAGTCCGCACCTAGGTATTCCCAACCGCATATGTACTCAGCAACTCTGGTATCCCTGAAATTAATTATGATTATTATTTAACAAACTTATAAAGCACAGCTGTCACCATTGCAGGCATCCTGGTGCTGATAAGATCTGATGAGGCGGAAAGAGGAACACAAGGGATGAGGGCTTCAGACAGTTACCTTGGGGAATAGCCAGGTTTTAATCATTTTTCTAAAAGGCAGGAGTTCAGTGATGTGTCTAATCTCAACCGGGAGAGTATTACAAAGTATGGCGGCTGCCACTTCAAAGAAACCCCCCCCGCTCGGACCTTCCTGAATCTGGGGACCACTACCAGCCCAGAGTCTGAGGATCGAAGTCGTCTGGTTGGAGAATACCAGGCAAACTTTGATTGCAAAGGGGCAGGGCCAGATCCATGAAGAGCCCTGAAGACTATGCAGAGGGCCTTGAATTGTATCCTCTGTCTGATCGGCAGCCAGTGAAGTTTGCCCAGGGCAGACGGTCCATGAGATCTTCTCTGAAGCCCTGAGGCCAACTTGGCCGCCGCAGATTGGACCCTCTGGAGCCTGTCCAGCAAAAAACCAGGAGAGCCAAGCAGGAGGGCATTACAATAGTCCAACCTGCTGAGGATGGTACACCTAACCACATGGGCACGAGTATGGATAGGTAGGAGAGGCAAAACTTTCCTCAAGGATCGAAGAATGGCAAAGCAGCAGGCGGACGTCTTTTGCACGTGCATCTCCATACTAAGCCTTTGGTCCATCATGACCCCAAGATTGCGGACTGATTTCACAGGTCTTACTTTGGACCCACTTTCCGGGGGCCAAAAGTAGTCTGGGAATGGCCGGGAGATCTTAGTTCCAGCGCTAAAGAGCACCTCCGTCTTCCCAGCATTAAATTGGAGGGAGTTGTCCTTTAGCCACCGAGACGTGACCCGCAGGCAGTTGTGGAACATCTCCACAGATGTAGATTCCTCCCCTTCTAAGGAGAGGATCAACTGCGTGTCATCAGCATAGTTGACAATCCTGATATTAAAGCTTTTAATCAGAGAGATCAGAGGTCTAAGATACAGATTAAAAAGAATCGGGCTAATTGCCGAGCCCTGGGGTACCCCATGGGATATTAATGAAAAGGCTGACTGAAAAGGGGGCATGGATACTGCCTGCTGCCTATCCTGCAGGAATGATTGGAACCATTGCAGCGCTGTTCCTCTCACTCCTGCCTCGGACAGCCGACTAAGCAGAATCTTATGATTCACCGTATCAAAGGCGGCAGACATATCAAGCAGGATCAAAAACGCTGCCTGACTTCTGTCTGCCCGCCTTTGAAGCTCGTCCATAGTGGTGATTAAAGCTGTTTCGGTGCCGTGAGCAGGCCGGAAGCCGAATTGATCCCTATCCAGTAGTTGTTGACATTCCAGGTGTTTAGACAGAGTGTTACTGACCAAACGCTCGACGATCTTAGCCGGGAAGGGTAACAGGGAAATGGGCCTAAAAGTTTTCGAGCAGTCTGGGTCCAAGGAGGGCTTTTTTAGCAAGGGAGAGACTAATGCCCGCTTCCATTGAGCTAGGGCACTACCAGTCACCAGAGACTGGTTACAAATACGATGGAGTGCGGGGAATAATTCTCCCTCGAATTCCTTCCAAATTTTAGGAGGAACAAGATCCAGAGGAGACCCAGAGGAAATCCCTCTGGCTAGCTTTGAAAAGGCCTCATATGTCAGGGGCGGGAACTCACATAAGAAATCTATTGTGGTCATGTCCGGGCCAGACGCCCATGCCGTGAGAGGCCCTTATCCTGTGTCTAAGGACGGAGTACAATCTGGAGTGTTCAAGTCCTTAAGGATAAGGTCAATTTTATCCTTAAAGAATCCAGCCAGATTGTCGCAAAGATCTTGGGAGGGGACAATAGCGTTTCTGGAGCACTCAGGATTAGTAACACTGTTAAGTATATTAAAAATGCTCCTAGAATTGTTGGTGGAATTGCAAATCACAGAAGCGTAGTGCTCTGCCTTAGATTTATTAATCTGACTCTTATAGATCATGACCTTATTTTTCCACATCTCTTTAGAAGTTTCATTGTAGTCCCGTCTCCATCTTCTCTCTGCTTGTTTACAACCCAGTTTTAGGTTTCTTAGATTGTCATTAAACCAAGGGGCGGAGTCTTTTCCTTTACCGCTACGGATTTTTAGCGGGGCATGTGCATCAAGGATGGTTGTGATGCTACTGCAGAGAGAGACATAATTGTCTTCTATTTGCTTTTCCCCATTAAAAGACTGGTCAGTGTGGAAAACCCTGCCAGAGGAATGCAAACGTGAAAGAGCCCTCCAGTCTCTGCACTTAAAATCCTTGGTCATTACAGGGCCCTTGTAGAGACCACCATTCATATGTAAGAAGAATTTAACCAGTGAGTGGTCTGTCCACTCCATAGGTACGGTCTCCCCCATCGTCACCAGGTCAGGGGCGGCAAACAGCAAATCTAAGAGATGTCCAGCTGTGTGAGTAGCCCCGGACACCAGCTGGTGGAGGCCGAAGCTTTCACAAGTTTGGAGTAGGTTGCCAAGACCTGAGTCAAGGGCACCGTTGCCCCAAGGATGATCAGCTTATGGTGGGAGGAGGCAATGTTGGTGAGGGTAGTCAGCAAGTCTTGTTGCTGTTGAAGGCTAAACGCCCCAGGCGGGTGATAGCAAACTACCCCCGTAACTGCCGTGCCAGATTGGGCAAGAATAGATAAGCCAAGAAGCTCTGTGCCCGCAATAGGGTCTAAAACCACAATCTTAATACTGCATGCTGCACTGAAAATGACGCCTACCCCTCCACCTCTTCCACTCGGTCTAGGAGTGTGAAGAAATTTAAATCCAGGGGGACAGGCAAATCCCGGGTCCACCGCACAGTCAAGACGAGTCCATGTCTCCGTCATGACGGGAATATCTAGTTCATGTGTTTCGATCAGGAGCTGGATCTCGGTGCTGTGCCTAGGTAAGGACCTCACATTCAAAAGCCCACATTTTAAAAGACCATTACTCAGAAAGTCGACTCGTGGAAGTGCCGTGTGTGACAAAGCAACTTTACCTTTGTCCGCAAAGTGCTCACCAATAAGAAGAAGCTCCTCTCTTGAGTAAGGGGGGCCAGGAGGCAGCTGTACAGGGTCGGCTAAACCAAAACAGGCAGCGTAGCTGGCGCATGGTGCTACCTTGCCGCGGACTGGCGCAGACGGGCTTGCCTTAGGCATGCAAACGGCGCTCCCGCTGCGCTCGTCCGCTGCGCTTCCGAAAGAAGCACATGATTTATAGTTGCGGATGACAAAGGTAGGGAGGCGTGGCCTCAAGAAGGGGGCGTGGCCTCGAAGAACGCCGGAATGGCGGCAGCGCTGAACTCCGCTGCGCAGCCTGACCAGGTGAGACTAATGCCCAGAATCAAAGTGCCAGGAGGGGGGGGTGAATAAGATAGTACAACAGGCTATAAGTGACTCTCAAATATTAAAAAGTTATAAAAACACACTCCCGGCTTCCGCCTCAGGAGAACTAACATGCATCCTGATGCTGTCCCCCTTAGTAGTTTTAGGTCGAGACCCAACCCAATCTACCCTTCTCGCAAGTATAATTTCAGCCGACACCCCTGGGGGCAAAGACCGGTTCTCATTGAGCCAATGAATGCACTTGTTTTTCAGGTCTATATGATTATCTTGTTGGCCTGCTCACAATGGTGGAACCCCCGTTAAGATACACACATAGGGTACGGAGGCTAGGGGAAGATCTATACGTGACAAACAATCGGTTGGTAGAACTATGGGCGCCCTAGTGCTGCGTCCTGGGGGTTGGGCCCCTGGGGTAGAACCATCCCCCCCAACGGCCTTACCACATAGTGGCCTCACTCCCCTAGTGCTGCTTTTTCTAGTCAGGGGGCTTGGTTCACTAGGAGGCAATGACGGGATATTATTAGGTAACAATACATGTTTAGACTGGGTAGCCGGGTTAGGGTAAATAGGGGGGTTAAGAAGAGGTAGGGTAGCCGCAAGCGTGCCCCCAACCTCATGCCTATTCCCAGACCCATCCAAAATACCCAGCCTACTGGTATCATTAGCCTTAGTCTTTACAGTTTCCAGGGTTAACAATCTCTTTTCAATTGAGTCCAACCTATTATAGATCGGAATACAGGACCTATAAAAGAGTTGCTCAAGTTTGTCCCACATTTCTTGAGACCAGCTGAGTGTCCATCCTTGGTGGCGTAGCTAAGTCTAACGCAGCCACAGTCGAGGTGGGTGCTTCAGCCCCAATGTCTGATGAACTTGTTAATAGCCCAGGAAATTCCACACAGACACTCGGTTTCGAGATTTCTGCCTTTCTGCCTTCATTGGCCGCAGCCCCACGCTTCCTTTTGGTGGCTAGTTCTGATTGGTGCGGGAATAAGCCACTAGTGGGGCCAGCCCTTATGGTGCTCTCCCCCAGGTCGGACCTGATACTACGGTCGGCGATGCCCGTTCGCACATCCAGCTGGTTATCTTGGATAGTGCGTGAGGGAAGAGAGTCACTGTCGGCATGGTGTATTTGTACAACATGGACCCCCGCCCCTACTTCTACATTTACGCTAGCCTCAGGGCTAGGAATAGCAGTGGTGAGAGACACTACCCTAGCCAGTCCACCTATAGAAGACCTTTTATTAAATGCAGGGTCAAGAGACAATCTTTTTTCAGCTCGCTCAATCTCGTGGGCAATAATAGAAGATGCACGTACAATAAACTGGTCCAGCGTCCCTATAATAGACCCAGTGGGTGCCATTTTCCCGCCCTTTGCTGCCCTTGTAGACATGTTAGACATGTTAGACAATAATGTTTTTCTTACAGTGGGTATTCAATCAGACTGAGTGACACAGAGACCGAGCAGTAGGCAGGAGGGGCTCCCAGGGGCAAGTTCAAACTAACCTTGTCGCGTCGAAGACAGAGGGGTGGCCCGTCCCGTCCTCGAGCCGTTCTCGAACGGGCTCAAACGGGGGGTGAGCGCTATTTCAAGTGCCTCCAGGCGCGACGGTGACGGTGGCGGCGTTGCCACGTGGGAGCCTGGGAGATGAAGTGCAGTCCTCCACGCTGCAGCCGCTGTAATGGAGGCTGCGGCGGCGGGCGGACAAGCTGCAGGACACCGAAGGACCGGAGATCAGGAGGTGAGGCTCGGTTCCACCAGAATGCCCCCAAAAGATCCGGAGCTCCACCCCGCTCCACCGGGGGTGAGTGCTATTTCAAGCGCCTCCAGGCGCGACGGTGACGGTGGCGGCGTTGCCGCGTGGGAGCCTGGGAGATGAAGTGCGGACCGCTGTAATGGAGGCTGCGGCGGCGGGCGGACAAGCTGCAGGACGCCGAGGGACCGGAGATCAGGAGGTGAGGCTCGGTTCCACCAGAATGCCCCCAAAAGATCCGAAGCTACACCCCGCTCCACCGGGGTGAGCGCTATTTCAAGCGCCTCCAGGTGCGACGGTGACCGTGGCGGCGTTGCTGCGTGGGAGCCTGGGAGATAAAGTGCAGTCCTCCGCGCTGCGCCCACTGTAATGGAGGCTGCGGCGGCGGGCGTACAAGCTGCAGGACGCCGAGGGACCGGAGATCAGGAGGTGAGGCTCGGTTCCACCAGAATGCCCCCAAAAGATCCGGAGCTACATCAACCTACATAGCACAGTAGCTTTTACTAGTATTGCACAACACCTTGCATTTGCAAGAAAATTATAGAAGTGAAAATGGACAGATGTTCTTGCAGTACATTAGTTTACCATGGTGGCTTTAAAAGCCTTTGTCCAGAAGTTATACTATGCTTCCCATTGCATTATCTTGATGTTGAAAATGTGTTTGCCATTTTTGGCACTCTGCCGGTGTCTAACCATTTAGATGGATCTTTATAGCATGTCTCATCTTCTGAGATTAAGAGTCTAACCTTGATTGGATACTGTGCTCGCCTGGCACCCTCATCTCTGGCACTTTGATTGGTCGGCAGGTCGGGGCAGTCAATTGCACTCTTGTGTGCTCCAGACCCATTCATCCCCCCATCTTTGCTCTGCAGTTGATGTTTGCCTCTTAGGTTTTGTTAACGCTGGTTCATTCCCCTACCCTCTTTCATCCTTTGCCTCCTCGCTTTCCCCATTGCTCTCTCATCTGTCCATCAACTTGTTTTAAAATATGCAGCTGTAGGAAAGTTGGGAACAGCTCGCCTCGACAGGGGCTGGGTGCACACGTGTGCTGCCCTCTTCTTGTTTGCATGATCGAGAGCTCCATCCTGGGCACCCTTGATAGATTACAGCCAGAGAGATGCTCAGGCTGTTTCAAGCAGAGCCCTGGTGAAGGAGTGTAGTTGCAGGCAACAGGCACTCTGTCCTCCTTTCTGCATGTGTATCTCTTTTCCTGCCTATCTATACATCATCCCTCTCTACACATTTCTGCTCTCTGCATCTATGTTTGCACGTCCATTTTGCTGTCAAAGTGTTTATCTGTACGTCTTTCTGTGTGTCTTCTTTTGCCATAGGCCTCTGTATTACTCTCGCTTTACCTGCATATAACAATCAATCTATGTATATATTTCTATTTCTCAGTCTCATTCCCTTTTTGCATATACCTGCCTGCCTCCTTCTCTTTTTATTTGCCTCTGTACCTCGGTGCCTAGTCCTCTATCAGTTTGCCTATCACTCTCTTTTTCTCTATTACTTGCCTATTACTCTCTATTTCTCTATCTCTCGGTATCTATTTGCATGTCTTTCTGCTAAGCCGCTAGGTTTCTTCGTCTCTTATTATCTCTCCCTCTTTCTCTCTGTTAATATATCAGTCAAATAATCTATTGGCCTATCTGTGTAGTTTCTTTGTATCTCCTTGTATGTGCCTGACTATATCTTTGTTTATCTCTATTGCTCTATCCAGATATATTCTCTTCGCTACCTATCTATTGGGTGACCTAACTATGGGGCCTATTAGGATTGCGGTTTTTCCGCATCCTCCGGGCCGGCGGTAGTCACCGCCGGCCCAGAGGATGCGGAAAAACTGCATCGGACCCACCAGAGACCCACCGCCACATTAGGATGGCTGGTGGGTCCTGTTTTCTGTCCGCAGCTATTCCGCCGCGGTTGGCTTACAACCGCGGCGGAAAAGCTCTAATATGGTGGAGGTGTCTCTCAGACACCGTCCACCATATTAGGAAATGCTTGAAAAGATGCTTTTCTGCGGCGGATTTTCCGCAGTGGAAAAGCATGTGGAACTTCACTGCGGGGGCCCGTTGTGGGCCCCCTAGGTGAAGGGGGGGTGGGGGGTGCACATGGGGGGTACCTATGGTACCCCCCTGCATTTGTATGCAGAGATCGGCAGGCACCGCGCGGTGCCTGCCGCTTTCTGCATACAAAAGCAAAGTATGCATTTTTTACATTGCGGCGGGTGCAGCTTGAAGCTGCACCCGCCGCAATGTTAAGGATAGAGGATGTGACCGCCACCCTGGCGTTCACATCCTAATCTTGACGGGGGGAACGCCGCTGCCCATGCGGACCTTCCCCCCTACTCTATGGTGGCGGACGGACTCAGGTCCGTCCGCCATCATAATCGGCCCCTACCTTTGTGTTTGTCTTTCTCCCTTTTCACTGTCTCGCCTATTTGTGATGTCTGTCTATCCTGTGCAGAAAGGCATATTTATTTTAAAAGTTGACTAGGGTGCGAAAAATGAATGCCCAAGCTTTTCAAGTTTGAATCAGTGGACAGTAGACAGTGCATGACTCAGGCATATACTTGAGGGTAAACTATGCTAAAAGATGCTCGAATGGACTGGTATAGACGTAGATTACTTTATTTGTACCCTATTTCACCCAGATTTCCAGTATTGTAATGTAAAACGTAATACTGAAGTCCAGCTCAGGTATTAAGCACAGAGAGAGAGAAAAAGTAATTTGCCAAGGATCGCAAACGGTTTAAATGGGAAGCTGAGATAAAAAAAACACACAGGTCCCCTTGCTCCCTTTTTCTAGGTGTTTTAATATGTATTTTTATAGTTTTATTCTATAACGGAACTCTTGGAAGAGAGAGTTTCCAGCACATTGATGTAGCAGGGAAAGGCATAGGTTTAAATTTCTTTGATTTGCGCTTAATACCGACCTTTTAGCCTTTCGTAAATACTCCCAATTGTAGCTGTTAAAAGAGGACAACAATGTGCTACTTAATGTTGATAGTTGCACTTAAATCCCTATCACGTATATTGATTCCTATGGATCACACAGTGTTGCTCAAATATGGGGAAACTAAATTTAAATCTCAGCAGTCCTGGTTCCATGGTAGATGACTACACTATTGGGTATATTATGTTTGTGAGGAGAACAGAAAAATAATGTGGCTGTTCTGTAGGGTTTAAGAATAGAAGAGAGAGATTTGTGAAAATGCCTGTTTGTTTATGTTCTCTTGTGAATTTGTTTAAATATATAAATAATAGACTAGTGAAGATTTACTCTATTAAAGGAATGGCCAGTAGTGCCCACTAGTGCTATTGTGAACAGATGGCTGGAGGACTTCCCACCACAGCATGGTGAAATGGCTCAGATCACTTCAGGCATTGGCTCTCTTGCTCTGGGAGAGATTTCAATTTCCCTGATCATGTGTACCTCTGCCTAAAAGAAAAGTGCCCTACACCACAAGGGTTGCTGGACCAAATGCCTTTTGATTCCATTATTTATTATTTTTTTATTTTTAGTCATACCTGGTGTTTAAACTATTTCTTCAGGTTACAGTAATTCAAAGTAAATGGTAACTTGTCTTTGTGCTAAAAATAATTCTATTTTCCTATGATGCATTTTAAAATTAAAAAGGGGTTGTATATCATGTTTAAGTTCACACGTCTGAGAGAAAGAACCCATAATGTTCAAATCATATGCATAGGCTAATGCCTCTCATATTTACAATTTGTATTACAACCATATGACCACCTTGTTTAGGCAGCGCATGTTTTATTTTTGTCTTTCTGTGGCATATGCTTGCAAAAAATACCATTACATTTGCTGACCAACACCAGACCTATTAGCTTTGCCAATGTTTGTTCTTTTATTTGTCGATTGTCGTGTTTTATTACCAATCTATGGCAAAATGAGCATTTTCTGTAGATAGCGGTTATGAAGAGAAACTTTAAGGTCTTTGAATGTGCTTTTACTAGGGCTACCCGTAGTTTTCAGCTTACTATTCTCAGGGAATCCCCTTGATTTTATCTCCCCTAATCTGCCAGTAGAATCAACCTGTGTACACAGGATCTAGACATGAGAGGAGGAGGGAAGGACTGGCCTTGGGGTAGACGTTGTGCCATTCAGGATGGGTGGGTGTACGGAAGTAGGAAACCTGTGGGGAGTAACTTACACCGAGTGCTGCTCTTTTCTCCTTTTCTGTTAACCTCCCTCCCTGTTACCCGAATTTCGTAGCGTGCCCTGCATCGCAAAATGCGTTGCAGCGCGCACTACGTAATTCATTTTATTAATTAAATTGTTTACTTACCTCCAAATATCCATATGCCGGTTTTTAGCACCCCCCACCTTGCCCCTCCCCCGCCCGCCTCCCTGCCCCACCGCAACTCCCTCCACGGGCTGCAGCTGCTGTTACCCTGCCTCTTTTGAGCTGCTGCCACCTCAACATGAGTAGACCTACTCTGCTTCTAATATGCCCTCCTAGATTCAGTTGTGTAGTTGCACATCAGCAGTGGCAGCTGCCGCCTACCTATAGTGGTAGGGCAGCCGTGGGTGAAAAGTACAGTGGGATGGGGAGAGGGGGGAATAGAATATAAGTAAAAAAAATTAAATTAATTACCTGCTGCACTGCTCCCACTGATGCCTGCCTACCGGCTCCTCTCGTCGGCCCGCCAGAAAGGGATGGGCCCTCAGGGCGCAAGGTCCACACCCAATCCAGACGCTGCTATCACATGAGAGCAGTGCCAGGATTAGTCTGAGCGGCCTCGTTTGCAGCACAGAAGGTGAATTGGAACCTGTGGTTTTTCTCCAGCCTGGCTGTGTAACAGCTGGTTGGAGAAACATAAGTGCGCATATGTGTTTGGCCAGCCTAGGATGGCTGGCCAAACACATATGTGCACATATGAGTGTACTCTACTCCTCCTCCCTGACATGCCTGGCCCCTCCCCTATACTGATTGTATTGCGGGGCTCAGACAGCATAAATAAAATGATAAGATCATTATATTTATCGTCTGCTGGCACGGGCTGTGGGGCAACGCTCCTCTGCCATTACAGGGGAGCCGTGCCTGTGCACCAAACCTTGTGTGCTCTTGTCGATCAATCCTGCTCACATTGAATTTGCAAAGGGTAGCCGTCAAACAAGGACAGTTTTACCTTAACAAGTGGGTTACCACCTACATTGAAGAGTCAGTAAGTTTTCAATGGTATACAACCGCACCTACGGTCACAAACTATTCTATTTCTTTGTGATTCACAATTAGGACGTAATGCCCATTTTATGCCAAATCACAATTGTGCTTCGGAGTCATTATTCCTATTCTGCTAATCAGGAAGTGTTCACCGAATTACAAAGTGTGTGTAGAAGATAGCAAAAAAAACACATTTTATGGTCACAAACCATGCGATTTTTTAAATTGCAACCCGAAAACAGCCCTCGGATTCTTAAAATTAATTTAGTAAGCAAGGGCAAAAGATTATGAAGCTTAACAAATATATATATATGGATTTCACCTACACAATCTGTGCAAAAACACTTGGTAAGCAAGTGCATTTTGTTCCTAAAATTCGGCCTAGGTTTTCAATATTTCTTTGTAGACTACTGCACTAAAGTTCATTCCTGCTTACACGCCGAGGCATGTGTATCATTATTCTATGACCCATGTACTTTCCCATCCATAGAATGCATTAATATGCTTTACTCTTTTCTTATTTGTAGTGACAGATCACAAAATTTTCCTAACAAAGTTATACGTGATATTAAAAAAAAGTAAACAATGCTATGTGCATTCAATTCAGTATGTTGAGGTTTATTATTCTAGCCTAAGATTTAACTCCCAATTATTGTAAATCTTGCACTAGCAAGAAAATCTCCCCTGTCCAAAGCCTGATTTATTGTGGTATTGAGCAAAACCAGACAAGATGTATAAAACACAGTGTTGCTCCGTTTGTCTTCAGATCTCTCATGTTATCAGTGACTGCAAGCCCAGCTGCTGGATCAAAACAAAGGTGATACAGGCATCAATCTCCCCGATAAAGTCGAAGTCCTTTCTGCCACAGTTTGACCTTAGTGATGCCTTTGGAGCGACTGCCTAGTCAAAGTCGTCACAGCAATTACCAAGGGACACTTCGAGAATACAGCTCTAATGGCGCGGGCTGGAATTACTAGCCGGCTGCAGCGAAAGACTTGAACGTTAACCCTGGGGGTTTCCTGGCTTGGGGAGTATTTGACACTTCTCTGCTGCCGCTATCAGAAATAAAGGGAAGCGGTGTGAGGCTGAAATCTCTGAAACATTCCTACAATTGAGAATTTCTTTACCGGGTGTGGCGCAGACTGCACTCCAGTCAAGGGTTGAAATGCAAATCTGCAAATAAATATAATCATAGGTAATTATACTTTCCAACCTAGCTGTCTGCCACCAAAGTTTGTAATAGCTTATTTTTAGTTCACTAAAAGTCACATTCAGGTGCAGGAAATGTGCGTTTGTGGTACTTCTACAAGCCCTTGTCTGAGAAAAAGAGAGACAGGTATGTTAATTCTTTTCTTTTTTCCAAGATTGTATAAATCAATGAATGCAGTCTACTAATAAACTTGTGCCACAGCAAAAATAGTCTGAGCCATGATAATGATGTTGGGACCAAACAGTAATCGTGAATTCTCATGAGTGGCACAGTCTGTTTTGTGATGGATGCATCTTTATGCATGAAATATAAAAATACATTTTTTAATTGTGTTTATTTATTTTGTATATTGTTATTAATTGGTAAAAGGCAATTTGACAAGACTGCTCTACATAGGTGCAAACAATTGGGTTATTAGTTGAGTCGGGTGGAAGTACCACTCAAATAATAAACACAGTCCTTGTCACAAAATGAACCCAAAAAGTCATTAAATAAACCGGCACCTAATCCCCTGATAGCTTGGCACGAAGTCAGTGAGGCTCCACTTAGAGGCAATGTGTAAAGTATTTATGCAGTACGGAAACAGTAATACAGTGAAAACACAACAGAAGAAAAATTAAAATGCAGTTTAGAAAAATACAGCTTTTTTTAATCAATAAAATGACACCAAAACAATAAAGAAGAAACAGAGTTATGCATTTTAAACGTTTCTAATAAAAATAGTGACAATTGCTGTTATCTGGTTGTGTTAAACAGGGGTAAAGTCACAAGTTCAGACCAACTGCAATGGTGTGTGGGTCAGACACAAGGACCGGGTTCGTCCAGTTGAAGAGTTTACTTTTTCTAAGTCAAGTGAGGAGCTGCAGTTGAGCTTCGCATTGGTGGTCACTGTGAAGAGACTTTTGATGGCGCAAGAAGTAGGTCAGCCGTCGTGAACAGTCGCTGTTTGGCACAAAGGATTGGTCAGCACTGGAGCTGGGCACTGGGGGTCAACGTGGATGGCTGCTGTTGGCACCGATTCTCATAACATATGCAAACAACAGGTTGTCCCTGGAGATTCACGCCATCAGGCATTGTGGTTGGTTGCTGGGCTATGCGAGGAGTCCATTCACGGATGCCAAGAGCCCAAAAACTGCTCACCCAAGGGTCCAAGCTGTAGAAGGGCACCACTTGTGGATCAGGCAGAACTCACTTCATCAGAGGCCAGCAGCAGAGCAACTCCAGTTGGTGATGGTCAGCTAGGCAGTTGCAAGGAGGTGTTTGGAAGCCGATTGTGACCCTTAGCTCAAACAGGAGGTCAGCAATCTGACCCTTGGATCACTTCTGAGTTCAAGGCAAGGAGGTCCAGTTTTCCTTCTTCAGACAGCAGGGCAGTCATTCTTCTGAATCTTCTATGGTTCATATGTGTTCCGATTAGAAATTCTGAAGGTACCCCTTTTATCCCCAGTGCCTGCTGTGGGTGGGAATACCCCCATTGTGTAACCTTCCCCCTTTTTTGGAATTGCCTCCAAACTGTCTAGGGTAACAAAGGGCAGACAGAACTAGGTGTGAGTTCCATGTGTCAGTGTCAGGACAGACACCCCTTAGAAATCAGGAAGGGAGTGAGCATGCCCAGATGTTACCCTTTGAAGCTCAAGATGGCGGGTGCAGCCCCCCCTGCCCCCAAGATATGCTCAGGAGATGAAAACCCTCTTCCAAACCTTAGGCCCGTTTGTCACCATGTTTGGAAGGAATACACAAAGCAACACAGGAGAGCAGTAGCGGTCGGCAGTAGGAGTTACTGCAGGGAGGTGACGTGGGCAGGGGGAGGGGCATGGTGGGGGGTAGTAATGTATGGATTATGGAGTTTTACAGTTAAGTAAGCATTTAAATTAATAAAACGAATTTAGTTGTGCGCACTGCAACCGCCCTGCAGTAACTCCTACTGCCGACCGCTACTGCAGGAGAGCCATTCACAGTCTTAAAGGGGCTGGCAGAATAGCAGGTTTGATGTAGGCAGAAAAATGCCAACTTTTTTAAAGTGCTGTTTTTAGTAACTTAAAATACACCTTTATCACTAAAGAGGAGTTTAAATTACAATTCGTTTGAGTATAAGAGGCAATTTCGTATCGTCTCCAAAAACTCTGAAAAACTGAAGTTATCACTTATGAAGTTTATTAAGGTAACAACGTGTTAGTCAATGGGAAAGATACCCTTACCACAGCGTAAAAATGACTGCAGTAGTTTTTCCAATGTTAGTACATGTAAAACTTTAACACACATGTCCTGCTTTTTACATATAATGCACCCTGCCCTAGGAGTGTTTAGGGCATACAGTAGGCATGACTTAGAAGTATTATGAAGCAAGGAAGGTTTAGGCATGGCAAAAGATGTATTTAGCCAGGTCGAAATGGCAGGTTCAAACAGGTGTCAGAGGCAGGTCTGAGATATGTTTTACAGTTCTATTTTAGTGGGTGGCACAATGGATGTTGCTGTCCACTAGTGGTATTTAATTTACAGGTCCTGGGTACATTCACTAGAGATGTATAAGTAAATTAAAATGTACCAATTAGGTGTAGGTCTATCTTACCATGTTTTGGGAGGGAATACAATCACTTTACCATTAGTTAGCTGAGGGAAAGTGCACAGAATCCTAATGCCAACAAAAACACGTTCAGCAAAATACGGGAGTGAAGGCCAAAAGTCTGTGGGAATACTATGCCATGGATGTCAGGTCTAGTAATAGCTCAGAGAATCTGCACACAATAACATAAACGGTTTGGAAGATAAATAGAATTTTGTTGGAAGCATGCAAGATGAGTAGTACATTTGAACAGTAAGCAAACTAGAAGCATTAAAATGCTATATAAAATTAGTAAATATCTACGGATCAACATATTCAGATTAAACAAATAATTTATGTATGTATATCAACATTTGGAGGTAAAGAAATAGTAAGGGGCATAGAAATGCTGATTAGTTGAGACCACATTTGAGCATTAGCAGGTGAGACTTAAGGGAGTTTATGTAGGGGTAAGATTCAGGGATGGGTATTGTATAAGGGTACTAAGGTGTTTTTAGAGATTAGGGATGGGGAATCTATTGGAGTAGTAAGGATGCAGAGATGTGTAGTGTATAGTTAGTAGCAAAGGAGATTTAGGGTTCAGCAATGGGTAGAGTTTAGGGTTTGGTAGGGTGGTTTAGGTTTCAGGTAAGGGTAGTGTGTAGGGTCAGTTAGGGGTTGTTAGGGCTCAGGGATAGGTTGTTAATAGGGGATACTAATTAGTTGTGCATAGGGGCAGCAGGTGTTTTTGAGGTTCAAGGATGGGCTTTGTATATGGGCTGTCATGGGTTTTTAGGATTCAGGGATGTGTTGTCTGTAGGTGTATTGGGGTAATTTTAGGATTGAGGGATGGATCATGCATAGGACTAGTAGGAAGTTTTAGGGCTCAGGGATGGGTAGTGTACAGGATAGTAAGGTTTTCAAGGTTTTAGAGAGGTGTTAAATGTATTAATTTATATTAAAAATACATACATTCAATGTACTTTATAAATAGTGCTTTGAGATTTATTAGTATAAAATTATTCTAAAAAATCTGAGATAAGATAAATTGCAGGTATATATTTATATGTTAGAAATTTTATATATATACATATCTATATCTATCTCGCTCTCTCTCTCTCTCTCTCTCTCTCTCTCTCTCTCTCTCTCTCTCTCTCTCTCTCTATATATATATATATATATATATATATATATATATATATATATATATATATATGTTTGAGCAAAAGCCTTTGAGCTTTGAAGAGGGCTACTCACACGATGTCTGCCCTCCAGCCTTTCTGCCCTGCAGCACACATTGCCAGCCTTCATGTTTCAATTAGCCAAGTTCGACGCGTTTCAGGGCCAACGCCCCTTCCTCATGAACTGCGCATAAAGGGAAATGAAAAACACACTGTTCTTTCCTTTTCCGACCTTTATTGAAGGAGAGGAACGCCTACAGTGGGCGTGGCAGTAGTTGTAGATACCAGCGGAATGCTGGTTGATGCAGTCCAAAGTCAGTGGGTCCAGTGTTTAACCCTGAGTGGGCTCAGTCCCTTTATTGATTTGTGCGTTATTTTCCTTAAGTAGGAGGAAGGTTGGCATTTGCGTGCTGAAATAAAATTGGCATCGTGTACTTCAAACGAAAGGGAGACAGTTCCTTTTCTGAAGCGCCTTCCTGCTCCTGCTGATGTAGTCTGGAACAACAAGTGGTGCCCCTCTCCCACGGCCAAAGGTAGCCGTGCAGGAATGTGTTTGAGCAAAAGCCTTTGAGCTTTGAAGAGGGCTACTCACACGATGTCTGCCCTCCAGCCTTTCTGCCCTGCAGCACACATTGCCAGCCTTCATGTTTCAATTAGCCAAGTTCGACGCGTTTCAGGGCCAACGCCCCTTCCTCATGAACTGCGCATAAAGGGAAATGAAAAACACACTGTTCTTTCCTTTTCCGACCTTTATTGAAGGAGAGGAACGCCTACAGTGGGCGTGGCAGTAGTTGTAGATACCAGCGGAATGCTGGTTGATGCAGTCCAAAGTCAGTGGGTCCAGTGTTTAACCCTGAGTGGGCTCAGTCCCTTTATTGATTTGTGCGTTATTTTCCTTAAGTAGGAGGAAGGTTGGCATTTGCGTGCTGAAATAAAATTGGCATCGTGTACTTCAAACGAAAGGCGTTCCTCTCCTTCAATAAAGGTCGGAAAAGGAAAGAACAGTGTGTTTTTCATTTCCCTTTATGCGCAGTTCATGAGGAAGGGGCGTTGGCCCTGAAACGCGTCGAACTTGGCTAATTGAAACATGAAGGCTGGCAATGTGTGCTGCAGGGCAGAAAGGCTGGAGGGCAGACATCGTGTGAGTAGCCCTCTTCAAAGCT
This sequence comes from Lissotriton helveticus, assembly GCF_964261635.1. Lineage (NCBI taxonomy): Eukaryota > Metazoa > Chordata > Amphibia > Caudata > Salamandridae > Lissotriton > Lissotriton helveticus. Next base: position 407,281,954 of record NC_136073.1, read on the forward strand.
CAAAGGCTTTTGCTCAAACACATTCCTGCACGGCTACCTTTGGCCGTGGGAGAGGGGCACCACTTGTTGTTCCAGACTACATCAGCAGGAGCAGGAAGGCGCTTCAGAAAAGGAACTGTCTCCCTTTCGTTTGAAGTACACGATGCCAATTTTATTTCAGCACGCAAATGCCAACCTTCCTCCTACTTAAGGAAAATAACGCACAAATCAATAAAGGGACTGAGCCCACTCAGGGTTAAACACTGGACCCACTGACTTTGGACTGCATCAACCAGCATTCCGCTGGTATCTACAACTACTGCCACGCCCACTGTAGGCGTTCCTCTCCTTCAATAAAGGTCGGAAAAGGAAAGAACAGTGTGTTTTTCATTTCCCTTTATGCGCAGTTCATGAGGAAGGGGCGTTGGCCCTGAAACGCGTCGAACTTGGCTAATTGAAACATGAAGGCTGGCAATGTGTGCTGCAGGGCAGAAAGGCTGGAGGGCAGACATCATGTGAGTAGCCCTCTTCAAAGCTCAAAGGCTTTTGCTCAAACATATATATATATATATATATATATATATTTATTTTATACATATATATTGGTTTCTATTTATATATGCACATATTCCGTATCTATTTATTGCACTATGCCACTTTATATTGTCTTTTTATTCCAGCATTTATGCTGTTGAAAATATATTGACTTATTATCAATTTATGTTTATCAATTGCTGCCAAAGCATTCATGCCGATAGTAATGGAACATAATATGAACTGCGTACAAATACTCGCAAAATGGTGTTTTTACTAAGAATACTCTTTCTATGTTCATGGTTGTGGTCATGTGATTCACAGAGGGTGGTTACTCACATTGCATAATATAAAAAGATGGCTGACGCGGTGCTCATTGTGTGAAGAAGAGCACTTGATGCTCGAAACGCGCCAACAAAGAATGTTGGAATGAAATACAATATTTCCTTGCCTCAAGTCGTGGGGTCCGCTTCTTCTTTTCGCCCATGTGGAGGTTCTGAAGAATATTGCGCTGATATATATATATATAAATATATATATATATATATATATATATATATTCACTGAAAAAACCATAGGTTATAGATTATATATAGTTAGGAATTAGCATTTACAAAACCTTGAAAATTCACTGAAAAAACCATAGGTTATAGACCATATATAGTTAGGAATTAGCATTTAAAAAACCTTATTTTACTCACACAAAACCATTGAAATTCCATATATAGTTAGTTGCACTAACTATATATCGCGCACCCGCAATCCACTGCTGATGATGTCACATATTACATCATTCATGACATGGTCAGTGACATCACTGATGACATCACTGATGACATCTCAAATGACATCACTGATGATATCTCATTTGACATCAATGGTCACATCAATGATGATATCATTAATGTGACAATACAATGCATCTCCTCACACTTTAATATAACCTCTGTTACACCCAGTGTTAAATACAGAGTATAATTTTTGAAACCATTGACACACCAATACTAGTTACTACATACGCACTCACTGATTCCTACGTCTACACACACATTCACTCATTCACCCATACAATCATTCATACATACAATCACTCATCTTTACAACACTATCATATGCACTCATACACCTATACAGACACTCACACTCTGCCACTCATCCATGGAGTTACTCACACACCTAGTCAGTCCTGTAAAGAATCAATCACACTTCCATTTTCTAATCTACACAGTTAAACATAGAGTACCTTACATTTTCAAACATATACTAACACATACTTACTCTCTTATAGAATCACTGATACAAGTACACATTGATCTGCACAGAGTCACACACCTCCCAGCCAGCCATACACACACTCAGTCTCCCATACAAATACTTGTGCAACCAATCAATAACCCATATAGCTACTTATATAGCTACTGATCAACACATGCAGCAGCTTGCACAACAACAGACATACTGATGCACACTTTCAGACAGTTTAGTCACTAACCCGTGCATTTAGTAAGAGGCATTTAATCACTCACTCATACAGTCAATCACGCACCTACTAAAACCTTCATTCAGACACTTATACATCCACTCATTCTTCAATATGTAAAACATATTTAAACTTTACAGAAACACATAATCACTGGATGTTGTCATCAGTGATGTCATTTGAGATGTCATCAGTAATGTCATCAGTGATGTCACTGACCATGTCATGAATGATGTAATATGTGACATCATCAGCAGTGGATTGCGGGTGCGCGATATATAGTTAGTGCAACTAACTATATATGGAATTTCAATGGTTTTGTGTGAGTAAAATAAGGTTTTTTAAATGCTAATTCCTAACTATATATGGTCTATAACCTATGGTTTTTTCAGTGAATTTTCAAGGTTTTGTAAATGCTAATTCCTAACTATATATAATCTATAACCTATGGTTTTTTCAGTGAATTTCAATGGTTTTTTAATAGCAAATATCTGTAGCTGTAAAATGTATTCTTCTTTAAATTCCAAAATATATTTTATATGTTTATTAATAACTTTTAAAAAAAAAAAAAATTTTCTTCGTTCCCACTTCGCGAATCGGGAAGCTTCCCGTTAGCTGACCTTGATGCCGCGAAATAGACCGCGAGCCAGTAAACGTTTCTTTACCGCAACTGCCGCGTTAGAAAACAACATCGTGACGCCTCCCGTCCGCATGACGTTTCGCGTTGTCGCGTGATACGTCATATGACGTACTACGTTAGCGAACTGGTACGCTTACCGAGTCGCAAAGCACAGGTTTCTGGAAGCAAACCGGAAGGCCCTGCAAAGCGTGTAACATAAACACAGCAGGTCATGTGACTTGGTAATAACACTTTTCATTGGTTCATTTCACTTTTGGTTTCCTAATGATGTAAGACTAGGTCATATAATCTAAAATGAACACTTTTCATTGGTTGAGAACTATTGTTTTTCCCAAATGATGAAAATCCCTCTTTCTTTCCTCACTCTGACTTTCATCATTGTGAGAGAAAGACCCTTTGTTACCAGTGAGCAATGGCTTCTTTAGTAGCTTCAGCTGGTGCTTCCCCACCACCTCCACCACATCCAAGGAAGAGTGGACCGATGTGTGAATGTGTTCACTGTATGCAACAACTTTGACACTTACAGAAGCCTCACCTTCTCCATGCCTCCTACACAGTTCTACATGTACATCATAAATGCAAACAGAACAGAATTAATTATACATGTTAAATGGTTTATTTTTGCTGTTCTCAGAATGTATCAAATTTCACTAAAAACAGTGACTTGAAGGTATTCATCATATAACAGCGGGGAAAAAAAACACAATCAAAATGATTGTGTTTAAAAAACCCATACAACATAACAAATCAGAATTCAGAACTCCTTAAAGTTAACTTACTTTCCATGACGGCCAAGGATGTCCTATGAACAGCTTACACTCTGTTGTGCTGTTATTACTTTCAACCCGCCACTTTCTGAAAGAAAACCTCCATCGTTTTCAAAAACATGTTACATACAATAAATGACTTCTTGCTCTCTACCACAAGTTTCCACAAGGCCAAATCTTGTCAAAGCCATTTATAACTCTTGGATTTCTTGTAAGCCAATCCCGTCTTTTCGCATTTCCGCAACTTTCAGAATTAAAATGTTGAAGATCATTTACACAATCCTGGACTAGTAATATCTTCCCCTTCTTGCTTAATCATGTTCTACATTTCCTATCACACTGATACTGCTTACTATGAAGCAGACTTACACTACCTTTATGACTAGTACAATTATTTAATTCTCTACATCACTTTTAATCACAAAGCAATGTAAAACAGTAGACAGCATTGCAGACTTACATTCCCTCTACTCCATGTTTTGATTGGCTGCTTCAATTAGCTAATAAAAAGAAATAGTTTTTCTGAACTCATTCAAAGTGCACGTATTTCTCAATGACGTCCAGTGTTATGGTAAAAAGTTATGTCTCTGTACTACACTTATCCTCAAGGCCAAATAGTGTAGGAGCCATGAGAACTTCTTGAAATTCCTCAGAGCACATCCCGAGATTCTTTCCCTAAAATTTTGGTTTTAAAAACACCAGGTAAGAGTTTTTAAGGTCATATGGCAATTTTTTTTTGAAAATTAAAACAGAATCATTGCAGAATGACCAGCCATTTCTACACTTTAAATAAGCTGTATAATGTCCTGATGTTATTGAAGGACCATCATGATATATAATTGCTACAGTTACAAAAGTCCTTCCTGATATTGACAACTGTGAAGCCACAAAATTTTTAATTAAAGTTGTCAATTTTGTTCCATCAGGCCTACATCGTTGGTACATTAAAATGACATACTGGCCATATGTTCGTATAAATAATGTGGACATCATTTCAGATTTACATTGGCTACACTCCATGTTGTGATCAGCTGCTTTTACTAGCTTATTAAAAGAGACTGATTTACTGTCTGGCAAAGTTAAATATATAAATCTTTCTGAGTCTACACTAGTAGTACTTGATACCCTACAGTTCTCGCAGTCATGCTGCCATTGATAAGAAAGCCCAAACAGGTGATCTACATCTACACCTTCATCATGCAATACATCAAGCATATACATTAAAAACTCCTGACAATCTTGCTGACTATTTTGAGAGAATTGTGTTTGGCCTGAACATCTGTCTAACAGATTTCGAATTTCAGACACACTTTCTATGTTTGTTCTATCAGTGCTACATTTCTCTAACACAGAATTTAACAAACTGCAAAATCTTTGATCAGAATTGACCACAATCTCTTCTTTTACATTTTCTAGAGAAAACAAAACATTAACCACTACATTAGCATAGCAGTTGACACCAGAACTGTTTTCAAATTGAAAACCAACAACATCTTCAACAGAATCCTTTTTGTTTCTGCTTATAATTTCAGGTTCATCGACTTTTCGTCTTTTTGCTACAACCTCCCCAGTATTGGTCACATTTCTTCGTTTCCGGCCTACCACACGTTTCTCAAACAAAGGATACTGAGGCAAATGTGGCGCATACTCTCTTCTCAACCTATTGTATTCCTTAACACAATCTAGATCCGCACAAATGTTTGTGACATCACACTCAATCAAGTACAATCCCGATAAAGTCCTAACTCGTGACAATGCCACATATGCCATACCCTCCTTGAACACAGAACTGCCAATATTCACCAATGCACAGTCTACACTTAAACCTTGCGATTTATGGATTGTCACCGCATATGCCAAGCAAACAGGAAACTGCTTACGACGAACATATAAGTCTTTTACAAGCAAAAATCTAGCAGAACAACGAGCAATTAGCTGTACTTCCTCAATGCCATCAAATTTAATTTTTAAAAATTCAATTCCATCTCTATTTCTGTATTTCACAAAATCAACAACATTACCCATTGATCCATTTACCAGACCTCTTTCAACATGTAAATTCCTTCTTAAAATTATACGGCAGTTCAAGCACACATTCAGAGTCTTTTCAAAACCCGCAGTTTTAGATATACTCTTCTCTAATGAATCCAATTTTGTTTTCAGATTCTCAGACAAAATAATTGTTGATCCCATATGCTCTACTCTGTCAATAGCTTCCAGTTTCACAATCTCTTGCTTTTCTAAATGCAACATTTTGTTGTTGAATTTGGCACATTCTGCAAGAGTTGGCATCAAACATATTCCAGATTTTTTCTCAGTAACTTTCTGAAAAATATTCTCAGGCACAACATCTTCGTCTGGATATAAATTTGTCAGTAATCGTGCATGTAAAGCTTCTTTCCCATGCTCGGTCACTTTCCCAATTCTAACATCTTGTAGAATAGTCTTGTAAACTTCATCCTTTGCCTGACGCATATTTTCATGCAGTTCAGCATAATTGAAGTTTAACCATATATTGACGTTGCCAATGCTCCCTAAGCACTTCCTGGTATCTTCATGCGTGAGCATTTTGAACACAGGTTGCCCTTTCACTGGTGTCAGCTGCAGAAGATCTCCGAAAACAATGATGTGTTTGCCACCAAATAACACATCATACTCTGTTTTGAGAACTTCTTGCATTCTCAAATGCACAAAGGCAAGCATGACATTGGAAACCATGCTTACTTCATCAATGATAAGAAGTTTCATTTTCCTCAAGACTCTTGAAACTTCAAAACAAGCATCTCCAGATAGCTTGTGATATTCTAATTTGTTGTCATGCTCCACTGGCAGCATCAGTAAACGATGTAAAGTAATCCCTTTAATGTTATGTGCTGCCAGTCCAGTTGGAGCGGTGACAACACAAGACAGCGATGACTCTGTCCTTTCCTGCAAATAACACGAAATTGCTTTAATAAGGAAACTTTTTCCAGTTCCCGCTTCTCCACTCACATACAGTCGGATAGGCTTCAACGACGTACATGAGCACTCTTTCTTGTCATGACGTAATCCATGATCAATTTGCATGGTAAGTTCGTCATATATTTTCCTCTGCTCAACGTTGAGTTGTCTTTCCAACTCTTCTAAGTTAACCGCATCCTCCTGAGCATGTGCCATGGCTCTTTCCACTTCATTCATAGCAGTGGCAGCTTCATTTTCGATAAGAGGTCCTCCTAGTGGATCCTGACTCAATGAAGCAGAACTCTGACTGTCCTGAGAACTGTCTCTGGCAATCTCGGCTGCAATCGTTGCTTCCTGCTCAATTTCGACATTCAACATTTCTACATATTTAGGAAAAGCAGGACATTCTATGGTCTACTTGGCAGCATTGAATGAGTCTTCGTAACAAAGGAAATCTCCAAGCAGTTCCACTTCTGCACGCCAAGGCTTAAAAAGTTGCAAAAGTGCTAAATAGAAAAACTCCTTTTTTTCAGGAGATTCGCCACTCAATTTTCGATGGTTTATCAAGTGGCATTTTCTTTGCTTGACCAGACATCCCTCACTTCCTATTACAGCATACACTCCTTTCTCAGTATCTTCTTTGATGTTCCTCTTGAATATGTAATTTTGCAGAACCTCATACAGACAAACATTCTCGAGATGACTGCTTCGATTTGGATAATATGTATCCAACATGTTGCTCTTCAAAATGTCGGTACTGTTTGGCTCCTTTTCCACCAAATACTCAATTTCCCGCACAGGTTTCAGAACTCGATTACGCGTTGCAGCAAGACCAACACTCGCCCAAACGATACTCCTGGACTTGGCATAGAGACTTGCTGAAGACAACCGATCAGAACATTCGTAAGCTCCGATTTCTCGATGCGACAACATCTTCAGACTGAAACTGTACAACTTCTTGCTGAGGCTCTTTTCATGGGAAATGTCCTCCCACATATCCTTCAATTATGTCTTCTCTTTTTTGGTGATGTAAGATGTCACATACCGAGCCACAGCCATACAGTTATCAGCCACAAACTGTATATCCATGTTAGCATTCCACATGGACAAAATCACCGGGTTGTAGTCGTTGATGTACTTAGACTCTTCGTTCCTCTTCAAATTGTATGTGTTTTTAGGTGATTTCTTCATCACATTATGTCGCAGCGAAGACATCAAACTGTTCACTCTTCCTTTAGAAATCACCGGTCGTGGAAAGCCGAAACGACATTTGGTGTAGAACTTGTCTTTGTTCCGGAATTTACGACGACAGTACTTTCCACATCGATGGCTTTGGAAACGTAGAACTTTTTCTCTTAGGCTTTTTTTCTCCTTTGCGTTTGGAACAGCACACGTAGAATACTGTTCTATGAAACTCATCACTGAGTCTTCTGCATCCGTTCCAAATTTAGGTGCATCCTTGATCCACAGCAACATATGTATATGAGGAGCACCTCTTGCTTGGTACTCCTTCCTCCAGAAGAAATCCAACACCTCTCCAAGAGGTGGATTCTTCTTATTCATGATGAAAGACATCATACCTTCAAATCTATGATTGAAGTACCTACATACATTGACTGGATCCAAAGAGCACAGTTCTCCGGGTGTCTTGAATTCGATGTTTTCTACGTTAGCATTTGCCTCTCGTAGAAATTCAAGTAAGTCTTCCCAGCCATACTCAGCACAGCTCAAAGTGAGGAACCATGTGGGAGTTCCTAAGTTCCTCAGCATACATTTTAAATCACCATGACGACGGTACCAGTACTCATTAGTACCACGCTGACACGCCATGAGATTAATCAGGTGAGAATCCAAAATACTGTCTTGGACATTGACTTTATCCATAAAGTCACTTGCCGAGATGTTTTGCATGTGTATACCACTTTTCAAGATGTGGTTCACTGCATATGACAGTCCAGACAGATCGCTTTCAAACAGGAGATGAAACAAATAAGGAATGCATTGTCGAAACCTAGGATCTCCTGCATACAATCGCAAAGTCCGGTATTCAGAAGCAGGAATTTGATGAGGTCGCTCATCATATCTTCCTCCCTGACCTGTTGGAAAAAGCTGTGGGAAACACCGAGCTTCCAAACTTTCCTCCCAAACACTAATGGGACTCCCTTTCGCTTGTTTCATTTGAAACAACTCAATAGCATTCCCCATGACTTCCTTGGAATGCAAAGGATGAACACTATAATGTTCATATATTTCTTCACTAGTACAGGGTTCTACTTTCTCAATTTGACCAGCACACAAATCGCTATCCTCTTCCTCACTTACTTCCTCTTCTGCAACATATACATTTTTATAGTATTTTTTTTTTTTTTTCAAATACAATGTTGCCCTTTTCACTTTCCTAACATCTACTAAATCTTGCCATATTTTCTTATTCTTTGTCGGAAACCCATTAACTAAGATAACAAGAGGTTCCTCTTCCACTTTTTCTACTCCAATTGTGTTAATGTTTTTCTTCAAATCTAGAGGCAAATAAACAACTCTTCCCTTTAATCCTCTCTGTAAATCTGATGGAGGCAATTTCCCTGTCTTTGGCTCCATTCTTACAATAGCCTGAAAGGGATGGATACTTTGAATCAAAATAGATTCATAAGTATTTAAATCCTTCAATTCAGAAGGAATCTCAACCAATTCCAGATTATTATGAACTGCTCTAGCAGGCATCTGGTTTTGATTTAATTTGTTACAACAATAAGTACACACACGTTGATCCAATCCCAAATCAAAACAATTTTCTACCATCAAGTATGTTGTAAAATCCTTCCATTCACTATTATTTTCCCTTTCACTTTTTCCATATAAATCCACTAACTTAGTCTGATTCTTATAATAAGTGCGTCGACAACACACACAAGTGAAATTTGGCCTCTCACTTGATTTCACCTCAAACGTCGCAATTTCCCTCTGGAAATTATCTGTACTGGAAACCTGTACACTATCTTCCACATTACTCTCTTCTTCTTGGTCAATTTCAACATTCTCCTCTTTACTTCCAAAGTAACAAAACTCAATTTCTTCACATATATTCTTCACATCTATTTCAGAACCATGCAAAAGAGCAGCACATAATTGTTTAAGCATAATTGCTGGACTCTTAGCATAATACAACATTCTAACTAATTTCCTCACTTTATTATGATGCACTGCTAGCATCCTGAAATGATGAAAAACACTCTGGCATACTCTCCTGGAAAGACAAGCCAGTGAATGACCATGCAAACCTATCACTTCTCTCACTCTGCAAGGATCTAATTCTTGCAACAACTTCATTTTCTGCTTCAAACTTTTCTTATTAAATGACCGTATAAAATCACAAAGCAAATTGATGGAATCCTGTCGTACACTGCAAATACTACTACACTTCCAGGTGTACACAGGACCCTTAGGACGTCTCCCTAAAACCTCATTACCTAACACCTCTTCTATCTCTGTTCTCACAACTTTTTCTTTTTCAACTGGACAACCATCTTTCACTTCATAAGCTCGACCACTGGTGTCAACTGCATGCACCAAATCATTATCCTGGAAATAACTCTCCTCATTAAAAAATGCCTCAGAGCTTGAACTATGCATCCATTCTCCAGAAAAAACTTCACAAAAATTACTACGATTAACTATTCTCTTCCATCTACTATTTCTTTTGAAATCATAAATTACCTTGTTTAGCTTCCTAATTCTATTGATTGTCAAAATAAATAACTTACGTTTAATTTCAAATGCCTGATCAATAACTTTCTCAACTATTTTTTTTCTCTTATAAAAAACCACTTTCTGCTGACCTTTCTTAATATTTTTTAACAAATTCCCAATTATCCTGTTGCGGAACATTCGTTTACGAATATCCCTAAACTGTTGTTTCCTTCTACTTTCATGCATAGAGTTATCTCTTACTCTAGCAGTAACATTTCTCATTGGCCTTTCCTTACCATTTGAATTCTTTCTCCTTTTCTGGACTGAAACATTTTCTGTAGTAATATTTTTTTTACTACACATATTTCTTATGACTGTTTTTGGACTCTTACCCGGTGCTTTCTTGGTGACTTGACAAATCTTTTTGTTAGAGGGCTGCTGCATTATTCCATGGTCCTGCTGTCTTTGACGTTTTGCAGCCTTTCTTACTCTTTCTTTGCTAGGCATCCTAAAATCTTGAAATAATCTGCAGTTCAATCTGTGGTAAAATATAATAAAAAATGTTATTAACCACTATTACCCAACAGTAAATTAATAACAGTCATCAAAAACTTAACACACTACTTAAGTATATAATATACTGAAGCCTATCTCCAATTTTTCACTGAACAGGACTCATCTCTTCTTAACCTTGGATAAACCTCACCTACTCTGTGTCCCCTGCACATAATTAAATGTAAAGGGGCAGATTTATATTAACTAGCACATCCCCAGGGATGCACCAGTTAACGTGCACCGCTGCTCTGCCACCCACGGTGTGCCGCATTTACAATCAGATAGGACAAAGCTACATCAAAACCCTGCGCCTGCTTGAAGCAGGCATAGATCTTGACGCAGGTAGGCTGAAAGCTAAAGCAACAACTAAGTGTCGTGTGCAGAAGTTACAAAAAAGGAAAAATGGCGTTTAAACCAGTAATGAGACCATGCTAACGTAACACAGAGTAAAAATATCCAGGATCTACATCAGTTTGGGGTTCACGAACCTGGCAGGTACAAGGCACTGAGGCTTTCCACCGTGCATGTCTCATCCCAAATCATATGTTGTTTGTGAATGAAACAATTTCCCAGACCAAATGCTTTGGATTGGCTACTTCTAAAAAATTAAACACCCCTACTATCCCGGAGTTAGAGGAATATGATGGTTGGAGTAATTTTACTCGTTGTCCATTAAAGATTTACAGGCCCTACTCCGTAATTCTTCCTTTAACATTTCCAGTATAAATCCAAAAGGTTGACTGCTTTGGCAACGTGCCTTATCCACGGTTTAATAACGCTGCCTTTTGCTTTATATAAGTTTTCAAATTGTATGAAATATATACCAATAGGTCGTTATTAACCTTTAGGTAGTGGTTTTCTTCATGAGGTCTGGTCGCTTCCATACACATACAGATTTTCAAAGATAATCAAGAACTTTATCTGAATGGAGAGGAATGCACTGAGACGCCAGATCATTCACTAATGTGTAGGCACATACAGTTACACGGTTCATGCAACAAACATTGACCAAATATGGCTTGCGTGTTGCAAGGCACACCAGTTCCTGCTATCATCCCCACGTTCAAGTTCTTGGAAAATGGTAGTTATTTGATGCTCAATAATGAAGATTGTTCTGGGTTAATTAAAAGTATTCATTTTATCGTAACAGTAAATGAACGGGTTATTTGCTGCAGAAATGTTCTATTTCCTCCCACACATGAACATAGGGAGTTTTCAATCTGGCCACAAATACCAACCTTGGGAGCACATTTCAACGGCATGGCAAGAATAAGAGCTCTTTTGTCTCAGAGAGAGGTGGCCTTGAGTTCGGCCCGTGAAACTTTCGTGCTTCACACAGCGAACACCCGTACAGAGGTGCAGACCCTTTTAAATACAGATTCGCCTTTCCATTTCAGCAAGATGGTTCGGACTATCTCTAACGCGTCCTCCACAAAGGGCCTGGCGCACTTTTTTAAAGTTGTTACCAGTGGTCTCGTGACTTCATTTGAGAAAATCTTTGGAGTCATCCCTGCTTTCTTTCATTCTATTTTTTCCACTCTGCTTCGTGGATTCCCATTTTTACTTGCATTACCAGCGGACGCTCTTGTGCTTTTTTACATTTTTAAATATGGATGTCCCTCCTGTGCAAGCTCCCGCCCTGCAGCTGCTGACACTGTTCCGCAATCGCATGCTAGAATATTATGGCACAATGCCGTTGGCGATATTAAGCACGGCATATGGATTATCTTTTCGATTCTCCTACTTCACCTGTGTCCAGCCTGTATTTCACTGCCTGACCTGTGATTTCGATTGGGCCATTGATTTGTGTCTCTGCGGACCGGTTTCTCCTGACGTCGACTTTAATCAGCTGATGACTCCTATCATTACTCACGAGTTGGTTTGTCCTGGCGAAAGGATTATGGCTGTGGCATTGATGCATGGACTAATTGGTCCCTGGAATTTACTGGCGGCAACACAGTCTTTCTTGGAACAGAGCTTTCTTGAAAACCCACCGAGCTGTCCTCTGATGTTGATAGAGGATCCGGTGCTGGGAGAGCACTTATGTTCTTTTCCGCTTTTAAATTGGATGGCTGAACTCTTTTCGGATGAAGACGGTGACTTCCTATTGGAGGCTGTTGCAGCTTATTTTGCATACACAGTTATGTCATAGACCTTTTTCATGTTTGATATGCCGAGTACTAGCATTTCATTGACAATTCATTAACTTATTTGTCAAGTTTTTATTATTTAGCTTGCCTATTGGCTTAAGACTCGATAAAGTACTTGGCTGTTTTATTTTTCTTTAGCATTAAATTTTCCTAGTTTTTAATGTTTTACCTTGCGGACCGTCCACATATAAAGTTGCAATCTGCTCTCATGAGATGGCACTTCTATTATCTTATTCAGTTCGTTTCCGGATCATGGGGAGGTGTCATCTAGGTCCTGGATATCTTTACACCGTGTTAAGTTAGCATGGACTCATTACCGGTTTAAACGCCATTTTTTCCTTTTTTGCAACTTCTGCACACAACACTTAGTTTTTGCTTTAGCTTTCAACCTAATAGTTCATCGTGATTTACATGAGAATAATATGTTATTGCTCTACTATCTGCTTTACTTCTTAAACTATATCTGTACAGCGAGTGCTGAAGTTTCAAGAACAACACGATACAGAATTGTTATGAGGTCTGATCTCCACGACTTCATACTCATAACATAAGTGCAGCTTCTCCCAATTCTGAGCATGAGGCGGGTTTTATATTGCTTTGCCGAACACACATACACAACACTTGATGCGGTTCACATGAAGAGAGAGCTGGTGTATGCTGATGTGATTCCTTCAAATCTAAGACACTAAAGTATCGGCACGCCCTAAACCAACACAAAGAGACCTTCTTAGCAAATAATATATTATGTGTATTAGGGAGGGTGAGATATAAGCAGCCGTGGGCCGTGGAGGGAGTTACGGTGGGGCAGGGAGGCGGGGAGGGGGAGGGGCAGGGTGGACCCTCTCCACCCTGCCCCTCCCCCTCCCCACCTCCCTGCCCCACCGTAACTCCCTCCACGGCCCGCGGCTGCTTATAAGTGTTGCTAACTCTTATTCATTTACAGCATGTTAACATACTGTCACCATTCGCTTTTTATGTACTATTGACTATGCTGGTAATTTTGCTACTGATAATATGTGTACTTGTATAATCTAAGATACTGCGCCTGAGAAGACGGCATTAGTAAATAAACATTTCAAATACACATGTGTTCTTCTTAACTCCATGTTCTGGTTTCTAAGAAATATATAACGACCGACTGTTCATGAGTTCCACGTATCCTGAGGTACTATAAGTTCATATTCTGGATTGTCTAAACATTGAGAGTTTGTTATATCCAATGTGACACTGTACCTAGCTTGCTAAGGGGTTTTGATTACTAAGGTGAGTTTTGGGACACCCTAATTCGCCGAGGTTCCAATCCTCTGTCCACAGTTCTGTGTCAGAACAGAAACCCTGCGACAGGGCCACCCCTCAGCCTTACTGGAGCTTCATCACACTTGCGATACAACTCCAGCAATGCGCCAACTTTACGGCACAAATACGTCACGCATCTGTGCTGTTTTTGCCCCATGATGCGCCGCATTGTAAATGCAGCACACCATAGGTGACGGAACAGCGGCACAGAATGACTAACACATCCCTGGTGATGCGCCAGTCATCATAAATCTATCCCTATGCTTCTTATCTTGTTAGAGATGAACCGCCATATGTATCATCAAAGTTTTTTGCATTTCCTAAATAGCGAACTTTAAGGAATAAATAGCGATTCTTTACCATTCCTAGTTTGCGATGACCTATTTGCTAATTACAAATTACCCATTCATTTCCATGCAGCAGGAGGCCCATAGGAATGAAGGTGCAATTTGCGATTAGCAATTACCTCATCGCAAATTACGAATTTTTCCGACGGTGCAGGGGTGTCTCAAGAACACCCTGCTGCACCCCTGAAAACGAAATTTGGGGTCATATGGCGCACATAAATTTTGAAAACATTCCTTTACCTCAAAAACGATTTTCAACTCATAATTTGAAAACACTGCACATGGGGAAATGACTTAAAATGTCCTTAAGACACATAAAAGCATTTTTTGATTGCCTTTACAGCATGTTTCAGTCACCTTTAACATGCCTATGTAACGGAAACATTCAAAATCTAAATTTGCCATGCACAGGTGGGAGCATATTTACAAGCAATTTGCTCCACAGACAAACTTCTTACATTGAAATGGGAAAAATAACATCAGAGACTCTCAATTACCTTATAAAGAAGCAGACACCATTATGTCCTTCTCATCAATATTAAAACCATTGCTTTTTCTCAAAAACGATTTACCAGTCATAATTTGAAAACACTCCACAGCTCCTATGCACATAAAAGCCCTGTCAGTACTAATACTTCACATTTTCTCCAATTACAATTTCTCAAAGAAACAAAATCTATTTGTGAAACACTTGAGACAAAGCAACATTTGAAAAACACAACTTTCTTCATAATTTTCTCCTTAAAGCACACTATTTTCTATCTAAATTAAAGAAATCTTTTCTCACCTTAGCAAATACTTTGAGTTTCAAAACAGTCTCAGAAACACACCAATTTGTCTTCAGCAGAGCAAAAGGTATGCACTCCAGAGTCTGCAGCTATCAAAAGCACAGAAATGCTGTAATTCCTCACACATATCTCTCATGTCACCCAATCAAAACTCTTCCCTCACTTTTTTTCAAAGCAAAACCCTTCCCCCCTCTGCCCCCTCTCTGCTTTTTCTGCATAGCAACCACCTCTTGCAAGACCTCTCACACAACAATGTTGCAATTGAACTCTGAACTCTCACTGCACCTGCATATCCAGAGCATTCTTTCATTTAATGATTTTTTCTTCGCCACTCAAAATACATCTTTCAACGAACTCATCCATGCACACTAACTTTCTGTTTTCAGCAATCAAAATCCACCAATCACTCTTACTGCTTCATTAACACAGAAACTCCTCAGTTTTTTTCATTTTACACTCTCATTTTTTCAACTGCCATTTCATTGCCACACTTCATCTGACTGCAGCAGAACCTTCTCTCACCATGTTTTCTGTCTGGATTGTTGGACATAGTTACATCTATTGGGCTCAAAGGTACGCTGAAAACAGGAATTTACCTAACCTCAATTTACAAGATGTGGAAATTAAGTGGTTTGGCCACAGAGGATTAAAATGTCACCAATTGATACCATTGGTGAAAACCTTTATGCATTTGCTAAAACCTGACCTGTTAATTGTGCACTGTGGAGGTAATGATTTGGGCACTTTGACTGGGGTAGGTCTGGAAATGCTTTTAAAGGACACCTTTGAGCAATTGATGGCACTTTTTCCTCAGACTGCCTTGGTATATTCAAATATATGCCAAAGACAGAAATGGAGGTGGTCGAACCAATTTTGTCCACAAATTGAGAAATCGAGGAAGCATGTAAACAAATCTGTTTCAGCTTACATGAGAGACCATGGAATGGGCTCCCTGTACAACAATAACTTGCGTTACTACATGCAAGATATCTACAGAGGAGATGGAGTTCACTTCTCAGATGAGGGCAACAGAGTTTTCACTCTGAATTTAAGACTGTGCATTGGTACCTACTTATAAGTACCTAAATGTACCATAAACCCAAAAGCTCTTCTCAGAGCTACCCTACATCTGATCACTCACAATTATTATTTTACTCTAACTTTTTTCACTAATTTTCAAGAAAGTACGCTCCCCAGAACGCTTCCCGGTTCGCGAACCGGGCGCACTCCACGCAAAAAAACTAAAAAAACTGTATATTTTTTTTTTGCCCTGCGAGACCCTTTCAAAGCCTCCACATCAAACCTAGGGGGTCAGGGACGATCTACTATGCCCCCTTATGGTCATTTGCCCCTTCGCTTTGGCCTCCTCTTGTCTCTCGATCCTACCGAGAGACAAGATGGCGGCCGCTACGGACTGTTTGGAATGTTTACAGACGCCGAAAAACCAATCAGCTTCGCAAACCTCCGTAACGCGAAAAGTACGCGAAGCGGAGCGCTGTTACAGATATATATCTTTTTTTGAACGTTAATTTCTCAAAATCCACTGGAGCACATATATTGAGACCTAGCAAAGGTACATCGGGCTACCAGTCCCTACAATTTTGCCAAGTTTCATGCAAATCCATTCAGCCGTTCGATTATTATTATTTTTTTTTTTTTTGCCCCGCGGGGCCCTTTTAAAACCTCCACATCAAACCTAGGGGGTCAGCGACAATGTACTATGCCCCCTTATGGTCATTTGCCCCTTCGCTT
Organism: Lissotriton helveticus; assembly: GCF_964261635.1. Lineage (NCBI taxonomy): Eukaryota > Metazoa > Chordata > Amphibia > Caudata > Salamandridae > Lissotriton > Lissotriton helveticus. The sequence goes on from NC_136073.1 coordinate 407,298,869, forward strand.
TGGCCTCCTCTTGTCTCTCGAGAGACAAGATGGCGGCTGCTACGGACTGTTTGGAATGTTGACAGACGCCGGAGAACCAATCAGCTTCGCTTCACAAAGCTCCGTTGCGCGAAAAGTACGCGTCCTGGAGCGCTGCCCGGTCCGCTGTTACAGATATATATCTTTTTTTAAACGTTAATTTCTCAAAATCCACTGGAGCACATATATTGAGACCTACAAAAGGCACATCGGGCTACCAGTCCCTACAATTTTGCCAAGTTTCGTGCAAATCCATTCAGCCGTTCGGGCTAAAAGTGAGGCCAACCGCCCTATGGAAATTAACATGGGAAAAACGCGTTTTGGGACCCCCCTTTTTTCTCGGCCCCCCCTTGACGAACCCCCCCCAAAATTTTCAGGGGCTGCTCAGAAACAAAATGTGCCATTTTCCTGAAAATTTCAGCCAATTCCGTCCACAAACGCCAAAGTTATTAGACATAGAATTTTCAAAAATCCCATAGAGAAAAAATCCTAACTATATATACCTACTGGCGACCGCCAGTAGGTAATATATATATATATATATATATATCCAACTCGAGTCTTGGCGCGAAGCATGGGTGGCCGCTTGCAGCGGCGGGCCAGGACGGGAGTGCCACTCCCTACGTTTTCACAACACACGTTCCCCAATTCTCCAAGAACGACGTCCAGGCCAGCAAAGTTTCAATAAACTGGTGTTTATTTCACAGCCCACTCAACGTTTCGGGAACCACTTCCCTTGCTCACGTGTGATCGTGTCTGTTTACACCCAGTGTTTTAAGGTTTGTCATGTGATCAAAGTCAGAGTAAACATAATAAACAGACTACCGTTTCATTAGTTTTCTGGAGCTATGAAGACAGATTTACATGCTTTATCAGTAGAGCGTGGCACATTCAAACATTTCGTCAAATTTTATAAAGTACATTTCTGCGTCCTTCAATTGTGACATAATTAAATTAAATATTAGCGGCAAGCTTACTGGTCAAGATAATAAAGAAAATTAATAAGTACGTCAAAATTCATGATTCTACATCACGGTGACCGGTAACATTTCATGGCATTGCGTGTGGTCACATAATTCGGCCCAAGTGGGCTAACCACAATTGGAGTTCAGTCCATAGCACAATTAGTATATCCCATTTCGGCACACTCATAGTTGACTCACTTGTGATTGATCTTATCAGATCATACTGCTCACGTCTTGTATTCATACTGTGATAAAGCCCTAGTGGGCATTGTTCATTCAGTGTCAAATCACTTGCCACTTGACGCATCGTGCCACATTCTTTCTGTACGGCATTAGCTGTCTCACACTCTCCCAAAATAAACGTTTTAGAGGTACCTGTAAGAAAAAATAATAAGTACAGTGATTATAAATCAAACTCCTCCGTATTACTTTCATACCAACCATTAAAAACAACAAAATACTTTGAAGCAGCCAGACACATTGTTACTTAGTTCAATTAAATTCAGGTCATTTAGCCAAGGTGTACACTCAGGGCTTCGTCACAATTATGTCCTTATATATATATATATATATATATATATATATATATATATATATATATATATATATATATATATATATATATATATATATATATATATTCACTGAAAAAACCATAGGTTATACACCATATATAGTTAGGAATTAGCATTTAAAAAACCTTATTTTACTCACACAAAACCATTGAAATTCCATATATAGTGAGTTGCACTAACTATATATCGCGCACCCGCAATCCACTGCTGATCATGTCACATATTACATCATTCATGACATGGTCAGTGACATCACTGATGACATCACTGATGACATCTCAAATGACATCACTGATGACATCACTGATGACATCTCAAATGACATCACTGATGACATCACTGATGACGTCATCCAGTGACTGTATTTTTCTGTAAAGTTAAAATATGTCTTGAGTGGATGTATAAGTGTCTGGATGAAGGATTTAGTAGGTGCATGACTGACTGTATGAGTGAGTGATTAAATGTGTCTCACTGAATGCATGGGTTAGTGACTAAACTGTCTTAATTTGTGCATCATTATGTCTGTTGTTCTGTAAACTGCTGCATGTGTTGATCATTAGCTATACGAGAGGCTATATGTGTTATTAATTGGTTGCCCAAGTATTTCTATGGGAGATTGAGTTTGTGTGGGGGTGGCTGGAAGGTGTGTGACTCTATGCATAGATGTGTGAGCAGTTTATTCACTAGGTGTATGAGTTCAAGAGTGCATGTGGAAACAGCTACATGGGCAGTTGACTGTGTGCATGAGTGTATTGATGAGTGAATGGATATCTCAATGCTACATGTCATAGTAAGTACATATGTAAAACACAGTACATGTGAGAGTTGGCATATATAAATAACTGTGCATGAGAGCCACTGAATGAGTGAGTGGTTGTATCGATCATTGTGAACTTGTATCAGGGATTGTATAAGAGAGTAAATATGTGTTAGTATATGTTTCAATAAGTAAGGTGTGTTTAACTGTATAGTTGAAGAAATGGAGGTGAGATTGTTTCTTTGCATGACTGACTGGGTGTGTGAGTAACTCCATGGATGAGTGGCAGTGTGTGAGTGTCTGTTTACACTGAGTGTATCTAAGGTTATATTAGAGTCTGAAGAGGTTTATCGTATTAGCACAAGAATGATGTCAAATGAGATGTCATCAGTGATGTCATCAGTGATGTCATTTGAGATGTCATCAGTGATGTCATCAGTGATGTCCCTGACCATGTCATGAATGATGTAATATGTGACATGATCAGCAGTGGATTGCGGGTGCGCGATATATAGTTAGTGCAACTAACTATATATGGAATTTCAATGGTTTTGTGTGAGTAAAATAAGGTTTTTTAAATGCTAATTCCTAACTATATATGGTGTATAACCTATGGTTTTTTCAGTGAATTTTCAAGGTTTTGTAAATGCTAATTCCAACTATATATGGTCTATAACCTATGGTTTTTTCAGTGAATTTCAATGGTTTTTTTAATAGCAAATATCATAAGCTGTCGAATGTCAAGTACGTGGTAAGTAAAAACATTTTCGTGTTTATGCACACTGATCTGCTTTGAATACTGCCCCCCACCCCTCATTTCTATTAGGAGTACTCTCTCTTTGCAGATAGTGAAGGGTAGTTAACGCAGCCCTTTGCCCCCGTTGTAATCCGTCGTGCCTGCTTCTCTCTCCATTTGATTGATTGTTCTCTTTGGTTCATTCTCTATTTACAAACAAGCACAGAGTCGCAATACTCTGTTTAGTCTTTGCAGATAGCGAAAAATCGTGTAAAAAAAAAAAGGAATCGAGCAAAATCAGTAGGCCACTAATGGGATCTCTTTTTGACCTCGCTAAAATAGAAACATTAGGAACAACCTGTTGAAAATAGCAATGCGTATGTACATAAGCGGCGTTCATTTGTGTTCACAGTACCCCTTGTTGATTGTTTCAATCGAGCATTGAATTGTTCGAAGTTAATTCTCTTAAGGATCTTCTCTACCTGCAAACGAGGAAGAATAGGAATATTCTCTCTCCCTTTGCAGATAGTGAAGGGTAGGTAACGCAAGCCTTTAACACGTCGTACCTATTTCATTCCTCATTGATTGATTGATTGTCCGAACATTGACTGTTTGGGAATTAGTTCTTTTTGGAGGTATTCCCTGTTTGCAAATAAACGTAGGAAAATCTTTGCAAGTAGTGAAAGGGTACGTAATGCGGACCTTTCTCCCCCGTTGTAATCTGTCATGCCTATCTACTCCCCACTGATTGATGCACCTTTTTCACCCGGACCATTTACTAGAGATACGTCATCTGGCCCGACCAGAGAGCACCCCTAGTGAAAAGGACATATGCAATAATAACGAAGTGATCACTGTATCCTGTTAACAGAAACTTTACCATGAAACAACCTGGAAAGAAAAAAATAGGAAAACGAAAATCAGTAGGCCACTGATGAACATGAACTTTTATTAAACAACAAACAAAGAAACGATAACATAACGTAATGATAAAACCTATTAATGTCCTAGAAACAAGAAAACGTTAAAGTATGCCAGTGGTGAGAGACCAGAAAAACAGTCCGAGAAACCAAATCACCCCTCGCTGTCCCAACTCATGCACTCTGAAAGTTCAAAGTTTTGAGGAGTGCTTGTAACATTGTCTGAAGCCTATTTGCAATTGCTTCATCTTCACTATTCTTAAAGTAAGTGGGGGCTGTTGTGATGCGGTGCCACCCTGAACCGCTTGACGGAGGCCCCCGAGGGACGGTGTCATGTCGCGGACTCGGAGGGGGCGCTTGGCTCCGGCCCCCTCCCCAAGTCGTGTTGCCCTGGTGTGGCCTGAGATCGCCCCCGACATAGGTGGCCGGCTCCCGGGGTCAAGCGGAACTTTTTTCCTTTTGGTGACTCTTCCATTCTTCACCTTGTCCCACAATCCGTTTCACCTAAAGACACGCTGTAGTGGGGCACCCCTTTTCCGTTTCATTTGCCATTCAGCCCGCTTTTGCTACACTGTGCCTCTTCCGCTATTCAGCTGTTTACCGCCCGCTCTTTCGACTACAGCGTCTCGCTCACCATGTACTTGAGTTGCTCCCGCTCTTGCGGTGCAGCGATAGGCGGCTGCCACAGGACTCTCAAAATGGCGGCCATCTCTTCAGATTTGGGCGTGGTCCACTAAAATGGGCCTGCGACACCTTGGAACTCGGACGCTTGTCTGCTAGAGCTTGGGCTCCATTCTCGAAAGCGTCCCCTCATCCTTGAAGATTCTACAAAAGTCTTGGGGGCCCCCGACTCCCGCAGGCTTCTGGTGGGGAGCGCCTAGCATGATTGCTCGTGGAATGGCCACGACGGAGCTACGAAATGGTGGTGCTCTCATGCTAACGCCAGCTTCAGTCTGAAACATCCAGAAACACTGTAGACTACCAATTCGATCAGTTCCGGTAGCGCTCCAACGTGACCCGGTAGAGAAGAACTTGCCCTCCCCTCTTTGACTGATGGTTCTTGTTGCCTGTCCCTTCTGTTGTCATTTAACAGAACTATTTAGCCTGCTGAAAGGGGTTGTGTGCCGTCCGCTGGTTGGTGGAGACATTTTGACTATATTCTGGACCTGCGTTGACGCGTAATGCGTCATATGACGCGCCGCGTTAGAAAGTTTAATAAATTATGAAACACAATAAACAATCCTTAAAAAAAAAAAAAAAAAAAAAAATAATCAACAAAACCAACAATCAATTAACATACAGTATTTGAAAAGTCTATCATTCATTTTTCATTGCAGTACGCTGCCCAGAAAGCTTCCCGGTTCCCGAACCGGGCGCTACCCACGCAAAAAAAAAAAAAAAAAATTTTTTTTTTTGCCCCGCGGTGCCCTTTTAAAGCCTCCACATTAAACCTAGGGGGTCAGGGAGGATCTACTATGCCCCCTTATGGTTATTTGCCCCTTTGTTTTGGCCTCCTCTTGTCTCTCGATCCTACCGAGAGACAAGATGGCGGCCGCTACGGACTTTTTGGAATGTTGACAGACGCCAGAGAACCAATTAGCTTCGCTTCACAAAGCTCCGTTGCGCGAAAAGTACGCGTCCTGCGCCGCTGCCCGGTCCGCTGTTACAGATATATATCTTTTTTTAAACGTTAATTTCTCAAAATCCACTGGAGCACATATATTGAGACCTACAAAAGGCACATCGGGCTACCAGTCCCTACAATTTTGCCAAGTTTCGTGCAAATCTATTCAGCCGTTCGGGCTAAAAGTGAGGCTAACCGCCCTATGGAAAAATCAATGTTAAAAACACGTTTTTGGACCCCCCTTTTTTCTCGGCCCCCCCTTGACGAAACCCCCCCAAATTTTCGGGGGCTGCTCAGAAACAAAATGTGCCATTTTCCTCAAAATTTCAGCCAATTCCGTCCACAAACGCCAAAGTTATTAGACATAGAATTTTCAAAAAACCCATAGGGAAAAAATCCTAACTATATATACCTACTGGCGACCGCCAGTAGGTAATATATATATATATTTATATATATATATATATATTTTTTATCCAAAGTGCCCAAAGCATTTCGAGAGCACACACAATTCGGAGGAAACCAAGGTTTTTTCTGGATGGAAACGAGCAGCAGCTTTCATAATTAATTAATGTTCCTTCCAACGCGTTTCGAGGCTCCTGCCTCTTAGTCATGGATGATTCATGTGCGCAGCAGATTGTTCTGATTTCACAGCATGGCTCCTTAAGTACCCTCAGTGGGCGTCGCATAGTGCAGTTGTAAGCTTCTCTCCTCCCCATTGCATGCTGGGACACGGAGTCACTGTCAGAATAATTAATCACCCTCCAGTGGGCTCCGCTGCGTGCATGTTATTTTAATCTGTTGTTGCCCTCCAGTGGGCCATGAGGCTGATGCAGGTTTCATTTTTATCTCTTTCCTCCTCCAAATTGCTCCGGTAAGTTCGGCAAAGTTCCGACTCACAGCCCCTTGTACTTGAAGACGGTGCAGCTCTCCACGGCAGGGCTGCCGTGTGATTTGTTTTTTATCCAAAGTGCCCAAAGCATTTTCGAGAGCGCACACAATTCGGAGGAAACCAAGGTTTATTCTGGATGGAAACGAGCAGCAGCTTTCATAATTAATTAATGTTCCTTCTGACGTGTTTCGAGGCTCCTGCCTCTTAGTCATGGAAGATTCATGTGCGCAGTAGATTGTTCTGATTTCACAGCATGGCTCCTTAACCGCATGCGCGCTAGCGAAATTCCGCTCCTGTGCTGAGATTTTTAAAACCGCATGTTTCATGACGAGCTGGGCTCGTCATGAGCGTGCGAGGAGGCTACCTCATGACGAGCCCAGCTCGTCATGAGCGTCGAAGGGGTTAAGTACCCTCAGTGGGCGTTGCATAGTGCAGTTGTAAGCTTCTCTCCCCCCCATTGCATGCTGGGACACGTAGTCACTGTCAGAATAATTAATCACCCTCCAGTGGGTTCCGCTGCGTGCATGTTATTTTAATCTGTTGTTGCCCTCCAGTGGGCCATGAGGCTGATGCAGGTTTCATTTTTATCTCTTTCCTCCTCCAAATTGCTCTGGTAAGTTCGGCAAAGTTCAGACTCCCAGCCCCTTGTATTTGAAGACGGTGCAGCTCTCCACGGCAGGGTTGCCGTGTGATTTGTTTTTTATCCATAGTGCCCAAAGCATTTTCGAGAGTGCACACAATTCGGAGGAAACCAAGGTTTATTCTGGATGGAAACGAGCAGCAGCTTTCATAATTAATTAATGTTCCTTCTGACGCGTTTCGAGGCTCCTGCCTCGTAGTCATGGATGATTCATGTGCGCAGCAGACTGTTCTGATTTCACAGCATGGCTCCTTAAGTACCCTCAGTGGGCGTTGCATAGTGCAGTTGTAAGCTTCTCCCCTCCCCATTGCATGCTGGGACACGTAGTCATTGTCAGAATAATTAATCACCCTCCAGTGGGCTCCGCTGCGTGCATGTTATTTTAATCTGTTGTTGTCCTCCAGTGGGCCATGAGGCTGATGCAGGTTTCATTTTTATCTCTTTCCTCCTCCAAATTGCTCCGGTAAGTTCGGCAAAGTTCCGACTCACAGCCCCTTGTACTTGAAGACGGTGCAGCTCTCCACGGCAGGGCTGCCGTGTGATTTGTTTTTTATCCAAAGTGCCCAAAGCATTTTCGAGAGCGCACATAATTCGGAGGAAACCAAGGTTTATTCTGGATGGAAACGAGCAGCAGCTTTCATAATTAATTAATGTTCCTTCCGACGCGTTTCGAGGCTCCTGCCTCTTAGTCATGGATGATTCATGTGCGCAGCAGATTGTTCTGATTTCACAGCATGGCTCCTTAAGTATCCTCAGTGAGCGTTGCATAGTGCAGTTGTAAGCTTCTCTCCTCTCCATATATATATATTCACTGAAAAAACCATAGGTTTCAGCCACGTTATAGTTAGGAATTAGCATTTAAAAAACCTTAGAAATTTACTGAAAAAACCATAGGTTTCACACGTTATAGTTAGCTGGACATTTCACTCATAAAAAAAATTGAAATTCCCCCGTTATAGTTAGTTCAGCTAACTATAACTCACGCGCCCGCAATGCACTGCTGATGACGTCAAATATCACATCACTCATGACATGGTCAGTGACATCACTCATGACATCACTCATGACATCTCAAATGACATCACTGATGACAACACTGATGACATCATTCTTTTGAAAGAGTGGCAGACCTCCTCTCACCCTAATATAACATTTGATACACACATTCAAAAATAGAAACAAAAATTTTCAGCAGAATCCTCCACCTGCAGTGGCTAGCACCTCAAGTGCACCACCACCTCCTGGAAGCAGTCCACATCCTATTATTGTTCCCCAGTTCTCTGAGCTCACTTTCCACTGCAAACATTGCAAAGAAATGCTTTGCTATGGTGAGCAATCTGTGGACCTGATTGTGAAGAGGCAAGAGCAGCACCGTTGCCCTAAGAAATAAATTCTTTTTAACTTTTTTGTTTCTGGTGCACAGTTGTTTGGTTTCAAAAGTTCAATTTTTCTGGTAAAAAAAAACAAAAAAAACTTGTTTAAAAAACTACAAAAAAATATAAAACAACAAAGACAAAAAAAAACAGTTGTTTTCAGAACTACCTCTACTGGTAAAAAAAAAAAGAACTATATTTCTATGTTAGTCTGTAAAAGTTTGTCAGAATGAATGTGTAGTTCATAAATGAATGAATGAATACATTAGTAGTGTATGGTGAGTGTGAAAGTGCCGAACTTTAAGGATGTGCTACAGCATAAATCTAGAAGGTGTTTACCTATAGTATACTGTAGTACCTCCGAAGCACTTGAATGTAACATATGTATATAAATATGTTACAAGTCTATGCTTCAATTTGCACTATTGCTGAAACTGCCTGGATGAATTTGTATGTATTAGGGGGGGGTTTACAACCCCCTTGTGCCTCTTTTACACAACCGTTGCATGACATTTGTGATGCAGCGGTGGTGCAAAAGATGTGTCATAATGTATGGTATTTACAATGTGACGTAATTGGAAGGTGCTTCACATTGTAAAGTCCTGCGCCAGAAGGAGGCTTTCCTGCGCAGGTGGGGGGTTTCTGGCACAGGAACACCTAAAAAAAAAAGTGAAATCTAAAAGATTTGATTCAGTCAATTTTGGGCTCTATGCCATAAGGCCCCCTTTGCACCATTAATACTTGACTACTCACATAGGCCTCATTTATGAGATTTTGCCGTAGAAAAGTGCTTTTTCTTCACTTTTACAACACTGTATAGATAAGTACAGCAATGTCAGAGTGTTTGCTATAAGTATAATGATATAGAGTGTGAAATTGAAGGTATGAAAAACAAGTGTACAGCTGCATAGAAGACTGCATGCATAGTCTATAGGAGTTTTAAAGCACTCCATGGCCTAAGGCCTACTTTGCGCTATAATTACTTGGGTACTGACTGTATAATTACACTTCTGCAAAGAGACTGCATGATTGAATTTATAACAACTTCCTTTTTACCACAGTGCATACATAAGGACATTCCAATGAATACCTCAGTACAATACTAAAACAGCAATGACAGAGTGTTTGCTGCAAGTGTAAGGAGAGAGACTAGGGAATTGAAGGTATAAAACACAAATTTGCCGGTACATGGAACAGTGCATGCATAGTCAAAAGGGGTTTAAAATAGTCATTAACCCAAGCCCACTTTACCTCATAAACACTTTCATAGACACTTTTGGGCTTATGCTGCATCAAAACCCTGCACCTGCTTGAAGCAGGTGTAAGGATTGACACAGCATTATGAACATAGGGCCCCAACAGCATTGCTGGAGCTGCATTGCACTTGCAACACAAGTCAAGCAATGTGCCATCTTCACAGCACAGATACATCAAATATCTGTACCATTTTTGTCCCATAGTGCAACACATTGTAAATGCGGTGCATCCATGGTGGTGATGTTACACTGCACAATAACTGGCATATCTATGGGGATCTACCACTTATTGTACATCTACTGATTAGTGTTTTAATGTAGTGAACATCTTACTACACAATGATCAATGAGTCAATATAAAAGTATACAAATATTGACAGAGTGTTTGGTAGAAGTGTAAGGATAGAGACTTTGGAAATCAACATATAAAAGGCAAATTTGAAGGTGCATAGAACAGTGTGCGCATAGTCTATAGGGGTTTGAAGAACTCCTTGCCCTAATTGGGGCTCTGCAATTCCTTTTGTGGAAATTCTTTCGGTGACTTGAAGTTGCAGAACAAAGCCTTAACCTTGGCCTCGGCGGCCTGCGGACGGCGAAGCCAGGGAAGCCTCTTGCAGAGAAGCTGGATGTACAGTATGCATGCCAAGTTAAAAATATGTGTCCATGCGTTCATAGTTTATCTTCACTTTTGGTGCACGCCAGAGCTATTCTGCATAGAACCATTAGTGGGACGTTCCATGGCTGCTCTCTGAAAATTCAAGGCACGTTCTCTCTGCTTGCTCTCCCATTTATTGATGGTAGAATATTCATGATGTGTTGTAAGTTAAAACTGTGCACAATTTAGCAAGAGTAAACCCTATTGAAGAACTGCTCCTCGTATGGATCAAGGCTTGGCTTTTCTTGTGTTAGTAGTCTCTACACAGCAGAAATCTGCTCTTGCAAAGGGCTCTAGTAAACCCCTTTCAGGATACAAACCAGTATAGAACTCAACTTCACTTGGGTTTAAGGGAGGGTTTCTTGCTGGAACAAACTTGCAAAATATGCTGGCTTTCCCCTCTGCGACCTTGTAGTAACAGAGAGAGAGGGAGACAGAGAGAGTGAGTGACACAGACCGAGAGAGAGTAAGAGAGAGGTAGAGAGCAAGCGAGAGGAAGGTAAACAGAGAGAGAGACGAAGGGAGACAGAAAGAGACAGAGAGAGGGGAGGGAGAGAGAGAGACCGAGAGAGGGAGGGAGACAGAGATAAAGACAGAGACAGACAGATAGAAACAGAGACAAGGACAGGGGCAGAGAGATAGAGGCAGAGACAGACAGAGACAGAGAGACAGAGAGGGAGACAGAGGGAGGAAGACAGGGACAGACAGAGACGAAGATAGATGGTGACAGACAAGGAAGGGTAACAGACAGAGAGAGGGAGACAGAGAAAGAGGGAAACCGTGGGAGACAAATAGAAGGGAGAGTGAGGGAAACAGAGGGAGGGAGACCAAGGAATGTAGACCTGGAAATAAAAGCTATAAAACACAACTTTGCTAGTGCTTAGAAGAGTGCATACATAATCTATAGAGCTATGAAGCAGTCCATGTGCTAAGGCCTAGTTTGCACCATGAGTGCTTGAATACTATCTAAATAATTACAATTCTACAAGAAGAGTCTCTCAAACCATTTTTAATTTTAAATCATAAATTTATTCCTATAACATTTCATAATTTAATAGAGCTTCTAACAACATTTCGTCTGAAATTTCATTTTCTTCATTATAACTTTCAAAAGTCTTTTCATGTAACTCGATGTCCTCTAAAGCTTCAATAAAATCCTCATCCATTGTTTTATCGAAGAAATCGCAACTTATATCTCCAGCAATATTTCCATCTTAATTTTCACAATCAATAAAAGGTACATTTAACTCCTCTATCAAACTGTTAGAAACTTCAATACTTTCTTCTACATAGTTCTGCTCTTCTTCCATAGTGTTTTTTTTAAAGGTTGTTGTTCCTTGTAGAAAAACATAAACACATTATTTTATCGTTTTCCCTAATACTTAATACAAAACTAGCTTTATCAACTAATTTTCCCTTGAAAAAATATTTTACAAATACCATTGTCAACTACTTTAAAAGACCATCTTAATAAAATTGCTGACATGATTTTTTTAGTTTAAAATGTTATTACATTGTCAAACAAGTCACGCCTTATCACTATAAGAACAAACTAAATGCAGTACTAAAAAAAGTACAAAATATCTATTCACCATACCAATTCCAAAGTAGTTGATGTGTTATAGTTAAATGCAAAGAATACAGGTACACTTAGTATATATTTTATTAAATGTATTAAAAAATGTTTACAAAATACAAACCATCTTTACAAACTTATGTACACCATGGACGTTCTCTTACTTCAGCTCTGTAGAAGTACATCCCATAGATCATTTTTAACAGTTAGTTATACTTACCTTCAAAATAATAAATAATAACAAAAAAATAATATAAATTTAGCATCTGTTGAAGACAAAAAAATACAGTTACAATTTATCTTTTACAACACAAAATCATCTGAAAAGCATTTCAGATGCCTTTTTTGCTGTTCTCAGAATATATTGAAATTCACTAGAAACAGTGACTTCAATAGTACTCATCACATAGCAGCGGGCAAATAAAAGACAATCAAGAAGATTATCTAAAAAAAACTAAAAAAAACAATAATCTCAATAACAATCTTAAATGTTTTTTTCTAAGACCAATTTCTTATGTAACTATGAGATATGGCAAACAATCTTGAAAAAACAAAACACCATCATTAATTTTCTTCCATTATAAATAATATTACTTACAAATATATGCAGTCAAAATGTACAACAAAAAGTCATTAAGAGTTTCACGTACTTTCCCCATGGCCAAATAGTATGTGTGAAATTCTTAGTTTAAAAGTTGTTCAATAGAAACTCTGAGCGTCTGCCTCTCAGCCTTCAGATTCAAAACCACTGACATCATTTGCAACGTCTTCCACTGCTCATTCTTCAGTCCAACGCTATTCAACATCTCCATGGCCATCCTTACACAAATGGCCCACCAACTCAACCACAACAATATCTCCTACATCGACGACACCCAGCTCATCCTCTTCTTCACCAAGGAGCCACATACCACAAAAATCAACTTCCACAACACAATTACGGACGTCACCAAGTGGATAAGGAGCAGCTCTTTAAACATGAATTCACACAACATGAAGATACTCATCCTCAAACTCACCCCCTTAACTTCAGATAACTCCTGCTGGTCAACTACACTGTGAACAGTACCAACACCTACTGACCATGTACACAACCTATGATTCATATTGAACTCCTCCCTCTACAAGTGTAAACAAGTCTACAGCATTTCCTCATACTGCTATAACACCCTCCACATTCTCCACAATATTTACAAGTACATCCTGAAGAAAACAAGAAGAAACAGACTACACTGTGGCAACACACTCTACAGAAGAATTCCAGCCAAACACCTATAACGACTACAACCAATCCAAAGCACCTCCACCTGATTGATCTTCAATGTCCCCTGCTACAGCCACATCACCCACAACATGATACACATATTCTGCCTCAACATCAACAAGAGGATTACCTTTAAGCTCCTCACCCTCGGTTAGAAAATACTCTACAACACCAGACGGTTCTACCTTAACAGTAGTAATCCTGAAAGACCAAATTTGGATCTTAAGATTTTGGCTTTAAAAATATTAGATAAAAATTTGGTAGCTCTTTAGGCAAACATTGCTTAAAAACTAATTGAGTATCATTACAATGTATCCAACCTTTCAGACATTTTAAATAAACAGTGTAATGTCCAGATGTTGTAGAAGGTCCATCATGAAAAAATAATTGCAACAGCTACAAAAGTTCTTCCTGATATTGAAACTTGACCAGCTATAAACATTTTAATTACAGTTTCCAATTTTCTTCCATCAGCTCTACAACGTTGCAGCATTAAAATAACATAGTGTCCATATCTTTGTATAAATAATGTTGAAGACATTTCTGATTTACATTGACTACACTCCATGTTTTGAGTAGCTCCTCTAACTAGATTGTTAAAAGACACTGATTCACAGTTTGGTAAAGTCAAATATTTGAATCTTTCAGTGTCTGTGTTAGTGCTACATGTAAAAAACAATTTTGACAGCCATGTTGCCATTTATAAGAAAGGCCAAAAATATGTTCAATATCTATACCTTCATCTTCCTGTACAGTAAGCATAAACATTAAAAATTCCTGACAATCTTGCTGAATATTCTATGTAAATTGAGTAGAACCAGATCATATGTCCAAAACATTTCGAATATCAGAAACACTTTATAATTTACTTTTATCACTACTACATATATCATAAACAGAATACAATAATGAACAGAATCTTTTGGCCCGATTTTCAACAATTTGCTGTTGCAAACTTTCAAGAAATAAAACAACATTAAATACTACATTAGCTTAGCAGTTGACACCACAACTATTTTCAAACCGATAACCAACATTCTCTTCAACACTGTCCTTTTTCTTTGCTTGCAGGTGAAACTTCATCTTGTTTTTTTTCTTTCTCTACAGTTTCACTTCAGATATTCTCAAATCTTCTTTTTCTACCCACCACACGCTTTTCAAAAACTGGGTATTGACCTAAATCGGGAGCATATTCTCTTCTTAACCTATTATACTCTTTCTCACAATTTGCATCTGAACTGTTGTTGTAACAAGCTTTATTTCGATATCATGTATCTTAAAAAGCAGTACAAAATTAGATAAAAACGTTAAAAAATTCAGTGCATACTTATCAACATACATTTCATAATAAGCAAGGATACATTTTTACACATGAGAACAAGCTAAACTATATACTTATGTGAGATACAATAACCTAGATGATCTGAGACGCCAAGCCCAACCTACAAATGTGGCCAAGCCACATGCAAACAAGGGGCGAGGGTCAGATCTTAGGATTCGTAATGCTTCTTCATGTGATCTGGTGCCAAGACTCCTACAGAGTGGTTTCAGCCATTTGGCACGTGGAGCTGCATAGGCTGGGCATTCAAATAATAGGTGGGGGACTGACTCGGACCTATTCGCACAGAAGGGGCAATACAAAGTCCTTTGTGCAGGAACCTTCCATCTAGCAGTTAATTTACCCACCGGAAGTAAACCCACCCTGAATTGAAAATATAGCGCCCTTTCCCTAGAATTTGAAATCGTATCCATGTATGGTTCGCATAGGGAGACCTCCTTGAACATCAAAAATTCCACACTTGTTTTGCAAAGGTTAACCTTACTATTTCTGCCATTAGACACCCAAGACCAATATAGTTTCTTCAGAGTTGACTTGGGCGGGGCAGATCTTCTAAGCCAGGCTTCTTCGAGACCCAGGTCACAAAGAAGGCGCTTAACTTCCTTTAACCAGCGGACCTCAGGCCAGCCAGGTAAAGAAAGGAGATCATTAAGGCCCTCTGCATAACTAGACAGTTCTGGGACCCTCCAAATTCGTGCCCACAAAAGAAGAGGACGTAATCTTGCCAGGTCACTGATGGGCCGAGTACCTGCATCTAAAAGGAGTGGGAGGGACGGTGTACTATACGGGAGTCCCATAAGGTCTTTGTGGAATTTGTTTTCAGAACTGGAAAGGGAGTCTACATTCTGCGTGCCCCATAGCTCTGCCCCATACAACGCTGCACTCACCGCTCTGGCCCTGTAAATGTCAAGTACTGGAGCGATGGATTTAAGGGACGAGGCGCGTTGTTCCTTGAGGAGGGTCCCCGCCACCCTCTTATGGGTCAGCAGCATTTTTTGGTGGTGGGGTTTCCAACTCATGGAATCACAAAGGCGGATCCCTAGGTAATCAAACTCCTTAACCCTCTCAAGAGGGACAGAGTCCAAGGAGGGTGGGATGATAGACTTCTTTGGGGGGTTTAACACCAAGAATTTGGTTTTCCCCGCATTAATAACAAGTCCACTTGAATCGCAAAAGGCCTTAAAATTAGTTAAAAGACTTTGTAGGCCTACTGGGCTTTTTGAGATCAGGAGGGTATCATCTGCAAATAGTAGGGTAGGGATCTTCCTGCCCGCCAGGGAGGGTGCATCAGCTGGATGTTTTGACAGATGCTCCACCACTCCGTTAACATATAAGGAGAACAGAGTGGGGGCTAGCACACAACCCTGGCGGACACCCCTATTTACAGGAATACGTGGTGTTTTTTGGGCCTGATTTCCCCACCTGATCTGCGCGAAGTTGTCAACGTGGAACTTTATAATGAGATCAAGTAAATAACGAGGAATACCCATGGCGTCGAGAACACTCCAAAGTTGGGTACGTGGGACCAGGTCAAAGACAGTCCGCAAGTCTATAAAAGCAAGGTACAGACTGCCCTTGCCCAGTACAACCACTTTCCAGTAGATCATCAGCAGCCGGAAGGACTGCTCGATGGTCCCCGTGCCGGATCTAAAACCAGCCTGAAAGTCCGAGAGAATTTGCTTCTCATCTATCCACTGTGTAACCCTCCCTAAGACTACCTTACCGGCCACCTTCTGGGTAGAATCTAAAAGACTTATAGGGCGATAATTAGCAGGGTCGTCCCGGCTTCCTTTCTTGAAAATCGGGACGACTTCTGCGCCCTTCCATGAGTCCGGGAGGTTACCCCCATACAGGGCATTGTTCAAGAGGGAAGCAATGAGAGATCCCCACTCTGCTGGATTAACCCGACGCAGGTCCCCTGGGATGCCATCAGGTCCCGCGGCCTTATTTGGGACCAGGCGGTTGATTGCTCCGATTACTTCCTTAGGCGAAAAAAAGTTAACTTCAATGGGTTCTAAGTGGACATCAGGGGGCTGTGACAGCATGCTATTGATCGGGCCCATTGATTGAGAATAGAGCCCGGAAAAATGGTTAAGCCATACCTCACCAGTTATATTACACGTTAGCAAAGAGTCTATGGGTTTGTCCCTTGCTCTCAGCAAGTCCCAAAAAGCTTTGGGATCTTTCCTAGAGCTAGCCAGCTTTAGGTCGTTCAAAACTGTGTATCGTGGTCGACCCTTGCCTTAAGTGTGACCCTTCTGTGATTTTTTCTCGCTAGTCTGATTCTACCAGGGTCCTTAACTTTCACTGCATTGATTAGTTCCCGTTTAGAGGAGCGGCAAGCAGATGTGTACCAGCCTGCATTGCCTAAAGGCCCTGCTCTTAAATTTCCCCTCGAGCGTGCTGAGCTAACCATAAACAGTTTACCCAGTACGCCTATAGTTTCAGAAAACAGAGTTGGAACATCAGGTTTATTGTAGCCCTGAGCGTCTAGCTTCAACAGGGCATTTGACATTGTAGATTTTATTACAGTGATCTTTCCTTCGTCAAAAGCAACTTTGTTCCATTTTAGCCGCCTACCGCAGTTGGAGGGGCGTACTTCGTGCGATATTTTCCAAACATGAGGGGTGAGAGCTGGAGCCTTAACATTCCAAGGTATAACCAGAGACAATACTAAGGGGTTATGGTCACTGTCACTAGTTGGCAAGACCACCATATCGATCAAATAAGCCCAAAGACTGAAATTCAGGAGTATATAATCAATGCGTGAAGAGTGGCCCACTCTATTAAATGTGTGTGCCCCAAGAAGATCAGACTGAGATCGACCGTTGGTTGCCCTAATGCCGTGTTCCAGACAAAGGGCATTAAGATCTATTGCACTTTGGGACCAACACTTAATAGGTGCAAGGGTAAGGGGGTTGATACCTCTATTAGCATCATCTTCCCCAGTGCCCAAAATATCCTCACCAGCAAGTGGCTCAAATGAGCAGTTAAGGTTCCCTGCGAGTAAAACAAGGGCATCAGCTTTACAGGATCCAAGTTCCTCATCAATTCCTGTAAGTGGAAGCATGGATAGGCCACCCCTAGCCCCTCTAACATAAATATTAAAGACTTCTAGGTTCCTGCCTCCGGGCCCTTTGATTGAAATTCTCTGGAGGTCAGGAGATTTAGTGGGTATTGCCCTAAAGTTTAGACACAGGGAAATGCTAACCCAAATTAGCAAGCCTCCAGACGGACGGCCTATGCCCCCTAGTGATTGGACCGTGGGCACAAAGTGGGTGGAATATCCCACCCTGTGCCGCGGTTCCAGGCACCAGGTCTCCTGAAATAGGCAAATCCCGAAGGAATCAACAAAAGAATTCCATTCGGGTATATCGATGTTGCGTGCAAGGCCCGCTACATTCCAGCTGACCACCTTCAGTGTAGGACCGCCAACGTCCCCTTTTACTGGGGCAGAGGCGGCCGTTAGTGGGCGGGGAGTACGACTAGAGGCCCCAGCCATAACCACGGTAAGCGGATCCCCCTTAATCACCGGCGGGAAAGTAGGAGTAGTCTCGGGACCTAGGGATGCCCTCAGTGGCAAAAAGGGACTACCCGCAGGGGGGTCTTTGTGACGAGTTTCAAGATCCAAAAGTACAGACACCCGCTTAGTCTCTGGCATAGTATGTGGTACTTTGGCCACAACTTGAGAAATATCAGTGGTCAGGTTAATAAGGAGATTTGGGGCAGAGCTAGGGTCCAAAATTGCAGACGCTAACCTCCCTGTACCTGGTCCTGGGCTTACAGGTCGGTTATTCTGTGAGGTACAGCTTGGTGACATAAAGTCAGTACTCAGACAAAGGGGAATGAGTTCGGGGCCATTTGCGGGAGCATTTTTCCTAGAGAGTCAATCTACCTCATCTAAACAACCAAACCTGTTAAAGGTTGGTGCCCCTTCCCACCAACTGTTGGGGCCTGACCAACCATCTCTTTGCCCACCCCACACAGGGTTTCGAGCTAATGACCAATTCCCCTCAAGGTTTGGACTTAGCCGTGGGGGATAAAAAAGGTAAGTGGTCTAACTACAATAGTTGAATTCTCACCACGTGTATCCCATGAGCATAGGTGTTGTGCCGTGTGGGGGTTTTCAAAAGAGACGACAATGCAGTCGCCTGGGATGGATTTGGGTGTAGAACCTACCCAAGGGACCCTTCGTACCATTAAGACGTTACTTCTTATATTGTTAGGTAATTGCCTATTTGTGTTTAGCCAATGGATTACCTTGTTTTTAAGTGACCAGAAGTTTTCGTGGGATTGCGTCTCCAGTGCAGGCACTCCAGCTAGCACCACAACGTAAGGCCTTGCATCGGGGGGGAGATCTATGTAGCCCCCTCGGAAGTTCTGTGCATTTGGAGGTCCCTGTGAATATGTTCGGTGGGTCATGGTATTTTTTGGTCTCGGGGCAGCAGCTTCTTTTTTAGGTGGCATTCGTTGTGCAGGATGTTGAGTGGGAGCTTTAACTGGGGGATAGGTGGCTATGGGGTCGTGGGCCTTTGAGCGTGGTTTGGGTATTGGTTTAATCGAGGGCTGTACTGGAGGGGCTACTATTGGTGCCTGCACAATATTCTCTACTCCCAGCAAGATATTAGGTTCGTTTTGTTTTAAGCTAAGACTAGCTAGCGTAACAATGGTCTTGTCCATCTCAAGAAGATGATTTTCTATGCGTGAGAGTCTGAGTTCGAGGGGGGATAAAAGCTTTTTCAGAGTCTCCCATACTGTTTTTAGAAATTCTTCGTCGCTTCCCTCTAGCTCGCATGCGGGTCCCCTGTTATCCCCCGCAGCGAGGTGTGGACGAGTCTCCTCAACTGTTATATCTATTTCGACTTTGCCTGTGCTTGAGCAGTTCTCCTCGACACTTGAACAAGGATCAGCTTGGGGTACATCTCCACCCACCTTACTTATTGCAGAGGGTCTTCTACTGTTAAAAAATTGTGCCCTAGCAATTTTGGCCTTCTTCCTGGCATAGGCAGATCTTGCAATGCGTTTTCTTTTTTGAACGATATCCCTATGATGAACACACACATTCGTCTTGTTCGCCTCAGGGCTTTTGGAGATACATAAATCTAATGCAGAAGCAATCGTCAAAGGGCTCGGGTTAGGATTAGGAGAGGCCAGTTCTGGGGTGGTGCCTTGCACAGGTGGTGATGTAACTGTGGTATGGTGGATATCCACCTTTGTAATTAGTGGCCGGGGACCAGTCAGGCGCTCGGGGGTTTTAACAGATGCAATATTGCCTAGAGATGACTTTTTCGACATAGCTAGATCCTAGGATAATCTTCTAGCTGCGTCTAACTCTAAGGATACTCTGTGTTGCATTTTGGGGATTTCAATATCAATAGCTGTATTTGTCTTAGTAATGAAATCATCAAGGGTCCCGTTCAACAGTTTCCCTCCTTTAGCAGTCTTACTGCGGCTTGCACGTGAACACATAATCTCTCTAAAGGGACCGTTTCTGGTAAGGGTGCAAACAACCTATGGCAGGGCAGCAAAGGGAGGGGCCCAGTCCAGTCATTACCATCCTCGAACGGCCTCAAACGGCCCGCCCTTAGCCCAGGCTTCGCTCCGTGCTTCGACCCGCGCGCGTCCCACGTGCGCGGGCTACAAAACTGGTTATGAACAGCACTGTGTGGGCGGCGCTACCGGGGAGAGCGGGTCAGGTGATGACAATTAGACCACGCAGGGGCTCCTGGACACTGGAGTCCCTGCTCTGCGCTCGCAGCCCCGCACGCCCCAAAGAGATGCTGGTGAAGGTGAAGCGGGACCCGCGGAGCGGGTCCGGCGAACAGTTGATGAAGAAAAGTGCTTCTGTGCAGGTTAGTAAGAAGGGACCTTTCGCCTCTCAGTCTCCTCGTCGTAGATAGATTCCCACTCGTTCAAAGCAGGGGGGCTGATTTAACAAGAACCTGCGCTGTGTGGGCGGCGCCACCGGGGAGAGCGGGTCAGGTGATGACAATTAGACAACGCAGGGGCTCCTGGACACTGGAGTCCCTGCTCTGCGCTCGCAGCCCCGCACGCCCCAAACAGATGCTGGCGAACAGTTGATGAAGAAAAGTGCTTCTGTGCAGGTTAGTAAGAAGGGACCTTTCGCCTCTCGGTCTCCTCGTCGCAGATAGATTCCCACTCGTTCAAAGCAGGGGGGCTGATGTAACAAGAACCTGCGCTGTGTGGGTGGCGCCACCGGGGAGAGCGGGTCAGGTGATGACAATTAGACCACGCAGGGGCTCCTGGACACTGGAGTCCCTGTTTTGCGCTCGCAGCCCCGGAGCGGGTCCGGCGAACAGTTGATGAAGAAAAGTGCTTCTGTGCAGGTTAGTAAGAAGGGACCTTATGCCTCTCAGTCTCCTCGTCGCAGATAGATTCCCCATTGTGATTGCATCTGAACTAACCTTTGTCTCATCAAAATCAATCAAGTACAATCCAGATAAAGTTCTGACTCTGGACAAAGCAACATATGCCATACCCTCTTTAAACACGGTACTTCCAATATTCACTAAAGCACTATCTACACTTATACCTTGAGATTTATGAATGGTCACCGCATATGCCAAACAAATAGGAAACTGTTTTCTGCGTACATACAAATCTTTTACAAGCAAGAACCGAGATGAACAACAACATAATTGTTGTATTTCAGCAATTTCATCAAATTTGATCTTCAAAAATTCAGTCCCAGCGCTATTTACATAATTAACAAAATCAACAATTTTACCCATTGCTCCATTTACTAAACCTTTTTCCACATTCAAAGTACGGCATAAAATTACCCTACAATTTACACATGCATACAAATTCTTTTCTAAACCACCAGTTTTACTTATCGACTTCTCTAAAGAATACAATTTCCTCTTCAACTTTTCAGTCAAAATATTAGTGATTCCTTCATGCTCTATTTTATCAATAGCTTCCAATTTTATAATTTCTTCATTTTCCAACTTTAACATTTCTTCATTGAATACAGAACATTCACCCAGTGTTGGCATTAAGCAGATTACAGACTTGTTTTTTGCAATTTTCATATATATTTTCTCTGGAACAATATTTTCATTTGGAAACAAATTGGGAAGTAATCGTCTCAGTAAAGCTTCTTTGCCATGTTCTGTCACTTTTCCAATTCTTACATCTTGAAGAATTTTTCCATAATCTGCATCATTTTCCTGACGCATATTTGTAATAAGTTCCTTATACTCAAAATATGACCAAATATTAACATATTCAATGCTCCCCAAAGACTTTCTGGTATCTTCATGTGCCAGTGTTTTAAACACTCGTTGTCCTTTTACAGGAGTAAGTTGTAGAAGATCTCCAAAAACTATTACGTGTTTTCCTCAAAATAATACGTCATAGTCTGTTTTAAGAATTTGCTGCATTCTTAAATGCACAAAGGCAAACATTAAGTTTGATACCATACTTACCTCATCAATAATGAGAACTTTCATTTTCTTCAAGACTATTGCAACTTCAAAACAAGCTTCTCGAGATAGCTTGTAGTATTCTAATTTGTTTTCATGCTCTACTGGTAGCATTAATAAACGATGTAAAGTAATTCCTTTAATATTGTGTGCCACCAACCCAGTTGCAGCAGTGACAACACAAGACAAATACGAGTTAGTTGTTTTGTGTAAATAAGTTGAAATTAAAAAAATGTTTTCCTGTTCCAGCTTGTCCACTCACATACAATCGGATAGGTTGAAATTATGAGCAAGAGCACTCTTTCTTTTCATGAAGTAATCCATGGTTAATCTGTTCTCTCACTTGCTCATATATTTGTTTCTGCTCAACATTTAGTTGTTCTTCCAAATTTCCTAAGTTTCTTACATCTTCTTGAGCTTGATACATTGCTGTTTCCACCTCTTCCATAGCAGTTGCTGCTTCATTTTCAATAATTGGTTCTCCTAATGGATCTTGACTTAACGGAGCAGAAGTTTGACTGTCTTGAGAACTGTCTCTAGCAATCTCAGCTGCAATTGTAGCTTCTTGTTCAATTTCATTGTTCAACATTTTGACATAATTAGCAAAAACAGGACATTCTATACTATCTTTAGTTGCATTGAAAGAATATTCATAGCTCTCGAAATCTTCAAGTAATTCTAATTCTGAACGCCATGGCCTGAATAGTTGTAAAAGAGCTAAATAGTAAAATTCCCTTTTGTCAAGTGTTTCGCAACTCAGTTTATGGTGATTAATCAAATGTCCTTTTCTTTGTTTCACCAGACATCCTTCAGAACCAATCACGGCATATATACCATTATTGATGTTTTCTGTAATATTCCATTTAAAAATATAGTTTTGCAGCACTTCATAGAGACAAATGTTCTCAAGATGATGACATCTGTTTGGATAATATATATCCAACTTATTTGTTTTCACAATATCTGTACTTTCTGGCTCCTTTTCAGCTAAATATTCGATTTCTTCTACAGATTTAAGTACTCGGTATCATGTTGCAGCAAGACCTAGACTCACCCAAATGATTCATCTAGATTTGGAGTATAGACTTGCAGATCATGAGCGATCCGAGCATTCACACGCTCCAATTTCTCGATGCGATAACATCTTCAAACTCTAAGTATATAATTTCTTACTTAGACTCTTCTAGTGGGAAATCTCTTCCCACATTTCCTTCAATTCCGTCTTTTCTGATTTTGTTATGAACGATGTTACATATCGAGCAACAGCAATGGAATTGTCTGCAACATATTGAATATCCATATCAGCATTCCACATGGACAAAATGATTGGGTTGTAGTCATTTATGTATTTTGATTCTACATTTCTTCCTAATTTGTAGGTATTTTTAGGAGACTTTCTTGTGATAGTATGTCGCAAGGATGACATAAAACTGTTGAGTCTTCCTTTCGATATTACTGTACGTGGAAATGCAAAATGGCATTTGGTGTAGAATTTGTCCTTAGATTTGTACTTTCAACGACCGTATTTCCCACAACGATGGCTTTGGAATTGTAACACCTGTTGTCTTAAGTCCTTATCCTGTGTGCTTTTGGGTATATCACATGTAGCATATTCTTCAATAAAAGACAACACAGTATCATCTGAGTCTGTTCCAAATTTGGGAGCATCTTTGATTCATATTAGCATGTGTATGTGAGGAGCACCTCTTGCTTGATACTCCTTTCTCCAAAAGAAGTCCACAACCTCTCCAAGAGGAAGATTTTTTTTATTGGTGATAAAAGACATCATAGCTTCAAATCTATGATTGAAATACCTGCATACATTAACTGGATCCAAAGAGCACAATTCTCCAGGTGTCTTGTATTCAATATTTATCGTATTTGGATTTGCCTCTCGAAGAAATTGAAGTAAATCATCCTAAGCATATTCAGCACAGCTTAGAGTAAGGAACCATTTAGGAGTTCCTAAGTTCCTTAGCATGCATTTAAGTTCTCCATGACGACGGTACCAGTATTCATTAGTACCACGCTGACATGCCATGAGATTAATTAGCTGAGATTCTAAAACATTATCTTTCTGGTGTACTTTATCCATAAATTCCTTTGCCGAAACATTTTGCAGATGTACACCTGTTTTCAATATATGGATAAGAAAGTCCAGACAAATCACTCTCAAACAAAAGATGTCCAGTATCAGATGCAGGAATCTGCACAGTTCGGTCATCATATTGTCCTCCTTTTCCTGTAGGAAACAACTGAGGGAAACAACGAGCTTCCAAGCTTTTTTCCCATACACTAATGGGACTTCCCTTTGCTTCTTTCATTTGGAATAACTCTGTAGTATTCCTCATCACTTCTTTGGAATGCAATGGATGAACACAGTAATGTTCGTAGACACATCTACTTTTTCAATTTGTCCAGATGGCAAGTCACTATCTTCTTCTACAGTTATTTCTTCTTCACTCATAAACACGTCTTTATAATATTGATTATTTTTTATCAGATACAACGTTGTTTTTTTCACTTTCCTAACATCCACTAATTCCTGCCAGATTTTCTTACTCTTAGTAGGAATGCCATTAACAAGTATAACTAAAGGTTCATCTTCTACATTTTCTACACCAACAGTTTCAATATTTTTCTTTAAATCTAATGGCAAATACACAACTCTTCCCTTTAATCCTCTCTGTAAATCTGAAGGAGGCAATTTCCCTGTCTTAGGCTCCATACGAACAATAGCCTGAAAAGGATGCACACATTGAATAAGAATAGACTCAATAGTATTTAAATCCACCAGTTCAGAAGGAATATTTACCAACTCAAAATTATTATGCACAGCTCTAGCAGGCATTTTATTCTCGTCTAATTTGTTATAACAATATTTACAAATACGCTAATCACAACCCAAATCAGAAGTATTCTCTACCAACAAATAAGTTACAAATTCCATCCACTCCTTATTATTTTCCTTTTCACATTTTAAATACAGATGAACAGTCCTAGTCTGATTTTTATAATGAGTACGTCAACAACAAATACAAGAATATTTTGGTGTTTCAACTTAAATCACCTTGAACTTTGTAATTTCTTGCTCAAATTTTTCTGTACTGCAATGTTGTACATTCTCTTCTACATTTCCTTCTACTAACGTATCAATTTCTGCACTATCATCTTCTGCACCAAAGTAACTAACCTGAATTTCATCACAAACGTTCTTTACATCTGACACAGATCCATGCAAAAGAGCACTGTTCAACTTCTTTAACATTAGAGCTGGACTTTTTGCATAATACAACGTTCTGACTAATATCCTCATTTCAGTATGATGTACTGCCAACATCCTGAAATGGTGAAAAACACTTCTACATACTTTTTTAGAAAGACAAGCCAAAGAATGTCCTTGCAAACCAGTATTTTCTCTCACTCTGCAAGGGTCTAATCCTTGCAACATCTTAATCTTTTGTTTAACACTTTTCTTAGTATAGTTACGTAAGAAATTGCATAAAAAATCAATAGATTCCTGTCGTAAACACTACAAATACTACTGCAATTCCAAGTGTACACTGGAGCTTTAGGCCTTCTCCCTAATACTTCATCAGCTAACACCTCTTCTGACATTCAAAAATGAGTTGTATCAAATACAGCCCTAGATAGAAGCAGTCTGCCAAAAACAGAAAAATTGATTAATTAAGATAAATTAGGTATCTTAGGCAGATTCCACAACCAAGAGTATCACTATCAGGGGAAGAGAGGAAAGGAAAAAAGAAAGAAGAAAGAATGAGAAAAAGAGGGAAAGAATGGAAAAAGAGAAAGAAGACAGAGAAGGAGGAGAAGAAAGAAAGAAAGAAGGATTTCCAACGAACAAACCCAACACAAGACGCCATTCAACCAGACAAATGGAAGGGATATTGGTCAACCAATCCCTTTGATGACAGCTCCATATAGTTATCCAGAGCCTTCCAAACCCCACTAGCAATAGATGGAGAAAGGTGAGCATGATCGACCGAGGTATGAGCACTACGTAAAAAGGAAACCCAAGCCCACCAAGTATGATAAGAAACAGAGGAAAAGGATTTCCAATCCATAAGAATTACTTTCACTGCAATAGTCAAAAGGAGATCCAACAGCTGTAATTCCATAGGTTCCAAGGGGAGAGGGACAAGGGCAGCTAATGGACCTAATAAAATTAACGGGAAAGAGAGTGGGAACTGAATACCAAAGATGAGCATGAGGTGCTTGTGAATGAGGTCCCAAAAAGGTTGGAGGAGGGAGCATTCAAAAAACATATGTGGAAAGTCACCTGCCAATAAACCGCAGCTCCAACAGAGATTATCATCTTTGAGATTGAGCGAATGTAAACGAACAGGAGTCCAATGAAGAAGATTAACAGAGAAAAATTTAGATTGCATTAACGATGGGGCGATTTTATTGCGCAGAGAAAGTTTACCAATCAACTGCCAAGTGTCTGAAGAAATATGGTCAGTAACACCCTGCTCAAAATGGGGCAACCATTTTTGTTGAGCAACCGTATGAGAAGGTAGTGAAACATTTGATAAAAATTTATAGACTTTAGAGGCTACATGGCCAGATTTAGTCCATATATGAAAGAGAGTAACCGTAGGAGAAGTAGGATGGAGACGCACCTTAGCAAGTGCTACTTTGATTTTGAGAAAAGTATACAAATCCAAATTAATTAAAGAATATTGTTGAGCTAAGGATGAAAAAGGTAGCGGCTCATTATCCGCACCATAAAAATGTTTAACAAGCGAGATCCCTTTAGCAGCCCAATAAGGTATCAGAGAAGGATCAATATGGATTTTAATTTTAGAATTCCGCCAAATAGACGACCACCTGGATTTGTGAATTGGAATCGCCACTTTCCTGTCTACCTTCCGGACCGCAGCAAGAGTATCTAAAATAATAGAGCGGGAGAACGGGATGGACAAGGTAGATGCAGTACAAAAGGAAGCAGTCGGTAATGGAGAAGCCAATTCTTGTTCTATTAATAACCAGGAAGGAACAGGAAGAGGGGGAAAAGAGAACCATAGAGCCCCTTGAGACGCCAAAAAGGCAGTTTGGTATTTGTCCCAATCAGGAAGATTGCATCCTCCCATATCATAAGGCTTCCGCAAGAATTTATAGGCAATTCTAGCCCATTTATCATTCCATAAAAACTTAGAAGTCAGAACATCAATTTCATGAAAGAAGGAATCCGATAACTTTACCGGGAGCATAGAGGAGACAAAATTAATAATAGGTGTAATCATCATTTTGAGGGTCTGAATGCGACCCCACCAGGAAATGTGTTTCGGAGACCAAGTATCCAAAAGACGCCGTACTTTAAGAATAGTCTGGGTTTCATTATAGGCAATTGTAGCCGATAAGGTAGAGCAAAAATAGATACTATATAGTATTTTAATTGCTTAGACTGCCATTTAAAACCAGCCGAGCCCATATGCGTAGAAAAACAGTAGGCATTCAAGGGGAACATCTCAGTCTTATCCTTATTTAAGGTGTACCCTGAAACCTTCGAAAAAAGGGAAATCGTATCCGATATAGCAGGGATAGCCAAGGCAATATCATCTGAGAAGATAAGGACATCGTCCGCATACGCAGCAGTTTTAATACGATGAGGACCAAAAGAAAAACCTTTAATGTCTGGGTGTAGCTCAATCAGTCTGAGGAGAGGGTCAATGGGCAATAAAAACAAAAGTGGAGATAAGGGACAACCCTGACAGGTGCCCTGGCGAAGATTAAAAAAGGACGACGTAGCACCGTTGACCCTTATGTTAGCTCTAGGTTGAGAGTATAGAGACATGACCATATTAATAAAGAAGTCACCAAGATTATGTGCACACAAGACAGCACGAAGAAAAGGCCAAGAAACCTTGTCAAAGGCTTTTTCAGCATCAAGAGCTAAAGCCGCGGCTGGGAAATGAGAACGTTTAGCTGCTCCGAGAATATGGCAAAAAGTACGTATATTATCACGCGCAAGACGGCCCTTTACAAATCCCGTTTGAGAGGGATGTACCAGTTTAGGAATGAAGGATTCTAATCTCTTGGCCAAGATTTTAGCAAACATCTTAGCCTCCATGTTAAGAAGGGAAATAGGACGGAAGTTTTTTGGATCTGAATGATCCTTTCCCTCTTTTGGAATCACTACAATGGTAGCATCAGCCGCCGTTCCAGAAACAGACCCATCCTTAATAAAGGTGTCAAAGACAGATTGAAGCTTGGGAACAATCACAGAAAGAAAAGTTTTATAAAACAGAAAAGGGTAGCCATCAGGCCCTGGAGCTTTCCCAGAACGAGTGGCTTTAAATGCGGCAATAATTTCGTCAGGAGTAATTAGACCATTTAAAAAATTGCTATCTTCCACGGATACCGACTTCACCGGGACAGGTTTCAAGAAATCCTGACACTGCTCAAAAGAGGCCTGATTAGAAGGGGTGTATAAATTATTGTAGAAATCACGAAAGACTTCCAGAATTTCCCCAGTCTGAAATTTCTTAGAGCCAAGGTGATCATTAATAGAAGAGATTTGAGAAGACTTAAAGGAAGAATCCTGAAATTTTAATGTAGCTGCGAGAATCTTCCCAGCTCGATTTTTTAACAATAGCCTTTTGGATTTCTGAGCCTGAACCCCAATATGGGCTCTTTTGGTAACTATAGTATTATACGTGTACTTTAATTGCTTGATTGAGTGTAGTCAAGATTTATCCTTAGAATGTCTAAAGGTAGATTCCAGCTCTTTTATTCCAGTTGCCAAATCTGTAAGTTCTATTTTAATAGCAGCATTCCTTTTTGACATACATTGAATAACCTGGCCACGAAAAGTACATTTAAACGAATCCCAGAGGACAATTGGGGAAGAAACTGAACCTTCATTTTCAAGGAAAAAGGTTTCGATTGCACTAGAGAACTCATCACTTAGAGCAGGATCATGCAAAATTTCTGTATTTAATCTCCAGGAGCGAGCTCTAGACTTAGGAGCAAAGGACAACAATGTAAAAGTAACCGCGGCATGATCAGAAATCAGAATAGGATGAATAAGCGGCGAGGAGGAAGACGAAACAAGAGAGGAGTGAACCAATAAATAATCAATACGAGAAAAGGTAGAATGAGGCGAAGAAAAGAAGGAAAAATCACTACCAGTGGGGTTATGAAGACGCCATATATCCTGAAGATGAGTTATGGAAGACATGTTAAGCATTTGTTTATGGGATTAAGGAGGGCGAAATTGAAAAGCTGAATTCCTATCTAGAATGGGATCCATTGGTAAATTAAAATCCCCACCAACAATAAGATTCCCTGAATCAGGTGTATCATTTAATTTTTTGGTAACCAATTTCCAAAAGGACGGTTCATCCTTGTTAGGGGCGTAAATGTTCATAACATATAGATCAGCGTTACCATCAAAGAGCTTAGTTAATAGCCAACGACCCTCAGTATCATGATCAGAAGAGACTATGGATAACCCTGAATTTTTTTAAATTAAAGTAATGACACCATTTCTTTTGCCACAAGCAGCGGAACAGACAACATCTGTAACCCATTCCTTCTTCAGGAATAGGGCCTCTCTGGTAGAGACCTTTGTTTCCTAAAAAAGGACTAAATCTGAAGAGAGAGATTTGCAATAATCTAAGTTTTTTGACCTTTTCACTGGATGATTTAAACCCTTAACATTAAGGGACAACACATTCAAACCCGGCATAGACCTAAATGAAAAAAGATAACATAATGCATAGATGACAGACAAAAAACCACCAACACAAATACAAGCAACCAGACATCAAACAATAACGTCGAAGAAGGAGAGTCCATAGGGGAAATCCGAAAAAAGAAAAGAGACAAGAGAGAAGAGGAAAGAAGAGAGAAAAGAGCCAGCAGGGGAGGTCTGAAAAAGACCAAATTCATACTAGGGGGAACGTGGGAAGGCAAGCAAGGGGACCGTCACCAGGAATAGATACAATCAATATGAACACCCCCAAAACAGTACAGTACATAACTGATTATACGCAATTAGGAGAGAAAAACATCTGAAATAGGAACTAATACCATTAGAGTAGTACAAAAACAAGGCATCACATAAATCTATAAAGGCAATATGCATATACCAAGTTAATTCAAGAGTAGAATATAAGGTAACCAGAAAAAAGTGAAATAGGTGAAAGAGAGAGAGACATCTAATAGAATAAATGCAATAGCAAGTAGTAGTTATATATATCGTATGATAAAGGAAGAAAACACCAAAAACATAAAAGTGAACGAAGAGTAGATAGAATGAAGGCGAAATAAGCATCATAAGTAACAGGAAAGAATAAGTAGAAGAAAAACAGACTTCTCAAGAAGACTACAGAGAGCAGTATAAAGAGAAGAGATGAAATACAAAAGAGAAAGGCACTAAAAAGCAGGGCAATATAACAATCAATGAAGCACTATGTGAGATAGAACAAGGAGCAATAATATAATGAAGAAGAATATGGAAAAACGAAAGATAAGCAATCAATTAACTGTACTTAAATATAGAGAACTTGGTATAATAACTTAATACGAAAATGCAGAAACATGTCAGATATATAGTAATAGAAACTAGGATAACAGGAGACTAAAAAGTGCCATATAACTAGAATAATTTATTATAAAGTATAAGAGAAGTACATAGATTGCAATGAACTAGCGCCTATATATGAAGATATTAAATAGTTGTGAAGCAGAACAATCAATGAAACAGCAATGTAAATATATATCAAAACCAAATATACCATGAATATTCAAAGGCCCTTGTAAGCAATTAATTACCATGCATAAGGTATATAAATCTCGTTATAGGTGACTAAAGAAAACAGGGAGGAACATCGAAAAAATAAGAAATTCATATATGATACTTAGACAAGCTAATAATAAAGTATAAAATAGAGCCACTACCTTAGACCTAAAAGAAAAAAGCATGTAATAGTGGTAGAGCACCCTAAGCAGTAAAACAAGAACCAAGTAAGCATATAAAGAGATGCAAAATACAGTAACTGTAACATAATGAGCGTAGGCTAGACACAACTATAGAAAATAGATTATAACAAACATATGACCAAGGCTTACACCAGAATACGAAACAGTATCAGACATATCGAAGTCAAATAAGACTAAAGACATACAAGCAGAACGATCACACAAAACAAAAGAACCAAATACAAATCAAATGAGATGCCAGCAGACTACTACTTCAGAGTGGAACAAGGAAACAAAAATTAGATATGTCCAATATAACAATGAGGAATGAGCGAACGAAGACACGAATTACAATCCATAGGGAAGAAGAAAAAAACACTACCAAAGCGAAAAGACAGAAGCAAGGAGAAGGAGAACCGACAAGAAAAGAAAAGGCACTACTACACTAATGAGAAAGAGACAACAATTAGAAAAAACCCTATGTGCCAAATGACAACAACCTAAAAATGGAAAGGAGACCACACCAAAGAAAAAACACCATCAAAAAACGTGACTGCCAACACCAACCACAAAAGAAAGCCAGAAACGCACCAACAACCATGGAGCACGCAGGCCTAAAAAGGTAAGCTTAGTAGACCCGGAAAAAAGAGAAAAACAAGGAAGGCAACAGAATCTCATTAGAAGACCTAAAGTCGCACCTTGGTACACTCCTGCTCTAAGGTCATTAAAACTTGACTGCCGTAAACTGGAGAGAGCGTGGAGGAAGGACCATTCTTCGTCTAGGAAAGATGATTATAGGTCTGCAATGAAGCTCTACAAATTAGAGATTAAAAAGGCGCAAGCCTTTTTCTATGAAGGGAAAATTAATGCAGCAGCCAATGCCCCTAGGGAAATCTTTAGGATAGCTAAGTCCCTTATTTCACCCCCGGCTGAGCGTCCCACTGCCGAAGGTGCACAAGATCGCTGCAATGAGCTGGCTGCCTTCTTTTCAAAGAAAATTTTGACCATATACTCCGCCTTTAGCAATTCTATGGTCATCGCCCGCTCTGCCCCACACAAACCAGCTGACTCTCTGGCTCTCTGTAAGCTGGACACAATTCCGCTTCTTGATGCCTGTAGTCTGGATAGATTAATCTCCAAAGTTACTTCCGGGTCACCCAATGACCCGGCACCCCCCCGGATCCTTGTCAAGGCCTTGGACGTTATTCGCCCTGTCATCTTGGAAACCTTAAACACTTCCATTGTGTCCAAATCGGTCCTACTCTCCTGGAAATGTGCCATGGTGAGGGCACTTCTCAAAAAGCCCACCCTGGATCAGAGCAACCTGTCCAACTACCGTCCAATTTCGTTGCTCCCCTGGTTGAGTAAACTGCTGGAGAGGCACGTCAACAACATCTTAACAGACTATTTGGAGTCCAACTGTCTGCTGCGTGCCTCCCAGACAGGATTTCGTCCTCAACATGGTACCGAAACCGCTATGTTAGCGGTTACAGAAGAAGCAAGAGCTATTCTTTATCAGGGAGGAAAGGTGGCCATCATCCTGTTAGACCTTAGCGCCGCGTTCGACACGGTGAACCATGCCACGCTATTACATCGATTGGCTGGCATGGGCGTGTCGGGCGCGGCCCTGGATTGGCTTGCCTCCTTTCTGAGCGAGCGTTTCTTCCAGGTCTTTGAGGGTGAGACAGTCTCTCCCAAACATCCTCTCAGATGCGGGGTTCCTCAGGGCTCCTCCCTGAGCCCGACCCTTTTTAACGCCTACATGGAACCTCTGGACAGGATAGTCCATCCCTTTGGTGTGCGTATTGTCACCTACGTGGATGATACGCAGCTGGTGGTCTCGCTAGACCACGCAGACGGATCATCCAACACCTTAGGCCCCTGTCTAGAGGCTGTTGCCAGATGGATGCAAGCCTCCTGTCTGAAACTTAACGGGGAGAAGACAGACATCATTCTCCTCGGAAATTCCTCCCCGTCTATTCTTGCACCCGTCTGGCCACCATGTCTTGGCGTTCCCCCCGCCCCCAGGTCCCAGATAAAGAGCCTCGGGATCTGGCTCGACACCGCTCTTGATTTTTCGGTCCAGGCCACTAAGACCGCTGCCACTTGCTTTGGACTAATGAGGATGCTCCGGCGGGTGCTCCCTCTGCTCCCTCTCCAGGCGAGGAGGATCATGGTCCAGGCCCTGATTCTCTCCCGCCTGGACTACGGGAATGCTCTCTATCTGGGAGCACCGGCCTCGGTACTTCAGAAGCTCCAGGTCACACAAAATAGTGCGGCCCGCCTACTGTTTAATCTGCCCCGTCGGCAGTCGGCGAGGAAGGCTCTGAAAGACCTCCATTGGCTCCCAATGGCTGCCAGAGTGCAGTTCAAGGCTTTGTGCATCCTGCACAAATCCTTCCATCGTGTAGGCCCAGCGATTCTGCACCCCTTGGTTACGCCCTATGTTCCAGCTCGCTCCCTTCGTTCTGGCACCCTGCAGCTGGCTACCTCCTCTAAGATCAATAAAGCCCGGTGGGGTGGCCGCTCTTTTTCCCACTCGGCGGCCAGACTCTGGAACGCCCTTCCCCTCACCATCCGAGGAAACAGCAACCTCTTGTCTTTTAGAAAGGCCTTGAAAATGCATTTGTTTGCAAAATCCTGCTGATCTGCCCTGAGCCTGCGCTAAACCATTTAATCTTCAAGCGCTGCGAGGCCTCAGGGCAGTTATGCGCTATACAAATGCAATATTTCATTTCATTTTTTCATTTCAATCACATCAAGTGCCAGAAGCACCATGAACAAGCGAAGCCTCCATTTGAAGTTCCATCTGTAGTTCCATCTGATTGTCTAAAAAAGAGGCCAAGTCAGCAGGTTCATCGAATATTCTGGAACGACCTTTGAAGGTAATGCAAAATTTGGAAGGGCCAGAGAAGGAAAATGGGATATTCATTTCTGATAAACGCTTCCGAAGATTAAGAAAGCCTTTCCTCCTTATCACCGTGTCTCTGGCAAAGTCTTGAGAAATGGAAATACGGTGGCCTCCCAAGAAACAACTTTAATCTTCCGCATATGAGCCAAAATTTGTTCCGTGTGCTGATGACGCAGCGCCTTAAAAATGATAGCCCGTGGTTGCGTAGCAGATTTAGAACGAAAAGTGGGGACACGATGTGCCCGTTCCAGCTCAAAGTCTCTTTGAAAAGAAACTTGCAGAGTAGAAGGCAACCATTGGTATAAGAAGTCGATCATAGATGGAGCACCTTTCTCGGCTTCTTCAGGATGGCCAAAAATGCGCAGGTTGGATCTGCGGTTACGGTCCTCCTGTTCAGTGAGATCCCTCTGCAATGCCGCCATGGA
Organism: Lissotriton helveticus; assembly: GCF_964261635.1. Lineage (NCBI taxonomy): Eukaryota > Metazoa > Chordata > Amphibia > Caudata > Salamandridae > Lissotriton > Lissotriton helveticus. The sequence goes on from NC_136073.1 coordinate 407,333,192, forward strand.
GCGCTTTAATTGTACAAGAGATCTAGATTGCTTTTGCATAGTATCCTCTGCGCCACTAATACGTGTCTCCGTGGCAGAGACACGAATGGAGAGAGCCTTAAGATCATTTCTGATGGCTGATACCTCCACCTGTAGTAAATCTGTATTAGTTTTGGTAGACTGCGCAATGTCATGGACATCATTAAGACGCGTCAGAATAGCCTCCAGAATGGAATTAGTATCTTTTTGAGAGGATTCAGGTGTAGGAGATAGTTGTTTGAGTCTCTTAAGAGAAGCTTTCGACTCTTTTGCATCTTTAGCAGTCGGCGACAAGCCCATATTTGCCGCCATAGAACCTCCAAAACAAAGGTAGAAGAAGCAACCACTGCAGAGACCTGAGGAAAAACACAAGGCCCAGGAAATTGGTGGACTTAGAAGGCAAGGAGAGTAGAAAAAAGGAAAATAGCAATAATGTGCGAGCGTACAACCAGCAGGTATCGCAAAGGAATAAATAGCGGCGGGTTTAAATGCACAAAAATAGAAGTCTCATCACCAGAATGCCAGGACCCTGCCGATAAGAAGAATACGCCGTCAAAAAATGAGAAGCCAAAAAGCAGGGTACCAAAGATCAGGTAGTATCTATGAAATGCAATGGAGACGCTCTGAAGAAAGGCCAAGTAAAATAAAATGCAAAAAGGACTCATTTTAAAGCCCCACCGCATGTCAAACGTAAAAATAAGCCTTCATAAGCATGTAAAGGTAAATAGTAATCACCAACACCTGTTTGCTCTCATTCCGAAGAAACTCGTAGCCATGCACCTCCGCTTGTGAGGAGATTCGGAACTGCGTGTGGGAGGCGAAACAAAATGGCGGCCGTTCACAGAAATATCGAGCGCCACCTCAAAGTGTCAAAATATCAGGCACCAGTGGCTCCTGGGCGCAGGAAGGATCTTCATCCGGCACACGGCACCTTCCGATACATGAGGCTCCGTTTCTGCAAGTGTGGGGTCACTGGAAGCGGAGCTTAACCTCCGACGGCCCTCGCTCGGCTCGGTGCTCAAGCGCAAACCGCCATTCCAAAGCGGCGCGCAAGCCACGCCCCACTGCTACATTTCAGTAGACAATCCTGACTCATTTTGCAAATACATTTCCAATTTGCACCATTATTTCTTTGCCAACATTACATCCAAAAATGAAACACAATAGAACAAGAAAGAGGTCCAAGGGGCTAGTAAATCTGCCCAAGAATGTATGCAGCAGTCTATGTATACTGACTGCACAATTATTAAGAGAGAGATATGATGAGAGAGGGAGGATTAAGAGGTCAGAGGAGAGATTATAAAAAGAAGGCACACTATTAGGAGACAGAAGGACACAATAAGGACAGAGGGGGACAAAAAGGACAAGAGGGAGTATGAAAAGAAGTGGCACTGTGAAGAAAGACAAACTAAAATAAGGAAATAAAGGAAAATATCAGAACAGAGGGAACACTATAAGCTGAGAGAGATAGACTGTGAGAGAGAAATCAGAGATTATAAAAAAAGGTGCAAGTGTAATTCTTTAACTTACACAGACGCTCAGTGTGATTCTAGACAAAAAAATAAATTTTAATACATTTCACCAAAACATATTTACCACACTCAAACATTTTAGTGACTTAACACATTCAATGTATATGACCACTACATTTCAGTAGACAATCCTCAATCATTTTGCAAATACATTCCTAATTTTCACCATTATTTTTTTGCCAACATTACATCCAAAAGTGAAACACAATAGAACAAGAGAGAGGCCCAAGAAACTTGTAAATCTGCCCAAGAATGTATGCAGCAGTCTATGTATACTGACTGGAGAATTATTAAGAGAGATATATGATGAGAGAGAGAGGAATAAGAGGTCAGCGGTGAGACTATAAAAAGAAGGGGCACTATTAGGAGACAGAAGGAGACAATAAGGACAGAGAGGGACTAAAATGACAGGAGTGAGTATGAGAAGAAGTGGCACTGTGAAGAAAGACAAATTAAAATAAGGAAATAAAGGAAAATATCAGAACAGAGGGAACACTATAAGCAGAGAGAGTTAGACTGTGAGAGAGACAACAGAGATTATGGAAAAAGGTGCAAGTGTAATTCTTTAATTTACAATGACGCTCAGTGTGATTCTAGACAAAAATGTTAAACCATACATTTCATCAAAACACACTTACCACACTAAAACATGTTAGTGACTAAACACATTCCATGTATATGACCACTACATTTCAGTAGACAATCCTGAATCATTTTGCAAGTACATTTCCAATTTGCACCTTTTTTTTTTTGCCAACATTACATCCAAAAATGAAACACAATAGAACAAGAAAGAGGCCGAAGAAGCTTGTAAATCTGCCCAAGAATGTATGCAGCAGTCTATGTATACTGACTGGACAATTATTAAGAGAGACATATGATGAGAGAGAGAGGAATAAGAGGTCAGAGGAGAAACTATAAAAAGAAGGGACACTATTAGGAGACAGAAGGACACAATAAGGACAGAGGGGGACTAAAAGGACAAGAGGGAGTATGAGAAGAAGTGGCACTGTGAAGAAAGACAAATTAAAATAAGGAAATAAAGGAAAATATCAGAACAGAGGGAACACTATAAGCAGAGAGAGTTAGACTGTGAGAGAGACAACAGAGATTATGAAAAAAGGTGCAAGTGTAATTCTTTAATTTACACTGACGCTCAGTGTGATTCTAGACAAAAAATGTTAAACCATACATTTCACCAAAACACACTTGCCACACTAAAACATTTTAGTGACTAAACACATTCCATGTATATGACCACTACATTTCAGTAGACAATCCTGAATCATTTTGCAAATACATTTCCAATTTGCACCATTATTTTTTTGCCAACATTACATCCAAAAATGAAACACAATAGAACAAGAAAGAGGTCCAAAGGGCTTGTAAATCTGCCCAAGAATGTATGCAGCAGTCTATGTATACTGACTGGACAATTATTAAGAGAGCGATATGATGAGAGAGGGAGGATTAAGAGGTCAGAGGAGAGATTATAAAAAGAAGGCACACTATTAGGAGATAGAAGGAGACAATAAGGACAGAGGGGGACTAAAAGGACATGAGGGAGTATGAGAAGAAGTGGCACTGTGAAGAAAGACAACTTTAAATAAGGAAATAATGGAAAATATCAGAACAGAGGGAACACTATGAGCAGAGAGAAATAGACTGTGATAGAGACAGCAGAGATTATGGTAAAAGGTGCAAGTGTAATTCTTTAATTTACACAGACGCTCAGTGTGATTCTAGACAAAAAATTAAATTTTAATACATTTCACCAAAACACATTTACCACACACTCAAACATTTTAGTGACTAAACACATTCAATGTATATGACCACTACATTTCAGTAGACAATCCTTAATCATTTTGCAAATACATTCCTAATTTGCACCATTATTTCTTTGCCAACATTACATCCAAAAGTGAAACACAATAGAACAAGAAAGAGGCCCAAGAAACTTGTAAATCTGCCCAAGAATGTATGCAGCAGTCTATGTATACTGACTGGAGAATTATTAAGAGAGACATATGATGAGAGAGAGAGGAATAAGAGGTCAGAGGGGAGACTATAAAAAGAAAGGGCACTATTAGGAGACAGAAGGAGACAATAAGGACAGAGGGGGACTAAAATGACAGGAGGGAGTATGAGAAGAAGTGGCACTGTGAAGAAAGACAAATTAAAATAAGGAAATAAAGGAAAATATCAGAACAGAGGGAACACTATAAGCAGAGAGAAATAGATTGTGAGAGAGACAGCGGAGATTATTAAAAAAAAAGGTGCAAGTGTAATTCTTTAATTTACACTGATAGAAGGAGACAATAAGGACAGAGGGGGACTAAAAGGACAGGAGGGAGTATGAGAAGAAGTGGCACTGTGAAGAAAGATAACTTTAAATAAGGGAATAAAGGAAAATATCAGAACAGAGGGAACACAATGAGCAGAGAGAAATAGACTGTGAGAGAGACAGCACAGATTATGGTAAAAGGTGCAAGTGTAATTCTTTAATTTGCACAGACGCTCAGTGTGATTCTAGACAAAAATATTTAAACCATACATTTCACCAAAACACATTCACCACACTAAAACATTTTAATGACTAAACACATTTCATGTATATGACCACTACATTTCCTATTTGCACCATTATTTCTTTACCAACATTACATCCAAAAATGAGACACAATAGAACAAGAAAGAGGCCCAAGGGGCTTGTAAATCTGCCCATTAGTGTATGCAGCAGTCTATGTATACTGACTACAAAATTGTAGATTTAGAACACAAGCCTAATTCTACAGAAGCAACACTATTAAATATTCTACAACTAAAAAAGTGACTGCACACATTCTACATTTTTTAGTTCTGCACTTTATTGCACAAAGGTGACTAACTAAACACATTAACTTACAAAATGATTTTATCACAATAGTTATCCGAATGCAGAGAAAGTCAGAATATGGTTCTACAAACTTTACAGGAATAAACACATTACTCTTACTAAAAATAAAATGCAACACATACAGTCCCTCACAAGTAATCAACTCACCTTTAAAACTGATTGGAAGATTAAGAAGAATGTCACTCACACAGCAGATAGCCTTACACAGAATCTCTGCTTCAGTGCGTGCAGCAGAACCAAACAAATGGCACATTTTCCCTCTCAATTTACACATATATACACATTAAGAACAAATCAAATTCCTTCACACAATAATTCAAAACCAAAGACTCATTTCCATTGGTTCAACATTTTTCAAACCTTTCCAACTGATATAACTTTCCACCCTACCCCAAGAAGATCATGCAAATGTTAACTGTCAACAGAGGTCAAAAGTTCAGCACTCTATAAAACACTGCTGCTCAACAAGTTTAGACTATGCATAAGTACTTAAATATAAGTACCAATAAATAGAAAAGGTATAATTAGACCCAACCAATACATAAACACATAAACTTGATAGATATTTGTAAATTATATTTTTTTATTGAGTTTTTCTAGCTTAGGTATGCTTACGGGACGACTTCCAGACTTTGCACTGTACATCGTACGTACGAGCATGGTACGCGTACGGTAAATATATCGTAAAAAAATAGCGGCTATTACTAATTTTTTATAATCCCGGGACCCCATCCCCCGGGGCTAAAATACAACGTTGGGGACCGTGGGGGAGCCCCAATGCCCCCACGGTCCCAGCTGGCTCCCCACGTCCTTTGGGCGCCGGCATTGCTTTTCGTCAGAGAGAGCCGCTAACATGCTGCTCTCTCTGACGAATAGCAGTTTTCTATGGTAAGGCGGGAGCCGCGAGGCTCCCGCCCTACCATAGCAAACAGCAGTGTCCCGGGGGTAGGCACCCCGGGACACTGCAGGAGCCGGCCCTGGGGAGGGGGTGATCCCCAGGGCCACCACTAGGCTCCAGGAGGTAGGCCGCCCTCCCAACATTGAAAAGCCCCAGGGGTGGTGGTCCCCGGGGCTGGGGAGTTTGTCTCGGACCCCCTTTATTCCATATTAGAGCTCCGGGGAGGTGGTGGTCCCTGGGGCGAGTGGGGGGGGCAAAGAGCTCCCCCACACAGGATTTCTTTTTTTTTAAACAAAGTCCCGCGGGGTGGCGATCCTGTGGCTGCGGGGGGGGGGCATAGGCCCCAGGGCTCTGGGGGGGCTAATAAAAAAAAAACAGACCAGATTATTTTTTTCGTTCACGGCGTACGCATACCCTGTGGTAATGTAAGTATTCGTAAATGAACAATTTGTTCTTAATTCATTATTACTTAAATATCTACCCACCCTATACCCCTAAAAACACAAAACACACCCAATATATAAAAAAGTAAATTATGTATATATTTATAAATAAATTAGACATTTCAATTATTCATTTATTAAAATGTAATTTTTACTTAATGAACTTCCCACCGGTACTCATACAAACCCATCAGCCGCACATGAATATAACTGAAAAAATATAATAATTCCACATTGCATAGTTATCAATGAAATAGTTAATTATTATTTAATACATGTTTACTTAATTAACTTCTCACCCTATACTACAAACTCAACCCACATCTAAAACATAACAAAAAAAACATTTACATCAATAGTTATCAACTACATAATTAATGATTATTCAATTATTACTTAAGTAACTACCCACCCTATACCCCTACATACCCACCCACCTGAAACTAAAACATAGCTTAAAATAATATGAATTACACAATTACATAATTAATAATTAAATAATTATTAACCAACGATGACTTAATTAACTACCCACCCTCTAACAGTGCAAACCTAATAACCTGCACCTGAAACGTAATTTAAACAAATAATTATTGCATAATTAACATGATTAATTTTCAATTAAATAATTAATAATGAATTAATAATGAATCCATTATTACTTAATTACCTATCCACCCTATGCCCCTACAACCTCAGCAGCCAACACCTAAAATATAACTTTAAAAAAATGTGCACACTTTACATAAATAGATAATCAATTAAAAAATTCACATTAATTAAAATAATTATTAATTAAGTTTACTTAATTTCACTTGCACCCTGTATGCCTATACGCCTCACAACCCGCTACAACACTATAAATTACTATAAATAAATTACTTAAAATTATAATTAACTTAAAATTGAAAACTATATTAAAACACATTAACAACAATTATAAAAATAATGCATAACATACAATTATAATATTATTTAAAACATAGAGATAATTATAGAATAATATATTTGACAATGATATTACTGTAAACTATATAAACAACAATGATATTTAATACTTTTGTCAATGATGTTTCTGGATCATGATATTTCTGTGACAAGATATTAAAAACTCGATATTAGTGTCACTCGATATTTAAGACTCGTTATTTTGTCCGAATACCGTTATGGCTAGGTCATCTGTTCCATAGGAAAAGCTTTTTCTGGGCCTTATTGCGATGTCGGTCGGAAAGGCTCCGAACGGCATTTGGATTTTCCTAACCTGTGTTAAACCCATGTTTCCGACTGACCGATTATGAAAGAAGGTATCCGTTCGGTCTTTCCGACTCGGTTCTGAATGGCATTCGGAGACAGTTGAAGCAGAATTGTACAGCGCTACGGACCGTATTTCCGACTGACATATTATGATGTCGGATTCAGACAGCCTTTCCGAATTGGTCTGTCCGACATGGAACGGCTGTCTGAAACTGACTTTGGGGACCCGGAGCATGCATCCCTTCTCCAGGAGATCTATGGTGCTGTTTGAGGAATCTCCATGAAACTTTCAAAAAGGGTACTACTATTTGAGTAATTTGAGCAGGGAAAGTTTTGGGGTGATCTGTTAAGTGGGATCCTAGAAAGAAGGGGGTTCCCAAAATGAAAAATCCTAATGAATTTACATAGACTTTAGGCAGACCTAGAGCAAAAGCTGCTGAACGTACTTTTTGCGATTTGGTGTAAATCCATTCAGTGGTTTTTGAGGGAGACTCTTGCAGGAGCATCAACTGAGATATAGAGCATTCTGATTGGCTCAGGGAGCTTCATTTCCCTTGGACCATTTCGCCCCTGCGGGTGTTAGACACCCATGGTAGCAAGCGCTCTGATTGGCTCCCAGCAACATGAGAAAAATGTGTTTGGATCAATTATAGGACACAGAGACTTAGGGGCCGATTACGATGGCGGGCGGACAAAGTTCGCCCACCATCGTTGGTGCAAAAGGGACCGCCCGCCATAGGTGCAGCAGTCTTGCAAAACGAATTAGGATGCGCCCGCCACACTGGCGTGCACATCCTGTATGTTTACATTGTCATGGGTGGCAGCACCCGCCACAATGTAAAAATACATGTTTCACATTTGCATGTACAAAGTGGCAGGCACAGTGCGGTGCCTGCCACCTTGTACATGCAAATGTAGGGGGGTACCATAGGTAGCCCCACTTGCAGCACCCCACCCTCCCACCCCCCTGGGAGCCCACAACTAGCCCCTGAAGGCATGTTCTGCATGTCTTTTTGCGGCAGGAACTCCGCCACAAAAGACAGGCATCATAATGGCCACGGCGGTGCATCCACAGCACTGCCTCCATAGCCCCATAGAACCGGGTCCTGCAAGGTGGACGAAAGGGACCGCCTTGCGGGACCACGGCAGACAGTCTTTCCATCCGCCGTGGTACCTTTCCCATTCCCACCGCCATCCTATTTTGGTGGTGGAAATATTCAGGGTGATGGCGGGAAATCCGCGACCGCCAGGCCGGAGGTCCTCACCACTGGCCCGGCGGTCGCGGATTTCCCGCCATCATAATGACCCCCTTAGTCCCTTGTCGTGAACATGTTTAAAAAAAATATAAAGTGATAGTGTAGGGATACCCTGAAACCATATGCCCCATTATAGAGCCACAGAGAGACTCTCTCTGGGGCCTAAAACTAAAAAGAACTAGCAAAAATGGCCATGATCCAGCAGGACTCCCGCAGGATCTTTAAAAAAATGAAAAACAAGATAGTGACTGGGGCAGCTGTATTTTAATAATGAAAAGGGGGTGCACAGCCCCGTCCCTGAGCCATCAGAGTCCCTGCTGAGCCCACCCCTGTGGCTAAAAACATTTTGTATGGTGACGAGGGACGTGCGGCTCCCCCCTAGGAGATATGAAATGACCGGGGAGCTCACCTTGGGATGAAAATAGCAACAATGGGGAGGGGGCCATGCAGCCCCCTCCGAAAGCCTCTAAAGGTCTTGTGGACCCTACCCAGGGGCCACAATTACTTAAAACAGAGAGAGGACCACCTCTCTGAGCCATCAATGGCCACTGGGACACCACTTCATCAGCCAACTTCCCAGCTATGTCCTGGGCACCCACCCCAAGACATTTAGTTGTTTCCCAGCCCACATTGGTGCAGTCAGGGAAACCTGTATTTGCTCTTGCTTGGTGGGAGAATTTTCTAATATTCAGCCAAGCAGGAGCAACTACCAAGTCTTCTCCCTAGCAGACAGGAGCTTTAAAAATACTCCCTCCCAGAGAGGGGACGTTTGATCAATTATCCTTCCCGCACTGATGCGGGCAGGGAAACAGATCAATATATTTCTCTGTCCCGGACGGAGCAGCATTGGTAGCTGCTCCCTGCGAGTGGGAACAATGCCGGCTCCCACAGCATGTGGGGAGCCAGCTGGGGCCACGTGGGCCTTGGGGCTTTCCTACCGCCCCCAACAAAAGTATGGTGGGTGCTCTTGGTGGGCACCAGGGCACCCAACTTTTCAAAATTCAGGTCCCGGGATATGGGGTGCCCAGGGCCAATATCGAGTTGAAGAGGAGAGGTGCACAGCCCCCTCCCCTTTTAATATAGGCCCTGAGGGGTGGGGTTCAAAGGACCTAAAGAGGCTCAGGGAGGGGGCCATGTGGAAAACCTCCCCTTCTTTGAATATGTGTACAGCCCTGGGAGATCAGGTCCCTAGGGGATAAAGAGGCTTGGGTTGTGGAAAGAGGCCAGATGTCATCCCTCCCCTTTATTTAAAAAAAGAAGTCCCGGGGAATGGGGTTCTCAGGGCCTAACAAGGCTCGGAGAGGGAACCGCCCCCTCCTCTTTACTTAAATAAGTAGCCCTGTGGATGGGGTCCCCAGGGTCTAACAAGGTTCGGGGAGAGGGCCAGGGAGCTCCACTCTCCTTAATTTTTTAGTAATGGCCAAGGGGCATGGGGTCTCTAGGGCGTAACAAGGCTCGGGGAGACTCGCCTTTATTTAAATGATTTCCCCTGAGGGATGGGGTCCCCAGGGCCTAACAATGATCTGGGACGGTGGCTCGTGCACAACCTGGGGTTGGCTGCAAATAGGGTGTTGACTGCAGGGCCTGGCTGCAAGCCAGGCCCTGCATCCAAACCCCCTCTATTCATGGCCAACGGCCAAAGTCCATGGATGGTGGTGGGCTGGATTTATGGATGGTAATTAAATATTACTTTACGTCAAAAAAATAAAAACTCTAAATTCGCTGACAAAAACAAAGCTTAAAGTAACGTTATAGTTAGGTGTGAAAACATATTCTGTTTAAAAAAATCTTTTTAGAAATTTACTGAAAAAAAAGAAAGGCAAAAGTAACACTATAGTTAAGTTGAATTTGTCAGTGGCAGCATTAACATTTGGAACAAAACACAGAAATTCAGCAGTTATAGTTAGCAGAGCTAACTTGTGTCCCCACTATGCACTGCTTATGACCTCACATATTACATCACTCATGACATGTTCTATGACTTCATTTATACTATCACTGATGGCAACTCAAATTAAACCATTCATGACATCACTGAGGACATCCTAATGAGTGTGCTAGTTGTTTTATAGTTTGCTTAGAGGCAGTTAACTACCATATTATTTTACTACCTAATTTTGTACACCCTAGGTCCAGCTAATGGGTATAAATATTTACAAAGCGCATGTGCTCTTGATGTATCATAGATGTGTAGAAGTGTTATAATGTTTTCCTTTTTTGATTTTAGAGTTAGGGGTGCTGGGGAAGAGCTTCCTCAGCAGCCCAAGTATTTATTTTTTGTAGTGACGATCAACGCGCATGGTATGCAGACATAATGTCACTGAAAGTAAAAGTGAATTGAGCCAATCTCCTCATTTCTAAGCATGGGCGTAAAATCCGTTCCGCTCGCGGAATTAGCGAATTCTTGACAAATTCGCGTTCCGCGAATTGCGTGAATTTGTAAAAAAATTTGCAATTCGCAAGTTTGTGGATTTTTTTGCTTGTTCTCGAGACTTTTTGACCGCGAGCACGCAAAAACGGACATGAACACGCAATTGCACAACGCGAGCATGCAACTAGCTCATGTACGACCGCATGGGTAACCTCGCGGTAGCCGCGCTGAAAAAGTCCCTCGAACACGCAAAAAAGCCCGCGGACACGCAAAAAACCCCGCGAACACGCCCCCAAATTTTTTTTGCTAATTCGCGGATTTCGCGGACCGCAAATTCGCTTTCGCGCGAATTAGCAGATCGCGAATTTGCTAATTTTGCCCATACTTACTCATTTCACTTTCACTGGCTCAGTAAATGGAGGCATATAATACCTCACCGAATACTGATGTTTATGGGGGAGGTATCATTAGAAAGGCAAGAATCTCTCCTTTCCAATGATATCTCTCCTTAGTAGATTTCTACATGGGGGTTGCCAAAGGGCGGTAATCCGCAAGCAGGAATCCACCCACTGGACACCAGGGATATGATTGCAGTGGGGGTGTAGCCACCCTGAGCATGTACCTGTGTCCCCTGAGGCCCTTTAGACTTCCTACCCCAGGGGTGGATGGTGTTATTCACCCCCAAGTATGCAGAATTTGTTTGGAGGCGCCTCCACAGACATGGGCCCATACTCCTCCACCCCATCGCCCAATAGACTTTTTGCCCCCCCGAAGATGGATAGGTGTATTCCCCCGTAATCTGCTCCTGTGGATGGGTAGGAATTAAGCCCACTATACACCCAGGATAGCTTTTATGCAGTATTATTTAAGGGAGAGCGGCCCCCTTGGCATGGGTATTTGGTCCCCCAAACCAGATCCCATAGACTTCCTGTCTCCCCTGGGGGTAGGTTAGGAGTAATTGCCGCCAATATGCCCCTCAAGGAGGCAGAGAGTCAACTTAACACCAGATACTGCCCTTATGCGGTATGTTTGGGGGGATTAGCCCTTCCAGGGAATAGGCCTGTGTTCCCCCTAGCCTGGGACCTCTTCAGACTTTCTGCCCCACTGGGATATGGATAGGGTTTTCTTCCCCAATCCACCCCTCGGGGGGGGCAACATAGACACCAACATCTGCAAATTTGCAGTATTTTTTGGGGGTAGGCCCGCTGGGCATGTGCCCATACTCAACCCCACTCTGGCCCCTTTAGACTTTGTGCCCCCTCCCAGTGTTGTGTAGGAATCTAGGACCCTAGTGTAATAGGTATAAATTACCCGATCCTTATATAGGCATAGAAATCATTACCATATTTAGACTGAGCCTATGCAGCCCAAATACGGCATGGCTACTTCCACTAAGTTCCGAGAATCAACAACGATTTCTTAGAAAAACCCGCCTTGAGCAGCTAGGGACTTCCCCTTGCGTGAATACTAATTTATCTAGGAAATCATGGAGTTTTCAAAGAACTGAGTCTTTGATGACGTTATTATGTCCAATCATACGTCAAACTCGTTACCTTCAAGGTATAAATATGCCTACATTTGCCCAGACAAACACACGGTGGTTTGGAGCAGATCGACGAACTACTTGCCCGACGCCCTGCATCAGCAAGTGCCAAAGGAAGCCGACCCTCCAGCTGACACATTGAGAGACGCTGTCTTTTCTCCTGCCAAGAAATCCAGCTCCAGTGTTTCCAGGCTACCCTTGCGGGTTGCTGGGAAATTGAGTCCTGAGAGAAAGATACAAGACCTCCTTCATTCTAAAACCATGGTACGGAGCTAATTAGACCTTTAATAGAATTCCTGGAATAGATTCTTGGCAAAGAATACTAACCTTAAGCTATACCTCACTTATTTCTTCCCTTGTACTAGACTTAGGTAAGGTACACCGGGGTAGGCGTATTTTAGAAGCACCAGTTGAGTACTTTTAGTAATTTTATCACTGTATGTATTATATGTTATTTTATATGGCTTAGAAACCATACCATGCTTTTACAGTACTACTTTATAATACTTTTCGTATTATATGCCTTGTACTTTATTACCAGTATTACAATTGTAGCAGTACATTTCTTATGCATGAGAAAGAAGACTGTTCGATAAATACTTTTATTGAAAACGCCCGTCTCTCTATTTCTCAGCACCTCTGGTGAAACGAAGCATGCACGATTGACTGAGTAAAATAGTTATCTAATGTTTCAGTGACTCTAGAGATACGGTTCTTATCCAGGGAAAAAAGTTGTCATGTTTATGCGGTTGTCAGAAACTAATCCCTTCTTGTGAATTCGAGAAAGTTTCTAGTGACCTCCGAGCTAGCTGGCACTCACAATTAAGTTTAATATATTCGGCAGAGACCTAGTTGACCTCAGTCCTCCGTCTAAACTACAGGATATATTATTCCAATGCACAGAGCCTATTGGGAATATAGTAATTACACTAAATGGTGCCCAACATTTGGTAAGGCGATAATTTAACGCTAGATACTAGAGTAACTCAGTGGTGCCTTTCACACAGACCCCTTTTTCCCGTAAAATACTCCAATAGACGTCTGGAGTGGGTGAAAGGATAATATCCGCCAAAACTGAGTAGGACGAAAAATCCTATGTATTAGTTTTTGGTTTGTTCAACGTTGAAGGATACAGTGTTCCAAAATATTGTGCATCTAATCTTTGTTTCCTTGAAACTTGTTCTGCAAACTCTTCAGTCAGGAAAATAATGATTACTGACGAAGAATTAGCTACAGCTGCTCAAGCAGTTTTAGATCACAGAAATCTCCTACAGAATGACCCGGATGCTATAATCATCCCGGTAAATGTGAGAAAAACTATAACTTAGCAAACTCATAAATAATGGAGTATCATCAAGAGGTGGTAAAGTAATATTTGTTATAGAGGCACATGAATATCGGCAGAAAGAAGTGTTCTATTCATGGATTCACTTTCCTCCAGCAGATGGAGGGACACACGAGTTCCCCTATTACAAGGTAGAGGAACCTCCAATGGAATACGTTCCTTACGAGGACGTTGAAATTCCATTAACTTACCAAGAGCATCAGCTCTGGTTTAAAGGCGCCCTACAACATGAAAATCACATAACCAGGCTCGGCCCACTAGGTAGACCAGGAGCGACATGGCCGGTACTAGCCAGCTATACACCACATCATGACATTGAAAACATGACAGGTCCAGCACTGTTAGTACAGCTAAAACAGTTGATTAAAATACATAGACAATTGGTTCAATATGTCATGCGGACCTTAACAGTCCAACCTACTGTAAGGATTCCACAGCACACCCCTCACCAGGGAAACACAAACAAAATCACACCACAGACTATACAATCAGTCATTGGTAAATTGTCCGCAAAGAGGGAACAAATTCCGTTCTGGTTAGCTCAGAAAATTACTCAAATAGAGGCAGTATTCCCTGATAGTACACCTCATGAGAAACACAGAATTCTGACAATCTGTGTACCAATGGGTATAGCACCACATGTGGAGGACTGTGACACTTGGGGTCTTTGCTTCAATCTACACAAAAACACATGGTGTTCCGTCCATGGCGGTAATACCAGACGTTCTGAGGCAGATTCAAAATGAATACGGACCCGAACCTGCCTTAAATCTTGGTATGAAATTACTAAAAGATTTCAAACAGGTCTCGGCTATACTATTAGCCAACATCAAAGGTGAAGCAGCATCCGTGGCAATCCGCCAAAAGCTAAAAGAAACAGATATTACAGACAAACCATATGAGCTTGCTAGAATTATAGAAAACTCTTATGAAGAACGAGGAGGAGATAGTTTGGGTGGGAAACCATTAAAACCCCATCTAACAGAAAATCCTGAAAAGATTTGTATTAAAAATAATCTCACTACCCCTGAAAATAAGTGGGAAAATACTAAACAGACACTTCCTAAAGAGAAGCGTTCTCAGTCCAGAGGAAGATCTCCCCAACGGAGAGGTAGGTCTCCACAACGGGAGCCCTCTGAAAAAAGATATAACCTTAGAAATAGGGATAATCTAAGAAAACCTTACAGATATCAAGATACTGATATACGTTCCTCTCGTACCTTTCAGACTTCCTCGCAGAAATCCAAGAGAAGAGGACGATCAGAACAAAAAGAAGAACGTGTGAAGTCCAAAGACGAACAGCACGTTCCAAAAAATAAGAAATCTCAATTCACCAAGAAGAAGGTAGCAAGCGTAAAGATTAGACATGCAGAGGAACTTTAGGACACAACTCAAGAACGGGGTGTGGGCCCAGACAATGCTAGACAGAGCAGCAGAAGTAACCATAGCTCACAAGATCCTGAAGGATAATCTGGAGACAGTGGACTTGAATGAATCCATTCAAGTTGAAACTGCCGACACCAGGGTTAGTGTACCCCATAAGTTATATGAAGTAACACTCCGGATGGAGGGGGACATAAATTAGAAAAATAAAAGCCCTCTTTTGGGATAAGCCTTTCCAAGGGTTATGACATTCTTCTAGCTGAACAAGACTGGCCACCTGAAGTTGTCAGGGAGTGCCCACATGGCAATGAGATAATTATGCCAGCCTTCTCTATTTATATTCCTATTCATAAAAAATACACCTATGCCAGAAAATGGGCTGTGGCCCAGGCTCCAGCATTATATACAAATCATGTGGGATGGGATAAGGACTCTCCTCACCATAAAATCCAGTTAAAAAATCAACCTACTGCACAGAGGCAGTATCCAGTTAGGCAAGAAGCTAAAAAACAGGTCAGGCAGATTTTAAATCAACTTGAATACCAAGGGGTGATTGAAACTTGCACCTCGTCAATGAACAATCCTTTGTTTCCTGTCTCCAAACCAGACAATTCATATCATCTAGTTCTGGACTACAGACACTTAGGGCCAGATGTAGGTAGCCTAATACCGGTCGGTAACGGCCGAAAATCGGTAATTTCGGCAGTTACCGACCGGTATTTGGACATTGAGATGTAGGTCGCCCAAAATATACAGATTCAGTAAAAATTCCGAATCGGTAGATTACCGGCTCGGAAATATTACCGAATCGGTAAAAGTACCGAATCGGAAATTTTACCGAATCGGAAAATATACCGAGTTGGTAAATGTTCCGAATCGGTAAAATTTCCGAATCGGAAACTATACCGAGTCGGTAAATGGACCAAATCGGTAAAATTACCGATTCGGAAATTAAGAAATGGAAAAAACAACACCATTGAGATGTAGGTCACCCATAAATTACCGAATTTAACGAAAATTCGGTATTTATGAATCGGTATTTAACATGGATTGAAAGCAGGTGGTAACCAGGTGCAGCCTATAAAAAAGGGCCCCAAAATGCAACACTGGAACCAGAATGGCGGCTTTCTACGTCATACCAAGACGGCTACGGCTACAGGCAGCAGGTGAGAGGGAATGGAGAAGGGAGGAGCAGGTCTACAGGCAGAGGATTACACTCTTCCAATTGACAGAGCCAGAGATACTGCAAAGATACAGACTGCACCCCCAAACCATCATGGACCTGATCAGGGACCTGCACCCACTCCTGGACCACCCAAAACCAAGGGCCCACACCATCCCACCCCATGTGCAGGTGCTCTGTAGCATACACCTGCTTGCATCTGGGAGTTACCAGAGTGGTGTTGCTGTGGTAGGTGGGGTGTCCCAGAGCTGCCTGTCGCGTTTATTTAGAAAGTTTCTGGATGCCATGATGCAAAGAATGGAGCATTACATCCACTTCCCAGACACTGATGCGGACTTTCTCAGGACCAAGACTGACTTTTACCTCATGGCAAATTTCCCACACGTGAATGGCTGCATTGATGGGACCCACATCCCAATATGCCCCCCAGCTGAGCACATATACAGGAACAGGAAGTCATCACACACAATTAATGTACAAGTAATCTGTGATGCCAAGTACATGATCACAGATATAGTGGCCAGGTACCCAGGAAGCACCCACGACTCCTACATATTCCAAAACAGTGGGATCTCCACCCGCCTGACAGCGGGGGAATTCGGGGAAGGATACGTGCTAGATAATTTACTGTGTGACACTCCCTGGAAAGATGACGCAGACGTATGTCAATGTGTGCCTGTGAGTAATGTATTATTTTCTTTCACATCAGGGGATAGTGCATATGCACTCCGTTCCTTTGTCCTGACACCCTACCTCAACCCCACAACCCCCAGCTAGAGACGATACAATGTGGCACATAAATCCACCCGGAACATCGTGGAGTGCACCTTTGGCCTCCTGAAGAGCCAGTTCCGCTGCCTCCACAAAAGTGGGGCGGCACAGCAGTACTCACCAGTAACATGCTGTAAGATCATTGCAACCTGTGCAAAGTTGCACAACCTCGCAACTAAGAAGGGCACAGAGGAGGAATTGGAGGACTATGAAGACCATGACGATGATCAGGCACTACCAGCAGCCAACACAGTAGGAGTACCAACACCCACAGACGGAAGACAGAGACGGGCAGAGATCACACACAACTACTTTTGACTAAGTATAGAGACAAAGCACGTGTTGTACTGCAATGCACGTAGTTTATTTGGCACTACATTAAATGTCTGAAGACACAATTGTAACATACTAGTGTGCCTAGCACTACTGGGTGGACGGGGGTTACCTCACCCTCACATGTCCAACTGAATTTGGCAGACTCACTGCTTGCGCCCATGAACAGCACTGCGTGATGCGTGAGGTTGGCTTAGTTCCAAGTCTGCTGTGCCAGCGCCGGTACTCTGGCGTCTGCTGCTCCTTCGTATTTCAGGGATAGGGGTGCTGCTCCTGCTACTAGTGTTATCTGTGTCCCCTAAACCTTCTGCTCCTGTGGTTGCTGACTGGTTTGTCAGCAGCACTTCCATTGCTGTAGTGACTCTCCCCATCCCCCTCGTGAGATCATTACAGCAGTGCACCAGCCCCTCCTGCATCGCAACTGAACGGCGACATAGCAGTGAAGTCGTAGTTGCAAGACGGTGCATGCCCCTTGTCTGCTGTTGCATGCAATGCCTCTCCCTGCGCCTTTGTGCATGGTCCTCATGTAGTTCCTCACAGAGTGACATCACACATTGTGACATGTCCCTGACTCCATCGGCCATGTCCCTCATGCTGTCCGCCATTGATGTAATTCCCTTGTTCATGTTATCAAAATTTTTGTTCATATGGCGCATTTGTCTGTGCACTGCACTATTAGCTTTTGCCTGCAGGTGCTGCACCTTGACCATTGTGGTCTCAAGGCCACGGAAGACACCCTGATCACGGCCACTCACGCTTTCCTCCCGGACCCTACGACGTCTTGTTCCTCCGGATCGACTGACAGGAGTGGATGTAAGACCTGGGGAATTTCCTGCCATTGACTCTCTTGACTCCTCACCCTCCCTTTCCTCATCGGAGGATGTTTGTAGGATCCTTTCCGGGGGACCGTCATGCCTCCTGGGCCTGCAGATGTCTGACACCTCTGTGTCTGCTGGTGTGTCAAGTTGTTGTGACTCATGTTGTGGTGAGTCAAGGAGCACAGGAGATGCTTCAAGTTGCATGGGGTATGCCTCTGGTGTGGCAGCTGCTTGTGTGCAGGGTGCTGTAGGTATTGCAGTGCTGGGCCCTGCATCCCTGCCTTCTTGCTCACTCCTATCCCTTTGGGGATGTGTCTTCTCCCTCTCCTGCATTGACTTGCGTGATGTCTCTCCTGTGGACAGATATGGACAGTGTCTTAGTGGTGCTTTCACCGTGTAAATCACTATTAAATCACATTATAATATCACTATTTCCTGCTCCTCCCATGTCTCTAATTGTATTGTGTGGCATGCCTGACATTATTTCATGTTGACTGCTCTGATGGGTATTCAAATGACTACCACTCCCATAATGCATTGCAGGTGAATACTGAAGTCTTTACTGGATTTCCTCAACACACAGCCACATTGGGGGAGGGACACAGGCAATGGGTGATGAATGATGGACATGTCCCTTACCTTTCTTTGATGCAGCTCGGGCTGAGCTGTCTGCATCACCACTCCCCGAAACGTACTCTGGCTCCAGTGTGGACTCCACAAGCTCTTCCAGATCCGTGAGAGCAGGTGCCCTGTTCTTCCCTCCACCTGTAGCATTGGCCTCTTTACTTCTTGCTGCCAATTTCTTCTTGGTTATGATCCTTAGATCATACCATCTCTTCTTGAGATCGTCCACTTCCCTGGTTGTCACTCCTATTGCGTTTACTTTGGTTTGTATCCCCAGCCAGGTGTTCCTCTTGACAGCCTCTGGTACCTGCAGGAACTGCTTTCCAAAGATATTGGGGTAGTGCTTGACAACCTCCTGGACCAGCACCTGAAGTTCACCAGTGCTGAACTTCATCTTCCTCTTCCTCTCTGTACCTTCCCTCTGGGAGTCTTGGGGATCCATTTGTTTGTCCTGCAGAGCTCAGCTTCACAACAGCCTGTCTCTGTGTAACTGCTCTCCTGTGTGATCAGGTACTCTGCACCTGCATGGGTGTGGCCACTTCCTGGTTGTGGGGTGGGGTGGATGCACAGGATTGGTAGATTGCTCTGTTGGTTGGCTGAGGGGCGGGGTGGAGGCACGTGATTGGTTGATACATCAACTGCCTGATATTTTGTATCCCCAACTCGATATTTACCGATTCGGTATTTACCGATTCGGTAAATACCGATTCGGTAAATTCAATTAATTCCTATGGGCATCCGGGCCCATAGGATTGAATGTGAATTTCCGAATCAGTATTTGCCGAATCGGTACATACCGATTCGGTAAATACCGGGTCGGGGTTTCCGAATTTTACCGAATCGGTATTTTTTACCGATTTTTTACCTACATCTCATTTCCCTTTTCTAAAATACCGATTTGGTAAAAATCGGTATTTTAGAATCGGTAAAAATAAGTTACCTACATCTGGCCCTTAAACTCTTGTTGCAAAACATTTGCAGTACAAAATGCACACAGTGCAGCATTGATGAATAACATTGTGTGTAAAAAATACAAAACCACATTAGATATTTCAAATGTGTTTTTCTGTCACAATATTGCACGTGAAAGCAGGCATTTGACCGCTTTCTCAATTATGGGGACACAGCATCAATGTTGCCGTCTCCCCCAGGGATTCAAGAATAGTCCAGGTTTATTTTCAGCCAGAGTAACATAGTTACTACAAATGTACGATGATGAGGCATTATCTTATGTAGATGACATCTATCTTACAGACGATAATTCGGACGTACACTTGAAAAGAGTGAACACCATAATACTTGGGTTCGCTTCTGAAGGGTACAAATTCAATTTTAAGAAATCACGAATTGCCCACCTCAACGTCCTATTCTTAGGATACGAACTTTCAAGTGAAGGCAAAAGCCTGGCAGCTAACTTTCTAGAGAAATGTGCGCTGCTCCAACCTCCAAAAACGCTGAAAAACTTACAATCAACTCTAGGTTTCCTGAATTTTGGAAGAACTTATGTTCTAAATTACACAGAAAGGGTTAAACCTCTCTATGAACTAATCAAACCTGATTTCAAATCAACAAATTGGACTCAAAAACACACAGAAATTTTGCGTTCAGTGCAAACAGACATGCTAGCAAAAACATAGTTACAGACACTCGAAAACGTGCGCAATCTTGTGATCCGACAGTACGGCTCATGGGGTTTAAGTATTTCTGATAAGAGTGAGCGCACTACCTAGTGTGAACATAAATGTACGTGAAGTAGCTATGGTATGGTGTGGTGCGGACAGGCGAATGGATAAGACCCCGTAACCGTTCTAAAGTAGATCTTTCACCAGACCTACAAGACAATATTATACAGCAATGCCCTCGCATACAACAAATAAGGTGTAAAAAACAGTAGTTATATCATAAATAACATTCTATGCATAGAGCCACTCATTCAGAAAATTGCAATTCAGTTCTGCTTCTTGGACGATAGATAACAGTTTATTAGTTCCACAACCAGCCGACACGTGTTTCGTCGCATGGGAAACAAATCACTGCGACTCCCCGGGGCTTAAGATTGAACCTATGTTCATTTAGGATGTGGTGATAGATCCACAGTGTTCAATCACAATAATAGACTGATCACTGCAGCAGGGTTTACTCCCTCTTCACGTGGTAAACTTTATCCTGGAATGTACAATCGTGAGCACACGGAATCAGCTTGTTGCAAGCATCGGACGTGCTTAATATATGTATCAATTAAGCTTCTACCGGGAGGGGATCCCGGTTGCCGTTTGCCAACTAATAAACTGTTATCTATCGTCCAAGAAGCAGAACTGAATTGCAATTGTCTGAATGAGTGGCTCTAGCATAGAATGTTATTTATGATATAACTACTGTTTTTTACACCTTATTTGTTGTGTGCGAGGGCATTGCTGTATAATCTTGTGATCCGAATCATCCCAGGGAGATGCGGATTCACATACCTGATCTTTAATGAAGGTGAAAAGGTACCAATAGCATACAAATCACACTTGTACACACAAGCGGAAATGAAATTCACTTCTACAGAAAAAATTCTGACAGCGGTTCAAACTGCAGTAGCAAAAGAGAGAGCACTCGATCAGGGTAAACGCATAATGATCGTTACACCTGTACCTGCCTTAGAGGCAGTGACGAAAGCAAGCATTCCCAATGCAAAGGCTTTACATCCGAGATGGATACAATGGGTTAACTCTCTTGCTGCTACAGACGTTGAATACGTCTTTGACCCCTACTTGAAGACACAAGAATTCCTAAAATACGAACACGAATGTCCTCTGCCGACCGAGATTCTGCGTCTAGAACATTACGAATGTATAATATATACAGACCGATCAGCACAGTCCGCAATTGGGGCAAACAAGCCTATAGTGCTGCGTGCGTGATTGTTAAAGGTCACAGTCGCGAAGGTAAATTTAGACCTATGGTCACTAAAACTCAATCGCTCGGAGACTGTACAGCTCAGCGAGCTGAACTACAGGCTTTCAAGATGGCGCCTGAAAATACCGATCACAAATTCCCCAGACTCATAGTGTGCGATTTGTATTTTTGCGTTGAATCCTACAACGAGCACTTGCAGAACTGGGTTTGAAATGGTTTCAAAAATGCAAAAGGTGGCACAATCAAACATAAAATGCTTTTACCGATTCGGTAAATACCGATTTCTGCAAGGGAGCAGGGGGTGTCACTTTGACACCATCTAGCACCCCAAATACAGGCACGTGTAACATGTGGCACACATACATGCCCTAAGGGCATGTCTGTGTGTCACATTGCACAGGTGTGCATGCACACCTGTATTCGGTATTTTACCACCCAATAGGATTGGGTGGTAAAATACCGACTCTTAAGGGCCTGTGGCACTCTGTGAAGTGCCACCTACATCTCATTTACAGAATCGGTAAATTTACCGATTCGGTATTTTACCGATTCTGTATATTTACAGAATCGGTAAATTTACAGATTCTGTAAATGAGATGCCCCCTACATGCCAAATCCTAAATACTGGTCGGTATGCTCAGACGTGAGTCCCTTGCTCACTTTGTCACTGGATTCAAGCAAGCCGGGCTGAAGACGGCTGGAATGCCAGAAACCGGTCCTCGGAAGCTTGTTTCCGGTCCAGGGAAGACATGGCTTGGCAGTTCGGGCTGGACTGTTCCCATGAGGCACAGGGTCAGACTGATTTGCATATAGCCATGTCTGAACTGGGGTGGTAGAGTGGGCTAAAGAACGGTGATGGATCAAACCCAGATCTTTTGACTGGGTGTGAGTGTTTGATTGGTTCAGATGCTCCGTCCATCACCACCCCCTTTTGTACTGCTTTTGGCCGCCATAAGCGTGGCAGGATATGCTCAGACGTGAGTCCCTTGCTCACTTTGCCACTGGATTCAAGCAAGCCGGGCTGAAGACGGCTGGAATGCCAGAAACCGGTCCTCGGAAGCTTGTTTCCGGTCCAGGGAAGACATGGCTTGGTAGTTCAGGCTGGATTGTTCCCATGAGGCACAGGGTCAGACTGATTTGCATATAGCCATGTCTGAACTGGGGTGGCAGAGTGGGCTAAAGAACGTTGATGGATCAAACCCAGATCTTTGACTGGGTGTGAGTTTTTGATTGGTTCAGATGCTCCGTCCATCACCACCCCCTTTTGTACTCCATTCGGTAATACATACATAATTGATGCAAACTCTGTTCCTTTTGTACAAATCCCTGGAGTGGGGGACAGAGTAATTCCAAACAGGAACGAGAGAGGTTCTTTGGTACATGAAGCACATATGGGAGAGGGTCTGAGACATCGAGGGATCTTAGAATCTCTAATAGAATTAGAAGAGATGTACTGGTGGCCGGAATGAGCGTCGAAGTTTACAAATTCGGAATTAACTGTGACGCCTGTTACAAAGATTATAGCTTCAAAAACCAACAGGTACCTGACTACAGCATAGCCAACCCAGTCCAGACACCATTGTTAGACAGCATCAGGCTTTCTACACGCAGACGTCGCCATAGACGTACCTGGTCTCACAAATATTAAGACAAGATTTATTTGGATGTGGCTCCAGCGCTCGGCTGATGCCGGAAAAGTTATAAAGGATTTGCGAGTCTTTATCGGCACATACGCAATCGGCACACTACATTCTGACCAGGGTCCTGCGTTTAGCACTCGAGCTTACAAAGAAGCCATGGCTAGCTTGGGCATTGCATTGCGATATTCTAATCCCTTTAATCCTGAGGGTAATGCGGTAGTGGAAAGAAAAAACCTTGACATAAAGCAATCCATAACAGCTAAAGTATTAGGTTCGGGTGAAGGGTGGGTCAAACATCTAATAAGTGTCCAACTTAGTCTTAACAATCTGCCAAGAAATTCTCTTGGGGGAATCACTCCATATGAATTACTGTTTGGTACTAGAATGATAATCAAAGACCTCGATTGTCAAACTTCAGTGGTGGAACAAAAACCCTTTGACGTCAAAGATCGTTTGGCTGTTTTACAGGACTTAAATGAAACAAGAAGAAGTCTAAGTAACACAATACAGAAACAAACGACCACTGAAGAAAAACCACCTGTCCCAGCAAGACCTGTCTGGATTCAAAAGATTGGGGTTCTAGTCAGGGAAAAGATCGCGGTGAAGAAGGAATTTGGCCCTTCTTACAGAAAATTAGTACCTGTTTTAGCAATCCATGGAACAAGATCAGTGTTACTACCGCCCCTTGCTGGTAAAAGGGAGAACAGAGTTGTGTCCATCGACCTGGTCAAACCACATCATGTGGCCGCTAATAAGTAGTAGGCCCATTGGACTCCCAAGATGTAGCAGACGACCAAATCTTGCTACAATCAAAGAGGTTCAAACTGAAAGACTTATCACCTTTGATAAACCTGCCGTAAGAAAAGAAGGACTATGCAACAAAGCCATGGAACTTGTGCCTCTGGATACCCAAATAACAGTTCATCAAGAAACTCCTGTCTACAATGATGTAGCCTCAGACTATACCAATATGACAAAGGAAGAAACAGCTCCATTGATTTTAAGTAATCCAGATGCAATTCCAACAATTGACAGAACTGCCTCTGGCTATTTCATAAACTTTGATACATTTTCTGAAGATCCCAGTGAACCTGAAAATACGCCAGCAAATAAAACTTTCAAAGAAAAAATAACAGAACTCTTTCATCAACTTGAAAAAACATATCTGGTTTCACCATGGGATGAATTTTGGATTGTGTTAGGTGTACTTTTCCTCCTGCTCTGGCTCATACTGGTGTTAAGTTTAGGAAGGATGATAGATGGAAAATAAAGTACAATGGACACAGCAGTAAGAAAATCAACTTGGTCCTGAAACCTCACAAATTATCTAATCGTGAAAGAAGAGACCTGTCATCAGTAAACATCACAGCCATTACTATACCTGGATATACATGGATAGAACTGATTATGACATCTATGGCTCGATGGAGCTGCTGAAGATTCCACACCAGTTTAAGGTTTCTTTGAGTGACTTTGTATTACCCAGCACATTTTCTGATGATTGGGACTTTGAAACTGTTAACAACATGATGACAGATTTAGAAATGTCAGCTAAATTTACAGAACACGAATACCTAGAAGGTTCATCAGATTATTAACAAATGAATTGTTTTAATCATTATGGTCACCATTATTTGCATAAATCTGCAAGCCCTAGAAATGTTTTTACTTATAATCAATGGGAACATTGTCCAACGCCTCCAAAGGGCAGCTCAAAAACATTTTATGAAAAATTTCTGTACTTCTCAGGGTTTAATGTTACAAATCCAGAAATGTTTTATTTCAAAAATATGAATAAGACAGGAATAAAACAATGCTGACCAATACTAAACAAATTTATTCTGCAAACTTTTATGCTCAGCTGTCTACATTAGGGTTTGAATTTTGGAAAGACAACATTGAGACAAAAACTGTCTGGGGCACAAAAGATTGGCAGGTGCAAGGTTCAGAAGCCCTGTTCAGAGCCTGCATTATACCAGAACAAATAATGTTTTTAAATGACACTGTTCAACAAACTTCTTGTCTTGGCCTGGCCAAGATAAAAGATTTAAACATCTGACAATATTGATACTACAGAAGAGGAGGTAGACGTACCATATATTTTTAAACAAAACAGAACTAATCCTGATTGGAAAAAAATGGTTAATCTGGCCCACAGACAGGATAACTGTCAAGATAGATTCCTGAACAAAACACAAGGGTTCACAGTGAATAGGCCAGATCTAAGATACTCCCAGAGACAACATCCAGGGATAGTAACTACTTACAGTGTAGGAAAGCTATGCCTTGAGTGGCTACAGAAATCTACACTTCCAGAAATCAAACAACACTTATCTTTACTTAAAGAAGGCAATAATTTGCGAGATTTCTTAATGGGGCCTCGCAAACCACGTCAAAAACGTTTCATATACGCCGGTATATACGCTGCGTACAATGAAGCATGGAAAATAACGCAAATGGAAACTGCAGAAAGAATCCGAGAAATTGATCGTATTAATTTAGAGAAAAGCCTCTCTGTAGTGGACAACGGGTTAACGACTCTGTTCTCCAGAATATATGCTTTGGACAGCATTGTATCTTCTGCAATTGACATAATAGAGCAAGACTTGCTAATGTTACAACATGGCCAGTCTCAATTACGTTCTATAATGCTGCTAGGCTGGACGTTACAAAATCTCCGTTCAGGCTACATGCCATGGCATCTAATCAAAACCACGTCATTGCTTACTGTGTTTAACCTTACAGATAAACAAATCTATTTGGCACAAAGAGGAGCAGACTATATGGTGCTGAGCAATGAAAAACTGGAAATATTACCATTGACAGTTTCTGAGAAGCCTGTCATTTAATGGATAATACATGGCACCATCACGATACCAGTGACGATTTTCCAATTTCAGTATTGTCTACAGCATATACCAGCAGGCCTGTATAAAAGGTTGGGTAAAGAATACATTAAGTCGACCTGGACTTTACCCTACACACATAAATGTTGGAATGGGGGAGAGGAGGTATTCCTTAGTGGTAAAAATTGTAAGAACTCACTAAGTGGTATACTTTTGTGCAAAGGTATTAATTTACACGGAGCCTGCGAAGGTTCTGCAAATAACCTCTCCTGCCACCTGCACAGTTCACACTCCACAGTGATAGAACTAATTTTCAGGCAGCTATCCAATGGCAGCTACGTTATGCTCAATGAACACAGCTGTTGTGGCATGTTGCCAGGAAGAGCGTATATCGTTAGTGTGTCATCCAGGGTCACTTGTTGTATGCAAGTATTGTATCCAAAAAGCAAGACAGAAAGAGAGACGGTGTTATGGCCTTCACTGAATAACTCTTCGATAGGAATTGATACTTTAAGCAGAATGAAAGTCATTCTTTTACAAAAAACTGTGCCACTGACCTCGTCTAGAGAAACGTATGATCTGCAAGTTACAAGGACTTCTGCAGAGATACATGCATTATTATCAACAAACTGCCCAGTACATTTCGCAGAAATGTTAAGTCAAATCTTAAATATGTCTGATACCAGTGGCATCGCAAAAGTATTTAAGACCATTTTTTCGGGACTGTTAGCACCATTTGAAGCAGTCCTCGGCATTTTTGCAAATTTTGTGCACTCTGTGTTCGGCGGCCTGCCTCTCATCTTGGGACTCGTAGCAGGAATTCTTTTTTTATTCCTTCTGCTCCGATATGGCAAGTCCAGTCACCAGCAATACCCAGAATATCATGGAACAATGCCTCCTTGCCATCCGGTACCGTGAGAGAATTACACAGATTCTTGGCTTGGCTCGTTTAAGGGATCTGAACACAACTTGGTTCCTTTTGTTCAGACCAATCTGGCAAGATTGCATCTTACCTGTTCTACGATGTCCGCTTTGCGGAGAGGAATGCATGTTGGATATTTGTCTTACACTTCCATCAGTCCTGCCATCGGATGTTGATGCTTTGCTAGGTCCGGTAACGACTCATGCATCGTGTTGCCCCCAAGGGCTGCCCATTCTGATGACGGCATTCATTGAGGTCTCACTGGCAAGTTTAACTGAGGGTGAGATATGTGACACTACAGGCACACAGGTACCACCTACTGCGGACATTGCTAATGCATCAAACGTTGACGGCGATGATCCTCATCTATGCACATTTGACCTGCTAACTGAAGTGGTTCCACTCTCGCCTACTATGGTAGACGGTTTCTTTGCCAGCCTAGACGATCTGATGTTTTCTCCTGACCCCGAGAATAACTTTTGATTAATTCACACAGCGTTCCCTGAACTCTGAAATTCGGCCTTCATTTTTCAAAACAAACCGTCTAACAATTTGCACATTTTCAAAAATAGAACTTTTTGGCACAGAGTAATCTGCTTAAAGTTGAACTATTCTTAGAGAACAAGATTTCTTTTGAAAACTTCATAATGACAATATTTAGCCTTTTCCTAAAAACGAAACAGTTTAAATATTATGCTATGGGATAGTCTCTATTTTTTTTCTATCTCTTAAAGAGACATTTCATGAATGTAAATTTTGTCTTTCATAAATGTTAGAATGTATGCTCTCATACTATGCTTCATATCGGTTGAGACCTTTTTCATACAGTTTATTCTCATTTCATGTGAACAAACCTTCCTTTCAAATGCAATTTGTATTATGTGTGGGATTGTAAACACTTGCCTTAGATATGTTCAGTGCTTATACATCTAGGAGCCCAGTATGATGTCGGGCGGATTGCCCCCGCCAGGCTGGTGGTAGCCAGCCTGGCGGGGGCAATCTGCCCGACATCCGCATTTGTTTCCCCCCCCACCATATTAGTATGGCGGGGGGACCTCGGCGGCCGGAAAGACCGTCCGCCGCTTTTCCGCCCCAGTCGACTTGCGGCCGGGGTGGAAAAGGAATAATATGGTGGCGGTGTCTATCAGACACCGCCAGCCATATTATGATGGGCAATTGTGGATGCCTTTCGCCACGGAAAGGCATGCGGAGAATCCCTGCGGGGGCCCGTTGCGGTGCATGGAAGTGCACAGCATGCTTTCCTGCCATTGTGGCGGGCGGTGCTAAGTGCGCCATCCCCCACAATGGTAGGAATGTGGGATGTGCCCGCCACTGTGGCGGGCGCATCCTAATGCTGCCGATGGCACACCCACCCTTATGGCGGGCGGTCCCTACAACCGCAAGGATGGCGGGCGGGCAAAGTCCACCCGCCATTCTAATGAGGCCCTTAGTTTTATTGAACTTAATATCGTGGAGTGGGTGTTGTGTAGGAATCTAGGAACCTAAGGTAATTTTCCCGATTCATGCCCATATATAGGTATAAATTACCTGATCCTTATATAGGCATAGAAATCATTACCATATTTAGACTGAGCCTATGCAGCGCAAATACGGCATGGCTACTTCCACTAAGTTCCGAGAATCAACAACGATTTCTTAGAAAAACCCGCCTTCAGCAGCTAGGGACTTCCCCTTGCCTGAATACCAATTTATCTAGAAAATCATGGAGTTTTCAAAGAACTGAGTCTTTGATGACGTTATTATGTCCAATCATACGTCAAACTCGACGCCTTCATGGTATAAATATGAATGCATTTGCTCAGACAAACACACAGTGGTTTGGAGCAGATCGACTAACTACTTGCCCGATGCCCTGCAGCAGCAAGTGCCGAAGGAAGCCGACCCTCCAGCTGACACACTGAGACACGCTGTCTTTTCTCCTGCCGAGAAATCCAGCTCCATTGTTTCCAGGCTACCCTTGCTGGTTGCTGGGAAATCGAGTCCTGAGAGAGATATACAAGACCTCCTTCATTCTAAAACCAAGGTACGGAGCTGATTAGACTCTTAAGAGAATTCTTGGAATAGATTCTTGGCAAAGAATACTAAACTTAAGCTACACCTCACTTACTTCTTCCCTTGTACTAGACTTAGGTTAGGTACACCGGGGTAGGGGTATTTTAGAAACACCAGTTGAGTACTTTTAGTCATTTTATCACTGTATGTATTATATGTTATTTTATATGGCTTAGAAACCATACCATGCTTTTACAGTACTACTTTATAATACTTTTCGTATTATATGCCTTGTACTTCATAACCAGTATTACAATTGTAGCAGTACATTTCTAATGCTTGAGAAAGAAGACTGTTCAATAAATACTTTTGTAGAAAACGCCCATCTCTCTATTTGTCGGCACCTCTGGTGAAACCAAACATGCACGATTGACTGAGTAAAATAGTTATCTATTGTTTCCGTGACTCTAGAGATACGTTTCTTATCCTGAGGAAACAAATTTGTCATGTTTATGCGCTTGTCAGAAACTAATCCCTTCTTGTGAATTCGAGAACGTTTCTAGTGACCTCTGAGCTAGCTGGCACTCACAATTAAGTTTAATATATTCGGTAGAGACCTAGTCGACCTCAGTCCTATGTCTAAACTACAGGATATATTATTCCAATGCGCAGAGCCTATTGGGAATATAGGAACTACACTACACCAGGGGTGGATAGGGATATTCACCCTAATCTGAACCCCTGCGGGCACAAAGTCCACTAACCAGAAGGAACTGCATTTATGTAATATGTTTTGGGATGCCCCCACTGGACCTGGGTCAGTTCTCCCCTCAACCCCCAAGGCCCTTTAGACTTTCTATATCCCTGTCAAGTGGATAGGGGTCTTTACTCCCATCTTCATCTCCTGGGGGGCAGAAAGCCCACTAGACACCACAGAATTGCTACCAAAAGCATAGGTTTGGGGGCTGCTTAACATGAGCATGGCCATGCCCCGACCCAAAAAAGACTGAAACAGTCTTTCTGCTGTCCAGGGGGCAGATTGGAGGTTTTCCACACACTGCTTCACATGGGGGCAGAAAGCCTACTAGACACCAGGGTTTTCAAAATGCTGCCAAACAATCAAAATAATGGTTAGCCTACCCTGGAATTGTGCAACATCTTTGCCACAGAAGAGGCAATAGTATCTTCCTGCCCCCTGGGGGCAGAGAGGAGGTTTGTCCTAATTGGGGAGGGTACCACAAATCTGCCCCTGTGTAGGTAGAAAGCCAATAGAAACCATGGATTTTACATCTGGTGCAAACGAAAGGGTGTAGCCATTGCACTCTGATATCGGCCATATCCTACCCCAAAAGGGACAAACCAGCCTTTATGCCCCGCCAGGGGAATGGTCCCCAATTCATCCAAAAGGGGACAGAAACCCCAACAGGATGGCTGGAATATGTTTATATAAATTAATTGGGTGCATCATGCCCATCCTGACGTCTGGCACCTCTATAACCCAAAATCAGTCTTTCTGCTCCACTGCATACTCAAACATCCCTTCCCAATGGCACCCAAAAAGACATTTGATTCTTTTGGGTGTTGTTTTTACATATGGTGCAGGGGGTGGGGCTGGATCCCAATATCGTCCCACTTGCCATGGTGAATAGCTACACTTCTTGGGCATGAGTAGGCCGACACCTGTGGAAACTGACTAGATTCAGACATTTCTGATAACTAGACATTGAGGGGAGTGCAGGGTAGTATGCCTTGCCTGGATCCGACGAGATTGTCTTACCCACAATGCCCTGAAAATGCAAACATTCTGGTACCCTCAGGGATACAGAACATTCCTACCTATCAGTGTTCCCCACTTATCCCAATAAAATGTCTAACCCACTTGTGTGGCTGGGTCTGGTGCCTGCATCAGCAATGGCTCAAACTAGGTTCAATGGGAGTCCTGTTAGGGGAGCTTGCCCTTACAATAAAAGGGTTGGTTTTGAGTTAAGAAATGTGATGTGTCCATGTTGTATTTTGTGCCCTTTCCTGTCTTGGGGCCCTCTGCCCACCCACACAAATGAGGTGTCATTTTTATCGGGAGACTTGGGGGAATGTTGGGAGGTAGGACATTTGTGGTTTTTCGCAGAGTCCAGCTATTTTCTTCACAGAAATGTGAGAGAAATGTTTGATTGTAGACAAAGTCTGAGGTTTCCAACGGCTTGCAAAACCTGGTGTGAGCCACGCACGTCACCCCACCCTGGATTCCACTAGGTGTCTGGTTTCCAAAAATGTGCAGATTTACTAGGCATCCCTACATGTTGGTTGAACTACAGGCCAAATTTCGCAGCTACCCACTTTGCAAAAAAAGGGTCCATTTTGAGTGGAAAAATTGATGTGTCCATGTTGTGTTTTGGGCCTGTTCCTGTCATGGCAACTAGGCAGATCAACATAAATGCAGCACCATTTTTATCAGGAGACATGGGGAAAATGCTGAGTGACTGAGAATGTGTGGCTCCCCACAGATTCCAGAAGTTTTCCTTACAGAAATGTAAGGAAAATGTATGTTTTAGTCAAAGGCCTCTAGCTCAGAAAAGCTGATGAAAGCCACTCAAGTCATCCCACCCTGGATTCCCCCATGTGTCGAGTTTTCAAAAATGTGTAGGATTGCTAGATTTCACCCTGGGCTGGCTGAGCTCCAGCCCAAAATACATATATTCCCACATTGCAGAAGGAAGGATCAGTGAAAAAATTAGATGTGTCTATGTTGCGATTCTGGCCTTTCCCTGTTGTGGCCACTAGGCCTCCCCTCATATGAGAGGTACCATTTTATCGGAAGCCTTTGGGGAATGCTGGGTGGTGGGGAGTTTGTGGCTCTCTACAGATTCCAGAAGTGGTCCTCACAGACATGTGAAGCAAATGTGTGTTTTTAGTCACAGTTTGAGGTTTCAAGTGCTTCTGGGTTGAAAAACCCGCTGAGAGCCATGCAAGTCGCACCAGTATGGATTCCCCCTAGAATCCTGTTTCCCTAGATGCTGGCTGAGCTATGAACCCAAATCCACGGCTAATCACATTGCAAAACAAGCATTTGCAATGCAATAGGTCTCGCATTAGGAAAGTTTGAGCTATTGGTATTGTAAATGACAAATATTTTATTTATGTGTTGTTTTTGAAAATAGCGAAATTAATAGCTTTGTCATTTACAATGCCAATAGTTTTAACTTTCGCAAATGTGACACCTATAGCATTTGAAATGCAATATGTGTTGTATTGACGTGACTTAGATGTATTGATATTACAAATAACAATGGCTTTTATTTTTTTTAAATAGTTAATACCTTAATAAAAGTTATTGTAATTTATAATGGCAATAGCTTAAAGTTTTGAAAATAACTTTTGTGAAGATTATGTTCAGTGTATTTTATTGTGATGAATAACATGAAGTACAGAAGAGAAATATTAACATCTTTTTGTGACATTTGTAATAAAGCTTGAAACATTGAGAGAACGTATTTGAACTAGTTGTTTTTGAATGGTTGCACAAATTGATGCTGTGGTGGCGCTGAGCGATGTTGTGGTGGTCGACGAGTGATGCTGTGGCGTTCAGTGATGCTGTGGTAGCGCATAGTGATGTTGTGGTGCCCCTGAGTGATGCTGTGGTGGTGCTGAGTGATGCTGTGGTGATGCGATAGATAGATAGAGTGAGTGCGATAGATAGATAGATAGATAGATAGAGGGCAATAGATAGATAGAGGGAGGGCGATAGATAGAGGGAGGGCGATAGATAGAGTGAGGGAGATAGATAGATAGATAGATAGATAGATAGATAGATAGATAGATAGATAGATAGATAGATAGATAGATAGATAGATAGATAGATAGATAGATAGATAGATAGATAGATAGATAGATAGATAGATAGATAGATAGATAGATAGATAGATAGATAGATAGATAGATAGATAGATAGATAGATAGATAGATAGATAGATAGATCGAGTGAGGGCGATAGATACTTAGATAGATAGATAGATAGATAGATAGATAGATAGATAGATAGATAGATAGATAGATAGATAGATAGATAGATAGATAGATAGAGTGACCACTGTGCCTCTCGAGGCCGGGTCACCCCCCACACTCGCCTGCTGCCCTGCTTGCCAGCCTCCTTGCCAGCCTCCTGCCTGCTTGCCTGCCGCCTGCCTGCCGCCACCGCCGCCCCCCCAGCACCCCCGAGCGGCCCAGCCACAGCTGAGCCGGCTGCTCGCCACTTTTCCCGCGACGCTGGCCCCTGCGGCCCCGCCCACCACCAGCCCATTGGCCCGGATGCTCGCCCAGCCCAGCAGACTCGCCCTCCCGTCCACCTTCTTAAGGGGAGCGCCTGGGTGACCGCGGGAGTGACCACTGTGCCTCTCGAGGCCGGGTCACCCCCACACTCGCCTGCTGCCCTGCTAGCCAGCCTCCTTGCCAGCCTCCTGCCTGCCTGCCTGCCGCCACCGCCGCCCCCCCAGCACCCCTGAGCGGCCCAGCCACAGCTGAGCCGGCCGCTCGCCACTTTTCCCGCCGCTGGCCCCTGCGGCCCCGCCCACCACCGGCCCATTGGCCCGGACGCTCGCCCAGCCCAGCAGACCCGCTCTCCCGTCCACCTTCTTATGACGCCCCCTGAGCGACCGCGCAGCGGACGCGCGCAGCGGGAGCACCGAATGAGCGCCGAAGGTGCGCCAAAGGTAAGCCCATCTGCGCCTGTCCGCGCCTGGCCCGCGCCCAGTGCCAGGACCCCTGGCCCCCACCGCCGGAAGCCGACCAGACGAACCTACGACTCCACCGAACTCAACGCTCTCAACACCGGCCGAACCCCGCGCTGCTACCGAGCCACACCGAGACGCACCCACGGACCCTTCAGCTGCCACTCCTGCAAGTTCACCTGCAACCGGACCCACGCTACACCAGCACCCACCAAGCCGAACTCCAGCAGCACCCACCTGAAGTGCATCCTGCTCAACACCCGCTCCGTCCACAGACACGCCGTCGAGCTTTGGAACCTGCTCGACACCACAGACCCAGATGTCGCCTGCCTCACGGAAACCTGGATGAACGCCTCCTCAGCGGCCGACATCGCCATCGCCATCCCGGACGGCTACAAGATCATCCGGAGGGACCGCGTCAACCAGACAGGAGGAGGCATCGCCATCATCCACAGGAACTCCATCCGCATCACGACCAACACCGACGACAACCTCGCACCCGCCGAACACCTGCACTTCCAGATCCACGTCAACCCCAAGACCACCCTCAGAGGCACCCTCATCTACAGACCCCCGGGACAACGCGCACAATTCAGCGAGGACATCGCCGACTTCGTCAGCCCGCTCGCCCTACCCTCAACTGACTACATCCTCCTCGGAGACCTCAACTTCCACCTGGAGAACAACAACGACCGCAACACCACCACCCTGCTGGACAACCTCGCCAACCTCGGACTCAAGCAACTGGTGACCACCTCCACCACCTATGCCGGACACGCTCTCGACCCGATCTTCTCTTCCAGCAAGGACATCGCCTTCAGCCACGCCACGGGACTCCAATGGACGGACCACAGCTGCGTCCACTTCAGCTACAGAAGGACCACGCTCCACCATCACCAGCAACAGGCTCCCCGCAGAAGCTGGAACAAGATCACTGCAGACCAGCTCACTACTTCCCTGAGCAAGAACCCTCCCACCAGCACAACGAACCCCAGCCAAGCGGACACCAACCTCACGAAATGGATCAGCGACTGCGCAGACGACCTCGCCCCTCTGAAGACCCAGCCGAGCAGACCCGGCAGCAAGAAAGCCCCATGGTTTAACGACGAACTCAAGAGCTCCAAGAAGAACTGCAGAGCACTCGAGAAAACCTGGCGCAGAGACCCAACACCGGACAACATGACTGCCCTCAAGCTCGCCACCTGAAAACACCACCAGCTGATCCGCGCCACCAAGAAAACCGCATTCAAGGAACGACTGGACAACAACGCACACAACTGCAAGGAACTCTTCAACATCGTGAAAGAGCTCTCCAACCCCAACGCCAGAAACAACGACATCACCCCTTCGCAAGACCTCTGCAACTCCCTCGCCTCCTACTTCCACAACAAGATCGCGGACATACACAACAGCTTCAGCACTCAACCAACGCACGCCACAACCGAACCACCGCCCCCCACCGCCACCCTCCACGCCTGGACCCCGATCAGCACCGAAGACACCATCCGCACGATGAACTCCATCCACTCCGGATCTCCAACAGACCCCTGCCCTCACCACGTCTTCAACAAGGCCGACGCTGTCATCGCACCCCACCTGCGGGACATCATCAACACCTCCTTCGACATCGCCACCTTCCCGGAGAGCTGGAAGCACGCCGAACTCAGCGCTCTACTCAAGAAGCCATCAGCAGACCCTACCAACCTCAAGAACTACCGCCCCATCTCGCTGCTCCCGTTTCCAGCCAAAGTCATCGAGAAGACCGTCAACAAGCAACTGGCCGCCTTCCTCGAGACGAACGGCTCCCTCGACCTCTCGCAGTCTGGCTTCCGGGCCAACCACAGCACCGAGACCGCCCTGATCGCAGCTACAGATGACATCCGAGCCCTGCTCGACAACGGAGAAACAGCGGCCCTCATCCTCCTGGACCTCTCCGCGGCCTTCGACACTGTCTGCCACCGCACCCTAGTACAGCGCCTCAGCAACGTCGGAATCCAGGAGAAGGCACTGGAGTGGATCACCTCCTTCCTCGCCGGAAGGACACAGAGAGTCCACCTCCCCCCGTTCAGATCGGAAGCCACCGAAGTCATCTGCGGCGTCCCTCAAGGCTCCTCGCTCAGCCCAACTCTCTTCAACGTCTACATGAGCCCCCTCGCAGCCATCGCACGCCAGCACAACCTGAACATCATCTCCTACCCAGACGACACCCAGCTGATCCTCTCCCTCACCAACGACCCCGCCACCGCCAGAGCCAACCTGCACGAAGGGATGACAGACGTAGCCAAATGGATGTCGAACAGCCGCCTGAAACTGAACTCGGACAAGACGGAAGTCCTCATCCTGGGATCCTCACCCTCCGCCTGGGACGACTCCTGGTGGCCCCCCGCCCTGGGCAGCGCACCCAAACCAACTGACCACGCACGCAACCTGGGCTTCATCCTGGACTCCTCCCTCTCCATGACCAGACAAGTCAATGCCGTCTCCTCGTCATGCTTCAACATCCTGCGCATGCTACGTAAGATCTTCCGATGGATCCCCACCGAAACCAGGAAGACGGTCACCCAGGCCCTCGTCACCAGCCGGCTGGACTACGGCAACTCCCTCTACGCCGGCACCACCGCCAAACTCCAGAAGAGACTCCAGCGGATCCAGAACACCTCAGCACGACTCATCCTGGACATCCCCCGCCGCAGCCACATCTCCGGACACCTGAGAGACCTGCACTGGCTCCCGGTCAACAAGAGAATCACCTTCCGGCTCCTCACCCACGCACACAAAGCCCTACACAACCAAGGACCAGGATACCTCAACAGCCGCCTCAACTTC
This sequence comes from Lissotriton helveticus, assembly GCF_964261635.1. Taxonomy (NCBI): domain Eukaryota; kingdom Metazoa; phylum Chordata; class Amphibia; order Caudata; family Salamandridae; genus Lissotriton; species Lissotriton helveticus. The sequence goes on from NC_136073.1 coordinate 407,369,732, forward strand.
TACGCTCCTACGCGCCAGCTTCGATCGACCAGCCACGCCCTCGCCGCCGTCCCCCGCATCCGAAGAGCCACCACAGGAGGAAGGGCCTTCTCCTACCTGGCTGCCAAGACTTGGAACTCCCTCCCGACCCACCTCCGCCTGACCCAGGACCACCTCGCCTTCAGGAAGCAGCTCAAGACCTGGCTGTTCGAGCAGTGGCGGACCCCCCCCCCAGCGCCTTGAGACCCTCCGGGTGAGTAGTGCGCTATACAAATGTTCTGATTGATTGATAGATAGATAGATAGATAGATAGATAGATAGATAGATAGATAGATAGATAGATAGATAGATAGATAGATAGATAGATAGATAGATAGATAGATAGATAGATAGATAGATAGATAGATAGATAGATAGATAGATAGATAGATAGATAGAGTGAAGGCGATAGATACTTAGATAGATAGATAGATAGATAGATAGATAGATAGATAGATAGATAGATAGATAGATAGATAGATAGATAGATAGATAGATAGATAGATAGATAGATAGAGTGAGGGCGATGGATAGATAAACAGATAGATAGAGTGAGGGCGATAGATAGATAGACAGATAGATAGAGTGAGGGCGATCGATAGATAGATAGACAGATAGAGTGATGGCAATAGATAGAGTGAGGGCGATAGATAGAAAGACAAATACATAGAGTGAGGCTGTTAGATAGATAGAGTGAGGGCGATAGATAGATAGAGTAAGGGGATAGATAGATAGATAGATAGATAGATAGATAGATAGATAGATAGATAGATAGATAGATAGATAGATAGATAGATAGATAGATAGATAGATAGATAGATAGATAGATAGATAGATAGATAGATAGATAGATAGATAGATAGATAGATAGATAGATAGATAGATAGATAGATAGAGGGCGATAGATAGATAGATAGATAGATAGATAGATAGATAGATAGATAGATAGATAGATAGATAGATAGATAGATAGATAGATAGATAGATAGATAGATAGATAGATAGATAGATAGATAGATAGATAGATAGATAGAGGGCGATAGATAGATAGATAGATAGATAGATAGATAGATAGATAGATAGATAGATAGATAGATAGATAGATATATAGATAGATAGATAGATAGATAGATAGATAGATAGATAGATAGATAGATAGATAGATAGATAGATAGATAGATAGATAGATAGATAGATAGATAGATAGATAGATAGATAGATAGATAGATAGATAGATAGATAGAGGGCGATAGACTGAGGGCAATAGATAGAGTGAGGGCGAAAGATAGATAGAGTGAGGGCGATAGATAGATAGATAGAGTGAGTATCAGCAGTTACTTTACTGTATAGAAAAAAAAAATTATTTGACATTAATATATTACAAGATAAATAAACATTAAGATCGAGAAAACATCCAAACTGCCACTAAGATGGACTAAATACATTTAGCTTAAGCGTTTAAAAGATGAAAAAGAGGAACAAACGAAACATTTGAAAAATTGTCAAATAAAACTAAAATCACTTGACGAGAGACAATACTAATAGCGTGATTGGTGAACCTGATACTAGCTGTGACAAACGCCCTTCTTAAATATTTTCTCCTAAGGTCCAATAATGCCGGGCAGAAACATTAAGAGCTCATAGATTCCTCCTACCTGCTAACATCGCGGCCTGTGCGTGTTGTACACGACTGAAAGGCACAGCACAGGAACAGGGAAAAAGAAAGGATGAAAGCAGGGATGAGCAGAGACGGGGACTAATAGAAGAAGTGCACGCCTCAGGTTAGTGAAGAGAGTGGGAGGGGGTAGGCGTAGAAGAATTTGGAGATAGGATAGGTGGTCGGTGTGTGTTGGCGAAGAAGATGTATGTAGTACGGAACAAAAAAGAATTATGGACAAGAAATAAATGCAGTCATTTCAAATCTGCACATTGAGCAGATTTTGCACGCATCTGGCCTTAGAAAACATATTACAATACATTTAACACATCTCAGTTAATCCATAGAACGTGTGTCGGGAAGCTGCTCACATATTCCATCAGTTATTAGAAACCAAATCCCTCTCCAGTCAACATAATTATCTCCACATATGACTGAAAGCCTAAGACAGCCTTGTTATTTTTACGAAACAGTGTATAATAAAAGTAACCGATTGATAACATTTTATTAAACTTGACAGGCCTTACGTGATCCAATAAGTAAATATTAAAATTAAGTTTCAACAACACCACATTGTCGAGGGTGGCCCAAGGCAGTAGTACGGATTACGATGTGATTTAATGTTCCTCTTTCGGGCAAGGTTTGTTGCTATACTGAAGAGGAAAAGCCCTGCATATTCGCCTTTAAATAATTAAACAAAGCGTTGGAAACGAGGGTTAATTTGTCGTGCACGCTCACAATATTAGCCTTAAGGTCTTGCACGTGAAAGGTCTAAAATTCCGGCACTAGGAAAGTACACGAAAAGACAAGAAGACAATCACTGGCAAAGCCAATCTGTCTCGGCTGCAAAATCCCGAACTATTGGCGTTTGCAATGCTCTACCCTAAAAACGCTCGAGTCCAAATGCATGCGCGCACAAGACTGGCAAGCCTGGAATGCGTCTTATATTAAAGGAAACCCTTCAAGAAGGCCAATACTATGCATGTATTATCTGCGACGTACATTGCTGGTTTGTCCATTGAAAACAAAGTAGCATCTCGGAAACCAGTTTATTTTAAAAACACATGCAGTACCTGAGCATGCCAAGACTTTGGGACTTCTCACCATGGCACAATGACTCGTAAACTCTCTTAGTGAAAAAAGCGGCCACAAATGAAATTAAAAGCAGCCGCAAAACGAAATTAAAAGCAGCCGGGAAATGAAATTAAAAGCGGCCGGGAAATGAAATTAAACAAGCTCTCGGCATTGCTGTGGTGGGGGTGGGGGAGCGCATTCCTTTGACGTCTGATGCGGGGGCGGGGGGCGGGTGAGCGGTTTCCTTTGAAGTCAGATGCCAAGGCGCACAGGCTCCCAAAGGGTGTGCGATGTGCACGCGCTCAGCTCACATGCACTGTAGACAATCCGCCTTTGGGTGCATTTTTCAGAGCCCTTACTTTAATCTCGCCAAGCATCCCTAACGGGATGGCTAGGCGAGACCTAAAAAGGGTCAATTTTCAGGGGAAAAATGTGATATGTCCACAGCTGACCACATGGCTTTATAAAGGTCAGATCTGAATGGAAAAATGTGATACATATGCATGTTGTGTTTTGGGCCCTTTTCTGTCCTGGGCACTAGGCCTACCCACACAAGTGTGGTACCATTTTTATGAGGAGACTTGGAGTAATGCTGGTAGGAAATGTGTGGTTAGCCATAGATTCTAGAAGTGTTCCTGTTCTAATTTTTTTGATTATCAGAAGCTGACAGTTTGAGTTCAATTTAATATTCCTTACAGAAATGCGATGAAAATGTGTGGGTTTTTTATAACCATTTTTATTTGCATTTTATTAGGTAACAACAACAAAATCATGTAATTTTTGGTCACCGCACCCCCTCCCCCAACCTCCCATCATCACCATTAAGAGCAATATATTGTCATTCATAACGAGTGTCTTTGCCGGGACAGTCTCTAGCTCAAGTCTGTATTGCCATATCGGGGCACTTGCCTCCGTGCCCACTCCCCTCTTCATCTCCTCTTTCCACGCCTCCTCATTGGAGTCCTCCGTCAAGTCCATGATATTTCCTCCATTTGCTCCATACTCTGCCAAATTTCTTAGGCCACCCCCTAGCATTATATGTGACCCTTTCAGCTGCCATGTACAGATCTAGCCCTCTCCGCCATTCCTCCAGCTGCGGAGGGAGGGCCGCCCCCCACTTCCTTGCCACATCTCTCTTGGCTACTACCAACGCCAGAACCAGGAAGATCAGGAGTGGGCGTGCGAGATCTACATCGTTGGTCATACCCAGCAGGACCAGTTTAGGGTCCGGTGGTAAGGGAGTTTCCAGCACTTTCCCCTGTTCATTCAGTATCTCTGTCCAGTAGGCTTGGGTTATCGGGCACGTCCAGATTATATGGTAAAAGTTCCCTTCCCCCTGTCCACACCTCAAGCAGTTCTGGTTGCCTGCTCTCCCCATCTTATATAAGCGTACCCTATCTAAATAGGTCCTATGCAATATATTAAATTGAATGAGCCGCAGCCGTGATTTAATAGCTACTTCTCTGGGGTGCATTAACACTGTATCCCAATCCACCGTGTCCATTTCTCCTACATCTCCCTTTCACTTGTTTTGAAGTGTGGCTAAGTCCTCCGGCATGTTATTCATGAGTGTTCTATATGTGAGTGATACCGCCCTTTCCTGGATATGTTCCTGAAGGAGGCGTCCCTCAAGTGGTGCGTATTCAGGGAGTGCGTCCAATGGGATTTTTTCTGCCCGGCAGGCATGTCTCAATTGTGCATACTTGAAGTATTGGGAACGATGCATGCCAAATTCCGCCCTTAATGCCGGGAAGGATTTCAGTTCCCCTTTATCCGTCACATCGCCCAACGTCGATATCCCTATGTCATCCCATCTTTTGAACCCCTTCAATTTATTCAGGTCTTGCAACCAAGCACAATGCCATATCGACGTCTGTCAAGTGGGTTTCTTGTCCCAGCCTATGGTCTTTGTTGCCCTACTCCAAATTGTCAGTGTAAGCTTAGTCGCCGGCAGGAGTCCCCCTCTCCCCTTGCCCCCATAAAGATAGTGATTATAAGGTCGATTGGTCATTGTGTGTCTCTCTAGGGCATATGTGGGGTGTGTAGCCGGGGCATGAAGCCAGTCATTTATGGGCGCCAGTTGTTCCGCCCAATAGTACGTCTCGACACTGGGGGTGAAATCCCTCCACTGTACTGGTGTCGCTGCAGAGTCTTCAGGGCCACACGTGGGTGCTTACCCAACCATAAGAAGGTTCGCAGTTCCGCATTAGTTTCTGTGAAGACCCTGCGGGGAGGGGGTAGTATTCATTCTGGAAGGCATAGAGAAGTTTAGGCAGTATCATCATTTTAAACATGGCTGCACGACCTAGGATCGTAAGGGGGAGTAGTCGCCATCTACTTACATCATCGCTGACATTTTTAACTATCTTTCTTATGTTTCTGTCATATGAGCAGCTGCTATCGAGCGTCATAAACACCCCAATGTAGGTAAATCCCTCGTTCGTCGTCTGTAACCGCTCAGGAAGGTTCGACCATAGCTCCTGGCCCCTGGGGTCGTAGAGAATGGACTTATGCCAGTTTATTCTGTAACCTGCTTGGGCCCCATATCTTTCTAGTTCTGTGAATAGGGCTGGTATCGTGGATTCAGGGTGTGTGATATACAGAAGGACATCGTCCGCATATAGGGATATTTTTTCCTCTGCAGTATCCGCTCCTCCTAGATGGAAACCTCTAATGCCGGGTTTTGCCTAACTGCACTTGCGACTACCTCAATTGTTAGTGTAAAAAGAAGAGGGGATAAGGGGCACCCCTGCCTGGTCCCTCGTCTCACAGGGAAGACCCACGAGACAATCCCATTTACTTTGACCTTCGCTCTAGGGTCTGTATACAATAATTGAATCCATTGTCGAAAATTAGGGCCAAAACCAAGCCTATCCAGTACTCCCTCCAGAAAGGGCCAATGGACGGCATCAAATGCCTTCTCGGCATCTAGGGAGAGGAACCTGTGTGGGTCCCGTCTATTACCCACCTCTTGCAGCCAGTTATGGGTCCGTCAGAGGTTAAATCTCGTGGCCCGTCCTGGGAGAAACCCGGTTTGGTCCAAGTGGACCAGTGCTGGGATTACCTTCCGTAGTCTAAGAGCCAAGATGGTCGCCAATAGCTTCACCTCTATATTGAGGAGGGAGATAGGGCGATACGATGAACATTCATCTGGCGGTTTACCTTCCTTGTAGATCGGTACGATCGTTGCCATGCGAAGATCCGGGGGCAGACCGCCCTCTTGAGCCGCCCCTTCAAACAGCCCTAGTAGATGGCGGACCAAAAGGTCTGTCGTCCGCTTGAAAAACTCAGCCGGGAACCCATTCGGGCCAGGTGAATTTCCTGTCCGCAATTTTGTTAGTGCTGCCTTGACTTCGTCAATTGTATTTGCGGCCTCCAAGTCATCAAGGTCGTCGGCTGCTAGCAATGGGAGATCCAGGTGGGACATGTATTGTAGGGCCCCTTCTCGTGTTCCTAATGCCCTCTACTCATAGAACTGCTTGTAATGGGTAGCAAAAGCCCCCGCTATCTGGGCATCTGTCCCCGTCAGGTTCCCCTGGGCGTCTCGGACCTGCTGTACCCACCTGGCATCCCTTTCCTTTCTGCTAAGCCAGGCCAACAATTTTCCCGACTTGTCTCCGACATCGTACAGGCAATGGAGTGGCGCCAGCGCTTGCGTCTTGGCCTCTCCCGTGACCATGTCTCTATATTGGCCTTGTACATCTAGTAGTCCGCGGAGGGATTGTGTGGTACCAGCGAGTTGGTGTTCCTTCTCCAGGGTCACGATCTGGGTCTCTAACACCTCAATGTCCCTCTGGACCCTACGATTCTCCTCCACCAGTCTATTTTGCGCCCTATCCCTCATGACCGCCTTGAAAGCCTCCCATAAGACCACTTTAGAGGATACTGACCCCTCATTTTCAGCTAAAAACACTTTGATATCGGCCCTGAGGCCTTTCAAGATGGTCTGGTTTTGTAGGTCCAAGGCTGTCAGTCTCCAGGACCCTTGCCTCCCTGTCCTTCTCTTTCCTACTGTCACCTGAAGCGGGGAGTGATCCGAGATCCCTCTGGCTCTATACTCAGCTAGGTCGTCTCTTGTCAGAAGATGGCGGGCAAGAAAAATATAGTCTAGCCTCGAGTAGACCTTATGAGCGCCTGAGAAAAACGAGTAGGCTTTCACGTCCGGGTGGAGCCATCTCCAGACATCTTCAGTCCTAGAGTGGTATCCGTCTTGGCTAATAAAGTCTGGGTCTGGTCCCTGATCCTGTCTCCCGATCTGTCATACGCCGGGGCCATCACATCATTAAAGTCCCCTGCCAGCATTTGTATCATATCTGAGGAGTCAAGGAGGATATCAGTTATCCCTTTCAGTGTAGCTGCCTGCAGTTTAGGGGGGGAATATGCAGAGACGATTGTGTATTCCTGTCGTCCCCAAGTGCCTCTTACTCCCACAAACGTCCCCCGTGGATCAGACCATACATGCGTAACCCGGAATGGTGGTGTCTTTTTTTATCAGTATGGCCACCCCCCTTGAGCCTGTAGTAAACCCTGCATGTGCGAGAACTTTCTACTGTCCTCTGGCTAGGAAGCCACATTTAGTGCCCTGGAGGTGTGTTTCTTGTAGTAGGATTATGTCTGGGCCCACCCTTTTTATATATGCATTAACTAGGCCACGCTTGATCTTAATTCCTAGCCCATTCAGATTCCATGTTAGGATCTTAAGCCCCTCTAGCTCCCGCTGCAGCTCTATGTGGTTAGCCGACATCCGGTCGGGTGTCCTGGCATGTGGTGCGTATTCTCGGTGCGATTGGAGTGTTGTGGATGCTGGCCCGCTTGACCTTCCTGACATGTCCCTCCCCCCACTCCTGGCCCCAACTCCCGATCTCTCCCGGTCTCCCCTCCCCAGCATCTTCCCTATTCCAACCAAACTCAGCAAAAGAACCCCTGTAGCTCCCTTCCATCCCCCCACCCTACCTCCTTCCCCCGTCGCCCCCTCCCCATCAGGGAGCTAGGACACACAGGCGGAGAAGGTCTGTCACCCTCCCCAAATGTACCCCCTATAAAAGCACTTCAAACAATTGTGTCTGCCAAAATTAAAAAAACAGCGGAGTTTCCCACAAATCCCACTGTCATAAACATCATAGTTACAAGCTATAAACAGAATGTATATATAGTGTGTGAAACCACTTGCGTGCTTCTGTGTTGAGCCAGTAATTCTTCCATCATCGGTCCCCCTTAGGTCATGCATTTGAGTCTGGGACGTCCCCTTGTGAGGACTGGGCCTCTTTGACCGCATCCTGTTCCAGGTCCTTAATAGCCTCCACCAGGGGATGTATCGACTGGTCCTCTGTGTCTTCCCCTCCTGAGGTAGCGCCTTCGATTTCCTCTTCCCCTTCGGATCTTGCATTGCTTTCCAGGCAGCGAAACCTAGACCCGTCCTGGTTCTGAATAGTGAAGTTTGTGTCTCTGCGTTGTCGGATTCCGCGTAGGAAATGGCATCGTCTTTACCCGGTTGGAGCCTTGTGTTCTCCTCAGCCTCTGTGTCTTTGGTGCCCCCCACTGGGATCTGGGAGCAGTCCTTTTCTCTGTCTCCCCCCATCTCTTCCTCTCGTCTCCGGAGCGTGGGACGTTCTTCTAGCCATTGCCATGCATCCTCTGGGTGGGTAAAGAAATACGTCTTTTCCTTGAAGATGACCTTGAGTTTGGCCGGGAAGAGTAGCATATAACGGATCTGAAGGTCTCTTAGCTTGGCCTTCACTGCATCAAAGGAGCGTCTCTGTTTCTGGACTTCTTGACTGTAGTCAGGGAAGATCATTATCTGCGCACTCTCCATCCGTATGTCACCCAGTTTCCGTGCTTCCCGGAGGATTTCATCTCGGTCTGCAAAGTTCAGAAATCTGGCTATAATCGGGCGCGGTCTCTCACCCACCGGTGGTTTCGCCAGGAGCGCCCGGTGCGACCTCTCAATTATGAAACAGTTGGAGAAGGTCGTCTTAGGAAAAGTCTGTATCAGCCATTTACGGAGGAATTCCACAATGTTAGATCCTTCAATTCCTTCCCTAAAGCCCACAAAGCGGAGGTTGTTGCATTGGGCCCTGTTTTCCGCATCATCCACCTTCAACTGTAGTTGTTTATGTGAGGCCATAAGCTCCTTCATGTCCTTCTACAGCGAGTGGATAGTGTCTTCCGCCTCTCCCAGCCAAGTTTCGGCCGTAGCCACCCTCTCCGTGAGGTTGCGGAAGTCTTGGCGCAAAAGTGTCACCTCCGAGCCTACCTCCCCGATCTTGACCTCCAATGCCGCCCTGGATGCCTGAATGTCTTCCCTGGATGCCTGGATGGCACCCATCAGAAGCGCCGTGTCCGACCGTGGATCCATGGCCTCCGTTTCTGGCAGAGCCGTGTGGGGGGCCGACGTGTATCGATCCAGGGTGGCTTGACGTGGGACCTTGGGCGCCATGTCCTTCTTGCCCATCCTGGCAGTCTGGTGGGGGGCGCCGTATGTGTAATGGAGGGCAAACCAAGTCTCTGCTGTCGTTGCTGGTTGACCCAGAGTCCCCTGTGGTTTGTTGGGTCAGCGGTGTAGCAGCAGTCCAGGTGCGTCCCGCCTCAGGTGCAGTGTAGCCTTGTGCAGTTCCCCCTCACGGCCAACGGCTGCGACCCTCCAGCGCTCTGTCCAGCACCTCCAGGGGAGGATGGTCAAATTCGCTGCCAAGAAGTGTGCCGCCCGCCCCCCAGGATCCTCCAGCCCGTTCTTACTTACTGTTGGCTTCAGTTGGCCCTTGCATGCCCCCGGCTCTTGATCTGTTGGCAATGGGGCCCCTGTTCCGTTGGGCTGGTTCTCAAGGGTGCCGGTCTTGTCTGGGGCGTAATTAGAGGGCCGTAATCTGTGCAGGGGGGGTGCGTTTCCTTTATCTCGATGTCTTGCCCCGGGCTTGCAGGGTCTCTGGGCCGCTGGCGTGTAGCTCCCCCGAGTGTGTCTCAAGCAGTAGGCCCCGGACGTCTCACGGTCCGAGCAATGTAGGCGGGCGCCTCTCTGGGCTGTGTCCGGTCTCTCGCAGGGCCGTCCAGGGCGAGGACTCCCTGTCCAGGTCCCGCATCTCTCAGCCTTATCTCGCTCTGTGCCAGTGGCCCCGCGATCCCCTGTCTCTCCAATGGAGGGCCCTGGTGCTCCGGTACTGATGCCCTGTTTTTCGTCCGGGACCGCTATGGGTGCACAGGAGTTTGGTCCTGGGTGGGGGAGGAGGAGGGGGATGCCACACCGCACCTGTGATTTCACGGTCCCAGATAGTGGGCCACGGCCTCCACCGGGTGCCTCTCCTTGGGGCGGGGCGAGGACCTGTGTCCCCCGTGTCCTGCCACGTATTTCGGGCGATCGGGCACTCAGCTCCGGCGTGTGCATAGCTCCCGGCCGCACAGCCGTCCTCTCTGCAAGCGAGTTCCCGCCGCGCGTCTCGTCTTTCACCCCGCCTCCTCGCAGCCTGGGACCGGGGGCCCAGCGGCTCACCGTCACTCCGGAGGTCGGTCTTTGGTGTCCGGATCGTATGTCTTTGCTGGCAGCCTCAGTGGGTTTGCCGCGTGGCTCTGTCCCGCCTCCTCAGTCCGCCGCCATCTTGGGGCCGCCGCCGTCCGCCGCCCGGGGACCTCCGTTCCTCTGCTCTTTCACAGGGTCCGTATATCCCTTTCTTCAGGCACGTCCGCATCCACAGCCCCACAAGACTCTCCGGAGGTCCGTGATGATGGTTGAGGGACCTTTGGATGGATATTTGCTAGTCGGATCAGAAGTGGCTCATGGGAGCGCCGCTAGTATGCGACTTACTCGGCCATGCTGTTGGCCACGCCCCGAAAATGTGTGTTTTTAGTCCAATTTTGGCTCACCAGGTGGCTTCCGGGTAAGGCCACCCTGTGAGAACCATGCAAATCACCACACCCTTGATTCCCCCTGGTTTCTAGGTTTCAAAGATGTTCAGGTTTGCTAGTTTTTCCCAGGGCCGGCTGAGATATTGCCCCAAATCCACATCTACCGACATTGTAAAAAAAAGATCAGTATTCTGTGGAAAAATGTGAAGTGTCTATGTTGCATTTCTGGCCTTCTCCTGTTGCAGGCACTTGGCCTATCCTCACAAGTGAGGTACAGTTTTACCTGTAGACTATGGGTAATGCTGGGTAGTAGGACATTTGTGTCTCTCTATAGATTCCAGAAGTGTTCCTCACAGAAATGTGAGGCAAATGTGTGTTTTTAGTCAAAGTTTGACATGCAGGTCACCCCACACTGGATTCCCCCGCGTATTTAATAAAAAAAAAAAGTGCACATTTGTTAGGTCTTTCTAAGTGCCACCTGAGCTATGGCCCAAAATTTGCAGCTACCCACATTGTAAAAAAGGGTCAGTTTTGAGTGGAAACATTTTATGAGTCCATGTTGTGTTTTTGGCCCATTTCTGTCATGGTCACTAGGCCTATCCACACATGGGAGGTACCATTTGCATTGGGAGACTTTGGGGAATACGGGGTGGTAGGAAATGTGTGGTTCACCATGGGGTCTGGAAGTGTTTCTCAGAGAATTGTGAGGAAAATGTGTGTTTTTAGTCAAAGTTTGAGGTTTGAAAGGGCTTCTGGGAAGAAACCCCTGATGAGAGTATGCAAGGCATGCCACTCTGGATTCCCTGTCTCAAGTTTTCAAACGTTCAGGTTTGCAAGGTTTCCCTAGGTGCCGGCTGAGCTACTACCCAAAATTCACAGCTACCCACATTGCAAAAAGAGGGTCAGTTTTCAGTGGAAAAATGTGATGTGTCCATGTTGTCTTTTGATTAATTTCATGTCATGGGCACAAGGTCTACAGGCACAAGTGAGGTACCATTTGTATCAGGAAACATATGAGAACACAGAGTAGTAGAACATTTGTAATTACTAATTGGATTTCTCTGCATTTTTGCCTTTCAAATGTTAGCCAGTGAATAAGAAAGAAGACATTTTGAAATATGATCTAGAATCACATGCTTGTATGGGTACCAACAAATTAAAGGATTTACACATACCACTGTTCCTAAACTCAGTATAAAGTGTACATTTCAGAAAAACATAGGTTTCCTTCTTATCCTTTTCCACTCTTTAAATGTTACCATATGAATTGATCAGTACTCGATACACAAAAAAAACCATTTGTCAGAACTCAGTCCGGGGGCCACAAGGCACGCAGTATTTAGTGGGTCCAACCAAGGTGGTTGATGCCTTTTACCCCTAGTTTCCCGGGGCCCACTCTACTATGGGTCTTGCTCACCAGGGTTAAGCTACCCTGTCTGCATCTGACTTTCAGCTGGGTATCGAAGCTTGAGCAGTCAAGCTTCCTTAGTCTAAGCCCTGATAAAAGTTCAGTGAACATGACTGCAACGTATTTTTATTATAACTCTACACATGCATAGGTAAGCCCCATTCAAAAAGCAATGACACAATCCCCTTGAGGTTGGGGCTCTAGTAGTTGTCAGGCCACTCCCTGTCTTCCCATCTCTAGTGTAACGGGTTTGGTGTTACTCCTCATTCACTGATGGCTGCATCCACCTAATAGGCGGTACTCAAGAGTTATTCCTTCTGGCTCTGCAAGTAAGTTTACTTTTTGGAGTCTAGGGTTTAGCAGCTTCAAGGTGGTATGTTCCTCTGTGCCTAAAGACCCAGTTCTCGGCTTATCCACTCCGTGGGCAAAGAACCCTGTGGCCTTGCTGCATGGTCCAGTTCTGGATCGGGCTGCCCTTGGTCACATGTGGCAGCACCTTGCAGGCACAGCTCTCCCCCGATCCTCGCTGCCTGCAGCGGTCAGATGGGCGTTGTGCTCTGGTGGCATGCTCTTTCTCCCTAGTGGAGGGGGGTGGTGTCCTTGCTTTACCGGGGTTTTGTGTGGGTAGTCCACAAGATGCAGTTGAGTTCCCCTTGTTCAAAACAGCTCTCAGCTTACCCACTGCTGCGGCAAAGTACCCTCCAGCTTTGCAGCGTGGTCCTGTTCTGGATCGACAGAGTCAGGCTGCCCACAGCCACACGTGGCAGCATCTGGCAGGTGCTGCTCTACCCCTCAGCCACGATAACTGCGCCAGTCATATGGGTGAGGTACTCTGGCGGTCATGCAGTATGTTCTTTCTCCCACGACGGAGGGTGGGGGTTGGTCTTCTTTCTCCAACAGGGTTTGGTGGGGCAGTCCACAAGATGCAGTTGAGATCTACCTTGTTCAAAACAGTTTCCCAGCCGACGGCCGACAACTCAGACCTGTTGGCTTCAGCATCTACTGCTGCCCCTCCTGCCATACGGGGTCACCACTCTGCCCTTCACAGTAAGGTCATGCTAGCCTCATGTGGATAGTCACTGTTGCCACTCCTGCCATACGGGGTCACCAAACCACTTTAGCACATGGACAACAGCCCGATCAGTGCGGAGATGGGTTTCTCCCACCACAATTCATAGGCAATCGGTGGCTGCTTCTCCTGGCATACGGGGTTGCCTAGTTAGTTAGGCACACAAGCAACAGCCATATTGGTGAAGGGAGTAGGATTCTCCCACTGTGCTCCTCTAACTTAGTTCACGGAGGCCCCTCCTGGCATATGGGTTCTCCAATGACGTCCAACACATTTGCTATGGCCCGATCGGTGCAGGGCTAGACTCTGCATAGCTCACACAAAGACTCCTCATATCAGTGCTCTCTTCTGGACCTTTCTCTCTCCAACACTCTCTTCTTTCGCATGGGCACACCGGTCTTGGTCAGCAGGATGGTTCTGGTGCTCCAGGTTCTAGAGCAGGTGATCTTGGCTTCCCTGGGTGATGTCCCCTCAGCCATCAGGGGGACTGGCAGGAGGTGCCCCTAGTATAGGCCACAGGCAGAAGTTTTGCAGAGCTTCCCATCCTCACACTGCCTGGCTCGCTGCTCAGTCATAAGATTACATAGTTTGGGGTCTCAGACTCCCCTCCTTATAGTTCTTTTCCAGACACAAAAATGTGATTTCGAGTTTGGACCTTTGAAGTTTTATGTTGAGGTTCTGCTTACTAGAAAGAGACATCTCTCCCCTTTCTTCTTCCTCCTGAAGGATATCTGTCACAGCAGGCAGGATTTCATATCTGATTAGCCCACAACAAGATTCATGGGGGTGACCAGAGATCACACCTGGATGTTAGCCACAGTGAGACGTGCATTAAAGGTTAATCATGAGCACTCAGCCCTACTTGTAATGATTCTTTTATCATCCCCATTTCCCTCTTCCTGAGATGTGACCAGGCCCCTTTCCTTGTGATCTGTCAGTGAATCAATGAACCCTTGAAATGCACAGTGGGAGCCCGGCTCTCCCCTCATCCAATCCTTGTCCCATCTAGCTTACAGGAATGCAGCAATACACAATTATGTCAAGGGGGATTCCTCTACTCCTCTTATTTTCACCAGGCAGGCCTGGTCTTCACAAATAGGAACCCAAGGTCCTTCATGTTACATACTAGTGCAGGCACTCCTGCATTCAGGTAACATTTACAGAACACTCACTGCTCTTCTCATGTATTATGCTACCACCAGCATTGCCACATGCAGCACACACACTCAGTTTTACACTGTTCACTTTTATTTTGAAAGCAAACCCTGCCAGCACACACTCCTTTTCCATGTGCGCACTGTACCACACTTAACCCTAGGTGTAGTGTATTCCTTGTGAACTCACATGCACTCAGCACATATTTTCACCATGCATGCTGCTCTTCCACAGTCAACCTGATGTAGGTCAGGGATTGGTTAAGCACACAGGAGCAGAACTTTTTTTATGGAACCAATTTTATTTTTTTAGATGCCAATCCTGCAGTAATAGCGGTACACAGCTATACGCCTACAACCATAAACGCTGGCAGCAATAGTCACTGACATATTACAAAGACACAGCTTCTTTGGCTACAACCCGGAGGCTGGCCAGAACTTTTATTAACAGTGAGTGCACCTGTAGGCCTCACTCTCGTAGCAGAGGGTAAAAAGGACCTGTTTGCCACTGCTGATCACTACATGGTATGATGCCACCACTCTGCACTTCTGATGTTTAACTCCTGATGATGGCGGTGGCCTTCCAATACTATGGGGGTAGAGCTTTGGGTACCCCTCCCAGTGAAACAAGACTGCAATCCGTTAGACAGTCCTATTTCAATGTGCACACGCATGATCCCTGTAAGCCTATAACAAAAATGAGCATCAGTGATCCAGACCACAATACAGTTGGGCACTCCGGGGAGGGGTCACGTCTCTTACCATTTAGAGGACTTTTTCATCCCAACAGATGCCCCTCCCAAACCAGAACACCCCAAGCCAACTCTTAATCTGCAGAGGTTAGGTGGTCAGATCAGTAAAACTGATGGGAAAGTCTGTCAGCATTCCAATGACTCGAACTGGCTCTGCGCTCCAAAACAAAGTTTAACCCTTGCAAAGAAATAGACCATCTCAACAACTTGGGATTTTTTTCCCTTCATAGCCATCAACCCGTTCAGTGGCCTATGATCTGTCTGCACCACAAACTTAGTGCCAAACAAATATGGGCGGAACGTATGCAAGGCCCATACCATAGCAAAATCCTTCTTCTCAATGGCACCTAGTTCTGCTCCCTGGGTAGTAATCACCTACTACTAAAGACTACTGGATGCTCTCTACCCTTGTCTTCCAGTTGAGCTAACATCACCCCAACTCCCTTGGCAGAAACATGCATCTGTAGACTGTACTCAGGCACCTTCAGTACTGGTGCAGTGCTTAATGATGTCTTCAGTTCCTCAAATGCCTTTTGAAACTCTGAAGCCCAAATTACTTTTCTGGGCTGCTTCCTAGAGGTCAAAGCAGTCAATGGGGCAACTATCATTTCATAGTTTTCCACAAAGTGTCTGCAATATCCGGTGAGTCTCAAATAATCCTCATTTCAGTCTGGGTAGTCGGTAACTCCCACTCCATCACAGATTTAATTTTGGCATCCAACCAGTAAATCTTCTCAAACCCTACCTCATGCCCAAGATTGACTACAGAGGACTGCCCCAACTGACACTTAGTTGCCTTGATAGTCAATTACGCCTCCTGTATCCCAGCAACACCTGTTCCCGGGACCTCAGATGATCCGAAAGTGGCAGGAACATGCTTGAACCCAAAAGGCATCACTTTGAACTGATGCAGCTCTCTGGTAGAGAAAATGCAGTCTTCTTTGCACTTGGTGCTAACATGATATGAAAATAACCACTGGTCAGACCAAAGGTCCTCAAGTATTTTGCAGCACCTAACCACTTCATAGGCTCAACCGCTCTAGGGATTGGATGGGCATTGGTTTTGATGACCTCATTGAGAACTCATTTTTTCACACAAAACTGCAAGTCAGTAGACACTTGCCTTGGTACGAGAACCACAGGACTAGACTAAGAACTACAAGATCTCTCAATGACACCCAGGTCCAACATTTTTGCAGGCAAGTTCAGCCTCAAAACAACCCTGAAATGGTCAAACATCCTGTACATCATGCCCTTTAGTGGCAGATTGTCACCTGTGTCTATGTCATGAATAAAGACAGGAGTCAACCCTGAAGTGAGCAAGAAGAGGTTGGCAAACCTTTGCAAAATCTCTCTACACTCTCACAGCTACTCAGGCATTTACTCAGGGGCTAACTGCACCCCTTTCACAGTACAATCCTTCATGCCACTATGCAGCTACACAGGAAGAGGCTCACTGTCTTCCCTTCACTTTCTCAGTCATAGCCATCCTATTCACTGTGTAGTCTCTGTGGAAGTTAGGCTTCAGTCTGTTCACATGTAACACCCTTTTGGGTTGCCTTGTGGCACCTGTGTTCATCAAGTAGTTTACCTCAAACACTTTTTGAACTACCTTGCATAGCCCACACTATTTGTCCTCCAAAGCCCTTGGACAAATAGGCTTCAGCACCTATGCCTCCTGAGCTTCCTGATACTCAGTCAGCGTAGCTTTCTGGTTGTTCCACTCCTTCATCAGCACTTGGCTAGCCAGAAAGTTTTCCTTTGCCTGACTCATGTATTGAGCCATCAGCTTCATGAGGCCAATCACATAGTCTACCACATATTTGTGTGGGGTTCCAGAGGTTCCTTCCTATCCTTCTCTAACTAAGGCAAGTGGACCCATTACTGGGTTTCTATACAGAAGTTTAAAGGGTATGAACCTTGCTCCTTTCTGCGGAACCCCTTGGTAGGCAAATAAGAGGCATGGCTTGAGAATATCCCACTTCTTCCTGAGATTCCCTGGTAGAGTTCCCATCATGCTCTTCAGTGTTTTGTTAAACTACTCCACCAACCCATTGGTTTGTGGGTAGTATGCCATGGAGAAGTGCTATATCACTCCAGCTTTCTCTCACATTTCTCTCATGTAAGAAGAGATGAAGTTGGTTCCCTGTCAGAAAATGCGGTCCTTGGAAATCCAACCCTAGAAAATATCCCTAGGAGAGCTTTCGCTACTACTTTTGCAGTCATGCTCCTAGGTGCTACAGCTCCAGGATACATGATGGCATGGTCCCCCACAGCCTACATACACTTGCTGCCTGACTGTGAGAGGGCTTGAATCGACCAACTATGTATCTTCCCATCCTCTCAGATGGAATACCTACAACTGTCCTGGGCACTAAAGTTGTCTTTGTCTTCCCTCCTTTCTTACCACTCAGCTGGCAAGCTGGAAAGGATCTACAGAACCGCTCTGTGTCTCTTCGTATCTCTAGCCAATAGAACAGAGGGTCTCACCTATCCTGGGTCTTTCTAATTCCTAAGTGTCCTGCTAAGGACACTACATGAGCCAGCACTACATGGGCCAGTGGCAAAAGGATATTCCTGTGCGCTAATAGAACCAGTAGCCACTTGCTAGTACCTGGCTCAGGATTTACCGGTACACAATAAAGTAGACAATCCTTCCAGCCAAAATAGTGTTTCCCAATCACCCCTTTGCTGACCTGTCCTTTGGCTTCCTTACGAAGTCCCTCAAGCATAAGACACTCCTCTTGTGCCTTGCAAAAATCTTCCCGGGTAGACCCTCCTGCATCTAGCAAACCTTACAACTTTGGAAGGCACCCAGATACCAGCACATGGTCCACTTCGGGGTCTCATCCTCTTCTCCCTTTTGAGTAGAAGCGAGGATCTCGATGGTCACTGCCTTCCCATAGTCTGTCCTTTCCTACAACCTACTCTGGTATGATTCCTACAAATTAGAGATGATCCCAACCTCATTTTGAGCCTGTGATGCAGCCTTTGCTCTGGTCAACACATCTTCCACTGTGCAAGCGATAAAGGTATCTGGTCCTGGCATCAACCCAGGGGCATTCAAATCATTGCCCAAGAGACATCCAGCTCCTTGCCTTTCCTTTAACCCAATGGTAACCATGGTCTCCTTGCCATTGAACTTAATCTCAATCCTGGCAAGTGGGTACTCCATGAAATCTCTACTGCCTACCAATCCTGTATCCTTGGTTCCAGCAAGTATCTCTCAGGCCTAAGGTACTTCCTCTCAACCATCGCGCAGAAGGCTACAGTATTCCTTAGGGCAGGTACTTTTCTCCTGCACAAATCCCAGTGTGTTAGGATGAATGTGCATCAGAGTGTCTGGGTCCCTCCCCCAAATGTCCATAGCTACTATGTTGAGTGCAACCAGTCCCTCATGGGTGCCTTCACCCAAGTGTAACATGATGGCTATCATGGGTTCGCCTTTGTCAAG
Organism: Lissotriton helveticus; assembly: GCF_964261635.1. Classification (NCBI taxonomy): domain Eukaryota; kingdom Metazoa; phylum Chordata; class Amphibia; order Caudata; family Salamandridae; genus Lissotriton; species Lissotriton helveticus. The sequence goes on from NC_136073.1 coordinate 407,388,154, forward strand.
TTTCTTCTCCTGACAGTCTCTCTAGTAGGGTCCCACCTTGTGGCCCTTAAAAGAAGTCAGCAAATTGGACTTAGAAGGGCTAAGCCTTCCCTTCTAATTATGGTCCTTCCCAAATACACCATCACAATTCCCATGTTTCCTGGGCCCTCCTCAAGTTTCATGAGAATTACTCTGGCCCTTACCCTATGGTTTGGAACCAGTCTATCAAGAGTTCCTCTCACCACTTGGCTTAGAACCATGCTGCTCTCTTCATTTGTTATCCCTGTTAGATAACTTCATATCAGCTGGCACTGCAAATTTGGTTGGATCCCTCTCTTTCAGATCTGTCAGGTTAGATCACTCCACCTGGAGTCACTCTGTCACCATAAACTGGTTAAGGGACTGAAAATCCTTGCCCTCCATCCCGCTTATCCACTCATTCCAATCACGCATTCCATCATGAATCCAAGTCTTAAAGAGAACACCATCCGCTATCTTATAGTCTGTAGTGTATTTATCTAGGTACCTATATTGATACTCCTATTTCTGACCCTTGTCCGGTTATTAATTCACTAATGTCCATACAACGGCACAGAAACCCGTTTTCAGATTAGGTCATAGCGCATGCTGTCACATTAAGCAAGCACTATCCCTCCAGCCCCCTAGAAAGCACACCGAGTTCTCAAAACAAATCAAACCTCCAGCAGACCTGGGAAATCCCCTGCAGCTATTGTTTTGATTTCGCTCGAGAACTCCTGAAAAGAATGTAAGAACGACCAGTCCTTATGACATTCTTACTGACGTCTTATGTCCATCCTTACGTCAAACTCGGCACCTTTCAGGTATAAATATACCAAAGCTGCCCTAAGTAAACACACAGTGGTGACGAGCTTGGAGCAGCGCTACTTGCCGGAGAGCCCAGCTGTTGCAGAAAAGCCCACGGACGCTGCCCCTCCCTTTTGACGCGCTGAGAGAGACGCTGCCTTTTCTCCTGCCGAGAAATCCAGCCTCTGGCGTTTCCAGCCGCCCTCGCGGGTAACTGGGATATCGAGTCCTGAGACAGAGATACCAACCCTCCAGCCTTCTAAATCCCAGGTACTGAACTGACTAACCCCTTACAGAGAATTCTTGAGTCAGATCCTTGGCAAAACAAACTTAACTTAAACTGCTACTTATTTACTCCCGCCCACGTATTAGGCTTATGTCAGGTACACCGGGGTAGGCGTAGTTAGAAGCACCAGTTGAGTACGATTAGTCAATGTATATATGTATGTATATCTTTTATCCATTTTAAAGTATCATATGGCTAAGAAACCATATCAATGCTTTTACAGTATTATTTTATAATCCTGCTTTTACTGTATGCACTTTACTTAACCTTAAGTATTGCAACTGTAGCGATTCATTTCTCTTGTATGAGAAAAAGAGACTGATCAATAAATAACACCTTTTATTGAACACGCCCATCTCTTCTTTCTCTACAATCTGGTGGAACTAAGTATGCACGTACTGACTGAGTAAAATGATTGTCTTTTGTTTTCACACGACTCTAGAGATATACTCTTGATTAGGGGGGAGCAAAGTTGTCATGTTCTATGGTTGTCAGAAACTAAATCCCTTCTTGTCTATCCAGGGAGGTTAAACTCCTCCTTGCCTATTCGAGAAAGTTTCTAGTGAACTCTGAGCTAGCTGGCACACATAACTTTAAGTCTAATATCGTCAGTAGAAGACCTAGTTAACCACAGTCCTACGTCTATACTATTGAAGATATTATTCCAATGCGCAGAGCCTATTGGGATAATAGGAACTACACTACACGTCATGGAATCTCTGCAGGTATTGAGCTGGTTTCCACCCAAACTGCCTTACGAGAGCTTCCTTCATTCACTCATAGACCATCTGGTCTGCGAAATGCATCCTTCTAAGGATGGCTGTTCCTTCCAAAGGCATGCACCCCATTAAGGTAGCTGCCTTAGACATCTCATTTAAGGCCTGCACCTTGCAAGAGAACTCAAAGCTCACAAACCAATCCAAGATAAACTGACTTTTATATACACATGTAGAAAATCTTTTGGAACCTTGGCAACAACCTGTCTTGAATTGAAAGTAGAGTCATTTATCTCAGCTCGTTGTCTGTGCTGCCATCTGATTTTCTCTCTCTAAAGGGCTAGCCTTTCTCTTTCCAGCTCTCTGTCCTTTTACTTCAGTTTCTCCTCCCACTTACTCTGTTTTTCATCCCCTTCTTTCTGTTTTTCCTCCCTCTCTCACTATTTCTCCTCCCGGGCCCCTTCCTCCTGTCTCTCCTGCCTCCACTTCTTATTTTCCTGGTGAGCTACTCTTAGCTTCTCCCTTTTGAACTCTCTAGCTTTCTCGTCTTCCTCAGCCTCCGTTCTTTGAAGTGGCAACTGCAAGCTCAAGGTCTCTGCTAGACTCCACCCATGCAAGTGAACATATCCTGTAATTAGTGACAGTGGTATCCTAGAAATTCAAGGATATGTACATACATGAGGTATTCTAGAAACTAAAGGCGGTGAGTGTCTTGGTGAAACTCTGGAAAATGCATTAGGGGACACACTCGGCGTGTGTATGGGATATATCTGTGCTAAAGGGATCCTAATGCCTGAATCAACAGCGCTCTCTTCCTAGGTTTCTGACATGGTTCCCTCCTCAGAGTCAGCTATAGCCTCCTCCCTTTCACCCAGTATCTCAAACTAGGACCTAATGAAATTAGCAAGGGCATCTCTGTCCCTACTCCTGAGAATTCTCCACCATCTGTCCCTACATAAATCCTTCATCTGATCTATGGACATGATGTTAAGGTCAGTTCCCAAACGTCTGTTCTCCTTTGCTTAAGCTTGTCATCTTTGTGCACAGAAGAGAAAAAAATGTACTTATTGCACAATGCTGCAAATTGGAAATGGCCAATGCCAATTCTGTATCCTATGGTTCCTACATGTTAGGCCCATCGATTGGCGCCAATTGTCAGAACTCTGTTCCCAGGGCTACAGGGCACACAAAGGAGATACTGGGCCCAACGGAGGTGGCTGAGGCGTTTTACATCCGATGTCCTGGGGCCTACCCAACTACGGAACCTGCTCAAGGTGGTCAAACATGCCCTTCTGCACCTGGCTCTCAGCAGGGGAGCATAGCTCAAGCAGTCAAAGCTCCCTTTAGGGGAAGCTCAGATACAGTTCAGTGATCAAAACTCATAACTCAACATGCGAGCAGCGCGGCAATAAATCAATGTCCAGTCAAATACTTGTTTTTGTATAAAAAGTATTATTATTCTAACTACACATGCAAAGGTAAATGGCATTCAAAATGCAATAACCTAATCCCCTTGAGGTTGGAGTTCTAGTAGTTGTCAGGCCACTGCCTGTCCTCCCATCTCTAGTGTAATGGGTTCGGTGCTAATCCCTATCCAATGACGTCCACATCCAGGGAGTGTAAACTAATATGCTGTACTTAAGATCTCTTCCCTCAGACTCTGCAAGTAAGTTCAGTTTTTAGAGTCCAGCGTTTAGCAGCACTGATAGTGGTATGTCCCCTGGGGCCCAAAGGCCCAGTTCTCGGCTTACCTAGTACAGTGGCAAGGTAACCTGTGGCATTGCAGCATGGTGCTGTTCTGGATCAGATGAGTTGGGCCACCCATGGTCACACGCAGCAGCACCTGGCAGGCACAGGCTCTCTCCCCAGAGTCACACTGCCTGCAGTGGCCAGATGGGTGAGGTGATCCAGCAGTCACACAGTAAGTCCTTTTTCCCTCAGCAGAGGGTGGGGTTGGTCTCCTTGCTCCAATTGGTTTCTGTGGTGGCAGTGCACAAGATGCAATTGAGTTCCACCTTGGTCACAACAGTTTCCCAGTTCCCGGGCAAGAACTCGGGCCTCTTGGCACCAGTGTCTCTAGGGGCGCTTCCTGGCATATGGGGTCACCACTCCAGCCTGCACACTCCGGTCATGCTAGCCTCGAGTGGATAGTCACAGCGGCCCCTCCTGGCATATGGGGTCATCAAGTCACTTCAGCAGACATACAATTGATCAGTAGGTGCAGGGGTGGGTTGCTCCCATTACAGGTTCTAATCCACACAACAAAGGCCCTTCCTGGCATACAAGGTCTCCCAGTTGGTTCAGCACATGGGCAACAGCCTCATCAGTGTGGAAATGGGTTTCTCCAAAGGCAATAGGCGGCTGCCCCTCCTGGCTTATGAGGTCGCCCAGTTATTTCGGCACTCTAGCAATGGCCTGATCGGTGCGAGAGCGGGTTTCTACCCCCACATTTCTCTGACTGAGTTCACAGCGGTTCCCCGGCACAAAAGGTTGCCAATGAAGTCCAACACACAGGCTGTGGTCCGATCGGTGCAGGGCTGTATTCGGCACACCTCGCACAGAGAATCCTAACAACAGGGCTCTCTTCTGGATCTCACTCCCTCCAATACTCTTCTCTTCCTCTCGGCCACACCAGTCTTGGTGAGCAGGCAGGCGCTGGTGCTCCAGGTTTCAAAGAAAGTAATGTTGGCTACCATGGGTGATGTCTCCTCACCCATCAGGGAGATTATCAGGTGAGACCCCTAATCCTGGTCAGGGGCAAAAGTCTTGCAGAGCTTCTCCTCCTCACACAGCCCAGCTGGCTACTCAGCAGACGACATAGTTTGGGGTCTCAGAATCCTCTAATTATTGCTCTTTTTCACACTCAAAAATGTGATTTAGGGTATGGACCTGTGATATTTTATGTTGAGGTTCTTCTTCTTTTAAATGGACATCTCTCCCCTTTCTTCTTCCTCCTGATTGATGTCTGTCACAGCAGGCAGGTCCCCGAATCTGATTAACCCACAACAAGGTTCATAGGAGTGACCAGAGTCCACAGCTGAATGTCGGCCACAGTGATATGTTCATCAAATGTTAATTCCAAGCCCTCAGCCCTACATTTTATGATTCTTTTATCAGCCCCATCTCCCTCCCTGAGATGTTCCCAGGCCTATTTCCTTGTGGTCTGTCACTGAATCAAAGAGCCCATGGAAAGGCAGAGGGGGGGCCTGGCTCTTCCCTCCCCCAGTGCTTGCCCCACCCAGCTTACAGGAATGCAGCAATACACAATTCTGTCTGAGGGGGAATCCTCTACTCATCATGTTTTCACCAGGCAAGCCTGAGTTTCCCAAAATGGAACTGAAGGTCCTCCATGTTATGTACTAGAGCAGGCACTCTTGCACTCATGGTACATTCAAAGCACGCTCACTGCTATTATGCTACAATCAGCATTCTCACATGCAGCACATGCACTCAGTCTGTGCACACTGTTATTTTAAAAGCACAGCCTGCCAGCTTACATATTTACCTTGTGCACACTGTACCACACTTCACCTTAGGTGTAGTATATTCCTTGTGAGCCCACATGCACTCAGCTCATGTTTTCATCATACTCACACTTCCACATCAACCTGATGTAGGCCAGGGGAGAGTTAAACACACTGTAGCTGAACTTTGTTAACAAAGGTGAGTGAGACAAAAAAGGCTAATAGCTGGGGTGAAAAAGCCTCAGTATTTATGGGGTTAAGGCTTTAAAACCAGAATAAGTACCTTGTATGTAGCCCTGTATTTAATGGTGGCATGCATGAGTTTCACTGAGTAGAATATAAAGAGTTGTTGTGGAAAAGTGTAGAACTTAGCCTAGTGGTAGCAATGAGCTTTGGGGAAGAACAACTATTCGACTATTTCAGTTTTGTAACTTCTTTCAGAGAACAAGCAGGCAGTGTAGTTCCTTTCTAGTGTGTAAGTGGATGCGGCAATAGATTTAGCTACTATTGAGTACTTGGTAATCTTCAGCCTTAGCTGTGGAAATGATGAAGGTTTCCAAGCTTCTGCTTGTGTTGAATAGCACCCCTAGGTTTCTGCCTGAAGGGGAAGAGGTGTTATATATGGATTCTAATTTGGAAGTAAAGTACATCGTTCCAGTCTTAGCGAAGTTAAGTTTAAGATCATGGATTTCCACCAACTGTGAAATTAGCTATGGAGCAGTATTCAACTTTATCTTGGAGATCAGAACTATGAATTGGGAGGGAGAATAATATTTTCTTATTAAGTGCATAAGCATAAGAGAAATTAAAGGAGAAAATGATGTCTCTGAGGAAAATAATGTTTAGGGAGATAAAAGCAGAAGGCTCAGGACCATGCCATCTGGAACCTCTAAAATAGAAGGATTCAAGAGTGTAGAACATGCTGATATAAAAGATTATTTATCAGAAAAATGTAAAAAAATTGGGATCTTTGATTGTGTTGCCTACGGTAGCAAGTGCAGAAAGGAGGGAAGTACGTTCAGCACTTTCAAATGTGGCAGAGAGGTCAATGAGTATTTCTCTAGAAGTTAATTTAGAGTGCCAAGCAAGTATAAAGTTGAAGTCTTGAAAATGTGCAGCTACAAAGAAGTGTAGAGTGAGTCAATCTGAAAGATGTTAAGGAAATAATGGATGGAGAAAATAAGGCAAGACAGTAATACACTTAGGGGCAGGTTTACAAGCCCCTTGTGCCTCTTTTGCCTCACTTTTCCAATGTTAAAAGTGACGCAAAAGGGGCGCACGGGGCTCGTTAATCTACCCCTTAATGTTCGGTAATTTTAGAAAAGTGGGTGTGCTTTGTGACTCACTCTAATTCTCAGAGATGGATCAGCTGTGGTTATCTTGAGCAAAGATGTGACAGTGGAAGCCTTGAAATAGTCAGTGATAGTTCCAGAACTAAGGGCTATTTGTAGGTAAAAACCCAATTGCGAGTTCTTAATAACGATTTTTACCGAATCGCTATTAAGAACTCGCAAAATCCGATACAGATTAAAAATTGCTAAAAGTTAGCGATTCGGTAATAATCACAAAAATAATACCGAATCCCCATTACCGAATCGGTAATTGCGATATCGCAAATTCAAAAAAATCACAAATTAGCAAAACTGCCATCGGGAGCAGCCTGATGACCTCACAACCAGGAAGTTACCTAACACATGCTGTTTCACTGAGCTTGGAGCTGTGGGAGAGGCAGGGAGCATGAGGTCAGATCCAGGAGCTGCACAGTAATACCCAAGCAGACAACAAAAACAAGCATGTAGACACAGAAGAAGGGAGAGGAGCAGGCAGAGAGGAAGAGGAAACACAAGTTCTCTGAGAAGAAGTTGGAGGTCCTAATTAAGGAGGTGGTAAAGGACCACGACCAGTTATTTGCCAAGAACTCATTGCATGTTCCGGAATCACAGAAAAGGAAGATATGGCTTGTAATACAGTAAAAAATTAATGCCATTGGGGTCACCCAGCGACCCATTGATGGACTCAAGAAGCGTTGGTATTACCTCCGCAAACGGGCCAAGGAGAGAGTAGCTGACAGGCTCAAGCAAGCCAATCAGACAGGTGGCGGAACATCCACTGTGCCAGTACCAACAGCCCTGGAGGAAATGGTGGAGTCCACCCTCCAACCAGAGAGCGTCGTTGGCATCGGAGACGCGGACAGCTCAGCCAGAGGAAACACCAGACAAGGTAAGAAGCATGCACAGCATGCTGTGTCCCCCTTCCCCAATCCCCAATTAGCAAGTATGAATCCCACTCCAGTCCATGATTTGCAAAAAACAGCAATGCATCTTGGGATACATAGTCCTAATTAACACATAGCATACCAGTTATTCCAATGATCTCAAGTGCATGTGACCCACATCAGTAAATAAGCAAGCTGGGGACTGTCAGTTTCAATGGAAAACATGTAATTTAATGGAACACAAGTGCCGCCAGGCTAGTTAGTAAATTGACCTTCTGTATCCACAGTCGAACCTATGCCCCAGACTGCTGAGAGGGAGACAGAAGAGGCACCCAGGGAACACAACACTCAGGATGATGAGTCCCTGACACCTGCAGATGTCACACCACCACCACCACCATCACCACTGGTACGCAGGAGGTATACAGTGGGTAGCCTTCAAGAGATGGAGGGTTCAGAGGAGGTGACCACGGGAGCCCCACAGGACATGCAGGAAGAGGCAGGACAGACTCCAGAGACATAATCACCCATGGAGCATTGCAACACAAGTCCACGATGACGCAGACCAAGGGCATACAGTCCAGATTCACAGGGAGAAGACAGCAGTGTACTTGCAGGCCTGGAGGTAAGCGTGTTGAAGGTGCAGCGGCTGCCAGGCAAAGCAATGCGGTCAATGCAACGCCAGATGGTCTACATGAACAGACATATGAGGGACATGAAGGAGGGCATAAATGCTCTAAATACCACTGTTGCAGAGGGCATGCAGGACATGGCTGATGTTGTAAGGCTGTTGTGCGGCGGAATGGATATGGAACGTGGGGCAAGGTGCAGGGAGAAACAGCGCCTGGAAGGGGATACTAAGGCGGTGAACAGGCTATGCAATGCCACCTCTGTCCTCAGCAGATGCTCAGTCTCCATGCTGTTGGAGATGGCCCACTGCAGCCGTGATGTGGCTAAGGGTCTGGTTACTGTCACCACTGCTTTGGAAGAGCTACAGACAACACAAATTGCTGCCACAGGGTCTGGGGATGGCGGTGAAAGTGAGGAGGTGACAAGCCGTAGCAGCATCACTCCACCAATACCTGAGTCAAGGAGGCGCAGTGCAAGGCACGGTCCAGCAGCAGGACAGTCCTCTGGCGAGGGCAGTGTGCATGGGAAACAGAGCAGTGCTGTGCTTGGGTGCAAGAAATGAAGCCATGCTTCAGCTGACTTTGGGAGATGGGTGAGGTAACCCATGTGTCCAAAATATGATGAATGTTAATGAGCATGCACTGTATCTATGCCATGCTTGGATTGTTGAGGCACTGAGGGGCCAATATGGTGCTGCAATGTGTATTCCTATTGCCTGACGTAACGTCAATAAACAGGGTTATACATTTGCAATTACTCGCTGTGTCTCATTACTTACTCAGAAATAGTTGAGTGTGATCTCAGCCCGTCTCTGTCTCCCATCTGGCGCTGCTGCGACACCTGCTGCACGGTGCAGTGGCTGTGGACAATCCTCATCACCATCCTCTGATTCAGTGAGTACCACAGGTGTTCCCTTCTGTGTGGCCAGGTTATGTAGCATGGCACATGTTGCTAGTATCTTACAGCAGATCAGAGAGCGGTACTGCCGTGCAGCTCCACTTTTGTGGAGGCAGCGGAACCTGCTTTTCTGGAGTCCAAATGTATGCTCCACCACAGCCCACATTTATTTATGAGCCACATTGAATCTCCTCTCACTTGGGGTAGATGGGTTGAGGTACGGAGTCAGGATAAATGACCGCAGTGCCTGTGCGCTGTCACCTAAGTGATAAAGTAAGAAACATCATTCACAGTCAGCAACAGATACATTCAAGGTATACATCAGGGTGTGTCACATTAATTTACCTAACAGGTATCCTTCTCCAAATTCACCCCCAGCAAGACGTGTAAAGATCCCGCTGTTCCTGAAGATGTAGGAGTCATGCGTGATCCCTGGAAATTTTGCGACAATATCGGTGATGATGTGAGACGCATCACAAATGAACTGTACGTTAATTGAATGTGTTGATTCGCGGGCCGATATATGTACTCAGTAGCAGAGGGGGGGCAGATTGGTATATGTGTCCCATCGATACACCCTATGACATGTGGGAACTGGGCCTTCAGATAAAAATCCTTCTTTGTCTTATGCAGTTCCATCTGTGTGCTGGGGAAACGGATGTAGTGGTGCATTCTTTGCATCATGGCATCCAGAAATGTGTTGAAGAAGAGTGACAGAAACTCTGTGAGTCACCACCAGCCACAGCTATGACCCCCTGGTAACTACCTGATGCTAGTAGGTGCAGGCAACAAATCCTGTGCATGTGGTGGTATTGTGTGCGCCCTTGTTGTCTGTTGCTCCAGGATTGGGTGTAGGTCACGTATCAGGTCTAGGATGGTGGTGGGGTGAAGCCTGTACCTCTCATGGATTTCCGCCTATGTGTGTTGGATTAGTGTGATGCGCAATCTGTATACATTTTCCTGTCATCTCCAGATCATCAGTGCTTCATCTTGCATCCTCATCCGCCTTGCAATGACATAGAGGACCACCACTGTGTTCATGCAGATGCATTCTAGGGCTGTTTATATTTTCTGTTGAGGCAGACAAAAACCTATACTTATTTGAGATTTTCTGAGACTGCTCTTCTGCAGTTAATTCCTATTGCATATATTTTACCAAACACTGATACCACTACTCTGCTTTTTGTTTTATGATACTTATCTAGTGTCTACTACTTCTCTCGCCACTACTATACTGACAAAAACAAGCAGATTGGATTTCAGTTTGTTGAGATTTTTAGAGTTTTCTTTGAGTTTAAGAGCTATTCCAGTTGATAATAGCTCGATCTGTTTGGTAACTAATCCTTGTTCCTGAACTATCACTGCCTGCAGTGCTTGCTTGAATTTTGTTCCAGAACTATTTTAGTGCCCCCTCAAACTCTTTCACTCTCTGTATTTAACTTTTACCAGACCCTGCCTTTCTTCACATTTACCTTAGTTCCCGTTTCTGTTTTGTTACATTCCTATTCCTGCTGTCTTAGCTTCTTGTTTCCTTGTGTTATTTGTACTTGCTTTCTTCTAAGTGTGCCTTTTTGTTTTTATTTCTTTCCTATTAAGCCCTCCTACTTGCTAGATCCTTGTTTATTGTGGCTGTGAATTTAGTTCTAAACCTTTGCTGTTACTGCCTTGGGTGTTCCTGTTTGATCAAAAGGATCCATGAGCACAGCTGACAACTTAGAAGGTGTTTCTTGTCCACTGTGGGTATTGTCTTGTCATATAGCTACTGTATATCTTTATAATGTGTTAAGTTAGCATAGGCTCATTAAATGTTTAAACGCCATTTTTCCTTTTGCTGCTTCTGCACACGACACTTAATTGTTGATTTAGCTTTCAACCTAGTAGTTCGTTGTGGTTTACATGAGAATAATATGTTATTACTCTGATATCAGCTTTGCTTAATAAACTATGTCTGCACATAGAGTGCTGAAGCCTCAGGAACAACATGATACAGAATTGTTATGAGGTCTGATCTTCGCTCCTTTATAGACATAACATAAGTGCAGCTTCTGCCAACTTTGGGCTTGAGGCGGGTTTTTATATTGCTTTGCTGGAGGCACAAAGACACTTGATGCTGTTCGCATGCAGAGAGAGCTGGTGTATGCTGATGTGATCCCTTCATACTAGGACACTGAGGTATGGGCCCGCCCTAATTCAACCCAAAGAGACCTTCTTAGCTATTAATATAATATGCGAGTTAGGGAGGGTGATAAATAAGTGTTGTTATACCCTTATTGATTTACAGCATGGTAACATGCTGTCACCATTCGCTTTCTATGGACTAGTAACTATGCCTGTAGCTTTGTTGTTGATAATATGTTTACTTGTATTATCTAAGATACTGCGCCTGAGAAGACAGCATTAGTAAATAAACATTTCAAATGCTCACGTGTTCTTCTTTACTCCATGTTCTGGTTTGTAATGATTGTATAACGAAAGAGTGCTCATGTGTTCCACGTAACCTGAGGTTGGTGAGTTCATGTTCTGGTTTGTCTAAACATTGGGAGTTGGTTATGACCAATGAGACACTGTAGCTAGCTCTGTAAGGGGTTTGTTGGGTACTAAGGTGAGTTTTGGGTCACCCTAATTCGCTGAGGTTCCAATCCTCTGTGCACAGTTCTGTGGGAGAACAGAAACCCTGCTACATGGCGCCCGTACGTTGGAGGCCTTATATCATGACACTCGAGTAGTATATCATTCAAACCTTAACCCCTTCACTGTCGTTTCCGGAAAACGGGGGTGTCGGTGAAACCTACCTATTTTTTTTAAATAGGTCTTTTCAAGCTTGAATCTATCTAAAACGGTTTCCTTGACTTACTACCCAGTTGTGCTACAAAGTTGACTTTGTTTTTCTGTGGTTCCGGTGAAATCATGGCTGTAGCCATTGCGCAGCATAGTCGCATTGCGGTGCGCAACCATTTACAAACTTACCAAGTCCCTTTGGAAGGCATGGCGGTGATTTTGGTGATGTGTGCAGATCCGGCGTACCCTTTCGAGCTCTTTTACTCGTGGGTCACATTTCCGGAGGTGGACGCGAATTCTCAAGTGTTCCTCCACTACACACCCTCCCCTGTACTGGCTGAGTATACACCATACAGGGCACTGGAAATACCTATTGATCATTGGCAGCATCGCGTTTGGTTTGATGGCGCCCTCCCCCACTCTTTGTCAGCTGCGAGGTTAGGTCCACTTTCCATTCCAGGTACAAATTGGCATGCTTTGGGTGGATTTACCCCGCACCCGAATCACGGCGCTTGTCCCCTTGCTGATATTCGCAGACTACACGTTGTCTCGATTGCTGTGATTCGTGCATTAGTGCAATACATAGGTCGTCATCTCCCGGGTGGTCCACCCGGGGGTGCGGCCGTTCAAACGGAACGTGGCGGTTTACGCCTGAATCCGGTTATGGTAAATTCGGTTTTTGGTCAGCGTCCCGTTGATAATGATGACTTCCCTTTCTGGCTTGCCGAGAAGTTTGACCAACTGGAGGCTGTGTTTCCGAATTCTACTCCTGCTGATAAACATAGAATGTTGACGATTACTTTACCAAAGGATTTAACTCCTGAGCTTGTTGACTGTGAAAGCGGGGGAAAAACTTTTGCGGCCGTTTATACGAGGTGTTTCGGCACCCCGTCTATGACTGCACTGCCTGAGATCGTTAAACGTGTTCAGGATGATCACGGACCGGAGGCAGCGGTTGAATTGGGTATGCGCCTGTGTGGTTCGTTTGAGATAGTAAGTGATCTCATACTCTCCAATATTAAAGGAGATGCGGTGAACTTTCAGGTGTCGAATGCTTTGGCTGCTCTGTCCGATGCCGATAAACCCCGACATTTAGCGAAGATAGTTGTGGCCGCCTATAAGACGATTGGCCGCACAAGTAGAGGTCTGAAATATTTTCCTGTCAAGGAGAAAAAACAACCAAAAGGACAGTCTGCTGCGGCAGATGTCCAGCCCAAGTCCAAAAAACAAAATTGGCCTAAAAAACAGACACAGGGGAAGCAACAAAAGCAGACTCAGGATTCTTTTCCTGCAACACAGGTTCCTGCGCCGACTGAAAAAGTTTATGATTTGCGCGATCGCGCGATGATTAAATCGCCTGATCGTTTTCAGGTTTCTGATCAACGCTCTCCTCGTTCCTTTCAGGACTCATCGGCCCCGAAAACCGGTGGAGGAGGAGGCGGTAGGGGACGTGGTGGCCAACAGGGACGTGGCCAGTCCCGCCAGACAGACGGCGCGGCGAAGCAGGAGGATTCTACGCCAAAAAGACCACAGTTTGCGAAAAAGAAAGTCGCGGCCTTAACAGCGCATAGATATGCCACAGATAGTGAGAACGCGGCTTCGGAATCTGACGTGGGCTCTGACCTTGCTGGACAGCGCGGCGGAGATTACCATAGTCAGAGAGGCGCTGCGTCCACTACTGAGGGTGACAGCGACTGATGTCTACGTTGTAATTGAAACAGCAGATACAAGACTTGCTCCCCCTGAAAGACTTTATGAAATTGTCCTGTTATTTGAAGGTGACATACAGCGTACCGTTAAAGGGGTATTTTGGGAAAATCTGTCTTCTACGTATGATATTTTGCTTTCGGAGGCTGACTGGCCCCCACCTTTTGTGCTCGCGGCGCCGCGAGGGGAGGAGGTAATCCTCCCCAGTTTCGCGAACACTGTCTCGAAAGAGCATGCGCAGCATTTTGCAGAAGAGTGGGCTCGGGCTCTCGCACCGGCTCTGTACCGTAACCAATGTGGTTGGGATAAATTGTCGCCTTGCCACGAAATTCCGTTGCGGTCTCAGCCGCAGCCTCATCCTCAATATCCCATTCGGCGTGAAGCCAAAACTTCCGTCGCGGAAATCCTTGAACAATTAGAATATCAGGGAGTTATAGAAACTTGTGTGTCACCAATGAATAATCCTCTTTTTACTGTGACCAAGCCTGACGGATCATATCGTTTGGTATTGGATTACCGGCATTTGAACTCGCATTGCCGTAACTGTGCAGTACAGAATACTCACGGCTCTGCCCTTGTGGATAGTCTCGTGCGAAAGCGTTTCAAGACAACGCTTGATATATCCAACGGTTTTTATGCCCACAGATTGGACAGCTTTAGCTCCCAATGGACCAGTTTTACGTGCGCTGGGGTCCAAAAACAATTCCGGCGTCTCCCAATGGGCTATAAGAATAGTCCTGGTATATTTACCGCTCGCATTGTCTCTATTCTGGAGGCACTCGACCCAGATGCTTGTTCGTATGTGGATGACATATATCTCACAGACGACGATATTTGGGAGCATCTGTGTCGTGTAAATTCTGTTATTTGTAACTTTGCTGACATGGGTTACAAATTTAACTTTGCAAAATCGCACATTGCTGAACACACAGTGTTGTTTTTGGGCTATGAGCTCAACAATGAAGGTAGAGGTTTGGCTCCTCACTTCTTAGAGAAGTACGCACAGTTGCGCGCTCCTACTACACTGAAAAAAGTACAGTCCTTGCTGGGTTTCTTAAATTTCGGAAGAACATACATTCCGGAATATGCCCAGCGTATCAAGCCTTTGTATGCTTTGATACAACCAAATTTTTCGAAATCATGCTGGCTGCCTGAGCACTCAGCCATTTTGCAATCCTTGCAGGCTGATTTGCTCGCTTCTAAGTTCTTACTGACTCGTGACAACCATACCAACCTGGTGATAAGAATAATACCAGGGACAGTGGGTTTCACGTACCTCACTTTTAATGAAGGAGACACAGTACCTATTGCTTACAAGTCACACTTGTACACTTCGGCTGAGATGCGGTTTCCCACTGTGGAAAAGGTTTTAACAGCTGTACAGATGGCTATTCTTAGAGAACGGGCTCTGTCACAAGGGAAACGCATGTTGGTTGTAACACCCTGTCCTCACTTGGAGGCAGTCACGAAAGCCAGTGTACCAAATTCAAAAGCTTTGTACCCTCGGTGGATTCAGTGGGCTGCGTCCTTGACGTCCACGGATGTCACGTTTATTTTTGACGCCTCGTTGCGGTCGCAGGAGTACTTGCAGTATGAGTTTGTTCACCCTGCTCCTCTAGCTATGCGACCTTTGGAGGACTTCCATTGCATCATTTACACTGATGGTTCGGCGCAGGTTGCGCATGGCTCTAAACATGCCTACGTTTCCGCATGCGCCATTGTGGTCGGTGCTATGTTGAACGATGAGTTCATATCAAGGGAAGTGCACACGTTGCCGCTTTGAGATTGCACCGCACAATTGGCAGAGCTTCGTGCTCTTTTACTTGCGTTGGAGTACGCAGATCCTAGTGTCACTACTCTTATTGTAAGTGATTCTTTCTACTGTGTCCAGTCTTACAATGAAAACTTGTTCTTTTGGATTCAGAATGACTTTCGTGATTCCAAGGGTAGCACAATAAAACATAAATTGATCTGGGTTCGAGTGGCAGAGCTTAAGGCTTCGTTGCCGCTCGTTTTTGTAATTCATACTCTTGGCCATCAGCGTGTGGGAGTCCACGCTGTCGGTAACTCGCTTGCTGATGAAGCAGCGAAATCAGCAGTGTCTACATACTTAGTTGCAGCAGTTACACAGTCCAAAAGTAAGATTGATAGTGACATCTTGGCAGCTGTTGCTGCCACTGAGAAGGGAGGTAAACATCCTTCGGGATTCCCTTTGAAGTACACATACCACTTAAGTCCCGAAAAGGTTCCTTTTGTGAAAATACCTGATGTTGGTGAACGTTTGATTCCCAACTCGGATCGCAGAGCTGACTTGATTACAGCCGCTCATGAAGGTGTGGCGTCTGCGCATGCGGGCGTCTCAGCCACTGTAACTCAATTACAACAACGTTTCTGGTGGCGGGGACTGTACAAACAGACGCGTGATTATGTCCTTCTTTGTGACATATGTCAGCAGATTAAACCTTCGACTGCTGCGCGTCTGCCACAGACTCAGTTGTACATTTCTAATAAACCACTTGGTTGTGTTTACTTAGATCACTGTGGTCCCTTTTCTTCTGATACTGCATATAAGTACATCTTAGTTGCAGTTGATTCATGCACACGCTTTGTGTGGGTCTGGCCCCATCGCAGCGCTGATTCACGGACTGTCATTAGAGATTTGCGCATCTTTGTAGGGATTTTTGCCTGTGGTACCTTTCATTCGGATCAGGGTCCGGCTTTCGCCTCTAAGGCGTATAAGGATGCCATGCATTCGATGGGGGTCCAAGTCAAGTTTTCGTCTCCCTACAGACCTGAGGGTAACAGTGTAGTGGAACGAATGAACCGTGATTTAAAGCAATCTTTGACAGCTCGAGTTATAGGCACTGGCAGAAGCTGGCTAGCCCACCTCTATGGCGTGCAGCGTGCTCTTAATAATCTCCCTAGAAGGTCTCTGGGTGGGCGGACCCCATACGAAATGCTCTTTGGCATCAAGATGTACGTCCCTGACCTTGACGGTCTAGACTGTGTGGTTCGCGCCACTTCCTTTGACGCAGATGAACATTGCAATGTTTTACAGAATCTACAAAAGACCAGAGACGGTCTTGCAAGGGAACATTTGCCCTCCACGTCCGATGTTGCGTTGCAGATCCCGGTAGTCGGCTGGCTACCACAAGTTGGAGAACTGGTTTGAGAGAAGATCGATAACAAGAAAGAATTTGGTCCGTCCTATCGAGCTCCGGTTCCAGTCCTTGGAGTGAAGGGCACGAGAACAGTCATTTTACCACCGCTTCCTGGTCGTAAGGAAAACAGGTTTATTTCAATTGACAATGTCAAGATACACAGAGTGGCCGATTCTTCTTAGTATGACACCAGCAGTTTCCTGTCCTTCCATTGTGAGACATTCGGTTGTGCCCACTGCTTTTAATCATGATTCAGAAGTGGCCATTGAATTACCTGCAATTTCCAGTCCTTTATTGAGTACTTTGCCAGGTGCCGATCAAAATGAAATAGACTATGCATATCCCACTGATTTGTCCATGCCTGACCTGCAAGCACGTTTAGCCACGGAATCCAGATTTTCATTTGACTCTGTTTCCCTTGCCTCGAAGAAACCCTCTCGTTTTGCAGTTTATGCTACCTTATTTAAAAAACATTTTTTGATTCCCCCTTGGACAAATATCTGGCTGGTGCTTTTTTTGATATAACTTTTTATGTCAATTGGTTTTGTGTTTTATTTTTTCCGATTGGTAAATGGACACTATGTCGAGGAAAGAACATGCATTCGCCATCTCAATGGAACTTTGGCTCCCCTTTCCTCATCACATTCTGCACACAGACTGAAAAGAGACTTGACATTTGTTAACATCACTGCTTGGCCTGTCCTTGATGGGATCGTGTGGGATGCCGTTCGATTTCAAATTCATGGCCCTACGGAAGTTGTTAATGTCCCTAACGTGCTTAGAGTTAATATGGGGGATGTGGTGAAACAGAACATACGTTCTGATGATTGGGATGTTCAGGCCGTAGAGTCTTTATTTTCTGATTTGAAATATTATGCTGCCTTTGATGCTGAAGATTTATATTTAGAATCTGCTAATTATGGTGATTTATTTTGCTTTCAACATTTTGGCAATCACTTCTTACATAAAACAACATCCAGAAGGAATACTGTGAATTATACACAATGGGAGCATTGCCCAGCTCCTATACAAGGCAGTTCTAGTACTTTTTTGAAAAAATACACTTATTTTACTGACTTCAATCAGTCTAATCCCGAGTCCTTTTATTTTAAAATGACACAGAAGCCTCAGCTGCAACGTGGCTTATCCACGGTCTGTTAACATTACCTTTTGCTTTGTATAAATTTTCTAACTGTATGAAATATGTTGCCATAGGTCGCTATGAGCCTTTGGGTAGTGGTTTTCTCCATGAAGTATGGTCCCTTCCTTTCACTTATAGATGTTTGAGGGACGGCCAAGAAGTTTATCTTAATGGGGAGGAATGTACAGAAACTCCAGATCATTCGTTAATGTGTAGACATATACAATTACACGGTTCTTGCAATCAGGACCGACCAAACTTAGCCTGTGTTTTAAAAGGCACTCCTGTACCGGCAATTATCCCGACTTTTACCTTGTTAGGGAATGGAAGTTATTTACTTTTGAATAATGAAGATTGTTGCGGGTTAATTAAAGGTGTAGCTTATGTGGTAACAGTAAGTGAACGTGTCGTTTGCTGCAGAAATGTCTTATACCCACCCACACATGAAAATAGGGAGGTTTCCATTTGGCCACGCATACCAACCTTGAAGGCAGAGTTCAACGGCATGACTAGACTGAGGGCTCTATTGTCCCAGAAAGAAGTGGCCTTGAGTTCGGCTCGGGAAACTTTCGTGCTTCACATTGCTAACACCCGGACCGAGGTTCAGGCCCTTTTAAATACTGATTTGCCGTTGCATTTTGGCGAAATGATACATTCTATCTTTAACGCGTCCTCGACATCTGGGCTAGCGCATTTTTTTAAAGCAGTTAGCAGCGGCCTTGTGACTTCATTTGAAAAAATATTTGGAGTAATCCCTAGTTTCTTTCATTCCATTTTCTCGAGTCTGTTTGGTGGATTCCCGGTTTTACTGGCACTAGCGGCAGGCGTCCTAGTTGTTCTCTGCTTCCTTAAATATGGATGCCCCACGTGTGGAAGAAGCGGCCCAGCCTCTGCTGCCGCTGTTTCGCAACCGAATGCTTGAATATTTTGGCACACTGCCGCTTGCGATTTTAAGCACGGCATATGGATTATCGTTTCGATTTTCCTACTTCACCTGTGTCCAGCCTGTGTTTCACTGCCTGAGCTGTGATTTTGATTGGGCCATTGATTTGTGTCTCTGCGGACCGGTTTCTCCTGGCGTCGATTTTAATCAGCTGATGAGTCCTATCACTACTCACGAGTTGGTTTGTTCTGACGAAAGGATTATGGCCATTGCAGCGGTGCATGGACTAATGGGTCCCTGGGATATATTCACGGCAGCGCAGGATTTCTTGGAACTGAGCTTTCTGGAGAACCCACCGAGTTGTCCTCTGATGGTAATAGAGACTCCGATACGTGGGGAACACGTCTGTTCTTTTCCACTTTTGAATTGGATGGCTGAACTGTTTTCTGATGAAGACAGTGATTTCATGCTGGAGGCTGTTGCTGCATATTTTGCTTATACGGTCTTGTCCTAAATACTTTTCCATAATTTCTTTCCGGATATTTGACTTTCAGCTTGCATTTTTGCGATTTTTCGTACATCGATCAATTTCCCAGTCCTATTGACTGGAGCGAATTTTTGAAATTTTTTACTGTACATTCATGGCTCACAGTTCTTGAACTCTGCTTTCATGAAGTTGCCCTTATCTTATCTTATCTTATCCGTCGTCGGATCATGGGGGGGTGTCATATAGCTACTGTATATCTTTATAATGTGTTAAGTTAGCATAGGCTCATTAAATGTTTAAACGCCATTTTTCCTTTTGCTGCTTCTGCACACGACACTTAATTGTTGATTTAGCTTTCAACCTAGTAGTTCGTTGTGGTTTACATGAGAATAATATGTTATTACTCTGATATCAGCTATGCTTAATAAACTATGTCTGCACATAGAGTGCTGAAGCCTCAGGACCAACACGATACAGAATTGTTATGAGGTCTGATCTTCGCGCCTTTATAGACATAACATAAGTGCAGCTTCTGCCAACTTTGGGCTTGAGGCGGGTTTTTATATTGCTTTGCTGGAGGCACAAAGACACTTGATGCTGTTCGCATGCAGAGAGAGCTGGTGTATGCTGATGTGATCCCTTCATACTAGGACACTGAGGTATGGGCCCGCCCTAATTCAACCCAAAGAGACCTTCTTAGCTATTAATATAATATGCGAGTTAGGGAGGGTGATAAATAAGTGTTGTTATACCCTTATTGATTTACAGCATGGTAACATGCTGTCACCATTCGCTTTCTATGGACTAGTAACTATGCTTGTAGCTTTGTTGTTGATAATATGTTTACTTGTATTATCTAAGATACTGCGCCTGAGAAGACGGCATTAGTAAATAAACATTTCAAATGCTCACGTGTTCTTCTTTACTCCATGTTCTGGTTTGTAATGATTGTATAACGAAAGAGTGCTCATGTGTTCCACGTAACCTGAGGTTGGTGAGTTCATGTTCTGGTTTGTCTAAACATTGGGAGTTGGTTATGACCAATGAGACACTGTAGCTAGCTCGGTAAGGGGTTTGTTGGGTACTAAGGTGAGTTTTGGGTCACCCTAATTCGCTGAGGTTCCAATCCTCTGTGCACAGTTCTGTGGGAGAACAGAAACCCTGCTACAGTCTTTGAGGTACTTTTATAACATTCACTATAGGCATCAACCCTACGGACCCTGCGTTTGCATGTTTATATTGTATGTGGGTACTGTAACAGCTCTTGTGGGTAAATAACTTATTGTAGTTCAGTCTTACCATGTGGAGCTCCAGAGGTTTTTACCACACCTTTCCTTTGTTGTTAATGTTATCTATATGCCTTACATGTCCTTCCTGGGTGTTAGTTAGTCTGAATGCCAAATTGCCTTTTGAGAGAAATTCTAAGCCTTAACTCTCTTGTTCACTTGTGCATTGCTTCCCCTTTGGATCTATTTTCTCCTCTGACTCTTGGTGGGGCTTGGGTGGCTCTTTACCCGCTTTTTTTTTATCTAGCCTGCCACCAGACTTTGCCAGAAAGGTGGTACGGATTGGAAATTCTGAACTTTGAAGAGCACACAATAGGACATAATAAATCAATGTCCAGCCAAAGCTTTTACTTTTAATTAAAGTACTTTAATTCACACTGACATAAAGGCAAAACAATGCCAAGTCCATTCCTATTGTGTTTTTCAGGTAGTTCAGAATAGAATACCCCTTCCCTATCTATGTGCCATGGGCCGACATCAGGCAAACCCTCGTTGTATAGTATTTGACACAAGGTCTGTATCAGGTTTGAATAATAGAACTACTTAATAAGTGAGATAACACAATGGCAGCCTAATCAAATGCCTGTTTAAAGAGGGGAGGTGCCAAAGCATTCCCTCTTTACTGCATAGTACTTCTTTTCTTGTGATTACATGAGCTCTGGGAGACTGAGTTTCATGTCTCTAGCCAGATCTAACAACTTGGATTTAGACCTGATATTTATCTTACCCCAACTTACCTAATTAATCCAGTAGTATCATCTTGAATTTACCTTTTGGGAAATTTCTTATGAAGACCCTTATAATTATTATATGAATATCAGCCAGTGAGGATTACAGAAATTATTTTTATCTTGGGATTCAACCAGGCTCAAGAGTAAACCTCCAAATGTCCAGGATATTGCAGCATGGATTATCACATTTTATGGTACTACAAATGGAAAATGAGCTGCACATAACTGACTTTTTATGCTTATTTAAGCATTTTTACTCATCCTCATCCTCTTTAACCACTTATCTAGGATAAAAATACGACTTTATTGTATCTGCATACCAGCACCTAGTCCTAGACTTTAATTATTATCAAGTGTGCTAGTCAGTTTGGAATGATTGTAGTGAACCAAGATTACATATACCCTAATACAGGTAACCAAACTCCCAGGAAACATTGTCCCAGTGATACGCAGTCATGTGCAGTGGCAGCCCCTCCGTAAGGGCAGAGAAGCGTCACCCCCTCTGAGACCGGCAGCACCACAAAGGAGAAAATTAAAATCGCAATAAAACAAACATTACTATTTTATTTTTCCCATTTCCCAGCTGAGTCCTGTTTGGGGGAGGGCCGGCACTGCTGTATGGCAGCAGGGAAGTGGTGCTCACTTCACCTGTTTACACTGCACAGGTCATTTTGGCCGACTGTCTTGCGACAGCCAGCCTTACTTTCGCAGTGTAAACCTCTCCGCCTCGCTGTCTAAGACAACTAGGTGAAGAGCAGACACAGTCCTCCATTGTCCCAAGGAGCGTCAAGGCAGCCTGCTCCAGCCAATCCAAGTGATGCGTTCATGCTGATCATCTGTAGCATGAAAGCAGCATCAGGATTTGTGTGGAGAATTCCACTGCTGCAGTCAGAACGCCGAAGGACTCAGAAGGACTGGAGGGGACAAGTCAGCCCAGGTAAGTGGATTTTTATTTTTCATTTTATGTAACTTTCAGCCTCATCTTTAACTTCAGCGCTGTCAGTTGTACTTTGGTATAAACCACATGCAGCATGTACCCTAAATATTTGGGTGGTTGCACTACCAAATGTTTAGGGTACCAGCCGCCACTGGTCATGTGGTAGTAGAAACACTGTCTTCTCAACATGTACGCTTTATTGGTAGATCTGCTTCAAACCCTTAAAACATACCCCATACCTAGGGTCATGCTCAGCACCCTCATATTTCAGGTGCTACACATATGCCTGGTATGAATTCTGCTCACTTCTAGGACATAAATAAAAACATAATTTTATACAGAAGGTACTGGCAAAACAAGAAGTGTTCAGAGATCTGTGATTTTTAGCAGAATGTTAAATAAATGCAAAGACCACTTTTGATAGGAAAGCCATATGAATTCTGAGAATGTGTTTCTCTATGTGAAAAACTGTAAACTGAGTATTGCTCAGAGTCTATACATTCTCAAACATGTAGCATGCACAATTGGATGGAGAGTAACAGTGCTTCAAGCTAAATGTATTTATACTAAGCATAACATTAAAGCTGAAAAATATCTAAACATAGTAACTCAAGTAGTGCCCTAAACTAGGCTAATACATCTATTTTATTTAGTCTGGGTTTTGAGGATGCAACTGTCAAGCTGACCTATTGCTAAGAATACACACAGTGTGGATCCCTCTCTTTCAAAAACCGTCTTCCTTCAACTATCCTCTTTCAGAAGGTTGTATGTCAGGATATTGCTAACAAAAATATTGTCTGACATAAATATCATCTCCTACATTTTATTTTCTAAATGATCACTTACTTGTTTATATATTTTCTATTATTAGCCTCTTGGGAACTGTGGAATAATGAACTCCATCTTTAAGTGCACCCTGCCGGTGCTGTAAATGTGGAGGGGAGGTCATGTCCATGCACCCTAGGGTGGGAATCTGTCTAGTGCTGCCACTAGAGGTATTTCCCTTTGAGGTACTCATCTCATACTGCAGAAAAAGCTGTCCCATCAGCCTTTTCCATTTGGGTAAGGATGATCAGTGTACCATGCACACTAACGCCATCAACTGTTTGCTTTGGGGCCCAGCTCAGCCTCCTGAACAACTATCTGAAGAGAAGAGAATCTCCTCTTGAAAGTGGAACCTCTTCCTAGTGGATTCCTGGTCAGGGACTGGATAATGATACCTAAGCAGGAATCCAGGCCATTAGTGGGCCCTTTTCATGGGGAATCCCCCATGGGGTTACTGGGCCCCTCCTTTAAAGCCCTTGGAAGTCCAAGTGGGCAGAAAGCCCAATAGAGTTAGGGACATTTAAAAAAATGAAATGGATTGAGTAGCTAGTCTATCTGACATCAGGCTGCCCCAAAACCCACAGGGGACCATTCCTTCTTTCTGCCCCCCTTTTGAGGAAGATGGGTGATTTGCCCCAATCTGGTGACCCATTGGGGGTGGGGCAGATAAACCCACTTGTGCCAATGAATGGAAAACAATGAATTGGTATAGGGGCTGGCCAATCTGGCATCAGGCTGCCCAGACACCTGCAGGAGCACAGAGAGTCTTCCTGTTCCTCTAAGGGGCAGATGGGGGTATTTGTCCCAATCTATAAATCAACAGTGGCAGAAATCATGACTAGACACCAAGGATTGTTTTCTTTGTATATATGGGAAGAGGACTGCACCTCTTCACCACTGAGGCCTGGACAGTATGTTGATTTCACCTCCTCAGGGACAGGTCTGTGGTTTGCCCTGTCTGCCCTTCTCAGGGAAGCAGATAGCACCACTAGGCACTATGGATTACTTTTGTTTAATTATATATTGGGTGGATGTCAGGCCGGTATTGGCATTGGACAGCAAACCTCCCTCCTGGGGGCCCAGTCTTTCTGTCCCTCTGGGGAAGGATTTGGGATGTTTCCTCCGGATATACTCACCCAGACTGACAGAAAACACCACAAGACATCAGGGGCTACTTCATTTTATTGCGTTATTATGTATGTGGTGGGCGTTTGGACGTTTTTAGCATTGGAACACACCCCTCATCTCAATATCTCCCCCTTGTTCATTCATAAAACTCCCAAATGTCCAAGGAGAATCTTCCTGGGCACCAGGGCTTAACATTGAGAGTACAGGCTCAATAATTCTCTTCAACAAAGAATCTATCTAGCGTACAGTCCAACAGGTTTCCTGCTTTGTTTTCCAAAATAACCTTTTGTAGTATGTCTCACCCTTCACTTCAACAGGTCAGCTTCTCTGAATTTTTAAAACAACCTCCAGAACTTTGTTCAAGAAAAAGAAGCCCTCAAGTCCTCGGTCCTTCCTGTAGCATATAGGGCTAATGCAATTGTAGTCTTGTTCCCATTGCCTTCACAAAAATTTAGCAGTGTTTTGATTTCCATTGTATGCATGCCCCACATTATGGGGTCAACCAGCAGTGATTGGAGGAAATGTCTAAACGTATTATTCATAAAGGTCCGTCAGTGTTCCTTTCCTAGCACTTCAAGAAGCACTTACTCTGCTTCATGGACAAAACTATTGAAGAAAATACAGCATCTGTTGTTTTCCAAGAATGTTGAAGATTACCATGAGTTCAGCAATGTGAGGCAATACCCTTTCCATGTCAGTGGAAAAGCTACTGAAACTGAACCTCTGACTGTTGTACACCTCTGACTGAGAAGAGTCAACGATTCTATGTAAAATTGAGGATTCAAATGCCCAGTTGCATTGTTTCCTGTCTTTGGCATGTGAATATATTATACCTCTCTTTATGTGGATCAGTTGCCTTAATTCATTCCTTTCTATCACAACAAACTGGTACTGTGTACTGAGACCGTGATCCTCTGCAATTATATTTGCCTTGGCTGATGATGTAGAACTCCCAGCAGAGCTGCTGCACAAAAAGGGTCATTGTCTTCCAGGTACAGGGCTTACCACTTGTGCTAACCAACCTTCTGTGTCGCTCTGGCCTGTGGGAAATCTAATAACAGACACCTTGTGATATGTGTGCAAGCCAGAACTGGATGAGGGTATCCCAGTTCTGACCAAACATATATTGTTATAATCTGAATCTTTTTGTAGGTTCAAAGCTGCTATCGGGCTGGAAGTTTCTGTTAGTTCAAGGGTTTGATCCCTTCTTTAATCACTTTCTTTTACTATCTTTCTTCTTTATGGGGTTCAAAACTTTGAACTAAAAGAGTACCCACCCTTCCCTTAGAACACTGCTCATCCCAAGCAACAGACATCACAGTCATATGTTTTGAATTCTTGATTTATCCATGTGCTGTAAATTGCCAGTAAACATCTGAGTCTAGTACATTATCCACACCATTTGAATGGGAGTCGACCATTTAAAATTATTCACTAAGTAAAATACCCCTCTCAACATAAGAACAGAAATTCCTGCTTTTGGAGATGGTCAGCCTCAATTTTGTTGATCTTGCCAATTACTATACTGACTCACATTCTGATCCAAGACAACATAATTGAGAAGACCACTGCAGCCCACCTTATTGGGAAAATCAGGACCATACCCTCCTTCAAGATCAGCTATGCGGTTAGCGATCAAAGATACAGCAATTATCCAGGTGGTTGATTATGTACTTTTAATTATTGAGAACAGTATATCATATCTTGTCCTTCTTGACCCTCACGTTCTATTGATGCGCTCAGCCATTATGTTCTTTTACCTTCCAATCCCTGCAGAAATAAACTTTGATAGTATTTCCAATGCTTTGTTTCGTATCTCAGTAACAGGTTCTAGCTTATACTGATGAGCTCCTTAAACTCTAAGTTTAGGCCTGTGACCCACAATGCACTCCAAACGTCTGAACCATTACACATCATCTTCAACCAGAACAATGAAATCTCTTGGAGTACTTCAGGCAGTCACAAATATCAAGGTCTAGCATTAGGTGCAAAACACGCTGATCATCTCAAAGGCTCCAGCAGCAATGACATCTGCCTCAAATACTTTTTTTCTCTTAAAAATCTTGGATATTATCAAAATGTAGCGCCCCAAGTTCCAGAATATGTATCTGAATGAATCTCAATGGATTCACACATTACCTCACATATAATACTGTCTTTTGTGTTCTAGATTGGTGCCAGCCTCAATTTTAAAGCACATTTTACAAAAAATGTAAGGTATTCCTCTCAGAACCTGACTTCAGGACAGTCTTTCAATCAATGGCGATTTTCCAACTTAATCAACAGAATAGCATAATCAACAGCTTTACAGACTGCCAATTGATGTCCCTGAAAGCAACACAACTATGAAACTAAGAAAATATTACCTCATGTGCTCCATTTTCCAGGAAATTCTTTACTCACATCACCTTCAAAGTACTCTGCCTCCCCTTCAAAGATATGACCACCAACTTTCCACTATATCTGGCAAACAAGCTCAAAATCTCTGGTGACTCTCTTAACATATATAACAGCAAAGTCTCCAGCCTCAAGACAAAGAAGTACAAGAAGTAAACACTAGTCAACAAGCTGACTCCTGCTTTGCTCCCACAAACTGGTATTTTATACAACACAGAACTGACAAATACTTCCCATCACTATTTGTCTAGCCTGTTAGTAAATACATTGATTACACCTCATCCATGAATTTTACATACCATGTCAAATAAGTAATTTAGGGGCAAATGCGTCATTGTCTTTGCGGTTGCAAAATCTGCCCCTTTGCAACCCCAATTTTTGCATTTGAGATGCATCATCCCAAATGCAAAAATCTCTATTTAAGTAATTGCAAAATTTGCGATTACTTAAATTGCAATTGCATTTAGGGAATCGAAAATTGTGATTCCCTAAATGCAATGCGAAAATCTTTTTTTATTGATTTTGCTTTTAGGAAACGCAAATTACCATCAACTTAAAGTTGATAGTAATATGTGAAAACTTTGAAAAATGCACAAAAGTGCATTGTTCACAGTTCTATGTTGCAAACAAACATGCCCTTGGGGCATGTGTGTGCGCAACATGTTTTTTAAATGCACTTTCATGGGTGCATCAGGGTGTCCTTTTGGCACCGTTGCACCCGTGAAATTGCATTTTATTTGGTACTTGCAAATTGCGCAAGCAATTCCCATTGATTCCTATGGGCCTCTAGGCCCATAGGAATGAAAAAAAAGCCATTCCTTATTTGCGATTTACAATTTCCGAGTCGCATATAAGGAATGTGTAGCAATTGCAATTTTTTTTGTGATTCCTACATGCATAAGGAATTACGATTCCTAAATTGCGATTTCTTAAAAATTTCAATTTAGGAATCGCAATTCCTAAGTTTGATACATGTGGCCCTTACTTCCACAACGCCTGGTGCACGCACACACAAACACCCAACACACACACACAAAGTTTTTTTCTGAGAGAGAGAGGTATAATTCAGCAGCTTCGTTTAACCTCCAGGATCAGTAGAAAACATCAATCTACCTCCTGTAGCAGAAGAGAGTCCCGTGGATACCGCAACCTGGGCTTGCAAAGTTGTCTAATAAAGGACTGTACATCTCTGACCTTCTGTTGTAGCACTGATCGGAAAATGAGGGACGAAGAGGTGAATATTTGACAAGAAAGCAGAATGCATCTTTCCACCACCTCCTGGAAGATAGTTATTCTGTTCCTCTAACTGGCCATTCGGAGTTCAAAAATGATACAGAAGTTGCCGTGCATTCCCTTCAATGCACGATACTGATATTCAAAGTAGGATAAACAATTTATGAAATATACTCAACTATTTCAACGTGAAAAACTTACCGATTGAAGCTGGACACAGAACTGTCAGATGGAATAAGTGCAACGAAGAAACACCAAATGTTTCATTGCCTACATTTAAAAGTATTTTTGGTACAAGACAGATGAATATTAAAGGATATCGCTGCAGAGAGGAAGCTGGCACTAACATCAGACACACTAGTCCCATAGAGCCTATATTTAAGGCCCCTAATTTGCATTCATTATCAAAGATTATCAAGTCACAGGAACTATGAAATAGCATAATGGGTGCGTGAACAAAAATGGCATGCATTTAACTTAATCTATTTTCAAACTCTTCACAAGACTGTAACATGCAATTTTAGGAAAGAACACGTGCTCATTGTAGCCACCAAAATCAGAAAATGGCTTTCTGGGAAAATATTTTCAATACCTTAATCGTGTATTGATGGTGTTGATATTTTTAAGAAATATTGAAAACACTACACTGCAGCACCAGAGCGTGAATCTATTTTCAGACTTCCAGTGCACTTTGTTCCAAAGGAGTAATGTTGGTGCCACTTAGTTTATATACAGAGGGCAATTTCAAAAAGTCCCATTTCATCACATTTGGCCGGTATTGTATTGCAGTTGCAATTATATGACACTTACTACCTCTGAGGAGGCCTTGAAAGGCTTTTTCGACAAGTCGTACAGCATTTAGTGGCTTGTCCTTTGGGTACTGGTAGTTGTTGGTTATTAGGATCAAGGTTGTGCTCACAAGTAAACCAGTCCATGCGTTTACTATAGTTTTTGTGGTAATTTAAATTAATAGGAAGTTAGTGCGATTCTTATCTGGCGATATGCGAATTCATGCAGATGGGGTGGATTGACAGCTAGCAGAGATTAAATATTGTTCGGTAGCAGGGATATTGCTTCATAGAAGGAGAAGTTAAGATCTATAAATCGAGGTTTGTGGGCAATATGCAGAAACACAATCATAGAGAATATGGCAGACAGTCATGTGACTTTCAGTAGGCTGTACTCGGATAGAAGATGGTCAGTAAGGCGAGGGTCATTCGATAAAAGGAAAGGGTTATAAAGCAATAGTTTTAAGTCAAGGAGAAATTTTCAGGGACGGTTTTAGAAATATAGTGGGATGAGGCTTTTTTATTCAGCATGTAATCTGAGGATACAGAACTGTAGTAATACATAATATTTGCATATCAGATAGTGTATTGTTTTGAAGCATTTGTATAGATTGATTATCTCATGTTGGGCACTGGAGCACTTATCCACAAACTAGCACACTAGACCTTGAGGGTGTGCGGTTGCAAGTTTGTTGTCCTTGCATTGGGCCTATGTGGAAAACCAGGCCACTGAGATGTCATTATTGTATTATCGGGCACAGCACTTGGCAGTGCAATAAGGAGATGTGAGAGATAGACCTGCATTTTTATAGTTTGTGTTAAGCTGGCAGCATTTATCACTTCTATAGACCCTTTTGTGTGCTGACGATTTGTTTTAATGTACTGAATCTCCGTTCCTATTCTGGTTGTAGCAGGAGGTCATACCCTCAACAATCCTATGAATTTGGAAGGGGAAACTGATGTTGAGAAGCCATGAGTTGGAATCAGCGCCCTTCCCATATAGACTGCAATACAGTTCTCCTTATATGATTGCCATTATGAGACATCAAGTACTAAGATTTGCCAAGTTGCACTATGTGAAAAACATAATTTTCTCATAATAGGATGTTGATCTTCGAGGTAGGTGATTATTTGTGAACTGCAGGATGGACTATGATAAAGTCCATTGACTGGCAGGTGACTAAAAAACCCAACATGTATGCCCAAGGCCCCTCCTGAGATAGAATGCTTTCAGCTTTTGACAGGAAATGTAATTCATTAGACCCAACTAAATTCCCAAAGTGCAAGAGGGCTCTTCTTCCCAATGCCCCAGCAACCTGTCCTGCAGCACTGTAACAATAATTGACTTTAAACATCACCTCATAAGTTTCAGTAGGTACTCAAGATGCTGAAATCAGTGAGCACTCATCAGTCTCTGAGTATATAACAACTTATTGATTGGGACAATTAAAAACATGTCATCTGACAAATGGGGTCCAAGATGGTGGCATGCTGTTAGCACTCTAGGCCAAGCAGGGAGCCTCGGCGGACCTGGTTCGCTACTGCTTTCTTGAAGAGAAAATATGAAGAAAATATTGAGCAAACAAAATATTAGCATAGAGGATGATCATAGTTCTTACTGTGGCAATTTCTCTGTAACAGCACCATGTGGACCCCACTTTCGGTATTGTCCTTGTGTGTTCTGCACCCTCATTCTCTTGGATGTGAGTGCAGGGAGTCAGGGAGCAGCATAGAGGCCTCCAGCAACTACCAGCAGGCGGGGGAGGTGGGGAAGATTCGGCCGCTGGCCTGGGACATGAGCGGCAGACCAAGGGGAACACTGATGCCCAGGATCAGTGAATGGCCTTGCAGCATGGAGCAGGAGCAGGCAGACCTCAGGAGGACTCCGAAACAAAGGAGCCCAAACCGCACAAGGAACCCAAAGAGCAGTCTGAGGATCCTGAAGAGCAGCCTGAGGAGCCCTAGGAGCTTAAGGAACTTTGAGGAACAGACAAGAGCTCTACTATGTTAACTACAGCAGTAATAATGGCACAAGGAGCAAACAATATGGGTACAGGGGTGACAGATCCAAATTTTCAGGAGGGCTCTTCAGCACAGATACAGTTTCCTGTGACTTCACTATTGTTGGATGTTCGAACCTCAGTTACTCCACCACAATTGCTTCTGATCTGGGGAACCTTCATTGGGGACACTTCCAACTCCTGGTCCCAGCCCAATGCAAAAAACAATCACCGACATTTTAGCAGATGGCCCACAGGGTTACATAGACACTTAGTGACATCTAAGCTAGATGGACCAATGGGGGGATCTACAAGAGTACTTATTAGGTCGGTCTAGCTCACTGGGACCCTCGTTCTGATACTATCTCTCCTATGGCAGCAAACTCCAGCTCTCTCACCCAAAGCAAAGAATCCATAAACAATAACACTGGCACTATTACTGAGTGGGTACCACCAGATCCCCATCTCACATGACTCGTGCAAGAACAGAACCTAAGGATGATGCCTAGGGGTCATAAGATTATTGTATCTGAGGCGACCAATGTACCTAAGTTGGTGAACTCAGGATTTGGACTGGGCATAGATGTGAAGCAGTCCGCTCCTGGGGATCTCTCTGACCATCTGTTAGCTCCATCAATAGGTGCTAATATGCTAACTAATTATGATATGATATTCAACTATCAAGATATACTAGAGACCTTTTTCCAGTCAGATCTGTCAGAAGGGAGAGTTCCATGTCAGAAACAGGCTTGACTCAGAATCTAGGATTCCTTGTAGGAATAAAACTGCCCTGGGTTGCTTATTAATACATGTGGAGTACATTAAAACTGCATCTGGCAAGGGCGCTGATGGAAAAAGGGTGGGGGGAAAAGCAGGAGATGTAAGGAGATGCTTCAACAGTTCTTGATAAATAAACTTTTGTACCTGTAACCATATCTTCCGCTATGTCTACTATGGTACTGGGGGCCACTCAGGCCAATGGGGGGGACCTGAGGAGGTTAACGATGATGAGTTTCTTTGGGACTCTGAAGGAACTGAGTTAACTTCCATGAACTCCACGGAGTATGATGGAACAGTGTTACATTCTGGAGAGAGGATTGTAGAGGCTTTGGGTATCAGTTGGGGGGGGCTCAGCTGCAGCTCGCCCCTCTGGCACACACGGGGTCCAAGCATTATGGGGCATAATGGGGGACCGCGCAGATCAAGTCACAGTTCATGCCGCCCCTCTTCACCCTAATTTTTAGCAACATATGAGCTACTACAAGCATACAGGGAAGAATATCAGAAGGACTTAATGTTTCAGAAGGCTACACACCTTTAAAACACAGGTGATGCTGCGTAAGATGTCAAAAATATGGATATTCTCAATGGCAGATTAAATAATATTGAATGCCGTGCTACGAACATTCAGGAGACAGCAAATATAACTAAGGTCCGGTTGGAGAGCCCCAAAATGAGACTTAAGGGACTTTCCCATAATATAGAGGACATGGAAAAGCGAATGCTCTCCTATAATCTCCACATTTTTGGGATACCGGAGGTAGGGGAAGATGCCTGAGAATAGCATTCCATCAGCTAAACGTATGTGATATTGACTGCCAGGTGCAGCGTGCACATTGATTTCCCTTTTGTAAGACCTTCAAGGGTTATGCTTCAAACAACTCATGGGCAATTCAGATCTGCATGGGCAGTTACATCTTTTGTCAGCAGCTGTACCAACTGGCTCACCCCCGCAGTCCTGTTAATTCTTGTGCGTTGAAGTTCTAGTTCAGATCTGACTTTTGCCATGATACAGTTATGTGCAGTTGGCATCTGAGGTGACTGATTCCAGCCTTTGTCAAGTTTGGGGCGTTCATCTCTCTACTCCAGCCTGCCAATCTGAGAATACTTTATCAGGGTCAAATGCTTTTTTGTCAGGACCCTTGGAAGGCACAATGTGCGCACAATGTTAATCATACAACTATGGAAGAAACAACTGAATCTCTGATGTTCACAATTGTGTGCTATTAATATTAAAGAATATCAGAAGGGATGGGCCCCAGGGCCCAATGGCATACCTGGACACCTTTTTAAAGAGGACCATCAATTTTGGGCAACTATACTCACCCTGTTATACCAGTTCTGCATGACCAACTCAACAATTTCTGAAGTCTGGATAGGCTCCCTATTACTACCGATCCACAAAAAAGGCAACACTGGAGATCCAACCAACTACAGGCTGATAGCCCTTGTGGAAGGGTCAGAAGGAATTGTGAAAATTAAAAAATACCTGGCCCACTGGAAACCCACCCACGGGTAGGCATAATGTGCCAGACGAGGGTGCAGCTTTGATGAATGTGTGACTACAAGCAGAGCTCATGGGTCCAAATTTAGGCAGTAATTAAATTATATTGAAGCATCATACCAACTAGGGATTGTATCTCACACAGTGTTTTACTTTGATAAACATTAAGGAGACCATCTGTCATTATTCAGGAGTGGTAGTCGAATCAATTAACCTGATCCTGACGAAAAGCCGGTGGGCTTAGGCTTGAAACATTTAGACCGGGAGTTACACATTAATTATTCAGTGCATCTCCCTGAACTCCCCCTTTTTAACAATACAAGCCACAGGAATCAAAAAAGTTTAGGTGGCTAGGTATTTATTAATTTTCACAATTCCCACTGACCCTTCCACCCCAATATTAGTAGTATATCTCAGATCTTCCAAAAAGTGGTCCCACGTCTCCGTCAGTCGTAGCACGCCCGTCCCGCAGCGGGGCAGGAAAAACCCGATGATGAAGCATGCCACCAAGGGACCTTTTGGTGGGTGAGGGTTATTTTAAGAAAACCCATTGTTTAACTTAAGGACCACCAATATTTCTGGAAGGATAGTTTAATTTTATTTTTGAGTGTACTTCTTTGGTTGTTTATATGATACAGGAGGCTAGGCCCACTACGTACCTCTCTCTCATCCCTTTTGATTAACCTGCAATGAAAGCTGTTGTGGGAGGGTAGACTCACAGCTATACTAAAGAACAGGATGAAAGGGAAAAGAATCTAGTAGAACAGTCTCACACTGAGCTCCTTCTTTTGGAGGTAGACTACTCCAAATGGGACTATGAAGACAATCTAATAAGAGCTAAACAATTAGTTGAGCAATTAAGTATCCTCACATTATGCTGCAGAAAAGGATTTGAGATAAAGTCTATCAGCTGTGGTGGACTAAACATGCCTTATGTTTTGAGAACAGTTACGCGATATGACAATGTTGGCATGCCAGATCAGATATAGACAGTCTAAGAATACAATTCGCTAACATTCGGAATTCAGCTGGCCTGATCAGGTCAGATCTCATGAATATTCTTGCCACATTTCAGCAATTAAATGCAGTTCTTTACTGTGAGGAAAGTCCCCCCTCACAATAAGCTATGAATTATTATTTGTAGACTAGGAGTCTATCCTGTTTATCAGCCACCAGAGGTGAAATATTGGATGCCCCAATTGTGTTAATGGAGGTTAGGAAATCATTGTTTCAGGTTGCCTCAGGGAAGTCAACCGGCCAAACTCTATTGCAATTGAATTCTACAAAGCATTCCCATGTATTCTTTTTTTTATTTGACCCATGCACACACACAAGCAACTGTTCCCAACAAACATGATTTTGATGCCAACATAGGCACTGCACACTTATTGGGAGGGATCTGTCTCCAAGGATGTCAGGAATATGCTGACACAACTATAAGAGGATAATAAGTGCATGGGACCTGCAGAATACAGGCTTTATTCCTTGGAGATGATGGGATTGCCATTTGGACATGATGTATTCGAAACAAAAGAACAGAATTCATGATATTTCAAAATATCAAATAATGAAATAAGCCCTAAAGAAGTCTTTAGTGAAGAGACAAGAATAAAGGAATACAATTTTATACAAAATAGAGAACATATAAAAGACGTTTGTGCATCCCATGTCTTTATAAGATGTTATAATAAGATATATATCATATATTGATAAATATGTGTGCTGATCACTCTTGTTAAATAACTTTATAGAGTTTTACTCCTGTTCGGTAGATTAGGGGGCTGTTCTTTCAGGTCAAAAGCACCACAAAGTGTGATTGAATTAACTTGATGTGATAGGTGCATTCTTTCTTTGCCTCAGCCTCATTTTTTGTGGATCACTCCTGATATTCCCTGATAGTACCCCAATTTGAAAAGTTGGTTAATTCCTCATCCTTTCTGTTGTCTGTACCAGCATCTTGGGTAAAAGCATATATATCTTGATATTTTTGAAAAAAGATAAAGACCCCTCCAATGCGGCTCAAGCACTTATCAGCATTGAGGACCCGGCCCACTGTTTCGGGAAGGTGTCAGGGTATAAGTTAAATATTGGTAAAACTCAGATTATTACAAGCTTTTCATCTGGCTTCATTTGTTTGACAGTATATGAAAGAAGCCACATATTTAGATCGGATCTCCTCATCTCCTCTTGTATGAGGGATATCATTGCCCTCAACTATGAGGGGCTAAATTGATTAAGCTTCATCTGGGCTTGATTGGGAGGTGTAATCTGATTAAATCGGTCCTTCTGCCACACTTTCTATATTTGATGAATATCTTTACATCTCCCTTAGCTTTTTTTTTCAGAAGGTCAAGGCCAGTTGGCAGTAATTCATTAGTGGTTATAACAAACCTTTCTGTACCATCCTGTCATGACAGCTTCCAAGTGATATGGGTGGTATGGCCATTCCAGCCTTATAGTTGTACTTTCTTTCCTCATTCACATGTCGATTTTCATCAGTCATGGGCATGTATGATTATCATCTGTCCTGTCTATTTCCAGAACTTGGGATTTCTAGCCGTACCCTTTCACCATCAAATGGCCTGATTGATGCCGTCTATTTTAAAAGTATTAGTTTTAATAGACTTTCTGTCTATCACAAGATTTGTCTCCAGGTTAAAATGCATAGCAATATCTCAAGCTTTAACCAGTTCACCCGCCTGTGCCTAAACCCTAATGTGCCTTGGTAACTGCACACGTATCATGTACAGTTTTGGCCCAGTTTGGTATAAAACACCTCAGTCAAATGTTTTCCAATGGGTTACTCCTCTCATTTGGGTCATAACAGACGTTGTGTGGCACGCATTGGGAGTTTTTTTTTTTAGGTATCTGCAGCTTAGAGAACTTATTGTCCAACTTACAGCTAATTACATTTCCCTGGTTTTATAACCTATTTCTTGATCACTTTTGTCATATGCTTAAACGCGGCTCTGTCAGTTATATTTACCAAACTCTTATCATTTGCAGATTTAATGAACAACATTTGTTGCATTTGGCGACCAAATGGGTTAAGAATTTATACCTGTTTGTGTCCACTGATAATATCAGATTTGGTATTCATCTGGGCCAAAGTATACTTAATGTATCACACTTTAAAGCTCATTATTTCACTATTTTACATGATATGCATTACACACCTTATAGATTCTTCAGAATGGGCTTTAGGGCAACTGCTAACTGCTTTCGGTGTATGGGGCCAGGTGCGAACACTGTTGTATCTTACGACTTACCCGCCCTTGAAACTCCAAGCTCATTATGTTAGGTCATTCTAGTACAATACCTTGTAATATGTTTGGAATCCATTTTTATGCAATAACAGTTGCACAACTCAATATTGTAAGGGCATGGCTATAGAGTTAGCTGCCTGACCCAAGTGCATACTGGCAGGAATTTATTCCTGCCTCTGGCTTGGCAGGAATTTATTCCTGCCTCTGGCTTGGAATTTACAATAATTGAGAACAATCCTAAGAGACAAAAAGTGATCAAGTTATGGCTCCATTTAGGGAGGGGGTCACCTCCTGTAAGGCCTTCTCCCTTCATAAGATGTTATGTAATCTAAATGTCTGATATGCCTTTTTGCATGTTTGTTTTTATCTTATCATAATAAGTAATTTTGTAATATGACAAAGTATTTCTGTACTGTCGTAAGATATTAAGAATTTGTAGTTGTTAATTGAATTGTGATTTCCGTGTGGACTGCTGTATGTTTTCCTGTATGTTTTATGCCAGATATATATTTTGAGTGACAGATGGGCATTTCTGGTTAATATTCATTACCCAAAACCAAAGCTTTACTCTGTTGATGACTGATTATATCTCCATTATAAGATGTTGCAGCAACACATTTGAATTTATATTTTTGACGGGCAAGGTGAATACATTCCCATGCAAAGTCTTTTATCTTTGCCAATAAAATAAGGCCCAGTTGTACGACCATTGGCATTAGCGAGTCCCAATGGGGTCGCAAATTGCATGCCTGTTTTCCCGTGGGGACCCCTTCCCTTTTGCGAGTACTTTGCCACCCTCTTGAAGAGGGCGGTAAATTGCGAGTGTTTTGTGACTGTAATTACAGTCGTAAAACATTCCTACATAAGGTAGCGAGTCGCTATTAGGAAGGGACACCCTTGGAATGCCCCTTTCTAATAGAGAGTCACAAATCCTATTTAGCGAGTCGCAGATAAATTACGACTCACTAAATACAGTTTGCACATGGCCCATTGGTATTTTTGCATTCGCAAACAGGTCGCAAACCCGTTTGCGCATGCAAAAATGGGTCGTACATCTGGCCCTAAGTCTATCAAAACAAGTTCTCATAAAACAATACTCAAAGAAAAACAAATTCAAATGTATTAGAAATAGAAATATATAATAACGTTTTAAATCAGACATCCTTAATTCCATACAAAAATCTAGCCCAGGAATTCCCAACTGCATGGTTTTACTGTATTAACAGACAGATGAAAGCATTTTGTCTTTTCTTTTTTTTCAACAAGGAAACATTGGGCTTAGGTGGCATTTCCTGTACCCAAAGAACAAAGGGCATGCTATTTTAAGATGTCCTGCACTCTATTGGACATTTAAGTTGCCTTGGCAAGGACAGTGTCTCCCCTGCAGAGAGTCCGAACGAACTAACTCAGCAATGCATAGTTAAATCATATCTTCTACGGTAAAATTCACTCCCTACGATTTCCATGAGGAGAATCAGTTTGGATCAAACATGTGGCAGTAAAAAAGTTCCGCTCTTCTATCCAATTATCACACAAGGAGTCTGCGCAGCATGACCTTCAGCTGGAATCTGTATCAGGATTATGCAATTCGGTCGAAACATTCCCACTTACAGGTGCAGAGCTCAATATTCTGCTCTCCAAGGAACACACACAAATAAACATTCACATAGAAACCAAAACAAGATGATGCATTTAAATAACGTTGACGGGTGCAGCTTGCTCATAAAAATATAAAAGAGGAAAAATACACCACAGACAGAAAAGCATTGCAACTAACCATGTAAGTTAAGGCCTGCATTAACTATGGTCAACTTTAAAGTGAATATCACAATAATGTCAGATTAATGTAAACATTTGTGCATAGCATTACTAATGGAAAATCTC
Source organism: Lissotriton helveticus (assembly GCF_964261635.1). Taxonomy (NCBI): domain Eukaryota; kingdom Metazoa; phylum Chordata; class Amphibia; order Caudata; family Salamandridae; genus Lissotriton; species Lissotriton helveticus. The sequence continues at coordinate 407,426,082 of NC_136073.1, forward strand.
CACCACTAAGAATGTTCTTGAGGTCATTTTTAGGTCGAGCATTCGCGACCTCTTGTATATACTTTAGTATTTACTTTAGTATATACTTTAGTATGTACTTTGTGGGCTCTGGAGATCAGCCCTAGGACTTGTCTGCTTCCGATTAGGAACTTTTTTTTTGTTCAACTGCCTCTATTCAACTGTCTTGATAGAAAACGACCAGCAGAGGTCGGTAAAATACCAGAATTGCTTTCTGCTGTGGGACTTTCTTTAAAAAAAAAAAATTCTGGCAATGCCTCTATTTAACTTTCTTGGTAGAAAATGACCAGCAGAGGTCAGTAAAATACCTGAATCACTTTAGCATTCTCTAGATTACAGTCCATAGAAATTGTCCTCCACGAGCACCCGTAGACAATAATATTTTTTTCAAATCTTGTATTTTCAGTGATATGATACCGAAGGCCCCGCTTTTCTAATAAAAACAGAGCTATGGACTATACCATTTCTTGCCGAAAGGTTATATTTCTCTCCATGTGTTCCCATACCTGGCGTGTCACGCAGGTTGGTGCTTACTTTCCCTTCATGTTAAAGAACAGTAGATGTTTCAGCATCCAGGCAAACGTGCTGCATAGCTAAATACCTAAAGGGTCCCAAAGGCGAGACCGATTGCATTGCAAATGCTTGTTCACATGCGTGACAAGAATGTATTTTTCACAAAATTGTAAATAATTTCATGTAATTTTAAATATTTCAGCCACACCTAGTAATCATCACACACATCAAAGTATGAATACAGAGTTCAATTCAGAATGTAACTTTACATCCTGTTGAAGGAGAACACTGCTGCATGCTAACTATTTGCAGCATGTATCAAAGAGACATATTTCATGACTGTGGATCTTAATATAATCTGTAACACATATAACTGGCCATTGTAGACCATACTTGTAGGGGTATATTTACTAATGTTTATACAATGTATCAGCAGCGGCCCACGACGAGGGAAAATTCATTATTTATTTAATTTTCCCTCATTGTCGTCTGTCGAAATCCCCCAACTGGCCCCACCGCTCTTACCTGCAGGGGCCGCGGCTGCAATGTAGCTAGATTCCTGTGTCCAGCACATATGTTAAATGCTGGAATACTGGCAAGGATAGCTCATCCTTTCATTCTTCTAAATTAATCTTAATGTATGAGTAGAGGAGATTAGGATAAAATGAATACTTCCTATTAGCAGAGCAATGAAAGAACTGTGGCACAAGCATAGACGTGAAAAACATATCATTTATGCAGATTGAAAGGGATAGCAGGTCAACGCGTAAGTGACATGAGTCTCAAACGAGTTTTAGAAATGATAGACCGGCCTCCGAATACATTTTAAAGAAGGCTATTAGCCACTTTTATGAAACTAATGGTTCACGACTCTGATGGAGGTGATAGGCTCGAGCTTTCACTAATGAGACGTCCACACATTGTCAGGTACATATGTGGTGACCACATGAACCTCAGGTAGAGTACTATATATTGTTTAGACTTAACACATCGCGCTCTCTAGTCCCCGAATGCTCTTTTCCAAGTGTTCCATCTCAGTTGCCAAACCTTAACATTCCAAAGTCAGCGCGCATCCTTCCACGTGCATAGGCACATGAGAAGGGAGGAAGAGTGGATGGGAAAGACCGATAAGGATAACGACAAGGGTCAAGCAATAAACAATAAATGTATGTAGAGTTATATTTCTGTAGCAACATATGTTGGGTCATTGCAGTGAAGAACAAAAATACAGTTTAAAAGGTTCCGTGAGCTGGGGCGTTCCACACAAAGTATGAAGCTCGATGCAAGATCACAGAATGTGCTTGAAGGTGTCTTTCAGTGAACTATCTGGTCTTTGCTTTTTTAAAGATTTGTAGTCAACTAGCGGTGGGGTTCAATACGGCTGTCAATTGCTTGAGTGAGAGAGGTTTGCAAAACTAGCACAAGGTCCAGTTGGAGTTGCAGGTGTATGTTGATGTTGTGACTGTTTCATTAGCACAGTCACATAACTTCATTCTTTTAATGTAAGACAAGATTTTTGCTAATTCCTCAGTGATAAAATGTTACTACATACCATGAACAAGCATTCCGCGGTTTTCTGAACCTCAATTCTCTCAAAACTATCAGGAATCTTTAGTCAGGGGAATATCTCTTCACACATAGCCATGACAGGAAGCTCTTACATGGAAATCAGCTATCCGAGGCCACACCCATTCGTATGCATATGCCACATCAGCTTAATGCAGAGGCCAGCCAGTAAGCTCTACATTGCTGTCAGACGAGTTTTATGTATTATACAATCATGTATTGATCAGAATTTTGCATTATTGGAAGTGTTCAGAATATCAATCTACATTAGGCCTGGGAGAAGCACTACGCTACGCTCGCATAGTTTGTGAAGTTCGCACTACGCGAGCTGCACGTAGCACAGTGCGAACACGCGTAGCGTAGTGCAGCGCTCATTTTTTGCTTGCTCGCGGTCCTCAACAAGTTGGTGACCTCAAACAAGCAAAATGACATCATGGCGAGACTTTTTCCTCGTTCGCGATCAGCACCATCAAGTTGCCGATCGCGAGCATGGAAAATAAACATCGCTGTGAGATTCTCAATGCGGGGAGGTCTGTTTTCTCATTGCCAGTGATCGCGTATGCTCGCGATGAGAAACTACCAGTCTGCGTTGAGAAAGCTGCAGCACGAGGAAAAATCTCCTCGAGCGGCATAAAACTACAGCTCGCACTGTGCAAGATGCCATTTTCAATGATTGCACAGTGCCGGATGCTTGTCTGCACTGTGCAATCATTGAAAACGGCATCTTGCACAGAGCGAACATGCTACTACGCAGTTCGCGTAGTACTACGTGAAGCTCGCGTAGTGCGAAGTGCACTTCGCGTAGGTTCACGAAGCGCTACTTCGCAAACTACGCCCAGCCCTAATTTCAAATTCACATGTGTACACTGACATGATGCTATTGCTTTTGAAAACATTTTGATATGATATGTTAAAGTGAGTTTTCCTGGCTTATTCTAACTAGTTCTTGGCTAAGTTTTCCCCTATTCTCTTTAACATGGATGTACCATTCACAATATATTATTTCTGCTGCACACAGTCATGTTATTTTATTTAATATTAACACTGTTCTCGAAGAAGACTCTCTAGCATGGGCTCAATATGATATCTTTTATTCAAAGCCCTTCCGCTTACATGTGGTATTTACACTCATTCACAATTGTTCACTGTTGTTTATGTAACTAGTTTGTTCTGACACGACTGGATGATATTTGGTCAGAGGGGGCTGAATCAACATTCATGTAGTGGATTAGTGCTTAGGTGGTAACGCTGTATGACGATTCTAAAGTCTTCATTCTGATTTATTTAAAATATATTTCTTTTACTCTTTTATTTATTTTTTTGACCATTTTTATTACATTTATTCACAGCACCATGTAGTTCTATGCGTACATTTTATTTATCTCACTGTAACAAAATCCCACTGTAAGATCTATGCATATGCACGGTGACACCAGGATAAGCTGGAGTCATTGGTTCATTAAATGAATAATCAAATGAATTGAACATAGAAACAATAAGCCATGACAACTACATCTGTAACCAAAAGTGCCCTCCAACAAGAGAGCAGCCCCTCCCATTTCCACAACTTCCAGCACCAGGCTTCTGCCCCATTGCACAGGAAGCTTTACACAGAAGGAGATCAATCTCACCCCCATCACCCCCTTACACACTGTCTTCCACTGCTGGCCCAACAATCACTGGAAGGGGGAGGACAGGCAACGTCCCAGAGGGTGCTAGCCTGCAAATAGCCAATTGGACAACTCACTCATGGTCAGGGGATCCCTCCTGGGCCTTCTGTATACTCACACCATGATTATATTGCATGTTCCTTGCTTGTCTATTTGAAAATTTCTTATTTAAACCCTCGTTTTTCGGTGTGAGCTTTCTATGCTACTAGTAATGGTGTCAGAATTATTAGTGATTTTGCTGCACATTTGGGACTTTTGCTGCTTTTCTTTACTGATGTCCTTTCTGGCATTTGAATCCTATCTAACCCAGCACTTTCTGCATTTAATTATCCTTTATTGTATCCTTTATATTTGTGTACTAAATCTTAATGCATTTCTAATTTCGTCCTAGAAATTACTTATTGAGTCAATCATTTCTTATTTGACTGTATTTTTTTAATGCTCGTTTGCTCCTTATTTTGGGACATATTGCCTTGTGAAAATGAGGTTTAACACCATTCCCTATCACCAAACCCATGGGTGTGGTTTTGAGGTGTAACATTGCAGGGGTACAGAGCACCCACAAAACTTTGGTACCAGAGAATTGTGAGTATTAGTAGGGTGTAATGACTCCTGAGATTGAGAATGTTTAGTATGTTTGTGATGCATTATGAGTAAGCCTCCCCGTTTTCCATTTAAACTTATTTTGACATACAAATACAGATGGAAAATTTTTAGTTTTTGTCTGTATTTATATATAGAAATGGGAAAATACTTACAAAACAAATGCTCCTGCCGCCTCTGTGCTCCTCTATGAAATCCGAGTCAGAGGTGCACAGGGGCTGCCGAAAGAAATCGGAAACTGCTGCCCTAAAACTGCCACTTTGAAGAGGGGTGAACGAGTGCAGCTGGGAGTGCTGTGTCTGTAAATATGCTCCAGCACACCTCACACAAGGTATAAATTGTTGGAGCAATGCAAGTAGCCGATGCCCATTAGGAGGTGTGAAAATACACCAGGACATCGGCTGCAGCCCCAGCAACCTTTTGTTTTTTTTGCTGTATGGCAGGGGGAGGGAGGTTAATGTGGCAGGGCACAGGGGCAGGCATGCCTCCAACAACTATTAGCTGCCACTGAATTGAGGGGGTTCAAAGGGGAGCGCATTAAGGACACCATTGTTAAATATAGTGGATTGCTGAAGGTGGAACAACGATCCCATGAAACGGAGGGATGGTTCCTACGAGGGAGTGAGGCACCCCTAGCAGGGACCAAAGGGACCCAAGATTGCGGCTCCCAAGATGGATTGAGTGAGCTTGGATATGCCTCTCAACACCGGAGTGTCTCAAGTGAGGTGAGCCCAACACTCATACCCCATATCCGCTATCACACATGGCGAGCAAGAGTGGGGCATTTAAGGGCGACGAAATCCAGCTGGTATAATAGCAAGATGGTTCCATTTGGTGCTTCCTGGTCATAATTAATTGCATCGCGAATAGTCATGGTCTTCGTCAACTTCCATTGACCAAATCAGGCTAAGGTTCTATTTCACAGCGCCTTATAAAATCAACAGCCGAGTTGAGAACATGGTGCCCCCAGTGACAGAGAGTTATGTGATCTTCCTACCGTAGGAGGGTGGAGATGCGCACATGAATTGCGGCATTGAAAACAGAGGCCTATCTTTGTGTGCCAAGAGCTCTGGCATTTTCTGGCGGAGGCACGAGAGTGTGGAGAGATTGGTGCCTACGCCCTGGGGTAATGGGGGTGGTGGTGTGTGAGCGGTGTGGTTGAAGCTCAGAGACATGCACCCAGCCTGACTGACTTGCATTCTGGCTGTGTGCTGATATTACCCCACTGAGGACCGGAGCGGTGCCCTGTCCTCCACATCATGATGCCCTCTCTCACACAATACAACTGTGCAAGGGGACACTGGGGCCTGGAGAAGAGATAACAGCATTACCACCCCCATTAGTGGACTTTACATAATGTATAAGACAAAACAATTGCATCAGAGTTCAGGGAAAGAACTCCTAAAATGACATATCCTATACAGGCTTCCTAAAACCAATGAGTTTGGTAACATATCCTAAATTACCCGGAAGCGTGTTCTATACTTGTAATACACAGCAGGGAAAATGTTTTGTGTGCTTCTTTGTGGTAATAATAGGTTGTTGCATATGATCTCTGGATCTTGTTCGGCCTTATTCCATTGCTTGCTCTTGTCTCCATAGGCCCTAGGCACTAGAGAGGTTTCACTTCTATGGGTAGTGATGGGGAGGGCCTCCACTCACCGATCAGCCTCCAGGCAGCAGAACATGCTTTCCGTCAGCAGGGGCATATGGGTGGAATGATCTGGGATGGGAGGGCGGCATGCATCATCAGGGTAGGAAGGAACTGGCCTGCACTCTCTAAGGAAGGCAGGGGCGCTCCCAATATGTAAAGTGCACTTAGCATAGGCTTCAATTTAAAAAAGAAAAAAGCAGCTTTAACAACCTAGTGCAAGTGTGCATGTCAATTTAAATAAATGTGGAAAAATACTAGCTTCAGCGTCTATTTTTTCTTGGGACAAAAATAAATGTGGATAAATACAGATAAAATGATTCAAAAATAAATATGGATTAAATTCAGATGAAAATGATAAAAAATAAATACCACAAAACCAGGAGCCGTAGTTATGAGATGTGTAGTTGAGAGTATGGTTTGTGTTGAATGATGGACTGTTATGCTACATGTGAGATTTGTGGCTTTGCACTGTTGATGCTAGTTCATTCTTCTGTTTAATTACTGTAATGTGTTTATCTTATTTGTGATTTGTATCAAAAAGATTCTGTTTTTATTATTTATTGATTAGATAATCGAATTCATTGTGATCCAGGATCCTGAGATAGTTTTGTTGAAGTTGCTGAACTTGTCTACATGTAGAAAGTGTGGTTTGTGAAGCACCTCATTCACACTGATAGAGAATTTTCTGAATGAGTTTCCTTTCAGGTTTGCCTGTCTAATTTGGGATAGTGCCATTAGCTCAGTGGTGCACAGGTGTAGGTACACTAACCAGAGGTTGATTGTTGCTGGTTGGGAGTCTGCTTTAGTGGTAATTGGTGTTTCACAAGTGCCATGAAGGTACAATTTTTTTTTATTGGTTGCAAGATTTGTTTCAGATAATCTGCTGATTGTCTCCTGTTTAGGTTGGGCAGACAAGGTTTATTTTGTGTGCTTTTAGTGATGGAAAGACCCAGTCAGACACTCATGCACCCACTCTTATATCTATTCAGAGACTCACTCACCCACTCACAGATCCACCCAGAGACTCATGCACCCACTCACAAACCTACTCAGACATTCAAGCACCCACTCCCAAACCCACACAGACACTTATACACCCACACAGAGATCCACTCAGAGACTCATGCACCCACTCCAGACCCAATTAGACACTCATGCACCAACTCACAGACCCACTAAGAGACTTATACAATCACTCACAGACCCACTCGGACACTTATGCAGCCATGAGAGACCACTCAGACAATCATGCTCCCACTCACAGATCCTCTCAGAGACTCATGCACCCACTCACACATCCACTCACAGACCCACTCAGAGACTAATGCACCAACTCACAGACCCAATCAGAGACTTGCACACTCACTCAAAGACCCATTCAGACACTCATGCACCCACTCACAATCCTTTTCAGAGACTCAGGTAACCACTCACAGGCCCACTCAGACACTAACTCATAGACCCACTCAGAGACTCATGCAACCACTCACTGACCCACTCACACACTGTCTCTCAAACCCACTCAGATACTCACACACTCAATCACAGACCCAGTCAGAGACTCAGGCACCAACTCATAAACCCACTCAGAGACTTACATACCCACTCACAGACACTTTCAAAGACCCATGCACCTACTGACAGACCAACTCAGCCTCTCACAAACCCTATCACAGACCCACTCAGAGACTCACACACCCAATCTCAAACCCACTCAGACACTCCTACACCCACTCACAGTCTCATTCAGACACTCATGCACCCACTCACAGACCTTCTCAGAGACTCATGTAACCACCTATAGCCCATCAAACACTCACACACTAATTCACAGTTCCACTCGGTAACTCATGCACCCACTCCCAGACCCACACACACACTCACACATGTTCTCACAGACCCACTCAAAGAGTCACACACTCACTCACAGACCCAGTCAGAGACTCACTGGCCCACTCAGAGACTCACACACCCACTCAAAGACTCCCTCAGAAACACATGCACCCACTCACACCCACTGACAGACTCATGTGCCCACTCACTGATCCACTCAGACACTGATACACTCAATCACCGACCCACTCAGACACTCTTACACCCTCTCACAGTCTCATTCAACCACTAACATACCCAATCAGATGCAGAGAGTCAGATATATAGTAGTGAATTTTAAATGTGCTGGTGTCTATTGAATGACTGATTTTGTTTTGCGTATTCGTGACATATTCGCAAATGTAAAAAATGCCAAAAAAGCACTTAAATACCTCATCAGGGGTAGCAAGCACTATACAAATGCAAACCTACTCCCTTTTATATCCCTCCACTATCCTTCACAATCCAAATAACAGACTTACATATCCACCACTCAAATTACTTTCATATTTCACTATACTAATTCACCAGAAATCCTTTACGGGTTCAAGAGTAGTGTGATACTCCCCAAAAATAAGCTTTGACACCTTGTCAGGGGTAGTAAGTGCTATATAAATACAATTACAATACAAATACAGCCACACACACACTTATGCATACACTGAGATACCCAGGCAAACATTAATGCAGACACTAAACAAAAGAGAGAAGATGCAGAGAATGTGAAAGAGAAAAGAGCTGCAGGTATGAAAAAAAGTTTCTTAAAATAGTATCTTGAAAACTGTAAAGTGAACAAAAGCAAGTAAATAAAAGGCAAAGTTTCAAATCAGCTAAAAAAGGACACAACATGAGTGACATTAAGAATACAAAATTGTATAAGAAAGCATATAGTTTAACAAGAAGACAGAGGCAGTTTTAAGAAATTCAGAATCTCGTACAAACTGTGAATCAGTATAAATAGAGAAAAGAAGAAATAAAACAAAAGGAGCGTGTTGAGGCTGAAGTTGATATGGTGTCTGCAAAGGAGAGAAGCTGTTTATTTTGATTCTGATCAGAATGAGAACACTAGATAAAATAGTGTTGCCTATCAGGAAAAGAAGCCAAAAGGAAAGACTTGTGGATCGAAGTAACTTTTGCAACATTTTTTGTTGCGAATGGAAGCACACTCCCAGTACTTAGACTTTATTTAACGAGGAAAGCTACTTTCATGAAAATTCATTAGTGCATGCAATTAAAGGAACTGAACAATATTATGAGATGAAGAATGGTACTCCCATTGCAAAAGAGGAGATCGTACCTAGGAATGTTGAAGAAGTGATAGCTGAAGAGTTACAGGGAAGGTGTAGATAGGGCCCTGTATACAAATGGAACGGCAGCTGTATTTGCAGGGTTTGGCATGAATTAATTGACATATTGAGAGCTTTCCTTCATATATTTTCCTCCAAAAGTCTTTAACAGGAAATTGGTATTTTGCAAAGAATACATCCATGCAAAGTATAGAAGCATAAGCATTTACAGGGAAATTCACTAGTATGTATATTAAAGAAAGTGCGCCAAAGCACCTTTCATCACTTTTAGAATGTTAGCTGTTCATCACTCTAAAATGTCAAATTTAGTTAGGAGGCTATACTTTGTCAAAACTCCTGCCCTATTTTTAGGAGAAATGAAATGAGCTCTTTTGCATGGAATAGTAGCAGATGTACAAAAGGTTTGTGAGGATGTTCAGTTTTGTTTCTTTAGTCCTGAACAGGTGTCAAGGGAAAATGAGTAGTTGGTATGTGCAGGCGTAGAGTAACAAGATACAGGTACTGGTCTTGATAACTTTGCACAAGAGATTGCAAAGTTTAACACAGTTTATTCAGGGAATCCAAACAGTGTTTATATTTGTTGTCAACACACTTGCAACAAAAGCCAAACTCTTAATGTAGGTATATTATCAAAAACTAAACTGGAAATGAGAGATAAGTGGCAAGAAATTGCTGTATATTTATTTGTAGGAGAATGGTTTGATTTGAGCACACATTAAATTATATGTATGTACTGTTATGATAAGCTAGAGGATAATAAAGTGCCAGCTAGAGCAGTACATGACAAGTTAGAATTAGTTTCAATTCCACAAGAACTTCGAGATTTAAATGTTTACAAATCAATTCTTATACAATGTATACATCCTTTCGAAGCTATACTTTTTATAGAACCATACCCTGGGAAATTACCTCCAACAGAGCTACAGAGAGATCTTAAAGGTGGAGTTGTTTTCTTGCTATTAGATTTCAAAAAGAATATTGAAGCTATAGGGATAGAGAGAGATTTTTATGATCCACTTATTATTCTAGTAAATGGTGCCCATCCTAAAAGAAAGAAAAATAGCAAGAGTTAGTGAAAGTTAATAAAGTAAAAAAAAGCAAAGATGAAAGGATGAAATATTACCGTCAAGTGGTTAAATCGAAAAGGTAGATTGAGATCAGAAGAATTTTATAAATAAAATAGCATCCATTCTCTGCATTCTAAAGAAGTTATTAGTGATGCTATTGATCTGTTTCTAATGAAGCAAGCAAAAGGAGCTCCCAAGAGTGGGTGGGAGAAAAGTATAGAGGCTCACTGTTTTCCACAATTGTTTCCCATTGGAGAAGGTGAACACTATGATGACCGCCCCCTACAGTTACCAGCAGCTGACTTCCCATCAACCTGATTATATTCAGCGGATCTTAGATTGTGCCAGTGTATTCTATACATATTCGATCTTCTGTTTGAGAGTGACTTATCTGGACTTTCTTGACAGTGACTTGTCTGGACTTTCAGATGCTGTAAACCATATACTAAAGACAACAGTAAATCTTCAAAACCTTTCTGTAAAGGAGATTATTGACAAAGTTCATGGAAAGGATGAAAAGTCGGAGTATAGCTTGATTAATTTGATGGCATGCCAACGTGATACCGACAAGTATTGGTATCGTTGTCATGATGAGCTGAAATGTATGTTGATAGACCTAGGTGCACCTACTTGGTGCTGAGAATGCGTGGGATGACCTGCTTCAATTTTTGAGACAAGCAAACACAAACATTAAGGACATCAAAGTAAAGGCAGCTGGAGAACTTTGCTCTTTGGATCCCGCTAATGTTTGCAGATATTTTAACCACAGGTTTCAAGCTATGATGTCTTTCATCTGCAACTCATCTGCAACTAAACAAATCCTCCACTGAGCGAAGTAACAGATTTCTTTTGGCATAAAGAATACCATGCAAGAAGTGCTCCTCATATTCACATGCTCGTATGGATAAAAGAGGCACCGAAATTTCGAACAGACAGTGATGACTTTGTCCTGTCTTTCCTGGTACTGTGTGTGACAAAAGATCGTGGTGAAAAAGGTTTGAGAGAAAAAGTTCTGCGTTTCAAACTCATAAATGTGGGAAGTACTGTCGCTAAAAATACTGATGCAAAGGTAAATTTTATACAAGATGTCATTTTCGATTCCCACAACCGGTCATTTCACAAGGAAAAGTAAACAGCTTCTTATCTGCAGTTAGATATACACCAGCAAAATATATGCAAGCAAAAACACAGACAACCTGAGAAGAACAGAGGCCTTGAAGTATATTAATAGCCATAATCCAGTCATTCAGACAATGTGGAATGCCAACATGGATATAAAGTTTATTAGAGACAACTCCACTGTTGTTGTTCATTAGGTCGCTTCATATATTGCAAAATCAGAGAAGAAAGAGATGAAGGAGATGTGGGAGGATATTTCCGCAGAAAAGAGTCTTACCAAGAAACTGCATAACTTCAGCTTGAAAATCTTTCCCACAGAGAGATAGGGTCCTATGAGTTCTCAGATCGGTTGAGCTCAGCTAGTTTGTTTCTGAAGTCAAGGGGAATTGTTTCATTAAGTCTAGACCTCGCAAGCAAGCGAAATAGAGCATTGAAGTCTTTTCTGAAAATTCAGTATCTAGCAGAGTTTGATCCTGAAAGCACAGATATTGGGAAATCAAATGTGTTGGATACATACTATCCAAGAATGAGTCTACACCTAGAAAACATGTGCCTTTATGAAGTACTTTATCACTTCAGATATAGAAGTAATATAATGGAAACAATAGAAGAAGGGGAATATGGGGTTGTTGGATGTGACAGTTGTTTGGTGAGACATAGTAAATGAAATCTAATTAACCACATAAATCTGAGTTGCCAACCTACAGACAGAAGAGAGTTTTCTACTTGTCACTACTACAACTGTTCAAGGCTTGGTGTGCTGAATCAGAACTACTTGTCGATTATGACTGCTATGAAGATTCTTTCAACACTGTAAAAAACAGCAGTCTGTTCAGTCTTTCCAAACAACTTGCAAATGTTGATAGATGAGATTGAACAGGAAGAAAAATGTTCTGCTGAGGTAGCTAATGAGAGTTCATAAAGCAAGCAAAGTTCTGGGGCACTGAGTCAAGATCCTCTTGGACATAGAGTTATTCAAAATGAATCAGTCATAGCTATAAATGAGGTGGAGTCTGCAATGCAACAAGCCAGAGAGGAAAGTGTTGATTTTTAACACTTATTAGCACAACTAAATGATAAACAGAAAGAAGTATATTTTGAAGTAAAAGATAGAATAGAGCATGGATTTTTACATGACAAGAAAGAACATGAATGCTATTAATTTAGGTCAATACTACTATACATCTGTGGTCAAGCTGGCACTGGGAAAAGCCTTCTAACTAAAGTTCTCACCACATATCTACAGAGGACTACAGAATCAAATGTACCATGTGTAGTACCATCACTAACTGGATTAGCTACATTCAACATTAAAGGAATTATTATATATCGACTACTTATGCTACCTGTTGAACATGGCAATAAACTGGAATACCAGAAGTTATCTGGTGAAGCTTGTCATGAAGTGTCAATAGTATTGAAGAAACTGAAGCTTTTTATCACTGATGCGGTGAGCATGGTTTTAAACTCAATGCCTGCCGTCATACACTTAGGAATGCAGCAGATTTTAAAAACAGAGTATGAAGTGCTGTTTGGAGGAAAGCATTTAATTCTTTTCGGTGACCTACTGCAACTTACCCCATCAAAGGAAAGCCTATTTTCAAGACATTTCTCTATAATGAAACAAGAAATTCTTGAAGCAGTATTGGCAATGTAAATATTTGGTTAAGCTTCAAATGCAAGGAACTACTGAAGAATATGTGTCAAGCATCTGATGTGGAATACAGACATATACTAAAGGACATTAGAGTAGAAATTCTGGCAAAAGAGGGGAAATGTACTTTGGAGAGTCGCCTTATCAAGAAACTATTTTGATCCAACAACACAGCACCACAAGTAATGTATAATTTCATTGAGGAAGACATATCCATAGTCTGTTTAATGCCTACACTTTCGAGGTGCTCCAATCTTAATAAACAATTACTGAAACTGGAGAAAGAAGATATTTTGAAAATTACATCTATCAATAAAATTGAACACTATGGAGTAACAATACCACTAACTGAAAAACTACAAGCAAAATTGGGTTCTTTGGAGAAGTTTGTATCAAGAACTGCAGGGTTATAAAAGTGTTTACATGTATGTAAAAACTGCTAAATATTTTTCAAAGCAATTTAAATGTTGAGGATGGGTTAGTAAATGGTGCTGTGGGTAAAGTTATTGATTTAATCAATTTTCCAAATAGGGATGAGGTTGAATACTTAGCCATACAATTTAATCAAATTGATGGCGTGAAGCAGATTGGCTTATGTGTTGTATGTTTTTTGCTTGTAAACGACTTATATGTTCGGCTGAAGAAATTCCCAGTGTCTCTAGCATATGCTGTAAATCTCATGTTTTAAGCGTAGATCCTGCTATTATTAATATTGGTAGTACTGTCTTTATAGAAGGTATGTCATGTGCTGTATTGTCTCGAGTAAGAATATTGTCCGGTTTGTTTTTGGTTGATTATGGTGAAAGGAAAGTTAGTGCTGATGCAAGTTGTGTCAAAGAGTACAATCGGTTAAGACGTGTATATGCTCCTGATTTAGGACAGTGTCCAATGTATGAAAAGCAGATAATCTGTCCAAAGCGGAAGCTCACAAAAGAATCTACAGATGTTGCTGAAAAGGAGAACAAGGTAGGTGTTAAGAAGAAAAAAACTGGAGAATGATTGATATATTGTAGGTTACTAGTTGTCAAACACTTCTGGTGTCAGCTGCAATGCAAATGCTGTTCTCAATGTACTGTTTCATTTACCACATCTTGTAAATTCACCTGCGTGCCTGGAGAGGCACTGTGACCCGAGAAGACTTTGGCAGCCTGCTCAGTAACCCAAAATATTGTCATGCCTAATCTCTACTGTTGACGGATAATAATCCAGAAACACGTGTGTAGAGATGGCCAGCATTGATCTGCACCAACCTGGTGAAACACTTGAAAGAACTTTTGTGCAAGTACACACGCTTGATGACCTGCATCCATCATAATGCTTAGGGGCAAACCCGCTGTGAGGTGAAGCAGTGTGATCCCACATTTGTTTCCTGTTTGAAAGGCTCCCTCGAGTTGCTTTGAGCTGACGAGCTCGTGGAGAGGCACCTGCGCACCTGGAGAGGCACTGTGACCCGAGAAGACTTTGGCAGCCTGCTCAGCAACCCCAAATATTTTCATGCCTAATCTCTACTGATGACGGATAATAATCCAGAAACACCTGAATAGAGAAGGCCAGCATTGATCTGCACCAACCTGGTGAAACTCTCAAAAGAACTTTTGTGCAAGTACAGACGCTTGATGAACTGCATCCACCATAATGCTTAGGGGCAAACCCGCTGGGAGGTGAAGCAGTGTGATCCCACATTTGTTTCTATCTTGTAAATGCAATTGAACAGAAACCACATAATAGATTTATTCTACACTCAACTGTTGTTTGCTGCAATGTTTCAAGCATTTGAAACACACGCGCCTGACACACGCAGGCTCTCGGCCACGGAACAGCTGATTGGGGGATATTTTTTAAAACGGAATTATTTTAAATTGGAGTGAGTGTTGCGAGATTTGCACATTTCCCTACCTACTCTCTGCTTGCTACCGCGCACACCCCGGTCCACCACGGTTCGCATCGATTGTGTGGAGGGTGCAGGCGGCTCCATTGCTCCTCTGTCGGCTGGTCGAGGGGCGGGGACAGGGAGGTTAGCGCTCTAGTGAGTCTAACTTATTTAAGCAGCTCATTTCCGACCACGCTTTGACACATGCAGGATCTCTGCCACGGAACAGCTGATTGGGGGATATTTTTAAAAACAAAATTATTTTAATTTGGAGTGAGTGTTGCGAGATTTGCACATTTCCCTACCTACTCTCTGCTTGCTACCGTCGCACACCCCGGTCCACCACAGTTCGTACCGATTGTGTGAAGGGTGCAGGCGGCTCCATTGCTCCTCTGCCGGCTGGTCGAGGGGCGGGGACAGGGAGGTTAGCGCTCTAGTGAGCCTAACTTATTTAAGCAGCTCATTTCCGACCCCGCTTTGACACACGCAGGCTCTCTGCCACGGAACAGCTGATTGGGGGATATTTTTAAAAACAGAATTATTTTAATTTGGAGTGAGTGTTGCGAGATTTGCACATTTCCCTACCTACTCTCTGCTTGCTACCGCCGCACACCCCGGTCCACCACGGTTTGTACCGATTGTGTGAAGGGTGCAGGCGGCTCCATTGCTCCTTTGCCGGCTGGTCTTGGGGCGGGGACAGGTAGGTTTGCGCTCTAGTTACCCCCACCCATTTAACCATCATGTCCCTCCTTCCGCGAAGCTGACCGCAAGCCCGTCTGCGCCCGTCCGTGCCAGGACGGGGCTAGGGGTTGGAACCCCTGGTCTAATCCTCCCAGTCAACATCCACTATAGCAGGGACCAATTATTGATGGTTAGAGGGGATTCGAGGGAGGCCTGTACCCATATTATACTGCTGGAAGTAGAAAGTATCCACTGTTCTCGTTGCACCTTTAAATTCAAGCCCGCCAAATCTCCTCCCTTAAAAACTGGAGAAGTGAAATCCTTTTCTCTCCTACTCCTCAACTGCCGATCCCTACTTAAGCATGCAGGTGAAATCTGCCTGTTTTTAGAAGAGAGATGCCCGGATGTTCTCTTTCTTACTGAGACTTGGACCAGTACGGCCTCTGATGCCGATGTGGTCTAGGCTCTCCCATCTAACTACACTATTGTCAGACAAGACCGTGACTGTGGGCGGGGTGGGGGAATTGCAATTATATTTAAAAGTATTTACAACTGTAGATCGACGAAGTGCCCTCTACCGGAATGTGAGAGCTTCTCCTTTGCCATCAACTTCTCTCCCACCTGTACCTTCTCAGGTATCCTGTTTTATCGTCCCCCAGGAGGATATGCTAGCTTTTGCAAGGATCTGCCAGTGATTTAATTATTCACCTGGTTGAATTAGATTTTTCTTCCTCCCGAGACCTTGTGGCAGGTCTGGAAGCCTTTCAATTTAGACAAATTGTGACCGGCTCCATCCACAAGTTAGGTCATTTGCTCAACCCTCTCTTTACTAACTTGGATAATATCACTCTGATCAAGTCCATTGTGGTACCCTGGTCAGACCATGCGCTGTTATCTTTTGTTTGGACCCCTTTGGACTTTCCACAATCCTCTATAAAGTCAAAAAAAGTAGGTTGCATCTGGTCAAAACTCTCAGTGGAGAAATGGGCAATTAATCTTAACAATCCTACCCCCGTATCCTGTGCTAATCCTATTGAGGCCAATGACTATTTTAATAGTTGGTTGGATCTTACCCTCCCCAAGAAAGAATTCTCCCACCGAGATGGCTCTAACAAAAAAGCCTGGTATTCCTGTGAGCTTAGAATGCTTAAACAATCTTGCAAGCAATCTGAGCGAAAATGGAGGAAGGATTTTTCGGAATCTAGTAAAGCCCACTATAGAGCAGCACTCAGGCTTTACAAAAGTAAAATAAAATTGGCGCAAACCAGCTACTATCAAGAAAAGATTGTTTCGGCCTCCAATTCACCTAGGGAGATATTTACAATTTTTAAATCTTTTATCACCCCCTATCTCTCTTACTGATCCGACGAACTATCAAAAACGTTGTGATGAGATTGCAAATTTTTTTGCCACGAAGGTTGCTAACATTTATTCTTTGTTTTCGCAAATTGCTGTTGATGTACAACTTTCCCTACCCTCCCAACAAGTTAGGCTGGAGGATTTTGCTCCTCTCTCTTTATTCGATTCACAGCGACTTTTAGAGAATCTCAAATCTGGATCTCCGGCGGATGTTGCGCCCCCGTCCATTCTCAAACTGGTCACAGAGATTATTTTCCCAGTTATTCGGGATTTAAATAATTCCTCCCTTGCGACCGGAGTTGTTCCTCTACTCTGGAAGCAAGCAAGAGTTAAAGCCCTTTAAAAAAAAAACTTGGACCCTGAAGATTGGGCCAACTATCGCCCCATCTCTTTATTACCAGGTATTAGTAAACTGGCCGAAAAACATGCTAATTCCATGCTGGCGGCCCATGTGGAGAACAATAAAGCCTTACACCCCACCCAGACTGGCTTTAGAAGCAAGCAGGGCACGGAGACGGCCCTCCTGGCGGTGGTTGAAGAAGCGAGAAAGATTGTAGATAACGGAGGCTGCGCTGCCATTATATTGTTAGATCTCAGCGCAGCCTTCGATACGGTAAACCACCATATCCTGAGTCAAAGATTGAGAGAGGTGGGGGTAACGGGAACTACCCTTAGGTGGTTGCAGTCCTTTCTTGCTGACAGATCCCTCATGGTATTTGAAGATGATGTCTTCTCAAGGCAGACTCCTCTCCAGTATGGTGTCCCCCAGGGATCCTCCTTAAGCCCCACCATGTTTAACATCTACATGCGACCCCTTGTGGACATTGTGCTTCCCTGGGGGGTCCAGCTGGTCACATATGCCGACGACACCCAGTTAGTGGTGTCTCTCAGCTGATCTGACACTAATGAAAAGAGCCTGACCTCTTGCCTGGTCAAAGTAAAGGAGTGGATGGATCTGTCCTTCCTTAAACGTAATGGCTATAAAATGGAAATCATGATACTAGGGCATGCAGCTCCTCCAAACCTAGACCCTTGGTGGCCCAGTTGTCTGGGTCCTCCCCCGCCACCTTCGAAATAAATCAAGAGTTTGGGTGTTTGGTTGGACTGCAATCTTGGTTTTTCTATGCAAGCACGTAAAGTTGCTTCTACCTGCTATGCCCTGATCAGATTGATGAGGAAAATCCTGCCACTTCTCCCCTTTGACGCCAGACGTCTGCTGGTTCAAGCCCTTGTTTTATCACGGCTGGACTATGCCAATGCAATCTACCTGGGCGCACCAAAGGGAACTATTAACATCTTACAGGTTGTTCAGAATTATGCTGCTCGACTTTTAAAGAATGTGCCTAGCCGCAAGTCGGCTAAGTCAGCACTTTGTTGACTGCACTGGCTTCCAGTGCAGCAAAGAATTTAGTTCAAGTCCTTGGGCACTGTCCATAAGTCCATCGCCGGCAACGAACCCTCTGTGATCCAGCCTATGCTGCAATAATATCAGTCCTCTCGGACACTTAGATCCAATAATAAAAAACTTTTGATAGTTCCTAGGATCCAACGGGCACGCATGGATGACCGTCGCTTCTCACTTCATGTGGCAAACTTATGGAACCGTCTCCCTGACCCTGTCCGTTTGGAACCTAATTATCTCCTCGTCAGGAAACAGCTTAAAACCTTTATTTCTCCATGAGCAGTGAGGAATGTATAAGTGTCATATTTGCGCTGGGATGCCCTAGGGTAGCCATGCGCATTACAAATGCGTATTCATTCATTCATTCATTCATTTGAATTCTAGTAGATATATATAATGTATAAGTAGTTTTTACTCTTGATACTCAACAAGATGCACAGGGAATTTATAATGGTCATCCTTGGAGTTTTAGAAGAAGAAGAAATAAGTATTTATGACTTATATGGACTAAGGTACATATGAAACCAAGAGCGTGAAGATTGCTGTTTTATGTCTACCACCAACATTTATTCTGAGTTATTTCTGTACTTAACACCACCAGATTGCAAAACTGTGCCTTTTGACCGATTGAATAAAAAATGTAAACCAAAATATGACCTGCCCAAATTGTAGATCGGATTTTATGTCTACATTACACATACAAAGAAGTGGAAATACCTTATATTAATGTTACAAAAATGCAAAGTAAATGGATGTAAATTGGAAACCGAAATTACCCACTTCAAATCTGTATAAATATCAATTTCTGGAAGAACTTGTACTACTCTAGCTATTATCTTTCACAAAGGAGTTACTGAAACATCTGGACACTATACTGTCTATTTAAAGAGTGAAACCGGATTGACAGAATGCAATGACAGCAACTTTCCATTCAAACCAAAACTGCCCTTCAAACTACGAAATTCTTACCTTTTATTTCATTAAACAAATTTCTAAGGAGTATTTTTTATTAAAAAAAAGTAATGTACAGTGTTTTTTCTATGTGGATCATCAGTGTTTTAGACATCATTTGGCCTACCAGGAGTGATGTCTTGAAATAGTTCTCCAAAATTCAAGAACCCTTTTATCTTCCACAAAGGAGTTAATATAACATCTGGATACTACACTGTCTGATTAAAGAGTGAAAGTGGAAGGATACAATGTAATCACAGCAACTTCAAATTAAAACAAAAATTGCTTTTCAAACTACAAAATTGTCACCTTTTGTTTCTTCGATCAAAGTTCTATGTACTATTTTTGAAAAAAAAGTAGTGCATGGGATGTTGCCTGTGTGGATCATCAGCGTTTTAGATGTTGTTCGGACTATTTGGGGTGATGTCTTCAAAAAGGTCATAATAAGAGAGTTATTTTTAGGACAGGTTTGTTTAGGTTAGTTTAGAAATTGTAGGTAAATCAATTGATTAAGTGTTTGTAGCGAGTGCAATGCACAGTGTAACTTATATGAAGTGATATACTGTGCAATTGTCTTTTCTACAATCTATGCAATTGCTTTTCCCATTGTTCAAGGTGTAAGCTTTATGCACTACATCATTTGTGGTGTGCAAGTATAAAAGCTTAAAACAAAAAAAAGGGGCAATTACATGTTATGCTCTAATGTTATATACTGTTAAAGCATAAATAATGTGCACTGTTTTGTTTTTGGAATGTTGTAAATGTAATACAAACTTGTATGTCCTTTTTCTTTTTCAATAGTGGTTGGAGTTATATCTCTTCAGACGTGTCAATATACTTGTAATGGCACATGAGTATTCGTTTCAGATACTTCTGGAAAGGGTTTTCTCACAGAAGGAATATGTCATATGCTATGGCACCATTTTCTGTTCCCTGGAGGGGATGGTAAAACACTCTCATGCTATTTATTGCAGCTTTGCTTGCGGTTAGTCTTCCTAAAAAAACATGTTTAATAGGGTGTGGCAACTGATTCTCACTGACACCAGATGCCATTTGATTGGCAAATGATGGGAAAAGCACCAAAAGTTAATACCGAAAAAGAAAAGAGCAGGTGTGGAATTGACAAGAGGGTTTTTTTACAATCTTTATGATTATTTTATTCTCCACAGTTCAACAATGAAAATGTATACAGTGCATTCATTATGGTGTACAAGATCAAAAGCTGAGAAGAGTAAAAAAGGGGAAAAGAAATGCTTTAGTATAGTGAGAAATACTATTAGAGCATTATAAATATGTTCTGCTTGGTTTATAAGATGAACGTATGCATTGCAGTAACTAAACGTTTATCAAGAAATTTTGCAAAAGTAATACTAACTTATATTTTTGTTCTTTTTCTTTCTAAACAGATAAATGACACGATCTATTGAAGTAAAGTAATTTACTAATTACATTTTTCTTACTACTTCTACAAAGTAACAATGTAAAGGCATACACCAAGGTTGAGTTTCAAAGAGCCATACACACACTGATAGAGGCACTTATCCTCCCAGTCACTCACTCATTCAGCCACTCAGTCACTGATATAGTCAGTAACATATTTAGTCACTTAAAAATACATCTACTACTATATGCACTCACTTACCCACACAGATATTCACACACTCACTTACTCACTAATGCTGGTACTAACACATGAACTCACTCACCCACACAGTACCTCATACAACCACACAGTCATCCATACAATCACTAACACACCCAGGCACTCTCCTATGTAACTACTGATACACCCAATGACTCACCATTACAGCTAGAAAGACATCCACTCATTCCACTAAATAGTGACACATGAACTTACTTACTTATTTATACAGCTACTAACACAGCTAGTCAGTTACTTATACAAGTACTGTCATACATGTTCACTATTACATATAGGCACTGACTCAGTCAGTTACTTTTCTGTACAGGAACTCACAAATCCACTTACTCACTGCTACAGAAACTCATGCACCCGCGTACTCATCCATATAGATACTCACATACCCATTCACTCATTGATACAGACTCTAACACACCCGGTCACATACTTCTGTGGACACTATCACACCCAGGCACACACTGATGAAGACATTAACATACCCAGGCACACACTCATCCACATACTGACACACCAAGAACGACACCCATGTATACACTGATACATCCACGCTCACATGGATTATGTATACACTGATATACCAAGACACACACTGTTCTATACACTATCACACCCATGCACATACCGGGTGTTGACTGTCCCTTGATTTGCGAGGGGAGAGCTGGTGTTGTTGCAGGGGACACCTTGTGACTGTGGACCTGCCTTGTGAGGATTGACAACTACTCGTGGCCCCCGCTGCGCGGGAGCCGCTCGCACTTTGGAGCGAGAGGAAGGGCTCTGCATTCTAACTTTTAAACTGACCCCCTGTTAGCCCGCGGGACTGCGAGGACCAGCGTGCTCAGGGGCGTTGATTTGCCACAGCTGGTCCTCTTCCCGGCCCCGCCTCCTGCCTGGTTAAATCGTTTTGTGGAGTTCGCCTACCTGGTGTTGACTGTACCTTGATTTGCGAGGGGAGAGCTGGTGTTGTTGCTTGGGACTCCTTGTGACTGTGGACCTGCCTTGTGAGGATTGACAACTACGTTCGCACTTTGGAGCGAGAGGAAGGGTTCTGCATTCTAACTTTTAAACTGACCCCCTGTTAGCCTGCGGGACTGCGAGGACCAGCATGCTCAGCGGCGTTGATTTCCCACAGCTGGTCCTCTTCCCGCCTCCGCCTCCTGCCTGGTTAAATCGTTTTGTGGAGTTCGCCTACCTGGTGTTGACTGTCCCTTGATTTGCGAGGGGAGAGCTGGGGACTCCTTGTGACTGTGGACCTGCCTTGTGAGGATTGACAACTACTCGCGGCCCCCGCTGCGTGGAAGCCGCTCGCACTTTGGAGCGAGAGGAAGGGCTCTGCATTCTAACTTTTCAACTGACCCCCTGTTAGCCCGCGGGGCTGCGAGGACCAGCGTGCTCAGCAGCATTGATTTGCCGCAGCTGGTCCTCTTCCCGCCCCCGCCTCCTATTACTTAGCCATCATATTGCACGCGCACGCGGGCGGGCGCCGGGCTAAGCCCGGGCAAAGGGCGGGCCGTCTACAGCCGTCCAAGGCCAATCAAGGCCAGGCTGGACCACCCCCTTTTTAATTTGAGTGCACATGTATAGTATCTATGGTTAGTTGCATTCTAAATTTAATTTAACTGTGATTTCCTATACCCATAAAGTATATATATCTATTTTGAGTGTAGTGGTCTGAGAAGGCAGCTATTATGCCGTTGCGTTCAGGGAAAGAAAGGAATGTTACGCTCTCTTCATCGGGAGGGGTGCTTACTGGTACATTGGACGATTTCTTCAAAAGGGCTACCACAATTGTTGCAAAGGAAATAGCTCTTACGGAGAAGAGACTATCTTTGGACTTAATTACGGGGAAGCGCTCATCGTTGGGTGCTATTAGGTCCGCAATCACCCCGCTACCGCTTTCCCAGATAAGTAGTGGTACACAACCCGAGTCAATAGTTGTTGTTGATGACCATAGTATTGTGGATGGTGAGCTGGGGGATGTTTCTATTGTAAGTACAGTTTCTGATTCCTGTAGTAATACTGAAGCCTCCAACACAGATGCGGCACCTAGTCCTCCTCATTTGGTACAGAATCAGGGGCCATCGATTGATGGCTTGCATAACAAAAGGAAAAGAGGGGGTAGTGTATTGAAGGGAGGCCGGGCTAAAATACTTAAGAAAAATGGCAATGTTCCATCTGCTCATGCGGTTGTCCATCCACCGAGTACTCTTTTGGCTCCAATTGGAGCGTTTCATGAAGCTCCCCACGGTTTGGATGGCAATATAGGGCTCCTGGGTAACATTGAACATTTAGTTAAAACATTGATGTTACTACTATTCGAACAAACTAGGATGTTAGCCTCCAAATTAGAACAGATTGAGAAGCAGGTCTCAGGGAATTCCCTCAAACTAGATAGTATACTAGCTGGTATGGGGAATACTGCAATACCCAATATTAATGCAGAGGGCAATGGACCGTGAAAAGATCCTATGGTGGAAAATATGAAGCCTGCACCTAAACCTAGTATACAGCCAGTTAAAGCAGGCCCAAAGAAGATTTTAGTTGGAAAAAATCTCTAGTTATTTCTAAAATTGGGGAGGGAGTAAAAGAGGGGGCACATAAGCCTCAGCCTACACTCCAAGCACCTGCATTTGACAGTAAGATAAATGGTCACCATAGAGTGGAGAAGGAAATTCCTAAAGTTTGTCCCCTTTGTGTGAACCTCCCCCCAGAGTCCGCACCTTATACGATTGTATTGGTGGGTGTACATGCATTAGGGGAGGAGGAGCAGAAATTTGAATCACACGGGGACCTGAAAAATAAGGTTATATATTGGCTGAACAAAAAAAGAAGACTCCCTCACTCCTGTAATACAGAGATATTGGGTGTAAGAAGAGTAAGCTGGTTGTGAAAAACAACTAAGGATCTGGGAGGGGACTGTATTATAGTGAATTTTAGGGATCCCTGGGTGGTAGATCATATAAGAAGAGCTCCAAGATTTGGAAGGGAAGGAGATGTTCAATCGTTGGGCTTGGAATATTTTTATCCAGAGATTTGTAGTGGTTCTAATTTTGACTTGTATGCACAGCCACATTGGCGTAGAGCCCATGGCCAAAATCGTATAGATCAAGTGGCTCATTATCCCCCTCTATATAATAGGTTTGAGCCTCTTACAAATTTGGATGGGGTTGATTGACTTTTTACTGCACCCCGTGGTAGTTCTTGGTATAAGGTACTAGATAGATTACCACTGAAGGAAGGCCAGCTGGAGGATAGAGTACCCACGGTTGGGCGTATGGAATTTCGTATTGTCACAGAGGAATTTGGTAAAACAAAAGAGGTGGATAAGGTGGACCATGGAGCTAGTAGTCCATCTTCGGCCTTGTTAGTAAAGGAAGCAGAAGGAGAGCCACTTGTGCTGCAGAATATGCAGTCTTCATGCTCTAGTCAGAGTGTATCAGTTCAGTCCCAGTTGGTAACTCAGGATGTCCCGCTGAAAATAGCCTCCTGGAATATAGCAGGGCTGAGAAGTAAGGTGATAATAGATGAATGGTCTCAGTTAGTGGACAATCAGGATATTTTAATCTTCCAGGAGACCTAGGCGACTGATCCCATTCACCATATTGGGTTTCTTAATTTCTACAAACCAGCTATAAGAGCAAGAGTGAGCAGACCGGCAGGAGGTCTATGTGTCCGGGTCAGGCAGACACTAGACTACCAGGCCACAGAGGTGCACATAAATAATCCTGATATTCTTGCGATAAAGCTCTCTAGGCCTAATCATAATGAAATTGTCTTTATTAATGTTTACGCACGTGGCCTCCCTGGAGGTCGGAGTCCGGTCTGTTTTCTAAATGATTTAGATTTTATACTTAATCTTGTAGGGAGGGATAAATTTGTAGTGGTTGCCGGGGATCTAAATTGTACGTTTGAGCCAGCCCTATGTGGGGGGTGAGGTGGACTTTCTAGCAGAGGAAGACAAAATTTGGAAGGTTCCATCTCTTGACCTGGAACCTATAAAGAAAGGGACAGAAGCAGCACTGCATTGTCTAGGTTTTTGCTGAGAATGGGGGCTGAGAGCAGTAAATGGGCGTTCCTATCTGACAAAACTGGCAAGGCTACATTTGATAATGGTTTTAGGACAAGTCGTATTGACTATATCCTTATTAAGGTTGAGCGTTGGGCATCTCTGGTCGACATGTCAGTTTTGGCCCGTCCAGAGAGTGATCATAACCCATTGGTTCTCACCCTTAACATTGGAAGTGATTTATCAAAGGTGAGACCCACAGAATATGCCACGGCAGATGTCCTTCTAACTAATGATAGGAGGAGGGTACGGTGGAGTAGGGTGGTGGAGGATCCAGCTGTCCTTAACACGATCACTGGTAAAGTTGTAGACACAACATATGCCATTGAGGCATTGACCAACCCTATGGACGTAAGTGGTCTACTCGAGCATCTTTTTAATACTTTAAGAACTCTTTTTTTCACAAACATAAAGTCAGTGGAAAATCAGTCTAGGCGATCTGGGGGCAAATGGTATAATAAATCTTGTCGCCAGGCACATAGTAGTCTTATCGCAGCACTTAAAACACGTGATAGTGAAGTTATTAGGAAGGGAAGGTTGGATTATAAAAAGACCCAAAGGGAGGCTAAACGAGCTTGGGACGACCGCCTCTAATCAATCTAAGTTCTGGCAGGTTGTTAAATGGGGGAGTACAGTTGACTCTCAATCCCCAACTAACCATGTTGCAGCAGAAGACTGGGTTGAACACTTTGAGTCCCAGTTCAGGAGTCCAGAAGTAGTGGCCAATTGTAGCCCAGTCGAGAGAACTATAGTACAAAGATCACTGGGCTCCACTCCCTTATTCGATTCTAAAGATGTGGAGCTTGCATTAAGCCTGACAAAAGGCGGGAAAGCTCCTGGAATGGATTGTATCCCGGTGGATCTTTTTAAGTATGACCCTGTGGCCTGGGTACCGTATATCACGAAGCTTGCAAATGCCATTGCGTATGGAGCTCCAATTCCGGACTCCTGACGGGGAGTGTCCAATGGTTGTTTTCGACCACAAAAAGGAGCAAGTAAACAGCTTCACTTAAGACGTTAACGAAAGCCCTCACTCACCACCTAGTGATGACATGCTTCATCATCGGGCCCCACCAAAGAGACCGAGTGTCTCTTTGGTGTGCTGCAACGCCAGATTTACACTACGGACTATTTTTTAACCATCCACCATTCACTAGTTTCTTTCCTTTGCACAACACTGCCTGAACTCACCAACCCGCTCCGCAGTAAATCTCTAATCTTTTAACTCTCACTGGTAGATTTTTAAGTCACAAGTTGGATCCCTCGTTGGAAAACTATTGGGATGCCAACACTAAGAGCAGTGACAGGAAGCTCTACCACCAGTTTAGAGTAGGGTCTTTACCATTAAGATCTTTTACACATAAATGGCGGGGTGAGTCCAGGAACATCTGCATGTGGTGTAAGGACCAGGAAGAGTCTATGGGTCATGTCTTTTTTATCTGCCCAGCATATGCTGCCCCACGGAGAAAATGGTTGAAACCAACTTGTAAAAATCTAAAACTAGGGTGGGACAGGAGGCCCTATGGCTGCTGAGGACTATAACATCGGTCCCTGTGGCGATAGCAGTAGCAACATTTTTAGGCTGGACATGGGTCATCAGAGCTAGGTACCCTACTGACATTGAAATCTGCTAGTTTTTCACCTGAATGATTCATTTTATTGTGCTTATTCATGGACGTCTTTTCGATTAATTTAATCTGTTTTTAAGTTTCTCAAATATCTATTTTAACTGAGTCTTTTAAAAAAAATGTAAATAAGGCTGTTTTTATGTATTGCAGTGATGTTTTGGCATCGATGGTTATTCATGTCTCTATTTATACTATGGAATGTTTTGTAATTAGTTATAAATGTATGTTTTTATGTGTTGTCTTTTATGATGAACTAAATCGAAATAAAGACGTATGAACTGAACATACCGATGCAGACACTGATACACCCATATACACACTGACATAGCCACTCACTCACCCATACACCTACTTACACACACACCCTCACTTACACATATAGGCACTCACAGAGCTATGTACTCAGCCATAGAGTCATTGACAGAGCCACTCATTGACTGATACAGCTAATAAAATACACATCCAATCATTTAGCCATATAGGTACTTACACACCCACTGAATTACTCAGACAGACATTCACACAGTCATTTATTCACCCATACAGCCATTCATATAGTCACTCACTGAACCATACAGGCCCTCACAAAGCCACTCAACCACTCATTCAAACACACACAGCCACTCAATCATTCATAGTGCTGCCACTCATACCCAGTTTCTCTCATACAGCTACTCATTCACCCTGTCACTCACTCAAACAGCCATTAACACAGCCATTCAGTCACCCATACAGCCACTCACTCATCCAGTATTATACTCATGGAGCCACTCACACCCCCAGTCCCTCAACAATACACCCACTCACAGAGCCAGTCACTCACTTGTGCAGCCACTGACACAGCTACTCAATTACAGATACAGCCACTCATGCAACCACCCACTCACCCATAGAGCCACAATCACCCAATCACTCACTCATACAGTCACTCACACATCCAACCAGTCAGTCACCCATACAGCCATTCACACATCCACTCACTCACTTCTACCTACACTCACCCTCCCAGTCACTCACTCATATAGCCACTAACACACCCACCCACTCAGTCACTCACTCACTCTTTCTTATACATCCACATGTATTCAATTAATTTTTTTAAACCATGAAAGATGTTCTAACAAGAACTCTTTCCGTTTTTTACTTAAATTTCTTTTTAATTTTTTTACAGTTTGTGGTGATCTTTGTTTTTTTACAAACAGTATGGCAACTGGAAACAAAGATTAACTAAAAACAACCAAAAATTGGGAAACAAGTGTCTTGTTCGCAATGATAAAAAAGAAAAAAGAATTAACAGGTATGGTTCTTTGCTGCTTCCCGCACTGCAGCAGCCGATTATTCCCCTACTGTGAGGACATTTTGCACTCCAAACAAAATGTCCCTATTCTTCTTTGTTCTTGGGACTTCTCTCAGAGACATTGCTCCATTTCTGTGGAAATGGACTCTCCTGGTGTAATTGGAGTTGCAATACAAGTAGATGGATCTCCTGCACTGTGCTTTCTTAGCGCTCTTTTCACATCCTTACTGTGGTATGTCAACATACTTGTAGTCCCACAGGAGTCCCTATTAGATGTTCCGATGGAAAGAGTCTTTTCACACAACAAGCACTTCATGAGCTTGGCCACTGTTTTTTTTCTCCCCAGAGGGTAGAGTAAAGAAATCCCATGTGATGGATTGGCACTTTACTGGGGGTTCCTCATTAGAAGAATTGTCCTCTACAAGATGTGGCTCTGGCTGCTCACTTCCACCAGATGCCACATTTATTTTTGAAATCAAAACAAAAAAACCTCAAAATGTACTTTCAGTATTGGAAAATAGAAGGGAGTACCAAAGATGCTTCGAATCTCTCCACTGGAAGTGTGAAACGGAGAAAACTGGGTTGGGACTTCCCTTCTAGAGTAATGAAAAGTGTACTGTCCAATAAAATCGATTAATTCTGAAGTCATGAGTTATTTGCAAATGGGGACGTATTCGTGAATGCCAAGCTATTAGCAATTGCGGGAAATAGAATAAAACAGTGTTCCACAATAGAATTTCTTAGGAAAATCTCACTTTATATGTTGTATTAGTAAACTACTGATCACAAGCATTAATTGCAACATATGTGTATATATTTTTTTGGCTTTATAAAATCATGGCAATTTTGCGAATATCTACAGTAGCGGAATATGCGTACTGAAACTTTTCACAACAGATTCAAAAATATATATTTTTTTAATTAAAAAAGAAAAAAGCCTTCTAGGCACATCTGTTTCTAATAGTGGAAGAAAATGATGCTGCGTTCTTTATGCCCAAGAAAATCTGGACATCTCCACCAAACAAGCACTTGTTTAATATATTTGAAAGGAAGTACACTTCTTTGGTGAAGACGTATCTCTTTGTATTCTTGTTGTCTTGTCTTTTCTATAGAACGATTCATGTTATCACATATTTCTGGATGAAGATGTATGAGAAACAATCATATTGCAAATGCACACAAAGATACTGGAGGCATTTCCTTGTGGTCCATTACGCAGCTGTAGTGTAGAGTATTCAGTAGATATCTACTCAATGAGGTAGCAGTTACAAATTAAGCAGTAGAAAGTACTCCATTTGGGTAGATATTTTGTACAAAGCTGTGGAATCTTGTTGGATAAAAGGGAAGGTGAGGTTCCATTCTGGCACAGTCGCTCAATGCTGTTAATACACCCATATAATCTCACATCTATTCACCAACCCAAACAGTCACTCACTCACTGACCTATACAGCCACTCACACACCCACAAAACACTTATACACCTACTCACCTACCCATGCAGCCACTCACACACTCCCTAACCAACCAATACAGCCACTCACACACCTACTCACACACCCACAAAACACTCACACACCTACTCACTGAACTATACAGTCACTCATACACCCACTCTAAAAGGTTACAGGTTAGAGTTAGGAAATAAAATTTGTAAAAAACCTTAGAAATCTGGTAAAAAATTAAAAGGTTACAGGGTTTGTTATCATTTGGAAATAACATTTTTAAAAGATGTAGAAATTCACTGAAAAAAACAAAGGTTACAGGGACGTTATAGGTAGGAAATAGAATTCAGCATTCATAGTTACCTGAGTTAACTATAACGTATGCCCCCGCAATGCACAGCTTATGACCTCTCACATATTTCATCACCCATGACATGGTCAGTGACATTACTGATGACATCATTTCTATGCTTACCTCTCTCTATAAGTGCAGGGGAATTATATTTTTGTAATCTATATTTTTGGCAAACTATTTTTGTATCACACTATTGTTGTGATTGATATTATTTCAGTGATTTGTATAGCAGAGTTGAGGAGCCAGACAAAGAAGGTGCTAGCAGGTTCATATCAGCTTTCGTTTAGAGTTTGTGTCCAGAACTTGGTTCTCATATACAGCAGAGGGTGATGTGTTGGCAGACTAAGAGTATTGATGAGATTCGGAAATATGCCAATTACTTTAGTGGCTGTTTTGAACTGAAGCAGAAAATGATAAACAAGAAGCTGATGATGGGACACAAGAGGTGCATGGAGATGGGATAAGAAATTTGATGGTGCATACATGTGCTTGTCACAGAGGGAATATGACTAATTCTGAAGTGAATGCAAAATTAATTTGCTGAAGAAGAGCACTACTTTACATGTTTGTGGTAAAATTGATCATTAGAAGTGCAAGTGTCGACAAAATCAAAATAGAATCCAGAACAATTTTATTTCCCAAATGCAGTAAAACAGAAGTCAAATGCAGACACAGCTTGCTGCCCCAGCCCAAAAGACTCCTATGCAGAATGTGGAAAATCAAGGGAAGTTCCGTACGAACAAGCCCATTGCTCCAATGCTGAAGCAAAACATGAGAAACAAGATACCATCCAATCTAGACTACTAACATATTCCACTGGTTTTGAGCAGTGATTTTCTTCAGTACTCATCGTAGACAAATTCACAATGATAGCACAAGAGGAGTGCAGTGGGTAGATTGCATGCTTGTTTCTGTTCGAGAGTTGCCCATATGTAGATGGTGAGGTGAATGGCCATCCTGTATAATATTTGATCGATACTGGTGCTACCCAATCTACAGGTCATTCTGTGGAGTTTCCATACCTACTCTTCTCCAAGTATAAGTTGTAGGCACTAGCAATAAACAGATTATTAATCAGGTTACAGCAGATGTCCCAGTTAAAATAGGGATAATGTCAAATAGTCACCTGTTTATGTTGAATGACGCGATTACTATTAGTTTACTCAACAGGAGGACTTGCTTTGCAACATGAGCTGAGTAATTCATTACACACTGGATGGGTTCCCAATTGAAACCCAAAATAAAGATTCTGTTCAAAATCACAAGAATCCAGAGTTCAGCTGTTTCCCGTTCTTACAAAAGATGGCCGGCTTCTGGATATAAGACATACTATCAAACAAGAGGACTGATGAAAGTACAAAACCAGTCAGAATACAAGTCAAACCAATTGCCATTTGTCCTATAATTTGGCAATACAAACTTTCAAGAGAAGCAGAGGAAGGAATAACTCCAATCATAGAACATTTTCTATGGAATAAGGTAGTCTGAGGGAGTGCTTGACAGTCCATGCAATTCTCCTGTGATGGGCATTAAAAAAGGAAGGAGTGGTAAGTGGAGAAAAGGGTACTAAATCCTGCTTTATCCTATTTATTTCAGGTTCCTGAAAATGCAGAATCGTATGCAGTCATCAACATATGCCAAGCATTCTTTTCTATTCCTCTATATGAGGATAGTCAATATCGTTTATCATTCCAGGGTCCAAAATAAAGTTCTTATTTGGTAGCAAATTCCACAAAGGTATGCTGAAAGTCACTGATTTTTTAGTCAGATCTTAAAGAAAGATTTGTAAAGTTTGATGTTACCCTGAACCTCAGTCTTAGTACAATACATTGATGACCTATTGGTGTCATCAAGGACAAAAGAAGGCTGCTAAGTTGATACAATTGCACTTTTGAATCATTTTGCTGACAACGGTCACACTGTTTCTTCCACAAAAATGCAGTACTGTAAAAGAGAAGCAATTTCTCTGACTATGAAGGCTTAATAAGGCTTACTTACAGTGATATCAAGGATGCATGAAGGCCTTTCAGGAATTGCCCTTGGAATGCTTGATTATGACATGAAGTTTCTCCTTTTCTGCCACGAGAGAAGTGGTGCACACTTTCAATGCTAATTAAAAAAACACAGAGGTATTAGACCTATTACCTACATTTCTGCTGTATTGGATGCAGTAGCTGTAGCTCTTTCTGGTGGTCTGAATGCAGTTGCAGCTGATTGCCCTCCAATAGAACCAAAAGGAAATGTTATGGGTCATATACTCATTCTGTATGCCCCTCATTCAGTTCAAATTTTGCTGCCCCACATCAGAACTCAACATTTGACAAACAGCCGCCTCATGAGATATGATCAGATAATATAAGCGACTGAAAACTTTGATTGTTGCAAACATCTTCTACACGAGCCAGACTGTGAGGAGGCTGCAATGAGATGACACTTACCAGAGAAGGAGCGAGCATTCAGCTGCTGTGGAAGGGAACCGTGAGAACACCAATTCACTGGACTTTAGCCTATTACCTGGAGTGCACTGGGTGGCTGCATTTGGAAAATCTCCAATTATGGCAACTGAGTAATACAGAGCATTCATATTCACACTGGGAATTTAAGATCAGAAAGTAGCCATATGCAAAGCCATCTTCTTAAAAGAAAAAGCGGACAGTCGCTGGACTTCCCCATTCCACCGTGATTCAATTTTATGCCACATGTTTGAAGTATTGATCCTAAGTTCTAACAGACCAACAAAATGGATAGGTATATATAGTTAAACACGGAGTGTTGGAAGTTGATTTTGACCGCTCTCGGGCCCGAGTCAGGGAGCAGAAAAAGAGATTGAATCATTGATGGCAGGCTTATCAAGGGTGATTAAACACATCAGATCTGCATAAAAGCACAAAATAGACACTGTAGTGGTGGATGCTAACTTAATTCACACCAAAATGAAGAAAGTCACAACCAGACTGATTGCAGCAGAAAATAATGGTGAACGAGCATTCTGATGCAATCAAGGCCCTACAATCTGAAGTCAGGAACTTTAAAGACTCCATGCAAGAGTAGAAGATGCGGAGCGCATATCCTGAAGCAATGACAACAGGTTGGTCAGATTCCCAAAAAAGAGGAAGGTACAAATTTGGCACATTTCTCTGAGAACTTCAATTATCACTGTGAAACTTGGTAATCTCTCCACTCATTATGTCAAGGAACAAGGAAACAGGGTGCCTTGTCTCCCACTGAAACTGTTAGCATGAATGTGACCAATTATTTCACATATATTAAATTATGGGGATTGAGTTGTCATCCTGAGGGCACCCCACCTTCATGCTCTTGTGGTCTTTGAGAAAAGGATGATCTCGCTCTTTCTGGATCAGACCCAAAAAATGCAAGCTTTGTGACAAACTTTCAGCAAAGTGCAAGCTGGCTTTGCAAACAAGACTTGAAATATGCAACTAGCAACCCTTGGAAAGCAAGAGATATAACGGTCAATCGACACCAAACATGGGGCTGAGCTGTGAACTGAGCATTATCCTGGGGAGATTCTCCACTTTGGGACATCTACAACTCTGTCCTGAGGTGGGTGTAAAACCCCTACAAAGTGCTCCCACTTCTCCATTAGTCATAGCACGCCCCATATCACAGCGGGGCGGCGAGAACCTGATGACGAACCATGCCACAAAGGGACCTTTTGGTGGGTGAGGTTTTTTAATAGAAGGATAGTTACTACGGGAGTATGGGTGGTTATTCATACCCTACATCTAACCCAAGAGGAAAGGCATGAGTTGGATTAAAGTCAGGGAGGTGGATGATGCGTCAGTAATTAAAAATGTATAAGACTTTGGACCTAATGGGTTTCCCACTGAAAGTTTTAAAAGTTTGAGAGGAAACTTGATAAACCATCTCACACAAAAGTGTCTGGAGGTTCAGAGGGAAGGTCAATTACCATGCAATATAAGAACAGCTAACATTACTCCCATTCATGAGAGTGGAAAACAGGCAGAAGACTAATTTTGTTACTCAACATGCACTGGTAAACCAATTCCTATGAATCATGGTCAAATTGAAAGCTATACATCACTCATGTTTTATGCTGCACAGAGCGACTTAGCACAATCTTTGGCACCTCTATGGGGTTTTGTATTGGAGAAGGATGATTCAGGAACTGGTAGTCATGTTGCATCTTGATGCAAAATAGGCATTTAACACACTGAAGTTACAAAAAATAGAATTTGATCTTGAGTTCAGAATTTGGATAGGAACTGAATGGCTAGGGTCAGGGTCAATGGTGCTCTGTCGAAAGGGTTCTCACTCAGCCAGGGTACATATCATGGGTGGCCATTGTCCCCAGTGGTCTTTGTCCTTGGCATTGGCATGGCAATAATTAATGTTACCTTTTTAGTGTCAAACACCTTCCCTAAAATAATTTAGTTTGGAGTGGAAAAAGTAAATGTTAACTCTTAAGTGTCCAACACCTACCACCATATGGTTTAGATAGTAGTGGAAATCGTAAATGGTACCTCTTTCCTTACCTGTACCTTCCCCTAAATGGCTTAGATTGGAGTGGACACAATAAATATAACAATAAATACAATACATTGTCAAACTAAACCTGTATTATTTCTCAGGGCTCTGGGTGGCTCTCTAGGCTCGAGGATTTTTTTTCACTTATTAATATAAACCATTTTTCCTTCTGTCAATTTCATTTTATTTTATTTTTGTATTAATTTCATACATTTCTCTTAACTTTAAGTTTCTTAGTCTGTAATAGACTGCTTGATTTGACAGAAAGCAAACATGTTTTTTTGCTCAAAAAAATAAATACATGCTGTATATGCAGTTCTGTACACAAATATGTTCAGTGCTATACAATGTAATACAAGTAATACCAGTTGTGTTTCAACAATATGTTATATTTCATTTTTTAGACCATATTTTCATTCTTTAAAACACAAGGAGACATATTTCCGTGCATGTACATTTTTTCACCGAATGAAGTCACCCGTGGAAATTGTCTTGTCCCATACTGTCTATACCACTCATACCTCACATTCTCACACATTCATTCCCTCACTTTTAACATACATTGTCGTTTTCATTTAGTGGTAATTCTTTTACTGCTAAGAGTGCTTTTGTAGTCTATTCCAGTCAATTATAGTCTGGTGTCCTCGGACTAAGTAGCGGTTACATGTTGCAGATTGTCTGATAAGATAGGACCTTTTTAAAGTTTTATATAGGGATTTGTGGGTAGGGGGATGTGGGTAGAACTGGTTAATGTTGTAATAGTGTTGTTTTTTACTTTTAGGGTTTTTTAGTAGGTGTTTGTGCTATTGTGTTCAGTAGTGTTCAGTATTAGGCCTAGTTAGAGTTTGGTAATAGTTTGTGTTAATTTAGATAATGTTATGTTATATTTTGTGTGTGTTGTACTTGTAAGGTAATGTCTATGTGGTATTTATATGTAGTGTTTTTTTGGATGGGTTTGTATTTGTTTTACACCTTTATGGGTACATTATTATTATATGAATGAGTGGATTTTGTGCTGTTTTGTAAAGGAAATTATATTGGTTTCTTAGAAAACCAATATTTTTGATTTCCTAGAGCATTTATGTTTGTTCAAGTTTTTTTTATGGTTCTTTATGAAGTTCGATTGCTTTGTTGACTTTAATTTGGACCTCGTTCATTTAAGCATCTTTTTGATCTTTTAAAATACTTAGGGCCATATGTAGTTAATCGCTATTTACCGATTCTTAAATACCGAATTTTACCGATTCGGTATTTAAGAATCGGTAAATAGTATGTAGGTAAATATTCGGTAAATTTTACCGAATCAGTAATATTCGGTATTTAAGAATCGGTATTTACGGAATCGGTAATTCCCATTCATTCCTATGGGCCTGGAGGCCCATAGGAATGAATGGGAAGCCATTCACCATAACCGATTCGGTAAATACCGAATCGGTAATAGGGGGAACATATTCAAGGTTGACACCCTGTTGCATGACACCCTGCTGCACCCCTGAATCGTGCATGTGTGCATATGTGGCACACATACATGCCCTAAGGGCATGTATGTCTGCCTCATGGCACTTTTAAAACACACAAAATTGCTTTTTTAAAGGTTTTCGATATTTACCACCAACTTGTAGTTATTTTTAAATGTTGTGCTTTGTGGTTTTTGATGTATTGATTTCAATTCATTAGTAAACATGTTATTTTTAAGTATTGCGCTTTTTTCTGTTTTATTTATATGTTTTTTTGACTGATGTATAAAAATAATAGTTTAATAATTATTAAAAAATATTTTAATTTTGGTGGTTTGTACCATTATTAATGTTCGTTGATTTCCGTGTAAGTAGTTTGATAGTTTTTAATAGAGATTTTGCTATTCTTTTTAACTAGTGTACTCATTTTTGGTTTTTAAAAATTCTAACATTGCATTGTAGCATGCCGTACATTCCACCGATTAGTTTGCTTATTTTCGGTTAAATTTGGGTCACTGATTACATCGTACTTAGTTGTTGGTAACGTAGTTCTTTTTGTAGGGCTTCTATGAATTTGTAAAGTGTTGGTTGGGTTCTCTGTGGTTTGGAAAGCATTGTCCCTTCCTTCTACAGCATTGTTAGCTTTGGCTTCTTGAGCCATGGTGCTGTCATAGACATTCTACCATGGCATTTGGAATTTTGGTTAATGTCTTTGTCCTGAGAGGTCCAGTCTGTGACCCAAATATCTCCATTAGGGGACTTAGTTTGTATATGTTTTGTTGGTAGAATAGATTTTCTATATGGTAGATTAGCTACCTCTTTTACGGGGACATAGGTTAGTGCAATCAGTTTTTTTTATTTCAAAGGCAAATTGTTTGTTTGTTGCATATTACACACTTAGGGGCACATTACGATGGTGGATGGACTCGAGTACACCATCGTTGTGGGGATCGGAACCGCCCAACATGCATGCGGCAGTCCCACACTCCAAGTTAGGATGCGACCACCACCATGGCAGTCGCATCTTGCAATTTAACATTGCAGCGGGTGCTGCTGACTGCAGCACCCACTGCGATGTCAAAAATGCATGTGGGCATTTCACTGCACTACGCAACAGGCACCACATGGTGCCTGCCACTTAGTGCAGGGAAATGTAGGGGGGTACCATGGGTACCCTCCCAGTGCACCAACACATCCCCCCAACACAAGGGGGGCCAGCAACGGGCCCCCAAAACCAATATCCACCAGCCTTTCCATGGCGGTTTTGCTGCAATGGAAAGGCTGACTGAAGCCAGCAACCTAATTTGGCAGATGGTGCACACTAAGCACCACCACCATATTAGGAATGCAGACTGCTGCGCCAGGCAATCGGAACGGGTTCAGTGACTAAATATCGAGAGACAGAATATCGACTACCCAGAATATCGACTCAAAAATATTGAGGGACAGAATAAAGAATCCCTATCTACAAACAGGTAAGTACTAAAATATCAAGTTCAAAATATCGATAGTTAAAACATAGTTAACTTAAATATAGAATTTTTTTATGTAATAAAAATAATATACAAGTAATTAAATAATAAAC
The DNA here is from genome assembly GCF_964261635.1 of Lissotriton helveticus. Taxonomy (NCBI): domain Eukaryota; kingdom Metazoa; phylum Chordata; class Amphibia; order Caudata; family Salamandridae; genus Lissotriton; species Lissotriton helveticus. The sequence goes on from NC_136073.1 coordinate 407,463,388, forward strand.
ACAATCAAATAAAACATAGTTAAAATAATGTAAAAAAACTTAAAAGGTAAAAATAATAAATGTAATGTAAACAAAACATAATTTATATATATATATATATATTTACTTAATAATATTATAAAATAATTATTAATCTTAATTATAAAATATTTAAAACATTATTGCAAATATATTCATATATATATATATAAATAAACCTATTATCTGAATATAAAAATAAATAATATATAATAATTTAAATAATTACGGTAATACTTTTTATGTTAATTAATAATTTACACTACAATAAATATAACAAAATTAAAAACATTACACAGCTAAGGGAATAAAATTAGTATTCACACTCCAACAATTGTAAAAGTAGAGAATTTTTGGATAGTGGGAGGGTAAAAATTACTATTCCCACTCCAGTGAGTGCAACAGTAGGGAAAGAGTTGGATAGCGGGTGGGTAAAAATTACTATTCACACTCCAGTGAGTGCAACAGTAGGGAAAGTGTTGGATAGCGGGAGGGTAAAAATTACTATTCCCACTCCAATGAGTGCAACAGTAGGGAAAGCGTTGGGTAGCGTAAGGGTAAAATTACTATTCCCACTCCAGTGAGTGCAACAGTAGGGAAAGCGTTGGATAGCGGAGGGGTAAAAGTTACTATTCCCACTCCAGAGAGTGCAACAGTAGGGAAAGCAATGGATAGCGGGAGGGTAAAAGTTACTATTCCCACTCCAGAGAGTGCAACAGTAGATAAAGCGTTGGATAGCATAGGGGTAAAAATTACTATTCCCACTCCAGTGATTGCAATAGTAGGGAAAGCATTGGATAGCGTAGGGGTAAAATTTACTATTCCCACTCTAGAGAGTGCAACAGTAGGGAAAGCGTTGGATAGCGGGAGGGTAAAAACTACTGTTCCCACTCCAGAGAGTGCAACAGTAAGGAAAGAATCGGATAGCGTAGGGGTAAAAATTACTATTCCCACTCCAGAGAGTGCAACAGTAGGGAAAGTAATGATTTAATATTTAAATATGAACACATTAATGATCAATATCCATTAAAAATAATTAAAATTAATTACCAATTACAAAATATGTAATAATTAATGAATGATTAATACCAATAAATATTATTTATTAAGCAATAATTACCTATTAATAATTAATTAACAACCAATTAATTGTCAATGCCAAAAATCTAATAAGTATTAAAAAAAGACCAAATAATAATGAATTAACAAAATTATTTATCAATACACAAAAATAATTTCAATTATTATTTAATTACAATTACATTACTTCTCACCTTATTCTCCTATAACCTAAAACCCACTCCAAATAATAAATTAATACAATTAACATAATTATCAATTAAACAATTAATTACTGATTAATACAAAATAATTAAAATGAATAATTAATTAACAATCAATTAATTAACAATACATATAAATAAAAATAAATATTTACTTAACTACAATTAAATTACTTCCCACCCTATTCCCCTATAAACCCACAACCCACTACAGAACTAAAACGCAAAATTAAATTGAAAATAATGATTAATTCATAAAAATGAATATTTAATTTACTATAATTTAATTACTTCCCACCCTATTCCCCTATGAACCCACAACCCACTACAGAATTAAATTACGCAAAAATTAAATAACATAAAATGCATTACTTTAAAAAAATTAAACATACATTACAAAAATAATAAATAATTTTAACACATATACTAGCATACATAACACTAAAAAAAATTTGATCTTACGGAAAACGATATTTCTAAATTTGATATTATGGAAAACTATATTTCTAATTTCGATATTATGGAAATCAATATTTCTTACCTCAAATTCGATATTCTATACAACTATATTTTGGGAATTCTATATTCTGTCCTCTCTATATTTTTTATTTGATATTCTGGACAGTCGATATTTAAAATTCAATATTTTGGGTGTTTAACAATCGGCACGATTGCTTGTGGCAGTTCCTTGATGGACAGTCTTGGCGCCCGCCACGGTCGCGGTATTGATCCGTTCGCCCTCCTAATCTGGCAGGTGGTGCAACCACGTTCGATGGCGGAGGGCTCGCCACCGCACAGCTGGTGGTGGCGGGCCTTCCGCCATCGTAATGACCCCCTTAGTGCAGAATGTTGGAGATGTCTCCAGCCTGGCTGATGACGGCTGATTAGGCAGAAACTGGTCCCAGGATGCTTGTTTCCGGTCCAGGGAAGACATGGCTTGGCAGTTCGGGCTGGACTGTTCCCCTGAGGCACAGGATGAGACTGATTTGCATATGGACGTGTCTGAGCTGGAGTGGCGGAGTGAGCTAAAGAATGGATTAAACTCAGATCTTTTGACTGGGGGTGAGTGCTTGCATTGTTCAACACTCCGTCCATCATCCCCTTTTGTTTTGCTTGGTTAAAATGGTAGCAACAGCCTTTTATGGCTTTATGATGGTATGGGTTAAGTATTGTTTTTTGATCATGGGCTGTTCAAGATTGATCATTATTATATATGGGGAGTAGTTGATTGTTCCTATTTTATTCTGGTTTAATTGTTCATAATAAATGCTACTTTGTGTAATAGTCAGCAAGGCGTGTATGAAGGATATATTCATGCTTTGATATTCACCATGTATTAAGCACATCTTAGTGAATAGTTTAGGGCTTCTTTCGATACTCTAGCCATCATCCATATTTGATGTTGGCTTGTGCTATTAAGGGTTTTAAAATGGGAATACCCAGTAGCTGACCTGTGATGTGTTCATGGACTTTAGGGAGTATATCTTTTAAACATTACTTGCTTCTTTTAAATCTTGTAGTATATGCTTTACTTCAATTTCCGTGACATTTGGAAGGTAGTTGTGTTCCCACACATTAATAACAACATCATTTCTTGTAGTACCTCTTCCAAATAAGCATTTGAGTTATATTTTGGTGCTTGTGCTTTATTGATTGCATTTGTAGCCCATGTGCAAGAGTTACTGTTTGCCATGTGATGAATCTTGCTCTTTCTGTCATTATGCCTGAAAATATTTTAATAATATAGTTACATATATTGTACTAGCTTTACTTTACACTTGACATGTACATAAAACATTATGAGCATCGTTTTCCATTTTATACTTTCATATATGTTCTTGATGGTAATTGCAGTTCTATTTTTCGGTTTTCTGCTGATGATGCTTCAATGTGGATAAGGTGGCTTCTTTTCTGTTGGGGGGAAAACGTGGGTTTAAATTTATGTTAAATGTTTGTTGGTTAGCGTGTTGGGTATGTGGACTTTTAGTTTTATTTCTTTACATTGAATTTTTAGTTGATACTTAGAACTGCTTTAAATGTACATACTTTTGATGTGCCCTTTTCTAGGTTTTCGATTTGTGAATTCATTGGTGGTTCTGTAGTTTGTCAATGGTGCTGTTGTTTTCTTTATTTCCTAAAGGTTGGTATATACATAAAATAGATTGTTTTCTTAGTTATTTGTATATTTATGTTTTTAAGTTTGTTTAAATGAATATTTTACTTACTTCTTAAGGTACTTGTATGTTTTCTTTCAATTTTCTGTTCTCGTTTTCTTTTGGTAAGCCAGCAAAGACTTGTCATTTTGCAGCTTTAGCGTGTTGGTGTGGTAAATGTTGAAATTGTGTGCTCCTTTTATATTGTATTTCTAATTAATTGTATGTTTGTATTGGTTAGCTTGCTTTACAGTAGTTTTCATTGGTTAGTGTTTTTTAAGTTTCAAATTTGTTCTAGTTGTTACTTTTTATGGTGGATGCTAATTACTTTTTCTGTTTCAATATTACATAAATGTTTTAAATTTTGTGTTATTTAGGGTGTATGATTTATGTTTATAATTTAATTTATTGTTGTTTAATTTAATTACATTGGTTTTAGTAGGCATTTTTAGTTTTCTAATTATTTGATGTCATTAGGGGGCTGATTCCGATTCGGGAAAAAAAGCGTCTTTCCGAATCGTATCCGGAGCCCTCTCCGTACGAATCGTACACATCCGTCCGAATCGCGTATTAAGATCCGTATCGCGTAAACCCGTCCGCATCGTCGTGAACCATATGAATTGCAAGGCTGAAACCGTACGACACGGACCCTCACAGTGAACCGTACGATACGTAAACATGCCGTACGACCCGACGAGTACGATCCGGACCGGGGTATGAGGACGCGATTCGTACGGTCCACGCCAGGTAAGGGCGATTCATACGGAAAACCACACAATCACATACACACCGTACGGTGCGTACACCCCATGATCATGGGGTACGGTGCGTACCCCTGCAATCATGGGGTGTACGCACTGTACCCCATGATCGCAGGGTGTACTCACCGTTCACCCTGCGATCATGGGGTACGGTGTATACACCTCATGATCGCAGGGGTACGCACCGTACCCCTGCAGACATGGGGTGTATGCACCATACCCGGGAGGGGTGTTCGGTACCTGTTTCAAGGCGTACGCTGCTTCTCCGGATGTTTTGGGCTCCCGTTAAAAAAGCATTGTGCGGTGCGTACCCGACATGAATCGTACTTGCTGGGTCGGGAAAACCTGCTTCGAACCGTACGGATGTCGCGTTCAGCGGATTCCGAGGGAGAATCATGCGGAGAATAGAGTCGTACGGTCTTTGTACGATTCCTACGGTGTCCTGCTCCTGGTACGAATCGTACTTCATCGTACGTACGGGAGAGGTTGCAGGGTACGATTCGTACGGCAAAAATGGTCCTTGCAGCTATTCGGAGTGTTTTTTCCCGAATCGGAATCGCCCCCTAAGTGTATATTTATTTTGTTTGTGTTTATTTTAGTGTTATAAACTTAATATAACTTTTACAATTACTTATTACATTTTTAAGAGTTTAGTTGTATTTTTCATTGAAATTAAAATAGAGTTTACATATTGTTTTATAATGTTTGGCTTAATAGTTGCAATATTAATGCATTAAATATTTCGTGTTTCAATATTTTTTTTAATTTGATATATTGATTTAAAGGCAACAATATTTTTGTTTCAAATATTTATGTTATCCATACAAGTAGAAATAGACATTTTTAATGGCAATATTTTGGATAACGATTTTGGTTAATGATATTTATGTTTTTTGTGTGAATCAATAATATTTTCATTCATATTATGCTATTGATCCAAACAAGAGGATGGCAGAGATTGAGTGTATACTTAACTGAAGGTTTTGAAAGAATCAAAACATAAGAAATTAAAAGTGATGTGGACTGATTATGGTTTATTGAGAGATTTTTGGTGATTATAGAATAATCAGAGGAAGAAGTTGAGGAAGCTTTTATGTATTGATTCAAATAATGCATTGTTAATAATGCACCCTGTTTTCATTTTTACTGATTTTTACAGATAAATTCAGACAGAAAACATTTATTTTCTTGTCTGTATTTATTTTTAAATGTGGATAAAACGGAAATTGGATTGCTTTTTGAGTAATTCTCATCACTGTCTGCCATCACTGCCAGGCCAATAGCTGTGTGGATTGATAGGTAAGGGGGCTAGAAAAGAATGGAAGTTTATTAAAGAGGCTTTAACAGCAGTAGATTTGCACATGGTTGATACTGAAAAATGTGTATTTTCTTATAAGTGCATTGATTTATCTTCGGTGGGGGTTTAAAACATTAAAACCTAGTAGGCATTCAGGCACAAGTGCATATTTACCCGTTAAATAAATGTGGAAATATACTAATTTCAGCTTCATTTTTCCACATAACCCAATATAAATATGGATGAATACAGATAAAATTTGCAAAAAATAAATATGGATAAATACAGACGGAAATGTCAAAAAAAGTAAATACCATAAAACCGGGAGCCCTAATTACTAATAGTATGCGGACCTTTACTGAATTAATCTAAATTCAAATGCACACACTTATATGATGCTATTGCTCTTGAAATGATTTTGGTATGATCTGTTAAAGCACGTTTTCTGGCTTGTACTAACTAGGCCTCTGATAGTCCTCAACACCATCTTGTTCAAAATGGATGTCACATTCACTTTTTTTGATTTCTGCTGCAAGTAGTTACGCAAGTCATGTTTGTTTATCTACGAACAACATTGGTCTCAAAGAAGACTTTCTAGCATGGGCTCAGTATTATATCTTTTATTCAATCCCCTTCAGCTTACACTTGATATTACATTTATTCACTATGATTCAGCGTTGTTTATGTTTATTCTGACACTGTCACATGGTATTAGGTCATAGGGGGGTGAATCAATATTCACAAATTGGCTTAAATGGTAAGGTCGTATATGATGAATCTAAAGTCTTATATCTGTTTGTTTAGAATTCATTTCTTTGCTTATAACATGGTATTTCTGCACTTTCCATGGTTGCCTATTTGATAGTGTCCTATTTAAACATTTGATTTTGTCCTTAGTATTTTTCTCTGATTTTGCCACTTTTCTGTATGGATGGCCTTTATGACAGTGGTTTCTGTATCCCAGCAGTTTCTCCATGTATTTCTCCTGTATTGTATCTTTTACATTCTTGTACATTTCCATTGCTACCCTAAAATTCACTTACTGAGTCAGGCCTTTCTCAATTACCTGCATTTTTGGTATGGTGGTTTTCAACCTAATTTAGGGGGTCATTAGGATCGCGGATTTCCCGCATCCTCCGGGCCGGCGGAAGCCACCGCCGGCCCGGAGGATGCGGGAAAACCGCTGCGGATGCTTGAAAGACCCACCGCCAAATTAGGATGGCTGGTGGGTCTTTGAATCTGTCCGCCGCTGTTCCGCCGTGGCCGCCTTCCGACCGCGGCGGAAATGCATTAACATGGCTGGCGGTGTCTATCAGACACCGCCAGCCATATTATAATGGAGTAGAAAGTATGCTTTTCCACAGCGGAAAAGCCGCCATGGAAAAGCATATGGACCTTTACTGCGGGGGCCCATTGCGGGCCCCCTGGGTGAAGGGGGGGTGGTGGGTGCACATGGGGGGTACCTATGGTACCCCCCTGCATTTGCGTGAACAAAGCGGCAGGCACCGCGCGGTGCCTGCCGCTTTGTGCACGCAAATGCCATGCATGCATTTTTAACATTGCGGCGGGTGCAGCTTGAAGCTGCACCCGACGCAATGTTAAAAATAGAGGATGTGACCGCCACCCTGGCGGTCACATCCTAATCTGCATGGAGGGACCGCCGCTGCCCCTGTGGACGGTCCCTCCTACTCTATGGTGGCGGACGGACTCAGGTCCGGCCGCCATCATAATCGGCCCCTTAGTTCACAATGCCTCATGAGATTGAGGTTTACCACCATCCGCAATCCACCCAACCAGTGGGTGTGCTTTTGAGGTGTACAAGTGCACCCACATAGATCACTCATTAAAATGAGGGAAATTGGAAAGTGCCAAGTCAGTGGAATGTTGAACTGAATTTGGAATCAGTTTATTTTGTTGGAATATTAACATATCAAAGTTTAATGTGTACACTTCCTGAAAGGTGCCAATGGAGAAGGACTAGTAAATGTCCAAAAGCTACCACAACATTTTAATCTTTTTACCTCTGATAGATACTGTTTACATATTTCTCGCCGGTTTTGCACATTGGGTTGGGAGGCATACTGTGGAGTTGTGTTCAATGCTCCAGGGGCATATTTCCTTGACACCATTTTGCACGCAGGTTAGCGGTCCAGCTCTTTTGGTTTCTCTGGCCGTTACCGCGCACGCCCAGGATATAAGGTGGCAGATGACGTGGCTGCGCTGTAGCGCGTTTTGACACTCAGAAGCTGTGGTAGGGCTCAAGTGGTCATTTTACTCATTTTAATCTTTTTACCTCTAATACATACTGTTTACATATTTCTCGCCAGTTTTCCACATTGTGTTGGGAGACATACTGTGGAGCTGTGTTCAATGCTCAAGGGGCATATTTCCTTGGCACCATTTTGCACGCGGGTTAGCAGTCCAGCTCTTTTGGTTTCTCTGGCTGTTACTGCGCACGCCCAGGATATAAGAGGGCGTGCCGCTGGCAAGCCTGTCTGCGCCCGTCCGCATCCGGACCGTTGCCAGTGCCAGCCATGCTGTCCGTGGTGTTCCAGCTTCAAGAATTGCTTGGTCTAGAGAGCAGTTACATCAATCTACCCTGGCCCTATCTGTTTGGATTTTAGTTTGGAGGAGGGAAAGAGGGTGAGCCCTCACGAGTTCCATTGTAGATCTTGTACCTTCAAGCTATACAATGCACCTGGGAAAAACGGTGAGCACACACATTTTTTGAGGGTAGGGCTCATTGGAGCATCTAAACCCCCCTCAAGGCCCACCATCAAGGCATGTCTCATTAACTGTAGATCTCTGCCAAAGCATGCGAATGATATCTGGCTGACTTTAAAAACAAATGCCTGGGATGTCATGTTTTTGACTGAAACTTGGTTGCAAGAGAGTTCCAAACTGAATATAGCATTTGCTATTCCAGCAGGATATAGGATTTCCAAGGTGAATCAAGTTGGAAATAGGCTAGAAGGTGGCCTTCGAGTGATTATGATAGAGGATTGGGAGATATCGTATAAGAGAATTGAAGGTATGGGACAGATTGAGGCTTTGTCCTTCTGCATTAAACTCTCTAAGGCTTCTTCAATGGCCGGACTATAGACCCCCAAATGCTCCAGCGGTCCATCTGCTGAAGCTTTATGACATCATCGCCGACCTTTCACTGAGGTATTCAAATTTTACTGTCCTCGACGATTTTAATGTCCATATCGATAATGTTAATTGACCATTAGCTGTCCAATACCCTTAAAGGGCTTAATTTTACTCAAATGGTATCGTCACCCACCCATGTGGCTGGCCAGATGCTTGATTTACTTTTCAAAAATGATCATACTCTACAGATAGAGGACCCACTACCTATAACTTGGTCGGATCACTGGTTGATCCTGTTTAATTTACTGTGAGTGTCCAGTAACAACCATACTAGACCTGTCCGGGAGGCTAGGAGAAATTGGAGGAAGATTTCACCTGAATCAATGAGTCGTGAGTTACAGGATATTCCTACCCAGTTTACAGGCGAACCTAGCCAGGACGCGCTATTTTTTAAATGTTGGGTCATATCGGCCCTGGATAAAATTGCCCCATCTAAGACTGTGAAATTGACTAGGAGCAAACCCTCAGCCCCTTGGTTTACAGCGGAACTCCGCACAGAGAAAAGCCTTTGTAAGAGGCTGGAGCGTGCTTGGCAACATTTTTTTTGCCAGAGCCCAAGTGCGCATAGAAGCCGCAAAGAAAATTTCATGGTTCAAAGTGCAGGAGTATTTGGGATTATGTTGCTAATCAGATCAAAACTTCTGATAATTCTTTGAAAATAATTTTTAATATAGTCCAGGGTTTTATTAAACCTCATGCTCTGAATAGTACTATTCCTCCTTCATTGACTCTCTGTGAATAGTTGGCACCTTATTTCAGAACAAAATCCAAGATATCTATTCCTCCTTCCCTTCATCAGGTTCACTTGACCAATCACCTCATACATTGTGCTGCACAAGTATGTGGTCGGACTTTCTTCCCTTTGGTATGGAATCATCTCTGGGGGAACTTAATAAAATCAAATCTGGCTCCTCGGCCGACCCTTGTCCGGCTAGATTTTTTAAGTTACTAGCCCCTGCATTGAATGAAACTTGGAATTCCTCGTTAGAGACCGGGATCTATCTGACTAGCTAGAGAAATGCATTTGTTCAGCCTATTCTTAAGAAAGAAGATGCCGATCCAACAGAGCCCAAAAATTTTAGGCCAATTTCTCTCCTTACGGTTCCGGCTAAAATTCTAGAAAAAGAAGTTCAGAAACAACTAGGGGACTTCTTAGAGTCAAACCATCATCTGCACCACTCCCAGTCTAGACTTAGATCCGACTATAGCATGGAGACAGCTCTTCTGGAAGTTGCATAGACTATTCGTGAAACTTTGGATCAAGGAAGCTTTGCGATGCTGGTGCATATTGCATCTATCTGCAGCTTTTGATATGGTGTCACACAAAATTCTCCTAAATAGAATTAAATGTTTAGAGGTGACGGGAACGGTCTGGGCTTGGTTTTGCTCATTTTTAGAAGGGGTGGCACTGCATCCTCATGTTTCCACCTCTAGCCCTCCTGTGTGTGGGATACCGCAGGGCTCTGGTTTGAGTCCAACACTTTTTAATATGTACCTCACTCCTCTTGCAGCAATTATTGAGCAATGCGGAGTGAAGGTCGTCTCATACACCAATGATACACAGCTGGTGTTCTCTTCCAGAGATCACAGCGATACGGCCTTTGTCAACTTTAAGCAATGTCTTCTCAATATCTCCTCATGGATGACGGAGAGCTGCTTAAAGATGAACACTGATAAAATGGAGGTCTTGTTTTTCAACCAATACACCACTCCTCCGTCAGGACTTTGGTGGCTGGCTGAGTTAAATCCTCCTCCTCTTCCTGTTGCCTCTGCTAGGAATTTGGGCTTCAAGTTTGATGCACAACTAACTGGTGAAGTGCAAATTGCTCATGTTTCTGCTCAATGCTTTTGGAAGTTAAAGGCTCTACATAGCTTCCTTCACTTTCTACCAATGACTACGTGAACAGCCTCTATCTGGGTCTTCCTGACTATTTGCTCAGAAGGCTACAGATTATCTAAAATGAGGTGGCAAGGCTTGTTCGTAATGTGCCATTTTGTCACCGCATCACCCCCCATTTGCGTAATCTACACTGGTTGCCTGTGAAAAGAAGAATAGAATATAAAGTACTTAATTTGGCGCACAGATCAATGAATGACACGGGTCTGCAGTATTTGAGACAGAGACTTCAAAAATATAGTGAGAATAGAGTGCTTAGATCGAATGACCAGAATCTTCTGGCTATCCTGCGGTTCGTAAAGGCCAGGATCTGTGGTCTGGCCTTTTCGGTTAAAACTGCGACACTCTGGAACTCTATGCCTATACATTTGAGGAAATCCATTTCGGAGTCCATGTTCAAAAAAGCTTTAAAAACATGGCTCTTTGGTCTTCCATAGTGTTTCCCGTTTCCCTGATTACCTTCCACAGGTTTTTTGCCCTACTAGTGCCGGGACACTTCCATGGGAGGTAGCCGAGCGCTTTATAAGCATTAAAAATAATAATAATGTTAATATGGTTTGTGAGCCAATGGCGGTTCCTAAGCCTGAGCGTTGGGGCTTTGCCCCTGATGAAGCAAGGATTCAAGAAAACAGAACTTACTCGGATCAATTCCTCATTAACAAGTACTAATCACTAGATATAGAAAAGAAGTGAAAAATAAAATGCACATGACATTCATATATAGAGAAGAGAGCTTTTTGCACGCTTAAATAACAAAGAATAATTTGCAACGTGATCAAATCCCGCTTTAAACTGAAAATGCTTCTGTGCATGTGCAAACCAGAAACGCGTAAATAACCATTTGATTAACTCATTTGAGAGGGAAACTCTCACGCATGGGCAATAATTACTAACCTTAGGTCTTGAGGCACCGCGTGCCTGGCATAGGCTTGCCTGAACTTTAAAAGAAACTTGTCTGCTAAAGCTTTTGCTTAACCCCTTCGCTGCGGGGTGTTTCCCCCCCACTGTGCGGGGGAGGGGGCCGGTGCGGCGCTGCTGTGCTGTAGACGAGTTCGGCTCGTCATGAGGCACAGTGCAGCTGCACTCATGACGAGCGGAGCTCGTCACAACCACACTCGTTTTTGGAATGTTCAGCCCAACGGGGTAATTATCCCCGCGTGCAACGTTCCAACGGCCGTGACGAGCTCAGCTTGTCATGAGTGCAGCAGCACTGTACCTCATGACGAGCTGAGCTCGTCATGAGCATAGAAGAGGTTAAAGAAAAAGAATTTACCATGGGATAGATTAGAAGTGGGTGGTGAACAGTGACAATCACATATTTGTGAAATTAACATATGTTTATGATTTTTTATTAATAGTGTACATTTGGGCCGGTATTCCTTGGCAATGAAAGAAAATTGCACTGGAAGAAAGGTTGTACTGCGTATGTCCGGAAAGAGACTAAATGTGACCTAGTGCCCGGAAAGATGAATGACTGCCAAAGATCAAGGACAGCAGCTGTGTGAACATGGGAACGTGTGATATTTGTCAATGGAGCTTGAATAAAATGTTATTTAGTTTGAAATAAAATATGTATGGGAAAGAAAGACATCGATGAGTTAAAGGGGAAGGGTTTATTAAACAAAGGAGTTCATTAGAAAAATTAATATGACAGCATGAGGTGATGACAATTCCGCTGCCCCTGCCCAATAGCAGTCCATGATCCACTGATATTTGCAACTTTTGAGGGTGGGACATGCAGAATTAAAGAGTATAACTAGAGGGACAAACGTTGTTTTAGTGTGTTCATCATGAGAGCGATCGATCAATGCTGAGAGAGAGAGTAAGGGAGAGGGAGGCGAGAGCTGTTGCTGGAAAGAAGATAACACACTTGGAAGATTTAATTCTGAAAGACAACCTGATTAGATTGAAGATTTGCGAAAGAATATTGAGGAGGGAGAGAGTGACAGAGAGGGATGCCTTCCGGTGTGCCGGGGTTCTAGAGGAGTGTAGTAAGTATTTCCCTGTACTGATTCTGTCCTATAGTCTTTGTCTCCTGAATCTTGATCATGTGACCTTCACCAGTCCTTAGGCCAGAGGGCTGATTTTCCTGTTTCACCATTGGATAAATATATGTCTGACTTGGATTTGCATATCTTTTGCAAATGTATGAATATCTATGTCTGCTGTCTCTTCCTCTATCCACTCCAATTGCATTGAATTGTTGAATGAGTTTGTGTATTGAATGTATTTGATTAACACATTTTCCTCCCATGAAAGGTGATGGAGTTTGCACTGTGAATCTGTATAATTGAGCATTCATTTTGACTGAGTTGTTAGATAAAATTCATTGAATCTTACCCAGAGTCTGTGAATATTTTATTGAGAGTTACAAGTTAAATTAGTTAAATTGTTAATATCACCATCAACTACTCGACTAATGGTCCATTGACCAAAGGAAGAGTGTTGATCTGTGAAGATTAGTTAGGCAGTGACTAATCAAGATCAATTGAATATAAAACTTGACAACCCAGTGGGAACGAGTTGGCCAGGGAAAATAAGAGTGTGAATGTGGGCCCATTTTTTAAGATTTGTTGATCTGTGAAATATTTGTACTAACAGCAATTACTATCTAATTGACTAACAAAACAATGTGTGCCTCGGGCCAGGCTGTGTCTTCACATCTGCTCACTCAATGGTTAGGCGTTTCAAAAAAAGGCACATGCTCTAGTGGCATGTGCGAGCTAACTTTCCTTTGGGGTGGGGCAGCTTTAGCTAATAGCCTAAGAAGGGCTTTCAATACTTGGGGGTCCTCTGGGACTGCCCACTGAAGACACACAGTAATGTCATAATTTAAAGCCGCCCCAGGCATTTAGGAAATCAGCCCTGTTCTTCCTGGCACTGCTTGTCAATCATTCCAATGCTGCCTTGTCACCCCACTCTTCCTCAAGTTGTCGCAGGGTGAGGCGCGGTCAGCAAGTATCACTGACTCCACCCCACCCTGTGGCAAGCTGTGAATGATTTGGGTTAGAGGAGGCTGCCTCTGAAAGAGGGCATACCACTCTTTGGGCATGTGACCTGATGTCACAGAGTCACAGGTCATGACTCCATTTTATAGGGGTCACATGCACTCTGTAAACAGATACACTGCACATGCTTCTGCATTTGAAGCCTGTGGAGTGTATCTGTTCATAACTTTCCGCAGTGCTTCCATGTGTATCACCAACTCAGTGACTGGAGCGTGACCTCGTATAACCCGCTGCCTGACATTACCTGGGTAAGTGAGCCTTCCGTGTGCAGGAATAAAAGGAATCCTCTTACTACAGTGCACACTCTGAGCACACGTATTTCAAGGGGCTCTCATATGTGCTAATTAAGTCATTAACACCTATGACAGCTCAGGGTGTGTGCTTGTATAGCGCACACCCTGAGCTCATGTATTTCAGGGCACTCTCATATCTTCTGAAGAAGTCTTGAGCACATATGAAGGTGCCTTGAAATACTAGAGCCCAGGATGTGCGCTGTTCAACAAGGCGTTCTCTAGGAGATGAAGTCACAGGTTCCAGGGTGCAAAAGCGGATTACTGACGTTAGTGCACCTCAGCCATGAAATACTGAGACTGATATTTAAAGTCTGGCTCTTGCTGCTGGAGTCATGTTTTCTGCTGTGTGTGGGGCCTGAATAACTAGTTTGAGCAGGTCAGGTGCTTCACACAACTCCTGACATAAGAAGGAGACTCCCTGGCTAAGCTCTCTAACAGCCACCTCTTGCAGCTCTGTCAGTGTCCCGATCCCTCGCACTAGTCTGGCCTGCCCTTGTGTTTGCTCTGCCAGCTCAAGGTTTGCATGGCTCTGACGGTTATTGTTTTATGTGTGAGGGAAGGTCCTTGGCAATCGACAGGCATGTGCTAAAGATGACCGTAGGGTGCCAGATAGGACAGTGACTCTGCTAGGGGAGTTTACCCCAGAGGCAACTCATGGTGACCTATTACAGACCTCTGTCCTCCACAATGAGTATCCAGTGGAAAGGAGGGGCATAGGTACCGGAGCTCATTCATCTCTATAAATAAAATGCCTCAAAGTTTTGATGTTTTTGTTGTTTCTATTTCATTTGCTGTGTGTGCAAATTCTTTTATATGCAATTAAAGAACCAATAGGATGGCACAGGGTGTTGGGTGCCCACTGCAGAAAACTATTCGTAATCAGGAGATTACGGGTGCAGGTGCTCAAGAGATTCTCTTGCCTGCTGTCAAGATCTGTGAGCAGCATGCAGATTACAAGTTTCAATTTCTTAAAGATGTTTTAGGGTTTTAAATCACCTGCACAGAAATCTGACTGTAATGTGTGTGCCATGTCTTAGAATCCCTATGGGTATATTTAGATTTTCCTCCTCCCAAAGACAATAAAGCGGTCCCATTGGGCTGGGTAATAGAGAGGAACTTTTAGTAATTTTATTAAAAACTGAGCCACCCAGTCGCTTAAACACTTGAGCAAAATCAGTACTATTTACACGGATAGGCCTCATCGGACTTCAAATGGTTGCATTTAGAAGCCCAGATCTGAGCAACTTCCGTTATGCAGTTAGTCAGCTGAAGTACGAGGAAGGTAAAACTGTGCTCACAACAACACTGAGGGGCATATTCTCAAGGACTTATCACCAAGTTATCTGCACTTTATCGCAGCCAAAGTAGCGATAACGTTATCGCCCCATTCACAAGCTGGTGCTAACAGCCGATATCACCAGTTTACCTATGATAGCAGCCACAAGAAACATCACCACAGATGAGCACGGCAACTAACGCTAATGAGATGCAGAGTAAGCAATTCCCGTGCAAAAAGCTGTGAAAACAACACTTCGCAACATTCTCAACGACCAGCCAGATCGGCGATAAGATCTCAAAACATGAGATAAGGCATGTTAGCAGCAGGGATTTAACACCTACTCTTACCTGGTGCAAAGTCGGATGACAACCTGCACCACAAAAGGGAGCCCAGTCCAGAGCCACACCAGAAGAACAACAGATGCTATGGAGCTACTGATCATGCATCTCGGAGCCCCAAGAGGGCCACAACACCCACCACCACCACCCCAAGGCCCGCAATCTCCCCATGGACACCCACCGCACCCACCCATTGACTACCACAGAGGCAGCACAGACAAAGAGCGGACCTTCAGAAAACGCACCAGCCTCACAGACCTTACACCAGAGGATGTAATGCCCACTACAGGCTCAAAAGGACAACCATCCTCCACATCCTGAACATCATTTCCCACTCGCTGACAGTACCCACACAGTGGACAACCAACATCCCTTAGCAGACAAAGCTGCTGGCTGTGCTGCATCTGTTGGCCTCTGTTACCTTCCAACCAACAACTGTCAGAGTCAGAGGAGTCTCACATCCAGCCCTATCAAAGTTCATCACAACTATCTTAGATGCCATCATCAGCTTGGTACCCCAGCACCTTCACTTCCCCCACACTGCGCAGGGACAGCTGGAGACCAAGCAGAGCTTCTATGCATTGCTGGCTTCCTGCAAGTGTTGGTGGCAATTGTCTGCACACATGTCCTACTTGTGCCCCCTGCTGACACTGCACACAATTACCGCAACAGAAAGCACACGCATTCCAAAATGTGCAGGCAATAGTGGACCATCGGGGACTCTTCACCAATGTCGTCGCCAACTACCCAGGCAGAGTGCATGATTCCTACATCTTCTGATAGAGCAAGGATTTGCACGAAAGCAACTTGCTGGATAAATCCTCTCATATGATATCATAATAAATTACTAATATTGTTTGTAATACTAATACTATATTACATTTTACACTTATTAGATATGGGGAAGCTTGCCTGTGTGTTTTACTAACAAGTAACCTGAGTGCAACTAAAATGGGCACCAAAAAACGCGGGAAATGAACTGTGCATGCGTTAACTGCATGACGTCATAACACTTACAGGGAAAGTTTTGCTTCTGCGCAGTAACACTCAATATGGCCGCTTAAGAACTAACATGCTAAGCATCTGCTTTGCCTGACACTAAATCAAGTAATATACTAAGTACTAATTGATAAATAGTTATTTTATTTAAATGGGATTAGAGTAGAGACAAGTGGTATACAGTTCGATCTCAAGTCTTGGACCTCGATCAAGGACACCCCTGGTAAACAGATGAACATCCTGAAGACTCAATGGACAAAATGTATAAACTGTATACAATGTGATAAATACATTATGAACATGGGTGGGCAATAAAGCTTGGAAGAAACAAATTAATGGGCGGGGAACATAAGACAATGCTCTTAAGAAAAAGTATTAGACTTATCATGGTGTGATGATCATCCCCTAGGCTTGTCCAATCAGAATGAGTAATTTTTATAAGTTTGAAACATTTGGGGGTGGACCATGCCATCAAAAGGTATATATGGGGTAGTTAGTTAGATCTATTAGCACTATCGCTGCCAGAACACTGAGAGATAGAGATGCTGTCCGAATGCTGATCGAATTACCTGAAGGAGAATTGGAATTTTCAAGCAAATTAAAACTAGGAAGGAGTTTTGCGGAAGAATCGAGGAGCAATAGAACTAGAAAGGAGATTTGTGGAAGAAACGAGAAGGAAATTAGTATTAGAGAGGGGTGAGACAGGCGTCAAATCCAGAAGAGGTTACCTGTCCTGTCCTAATCCTGTCCTGAACATGTCACCTGAAACTATTCTCGAGGGCCCAAAATTCTTGGCCAGAAGGGTCTGATATTGCACCATCATAGGTAAATATAAATCTATGTATTGTGTCAATGAGCCTTTTCTTTCTAGCCTCTCTTTCCTGAGGTACTCATCATTGGAATTATAGATTAATTTAGATAAATCGTATCTTACCTCTTCAGAATGATGGAGTTAACACTCTAACTTTGTCTTTGATTCTCATGGTAAAATTCAGATAAACCTTTACATTTTAATCGAGTCTGTGGTTATTTAATGAATACAACAGGTAAATACTTCTTGGTTAAATGATCAAATCTAAGCAACTAAAATAGATCCATGTGGCAGAAAGGGCATAGTAACTAAATAGGCTTACATTTTCGAGACAAATAGAAAACCCTAAAATTGATCCCCAGCGGGGTTACATCGACAGGATTATTGTGTGAGTATATGATTTATGGCCCCGAATGTGTGTATTTTAGTGATAATTATCCGCCGGTTGCTGTCCCGCTGGATCACTTCCGACAGTCCATCATCAACTGGCGCTTCCAGGATGGCACCTATGGAAATGCCCTGCTCATTGGTAAGTAACAAATGAGCACACCACACACCCCAACTCCACAAATCATGCAACTCACAACTCTGGTAATGCACACGTTACAAACTCACATAAAACATGCCAAACAACATGCCCACCCACTAGACATGACATCACAACTTACTGTGGTAACCTGGGCTAGCCATGTACATGAGCCATCAATGGCATGGCACCTCAGCCACACTGTAGCAGATTGTGGGGAGAGGTGGGAACCAGGCATGTGCGAAGGAGGCAAGTGATCCATGAATGAGAATGTACACAATGCCAAGTGTGGCGTGAATGTGCTGGCCAGACTGCAGTATGCAGACCACAGACATATCCATGTCGACATACACTGCTGGTGTTTGGAATGTAGTGGCCAGTTGACACAACCAAGTCACCTCAGGCAGTGGGGAAGACCGGAAACATGTAGCTGTGTCGTACCCCCCTGTGAGCGTAAGCGGAGTGGACTTGCGAACGACTGTCCAGTGTAGGGGTGTGGTAATCAACCCCGGGCTCTGGGCATGTTTAAGTTTTGGCCTTGCCAAGGAAGTAACTAATGTGTGTGTCTCTGTTGTAGTGTTGGGTGCCACCCGTCCCGGAATGGACAATGTTGCTATGTAGCATGCCCCTGGTGTGCGGGCTCGGCCGAAGGGGTAAATGAGGGAGCGCAAGCCCGCTCGGGGTCAGGGATCATACATGCCAACTGTTGTGTGTGTCGCTATTACCGCAACATAAGCCAAATCAGCCAGCCATGAACTCTACATCTGTGTCTGCCCTATCCTTACCATAGGCCTACACAGATGTGGCCGCCCACCTTCAGCACACGACATCACTGTGTCGTTGTCAGGCTTGTGGACATGCGCAGACAGGCATGACAATGGTGTGCCGTAGGAGTGTAAGTGATGCAACTGCGCTACACACAATAGTAATAGGCCCGGGGGATGGAGGAGCTGCAATGATGCTACATAATACACATTGATGCCGCACATTTGCTACAAGCAGTTCATGTCAAACAGGAATCACATCGTCACACATATCACATGACAATGTACCAGTGAGCCTGACAACACATCATGCAGAACGAAGCATTGACTCATGTCTCTCTGCACTGTCACAGGTGATCAAGGATATGCACTCTGCGCTTGGATGATGACACCCCTCCAAGCCTCGACACACAGGCCCAGAAGCAGAACAATACAGCCCACAAACACACCAGGGGCATTGTGGAACGCAAATTTGTCATGTTGAAGTCATGTTTCAGGTGCCTGGACATTACAGGTGGAAGGCTCCTGTACAGCCCAGACATCGTGTGCAAGATGATCGTTGCACGTTTCATAATTTGATAATAGATGGTGAGTGTGTCACCTCTGTACAGAGAGGCTGTTTAGGGTATCACGTATTCGAAATGCCAGTTCTGTGTGTCACAGATAGTACGGAATCCCACTCTTCGGCGTTTCACATGTGTCCCAATTCATTACATATCGGCTGTCATTTGGGACCTACAAGTGACAACAGGGCTTCTTTTGGGGTCAAATATGTACCACCATGATGCAGGGTTGCACACTGTGTCTCAAGTCCCACAACATAAGCAACATGGACGTAAGGGGGAGTCACTGCCCCTTCATTCGGCCATGCTTTGATACCTGATTGATCATAGACACGACACGTCTGTGTGCAGGAGGTGTTGATGGCCCCTCTGCAATGTGAAGGGGCGATGCGGTTTCACAGTGTGTTCCATGTATGTTTCCGCATTGGTGCAGTTTACATGCAGACTGCAGACTGCATGTCAATGTACATTGTGACTGTTTGTTAGGCGATGCCTATTTGATGCGAGACAATGGACATTTGTTCTACATCATGGATGTGGGGTCGTACTCGTACATTGTCATCTCACCCTTTTTTGTCTCTGCTTTTACGGTGCATTTTCCCGCATAACGTGTGGGAATTGCAGGCCTGTCGCTGGTTATCGCTGATTTTTGTATCGCTGTTTGGGACATCACTGCTTTTTTCACGTTCGTGTTTTGCATTTTTGCGGCGTCGCTTTGATTTTAACGCAGTCATTTGACGCGTTATCGTGAGACTATCGCCGCATGGTACTCCGTGTTGAGAATACAACATTAACACAGCATTATTATCCAGCAAAAGACTGTGATGTGAAGAGTTGCTTTAAGCTAATTTTGCGATAATTATCACAAGTTCTTGAGAATATCCCCCTGAGTGTTTCTTATGAAACTCAGAATACCTCTGCGGTCAGCGCTCTGCCCAATAGGTCACAAATAGGCCTTGCATGAACAATTGATTCCTGAGCACCCATTAGTCCAGTCAAAAAGTGACCTGCAAAAATTGACCCAAATAAGATATCAAATTACAAGCTTTTAACATGCCAATTACTTTGCGCTCCAAAGTGATTGTCTTTGAAATGCCACAAACCTATTTTTAACGTTCAGTGTAATCAATTAAGTTGTAGGTGACTCAGCTCTAATCTTACACCCACAGAACTTATTGTGATCTCGGTAATTCATGTTCTGAAAACCACTTGGGTACACAACGGAAGACTGTACCCACAGTGATGCAGCTGCTTGTAGTGTAGTAATTACTGAATCCATCTTCATCTCTGTACGCTTCTAAAGTGAGAACGTGTTGGCACTCTATAAACAGATGCATGCATTGAGAAGTATTTGTTAAAAGTGAAACTTTTTAAACATGAACTAAGAAATGATCTTGTCCCCTCCCTGATTACAATGCTATTAGTGAACCAATGGTTTAGTATGTGGACCGCCGTACCCGTGGTGGCAGTCCACAAACCATAAGACTGGTGGTCTGCCCGCAGCATTAGGACTGTGGCGGTTGAACTGCCACGGAACCACTGCTGCTGCCTGGGATCCATGATCCCTGGCAGTGGCGCAGTGCTCTGAGGCCCCTAATATGCTGTACCGCCAAGCATACTAAGAGTTTCCTCTCCACCACATTTTTCATGGTGGTGCAACCTCCATGAAAAGTTTGGTGGTGCGAAAACAGAGGGGGTCCCACAGGGCCCCTGTGTGCCTCTGCGTCACGGGTGGCATGCATGGAGTCACATGTTGTGCCCCCTATGTGCATGCGCCTCAAGTTTCTGCAGGGAATTGGCATGATATTCCATGCTCTGCAGGAGCTGCCTTTGACGCTCCCATTGTGGTGTTGCAGTGGGATCACCAAAGAACCACTTGCCAGAGTAAAAATAGGTTGTACTCGTGCAGGTGTTCATTAATGGCTTTGTTGGTCTCCGACCGGGGCGGCAGCATGGCAGCCCCGCTATGAGACCTCCAACTTCATAATAAGTCCCTAAGTGTCATGTTAGGGGTCATGTATAACCTCAATGGGTACCAGATTCTTGTTAAACATGCATTAAAGTTGCACCATCTTACACCAATTTTTAAAGTTTTTCCTGTTTTTCCTGGGGGAGACACCCGAACCCCCTGTCTTAGACGTGCAACTCGCTCACTCACCAAAACTGGTTAACCAGTCTTACGCCCCACCTTTGCGAGCGGACATTTCTTTCGTTTGAAAAATATCATGGAGAAATGAACTAGAACGCTACGTTTTTTGATTAAATTCGCTCGGCAGAGGGGATATGCTCTTAATTGGAAGATAAATCTTTGAAAAAGCTAAAACTATATTTGACAATTGTATTTCACCATGTAGCATTCTCAGGCTGGCTATCCAGAGAAGTACTTGGGCTCAGACTTCTGCAAATGAATCATATCTCCTTCCTAACTGTATGAGTTTGACAGCAGAAAGCAAACACTTGGCATTCACTAGGATGCGACCATGCTTTAACGCTGAATGTTATGATGCTACAGTTTATTCTTTCTTCTGTTTTCTTGTAGAGCAAAGCGAAGCAGGCATGTCACGATGTGCAGTACAACCACAGGAACACAGACAGAGGGGCAAAAGCAAAGAACCTGCCACTGTACGACAGTAAAAGTGCATGGTTTTGGCACGTGCCACGGTCCAAATTCATTGGGTGTGGCTGGCACAGACAGGGACAACTGTAGAAATCAAAAATCCACTTCTCAGGGGTTCCACTGATACTTAGTCCTTTTAAACTCACAAAGAAGAACTTGACACAGAAGCTGGAATATAAAAGTACATTTTTATTAACCTCAAATGAATGAGACTATGTCACACAGAAGCCTTAGCAACTGAATGAGGCAGTCTGCTAGAATGGTCTTACTTCACGTCTTATATACTCTTTATCCTGCCCCAGGCATGTAAGGGAGTTGTACCAATTACATTCCTAAACAAATGGAAAATCTGGAGAGTCAGCAGGTGAGTAGCCTTTGGGGTTTTAGCAAGATATGGGCAAAACATTATAATTACATAGTTCTCAAAGGTTAATCTGATTTAGATGGCACTGCAGGGCATGGCATGATTACATGTACAGTATCCCAACCCAAAAGTTAATCATTAAGAATGTCCCAAATTCAACCTCCAAAAGCCGGACAAACCTATAATTGAAAGCATAACCCATGTAATGAAGAAACATAAAAAGAAACAGTAACAGATGATGAACAAGATAAGGCATGTGCAAGGAAACTAAAAGTTAACGATGTCCTGAACATTGATTGGCAATCTCAGACAAAGATCGATCAGGGAAATTGGCTTTGCGAGGTCAGTTTCTTACAGTTCATTTCAGAGTCAAAAAGAAACCTTAGTTAATGTATACATGAACTAAGAAGGCCAGGCCACTTTAATCGCCAGGCTACCTTCACAGGCCTACGTGAGGGCAATCCAAAATGGTGGCACAGAACAAAATGGAGTCAGACTTGAGAATTACAGAACCTCACAACGCCCGCAACTACAAGACAGTCATTTGCAAAGCCAATAGTTCTGGCGTTTGCTGCCAGCCCTTTCACTTTGTTCATGATTGGTTTTTTTTAATCATTGTGTTTGCAATACTTTAGTGTGGGGTAAGATGTTGGACCCTCGTTGATTCAAAAACAGAAATATACAAACAAAAAAAAATGTGGGCCTCAAAAAGCACACATTGACGTAGAAGTCCCTGGCACTAAAGGGAGCTACGTTGTCTGTGGATGTGCTCCTTGTGAATGGCAGAACGCTGTCACTCACAAGGAGTGACCATATGTCTCAGGCTCTATCCTGGCGAGAGTGGAAGAAAAGCGTGAATGACACAACAGACCAGTGGATGAATAGTTTTGATAAAAGTACATATACATTTAATTTTAGTCAAATCAAAAGGCTATTTTCCTAGAGCAGCCTCAAACCTCCATATGCCGAGGAAGGCACTAAAGTAGGTGCAGTGTGTGACCGCATCCCCCTTGCTAAGGTGTACTGCCCTCAGGGGTACACTAACTGTGTACTACTTTCTACATGTACAAAGAGTGAATATGAGAATCTGTTTTACGCTGTGTCCATGTTGGTAATATGGTACATGCTCAAAAGCAAAGGTGATCATATCTTTCTAATTATATTATTATGTATATATGTATGTTGTTTGAATAGGATAAACCTAGACAAAGTGGAGCACTGGGCACTGCAGGATCAAAGGTAGTGATAGAGACAATGAGTGATTGGAGAGGTTATGAATTAAAGTTGGTCTAATTACATTATAATAAGCAAATATGTTATAATGAAGAGAGAATGCTTTCTGTACAGTTTACCAATGTGGGAAATGGTCAATTGCTCATGTGCATAAACAGACTAGGAATATAGATATAAGATATATAAACATACAGATCATGATGCTTAGGTGTTTATAGTTATTTACTTAAATTGCAGTCTGGTTTACTGGCCCATGAGGAATCGGAGCGAGTAGGAGGGGCATGTTACAGGACGATTGACTGCAGTGCGAGCTGTGCAGGCAACGCGGCAGGAGGCCGGCAGCAGGAGACGTTGATTAAAATCCTAAATCCATAGCTAGCCGTGGGAGCCGCCGAGAATCGAAACGCGGCAGGAGCCGCTGAAAATCCGCTCAAATCCAAACGCGGCAGGAGCCGCCAACGATAAATCACCAAAGCGGCTGTTGCCGCTTGCAAAGCGAACGCGGCAGGGGCAGGGGCCGCCATCGCTTAAAGTTCAAGGCAGTTTCCGCCTGTAAAAACGAACGCGGTAGGAGCCGCCAGCGGCCGTTACCGCCTGTAAAACAAATGCAACAGGAGCCGCTAGAGATAAACATCAAAGCGGCCGTTTGCAAAAACGAAGCTTGTGAAATTTGCAAAACTAACGCGGCAGGAGCCGCCTAAAAGACAAATTCCCTCGTGGTCCTTGCTGTGCTGTGCAATGTGGGACTTGCAGTGTTGGAGCCCAGTCGAGTGTAGCAGCGAGCAAGACCCTGTGACCAGTGAGCAGTGACCCACAAGCAGACGAGGAGACAAGGAGACGCGGTGGCAAGGAGGTGGCGAAACCGGCGAAACCAGCGTGCAGCTCCGACCAGGCGGAAGGCGGGACTTGGCAGCCTCAGCCTGGAGTCCGGCACCAAGCACCCAGCACCCAGCACTGAGCACCAAGCGGTGAGCAGCGAGTGGTAAGCGGGGGCAAACGGGGGAAAGACTGGATTGGGCCTCTGGCCAGCGATTTGCCTTATCAGCAGCCTTATCAGCAGCAACCCCTAAGCCCTAAGCCGTGGGGTTAGTTAGTGCAGGGCTGCACTTACCGAAGCACAGCCGCTAAAGAGATCGACAGGTGTTAGTGCTAGAGGAAGTTAAGGAAGTGCACTTTGGTCGTCAGCACCCAGGGGTGTGCAAAGAAACACAGCGCCGGGATTCTACACAGATGCGATCTGGTACAATCCGCCAGGAGGCTATAGCAAGACCACAAAGGAAACAAGGAAATAAAAACAAAAAAACAAAACTAAAAGAACAAGAGGAGGAGGTCTCACAAACTAACATCGGGGGAAACGGAGTGGGTTACAGGGACAGGCTGGTCTCAGTCCCAACTCCACCAACAAAGTCAATTTCCAAACCGACTCACCAAACAGTGATACAAAAGTTTTTCTTCCTAAAAGACCCTTTGGCGTCTATGTACGCCCCCCAAAGGGAATCTGCGCTACTGCCAACCCCAATGCAGCCGGCCAAAATACAACCTTCCCCTAGAGTTATTACGGCTATGTTAGACAGTGTACCATCGCAAGAACAACTCCCAGAGATTCGGCTGGCACATACAGACGACAGAAAACTGGTACCAGCAAAAGCCCAGGTGCACCAGGCAGAAATTGAAAGGACGGGACTAAACCGGGCGACGCAACTGAAGTACAAAAAGAAACCACAGTAAAACCAAATAAAATTAATACCGGAGACACCGCGGAATCCTCAGATCTAGAGGTCCTAGAGGTCTTAGAGGCTCTCATGGGGACAAGTAGAGAGTGTGAAAAATCCCACTCCCTTTCTGAAGGTCAAATACAGGAACAAAATGACCCCTCACTTATGTTAAATCGAAACGTCAGTGAAATTCCCCAAGGAAACAAGGAACAGTGCCGCGTTAAGACAAAATGGTCAAAGGAGGAAAAAATAAACCTAATAAAATCAGCAGCAAGTCTAGCAACAAAGGAACTGCGGATCAGAAAATCGATTTCCAATATAAGCGAGGTGAACCTAATCGAAGTCTTGGAGTCTCTAGAAGGGATGGGATTGGACAGGGAGCAACTCACCCCGAGCCCAAAGATTACAATCACGCAAAGAAGAGCCACTTTGGTCTCATCAACTCCCCTGAATCCTCAAAGAATTCAGGAAGTCAACATAACAGAACCACAGGAGGATAGCCATAGCCCTATAACAAAGAAACAACAAATCCTGTCTTCACCAATAACAATCTCTTCCGGAAATGGGTCAAGACCCAGCTTGTCAGCTCTGACACAACACAACGATGACCGCCACAATACGAAATGGGCTGACAATTTGATTCAAACCTTGGAACAATCCATAAAGGTATTGAATTTCCAATCTGATAAAATGGACGTCCAAATTGACCTAATAAATTCGATGGCCAGTCACATCGCCGGAATAAATAAAAAACTGGACGCATTAACAGTGTTACTAATAAAAAAAAAAACTCTAGACAGGCAGAGCGACACAAATAATCAACAAGCCACTTGTCATTGTAGCCCGATAATAGAGAAACTGGCTACATTACCGGAAATCTTAAATGATGTTTTAGGGGCAGCTAAACAGTCATTAAAACACCACTGCCAAGGAACATTTCAAACACCAACTGTGCAAGAGCAAACCTCACACTTATCCAATGTCAACGATGAGGAAGCAAAAAATAAAAATGACGGTAAAATAAATTTGGATCTTGAGACAAATCCAATCCAACATGAACATCAAACAGCGTCACCACAGCCAACAACAAAGGCAGAAGTTAAAATTACAAAACGGGAAAGAAAGCGTGCAAGGAAGGCCAGGCTAAAATATAACAAGCAACAAAACCCAGCTCTGGTTAAATTATTCCCGCTCTTTACAGCAAAACCAAATATGGAAACGAAAATAATACATCGACCCCTACCTGAGGCAGGAAGCGTAGAAAGGAATCAAGCACGCTCTTTACAGTCCTCCTTCGCAGACAATCAAGACCTTAGGCACACGGCAAAATCTTTTTCTGAGTCTCAAAACAAAAAAGGAGTCAGAAGCCCATTCTGCGAGGATAAAGCGATTGGCAAAGATTTCCGGGTGGTGCAGCAAGAGAAGAAAACAAAACTACGTGAAAACGAATTGGAAGAAGTAGCACACATGGAAAACCACCAACTGCCCGGACAAAGCAGTCCGAGGGGTGACGGAGCACAAAATAGTCAACAATTAGCATGGCAAGAACCAGAGACGCAAGAGGGGTTAAACCTTGCAGAACTTAAGCAAAAAAGACAAGAGGGAACTTTGTCAACTATGCCTCAAATCCCCCTGAAACCAATTGCTGTAACACCAAGGGGGGAGGATCGTCACTGCAAGATCTCAGTCCAGGAGCAAGCGGACCCACAAATAAAGACGTCGACCCAAAAACATTTGGGCCCTCCAACAGCTAGGCCAGAGGTAAAAATTAAAAATCCGGAAGAGTACGAACGGGGAGGCAGCGAAGAACCCCTGCAAACTATCAAAGGGCCAGGGGGAAGAAATGGTAGCGCTCCACAGTCTTCTGAAAAGCAAGAAGTAAAAGACCCGTGTGAACTGAAGCTGTCTTTTATCCCGGAATACTCATCAAAAGGCACCAAGGATACGCTCAATAGGGGAAACCTCTTGAGACTTTTCCATGAAATCCCCGAACTAAAAGGAATCTGTTCACGTGACTTAATTTCAGTGGAATTCATGGAAACATCCCGAAGGGGGGTGGAGGAGTCCCTGACAACATGGGCGTCCAAGGACCTGGTGGACAACATTGTAGCTATGAGCGGAAGATTTGAGACATGGGGAATCAGGCTTCAGGCAGTGCAACGCCCAAGGTACCCATGTCCCTTCTTAAACAATCTAAATGAAGAACAAAGCCCACGAAGACATCAGCACACATGTTTACACGGAGCACGTTCCAATTCACCAATGACATCCGTGCGAAACAATAGGCCCCCCAAAAGCGACAGCTCGGGTACTACTGGGGGACGCCCCATGGACCTTAAGGACTGGGCCTGGATCGCAAAAACTCTGAATGAAAAGTATTCCTAACAAAAGAATACAAACATCGGAACTGGCATGGGAAAACAAGGAACCAACCAACATCTCACTCTGTTCATGGAATGTGCATGGCTTTAGGGACATGGGCCAAGACCAAGATACTGTAACCTTTTTAAATCAACAACAAATAATTATGCTTCAGGAAACATGGAACACGGGGGCACCCTCAATACCAGGTTTCATTGAACATCATTGCCTGGCAGAAAAACACTCAAATTATGGCCATCCAAAAGGGGGCTTATCAACCTTCATAACTCAAAAACTGAATTGGGAAACTGAAGAAATAGATACAGGGGCAAACTGGATCCAAGTGACCAAGGTAACCGGCAAGGAACAAACCATACATCTCCTCCTAATAAATGTTTATATCCACCCAGAGAGAAAGAAGCAAAATGGTAAATACATAACCCTTATAAAACTGCTAAAGGTACTGCAGAAAAGCCACACAAATGCCCAACTGGTGATCGCCGGCGATTTTAACACCAATCTTTTAGCGACCAATCGGGAATGAAACCGTAAAGTATCGAATGGTGCGTTGGACTTTGTCCTCAAACGAGCAGCACTCGACTTAATAATTATGAACGGTAAATCCCCGTGGGACTCGCCTCCAATGGCAACTTACCTGAGTGGAAAAGTCGTTTCTACAATAGATATTATTATTACGAGTATTAAGCAGCTCTCAGAAATAAACAGCTTTAGAATAATTACACGAGCTGAAAGTGATCATCTGCCGTTAATACTGAATCTGAAGAACAGAACAAACCCCGCTCAGAAGAATAACGCCATTACGCAGCACTCAGAAACGTTCAACCTGCGTAAAGTAAAATGGCAAGGAGAGGCTTCTGAACTTATTGAGAACAAAGTAAAGGCCTATATCGAAACCCAAGGCCCAGTACAAGAACGTGCGTATGTAAGCCATTGGGAGCAAATGGTTGAGTTTTTACTTCAAACCTTCCGGGTTACCAAGCCACTGAGGTCCTTAAATACAGCCAAAAGGGACCCATGGTTCAATCACGATCTCAAAATGCGCAAAAGAGAGATCACGAGAGAAGTCCGACGTTTGTCCCGAGAGGGAGAAAAGGACCTAAAAC
The DNA here is from genome assembly GCF_964261635.1 of Lissotriton helveticus. Lineage (NCBI taxonomy): Eukaryota > Metazoa > Chordata > Amphibia > Caudata > Salamandridae > Lissotriton > Lissotriton helveticus. The sequence goes on from NC_136073.1 coordinate 407,491,945, forward strand.
AAGAAAAAATAAAGTTGCAGACACTAAGGAGTGCTTACAGAAAGCAGTTGGGAAAGTAAAATCAGAGTATAAAGAATCAATCTGGCAGCAACTACTAATAGCTGGCAAAAAATCCAACAGCAGCGATTTCTGGGGGATTATTAATATGTTACCAACAGGTCCAACACTCCAGCAACAGGCAGGAATCGGTGCAGAAATCTGGACAGACCACGTAAAGACTTTGTTCAACCAATCCACGAGGGATCCAGAACAACAATCCCAGGGGCAATACCATGACCAAAAGGAGGCACAAGCCGGACCGAGCCACGTAACACCAACAGCTAACTTAGCCCATTTAAACTCCTCTTTCAAAGAGCAAACTCCTCAGATAAATGAGAAAGAACTAAAAATCCTCATAAAGAAATTAAAGCCCGAGGGAGCGGCCGGGCCAAACGGCATTCCAAACGCAATCTTCAGGAATAACCCAGAGCTATGGTCTGAAATCCTAACACCAGTCTTCAACGAGATTTATGTAAACTCTAATATCCCAGCATCCTGGAGGGGGACTGTCATTCACCCCATCTATAAAAAGGGAGATCACGGTAAGCCAGGGAATTTTAGATTAATCTCCTTGATTGACGTGGAAGACAAACTATATGCCTCGTGCCTATTGAACCATCTGCAATGTCGGATGGAGGAAAAAAACATCATCCCCAACTTCCAAACTGGATTCAGGCAAGGCATGGGCACTCAATCGAACCTTGCAACCCTAGCTCTCTTGACGGAACAGGCGCATAGAAGGAAAGTCCGTCTCCTAGCCTGTTTCATGGACATCAAATCAGCATTTGACAGAGTGAGTAGGAATCATTTAAAAGATGGGGCATACCAAAAGCACTCCTCACCGCAATTATGTGGATGCAGTGCTGCTTCTAACTGTATATAAGTCCGACCACGAAAATTAATGTCATACCATAAAGATGAATAACTATCTTGTCTGATACCTCCTTCTTTCCTCACAAGTAATGCTGTATGCATACATATTTAATTGTCTACCTATCCGTACCTATCAGATACTTGCGCAGAAAATTGGATTGCCCTAACCATTTGCATTTGTTAAAAGTCATGGCTGCGCAAATCCAACCAAGTCTGTCATACGGTCTGGTTCCCTGGTCTGGTAAAGATTCGCATTTCCAGAAGGAATTGCAGTCAACAATCTATAAAGCAGTTTTTGATTTGCCAAAATGTGCCTCGCCCGCCCAGGTAAGACTAGAATTTGGGCTTCCGGACCTTAAATACAGGGCAATGAGCAACTTCATTAAATTCTGCCACTCCCTCCGGTTATCCGAAGTGGACACTCTAAACAGGCTCTGCTGGGACGAAGTTAGGTCACAGAACGAGCAAGAATCCCCAAACTCTTGGGGGAGCTACCTGAGTACATCTTTGGCCACTTTGGAACTCCAACCAGCATGGGACAACAAGATGAATCGAGTATCCTTTAACAAAATTGTGAATGTCGCAAGTAAAAGAAATCTTTATTGGAAGATAAATTTGCGCTCACAAAGAGACGGCATGCATGGACAGTCATGAACTCGTACAGGTTTTCAAAGCCACAAGCCTCCTTATCTGCCCATTTTAGTTCTTATTTGAAGATGTGCCTCCTGAATTTCAGGATGGGGGTGCACGTCTCCAAGGATTTATCTCCTTCTTGGCTGACAGTTTTTAACCCAGAACGTTGTCGCTTATGCGGATTCCAAAAGGAAACCTTGGCCCACTTGCTGTGCGCATGTCCAGCCATGCTAACCCAAAGGAGACAATACCTAAAGGCGACTTTTATTAACCTGAACATTCGCTCTAGCAGACAAGCAGTGATAAGCTGGCTGGAGGGTTCGTCATGCATCTTGTCTTGCCGAGGAGTTAAGTTTATGAGATTAGTCAACAGCTGCTTATTGCAAGCGGATGATCATTAATCATAATTGTATGTAACATATTCCATACTTTTAATTTGTTTGGTACTTAATTTTAACTTTTTTCTGTAACTTGATCTAAACATAGATTTAGAATGATTTTATAATAACAGGATTTTACACATTTGAAATGCATGGGAGATAGAGCACAGATGTATACTTGTATACATGACATTTTTATTTGGTTGAGTAGATGAAATTCACTCATCTTATGAAGGGGGGGTATTGTGATGATTTTAATTAATCAAGCAATAAACATTAAACTTGAAACTTGAACTTGAAACTACTTAAATTGCAAAAACTGATTAAAACTAAAATAATACACTCAACAATGAATGCAAATCAATAACATACTTTATTTCCATAATTACAAAATTGTGGAATATGGCTAGAGATCTTTTTTTAGAACTATTGACTGGGCCACACCATGCATGCATCTGCCTGCAATATGACTAGTCAATTTTTTTTTTGTCTTTTTGGTTACTGATCAGTGTTGGAACTGTAACTAAAAAGAAAAAAAAATTGCAATACCATTTAAAGCGTGTTTTTTAAGAGGCTGGTGAATGAAATACAGAGGAGGGCAAAGCTATAGGGGCAACACGGGGACATGAGTGTGGGAAGAAGCAAAATGAGGGTGCAAGAGCAGAAGCATGGGAATGGGGTGAAAACAACACCAGAGGGCACAGTGCAGGGTGGGGGAAGCAGCACGAAGGACATGGGTAGGGTGGCAAACGGGGACAAGACAACAAAATAGAGCTGCTGGGAAGAAGCACAAAGGCGAGGAAGCAGCCTGGGGAACATGGAGGAGAACCTCACAGGCGAGAGGGGAACAAGGAGTGTAATAGGCAAGAGAAGTACATGGAGAGACAGCTGAAAACACATGCACTTTCTTGGACTGTTTAAACAAGGGAAATATAGTGCTTGGAGAGCAAACAGAGGACACAAATATTGCGTCCATGCTCAGGGTAGGGAAAAGCATATGAAGAGGAAGGTAAGTCCACATGATCTGGCGAATAAGAAGCAAGGAAAGGAGAGTGACAATAAAGTCAACCAATGGTAAGCATTAGGCAAGCTGTAAGCCCACTAGAAACTAAGGGCCAGATGTAGGTAGGCATTTACCGGTCAGTAACGGCCGAATTCGGCCGTTACCGACCGGTAAATGCAATTTGAGATGTAGGGCCCTGTATTTTACAGAATCGGTAAATTTACCAATTGATATGTAGGTGGGACTCTTCTGAGTCCCACAAGCATTACAAAATCGGTATTTTACCATCAAATTCCATTTGATGGTAAAATACCGATTCCGGTGTGCATGCACATGTGTGCATGCACACCTGTGCCATATGACAGGCAGACCTGCCCTTAGGGCAGGTATGCCTGCCACATGGCACCCGAACCTGTTTTGGGGGTGCTAGAGGGTGTCAAAGTGACACCCCCTGTACCCTTGTGAAAATCTGTATTTACCGATTCGGTAAATACCGAATCGGTAATGCCCATTCATTCCTATGGCCTTCAAAGCCCATAGGAATGAATGGGCATTACCGGTCGGTATTTACCGAATCGGTAAATACCGACTTTTACCGATTCGGTAAATCAACATCTGGATTTACCTAAATCTCGGAACTTCTATTTTACCGATTCATAAATACCGAATCGGTAAAATTCGGTATTTATGAGTCGGTAAAATAGAATTACCTACATCTGGCCCTAAGGGACTTATTTACAAACCCTATGCGCTGACTGTACGTTACTTTTTCCAATAGAAAAAGTGGTGCAAGGGGCTTGTAAATAAGGACCTAACAATATGCCTTGCAGCAAAAAGCGCATGAAGTGGCTGGTAGGCAAGACCTAAATTCAATTACCAAAAAAATTCCTCTTTCACCTTTTTTCATGGAACTTAAAAACGACCTAATGTCCACAATGAATGGAACCTGGCTTAGTTCTATGGCGAGTGCAGTTGCTTTTATTTTAATTGTACATATTTAAGGAGCAAGGGTCTGCAGGTGAGGAGCGCTGCTTCCAAGAGAATTCTAATTTGGTTAAACATATGCCACTGAATGAAGGGAAGGCGCTTTTCGAGACGCCTCAGAAGGCTCGATGACATTACGTATAAAGACACATTGTTGCGATTGTAACCTTCCATAAACAGGGCCCACTTACATGCTGAATTACGACAGCTCTTTTTCAATTGCCTTGCATGGCTAGGTTTTACATTTCTAACCTAATTTGATTTAGCAAATATTTAATAACATTTGCACTCGCGCTGCCCAGCACGGATCCGTCATGAAAATGTGTCATTCATAACAATGGCCCACCGTAAGCCGGCCTTGGGAACCACATTCTCTTTTCGGATTGCAGGACTGTGTGTCTCTTAATTTAATTTGTAGAATGGCATCTGTTTGACAAACACCCGGCTGCTCGATGGTTATTCTAGACCGCTCGTGTTTTTGGCCCTTTAAATATTGGTTCTGAATCTATCTGTATTCAACATCTAAAGAATTTTATTTCTTTTAATTTAGGAAAGCAAAATTGAGGAATTTGAATTTTATTTCTTTTAATTTAGGAAAGCAAAATAGAGGAATTTGTAATAGGGAAAATTTGCACCATTATCTGCCTTACAAATTCTTCTTGATATAATACGTGTTTTATTCATACTCATAGAACATGGAACATGGAGGTGCGTGACTCTAGAGAAGAAACTTATTTAAAAGTACCTGTTCTCCGTGAACCATTTTCCATAAACATATTTTCAAAAGAATTACATTTCTAGGATGATAAAAACATTCTGGTGAATGCCCTTCATGATGAAAAAAAGAAATCTCTTATTCCACTTTTATGACTGTAATTCCTACATGCCCCATTCCCCCTCCCTGTCTCTCATCTCTCCTATACACACACATTGCTTCCCTCTTTTCTCTATTCTTCGCTAAACTCCTCCTGCTGCTCACTGGCCACTCCCCTGCTATCTAATGTATGCTTTCCCTTAACCATTTTTAACCACTGTCCCTTTAGTTACCTCAGGCTATATCTTAGGGGCCGTTTACGATGGCGGGCGGACAAATGGGACCGCCCGCCATAGGTGCGGCGGTCCCACTATACGGGGCCGATTATGATGGCGGGAGGTCCGCCACCGCTGGCCCGGCGGTGGCGGACTTCCCACCATCACCCTGAATATTCCCACCTCCAAATTAGGATGGCGGTGGGAATGGGAAAGGTACCGCGGTGGACGAAAAGACCGTCTGCCGTGGTCCCGCAAGGCGGTCCTTTTCCACCTGCCTTGCGGGACAAGGTACTATGGGGCAATGGCGGCGGTGCCGTGCAGGCACAGCTGTGTGCATTTGCATGCCTGTCTTTTTGAGTGGCCATTCCACTGCAAAAAGACAGGCGGTGAATGCCCTTGGGGGCCTGGGGAGTGGGGGGTGGGGTACTGCACGTGGGGTGTACCTATGGTACCCCCCTACATATGCATGTACAAGGTGGCAGGCACTGCACGTTGTACATACATATTCACAACATGTATTGTTATATTGTGGCGGGTGCTGCCGCCCGCCGCAATGTAAAAATACAGGATGCGCCCACCAGTGTGGAAGGCGCATCCCAATTCATATAGCGGGACCGCTGCACCTATGGCGGGCGGTCCCATTTACATCTCCGCCCACCATTGTAATCGGCTCCTTCAAATTGGGATGCGCTGGCCACATTAGTGGGCACACTCTTTATTTTTACATTGCAGCAGGCAGCAGCACCCACCACAATGTAAAAATACATGTTGTGATTATGTATGTACAATGGGACAAGCACCATGCGGTCCCTGCCACCTTGTACATGCATAGGTAGGGGGGTAACATAGGCAGAGCGGTACTTTTCCCATCCCCACCTCCATCCTAATTTGGCGGTGGGAATATTCAGGGTGATGGTGGGAAGTTCGCCACTGCCGGGCCAGCAGTCCTCACTGCCAGCCCGGCAGTGGCGGACTTCCCGCCATCGTAATCGGCCCCATAGTACCTCATGCCCGCTAACCAGGTAACCCACAAATCAACAACTTCTTTCTCCCATTTGAAGAAAATTACTCGGACACTCGTATATGCTTCAAGTGGCCATTTAATAACAATGGCAATCCAATGCGTTTCGGCTGTACGCCTTGCTCACGGCAATAGGAATTACATTTCGTTACTCCATTTTAAAAATGCATATACAAAAAGTGAAAAGGGGACTTCACGGTGTGATGGGCCATATTAGGATGGTGGCTGCTTCATACCTTTCCATGGCGGAGACTATGCCATGGAAAGGCATGCGAGTTCTCTCTGGGGTCCCGTTGTGTGCCCCCTGGGGGGTGAGCGGTGGGGGGCTGCACTTGGGGGACCCATGGTACCCTCAACATTGGTATTCACAAGCTGCCAGACACTGCATGGTGCCTGTCACGTTCTGCATGCCAATGCACAACATGCATATATTGCATTGTGGCAGGTGCTACTCACAGCACCCCCGCCACAATGCAATATATGCGGGATGCCAGAACCACTGTGGCGGTGGCATCCTAATTGCCGGTGTGGGACCACCGCACCACTGGCAGCCGGTCCCAGCACCGCTAGGGTGGCGGGTGGACTGAAGTCCGCCCGCCTTCCTAAAAGACCCCATCATCATAAACATCATGATAAAATATAATGCAAATTTCCTCAACAAAAGAAAACACAACTTCAACAAATGTTACAAGAAATGACGTTATTGATTACAGGAAAAAAAAAATAAGGAAACCTGATTTATTTGTACAACTTTGTATACAGTGAAGGAAAAGAAAAAGTTTATATCTCATTTCATACAATTGATGTATATTGTCCAGTTGTTATGCTATTGATCAACAAGAACCACATTCTGACTGGATTTCATGATAAATACCACCTCTCTAGGGCAGGCCCTACAACAACAAACAAGGGGGACCACATGACTCCCTTCCTGAAGACATAGATGGCCATTGAGTCCTCCAACCCCTAGGGCCAGCTCCTGCTATATCCCAAGGTGCCCACCCCTGGGACATAACTGTTTGATGTGGCTTGGCTGGAGCTTTACCGCTCTCCCAAGTCACAGCAAATGCTCCAACGTCCAATGTCCAACAGAAGGTGAGCGGACACAATCCCCACACTTGCTGGAAGCAGAACAGTCATCTGTTTTTATGCCTGCTAACAAGCAAGCAGGAAACAGACAGTTTGCTTTCAGTCACAAGAAGCTGCATGTTTAGCAGCTCCCTGTGTCTGAAAGCAATGCTGGCTCCCGCAGGAGACAAAGGAGACGGTAAGCCAGCAGGGACCGCACCCCCTCCCACCCCCTGTTTCAGTCGAGACTGTGTGCCCTGGGGTCACCCAGGAGAAATGTTGGGTCCCAGGGGATGGCATCCCCAGGGCTTAAATTGGCCAGGGGAGGGGGACCGTCCCATACCAGCAATATAATTTGGAAAAAGGCTAGGTCCTGAGGGATTGGGTCCCCAGGACCAACATCGTCCTGGGGAGGGGAGCCGTACGGCTCCCTTCCCCTATCACAAATTGCCTGGGCCCCGGAGGAATGGTTCCCAGGGGGTAAAATAGGCCTGGGTGTGGGGACGCGCAGCCTCCCTAAACTATTAGTGGAAAAATCCGCTCTGCAGGCAGAGTTCACAGAGTTTTTGTCATGCCACGTTCCGCTTAGAGCATGGATTTTTATAAAAACTCTGCCTTGACCGCACAGCAGAGTTTACTGGCACTCATCCACTCATCGCCCATGTAAAAATTCACACATACTTTTTTTTTACAATACCGGAAGTGCACAGCGCCTGTGCTAATCTCGCTCTAGTGTTCGATAAGCTGTTGTGCCTTCAGCTTCCGCCCTCATGTGTACTGTTTGTGACTGAAGACACTTCCTGTCTCGGATGTTGGTGCAAGTAAAGTGCTGCTGCACTGGTGGATTTCAGGGATGGTATTCTGCAGTTTCTGTCCCGATACCTACCAGCCATCAACCAAGCAACTAGACAGCTATACTGAGGAGCTAGAGGACCCAAGTCCAGGCCCAGGGTTGAGAGGTCCTCACGGGGCCCACGTAGGTAAGCAAAACCATGCCATCTGCTTCTTATAAAATAACTGTGACAGATTTTCAGAATCACCCGTAGTTTTTCACTTCTGCATCCTTAAGTTTCCGAGAGCTCTGCATCAGTCAAATGGCGACAATTAGGCACTATGTTAAAAAAACCTCAACAATCATTCAAAATATAGAAACTGCTCCCAGAGATGACATTATATTTGGTGCAGAGAAATATCGAGTATCAAGTGTCGTAGATATCGAGTTAAAAATATTGTGGAAGAAGAATGTCGAGGTAAGTACTATCGATGTCAAAAATATGCAAATTTGTGTAAGTGTCAAAAATCAAATTTAAAAATATCGATATAAAAATATAGTTGTTCATAATATTGACTTTAGTAATTTTTTTTGAAGTATAATGTTTAAATAAAAATGTTGATGTTAATTGTAGTTATTTTATATTTTCATGAAAAAATATAATGTATACATTTTTGATAAACAAAAATGTAGGAGCGGGATGATAGGTTTATAGGGGATAAGAGTGGGGCGTAATGTAAAATATATTTGTTTGTAATAAAATATATATATATATTATTTGTTATTTATATATTTTAGGACAAGGATTTTGGGTTTATAGGGGAGAAGGGTGGGGAGTAAGTTAAAATATATTTGTTTGAAGGAATATATAGTTGCATTTTTTTATTTATATTTGTAATTTGTTATTGAAGGATTTTATTAAATTATATAATTTTACAAATATAGTATTTTTGTAATTAATTGTATTTTCTTTGGTTTTGAGGTGCTTATATTCATAGAAAAAAGTGTAAGACTTTTTTTATTTACGATTTTGAAAGTTTTTTAATTAAAATTGTTTTATTGTATTCAATATTTTAGTTTATATAAGTCTACTATATGGCTCATATAAATAAATTATGCTTAGTAGTTTGTTGTGTTTAAAAAATGTTAATACAAAATGAAAAATGTAAATAAAAAAATTAATTGTACATTTTATCATTTTACTACAATTTATCATATTGAAATTTTGGATGGAATTTGATATTGTTCTTAAAAAAATGAAGAACAATGATAAGTTAAATAAAATATTTTTGTAAAATCCATTAATATTTAAAACTATTTTAAAATTATTTAAAAAGGTTATGGGAATTTAATTATGTTAATTTATCAATTTAAAGGTTTATATGTATATTTTTGTTTTATAACTTTTTGGGAGTATTTGATGAAAAAGAATTTCAAGGTTTTTATGTTATAATCATTTAGTATGTTTTTCTTGGGTATGAGTAGAATTAGTAAATTTTGCATTTTATCAAATTTGGTTGAGTATAGTAATTCAGTTTTTTATTTAGTGGTTATTATATCTTTTACAGTTTTTGTATTGTGAGATTGATTTGTTATTCTATTTCTGGATTAGGGTGTGGTATTTTTCATGATTTTTGGGAGTTTGGATTTGTTAATATAATTTTTTTATGATTTATTTATCCAGCACTTTTTCTGCATTTAGTTAGTTTGGAGTTGGAATAGTTATATTTTAAGTGTTATTATTCAGCACTTGCCCTGAATTTAGTTAGTTTGTTTTTTTGGTTCAAAACAAGTTTATTTAGACAATTGTCCATAAAACATTCTAAAAAGTGCATATTAATTAAAAACCTTAAAATGAGCCCCCCTCCTCAGTCACCACCCCAACCCCATTTCATTTAATTTTTTTAAATTCTGTTTACCAGATTGTAAAAACTGAGCAATCCCAACTGCCACATCTAAATATCGCATCTCAGACAGTAACTCCACGCCTTGTTCCTATGAAGAGCATCATATTTAAAAAACAAAAGTCTTAAAAATGTGATCCGATTTGCAAGATAAAAAGCGCAGTCCATAAGAATATGCGTAATAGTACATTTGGCTTTCAAAGGGCAGGGACAAAGACCGCTCTTATTTTGCACCCCTGTCTTATATGGGTGGGATGAATAGATTGTATTGCATCCGGATGTATGACGGTACAATGCGTACCGTCACAACGCATTCCTTTACAACGCGTTCCTTACAACGCAAGTCGTTACCACGACTTGCGTTGGGGGCGCGGATTTCGAATAGTATAATTTACTATTCTAACACCAGTCCCCGTGGACACTAGGGAAGGTGTTGGAATAGTAAATATACTATTTTTAATCCTCTAGCGCCCACCAGCGCAAGTCGTGGTTACGACTTGCGTTGTAACGGACGCTTTGTAAAGGCCACGCGGAGTAAAATCCGCGTGGTAAAGGATGTTTCCAATTGCATCCTACCCGAACCCTTACGATTTCTTTTCTCAAACCTGGATCTGGTAACTGTGATAAGTAAGGGAAAACACCATCCTGGCCAAATGAAGCTAACGAGAAGCTAATAGATGATTTCTTCTTTAGATATAATAAATCACATTGTTGTGACACCATAGCAGCAGATTCTCTCAATTCTCGTTTGTCTGGAAAGGTGAGCCAAGATGTGACTGTACCACTATTTAAATGGCAATTCTTCATTGCAGTCATTCTGGTTCTAACGGCCTTTGCCCACATCCTTTTGCTGCTTTGGCTCTCTTCCCTCCACAATCTGGATACTTTAGCCACCTCATCATTCTCCAGCAAGGTGTTAAAGTATCTTAGGGCCCGAGTGGCGGCCGCCATGTTCCAAGCTACCAGACTGAACTCTCTCCTTATAGCCTGGACCATGGTACCTTGTGAGAGTGATAGAAGTCTTTTAAGTACTACCCCTTCCAGTCTGTCCCATTCATAGGTTGGATCAAGAGAGAATAACTCTCCTCCATACAGGCCTATTGGTGGAATCTTCCCTTCATAGGCCTTTAATAATGGGATATGGGATAGACCCCCAAATCTGCCATTAAATCCAGATAAACAGCTTTCCTGCAAAGGGCCTTCTGCCTAGTGGCATCCCAATGCGCGCCCCAATTCAGGTTTTTCCTAAAAGTTAAACAGAGGTATTTATACTGATCCACTTGTTTCACCACCTGAGAATCAATATACCAGGAAAAACTCTGCACTTTTTTCCCAAAATCATAATTCTCGTCTTTTCCAGATTAATACGAAGCTTGTTCTGCTTTCTGTAAGAGGCCAATGCTTTGAGTTTCCTCTGCAGACCAATTGGAGTGTAGTCCATTAATACCAAATCATCTTCAAAGAGCAGACAGGCAATATACTGATCCCCAAGTTTAGGTGAAAAAGATTTTGATTGGGAAATAGCTGTTGGGAGGTCAGCCAAATATAAACTAAAAAGTAGCGGTGCTAAAACGCACCCCTGACGCAGGCCATTGTCAATAGAGATTCTTTGGGACAACCGTCCTGTCTTGTCTAACTCCACCTGAGCCCAATTGCCAGAGTGCAGGGATTGAAGAGCCCCAAGAAGGTGTAGTGGATGCAGGTCTGTCGGTGGCAGAGACAGACGCATCCACTGGCGTGAGCTGGCTGCTGCGAAAGAACAATTTTAGTCTGGCGCTAATTGCTGCTGCTAATGCTGCTATATTGAATTGTTTTACCTGCATGAATGTTTAAAACTTTTAAAATTGGCTACGACTTCATAACTGTTTAAAATCAAAATAATTGTGTGATCTCACTGTGTTCAAACGTCTGAGGCCCGCCGCGGTCCGCTGCGTCCTTGTGGGCAATAGCAAGCGGAGGGTGAGGCAGCCCAACACTTCCGGGCTCTGCAGGAATCAGGTTAGCGCTCTAGTCGCGCTGTCCTGCCCCTGATTGAAAAGGGTGGTTTGCTCGGGCCGCGCTGTGGATGCAGGTCTGTCGGTGGCAGAGACAGACGCATCCACTGGCGTGAGCTGGCTGCTGTGAAAGAGCACTTTTAGTCTTGCGCTAATTGCTGCTGCTAATGCTGCTATATTGAATTGTTTTACCTGCATGAATTTTTAAAACTTTTAAAATTGGCTACGACTTCATAACTGTTTAAAATCAAAATAATTGTGTGATCTCACTGTGTTCAAACTTCTGAGGCCCGCCACGGTCCGCCGCGTCCTTGTGGGCATTAGCAAGCGGAGGGTGAGGCAGCCCAACACTTCCGGGCTCTGCAGGAATCAGGTTAGCGCTCTAGTCGCGCTGTCCTGCCCCTGATTGAAAAGGGTGGTTTGCTCGGGCCGCGCTGTGGATGCAGGTCTGTCGGTGGCAGAGACAGACGCATCCACTGGCGTGAGCTGGCTGCTGTGAAAGAGCACTTTTAGTCTTGCGCTAATTGCTGCTGCTAATGCTGCTATATTGAATTGTTTTACCTGCATGAATTTTTAAAACTTTTAAAATTGGCTACGACTTCATAACTGTTTAAAATTAAAATAAGTGTGTGATCTCACTGTGTTCAAACTTCTGAGGCCCGGCCCGGTCCGCCGCGTCCTTATGGGCATTAGCAAGCAGAGGGTGAGGCAGCCCAACACTTCCGGGCTCTGCAGGAATCAGGTTAGCGCTCTAGTCGTGCTGTCCTGTCACTGTGCTTCATTAACCACTATAAATGCAGGGGAAGCAGCGGCTGTGCAGTGGGCGCGCCGCTTCAGCGTGCCAAAGGCGGGCCCGTCTGCGCCCGTCCGCGACTGTACGCGGCCAAGGGCCAGAACCCCTGCAAGTGACGATCGAAAAGGATCAGGTAGAGTGTCTTATTCCAAAGAACAACTTCTCTACTTGTGTCCTAAAGCCAAAACAAGTTGTGAGCATAAATTGCAGGCAGATACAGTACCATTCTGCTGCCATGATTGCTCTTTCATCTCCTGCCCCCTTAATGATATGCGGACAGAGGCGGCAACAGTCAAAATGCTTTTGCTGAATTTCCGCTCTTTGAAAAAGCACACAGTTGAAATCCACGACTTAATAGTGGATCATCGGCTTGATGTGCTTTTTCTTACAGAAACTTGGTTAGATGAAACTTCATCTCCAGAAGCCCTTGACGCCATTCCCTCGGGGTACTGCTTGCTTAGAGTGGACTGAGGACTCCAGAAGGGGGGTGGAATTGCGATCATTCATAGCAAGGAGTTAATCAGCACCTTGGAACAGGTTAAGATTCTGAATAGTGAGGCAGGACGCTTTACAATAAATATTACCCCCAAAAACATTATAAATGACTATCTGATTTATCGTCCCCCGGGCACGGCGGCAACGTTCAGTGACAGTTTGGTAGATATTGTTACCCAACCGGCAATACGCTATAAGCGGCTCCTCATTCTGGGAGATTTAAATCTACATTTTGAGAATGCTGATTGTAAAGAGGCGCAAGCGTTAACGGGGGCATTGAACTCCTTGATGTTAGAACTTCAATCATTATCGCCTACACATCAACAAGGCCATCTGCTAGACCCCATATTTGCCAATTGGGAGGAACTGACTGTGTCCATCCCGATTAGAATCCCATGGTCGGACCACTGTCTCGTCCCTTTTGAGGCGAAATATGACCCAAATGAAGCTAAAACGACTAAGCCCTTGTCTTATAAGCGTAGAAATTGGAAAAAAGTTACATAGGAAGCGTATAGACTGGCTCTGCTGGATGAGCCGCCGCCTCGGAGCGGCACATTGAATGAGGCTTGGCTAGCTTACGAGGAGTGGATGGCAAAGGCCTTAGATACCGTGGCTCCTTGGACTAGTAAAGCACCAGTGAGACGAACTAAAACAGCTCCCTGGTTTAGCGAAGAACTCAAAGAAGCTAAAGCTACCTGTAAAAATTGAGAACGCTGTTGGCGAAAAAATTATGATGTAGGATGTAAGCAACACTATAGAGTGGAGCTAAACAAGTACCATAAAATGATTAGAGTCGCAAAGGAAAAGTTCTTTAGGGAAAGAATTGAAACGGCGGATAACCCATCTAAATAACTATTTGCTATCTATAAAGAGATCACTGTCCCGGATAGATTAACAACCCAAGACACCTTCTCTGATGAACTATGCGACTCAATCGCAGACCACTTTGTCAACAAAGTGGAACAAATACATGCTTCATTTACTGTAGTGTAGTTCCTATTATCCCAATAGGCTCTGCGCATTGGAATAATACCTTCAATAGTAAAGGCCTAGACCAGACGTTAACTAGGTCTACTACTGTCGATATTAGACTTAAAGTTTTGGGTTTGCCAGCTAGCTCAGAGTTCACTAGAAACTTTCTCGAATGTTCAGGAAGGAATTAACTTCCCTGATTAGACAAGAAGGGATTTAGTTTCTGACAACCATAGAACATGACAACTTTGCTCTCCCCTAATCAAGAGTGTATCTCGAGAGTCGTGTGAACAAAAGGCAATTTATTTTACTCAGTCAGTACGTGCATTCTTAGTCTCATCAGATTGTAGAGAAAAAGGAAGAGACGGGCGTGTTCAATAAAAAGGTGTTATTTATTGATCAGTCTCTTTCCTCATACAAGAGAAATGGATCGATATTATTGCAATACTTATAGCTAAGTAAAGTGCATACATTAAAAGCAGAAGTATAAAATAATACTGTAAAAACATTGATATGGTTTCTAAGCCATAAGATGTTTTAAAATGAATAAAATATATTACATACACATATACATTTGACTAAACGTGCTCAACTGGTGTTTCTAAATACGCCTACCCCGTGTACCTGACCTAAGCCTAATACGTGGGCGGGAATAGAAAGTTACAGTTTAAGTTAAGTTTGTTTTTGCCAAGTGAATAACTAAAGAATTTCTCTGCGAGGGGTTATTCAGTTCGGTACCTGGAATCTAGGTTGAATGAGGGATGGTATCTCTCTCTCTGGTCTCGATATTCCAGGCTGCCTGCGAGGGCTACCCGGAAACGCCGGTGCTGGATTTCTCGGCAGGAGAAAGCAGCTGCTCTCAGCGCGTCAGGAAGGCGGGGCTGCGCCAGCGGGGTCTGCTCTGCTCTTCGCTTCGGCAAGTATGGCTGCTCCGTCTCGTCACCACCGCGTGTGTTTGCATAGGGCAATATCGGTAATATTTATACCTTTAAGGTGCCGAGATTGACGTAAGGATGGACATAGATACGTCAATAAGGATGTCATACGACTTGCTCGTTAGCACATTCTTTTGCTGAAGTTCTCGGTGAAATCAAAACAATGGCCGCAGGGTTTTGCCCAGGTTGTCATAGGTTTGATTTGTTATGAGAACTCCGTATGCCTTATCAGGGGCTGGAGGAATATCGCTTGTCTAATTAGATCGCAAGCGTTATGACCTAATCAGATAACACGTTCCTGTGCCGTAGTGTGACTGCGTCAGATAACGGTATCTGCATCATGGGGGTTTTCTGCCTCATGGGCTGACTGCTAGTTAACTTGTTGGTTTGTTTAACCAGAATAGGGTCAGGACTAGGGGGATCGATTCAGAACCTATAGGAATACATCACACCCACTCCACGCTAACTATGGACATATTTACTAATCTATGCATAGTAAAACATACTATAGAGTATAGTGTATACCTTACCACCCCAAAATACATAAATGCATTTTGAAATTTTTCAAATATACGGAAGAATTGCAATCATATGTATTGTATGCACTCAAGCTGTAGAATAATGCCAAAGTAATCACGCATTTGTATACATTATTGCTATTTGGTATATGAGAATTTACACATGAAATGGCTCTTAATACAGAAAAAAAGTTCGAGACCATTCCATCACAGAATAAAATATTTATGAACATACCAGCGGACAGCTAATGTCTATAAGCTATCTAAAATTTAGAAACCTTAGTTCTCTAAGAATAGTTCTTACTTTAAGCAGAAGATAGTGTCCCGAAAAATATGCAAAAATATTTTGGGGCTGCTGAAAAATTGCTGTCCGTGAACTGGAGGTAAAATTGTTCATGTGACTTTATTTTTAAAGTTGAAGGCCGAATTTAGGGAACGCCGTGTGCGAGCTTGCTCAAAAGTCTCTATTTCTGCTCTGGTGAGAACATCATATCATTTAGGCTTTCGAAAAAGCTGTCAACAGCTTCCTGGGAAAGTTCCACTAACTCGGAAAAAGGTGTAACCATGCATTCGTGCGCATGATTGTCTCCATTGACATTCTGATTCGCATTGCTGACAGAAGGTCGTACCTGTTCGATGCTGCTTTCATCTTGAACTTCACTACCCCTCAATCGTAGTGGTGAAGCTTCCACGAATGCCGTCATCAGGATTGGTAGCCTTTGAGGGCAGCACAAAGCGTGAACCTTGATCGGGGTCAACAATGTTTCTGCATCCATTGGCGCATCCGATTGTAGCGTCAGACAGGTGTCTAACACGCATTCTTCTCCGCATAGCAGACACCTTAATACAGGTAAAACACATCTTTGCCACATTGGTCGAAATGATAGAAACCAAGTCATGTTCAGGTCTCTAAGCCGGGAGAGTCCCAGGATTTTTGATATCCGGTCCCGGTATCCAATGGCTAGGATTGTTTCTTCCCTTGTCGCAAGAGTTTTGTCTGTGACATGGGTTGCCATAACGAAAAATAAGGACTAAGAATAGGATTCCTGCAATTAGTCCCAAGATCAGGGGAAGTCCGCCAAAAATCGAATGGACGAAATCTGGAAAAATACCCAGTATGGCTTTGAATGGTGTTAATGCCATCGAAAATACTGTCTTAAATACACTTGAGACCCCATTGGTATCAGAAATATTTAAGATTTCATTCAGGATTTCTGCGAAATGTATGGGGGAATTAGTTGATAACAATGAATGTATCTCTGCAGTCGTCCTTGCGACTTGTAGATCATACGTTTCTTTTGATGACGTGAGCCTTGTAGGCGTCTGAAGAAGCACTGTTTTCATTCTGCTTAAAGTATCTATTCGAATAGAAGTAATTTTCAAGTTGGGCCATGCCCTTGCCTCCCTGTCTGGAAAGGAGCTGGGGAACAATGAGCGTCCACAGCACTTGACCTTCGCAGTCGTAGTTACGAGATAAGGAGTCCCGGGCATAAGACTACAACATCTGCGATCTACAATTAGAATGTAACTCCCATTATAGAGTCTTTGAAAGAATGGTTCTATCTCTGTTGCAGGTGCGCCTTGCTGGTGACATGAAAGGTTGTATGAATTCCCTTCACAGGCTCCATGCAAACTAATTCCGTTACACAGAAGCGTGCCGCTTAGTGACATCGCACAATTATTGCCACTAAGAAACACTTTCTGTCCTTTATTACTGACACATGCATGTGAATAGGGCAGGTTCCATGTTGTTTTAATGTACCCCTTTCCCAATTTCTCGTACATGCCAGCCTGTATATATTTTTGGCAGTATTGAAACCTGAAGGTTGAGATTGGAATATTTATTATCCCATGTATTATCCATTCACTGACAGGTCGTTCTGACATTGTCACTGGTAATCTTTCGAGTTTTTCAATGCTCAAGATTGTATAATCAGCACCCTTTTGTGCCATACTGATTTGTCTATCAGTAAGGTTAAAGATTTGGAATAGTGACGTTGTGTTGATTAAACGCCAAGGCACATAGCCTGAACGCAGATTTTGTAACGTCCAGCCAAGCTGTACAATAGAACGCAATTGAGACTGACCGTGTTGTAGCAACAGTAAGTCTTGCGATAATATGTCGATTGCTGAAGACACAATGCTGTCCAAAGAAAAAATTCTGGAGGACAGAGTCATTAACCCATTGTCCACTACAGAAAGTGATTTTTCCAAATTAATACGGTCAATTTCCCGTATTCTCTCTGCTGTTTCAATTTGAGTAACCTTCCAGGCCTCATTGTATGCTGCATATACAGAGGCTGCTATGAAACGTTTTTGACGCTGTTTGCGCGGTCCCATAATGAAATCACGCAAGTCAGCACCATCAGTAAGTAAAGTTAGGTGTTGCTTAATTTCTGTCAGTGTGGAAGTTTGTAGCCATTGAAGGCATAATTTGCCCACACTGTAGGTGGTTATTATCCCTGGGTGATGTCTTTGAGGATATCTAGGGTCTGGCCTGGTCATTTTGAACCCCTGTGTTTTGTTCAGGAATCTGTCTTGACAGTTATTAGTATCTGTGGGCCAGATCAACCACTGTTTCCAATCAGGATGTGTTCTGTTTTGGTTTAATACATAATTTACGTCTATCTCTTCATCTATAGAGCTATTGCTGTACATTGTTGGTTTTGGAATAGACGGTTTATTTAAGTCTTTGATTTTGGCTAGGCCAAGACAGGTAGTTTGTTGGACAGTGTCATTTAAAAATATAATTTGTTCTGGGATCATGCAGGCTCTAAACAAAGATTCTATACCCTGTACTTGCCATTCTTTTGTACCCCAACCACTTTTCAATTCAACATTTTTGTCCCAATAATCAAAACCAAAAGTATTCATTTTTTCAAAGAATGAGTCTGAATATATCAATTTTGTGTTTGTTATCATGGTCTTAGTTCCTGTCTTGTTTGACAATTTGAAATAAAATGCTTCAGCATTACTTGTGTTAAAACCTGAAAAGTATGAATATTTGTCATAGAAGGTTCTTGAGCTTCCTTTTGGAGGGGTTGCACAATGTTCCCATTGATTATAATTTAAAACATTTCTAGGTTGTGCAGATCTATGTAGAAAATGGTTACCATAGTGGTTATAACAGTACATACTATCATAATTTGTAGAACCCTGCAAATAATCATGTTTGGTAAATTTAGCAGACATTACTAAGTCAGACATCATATTATTAATGCTTTCGAAGTCCCAATCATCAGCAAATGAGCTTGGTTTTGCAAAGTCACTCAATGAGATCTTAATTTGGTGTGGATATTTCAGGATTTCGACCGGACCATAAATTTCATAGTCAGTGTTGTCCCAGGCTACCCCACCCGGTATCGGATTGGCTGTGAAGTTGACTGAAGAAAGTTCTCTTTTCTCGACGTGTGAAGATGTGTGTGGTTTGAGGATCAAGTTGATTTTCTGACTTGCTGTGTCCATTTTAGCATATTTTCCCTCAATGAAGCGTCCCAAAGTAAGTACCATGATGAGCCAAAGTATGAGGATAAATGCACCAAAACCCACCCAAAATTCGATCCATGGAGAAATCAGATATGTTTCTTTCAGTTGTTTCAAAAGTTCTTTAGCTTTATCTTTAAAGGTTTTTGATGATGGCTGTGTCTTTGATTCACTGAAGCCTTCAGAGGAATCATCGAAGTTTATGAAGTAGCCGGATGCAGTTCTGTCAATTGTTCCAATTGCTTCAGGATTACTGTTTCTTGCATTTTCGCTTGGTACTTCATTATAGATTGGTGTGTCTCTGCTAAATGTTTTTATTTGGGTTTTCAGAGGTCTGAGTTCTATTGCATTGTTGCATAGTCCTTGTTGTTCTTCTGTAGGCGTTTCGAATGTGATGAGCCTCTTAGTTAGGACCTCTGTACTGGTAGCAAACCTTGGTGTTCGGCTACTTATTGGGAGTCCACTTGGCCTACTGTTTGTTATCGGCCACATGATTGTGGTTTAACCAGGTCGATGGATACAACTCGGTTCTCCTTTTTACCAGCAAGTGGCGGTAGTACAACTGATCTTGTCCCGTTGATAGACAAGACAGGAACTGCTTTTCTGTAAGAAGGCCCAAATTCCTTCTTTACCGCGATCTTTTCCCTGACTAGATCCCCGACTTTTGGAATCCAGACAGGTCTTGCTGGGACAGGTGGTGATTCTTCAGTGGTTGTTGGCTGTTGTTTCATCAACTTTATGTTGCTCAGGTCTTTTCTTGTTTTGTTTAAGTCCTGCAAAATAGCCAAACGGTCTTTGATGTCAAAGTTTTTTTCTTTTACCACTGAAGTCTGACTATCAATGTCAGAGATCAACATCCTAGTTCCAAATAATAATTCGTACGCACTGAATCCCTTCAGAGAATTTCTTGGCAAGTTATTTAGACTACGTTGGACACTTATTAGATGTTTGACCCACCCAGCTCCCGAACCTAATACCTTTGCCGTTATAGATTGCTTTATGTCACGGTTTTTTCTTTCAACAATTCCGTTCCCCTCAGGGTGAAATGGACAAGAGTACCGCAATGCCACGCCCATGCTGACCATGGCCTCCTTATAAGCTCTAGAGCTAAAAGCAGGACCGTGGTCCGAATGCAGCATGCCAATTGCATATGTGCCGATAAAGACTCGCAAATCTTTTATAACAGTTCTGGCGTCAGCCGTTCGCTGGGGCCACATCCATATGAATCTCGTGCATGAATCCACTGCGACCAAGATATATTTATAGTTACCGTCCCTTTGTAAGGGACCGCAGTGATCTAGATAAACACAGGCTAATGGTTTATCCGAGATTCGAAGGGGCGTCTGAGCTGGACGTCTCACCGTTGATACTTTCATTTTTTGACATATTTCACATTCTAGAACATAGTTCCTTGTTTGTCTTCTCATTTGTGGCCACCAGTATCTCTGTTTTAATAATGATACTGTGGCTGAGACGCCAGCATGGATGGAAGCAAGCCCTTCGTGTGCCGCTATTATTAGTCCTAACCTATGTTCCATGTTTGGAATTGCCCTATCCCCCACTCCAGGGATTCGAGCAAAAGGAACATTGTTTGCATCAGTTATGTATGAGTATTTCACTGGAAAGCCTTTCGGGAGTGTTTCTATTGAATCCTTTTCTGAAACGCTGACAGCTTGTAATATTTCGCTGTCTATTTTTGTTTTTGACCGGGTGATGGCAGCTACGGAAGCCGTTTGCACAGCTGCCTTCGCGGCCTCATCAGCCAATGAATTCCCTGCAACGTGAACGCCATCACGTTGATGACTCAGTGTGTGTATCACGTGAGTCTTTGGTAGTTCTTTTTGTAAAAGAACTACTTGTTCCCAGAGCATTTTATGCTTGATTGTGCCTCCTTTTGCATCCTTAAAACCATTTTGAAGCCAGATCTGCAAATATTCATTATAAGACTGAACGCAATAATACGAATCGCACACTATGAGCGTGGGGAATTCTTGATCGGTATTTTCAAGCGCCATCTTGAATGCCAGTAGTTCTGCTCGCTGAGCTGTGTAATCTCCTAGAGATTGCGTTTTAGTGAGGGTTGGTTTAAATTTCCCTTCGTGCCAGCGACCTTTAACAATCGCGCACGCAGCACTATAAGCTTGTTTACCCCCGACTGCGGGTTGTGCTGATCCGTCTGTATAAATTACACAGGCGTAATGTCGTAAAGGCAGAATGTCGATTGGCAGAGGGTATGTTTTTTCATATTCTAGATTTTTTAATTCTTCTAGTTCTGGATCAAAGTAGTAGTATACTTTGTCCGTTGTAATTGAATTCACCCATTGTATCCATTCCGGATTCAGTGTTGTTGTTGGTAAATTACACGGTGTTGTTAGTGCCTCAAAGGCTGATTCTGCTGTTCTGAGTGTGATTTGTCTACCGTCAGCTTGATCTTTTTCTCTAGCTATTGCGGTTTGAACAGCATGAACAATTTTTTCTTTAATGCTGAACTTCTTTTCAGCTTCTGTGTACAAGTGTGATTTGAATGCAATTGGTACCTTTTCTCCCTCATTAGAGGTCAGGTATGTGAATCCGCATCTCCCTGGGATGACTCGAATCACAAGATTGCGTGTGTTATCACGTGTTTCTAATTTTGTTTTAATTAGCATGTCTGTTTGTAAGGATCTCAGAATTTCTGTGTGTATTTGAGTCCAATTGGATCTTTTAAAATCTGGTTTTATTAGATCATAAAGGGGTTTGACCCTTTCTGCGTAATTTGCAATGTATGTTCTTCCGAAATTTAGGAAGCCTAGAATCGACTGTAGGTTTTTTAGTGTTCTAGGTGCTTGGATTACGGCACATTTCTCTAGGAAATTGTCAGCCAGGCTTTTGCCTTCACTTGATAATTCATGTCCTAAAAACAGGAATGTCAGATGGGCAATTCTGGATTTTTTAAAGTTGAATTTGTAACCCTCTGCTGCGAACCCAAGTATTATGGTGTTCACTCTCTTCAAGTGAGTCTCCAAGTCATCATCTGTTAAGTAAATGTCGTCGACATAAGATAATGCTTCATCATCATATATTTGTAGTAATTCTGTTACTCGCGCTGAGAATACTCCCGGGCTGTTCTTGTACCCCTGGGCTAACCGACAGAATTGTTTTTGAGTGCCATTTATTGAGAACGCAGACAAATATCTGCTCTCTGGTGCTATGTTTTGACAAAAGAATCCATTAGAGATGTCTAATGTTGTTTTGTATTTTTTGCGCACTATGTTATTCATTAGTGCAGCACTATGCGAATTTTGCACTGCAAAAGTTTTGCAACATGTGTTAAGGTGTCGGTAATCCAAAACTAGACGATATGAATTGTCTGGTTTGGAGACCAGAAACAAAGAGTTGTTCATTTGTGAGGTGCAAGTTTCAATCACCCCCTGGTATTCTAGCTGATCTAGTATTTCTTTTACCTGTTTTTTTGCTTCTTGCTTAATTGGGTACTGCCTTTGTGCAGTAGGTTGTGATTTTAACTGGATTTTGTGAGGAGGAGAGTCCTCATCCCATCCTACGTGATTTTTATATAAAGCAGGAGCT
The DNA here is from genome assembly GCF_964261635.1 of Lissotriton helveticus. Taxonomy (NCBI): domain Eukaryota; kingdom Metazoa; phylum Chordata; class Amphibia; order Caudata; family Salamandridae; genus Lissotriton; species Lissotriton helveticus. Next base: position 407,514,411 of record NC_136073.1, read on the forward strand.
AGAGCCACTGCCCACTTTCTAGCAAGTGTGTATTTTTTATGAATTGGGATATGATTTGAGAAGGCAGGCATAATTACTTCTTCGCCATGAGGGCAATCCCTGACAAACTCTGGTGGCCAGTCTTTTTCAGCTAGAAGGATGTCATAGCCTTTGGAGAGATTATCCCAAAATAGTCCCCTTATTTTTCTAGTCTTATCTCCCTCTATACGTAATGTTATTTCGTATATTTTGTGAGGTTTGCTAACTCTGGTGTCTGCAGTTTCCACTTGAAGATATTCATTCGTGTCCACTGTCTCCAGATGATTCATAAGGACTTTGCGAGCTATGCTCACTTCTGCTGCGCTGTCTAGCATTGTCTGAGCCCATTCCCCATTTTTCAGTTGTGTCCTCAGAATTCTCGGCATTGTTAACTATTTTAATGCTGGCTACCTTCTTCTTTGGAAATTGTAATTTCTTTTTTAGCTGAGCAGGTTCCTTGTCTTTGGACTTGGCGTGCTCTTCTCTTTGTTCTGATCGTCCTCTTCTTTCCGATTTCTGCGAGGAAGTCTGAAAAGATTGAGAGGGACGTGTATCAATGTCTTGATATCTATCAGGCTTTTTTATATTATCCCTGTTTCTAAGGTTATATCTTTTCCCAGAGGGGTCACTCTGGGGTGACCTGTGTCTTTGGTTCGGAGATTTTTCTCTTCGCCTTGGAGACCTTCCTCTGGACTGGAATTTCTTTTCTTTGGGATTGGATTGTTTGTTTCCATCCCAGCTCTTTTTCTGTGATGTTGAGTTATTATTAAAAAATATTTTTTCAGGACTTTCAATCAGTTGCGGTTTTACTGGTATTCCACCTAAACTATCTCTACCTAGTTCCTCATAGGATTTTTCTATGATTCTGGCAATTTCAGCTGGTTGGTCTGCTATATCTGTTTCCTTTAACCTCTGGCGGATCGCCACGTTTGCTGCTTCTCCCTTTATGTTGGCTAATAATATAGCCGAGACCTGCTTGAAGTCTTTTAGTAATTTCATACCAAGAGTTAAAGCGGGTTCTGGACCGTATTCATCTTGAATTTGTTTTAGCACATCTGGTATTACCGAAATGGATGGAACACCGTGCTTTTTTGTGTAGATGGAAGCAAAGACTGTACCCCAAGTGTCACAGTCCTTAATGTGTGGTGCGATTCCCATTGGAAGACAGATAGTCAGAATCCTGTGCTTTTCTAGCGGGGTGGTGTCTGGAAACACCGCCTCTATTTGGGTGATTTTCTGTGCCAACCAGAATGGTGTTTGTTCCCGTTTAGCCGGTACTTTACCTAGGCAGGACTGGATGTTCTGTGGTGTAATTTTATTTGTGTTCCCCTGGTGAGGGGTCAGCTGTGGGAGTTTAATCGCTGGCTGAATTGTTGAAGTCCGCATCACATACTGGACTAATTGTCTATGTATTTTTATTAATTGTTTTAGCTGTGTTAACAGGTTAGCTGCAGACATCTCGTCGATGTCTGGATGTGGTGTGTATCCGGCTAGGACCGGCCACGTTGCTCCTGGTCTACCTAAAGGACCGAGCCTGGTGATGTGATTATTATGTTTTAGGGCGCCATCAAATAAGAGCAAATGCTCTTGAAATTTGAGTGGTACTTCCACCTCCTCGAAAGGAGTGTACGTTTCAGGAGGTTCCTCTATTTTGTAATAGTGGAAGTACTTTGTTACAGCATTTGCTGCTGGAAAATGTATCCATGAATAGTATACCTCTGTCTGCCGATATTCGTGTGCCTCAATTACGAATATGACTGTACCACCTCTAGGTGTCAGTCCATTTTCTATAAGTTTTATGGTTATAGATTTCCTTTTAATGACCGGGATGAGTATTATATCCTGGTCTGCTTCCTGCATGGTAGCATCAGCTGCTGCGAGTTCAGTTGCTAATCTAACTGCCTCTCTTTCTTCATCACTGTCTACCATTTTACCGACAGGATGGTTATTTCTTTTGTTTGCAGATCAGGTTTCTTATGGAAACAAAGATTAGATGCACAATATTTTGGAACAGTGTATCCTTCAACGTTGACTATACCAAGAACCATACATAGGAGTTGCCTCCTGCGAGGTCTGGCGGATATAACCTTTTACCCACTCCAGACGTCTTTGGAGTATTATGGGAGAAAAGGGGTCTGAGTGAGAAAGCACGACTGAGTTACTTTAAATGTCTTACGTTAGTTTTATCGCCCTTTCCAAACGCGTTGGGCGCCATGTAGTGTAGTTCCTATTATCCCAATAGGCTCTGCGCATTGGAATAATACCTTCAATAGTAAAGGCCTAGACCAGACGTTAACTAGGTCTACTACTGTCGATATTAGACTTAAAGTTTTGGGTTTGCCAGCTAGCTCAGAGTTCACTAGAAACTTTCTCGAATGTTCAGGAAGGAATTAACTTCCCTGATTAGACAAGAAGGGATTTAGTTTCTGACAACCATAGAACATGACAACTTTGCTCTCCCCTAATCAAGAGTGTATCTCGAGAGTCGTGTGAACAAAAGGCAATTTATTTTACTCAGTCAGTACGTGCATTCTTAGTCTCATCAGATTGTAGAGAAAAAGGAAGAGACGGGCGTGTTCAATAAAAAGGTGCTATTTATTGATCAGTCTCTTTTCTCATACAAGAGAAATGGATCGATATTATTCCAATACTTATAGCTAAGTAAAGTGCATACATTAAAAGCAGAAGTATAAAATAATACTGTAAAAACATTGATATGGTTTCTAAGCCATAAGATGTTTTAAAATGAATAAAATATATTACATACACATATACATTTGACTAAACGTGCTCAACTGGTGTTTCTAAATACGCCTACCCCGTGTACCTGACCTAAGCCTAATACGTGGGCGGGAATAGAAAGTTACAGTTTAAGTTAAGTTTGTTTTTGCCAAGTGAATAACTAAAGAATTTCTCTGCGAGGGGTTATTCAGTTCGGTACCTGGAATCTAGGTTGAATGAGGGATGGTATCTCTCTCTCTGGTCTCGATATTCCAGGCTGCCTGCGAGGGCTACCCGGAAACGCCGGTGCTGGATTTCTCGGCAGGAGAAAGCAGCTGCTCTCAGCGCGTCAGGAAGGCGGGGCTGCGCCAGCGGGGTCTGCTCTGCTCTTCGCTTCGGCAAGTATGGCTGCTCGGTCTCGTCACCACCGCGTGTGTTTGCATAGGGCAATATCGGTAATATTTATACCTTTAAGGTGCCGAGATTGACGTAAGGATGGACATAGATACGTCAATAAGGATGTCATACGACTTGCTCGTTAGCACATTCTTTTGCTGAAGTTCTCGGTGAAATCAAAACAATGGCCGCAGGGTTTTGCCCAGGTTGTCATAGGTTTGATTTGTTATGAGAACTCCGTATGCCTTATCAGGGGCTGGAGGAATATTGCTTGTCTAATTAGATCGCAAGCGTTATGACCTAATCAGATAACACATTCCTGTGCCGTAGTGTGACTGCGTCAGATAACGGTATCTGCATCATGGGGGTTTTCTGCCTCATGGGCTGACTGCTAGTTAACTTGTTGGTTTGTTTAACCAGAATAGGGTCAGGAATAGGGGGATCGATTCAGAACCTATAGGAATACATCACATTACAGTTGGGACAGATGGATCCCTGAACCAGAGTGATATGGGCAGGAACCTGACACTAACCTCACACTTAAAATATTTTAAAGCTCCAGATAGACAGGCAATGCTAAGCATTGCAAAAAGTGTTCAGTCAGGCTCCCCGAATGATGCAGCTCCACCGAAATGCTTCAGTGGCATCCTTGACGAGGTGATATATCACATTAGTCACTTGACTACCTTGTCTTTTCAGGAATGCCTCGTACCAGAGGCATGGAAAAGAGCACAGGGAATTCCCCTGAAAAAGAAACCAAATTTACATGTGTCCCAACTTCAGAATCTACGTCCTATATCTCTGCTTCCATTCTGTATGAAGGTAATGAAGGTAATAGAGAAAGTAGTTAATTTACAGCTTATGGATCACCTAGAGAAAGGCCATCTCCTACACCCGACTCAATCGGGATTTAGAGCGAGATATTAGACAGAATCAGCCATTCTATACTCCACAGAACTATTGAGACAGACAGTGGATGAGGGACAGACAGCAGCGTTGGTACTTTTAGATCTAAGTGCGGCATTTGACACCGTGTCGCACACCACGCTGCTGACACGGCTGTCAGAGATAGGAGTGGTAGGATCAGCCTATGAATGGATAAAGTCCTTCCTGGAGAATAGAAGCTTTCAAGTCCACTGCGCCCCATTTAAATCCTCGTCTAGACAGCTGAAGCATGGGGTTCCACAGGGCTCTAGTTTGAGCCCAACATTATTCAACATTTATATGGAACCGCTTGCCCGCATAGTGGAATCATTTGGTGCAGATATCATTACCTACGCTGATGATACACAACTAATGATAACCCTTACCCAGGGCCAGAGTGAGGCAGCTGTACACTTTTCCACCTGTCTGACAACGGTGGCAAGTTGGATGAACAATAACTGTCTACGTCTTAACGGGGATAAGACAGAGGTGCTAATAATTGGGAGAACCCCTTCCATATGGTCATCAGCTTGGTGGCCGGCAGAATTAGGTCAGACCCCTGCCCTGACAGAAACAGCAAAGAGCTTAGGAGTCCTGTTGGATTCAGAGCTTTCGTTTGGGAAGCATATCACAAAAGTGACAGGCAGGTGTTATGCAATTCTCAAAACCTTACGGAAGGTACTAGATCTCCTGCCCATCAGTACTAGGAAATCCTTGATTCACGCCCTAGTTACCCCACACTTAGACTATGGAAATGCTCTGTTTATTGGTCTTAGTCAGAAGGGGCTAAAGCAGCTACAAAGAGTCCAAAATGCGGCTGCACGTTTGGTGCTGAATCTGCCGAGAAAAGCATCAGGGAAGCAAGCTTTAGCGAAGTTACACTGGCTACCCATCAGAGAGCGCATTTTATTTAAAGCATTATGCATCTCCCATCGCATAGCCCATGAGAAAGGACCGTCCTATTTGAAAAAGCTCCTAACCATTATCCGCCCTAAACGAAATCTCAGGTCGTTAGGGAGTATGTTGTTCACAGTGCCCCGCATCTTTAGGGCAAGAATGGGAGGCCGATCATTTCGTTATCTGGCGGCTAGTCACTGGAACAAACTCCCCATTGAACTACGAATGGAACCATCTGAGATGAGGTTTCGCCTAAAGTTAAAGACCCATCTCTTCCCCCGCATATGAGAGCATGTGCTTAGCCTGTCACAGTCTTAATTGCTCTTTTCAGTGGCGGGCCCTCTGGGGCGGATTGTATCCACAGCGCGGGACACACTGTTTTGAGTGTAACCAGGCGCTCTACAAATGTTTTTTTTATTATTATTATTATTATTATTATTTTCCAAGCGGCAAGTTTTCCCCATAAAATACCCCTGTCAACAGAATCAAAGGCTGTCTGGAAATCTACAAAACAACTGCACAGTCTTTGATTGTTTTCCACTGCCTTTCGAGTAATAGCCCATAAAGCAAAGCAGTGGTCTATGGTTGAATGTCCCTCCCGAAAGCCTACTTGTTCTAAAGGAATTCTCTTAGTTTTAGTGGCCCATTCTTCAAGTTTGGCTAAAATAATCTTGAAGAATATCTTTAATGAAATATCCAAGAGGCTTATAAATCTGTAATGCATTGGGTCTGTACTGCTCCCTTTTTTAAAAATCGGTTTCACAATAGACCCCTTCCAGGTAAAGGGATAAAGGCCAGACCCTGCAACCCAACTGAATAAGGTGGAATAAATGTTAGCCCACCAAACACTATTTGTTTTAATTATTACCACTGGGACATTGTCAGGACCGGGGGCACAAGAGAGTTTTATTCTCTCAATGGCCTACTGTGCTTCCGGTATCATACAGGTCAGAAACCCCCTACTTTGGCCATTAAACTCTTTGACCTTTGTCCAGAATTTTTGCAGGTCATTTAATAGTATAATCTCCTGCATCTCCTCCCACTTCCTATGATAAAAAGCTACCTTTTTCAACTGCACAAAGGATTTATATTGGCGTTTAAGTTTGACCAACTCTTGGGTGGCTAAAGGAGTGAAACAACACCTAGCACACCTTGCTTTCTGTCTTACCAGTCGTTTCAAATGTTGGCAGTCCTGATCGAACCAGCCCAGGATACCCTTTGTGCGGGATTTTGACTGTCCACCCTTTCCACTTATTTTCACTAAAATGCAGCCCAAAACTCGTTGCACACTATTATTATACCACACAATTACATCATCAGCATGAGTAGGGAGGATAGGAACCGTCTCCTCTAACTGAAGAGTTGCTAATTGTTGAAGATGCATAGTGTCTAAACGTGTTGTGAGCCTGCGCGGATAGGACATCTCTAAGGGAAACACTCTCTCAGGGGAGACTGGCTCACACAAATTAAGAACTGCTGTGGTTGCCCAGTGGTCACTGCCCTCGTTTTTTTCCACCTCAAAACTCTTAAAGAGGCCAAAGTTCCAAAGGGACGTGAATATATAATCAATAGGGCCCAGAAAGTGGCCCTGCCGAGATGTTGCTATAGCTGGAGAATCCTTTTTAAAATGTCCATTTAAGTAAATCAGACCATGGCTTTCCAGCCTTTCACTCAGCACTTTGCCCTCTTTTTTGATGGTACCTGCAGGAAACTGTGCTAAGGGAATATTGTAAGAATCCAACACTTCCTCCAAGTGTTGGTCTAGCTGTACAGGGAATAGACGAGCATTTACATCCCCCACCGTTATTATCACTGCTTCTGGGTATTTTGTCACCATTTGCTGGAAAGGAGATTCAGATAATTCCAGCCAGTGATTCATTTGGCGTTGGTCTTCTTTATGAACATAAACATTTATAAGTAAAAAATAACTGATGACTTTTTTACCCACAATGATTTCCACACCAGATAACTGCAGACCACTTAAATCATTTATGACTTAGTTTGGAGTTTGAATAGTAATTTTTTAGGTTTTATTATCCAGCACTTTCCCTGAATTTAGTTAGATTGGAGCTCAAATAGTAAATTGCAAGGTTTTATTATCCAGCACTTTCACCGAATTTAGTTAGTTTGGACTTGGAATAGTAATTTGCTATGTGTTATTATCCAGAACTTTCCCTGAATTTAGGGGCTCATTCCAATGGCGGACGGGAAAGGCTTCTGGAAAAAAAAAAGTGCCTGCATTGACCGGGGAATATCCAAGGGTGTTCTTCTCCTTGATTCCAGGACATAAACACGAAGCGCTCAAATTTCGGGCTTCATGGGCTTCTCTGGGACTGCTGTGGGAAGGATCCACGATTTGTGGTCGAAATCTCCTTGGCAGGGAACCTGTAATTACACCCGGATCGAAGCCCCGTAGCTACCCTTAAACTAAATCACAAGTTTGTGATTTATACACCACGAAATCGAGGGATGGGTACACCTTAGCGTGTGTATACCACCCAGATTTCTACTCTCTGGTCCTGATGAAAACCTCAGAATAACACATAGGTTGAAACATGTACACCATTTTAACACACTTTTTTCATCTTAATACACGACTCTATTGACACCAAAAGCCTACCTAATCAGGCAAGGGCGTCCCATATTATATTTTAATCGTTGCCCAATCACTCCAGAATAAAAACCTTGAGTGAGTAGCATTGGCCAACTTTTAACCACACTTGTTTTAAGTCTAATCACACATATAAAAAACCACGAAACCAGCTCCACTGTAGTCAGGTGTCGCAGCACACCCAGATGGCACTCGGCTGTCTGGGTGGGACCCCGATGATGAAGCATGTCACCAACTAGGTTGGTGAGTGAGGGGTCTTCAAAGGACAAAGGTTGTCCCAAATCTGGGGTATAATCTATGCACCTTATAAAACAGAGGTTGTAACTAACCTCTAGGGGACACTCCTCTTTTTGTTGTGTTATATTTAGTTCAGGGGACCAGGAGTTCCTTCCACACCTACATGGTGAAATATCCTTTCTCTCTTCTTTGTTGATATACAGTAGAAGGTGCTTGCCATCCTGCATCCAGAGAGTCTCAACAGAATAGCTGGGGAGTGGCGACTGGTAAGTACGATCAACATTCTCCCATCACACTGTCATGTACTGTATTGCACAACTATTGAGCTACAATTTAAATACCAAAACCCACTTATATGAAATACTCCCCTCACCCCTGAGCCACGTGGAAGCCATTTCATTCTTCTGATTTACCTTACAGGTAGGCAGACATCTTACTAGGGTGGGGAGTGTGGGGACAGGAGAACATCCATACAACTCCCTGCAGGCCCTCTTGACTCCCAAACAGCTTGAAACACTCACCCTACCCCAGAGCCATGTGGCATCCATCTCACTCTTCTGATTCAACTTACAGGTCGGCTGACATGCTAATAGGGTGGGGAGTGTGGGGATAGGAGAACACCACTACAACTCCCAGCGGGCCCTCATAACTCCCAAAGAACATGAACAACTCCTCTTACCCCTGAGCCATGTGGCAGCCATCTCACTCCTCTGATTCACCTACAGGTTAGTAGCCATCTTACTAGTGTAGGGAGTGTGGGGACAGGAGAACACCACTACAGCTCCCAAATGGGCCCTCTTGACTCCCAAACAGTATGAAACACTCCACCACCCCATAGCCATGTGGCAACTATTTCACTCCTTTGAGTCACCTTACAGGTAGGTAGCCATTTTACTAGGGTGAGGAGTGTGGGGAAAGGAGAACACCCCTACAACTCCCAGTGGGCCCTCTTGACTCCCAAACATCATGAAACACTCCCCCCATCCCCGAGCCATGTGGCAGCCATCTCACTTCTCTGATTCACCATACAGGTAGGCATCCATCTTACTAGGGTGGGGACTGTGGGGACAAGAGAATACCACTACAACTCCCAGTGGGCTCTCTTGATTCCCAAACAGCATGAAACACTCACCCCACCCCTGTGCCATGTGGCAGCAAACTCACTCCTCTGATTCACCTTACAGGTAAGCAGACATCTTACTAGGGTGGGGAGTTTGGGGACAGGAGAACACCCCTACAACTCCCAGCAAGTGCACAAGACTCCCAAACAGCATGAAACACTCCCACACCCCAGAGCCATGTGGCAGCCATCTCACTCCTCTGATTGACCTTACAGGTAGGTAGACATCTTAATCTCTCTTGCATCACCCCTGAACAGGATTGAACAATCCGCTCACCACATTTCTCACCTGTTAGCCAAGCCTACAATGCTCCATATTTCACATTAAGTGCACACACAGATATGCTCATGTACATGCAACAGAACTCACACTTCCAATCACAAAGAACCATGTAAAGATAGACAGCAATTACGACATGTGCACAATGCTATGTGTAAGTCAAAATTTTGTGAAGCATGAAGGCTGACATGACCACAATACATGCATGGACACTCATTCAAATAACCAAGCCCACATGCTGTCAATACAAAATTGCCAACACAAATTCAAAAAAGGCTGGCATATGTGAAACTTGGTTTCGCAAAATCAACAATATACATGCCTAAACTCAAGTGGATGAGCACCAAGTTGTTAGCAGATTACATGTCCTTGGAAACAGCCAATCTCATCATGTCAAATGTTTGCCATCTCCATGTCACCTCGAAAATGAGTAATGGATGTTCCTCTAGTTCATGTGATACTGATTAAAAGCTATAAGAAATGACTAGTATGTTCACTGCAAAAACTTGAATCTTCTCCTCCAGTACATCAATTACTGTGTCAGCAATGTTGTTGAATGCACTCTACCTCCTGACAATTTAAACTTTGTACAACAGGTGTTTCACTATTATCAGCTGTTGTGACCACCAACAACCAGCAGAGCCAGTCTCCACACCTGGAACATGAACTCTTTGATGCAGATCCTCTCCAAGTCCCGGATGCGGATTACCTACCTGGCCCTTCTGGCCTGCCAGGGCGTACTCATTCAGAGTGCCTCTCTGCCTCCACCACTGTCACAACTCCCACCACAGCTGCAACAAAAACGCAGAGCCCTGCACCAATTACATGTGGAGCAAACACTGCCACCACTGCTGGCTGCACCACTGTTCCTGTTGCAAAGGTGACCAACACCACCACCCGCACCGAGCAAGCTGGGGAGAGTGTGCGGTTGCAGGTTCAGCCAAGGCCACATGTCCAGGTGTGTAGGGCATGGGGGAGGGCAACTGCTGGCCAATCACAGGATGCCACTGAAACGGAAGCCCTGGCCACCAACGCCAGAGTCCTTGGGGCATATGAGCAGAACCATGGACATATGGGTCAGGTTGTAGAGGAACTCCAGGAGATAAGGCTGCTGCTTGAGGTCCATGGACACCCTTTTTCGGACAAATAGTTATTCTCATGGGACAGCTCATTGGTGTCCAGAGGGACATCCATGCAGCTCAAGCCACGCCTCCCCCATACAGTGGAGAGCATGCAGATACTCAAGCCACCTCGGTGGCTGCCACAGGGAGGCATGAGCTGCAACCCAATGTGTCTTCTGACACATCCGAGCCTCCAGCAGTGGACCCCCCCCCCACAAACGTCAACATGGATGTCCGAGAAACCCCATGGGAGAATCTAGTGGCAAAGCACCAAGCCAAAAGAGGGGGGTGAGAGTGCACTCTCACCCCCCTCTTTTGATGATGTAGTACTTTCTGCCTATCGAAGAGTTGCACCCACGGATGAAGATGATGTAATTTTAAAAAATGAGAGAATCACATGAGAGGCTAAGAAAGAACTGTTCCCCAAAGGGATTGACATGAACTACTTTTTGAGAAACAAGATGGAGGACTGTTTGAAACATTCATCGACTAACGGATGATGTTGGAGGATGCTCACGTTAAAAGCGCTTTAATGTACCAGTTAATAACTGTCACTAATGGCAACTAAGGGTGGGCGGTGAATTCATGTGAATGTATTGGAACAAAGTAAACGATCTGGACAAATTAAGTACAGACATTAGAGTGAAGTATGGGAGGCACGGGTATATGATGCATTATGGGACTGGTAGGATTGAGTACTAGGGAGGGTTGATTTTTTCCTGAAAAGACACGCTTGTACAAATATTGAGGTGACGATAGTGAAGATTGGGTAGATACACAAGTAAGATTAGGTACAGACAGGGTTGTTGCGTTAGGCGGATGGAGAAAAAACGATCAGCGCGCAAGTTTAAAATCGGTAGAAAGCGGCTAGTGAAAGTCAGGGACTGGGTGTTTACCTAAAAGGGATCAAATCTACAGGTAGCTTAAAGAACAACAGTGTCGATTGGTTAGATAGCAGAGGGGTGGAGACTAGATGAAGGTATCTAAGGGGAGTGAAGAGCGTATCACCAGAAGGATTATTAACACGAGGGAAAACTAGCAGCAGGTCCGTTTGTCAAGGTATGTGTTCGTTCAGCAAAAGAATTCAGACGGGAGGGTTAATATACAGTAGAAGGGGTTTTGTGGAGGAACCAATTGCGCATATAATGAGACCGTTTGAACAAAGAAAAAGGTACATGTGGCACTGTGTCAGTTGGGGAGAGAGGGTTCCATAACAGTGGATAATAATGAATTCAGAGGGCAGACGTTATGTACTGGGCAAGTCTCTTTTGATGGGAGGCATTTTATAGAAACATTTGTAACCATGTTTTAGGTTTTGGTCGACCACAGTCTAACAGGCATGTTTTAATTTGTAGATAACCCCTGATGAAGAGCCTGGCATGGCTCGAAATGCATTGGGTAAACATAGACTGACCTTTGAGGATGACTTACGCACATTCCGTGCTTCGAATTAAGGCCTGGATTGGCATTTCGCAAACATTAAGGAAAATGTGTATAAGTGACTCTCATGTGATTGGAGAAACTACAAAGTTGTTTTGAAAAGTAAAGGACCAAATGTGAATAAAACTTTGAAAAAAGGAAAAATGTATGACACTTTTTTGATAAAAGTAAGTAACGCAGTGCACCTGGAGTGAGGCGTTTGTTCGCTTCATTTCTTTGAGAAAGCACCAAGCCAAGCCAGAAAGCTGAGCCATCCTTATTGTCACCAGTGTTGCACACAAACATTGACTTTGTTGATCATCCTGTCCCACATTCCCATGTTGATGGAAGGAGTCTGTTGGACTGTGGAATATCACATTGGTGGTTAATACTCTAATTTTCTATGTTACCATCAATGACAACATAACCACTTTGTATTCACAACCGCAATGCTATTCAATTTAATTGTATTCACCATATGCATGGAAATAAACACACTTGTCATCCATGCCTTTGAGTAAATTGTATGTTCATCTGAGTGAGTACAATGTTAACTGTAATGTGAATGTACCAACAGATGACATTGTGCCACCCATTAATGCAGTCACTAGTTTGTGTGCAAGCTAACAGTTCTGTTGAGTATGAATTGAATTTAAAAAGCTTTTCTAGAGAGCATGGCTACCGGAAGGACTCCCAGCGCTTGAGACAAAGTCATCACCGAACTAAGAACGGAAGTCATCGAAGCAGAGAGGTTTTCAGACACTTCCGGAAGGACATATAGTTGTCTTCCAGACGAATGTTAATGGGAAGCCGGTTCCAGCATTTTGCGGCAATATATGTGAACCGGCGACCCCCACTCCTAGCTTTGTTTATCCTGGGGACAACTGCCAGATGCTTATTTTCTGAACGCAGGGATCTGTTAGGAAGATAAGGGTATACAAACCATGTCAACATTTACAGATATTGAAGTCAAAATTACTCACATTTTTGCTGGACATTGTCACACACATAGGTGGCTAGAATGACAAGGATATCCACACAGTGATAACACGTGTCCACAATGGAACATGCAGTAGGGCAGCATTACATATCACCATTACACTTACAAGTATGTGTATGCAGCGTCATGACCTGTCCAATCCCAGAGTACTCAGACTGATGTTACATTAGTGCATCTACAGACTTGTGAAGTAGGGTTCAAAAAGTTTCAGCCAGAGAAACGGCAAAAGAAACAGGGGCCAAGTTTCTAAATCTGCACTGATATACTCCAAGAAGATTTGTCAGCCACTCTTGGCTGCCCTAGCACATGTGTACATGTTCACATATACTTTACATTGTATATAATACTGAAACACATGGATAGCTACATCCAAATTTGCACACACAAACATATCAACCCAGGTGAACAGTAACAAAACTGCATTGTCCCAACAGACACAATGTGGTGAAGAACACTGTGGAACAAGTAGGATATGCACCAACACCTGACAAATTGCTAGTTGTGCATTACACATCCATCCCATCGCAGTGCCTGTTGCCTGCATGCCAGAGTTTCAATCATGAAGTCTGTGTCTGACATTCCCTGGGGCACTTCTCGTCCTTCTTGCATGGCAGAACAGCATCATTCTGAAGATGCGGGCAATAAACTGACATGTAAGGTTTGTAGATGGTAAAGTGGAAGGACCTACAACGACACACCAAGAAAATGACATTGAGTAGTCATATGATGCCACCACACCAACAATATACTACTGTGCAACACTGTACAAGATTCATATAAAACAACACTTACCAACAGCATAACATAGACATCAGGTAAGTGGAAATACAAAGACAGTAATGCAAATAGTACCCCCAGAGTAGTGTGCTACCAACAGGCAGCATCCCAACACATCATCAATGCTTCTGGCCCTACAGCTAAGCAAACTGTCACTGTCATACATTCTCAATTCACACTCAAGGGAAGTAGTTGTTGATGAGCTGTTGACACAGGTCACAACCTTCCTCCTCACCACTATCATCTTCACTGGACATGTGAGGATTCTCTGCCGGGGAACCTGCTGGCCCTCTTCATCCAGACTCAAGGGGATCTCCTTGCGCAATGCAAGGTTTTGGAGCATGCAGCATGTGACTGTGATCTGTGGTGAGTAGAGGAGTGCACCACCTGTCTTGCCCAAACACCTGAATCTTGCTTTCAGAGACCAAACGACCACTCCACTACCCGACATGTCCTCTCATGTGCATCATTGAAGTTGACCTCCCCTGGCATTCTTGAATTTCTTAGTGGGGTCAACAACCAAGGCCAGATTTGATACGCTGAGTAACGTAGTTGTGAGGCACACTGATATGCACAATCTGAGGAGGATGAGGCCAGCATGTCATTCATACAAGCAAAATATTAACACATCTCACTCACCAACAAGCCACGCCCTTTCTGGGTGAAGATTTGCCATTAACTGTGGTATGATGCTATTCCGCATTATATATGAGTCATGTGCAGAGCCTGGAAATTTGGCACAGACATGGGAAATGGTCAAATCTGCTAGGAATACCTCTTGTACGTTAATTGAATGGAAATGTTTTCTGTTCCTGTAGATATGTTCAAATGGCTGAGGTGGAACAAGGCCAACGCGTGTGCCAAGGATGGCTCCTACATCATTTGGGATGTGACCAAGGTCATAAAAATCATCCTTCACAGTTGCAAAATCTTCTCTCCTTTGAAAATATATATAACTGTCCATGTGTGATAACAATGCCGACAGGACATCACACAATACCATACAGAACACCGGTTGTGACATCACACCTGATGTAGCCACTGTGTATTGAAATGAACCAGTGGCAAAGTAATGCTGTGCGGCCATCACCTTCACGGTTGGTGTTAATGTGTTTGGGTAGGTTCTGTGAGGCCTCAAATGGGGCTCCAACTGACCACATAACTCTTAAAGAGTAAGGTGATTTAGTTGGAACCTCTGGATGATATCTCGATCCTCCATGGTCAACCGTTCTGGGAAAGGCCAATAGACAGGTGTTTTTCTCCTTTTAACTATGGCAGTGGACACATTTGTTGTCATAAGCAAACATGAGACGTTGGCAATATCGTACACAATGACTCAGACAAGCACAACATTACCAGACCTGTTGAATCAGGGTAATGCACAAGTGACATGGATACACACCTTGGCATCCTGTAGGTATTTCTGTCACTAAGGTGTACATACTAACTACTACAGTTGCCATAATTGCCTAGGTATCAGACATATGGTACATTGCTAATTCATGTGTATACAGCCCTGTGGGTAGGTAACACATCACAGGTGGCAAGCAGCATGCACACAACATTGTACATAGCTGCTGTCAATTAACCAGACCCACCTTGAGGTTAAAAAAATTGCACAACATCATCCAAATGTACTGGCAGTGACAGTTTGCAGGACAAGACTTCATTAAACTGCAGCACTGTGTAGAGCATATATACACATTTCTGTGACAGTACATTATGCCTGTGTGAGGAGTCAGCATTTGCCACATTTACAAATTCACAACAAGGAAACACAAAGCCACTGGTAATGTGTGTCCATGCCCACATGGAAGACAATGAGCTGTGAGGTAGGTCAATGCAATGTTTAAAGTCCCTTGTGTAATGGTATAACAAGTTTTGACAGTGAAAATAGTAATGTCACGCTCTCTAATCCCATTACAAAGTGCCCTTCAAGTAAAAAATTGTGTGGAGATTAGTGCATTAAATTTTCACTCGAGAACCGCAAATGGAAAATGTGGATAGCCACGCGATAGGCTTGCTCAGCGACAGCGGTCACAGCCATTGGATCCCATTAACAAATGCAGCATTGCGGTGAAGAAGTTCTCACCGCCGCGGTGTGACACCGCCTATGCGAATAACATGGCAGCCAATGGGACCTCTCATTGTGGTCTGCATTTGGGATTTGAACATCATGGTAGGCGTGCTCAGCCGCTACGGTCACAGCCATTGGACGCTATTGAAAAATACAGGGTTGCGGTGGAGACATTCTGACTGCTGTGGTGTGACAACGTCTATGCAAATATAATGCCAGCCGATGGGACCTGTCGTCGCAGTCTGCTTTTGTGATTTGAACATCACGGGCGGCGTGACTAGCCGCTGCAGTCACAGCCATTGGACACTATTCAAATATGCAGTGTTGCTGGCCAATTGCAATTGCAGAATAACACTGAAAGATACCCTAGGGACCTATATATGTGTGGGAAATGCCCTTACTTGTCACTTGCATACAGACACTGCTGCCTGCTGTTCCTCTCCATCACCTGCTGCTGTCCTACATATCTGGGACCACTCATGTTCGTACTGTGCACATCAGGGTCCGTCCCTTCACCCCAGAGGAGCGGAGCTCCTGGTGGATGAAGCCCTTTGCCAGTACGGGCGGCTATATGGTGCACCAGAGGTACTGGTAGGTGACTTGTGAGAACCATTTAAGTCCTTAGAATGATTAGCTTACATAAATTCCACTAGTGTGTACCTCAGAGTGCAAGGCAATGTATCTGGGTTATTTTTGGACCACTACATGGCCCTTACATGACTTCCAAGTTGTTGTACTTGAGTTTGTGTTGAGGATGGCACCAACATCAGTATTGCCTCTCGCTTGGACAATTCAATCAAAGATATGGTTACTGCATGGCTAAGAGTAACATGTGCTACTCTGACTTGGAGAATGACTTCAAGGTAATGGAGTGTAGAGCCTTCTTCCCCCTGATCCCTGACTGCATGTAATGTGGATTTGTACCTAACAATGTTTAGCAACATACAGTTACACTGATTCATGGATCAATTATCACTTTGTGCCCCCTGTTCCCTGTAAGATGTCACATAAAGACATCAGTAAGATAATTTAAAAACATTAGGGAGATGGTACATGTTGATTGGGCAGAGGGTACAGATACGTTCAGTAAATTAGGTCATAGTGACACTCTGGAGATGAGTCCTGTCTGCCCAAGAGCTTAAGGCCTGTATCTGTCGAGATTATTGGATTATCACCTCTTACACATTTGCAACATGTACAGTGGACATGTCATCCTTGGTTTGTTGCATAAACAACAGTTGATGGACAGAATGCAGAACAATGTCATACATTCACCCCAGTACAGAGATCTGGGCCTAAATCCATCATTTTTTTTTGCACTCCACACCACTCCAGTTCAGACATGGCCATATGCAAATCAGCCTTGACCCTGTGCCTCATGGGAACAGTCCAGCCGGAACTGCCAAGCCATGTCTTTCCTGGACCGGAATCAAGCATCCTAGGACCGGTTTCTGGCTACCAGCCGTCTTCAGCCAGGATAGCTTGACTCCAGTGGTGTGGAGAGCATGGGACTCACGTCTGAGCACACCCATCCCACTCGGGGTGACAAATGCAAAAACAACAGTTGATGGACAGAATGCAAAACAATGTAATACATTCACCTCAGTACAGAGATTTGGGCCTAAATCCATCATTTTTTTGCACTCCACACTACCCCAATTCAGACATGGCCATATGCAAATCAGCCTTTACCCTGTGCCTCATGGGAACAGTCCAACCCGAACTGCCAAGCCATGTCTTTCCTGGACCGAAATCAAGCATCCTAGGACTGGTTTCTGGCTATCAGCCATCTTCAGCCAGGATAACTTGACTCCAGTGGTGTGGAGAGCATGGGACTCACGTTGTTGGCATAATATGTTGAGTCTCACATGTGTATGAACTGTGTCAACATTCTCATTCCACATGCATCTGAATTATGTGAGGGCTCACATTTTGGGACTCACAATAGGCTAAAGGGCTGTCCTGTGAATCCACAAAGTAGAAAGTCTACATCTCACATATGACTTGCTCAAACATCAGAGTAGTGCACCCTCCAATTTACACACAACTGGCCTTAACCTTGTGACATAAGTGTTTAACTGTAGAGTCAGGCACCTTACTGTGACCTCAATGGCACGTGGGGGAAGGCAATGGTCCCGGACATGAGGGTGTGTGTAGTGTCATACACAGTGAGTATTTACACGAGGTATCAATTACAGTGTACTATCTGTCATGGTCACTCTCATCATGCACCACAGATGAGGCCCTTGCTCACCCTGATGTAAGTGCACACCATCTGCATCTGTATGTGATGCCTAGGTAGTAGGTCCATCCTCATAGATGTTGCCATTGTACTCATCAAGCTTGCTGAGTGCGTAGTATGTGACATGGTCCATAAGACTCTCCTGTCCATTCATCAATGTGTGTGGTATGTGTATATTATATTGCTTCTGGGCGGTACACAGACATAATATCGACTCCAAAATATCGTTTGGACATAATATCGACTCCATACTATCGTTTGGAGAAAATATCGACAGGACAGAATATCGACAGCCAAAATATCGTTTTTAAGGTAAGTGAAGTAATATTGTTTTTAAGGTAAGTGAAGTAATATCGTTTTTATTTTTAGGGTTCAGGGTCAGTTTTGGGTTTTTGGGTAAAGGGGTATTTTTAGGGTTCAGGGTCAGTTTGGGGTTTTTGGGTAAAGGGGTATTTTTAGGGTTCAGGGTCAGTTTTCAGTTTTTGGGTAAAGGGGTATTTTTAGGGTTCAGGGTCAGTGTTCAGTTTTTGGGCAAAGGGGTATTTTTAGGGTTCAGGGTCAGTTTTCAGTTTTTGGGTAAAGGGGTATTTTTAGGGTTCAGGGTCAGTTTTCAGTTTTTGGGTAAAGGGGTATTTTTAGGGTTCAGGGTCAGTTTTCAGTTTTTGGGTAAAGGGGTATTTTTAGGGTTCATGGTCAGTTTTCAGTTTTTGGGTAAAGGGGTATTTTTAGGGTTCAGGGTCAGTTTTCAGTTTTTGGGTATTATTTTATTATATTTTATTACTATATATATATGTTTAATAAATATGAAATAAAAAAATATTTATTTAACTTTCATTAATTATTTAATTATTATAAGTTAATTTAAGTAATTTTAAGTATATTTTAGTAATTAATTATTAATATTAATTTAATTTAACACTGTTACGATATTTTTTACAACTATATTTTTGTAAACAATATTTTGTACTCGATATTTTTGTACTTACCTGTTTGTACATACAAACTCGATATTTTTGCTGTAGATATTTTTTCCTCTATATTTTGGGTAGTCGATATTTTGGTAGTCGATATTCTTTCAGTGATCCCTTCTGGGCTGGCATACAAAGGTCCACTGCATATTGTACACATTTGGTTTTTCATGTCTCCCTTACCTACAGCTCAAGGCCATGTGGAGGGCCATCACCAGCAAGTTTTGGACCCTGGGGGTCTCCAACCGGCACAGCATTCACTGTCACAAAAGGGTGGGATGACATCTGCTGCCTCAGTAAGACCATTGCAGAAGTGCAGCTGTGGCTGGCCCTTTGAAGTGGCAGGTTGGCATGCCGGACCATGACCCCGTAATGGCCCACATCCTGTCGGTGGCCCAACCAGAGCTAGATGGACGCTTGAGGGCCCAACAGCAGCAAGATGGGGGTGAGTATTGGGATGAGTGTGCAAGACTGGCTGCTTTGATCCCAGCCATGATCAAGCTATGGACCTCAGATATGTCTCAGGTGTGATTGTGATGTAATCTGTTCAAAGCTGCCTCAGTGGCAATGGCATGAAGTGCTGGGTGTGTCTAACAGTTGGAATCTCCTGTATCATTTCCACAACCAGTGCCAGGGCAAATCATCTTGACCTGTGAGCATGTTCCATTTTGAAAAGGATGTCTGAACTGACCCTTTCTTACACATGAAAGGAAGGTGTGTGAGTTGTCTGGTACAGTGCACTTGTCAGCCTTGTATGTGCTGTGTGGCTCACAGAGTTTTGTGAATTGTGTGATGATGTGCCAGTGGATTCAGTCTTGGACAAATGAAGACTCAGGGTGCAGTGAGTTAGGAGAGGTTACACTTGTCAAATGTGTTGTGTGGAGCCAAATGGTACAGATGACAGCATCACAGCTCAACATTTTGTCAGATATCAGCAGCATGCCATAAGATTAGTTCCGCCCCTGCCACAATGACAGCACCTGCACATATGTACAGATGGTTTAGATGGTGATGAGTACAGGTATGCATTGGATGATCTACAATTAGCCATTGTGTACATGCCAGCGTGTCTTTGTGATGGTCAGCCAGTGCAAGCTTGCAGCTATGGAGCAGAATGTGGCTATTGTGACAATGTGTTTTCCCTATGGCTTTACATGGTGGTATGTGATCAGTGTGTATGTGCGTTATTGGTGTTGTACTGAGAAATCTGTGAAAATAAGCCAATGTTACTCAGAGTGTCACCACTTCCGGTGTGCACATTGAGGAGGGGTGTACATATGCATTAGTGCATGGACAAGTTGAGGCTACTGATTTCAATCTTTGAGTGCGCTCTTGTGACATTGATGTGCCCTGTATGTCAGCAGTCAGCACAGCGTAGGGATGACAGACACTAGCTTTGACCACACATTCCCTGTTCTTATTGAGGCCACTGAAAGCTTCACCTTAATGTTCATTCTGATATCTTGCATCATTTCAGGCTCACCCTAACATCAACATATGTCCGGTATGTGACATTTTAGCACATGCAAGGCCCTTGCATCAGATTGCCCTATTCACGGCTTTGTGCCTTGTTCTTTGTCAACACTTGTACATGGTGCTTCATTCCATTTTTTCATAGTGATGTGTCCATGTGAAGTTCGCAGACGTGTAGATCTCAAAGACATCAACTGGCAGTGAACAGCAGTGAGCATCTTGGCATGGGGGAAAGAGATATGTGTGGTGTCTTCTTCCATGTCAGCGATGTGTTTAAAATTAGATGTATGGATGCTATGTTACTTAAGTATTTGCATGTTCCAGTTTTTGTGTGTTGTGTTTAGGGAACTTCTTCTTAACATCAGAGAAACATACAAAATTAGATGTGTAGATCTCCTGATCTGAGGCATGTAGGTGTAGCTACTCACAATAGGATGTGATTCTAAAATGTTGGCACATGCACAGAATAATGACAGTGTCGACGCTTCATGTTGCATGAATGGACACAAGTCATGTGGCAATACATCAAGTACTCAGGCCAAAGACTGTGCTGATGCAACCAGTACATGTTTTTGTATTTCATGTCATATTTGAGAGAAGGCCATTGTACTGAACCTTTGTCTCTGTCTCTTACAGTATCTACCGAGAGCAGGGAAGGAGAGGAGGCCGACTCTGTTGGGGAAGTAGCTGGCATGAGTGGTCACCGTGAGTTCAGTGACATTGAGGGGACAAGTGCCTCAGAGGCGGGCAGTAGTGCCCTGGAGGAGACAGGAGCAGAAACACCTAGCTCGACAAGTTCACACTCCAGCAGCGACTCCATGGTGTTGGTGGACCAATAAAAATCTACCATCTGCATCTCCGTCCGCCACACAACGTCCTGTGTCCACCCTTCCTGCTGCTCCCGAAAATGTTGTCCGGGCTCCCAGACCAAGGAAGGGTAGACTCTCCTTCCACCCAGGCACATCTGCCACTGCCCTTGTCTCCACTGCTGCCCTCAATGTGGAAGCCATAGACATCCTGAGGCGGTAGATCTCTGTGAGTCAGACTGCAGTCGTGAATGCCCTCCAGGATCATGGCAACAAGTCACAGGTTTTTGCGTTCCTGGAGGGCATTCATTCGGACATGGGTGGCCTGCATAGAACTGTCCAGTCATTGACCTCCACAGTAATGCCAGCCATTCAGCAATACCAGCCTCCAAGCCCAGCTCCTGTCCCTTTCATCTCTACCCTCCCAGTGCCCCCACCTAACCAGATCACACACACACCAGAGATCACATGCACCCAGACATCCACATGCAGCACACATCAACACCACTCAAAAAAAAAGAAAAACACACCACACCATCTGAAACATACACAAAAGGCACCCTTGAGCACACCAACAACACCATACCAGGACACTCAGAAACATAAACCTCAGAAACATGCATCCACATCTCATATATCTGATTCCTGGCACTCCAAAACCCCTCCAATCCCCACACCTCTGTCCACAGTCTCTAAGACCCTTACCCTGGCTGTCCTGGGCCTGGCTCCTACCACTACTGGCCCCCCACCCAGAGTTAGGAGGACTGAGTTGCCCAAATATTTCTCGGCCCCCACCCACCCCCCTCAGAATCATGAACACAAACCAAAAGGTGGATGTCACTCCCAAACAGGGGAGGAAGGGGAAAAGGCCCCACACCCCTGATCATACCACCAGATCTGTGAAATCTCCTCAGAAAGAAGCCCCATTACCTTCTAAACTTTCTGGGGAGAAGGAGGCTGTTGTGTCCACCTCACTTCTCCCTTCCACCAAGCAGTTTTGTGGGTATCATATACCAAAGAAACTGAAACCCAACCCTCCACATGCTAAATCACCGCCTGACCCTCACCATGGCAGCCCTCCACTCCCCCAGGCCACAACTACACCCGGTCCAGACAGCTCTCCCCCTCCCACATCCACTGCTCCCACTGCCTCAGATATTTCTCATCCTCTCAAGTCCAGTCCTCCCACTGCCCCAGACAAGCCTCCCCCTCCCAATTACACTTCTCCCCAAAATTGAGCCACTCTCTACCGTCCAGCTCATATCCTCCCTGAGTGGTGCCTGGACTGCCCATTTGCTGCCCCTATCCTGGGGCTGTTTCCATGGCAGTTACCTGCAGTGCATGTTTTTATGCACACATGTGGGCCTTTTTTTAGACTGGCCATTGGCCTTGATATTTTGCACTTTAATGTTGTATTGGAGATTACATTAAAGGTATATTTCTGTTCAGTGCTTTGTTTCTGGCCTTACTCATGATGCGGAACAAAGTATTTGTATATGATGAGCTGTTCCATGCTCTTAATGCAACATTCACAGTGGCATTTACTTAATTTGCAGTTGCAGATGTCCGCAGAGCTTGGAGCAGGTAATGTGCTTATTGAGTCAGAGGGTTGATGGGGCCATGATGCCTATCTGTGATGGTCTAATCTTGGACTCTACATATATTTGTCTGGGCTCTGCTTTTGTACACGTGTACTATTTGACTCATCTACATCAACACTGACTATCTAGTTTCCAGGATGACTTGAGGGGTGGATAGGGTGCATCATATGTGAAGGATCTATTATGATGTGTACACACCAGGGTGGGTGTACAGTTATCTTTGATAGGTATGGCTTCATAGTCACTTGGGTATATTCACATGTGTAATTGACTACTCATGCAGTGTGATAGTCCTCTGAAAATCAGATGTAGTAACGTGGATTGTGGACTTCACCATAATCCTTCCACACATGCACATTCCAGTTTGTGAGTGCCTGATTGTTAGCAAGCTCAGACACATGCCACAGGTTGTGTGCACATGTGGACGTTGGTTCAGATGCAATGTGCAGTGTGTCAGTGTGACCTCGCTGTACTTGGGTACACCTACTTGTGGGCCACATCAGCTGGAAGTATGCAGAATGTTTTACTTCAATCTGTGAAGTGTTGGTTTTTGGATCAGACATTGCTCTTGCTTACCTTTGTGATCACTGTGCTGACTAACTCTGGGAAACATTTGTAATATGTGCCATTTGCCATACATTGATGTCACATTACACTATATATACTCAACTATGGTGTCTTCCACTCCATACTAGTACTGTACACAAGTCCAGTCCCTGGAGCTCCACTGTGTGCTATTGCAGTGTACCTGTCACCACAGCACTACAGTCAACAGAAGTCCATTTTAGGACCAAAACAATGTGAGATACTTCATTATGTCCTGTTGCTCTGTACACTCCTCACCTGAACCATTCTCATGTATACACCAATTCACTCACCAACATTCCACTCT
Source organism: Lissotriton helveticus (assembly GCF_964261635.1). Classification (NCBI taxonomy): domain Eukaryota; kingdom Metazoa; phylum Chordata; class Amphibia; order Caudata; family Salamandridae; genus Lissotriton; species Lissotriton helveticus. The sequence continues at coordinate 407,537,991 of NC_136073.1, forward strand.
ATGTCATACAAGTGTTTGATACTCAGAACCACTCCATAGTGTGACACTATACTATGGCAGAATCATTTGTGTCCTAAAACATTGTGCACCTCAGCACTGGTTCCCAATTTGATCTGTGCTAATTGAGTCTACGTAATTGCAGTGATGGTCAATCCTGTATTGTCCGGTTTAATTTACATCACAGTCCTCTAGGCTTGTCCCGCACATATGTGGTTGCCTGAGTTGTAGAGCAGTTGGTGATATCTGCAGTGTGTAGGTGTTTGATAAGTCACTGCCACACATCCTGATGTGTTTTCTGGCTGAGTATGTGTCGTATGTGAAGATGCATTTATGGTTGTGGCACAAGATGCTGGATCAATAATTTGTGCTGATGTGCAGTGAGTGTGGACGTTTGCCTGTATACTGTGCAGAAAGGGATTGTGGTGTGGGCACACTAGTCTGTTGATTTGTGTAGATGTGTCCATGGTGACTTGTATGGACATCGGTTGACCAACTTACATGTGAGTGTTACTCTTGTGATTGCAATGTAGCATACATGGTCAATGTGGGTTTCTTATGGGCATGGATGCGTGATTCCATGACTTTCACACTGTCTTGATGCTCAACGGTGGTGGTATTATGTGTTGCATGAGCACCTGCTTATGTGTTCGTATATATGCTTCCTCAAGTAATGATGAGATTGCCTGTTGTGTGTTGATCTAGAATGTGTTTGGGAGATCTGTCAGTATGTGTGTACCTGGCACTCTGATGTATACATGTACTTGCTGTTTGGTGTGCTGTGTCATGAGTGTGCAGTGTGGTGATGTTATTTTTCTGCATGGTAGCGGCTGTGCTGTGCATGTGGATCTTCATGGGGATGCATATGGAGTAAGGATTGTGAGACTGCAATGAGGGCTATCTTAAGAGTGACTCATGGAGAGTGATCTGTGTGTTGTGATGTTCTTGTTCATGATGTTGATTTCAGATATGTGTGTCACTGGTTGTAGTGATGTGCACTCACTGCTTACTGTGCATGCACTGCTGTTAGTGGCTGATACATTTTCCAGCTATAATAATGGGTTATGATTTTGCTTTGGAGGCCCATTTTATTTTGAGTATTTTGCCTCTTTCTTCAGACAAGTTCATGTGTGTGTTCTGGTGTTATAGCTGGGGAGTGTGTCTGTAAGGAGTGTGAGTCTTACAATGAACTGAGATGAGTATTGGTTTAGTACTGTGCACTTATTTTGGCCATGCCACATCAAGCTATGTGGAGTCTTTATTTGCTTGTTGAGTGTACCCAATTGTGCTATGGCCCTGTATCTGTGCACAGTCAGTTGTCAGGATTGTGCCAGGGAATTTTTGGGAGGAAGACTGACACCATGGTCCCTTCATAACCAGTGAAGTATATTTGGCAGTGTTGCCAGATTGGTCTAGATGAGGCCCACTTTGGGGTTTTATGTGTCAGTTGGTCATGTAGATTTTTCTTTGGTTGGTTTATACAGTCTGTGCAGTTAGCCAAATGAAAGCCTTATATCTGTTCAAGGGAGGACTATGAGCATTTTGGGTCATCCTCTCTCTTGCTGCACATACCCCATGCTTGGTGGAATGATCTTGATGTGGTCTGTAAGAAGGTATTTGGCAATTGCCTTGAGTACTGGAATACATCTGGCATCCTTGACCTGGACTCTGGGATGTTAGTGTGCCCACCAGTGTGAAGCATTCTGGAGCAGGGCACTCAGAGTAGTGTGGCACCTGCATCAGACATTGTGCTAGGTGTAGAGCGGGCAAGGTGCTGGATGGGTGGGTGAGATTCGAGTGTGAATTGTATTTTGAAAATTGGGTGACAGGGAAGGTCACAGTTATGGATGAGTAGTGTGCCAGTAGCATACACATGACAGATTACGTAAGGCAAATGGAGTGCTGTTCCCTGGATTGCTAATGACAAGTGCTCTCATTGTGGTCCAATGAATTTCATGCAGAGCTGAGATCACAGTGATACTGCACTGAAGATATATTTATTTATATATGGTTCTCAGTGCCACACTTGGATCAGTTGATGTCCTAAGTGTAGTCTCATACGTGAGACCTATTAAATTCCATGAACATATGCTACCACTCATTTATCCATACATTTCTTGGACAGGTCCCTCCACTTATGAATACTTTACTTGTTCTTAGACAGTGTTGATGATTAGCATTTTGTGGCAGAGGCAAAGAATGATTATTCGGAGTCTTGCTGAGAGTGTATCATGAAGCTGACATGCAGTATGCCCAGTGAAAGGTTTGTAATCTGCGCAATAACTTATTATGTGTTCAATTGTGCTAGTTTATTTACAGAATTGAAAACCATGTGTGAGAATGAGAATGTTTGTCATGGTGCTTAGGTCATGGTTCACAGCTTTCATTATGGCTTCTTCATGACACATTTGCATTCAGTCCTGAATTTCTGCTTGGTGCTACATTTGAAGATGTGGTGTTGGTTTGGAGGAGTAATGTGGAGTGGCTGGATAGTCAGTGTTATTGTGGTACAGGACATACTCACATGGGGATGTTTAGTGCAGTATTACCCAATTATGCAAATTCACACTGGTGTTTCCTTTAAGTTTACAGTTCATGTCTATTATTTTCTACAGACGTGAATGTTATTGCCTGTCTATTTGTGGGATGGTCTGCCATTGTATGGTATGAGCCTTTCAATTTATAATCAACAAAATTGGACACTTGTTACACTGCTCGACTTTTGGTTCAGTGCAAATAAGGAGACCCTCAGAGAAGTCAATGTCTGCTTGGAAATTGCGGTGTATTTGTTTCATCCGCCCCACATTGACATTCACGCAGTTATCATAGGGTTATTCCTGTTAGTGTGTACTGCTAGCCTCATCCAGAGGCACCTCCAGTCTCGAGTGCAGTGTCCAGAGACAAAAGGACTTCCCCCAAAAAGTTTTAAAAATGAAAAAGGGTGCCCTGAAAAATTTATTATAGGGCAAACTTTCATTGAATAAAAAGGTTTGAATACTCAATTGTCGGCCGCGTTACCAGGCCGTGTAGTATTACTGGGTTATGATTGTCGACATGTTTCAGCTCTATTGGGCCAGGAGGTCTGTAGAGCTTTCGTCAGGACTTACAAAAAAGATAAAGACAAACAAAATTTACATACACATAAGATGCTACTCACACGAGTTGTGCGGTAATTCCAAAACTCATTGCCTCCGGGGGCAGAGTCAGCACAAGGCTGGAGTCCAGTCTCCATGCGGCTCTGCAGCACCTGACGGCATCCCCCGCAGGAAGCAGAGTTCTCAATTACGGCAGATCGTAAAGAACACAATACTCATACAAATGCAATGAGTTTTGGAATTACCGCACAACTCGTGTGAGTAGCATCTTATGTGTATGTAAATTTTGTTTGTCTTTATCTTTTTTGTAAGTCCTGACGAAAGCTCTACAGACCTCCTGGCCCAATAGAGCTGAAACATGTCGACAATCATAACCCAGTAATACTACACGGCCTGGTAACGCGGCCGACAATTGAGTATTCAAACCTTTTTATTCAATGAAAGTTTGCCCTATAATAAATTTTTCAGGGCACCCTTTTTCATTTTTAAAACTTTTTGGGGGAAGTCCTTTTGTCTCTGGACACTGCACTCGAGACTGGAGGTGCCTCTGGATGAGGCTAGCAGTACACACTAACAGGAATAACCCTATGATAACTGCGTGAATGTCAATGTGGGGCGGATGAAACAAATACACCGCAATTTCCAAGCAGACATTGACTTCTCTGAGGGTCTCCTTATTTGCACTGAACCAAAAGTCGAGCAGTGTAACAAGTGTCCAATTTTGTTGATTATAAATTGAGTATTTTGGGGAAAGAAACGGACACTTCAAATCCCCATCCCTCCCTGTTGATTAACTATGAGCCTTTCAATGTCTGCTTAGGGTGTAGTCAGACCTGTGATTATATGGCAGTGGTAGCTCTTGTAATTTGTTATCTAGCTTTGTTCTCTTACTCATCACACACCTCATTGTACTACTGTGAGCTCCCAAAACACATCTTTTGTGCTCTTGCCTCCTGTACTCTTCCTTGGATCAGGAATAACCATGATTTGACATTAATGATCACCATTGATACCTTCTGGTGACTCTTGTTATGTTATGTTATGTTATGTTATGTTATGTTATGTTATGTTATGTTAGACGGATTTATAGAGCGCACAGATGCCCCAGCAAAGGGGCGTCCTGGCGCTAGCAGAACAGAAAACCGGACAAAAGCAAATAACAGGAACCAGAACACAACAACACTAAAAATCTGAGGAAAAAAGGAAAGTTTTAACAGCCTTCCTGAACGCCAGAAGTCCGTCAATCGCACGGATATGAACAGGAAGGGAGTTCCATAACTTGGCAGCAAGCACTCTGAAGGAGCGGCCGCCAATCCTAGACCTCTTGAAATGCGGTACTATAGCCAGGTGAAGTCCGGAGGACCTCAAAGACCGTGATGGAACATATGAAGAAATAAGATGCTCCAGAATCTGAGGGGAAGAGTGTTTCAGGATTTTGAACGAAAGGCAGAGAGACTTAAACTTGATTCTCTGAGCAACAGGAAGCCAGTGGAGCTTGTGAATAATTTTTTGGGCTGAGCAGAATCTTGGTAAGCCTACCAGAGCCCTGGCGGCAGCGTTCTGAACGCATTGGAGTCTAGAGAGTTCAGCCTGATTAGCTCCAAGCAAAAGAGAACTGGCGTAGTCCACCACCTCCACCATATCTTCTATTGCTCATCCCATTCCTCATGCACCTACTATGATGCAACTCTGTACACTGTCCCTGCCCCTCATTCCTTGTAGCAGCTTTGTTGTGCTAATTGGGGCTACTTTATTGGGCGGCTGTGGGCTGGAGAATACTCTGGGAATCATGTAAGGCTGTACTCTTCTGCAAAACCTCTGCATTCATATGGGCAGCTTTCCCCACTGATTTGCCGCTGCTGTGACGTGACCGCCATGACCAGGCTAGATGGCATCAGTTGTATTGATAAGAGTTGCCCCACTGCTGAGGTGACAATGGACCTTCATGCGCAGCTTGCTTACTTTGTAATATTGATATATGTTCCTGTGTTCATCGGGGTGTCCGATGTTGATCAGGTAAGTTGTCCATGAGCGATTATTGTGTATTGTTGGTGTCAAGCAGTTGCATATGGGGAAATGTTTTGGACTTACCTCGGGTGGGGTCGACGATGACGTTGTATTTGTTGGTAGTGGACCAGGTAGAGCAGTGGCAGGGTTGTAGGGAAAGATCCATGATGTGCAGGAACATGGAGAGGTGTGTGTGAGTCGAGTATCTCGCTCCATAGTTCAGTTTCCGCCATCTATGACAAGCTTGTTTTTGATGTTCCGCATGACTGGCTTAATCTATTGGCTCTCCGGCACCGGCGCAGAATGATTTTTCTGTTGGATCCGGAAACATTGTGATGGTCGGGAAATGGCCTATCTTTGCCCATTGAAATATGGCGATCCCGATGACTGATTCTGGCGTGACGAAAACGTCTGTATCTGCCACGACCGCAGTGCGGAGGTGCCTACGACCGCCATCTTAATGTTTATTTATCCAGCATTTTCCTTAAATTTAGTTAGTCTGGACTTGGAATAATTATTTTTTAAGTTTTATTATCCAGCATTTTCCCTGAATTTAGTTAGTTTGGAGTTGGAATAGTAATGTTTAAACTTTTAGTATCCTGTAATTTCCATAAATTGATTTAGTTTGAATTTGGAGTAGTAATTTATTATGGTTTGGTATTCACCATTTTTGTACACTTTGGGGTCGATTCAGATTTGGTAAAAAAACGTCCATATGAATCGTATCTGAAGCCCTCTCCGTACGACCCATACACACGCCGTACGACCCGACGAGTATGATCCGGACCGGGGCATCAGGACGCGATCCGTACAGTCCACGTCAGGTATGGGTGATTCATACAAAAAAGTGCACAATCACATACACACCGTACGGTGCATATCCCCCATGATCACAGGGGTACGCCCCGGACACCCAGCGTACATGGGGTATGGTGCGTATCCCCCATGATCGAAGGGGTATGCCCCGTACACCCAGCATGCATGGGGTACGGTGTGTACCCCAGCGATCATGGGGGGTATGCCCCATAGCCCATGTACGCTGGGTGTACGGGGCATACCCCTGCGATCATGGGGGGTACGCACCGTACCCGGGGGAGGGCGTTCCGTACCAGTTTTGGCGCAAACTCTTCTTTTACGGCTGTTTTCAGCTCCTGTAAAAAAAAGGTTGTAGGGTGCGTACCCGACACGTATCGTACTTGCTGGGTCGTATAAACCAGCCGCGAGCCGTACAGATGTCGTGTACAGCGGGTTCCAACGGAGACTCGTACGGGGATCCGAGTCGTACGGTCTCTTTACGATTCGTACGGAGTGCGGCTCCTGGTACGAATCGTACTTCGACGTACGTACGCGGGACGTTGCAGGGTACGATTCGTACTGGAAAAACGCTCCGAATGGCTATTTGGAGCGGTTTTTCCCGAATCGGAATCGACCCCTTTATGTTGTTTGGAGTTGGAACAGTTTTATTTGATGAGTTAGTTTAATATATTATGTGTTATTGATTTAGTTGGGTTTTTTGGTCAGTTAATGGGTTTGCTATTTTTAATAATTTTGTAGTTTCATATTTGTAAATGCGTAATATTGTTTATAGGGTTTTATATTTTTGGGTGGTTATTTTATTATTTAATTATTTTTGTTAGTTGTGTATATTTATTACAATGTTATATTATAGTGATTTTAAGGATTTTGATATACAAATTAAATATAAAACATAAGACATGTAATTTTTTAATATAATGATTTTTTATTAAAAATAAAGTGTATTTATGTCAGACGATGACATGAAAAATTGTTTGGCTCAGTTTTATTTTCTATTTATTGTAGATAATAAAAGTCAGTGTTTTCAATTTTTAATGTAAATTATAATAAACTAGCAGCCCATCCCGACGTTGTCCGGGTATGAATTGCTGTCGGCCAGTAGTATATTGTTTTGTAGGATTTCGTTTTGATAGCATTTCTTATCTGTGACAGGCCTGTGATATGCTCCGATTCGCAGTGCACCGCTGATGCACTTAAGAGTGCGCGTTCAGTAGTGTGTGAACTTGAGTTTCCCTACTTTATTTTTCCTTGAAATATTATATAGCACAAACTCGATAACATGGCATGAGCACAATTTACATTACAGAAGAACACATTCATTTGTGGTAGGCACAGGGAGACAAAGCGATTTGCCTGGAATCACAGGATGTTGAGCTGATGCCGAGATTCGAACGTAGTTCCCCAGCTCTAAATTCCAGAACTTGTGGCGGCAGGTGTGTCTAAAAGCGTATGTCGGTGCTGGCCATCAATGAGAGAGACCTGTGCATTTTTCAAATGGGTGGTGAAAAAATATGAGTATGTTGCTTGAGATGTGGGCCGCCGTGCCACCAATGTACTTACCGGGGGAGGGTAAACACCCATTATTCCGCAACTTTCTTTCCGCATACCATCACTCTGCATACTTTCATTACGAAAGTACCATGACTCCGCAATGCCATTATAACGCATGGCATTACATTTTATATGCTTTTACCATGCATACATTTACAACGAAATTCGTTGTAAATGCATGAATAGTAAAAGCATGTTTTTTTTTAATGTTTGGATAAGGTAAGTATGGGTATAGGGGTATATGTTTTGGGGTACTGAGGTATATGTTTTGAGGTGTATGGGTAGTTTAAGGGTTCAGATATAGTTTTGGGTTATGGGGTACAGGGGTATTTTTAGGGTTCAGGGCTAGGTTTGGGTTGGGGGCATAGGGGTATTTTTGGGGGTTCAGGGGTAGTTTTGGGTTTTGGGGTACAGGGGTATTTTTAGGGTTCAGGGCTAGGTTTGGGTTTTGGGGTACAGGGGCATTTTTAGGGTTATGGGGTAGGTTTGGGTTTTGGGGTACAGGGGTATTTTAAAGGTTCAGGGCTAGGTTTGGGTTTTGGGGTACAGGGGTATTTTAGGGTTCAGGGGTGGTTTTGGGGTACAGTCGTATTTTTAGGGTTCAGGGCTAGGTTTGCGTTTTGGGGTACAGGGGTACTTTTAGGGTTCAGGGGTGGGTTTGGGTTTTGAGGTACAGGGGTATTTATAGGGTTCAGGGCTAGGTTTGGGTTTTGGGGTACAGGGGTATTTTTAGGGTTTAGGGATAGGTTTGGGTTTTGGGGTACAGGGTATATTTATAGGGTTAAAATGGGTTAGTGTTTAAGGGTGTTGGGGTATTTTAAGGAGTATGGGTGGGTTATGATTATGGGGTGCAGGGGTATTTAAAGGGAGCAGGGTGGGATTAGCACACGATGTGAGACATGGCATTAAGGGCGGAACGTACCACACGCCCCCAGATTTTGTCACACCCCCAGCACACGCCCACAGCACAACGTAGGCACGCCCACAATGGACTACTTTGCTGGCACGGTTCTTTTACCTTTTAAATGTATATGGTGGGCGTCTGCATAGCCTATGTCCTTCTGCTGCAACTGCCCTTTCCAACGCTGTATTGGGTGTTGTGATTCGTGCTGTGGTTCCTGAGATTACCCGCCTCAAAGGTTTGGGCTCTCTCTTTATTATATTAGTATAGATCATACAGTATAGCACGTTTTAAGATTTATGTTTTGTATACATATTTATAATATTACAAGTATAATTTTTAATACATTTATAAGTTTTCAAACATTTTTGGAATATTTCACATTGTTTAAAAAAAAACATCAGGTAACCGAAATATAATTCGATTTTTGAAATTTGTTTAATAAATAAATAAATATACTTTTTAAGTCCTATATGTGTACCTGTAATTGTGCTGTCAATGTTAACCTTTCCTTGTTTCCAAAAAATCAATGAAGTTGATTATCAAAAAAATAAATAATATACTTTTTATGCGTAATATTTCAATTTAATCTAGGCGTGGCTTGGCAGTCTAAGATGGCGGACGCATGAGCCTGTAGATCCATGCCGGCCTGCCAAATATCCTGCCTCATCGGTGACAGCCGGGGGTCCGGGACTCGGCGGGGGGCCTGGTGCATGGGGGGAGTCCCAGTGGGTGCCTCAAGTTGCCTGTCACCTGGAAGAGCCCAGATGGCTGCAATTCGGGAGCGGAATTGCAGACTGCACCCTGGCAAGATGGCAGCCTAGGTCCCTAGAGTGCCAGAAGAAGGTTTCCCTGAAGCAACCTTTCCACACTGCGCAGGGAACGATGGAACCTGGGCAGCAGGAGAGCGGTCAGCTCCTGGGGCATATAGTTGAGGCTCAGAGGACGCCGCGACTGGGCCGTACTGAGTCCAGCAGCAGAAGTACAGGCCCCCAGCACGATGGAGGAGAGAGAGGTGGCCTGAGACTGAGGGGCCAAATTTGCAGGTGAGATGGAGCCCGGGCAGGGACATCCCACAGGAGTGGAGAAACCTGCAATACCCGTGCTGCCGGGTGAGGCTGGAGCCCCAAGATGACTGACTTAGGCCTTGGTGGCACTGTGGCAAAGCTGCACCGAAGCGGGGGCCCTGAACCCTGGACAAACCCCGAGCAAGCAAAGCTGCAAGAGCGGTTGTGGGGAGCAGAGGTGGTTTCTCAGGCCTGAATCGAGGCCCAGTGGATTTGACCGGCGAAGGGGGTGCTAACGGCGCACAAAGTGTTCTCCGGGACACTAAAACAGGTGGAGGGACCTGCTGAGCGGGAGGCAGGTATGAGGGGAAGCCCTGGAAGAGTGAACTGGCCACAGTAAAGAGGCCCTAAGGGCCGGTGCATTGGGAACCAAGGAGGCCTGGGCTCACAATGCAGAGACCCTGGTACTGGTCCGAGTGGGGGCACCTTCCTTGGGCGGTACCGGCTTTAAGGGAAACGCACCCTTGTCGCAGCACGTGCAGGGGGAGGCAAGGCCTACCTGATTGGGAAGAAGTTAATGAGGCCAGAACCAATATATCAGGTACTGAACAGGCCCCACTGGATGTCTTTGCAGGGTACCTGACACCTATCACCCCAAAGGAGGCGGCCACATGGTGAGCACCAAGAAACGTTGACTGTGGGCCTGGCAATACAAAGCTGGGTGCCCGGGTTGAGTGGCGGCCTGGTGGTAGTCTGCTGGAGGTACTACCACTGGAGTGGACTGAGGCCTGGATTGCTGGACTGCAGGAGAGCATCACCAAGATACTTGTCCTGGAGCACCCCCTCACATCGGGCAAGCCTAAAGCGAAGCAGAAGGGGGCTGCCCTGGACCTAGAGGGGAAACACCCAGGAACAGTTGCAAAAAGACCTGGACAGTAACCCCGCTGATGACCCTGTGCAATAGCAACTGACCAGAATACTGGACACAATAGCTGATACAAAAGCAACGCTACACCAGGACATAGGTAGGATGTCAGTGGGGCTGGGCCTATTTAGAGCAGAACATGCAAAACTAGTGGAGAGAGTGAAGCTGACTGAATCCTTTCTTGCAGACATTGCATTGTCACAACAGGCACTGACACTTCAAGTAGGGAATCGATCCAATAGGGTCCGTACCCTAGAACGGAGAGCAGAGGACACAGATGGATGGAACGGGAAGAACAACATCAGGGTCTGTCAACATTTTACACTTTGGAGAAGGCCCATCGCGTCACTGACTGGTCGCCGGCTCCAGGTCTGGCCAGTTGTGGCCAGGTTCCTTCTGTTGAAAATTGGCAGCGATCAATGTTAGCATTTAGCTGAAGCCATCTTGTTTCCGGCAGCCATCTTGTCTGTCATGTGCTCACCATGTGCTCTGTCCTTCTTTACTGTTGTTTACCCTTGTTCTCTGCTTATGGACTGGCTATATTTAGGCTTTGTTTCTCTGCACATGTGCAGAAGAAACTGTAACTGTTCATACACATGTTCTTGTCTGTAACTGTCAGGTTATGTTTACCGTAGTCAGCCAACTGCTAGCTCCTCTTTACTGTTGACTGTGCATTTTTGTATGACCATTTATGTATGTAAACTCTCCTATGTGTGCTTGTGTCGCCTTCTTTTGAGCCCCTGTGTGGGTATAAAATGCCCATGCTACTTCATACACAACCGAAGGGTGTTGTGTGAATATAGTTCCACCTCATGAGGTCTAATGAAGCTTTTGTTTTATATTTCAGTTTCCGGGCCAACTTCTATTTATTGGTCTGAGGACTTATGTGCAGAAAAGGGCAAACCCCTAGCACTGGTAGGCCTGGCTGAGGCCCACCACTACAAATTAGCACCCAACATGGGGCTCATCGGCGAATCGGATGCCCGAAGGAGTGGTCAAAATGAAGGATTAGAATCTCGCTGTGGACGATCGATGCCCGAGGAGACCCGCGTCTTGGCATCCACGGTGTTTATCCTCTCTTTCTGACCTGACCCTCCAGGTGGTGCAGGTTCTCGACTGAGATCTCTTCTGTTGTTCGCCGTGCAGTGACTATTTGGTCGATTCAGGACTTGACAGTTGGAATCTGGAGACTTGTGATTTGTAAGGTCGTTTGATACAGCGATTTTGGAATTGTATATGCATTGGCCGATGTTTTCGATTTGGATATATAAATTGCAATTTATATAGGCAGGTAATGAGGAGATTTTTCTCTACTTTGTACTCTTTTTTTGTGTTCTTTTATTCCCTTGCCTTTCAGGGCTCAATGCAGATATCAATGAATACATAAGTAGGCACATTTTAGCCACTTTTTTAGAACACTATCATAGTTTAAAGGTACGCCAAACAGTCACGGTGACTTGAGTAAGGTGGGGATCTGTGCATCCCGTCCTGAAGAAGAAGCCTAGCTTAGAAACTTGTCGACGCACACACAAGGTGTTGTACATTAACATACAAAATACCTCAAAACCACCCTTTTAACAGTACCAGCACGGAGGCCAATTAAAATTTTCTCAGACCCCACGTACCAGGTACCTTTTTAAATTCACTTTTTTCACTTATTGGAAACCACCACTCACTTAACAGCATACACAAACCCCACACGCACCACACATAGTCAAAATTTCCAAATTGCTCCCACATAGTCGTCGGTTAGTAGCACGCCGCACCCGTAGAGGGGTGCGAAGACCCCAATGATGAAGCATGACACCAAGGGTCCTTTTGGTGTGTGAGAGGTATTTAAAGAACACTGTGTGCTCCCCACCCTTGTAGGGACCACTGTAACAACATCTTTAGTTGGATTCTTTTTGTTTAGGTAAATCAGGTCAGGAAGAACGAATCCACTTCTTTCTCTCCTCTCCCTTATTGTTATATTGAAAATGTCTTTTTCTCTCCTCTCAGGTGGCTGACTCAATTAGAAGTTTGGTTAAACTATGTGCTGATGCATTTCGTTTGCGGGAAGAGAAAAAGGCAGCTGCCGCAGCTGGACAAACACCCCAGACCATCGAGTTGCATGTTGACGCCTCTAACGCAGATAAGAATGTGGTAGTTCATGGGAAACCTATGCGGGAAGCCGCACCTTTGTATGTCCCTCCTAAGGGTGCGGGAACAAATGATAATAAGGATTCCACTGATACGAAGGCTTTTTTTGTTTATAATTGGGTTTACACTCCTTGGAATAGAGTAGACTTTATGGCTCTTAAAGCTGCTTTGCACGATCCGCGGAAAAATCCGGCCGCTTTTTATGAGGAAGTTGAAGGAGCCATTAGTTCCTGCACCATGACTCTGTCTGATATCGATATGTTTTTCGGGTTGATATTACCCCCTGATATGTGGAGAACTATTTGTAGAGTTAATGACCGTCCGACTTGTGGGGCGGTTTGGAAGGAGTTAGAACAGATGGATGTAGAAAGGGAACCCGCAAAGAAACTGCACCAGAGATTTTTAGACCTTCCCGAAGCTATATTAGTAAGTTGAAAACCATCATTCCTCCTAAAAAGATAGAATGGACTGTATTAGTATCTTGTAAGCAAAAGACAGATGAATCAGTCTCTGACTTCTTCACACGTTTTGAGGAGGCTTTCCACAACTTTAGGGGCCAGTTATTGACAGATGACACAGGCAGGCATCTGTTTGTTGACAAATTTGTCGTGAACATGTTGCCAGGAATATCTAGTCGCCTAAAGACCAACGAGAGTTCATGGACTACCTCTTCCCCAGTCTCTCTTTTGACTATGGCCCAGGATTATGAACGGCAGGAATTGGAAGCTAAGGGTAACGAGGATAATAAGACTAAGGAATTAAAAACGAAGGTTATGTTAGCTCAGGCTTATGGCCCCCCATCTACAGGTGGTGGCAGAGGTGGACGTGTGTCCTATGGTCCGTCTTCACCCCCTTGTGCTAGTCCAGCTTTGTCTTTTGATCAATGTGCGTTTTGTAAGAAAATTGGACATTGGGCTGTTGATTGCCCAGCATTGCGTGCTCGTCAGTATCCGCATGGGTGAGGGCAAATGAGAAATTGTCTGGGGTATTCAGGGCCTAGATGAAGCATGGATGATCGTGCTAGGTTTGATACTGTTACGCGTGATCAGAATGCTTTTAATACTTTTGATAGACGGAACCAATATCAAATGTATGATTATTTACCATCTGATTTAAAAGATTCTGCTTACGTATAGGACTGCCTAGGATGGGGTAAGGAATCAGTTGAAGTTCCAGTAGATCAGAAGGGCCCCATTGTTACAGCACATGTTTTGGGTTCTACTGATTGGTTTCTGGTTGATACAGAAGCTACTCGTAGCACCTTCTCTAAACAATTGGTTCCAAGGGCTCCCCTGTCTGGCTTAACCATTACATTGCTAGGTTTCGATGGGACACCTTCCCTTAGCCCACTGTCACAACCACTTGCAATCCATGTTGATAAATTTACTGCTCCATGTTAATTTCTGCTTTCCTCTAAAACACCGGACAATATTGTGGGTCCCAGCGACTACCTTCACTGTAATTGATCTGAAAAATGCCTTCTTTTCAATCCCTATTCATCCTGATAGCCGATATTTGTTCGGCTTCACTTTGAATAATCGATCCTATAGATTTTGTAGAGTTCCTCAGGGGTATACCGAGAGTCCTAGTATTTACAGCCAAGCATTGAAACAACAGCTTGATTCTTTCCCTTTGCCTGCAGGGGTGGCTATCATACAATATGTTGATGATATCTTGTTGGCAGCTGATACGGCTGAACAGTGTGAAAAATTCACTTTGTCTTTGCTTTTCTTTCTTGCTTCCCACCAGCACAAAGTGTCACGGAAGAAATTGCAATATTGTAGACAGAAGGTTACCTATTTAGGTCACCTTCTGCGTAAGGAAGGACGTGCACTTAAACCAGATCGCATTCAAGCAATTTTAGACACACCAGTGCCCCGTACTCAGAAAGATGTCTGTGCATTCATAGGTCTTACTTCTTTCTGTTGGCAATGGATATTAGACTTTTCACACTTTGTCAAACCCTTGTTGGCGCTTCTGACTACAGACACTCCAATGCCCCTTCCATGGACGACTGAATGCCAGAATGCTTTTTTATCAGTTACGTCAAGCTCTTTCCTCTGCACCAGTGTTAGGCACTCCAGATTACACAAAGGCTTTTATACTCTATGTACACAAGAGAGATGGATGTGCATTGTCAGTTTTAGTACAGACACATGGTGACAAGTAACGTCCTTGTGCATATTTTTCAGCTGTTCTTGATCACGTTGCTCGTGCATTACCTGGGTGCTTCCATTCTGTTGCAGAGGCAGCTGTGTCTATACGTCAGAGTGAAGGGATAGTCTTGTTACATAGATTGTTGGTGTTAGTGCACCATGCAGTTGATGCCCTTTTGAACCAAACCAAAATGCAGCACTCAACTTATAATGTTTAAATGTTATCTTATGTTGAGTTAAGAGGTATTTTAGCGATGTTTGTGTTGTCAATTTTATGTACATCGATATTTTTGTTGGATTAGATGTTATTTAGAATTTTCCAATTTTTTTGCACAATTATATTGTAGAGGATAATATTTTGGACTATATTTTTTTCACGATATTTGTGTTATTCCAATTGTGTATATTGGTAGTTGATATTTTTGTCTATGATATTAGTGATTTGATTATTGTGAAGGTCGATATAATAGGGGTCAATATTGTGTCAGTGATCTGTTATATTTTGAAACTTTAAAACACTGGCATTTGTAGATAGTTAATTTCAAGTATTTCAGAAGTCGGTTTCGAAGCGTTTTAGGCATGGCTACTCACCCATTCGTCGGACCTTCACTTCCTTTATCATAGTGCTGTGTTAACATCACTCATTGAAGTGGTCTGAAGTAATCAGAAGGACACACATAGTGCTTTATAAAGCTCCTCAATAAGTAAATACTGGGTACACTTTCTGTCCAGTTGTGCAATTCCCACTGACATGAGTCAGGGTGGTTTGATATCATTGTGTTTGGTAGATGAAAATGCTGCCTCTTGGCTGACTGATAGCTTTCAATGGCTTTCATCATCTAAAACAATTGGCAATGCCAACAGGGCTTTGTATAATGTGCTAATGAATGCCGATAGAAGCACACACATTGTCACATATTTTGCTTGTGCGTGTACACACCACAGGGATGCAGATGCTTAGCTTGGAAAGATTGCTTTAAATTGAAGTGCCATTACCATCATTAGCAGAGTTCATGTTAGCTACACAATAACATGCTGAATAAATATCACGGAATCCAGGTTTTGATATAACTACTTATTTTTATCAGTTCTCATTGTACTAACAGTTTTGTCCAATAATATATATACTGCACTAATTTCTGGCACTTTTAGACAAAAAATTGGGACCGGGCGGGAGCATTCCACGGTATGCAGATCTTCGCGGACTTTCATGGAGTTTTTAGATAACTCAGCGGAATTCCGCAGAGTAGAACTCCATGAGTTCCGCCCACCCTTACCTATGACAAAAAAAACAGGACCCCGGGGGATGAACCCCATACCGCTTATGGACTACGTCAACCAGCATGATGTTTGATGGGAACTTTAGCCACACCCACTTAGGGCGGAGTTATTCAATAAAAACAAATTGAATACAGAAGGTGAGCTTTTGAGGCCGTTTGACGCCTCTTGAATCCATGATTAAGGGATGGCTGGCCCCGAAACACGTTGGATCTGGTGATAGTCAGGGAAAGGAGGTGAGGAGCGGCACCGGGGCTAACAAGCCGGATGGCAGGGTATCCTGGTGTGCCCTTTCAAAAGCTCAAGGGCATTTGTTGAATCATGGATCTGCACTGCTGTTCTTGACCGTGGTAAGGAGCACCACTGCTGCATGCGGGACGAACTGCATGCGAGGAGGCTATGGCGAGGCTACACTATTTGCTTTGCAGTGCGATACTCAATGGGATAACCGCAGCCCGTCTACCCTGCTTTCCTTTCCTACTAAAGGTGTTTTATTAACATTGTACATGAACACAAGAGGCAGAAACCTACTTACGGACATTAATGTTGCTACCTTATGGACTACGTCAACCAGCATGCTGTTTGACGGGTACTTTAGCCACACCCACGTAGGGCGGAGTTATTCAATAAAAACAAATTGAATACAGAAGGTGAGCTTTTGACGCCTCTTGTGTTATGAATCCATGATTAAGGGGCGCCTGACCCCGAAACGTGTCGGATCTGGTGATAATCAAGGAAAGGGGGTGAGGAGCGGCACAGGAGCTAACAAGCCGGATGGCAGGGTATTGTGGTGTGCCCTTTCAAAAGCTCAAGGGAATTTATTAAATCATATATATATATTCTATCTATCTATCTATACATATATATATATATATATATATATATATATATATATATATATATATATATATATATATATATATATATATAAGAATCCACAATCCTGAGTGCCAGCAACAGCGCACAGACACGAAACAGGCACAGACCACAAGACGAGGATTAAAGGTGAATGATGTGCTTTATTCCATCGATGGAGACGGCAACATGACGCGTTTCGTCCGGGGAACCCGGACTTGATCACATGAATATATATATATATGTAGAGAGAGAGAGAGAGAGAGAGAGAGAGAGAGAGAGAGAGAGAATTGCTATGCACAAGTGTTTAAGGAATTATAATTCCAGTAAGCACACACATTGCTAGGGGTAGAGAATCACAGGGTTTGATACAGCTATATTCAGCTGCTTCCAGTAGAGAGTGTATAGTTACACAGCTTGAAGTATTAACATAAAGGGAATCTAAATGTGATAAGTAGAGTGTGGAGTCCTAAGTCTTATTTTTTTCTTGTATCCTATTTATTTTTCCCACTGGCTCGCATGTTCTAATACATGTGGTCACTGGTGGGGGTGTAGAGAAATCACTTCTGTTGGCTCTTATACTCAAAATTTAATGCAAAACCTGACATCTACTGAGTTAGATACTGCAAGGCCCAGGAACAGAGGCACTAGGAAAACTTACACACACTCTCTCTCTTTCTCAAGCAGATATGTGTATCCATACCAACGTACACAATGGAGCTCCTCAACCATGCAGGAATGATGCACTTTTTTATTTAGGAGGTCCGGGGCGGGCGGGGCGCCGGAGCGGGAGCGGATCCCGAAGCTCCGTCCGCAGTATCCCCGGATGCTACTAATCTTGACCCCTGGGCACAAATGTTTTGCATAATCCGAGGGTCGGAATGCCCAAGGTTTCTGCTGATCCTCGGGAAAACCTCAGCAGACCCCACGCTTCTAAGTTTTTGGACCAAACTCACCCGGCTCGGAGAAACACAGGCGGAGCCAAGATGGCGACCACAAACTGAGGAGGCGGATCTAGGTGTTATCGAAGACGAGATGAGGTCCGGGACACGGCAACAACTGAGCCCCGAGCTGTGAGGAGACTGGCCGGTAGCGCAATGGGGACCTCGGGCCCAGGCCTGTAATCCTGGATTGGCACTGCGAGGGACTGGGTGCCAACTCCAGAGCAACATCAGCGCTGTGCCCTGCTGAGAAAGAGCTCGGAACTCAGACGGAGGTGAGGAGTGTGAGTCTGCTGGTGGGGCACCTGACCGGAGCAGTCCGAGGAGGTGCGCCGGCGCACCCGGGGGCTGGTGGTGACCTGGGCACCTCTGGGGAGAATAAAGTAGCGTATGGAGACAGCGCTGGCCCGCAGTGGGGGCCCCCTGATATATGTAGGCCCAATAGGGTATAGAAGACACCCTGATAAGGCTGTGCTGCAGGAAACTCTGGGCCCCACCCTGAATCTTGGTGCTTGGAGCAGAGTGCTCATATCAGTGCTGCAGGAGGAGGTGTGCAAGAACTATGCACTACCCCCTTTTTCTGAGAACATGCACCGTAAGATGCCTGAAGGGGTTTTGGTCTGAAGTGCTCCTGAGCCAGCCGTCCACCACATTGTGGGAGAGAGCAGCAGTGGAATAAGGGGGAACGCCAGGATGATGTTAGAAGACACTGCAAGGGCCCAGTGGCAGCTGTGTGGGAGGGGCGGAGGAGACATCGCCAGTGCGGTACCTGGACTTACAGGCCCAGGACGGATTTACAGATATGTTAGCCCCTAACCCCTGGCTGCATAGCATACGGAGCAACAAACTTTATTGTACCGCCAGAACACCAGAAGTCAACCAGCTTATTCCGCAATGTCTCATAAAGGATGTCTTCAAGATGACCGACAATTGATGAGCTCTGGCCGGGAGCCCCTCAGCTAGGGATTGCGTTTTAGGCTTCAATCCCCTGGAAGCTACCCCCCCTTCTTGGTCCCCCATTCACACCTGGGTTTAGATTTGACTGCGGTTCTCATCTCTCTGACTCCCATGTTTGAATTCGAAATTTTCAAATTAACCGTGATCATTATCCTGAAAGCGGAGACCAAGCAATATGGCCGATGCCTGGTGGAGCTGCCTTGACAGCTATAGAGGAGATCGGCACTGGTTCACCCCCTCGGCTGTCACCTACCCAGCCGGACATTGGGCACAGTGCTACCCGTTTCCCAGCTGTGTCTCTTTCTTTCCCCTCCCTCCAACGAATTACCGTAACATTGTTTTTTCTTATGTTTTACTATGCTCTTGTAACTGATGTAAGTTGTAACTTGTAGCTCACTGATCCTCATGTAAAGCGCTCTGATACCTCCGGGTCAAGCCAGCGCTATATAAAACTCTTCAAATAAATAAATGTACTTGTATTCCCCACTTCTGCTCCCAGGCTGACTCCCAGGCATGCATCTGGTCCATGTCATGATGCTCTGGCTCTGCTTCCACTTCTTCACCTGAAGACTGCATAGGGACCATTTGTGCTCATCCTCAGCTTTTTAAATTGCTCACCACAGGCACCAAAGTAGCCAAGGAGTCTGTAAGGCAGTGAGAGAGATGAACATGTTTGCTTTCTTGGCAATGGAATAAAGAGGGAAGTATCAGGAAAGTTCCAGGCATTGGCAAAATTGGCATGAAGGGGTTCTCATGGTACTTCAAGTTGACTCACGTGATGCTCCATACTGCTACCCTGCAGGGTCACTAGAAGAATGCTATTGACTGCAGATAGTCACATTGAACAACTAAAAAATCTAGGGGACTAGCTTGGTTGTTTTTCTAAAGCCCCAGCACATCCTCTGTTGAAAAGAGGGTATGACTATTGTCCCATTCAATGATGCCTGCCTTCACTTCTATGGTCTCCTAAATTCTGAGGATGTATGTGCTGAGGAGGTAGCAGTCTTCCTCCAAGCAGGGTGCATGCAGCGTCCAGCCACATATTAGCACACCGCTCTCCTCTTGCACAATAACAAGTGTTCTCCCTATATAATTCACACAGAAAATGGCTATTTGAGCCAAGCATGTGTTCCCAACATAATATGAAACTCAGAAAGTGGCAAAAAGAAGGAGTGGAATAAACTTACTGTCTGATGACTAACTAGTAATTTGAAATCTCTCAAGCTTTGCACTGCTGGTATCAGTATGACCTTTTATTCATTTTCATTTTTTCATTTTTGTAATCTTTATTTCGGCACAATAGAGCCATAAAAGATGCATAAAACAATTTACACAATACAAATCCATATAGAGGAACAAATGATTTTATTCACATCTGATGTCTCAAACTACCACAAAATAAGCACAATAACCCACCATCAAGAAATACATAGTAATGTTGTAATTTGAGTAGGATGCACAATTTGTAGACCACCATTTGTTCCTGGCAAACTATGTTTAGCCTCCTGGAACTACTATCCCACATTTGTGCTGTCATATGACTTGCACAGTGGTATCACTTGCTTCTCACCAAAATCATAATTAAAAGTGGAGCCAGACACAGGCATCATTCTACCGCATCTCTCCGTAGAGGAAATGACATCCCCGCAACCAGGCAGGAACTGAAGTGACATTCATGGATTCCATCACAACCGTCTTTAAAAGAAGCCAGATAGATGGATATCATTCCACAGCATATGAATCTTTACACTTCAAAGTGTCCATCTATTCATTAAGTGACATCACTGCAGTTCCCAGCATCTGTCTCTAAAGAAAGAGATGTCACTGGTTTCCTGACTGAACTATTTTTAAAAGAAGAAGCTGGGGAAGCAGACCTCACACTACAGCATTAATCTCTATAGGAAGTAACATCACTGAAGTTCTCAGCTAACATCTCTACAGGAAATGACAACACTGCATTTCATTTCATCCATCTCTATCGTAAGTGACATGCTGGTTCTCACCTGAAATCTCTTGCCTCTTCCCATACTTCATTTGACTCTTTTGGGAAACCCATCATCATCAGGGCACTCCCTTCAATGGGTGTACACAGACATTGACATTACCTCTTTGAGCTTTTTATGGCCAGGAACAGCCTACAGGCAAAACTCCTGCTCCACTGCTACCTCAGCAAGAACCTAGCAGAGAAGATGTCAGTACCCATTCTCAGTATCATACTCATATGTAGACCACACAAATCCAATCTCATACATATCCCAGTAACTATTACATGCCTGTAAACTCCTGCACATTCTCCAATTCCTACTCATTAACACATGTTCTGCCGTATATCTCAGACCTCATCACCTGTCTTAAGCTTCACTTGCTCTGCATCACAGAAACATGACTCACCCCATATCCTTTCACATCTTAAATAGTACACAACATACAGCATCCAGCATGCAAACCATGCACATAAAAAGAGAGGAGACCTTGCTGTGATCCATGCATCCTTCTGATACTGCACCCAAAGCAATCAAGTACATTTACTCCATTGATGGACCCAAATGCACTTCCTACATGTCACAATGGAAACCACCAAACTTCACCTTCTCTACTGGCCTCCTGGAGAGAAGAAGGATTTTATTGTTGGATCTTTAGACCCCGACAGCAGCTCTTCTATTATGCTATAATACTAAGGACTATAGTATTCCAGATAACTCAAACAAAAACAAAGAAGAGAAACCCTCCTCAACCTCATCAGTGCAATTAATGTATTACAGAACATCCCCATCCAAAGCATTGCAAAGGCCCAATCCTCACCCTTTCCCTCTTGACATCACCTGCCATCCAAAGAAAACTTGCCATGTCCCTAGGCGGGATTGCCCACCTCACCACCCTCATTACCTAGCTCAGCATCCAACCAACACACTATACAGAACAACTATCCTTCTGAGTCTTCAGAACCTTTGATTGAAGATTACTGCCATTTTAATCTAAAACTCCCTATTACTGTAAGGGTACAGTGGACAATCAATGGGAAGGTCTTGGTTTTCTCTTTGTTCAGTGAATAGCCAGAGAGTGATTTCTGCTGTTATGATGAACGGTACAGCTGTCTGCCTGGTCAGTGAAAATTAGCACATCATTGGCATATGCCATGAGAAGTTACGTACCACCCGAGAATAAAATTCCTTCAATAGTGGGGTTGGTCGTCAATGCAAATAACAGTGGCTCTATCACCAGCAAGAATGTCAGGGGGACAAAGGGCATCCCTGATGAGTGCCCTGGGATCATTTAAATGAATTTGAGAGATGGCCATTAACCCTAACTCTGGCTTCTGGGTTGGAATATAGCACAATTGGCATGTGTATAAAGTTGTTGCCTAAATCGTATTCCTGCAGTGTTGTTTGCAGGATAGTCCAGAAGACCCTGTCAAAGGGCTTCTCTGCATCTAACATTATGGAAGAGGCAGATAAAGTAAGATTTTTGGCTGTGTCGATAACATGGCAGTATAGTGTTATTGTATCTGCCGCTAGCCTCCCCTTAACAAATCCTTCTAGGAAGGCGGGATGAGTTTGCCAATCACTTTCTTTAGTCTCCAGGCTAACATTTTTGCACACATTTTGCAGTCAATATTAATTAAAGATTTGGGTCTCTAATTTTTGGTGTCCATGTGATCCTTTCCTTTTTTAGGAATGACCACTATAGTGGCATTGGTTACCATGCCAGACATGGCACCCTCTTTGTCAAATTGTACAAAACGTGCTGTCAGTGGGTTTAGGAGGACAACAGTAAATAATTTATAAAACAAGCACCTGACTAACCATATGGACTGGGGGCCCTCCTGGTTTTGGGTTTCTGGAGGGCCTCTAGAATTTTGTGGTTGCTAATTAGTTTGTTGAGAGCAGCCTGATCCGCTTGGTCCATATGAGGTTTAGGAATATTGTTTAGGTATTTGTTGCTGTCCTCTTCTGAGATGTCTTTGTTTGACTTGTACAGGTTAAATTAGAAGTCTTGGAATGCTTTGTGTACGTTGCCAGTTTATGATTTTGTCTTTTGATTTGTGTGCTTTAGCAGCGCATCATTGAGTCTCCATGTTCTCGCTTATCACTATTTCGAAGGACATGCATGCATGATCGAAAATGATGATAGGTTTATTTCTTGGGTTGGAGGTCATGGCTACTAAGTTTTTGTCTGTTGATATGTTATCGATTCTATAAAAGGTGTGGTATGGGCTTTGATGAAATGTGCAGCCATTGCTTATGGGGATAAATAGATGCCAAATATCTATAAGAATATGATTATTATAGAATCTCTTCATCTGGTTGTGGGATTTGGATTCTCTCGATTTGATTTTCGATAATCTATCTAAGTTTCGATATGTAGGAAGGTTAAAATCTCCACCTAGTATTATTGTCTGGGTCCTTATAAAGATCTGAGGGGCATATTAGCAAGAACCTCATTAAAATTATCACAGTTTTAGCGGCAGAAAACTGCCGCTAAAATGGCGATATTGGGCTTGCTAATATGCGTTATAGAATTCCAATAGAAGCCCAGGTTAGATGTCCTGCCCATCTAACCTGGGCTTCTATTGGAATCCTATAATGCATATTAGCAAGCCCATTATCACCGTTTTAGCTGCAGTTTCCTGCCGCTAAAACTGGGATAATTTTAACAAGGTTCCTGCTAATATGCCCCTGAGAGTTTTATCTAGAGATTCTTAGAACAAAAGCAAGTTTTCTGTAGAAGCATATATATTGACAATGTGAAAAGCCTTGTCATTCTGCTTGCCCTTAACAATAAGCTATCTCCCTTCCTTGTCATATGCGTGTGAGATGATTGAGATTTCAGATTTATTTGAGAAAACTGTTATAACTCCATTTCTTTTATGTGGAGCGGGGGAGATGATGCAATCAGATATCCACGGGCTTGAAGTTTAATGTTGTCTTTTGGGTTGATTCTTGTCTTTTGCAGCAAGATTATATCACCCTTCAATATTTTGCAGTAGTCTAGAATCTTACATTTCTTAATTTGATGGTTTAGGTCTTTGGTAACTAGTGATATTATTTTTAAAGTCTGGTGTGTCATCTTGATGGGATGTCATGTAGATTGATAGGCCTGTCAAGGTCATGAGGTAGAAGGGAAATCATATATAGGTACTCTAGGTGAACCAAGAAGTTATTTGCACAACCTGAGTATAGCTCAGAGTAGTGATGGTGGTGGAAAAAGACGTATGCTGGAGAGCCCAGCAGGTGTTTTTTACTTTTGAATAGTGTCTTGTGAAATGTAGATGTCTTGGTAGGCACTTAAGTGGAGGGATGGATGAGGGAAAGGGGTGATTAGAGGTGTAAGAGAGAGAGAGAGAGATACAAATGAAAATAATGTAACCTTCTTAAAAAACGTAATGACTTAAACCCACCCAAAAACCCACCCCCGAGTAAGCACCTCCTCATCCAACATTCACCCAGAGCATGGAAGGCCACATCGAGGGTCACCCAGGATCACTATAATCGTCCCAACAATGTTGGAATTTAAATTATACAGTTTTTTCTAATGTCAATAACAGAACAAGAAATTCATCAACAACAGTCACCATACAAACAATGTGACAATAACATAATGTTTGAGTTATAATACTATATTGTTATAGTGCCACAGGATTTCAAGACATTATGGGAATGTAGATAAGCAAGGGGTTTGGATGAAGCTCTATCTGGGGTCCTAAATAATGTCTCTCAATTGGGCTATTGTCTGTTTACCAAAGCAAGATAATGCTGTGGTAATATTTTGGGAAAAGGTTTGGATAGCATAGCGTGGGCTGTTAACAGACAAAAATGAGCATTCAGTTATGGGGCACTTGGCTTAGCTTGAGCAAATTCAGGCCAACCATTGAGAGCATGGCTGGACTTTAGGGAAAAATCTTTGGCCCTTCAAAGGACATGAGTGAGTCTGAGGATATGATATATACCCTGCTAAGTTTACAGAAAGGCGAGGGATGTTTCTGACACGTAGCCAATGTGTAATTTGGGCAGAGCAAAGGGTCTGTACGGGAAAGGCTTTCAACACTGGGAGGTTCATTAGTGCTGTATCTAATCAAGGGTTCTAAGAAAAAAGAGTGTTGGTGAATGCTAGCGCTTGGAGGTAATCACCTAATTCATGATGCACATTTTCCTGTATGACGTCTGCATGTTTCTAAGTAGAAAAGCCTTATACTAGATGGAGTATGAGCATCATTACAACACTAAGGACCTGATTACCATGCCGGTTGCACTAACATCCGTGGTCCTGTCGGAGGCAGTTTGACCACCATGGTCTCATCAGAAGAGGTCTGGCCAACCCGCTGGATTATGTTGGATGCATTCTGTACCCCGACCGTCCACTAAAAGACCGCCGACTCTGACAGCACTCAGCGGTCAGAGAACAACAGCGTCCATAGGGAAGTACAGAGATCTTCGACGGCCATCTGGATTAAGATGTGGGTTTTTGACAACCTGAACATGGCGGTCTGATCGACTGCCGCATGTCAGCGGAAACAATGGATTTGGGGTGCTCACCCAAATCCGCTTCTCTCCAGCCATCTCTGCCATTGATCCATTACTCCAGGTCACCACTACATCTGAGTAGCTGCAGCCTAATGACGATGATCCTGATCTCGCCATCTGGGCCCCATGCGGATCCAACAACTCATCTTAGAAGCACAAGCTGAATCCATAGCGATTCTTCTTGGAGGCTCATCTTCCTCCATGTAGCGTGCAGCTTCAGGAATTGGGCACACAGCTCGTTGCCTCCTGCAAAAAACTGTTCATCCAGGACCAGTCCACATACAGATTTCTTTTACAAAACCACGCCATATCACGATTCAGGAGCATCTTTTGAGCTCCATGGACATAAATGCACCGGATCCCACTTGAACCTCATAAGGGTACTAGCGTATGAAGTGATTGCCCGGTATTGAGGACACACCTCTCTACCTCATGCTACCAGCACTACTTGAGAAATATTTTGGAAGTGGCATTCCTGAAGAAGGCAGGTCTCTGCCAAAATGTGCGTAGAAAGATGAATAATTGCCACATCTCTCATTGGTGCATTCCTCGATTGAATAGATAAATAATGCAATCTTGTCATTAAAACTGGAACAGTGTAATATTGCCAGTTTGTAACCATTATAAATCAAGTGTACAGAATATCTAAAAGAAGCAAATAATATTTATGATTTGTATGTATGGGTTATTAAATGAATGTAGTATGCATGTAGAATGAAATGGTAATTTCTCTGTCATAATAATCAAAGTACTTTAAATTTACTGGAGAGAATATTTAATAAAATATATATTTGTATATTTTGTATATTGAGTGACGGTCCCTTATCTTTAATATATTTTCATTATGTATTTTTAAACATGTGTTGAAGTTGCCCTAGGAACTTTACAGTATGCATTTCCCTGCCTAGGTGAACTTCTCATTAATAGCAGGGGGCCTCCAGTCTTTGCAGTTGATGATCCTGTGGGTGCCAGAATACAGTTACGTTTTTATGCAGTGTATATCCCCAATAACTGGACTGTGCTCATTCTGCCACACTCCAGTAATGGGGTACATGGTGCACAAGGCATATCTTGACATATGTCATGCATCTGTGTACAACTCACGTTTTCTGTGATTTTGTACCTACAGTCGGAGACTTTCCGAATGACATCCAAACTAGGCCCTATATTTTTACCCTTGTGCAGGATTCTAAATTGTGATGGACCAGTGAAAGAGGAAGGTATGACTGAGTACTTACTTTTTGCCTTAACAAAAGAAAGTCTTTCCTGCGAGTGATTGTGTCTCTGGAGTAGTCTTGAGTGATGTTGACCTTTGTTCTGTTCCACTGAATATGTTGTATTTTTTTCACGTGTGATAACATTGTTTCAGTGTCTTAAGGGCCTGAAGCCCTATAGGTCTTAATGACCAGGATGATCGTGGAGGGATGTCTGGTCTTCTAGAGTTTGGAAGGGAATCCTATATGCTCTTTCTATTTCAAATGTTTTTGTCAACATTAATTCTTATGGCTCTTGGGATACATGTTTCTCAGAATTCAGCACAAGAGTTTACACCACGTCCCACATCTTCAGGGAATCCGAAAATTCGCAAACTACCCCTATGGTTGCGATCTTCTAGTTCATTGGACTCGTTCATCAGGGTTGTAACCTTTGTCAAAAGGTTCTTTAACTGCCTTTTAATTGTTGTATTTCAGTCCTTCAGATCACTTTTTCTGCATTCTGCCTCATTTATCCTTCTTGTTAAATCCCTGATATATTTCCTTATGGTGTGGATATCATTTTGCATATTATCATTATTGTTTTTTTGGTTTCTGTTTCTTGCACTAGGTTGTGCAATGACCCCAATCGTTCCAGGATAATGTTCATGTTTGTGGCCATTGCCACCTTTGGTTTATTTGGTGATTCAAGACCTGGGTGCTGGGCTTCAGAGCATTTTTGGCCTATCTTTATCTTTTTATAGTCAGACAATGGTATGCTTCTCACAGTATTTAAGGATAGCCTCTGTGAGCCTCGTGTGCACTGTGAGGGTGCTGTGGAAGCTGTAGAGGTTATGTACCCTATGGAGGCATTCTCTTGGCTGCTGGGGTACTTGACAGAGAGAGAGAAGGTGCTGGGGGACAGTGAGGTATTTTCATAGGATGTTCCCCTTCTGTAACTTCTCTTTTTATTAGGGAAGATACACTTAGTGCCTCAGATCCACAATTATGCGAGCCAAGACTGTGGTACTTGTTATTTTCTGAGTGTCAATGTTGACTTGCTGAATTTTTGTAGGCTACTGCTGCAATTTGGCAGGCATCACAATGGTGTACTGGCGCAGGCTTTTAGGCTTTATTAGATATAGGCCTGTATGCTGGCGGTTGAATGGTATTTTGATATTGACCGTGATGTGCCATTATGTGGGATTCTACCTGGCAAATTGATATTGTGCACAGTATACTGCTACTGTTTCCTCACACGTCCCCCTAGGTATCGCTCAACAGCAGGAAGTCATACGTTCTTTTGTGTCCACAGCAGGAGGTCTTATGTTTCGAGTCTGGAACATGAGCTGGGCTCAATCGCTTTCACAAGGGCTAAAGGTGGCCTAAGGGGTGGCAGGCGTAATGCATGATGGCACTCATTAGATCGGCGGATTAAAGATTGGAGGGATTTGTTAGCATGAGCTGAAAGCCATTTTGTATTTCTGGCAGCCATCTTGTTTGCCATGTGCTGCCAGGTGCTCGCCATGTGCTCTGTCCTCCCTCAGTGTTGACTGCTCTTGTAATCTGCCTAGAAACAAACTATATTTAGCATCTTCCACCTTCGCACATGCTCAGTTGAGCTTGCAGCTGTCCTTGCAGCTGTTTCTTGTCTGTAAATGTTAGGATGTGTTCACCAGAATTAGCAATTGTTAGCTCCTCCCACTTTGTTGAGCAAGCAGATCTTATATACCCATATTAGGCATTTTGCATGCTTACATGAGCCAGGACTGCCATTTGGTCTTATGCTGACTATGTAACCCTAAGCATATATAAGGCCCCAGTTTTCTGTACTCCTGAGACTGCCTCATTCATTTGCCTAGGCTTCTGTGTGACATAGTCTCCCTCACCTCCTCTATTGAGAGCATTAGGACATAGCTGTGAAATCAGATGACCTTTTTGCTTAGACCCAAACCACATCCCTGATGTCAGAACACACTGGAGCAGATTTTAATATGTGTTCATTCACAGACAGAAGCTTATCAACCCAATAGCTTTTTTTCTTTTATTCTTGGTGATAATGGTGAAGGAGTCCCAACAGCCTGTATTAGGCCTAGAATAGGAGCAAAAGGAGAACATCAAAACTGACTTTACTCAAGGTTTCAGGTGTTTAGAGGATAGATCAAGGGTAATGTGCTTTAGTGCTGGCAAGTTTATGCTAAAATGTCTGTGACCAAATGCACCAATGTTTGTCCTGGAGAAATTGAGAACATGCATGATTTACATCAGCATTTTCTTACCGACTGCCCATCAGAAAACATGGGAATGCCTTAAGTGTGTCCATTCCCAAATGAAATTGCACAAGGGCATTTTGAAAAGTCCAGACATCTCAAAATTTGCTCCAATGCAAACCATTTGTGATCAGCGAAGAAAAAGACTCATATAAAACCTGATCACTCGGTCAGCTTTTGATTCGATCCATATAAATTATTTGGAAATCCGCCAAGCTGTGTATTCTGCATCAATAACCGGCATTCAGAGAAAGCAAACACCCTCTGTTAGCGCCAAAATACATTTGAGTGATGAGAAAGTAACAATATGTGCACAAACACGGACTCTTATTTATGATAGGAAAATTGAATAACAGAAAGACATAAAAGATTTGCTGTGATGCTTTTAAATCGCCAGGAACATCTTCTGGTGTTTCTGTCCCACACAATTTAAAATAATGCATTTACTCCTACTGTGCATGCCCAAAATGTCATCATGTAAAAACATTATTATAGTGTGCGGAAGGCAATTACTGTTTGCATTTGCATTGCTATGATGTGTGGTGTGTTTCACTCCCAGTGTAGGAGGTACACTGTTCTTGAGAGGTCACCTGACATCTAGATTTCTATGGCAATAACAACTGGTTGTTAATGTTGCGCAGTCCTACAAGAATCCTGAAGCAATATTTGCTCAGAAGTGTTCTTTGTGTAATTTTACTGTACCCCTGGGTGGACACTGATAAATCCCTTCGATAAACATGGTTACTGATGCAAGTGTATCTCTTCGTCTTTACTCATTTTGAACATTTAGTTTGGGACTCACTGTAAGACAACATGATGTATTTGTTTATTTTCTTGTTGCTCTTTTTAGCTGTTTAAATGTACTAGCTCAATAGAAATTGCCACATTTTAGCAGTGCCCGCGACTCGTTTTGAACCTTTGTGTTGTAGTAACATCTGCGCGGTTATTAATTACATGAAATCTATTGATTGGACAAAGAGCCGGAACGTTGTGTCCAGTTCTTCTAGTTCTTTCAGCCATGAAAGCAGTACAGATACAAAAAGTGTTCTGTTTACGTGATATTGCACCCAATTGATAAAACACTCATTCGTGGGTTAATGTTTTGTATGGCAATGATTCAAACAATAGAGTAGTGTTCACTATCCGAGGCATTTCCAGTAATTTGTTATGTTCCAAATTGAAGCAAATGTTTCCGTTGTGTGCACTGTGTCTCGTCCAGAATCTGCCACAAATATTTTCTAAATGTCTTACAATCTTTAGGGCTATCCATTTGACACCTTTGATTAAAGTGTTACCCATCACAATTTAACCCTGAAGATCATTGAATACCTCCTGGTATGTATAGTATACTCCTTGCCATGCCCATTCAATTTGAACTTACTATGACAACAGTTGAAAAATGTGCACCAATGTGAAGCTTAGGCCTGTGAAATATCAATGGGAGCTAGGTATGAAGTATTTTGCAGCTACTTTTGACATGGGTCATACCATTATGGAAAAATAGCAAGTGGAAAGTCTCAATATATTTTATTCCAGTTTTAGGAGAGACCAGGTAGAGCATAGGTAGTTGCTGAAAATTAGTCCTGAAATTATGTTCTTCAATAGAATGAAATCTGATGAAATCACACTTATGCACAATGAGATGATTGACTCCAAGAGCCAAAGCTACTCTGTGTTCCTCATATCTGTCTAGTGGGGTTACATCAATGCATTTTAATGTTTAGATTTACTGAATATGATCTTGAGTAGACATGGTAGCATCTACAAAAAGATTTATGAGAACAGCCAATGTAAAGATGATAGATGTAAAACAATTATGTTATTAATTCAGGATGCCTGTACCCTTGAAAACTAATCAACACACTCTTGATAGGCTAAGGCACAGTTGTTAGAAAATCACTGTACAGCCCTGGCAGTGGTGGCTCA
The DNA here is from genome assembly GCF_964261635.1 of Lissotriton helveticus. Lineage (NCBI taxonomy): Eukaryota > Metazoa > Chordata > Amphibia > Caudata > Salamandridae > Lissotriton > Lissotriton helveticus. The sequence continues at coordinate 407,568,526 of NC_136073.1, forward strand.
AAAGGCAGGCAATTGCCCAGAGAAATTTGTTAGGCTCTAGTAGTACAACAATTTTAAAGACAAGAAAACATAAAAAATCCCGGATAAATTCAGAAGTATAGATCAAATTTTGGTTGAGCAAATGGAAAGTAAAACAATAAAAATCAGATAAGAGGAACCAAAGATAGAAAATGTGCAGAGAAAATGTAAAGCCTTCGTTTTCAGTTGACCGTGACCTCATTGCAATATCATGATGACCGCAATGGAGCAAAGTTTGGCTACACAAAGTGGGTTACATCCTTCAAATTTTTTGGGACATTTGGGAGCTCAAAGTCTTCTAGCAGGACAAGGTCCAAATCTGAAACCGGGAAGGGTCGCTTGAAATGAGAGACATACTTGGATACTTCATTATCAAGCTCCCATTGAAAATGCTTTCATTGGCATCAAAAGCTCAGAGGAAAAAAAAGCTAGATCACATAGGTATTGAAGTAACTTTGCCACTTTGATCAATGTACCTCTTCGCCGTAGTCCACGGATTTACTTTCAAACTTAGTTAATTCTTTATTTCTCAAAATCCACCAGCAGGGCAAGGCTGGAAGCTGCAGCTACACAGGGTTCCAAAAAAGCCAGATGCAATTCCATAAGGTTCAGCTGAACCAGTTTTGAGAGCAGCAAACAGCTTGGATTTTCACAAACCAGTTTTTGTGGCTTGTCAAGAATCAAGCTCACTAGGGAAAATTAACACTTTATCCTGGTTCTTCAGTGGAAAAGATGTCCCAGTGTTCTTCAGCTGGTAGGAGTGTTCCTCCTGGTCACTCCTGCAACCCTCAGATCCTTAGAGCGGATGTTTAGGCACTAGATCTCTCTACTGCCAGGGTTCCTGAATGGTCCTGTTCTCAGTGGTCTACTCTGACCTATTGGAGTCAGGACTCCAGCTCCATTTGGTGTTCCTGGAGTAAGGAAACAGGAGGTCAGCCACTTGACGCTTGTAGAGCAGTTCCAGTCCCTGGGTGCTAGCAGGAGACTGAAGACTTTGGGTCTTCTTCTTCCAGCTGTTAGACAGAACCTTTCTTCTTTAAGATGTTTTCTCCCCAGTTTGAGGAGTGCTCTAATGACATGATGGTGAAGCTCCATTTTTATACTATGAACTTGCCAGTGATTAAAGAATTCTCTTCATACAATCCTAACTATTTCTTACAAATCATACACTGTCTTTTACAATAGTTCCTCAAGGTCTACTGCAAATCTTCCCATAAGTCCTAAATCAAAATGGCTTCTGCCATCCTCCACCAAAGGGAACTCTAGACCTTTCCGCAGTTACTCCCCTATATTGATAAGGTGCCCTCCCTTCTTTCCTCCAAATGGGGTTGGAGCCAAGTCCACAGTAGCCCTGTGAGGGAATGGTAACAGTTCCTGTCAGTCTTATTTGGCATCTCCAAGTGAAAGAGAATTTGTTACAGTTGCCTTTTTTTCTGTAACCTGTTCCTGTCCAGATGGACAGTCCTTGCTGGCTCACCACTTGTTGTCAATACCCCTGCTTTACTGGACGTCGAGGACAAATGCCTGTCCTGCATCAGCAGGGTCATTAACAGTGAGCCAATTATTTTTGTTGGGCCTCTGGGTCAAGTCTCAGAGTTAACCAATTGTAACTGGTTTTCTCTTGGACAGCCCAAAGAACACTTTCCTAAAATTACTTTTCTACTAACATAATGAAATAATTTACTGTCACCTTTGAATTAGACATTTGGAACTAAATAGAAAATAACGTTTAATTGTTGATTTATACTTTATCCAGCTGAACCTATGAATAATGCTTTTATCCTCAGTAAAGATTGTTCATGAAAATCGTGGGTTTACATACACAAAAAAATACTTTAAGATACTTGTTAACTGTGGGGACCCACTATCAACATTGTGTAGTATGCAGCAATGAACATAATAAACACCTAGCTCGGTCAGCTCACAAGGCACTTTAGGGGCGTCTTAGCTAAGATATATATAAGTCTACATGCTGCAGGCTCTTTTCCTTGCCATGTAACTTACTACAATGCTATCAAACTGCAGCCAAGCCAGAACATAATGGTGCTACCTGAAGTGATATATTTTTGGCCTATTTGTGATTGGTGTAAATACATAGCTATGACACAGTGTTGCCTTAAAAATATTGTTGTGCACACTATATATTGTGATACTAATATTCAGTTAACATGCTTATGATATAAACCTTAAAAATATTGTCTACAAAATATTGTGGTGTGTATATGTCATGACAAACAGAAGGACGACACACAGGAACCCTTACAGAAGCGATTTATTAGGCTTCAACTGCTTCCATACATTTTTAAGCTAATAACCAGAAAAGTGCTAGGTGCTTGTTAACCCACAGATCAGACCTACGCATTTCGGCCGTAGCCTTCTACTGGGTCTTCTATAGTTTCTATAGGAAAATCAGTTTTTTGTTTTGCTAATAACTTTGGTACCATGTGACTTATCTTCATGATATTTTCAAAATTAGTTTGCTTCTCAGTTCAGCTGCTGTTTTGAATGTTTCATGGTGATTCATCAAGGGTGGGAGATATGGGTCCCAAAATGCTATTTCCCCATGCAATTCACCCATAGGGATTTTGAGCATGACTACGGCCCGAACCACTGGACTGAATTACACCACATTTGGCAGAAAGGTACATCTTAGTCCAGAAAGATCCATTTTTGTTATTTGGTGTAAATACATTGAGTAGTTTTGAAGATACTAACGGAAAACCACATTTGTGTATCTACAGGTGCAGACCTTCCACGAATCCTACCAATCTCATGCAGAGATCTGAGGGGCTGCAACCACTTCAACCAGAAAATGTTGCCAGCCATTGGGCTCAGCTGAGTCCCGAACAAAAATGTTAAGAAAGAGAAGGGGACAGGGTATGAATATCCTAACCCCCTAGGCATGTTGGGTTCCAAAAAGCCAGATACAATTCCATAAGGTTCAGCTGAACCAGTTTTGAGAGCAGCAACCAGCTTGGATTGGCACCTACCTGTTTTTTATACAGCCACTCATGAACCACTTCAAACACCCACGCAGGCACTCATAAAACCAGTCACACACCCACACAGCTACTGACACACTCACTCACAGACCCATACAACCACTCACACATCCATACAGCCGCTACCTCACATAACCATTCTGCCACTCTCACATCCACTGACAGACCAACAAAGCCACTCACACACTCATTCAGTCACTCACACACCCACTCATATATCCACTAAACCACTCATACGCCCACTCCCATAACCATAGTCACTTACACACCAAGTCACTCTCCCACATAACTACACACACACACCCACTCACAGATCCATACAACCACTCACAGACCCATACAGTCACTCACAAACCAACTCCCACTCCCACATGGGCAATCTCAAAACCACTCACACACCCACTCATAGACCCATACAGCCACTTACATACACGCTCACTGATTGTTACAGCCACTCACACATCCACTTGCACTCTCACAAAACCACCCACACATCCACTGACAGACTCATGCAGTCACTCCCACACTCACTCACAGACCCATACAGCCACTCACACATCCACTCACTGACCCATATAGCTGCAAGACACCCAGTCACACACCCACAAAACCACTCACACACCCACCCACTTACAGACTTATACTGCCACTCAGACACCTATTCCCTGACCAATACAGCCACTCACACACCAACTCAAAGGCTCATAGAGCCACTCAAACACACACTCTCAAAGGTTACAGGATCTAGTTAGGAAATAAAATATAAAAAAACCTTCAAGGTGCACTAAAAAAACCAATGGTTACAGGGAAGTTATAATTAGGAAATAGAATTTTTGAAAAAACCTTCGAAATTCAACACTGATGACATCATCTACAGAACCAGTCACACATCTATTTAAATACCCACACAACCACTCATACACCCACTCACACACCCATAAAACGGATCACAAACCCACTCACTCATCATCACACACCCATTCACTCACCCATATAGCCACTCACACAGCCACTTACTCACCTATAAAGCTACTCACATACATCCACTCACACCCCCATTTACTCACCCATACAGCCTCTCAACGGAGCCGCTCATTCACACACCCACTCACACCCACAAACAACCTCTTATAGACTCATTTCAGCATCCATACAAGCACTCACACATTGACTCACCCAAAAAGCCACTCACACAGACACTCACTCTCCAACATAGCCACTGATGCACCTAGTCAGTTAACCAAACACCCACTCAGTCACTTACTCATCAATACAGCCACTTACACAGCCACTGACTGACCCATGCAGTCACAAACACATCCACTCACCCATCCATACAGCCAGTCACAAAGCCACCTTCTCACCCAAATTGCCACTCACACACCCACTCACTCACCAATTTAGCCACTCACATTTTCACTCACTCACCCATATGTCTAGTCACACACCCACTTATTCACCCACCCAGCTACTTACACACCCACTTATTCACCCATGAAGCTACTCACACACCCACTCCAACACCCATAATTTACTAATGAGCTTCTAAAGTGACTCTGTGTTTAAGTGCAAATCCCATGTTGAGTATTGACTTAAAATATAGCTCATTTTGATGTTAATTACCGTCATTCTAAAGAGACCTCATGCTTATGTGAAAACAAAACTTAGAGTGTGCAAATACACTTAAGCCAATACCTTGTATATAGATACAGTCACTACTGGTAAGTCCTCGTGATCCTGTTATACAGTTCATGTCAAGATTGATATTTTTAGATAGTCCTATAGGGCTAAATAGACTCCAAAGTAACACCATGCCTATGTGCAAATTATAGCTCAAACTACAGGATACATGCATAGTAGTCATACATCTTTAAATCTTCATGTTATTAGGTGTGAACCTTAAGAAGCACTCATTATGGGTATCCTAGTTCACATCATACTATTTAGAAAAGTGAATGGATGCCTAGATGACATTGATTGAAGATGATCTAAAGTGACTTTGTGTTAAAGTGCAGATATCCAACTGAAATTCAAAAACATATAGGCATATAATTACATATTCTGTAGATAATCTTTGCCATCTAATACCTACTACCTAATAAATCAATAAGCTCAATGGTACAATCTTATAAAGTGCAATCGCGTAAAAGTGCTGACAGATTACTGTCCATTCCTGGGAAATATGGATTTTAAATGTACAGGATAATTTCTTCATAGGTGGGGGTTAGATGTTATTAACGAGGTAAAGAGTCTTGTGCAGTGCAGAGGGAATTATTATAACATTAAAAAATATTTTATGTGGAGTGATAAAACTTCAAACAACAATGCTAATACATCCTAAGGTAGATTCTGTTTCCGTTTGCTCTAACAATTGCATATCAGTGATCAATAGCAAAGATTTGTGCATGGAACATTCAATAACATGAACCTCAAGGAGATCACTGTTTAAAAAGGTGCTGAGGGAGCTGTCATACCCAGTGTTGTATCATGTTATCATAGATCTGTATTATTAAGCAAACTATATATGGATCTAGAGTTCTGCATCAAGATTGTGTCCCCATGGCTTTTCTGTACCCAGTAGTAAGATCATTCTGGAATCAGCTCTTCGCAGTTCAAGTTCCTGATCACCTTTGGGTTGGCCATTATGTGCTTGATCCCATAAAAGAAAAGACTGCTAGAGTCACAATTGTGGACATCCCAAAAATACGTAGCCATTGGGTGCTTCTATCCTGATTCTTTATGGCTATGAGGTGCTGTAGGACGCAAGGATTTAGTTTGTGGGAAGTGCTTCCAAAATATTTCATTTGACAGCCACATTGCAGAGCATACACTACCAATTCTGTCTCACATGTTATCGTCTCTTAAATTGCACATGATTAAACTCTACAAAGCACCTGATAGCAGCAGTGTCCAATGCTTCCTCTTGCATGATGTCAGGCCCATGGTTTCTCATAGGATGTGCATTACCAGAAAAGCAGATCATCTCTCTCTTCCTTGAGTTAACCCTGCAGTATGCCTCATTGAGGATCTTATGGGGGTATCCTTGTTCTAGAAATCTGACAATCATGGCAGAGGCTTCCTCTTTAAATAGTGTATCCGTGGAACTTATCCTTAGTGACCATAAAAGTTGGCTGTCTGGAATACTACATTTAAAAACTTTTGGATGTTCACTATTGGCATGCAGGATTGAATTGCAGGCTGTTGGTTTACGAAGGACATGAGTATCCAGTTTGTCACCATTTGCTTTGAGTGATACATCCAAGAGTTTGATGTTATTATGGCTCCAGGTTACTGTCAAGTGGATGTTGTACTTGTTCTCATTAAATTTTTCCATATATTCCTCTAACAGGCTCTCTTCCCTGTCCCAGATGAGAAACAAGTCATTGATGAAGCGCACCCTGAGCACCACTTTATCCATATTTTGTGTGTACCTGTCAGACCATGCAAATTCTTTTTCCCATCACCCATATATAGGTCAGCATATGTCAGCACAAAGGAAGACCCCTTTGTGGTTCCCTGCTTCTGGAGGTAGTTCTTGCTGTTAGATAGAAAAGCATTGTGTGAGAGGCAAAAACTTGAGCATTCTCATGAGCATCTCTGTATGCGGGACATATTTGATTGGATTTTCTTCCAAGTAGTATTGACACACATGTGGACCATATTCATTCTTTATGAACGTATAAAGTGAAGTAACGTCCACAGTTATCATAATATAAGTAGTGCATTTGGGAATGTTATAAACTTTGCTCAGGAAATAATTTGTGTCTCGTATATAAGAAGACAACTTCATAACATATTTGCACAGGAATAGGTCGAGAAATCTAGATGTTTTTTCCACAAGAAAATTTACAATGCTCACTATGGGCCGGTCAGATGGATTTTGTTTGCCTTTGTGCACCTTAGGCAAAAAGTATATAACTGGATTCCTGAGATGATCTTTTTTTAAGTATGCCAATTCTTCAAATTCCAATAACCCTTGATTGAGTCAATCCTTGAGCATGTCATTGTATACAGATTGATACATTTTAGTGGGATTTACATTCAGACAATCATAGTGCATCCATAATAACAAAATTTCCACCCTAATCTGAGGGCTTGATGCCAATTAATTTGTTATCTTTCAATTGATTGATTTCTTGCCTGTCTCTATTTGAGAAGTTATTACTTCTTCTATTTCTGGTGGATGTAAATACTTTATTGATGTCATCCGCTACATGTTCATGGAATTCCTCAATGAGATTGCCACTAGGTAACTGAGGGCAAAACGTACTCATCTGTTGTATTTAAACTACTGTAGTATTGTTAGAGTCAATCTCAGATGGTATATCATTTGCACTGCTGTTGGCAAGTTCATTGATGGCCAAAAGTACTGGGATATCTCCATTAACAAAGGTGGAATCGGTATGGTCAGAATCACCATGTACTCTCTTATGTCAAGGAACCCTCATGGTATGATGTGTACAAAGTTTCTAATGATTTCTATGTTTTAATTTGAAGGTTGACGAAGTCTGAGCTGGCTGTGGAACAACACCTGAGACCATAGTTTATGATTCCTTCCTGGTTTTCAGTGAGTATTGTCTTGGAAATGCTCATCAGTTGCCTTCATATTGATGAACCCTTTGTCGATTTTGCTTTTCCTTTTGCCCCTCCATGTTTTGTGCCACTGCGCCCCCAGTCTTGCTGTGGCATTGTCATTCTGAGTAAAATCATCTCACCTTAAAAAACCCTTTTCTCTCTGGGAGCTTCATCAGCTGAAGATGTCAGATCCAAGCTGACATCAATGTCACTAGGTGCACTGGGTACTTCTCTCCCCGGAGACTGCATACTTGTGCGGTGTCCAGGGAGTAGGTTATTGTACCAGAGGTGGCTTTGATGTAAGTGTGACTACAAGCCCCTCTACCCCTGGCTTTGACCATGATGCAATAATATAGCATCTACAGAAACACAGATTAATCACTAGAACTGTATTGTAGTTTAGTTCCAATATTCCCAATAGGCTCTGCACATTGGAATAATATATCCTATAGATTTGATGTAGGACTTAGGTCAATAGGTCTCTATTGAACATACTAAACTTGATTGTGTGTGTGCCAGCTAACTCAGAGGTCACTAGAAACTTTCTTGAATACACAAGAAGTATAGTTTCTGAAACCGCATAAACATGACAACTTTGTTTCTCATGAATAAGAATACATCTCTCAGAGTCGCGGAAACAATAGATAACTAGTTCACCCCCAGTCAATCGTGCATGCTTCGTTTCTACAGAGTTGCAGAGAAATAGTGAGACGGGCGTTTTCAATAAAAGGGTTTATTGAACAGTCTTCTTTCTCATGCAAGAGAAGTGAACTGCTACAATCGTTAGGCAGACTGCAAAGTATAATGCGTACAGCGTAAACAGTAATATGAAATAATACTGTAAGAGCATTGTATGGTTTCTAAGCCATATAAAAATACATACATAAATAACATGAACTAAAATACTCAGCTGGTGCTTCTAAAATACGCCTACCCCAATGTACCTAACCTAAGTCTAGTATGAGGGAAGAAGTAAGTATTGTTTAGCATAGGTTTAGTTTTTGCCAAGAATCTAGCAAAGGTTTCTCTGGGTTCTAATCAGCTCCATACCTTAGAATGAAGGAGGTCTGGTATCTCTGTCTCAGGAACTCGATTTCCCAACACCCCACAAGGGGATCTGGAAACACTGGAGCTGGATTCTCTGTAGGATAAAAGCAGCTTCCTGATCAGTGGGTCAGCTGGAGAGTCAGCTTCCTTTGGGCTAGGGGTAGCGAGCTCCGTCAGGCAAGTAGGTCTTCGAACTGCTCTGAACCACCGTATCTTGCTATAGCAAGTGAAGGTATATTTACACCTTGAAGGTATTTAGGAATGCCATAGTTTGATGTAAAGTCGGGCATATTAACGTCATAAATGAACCCCTGGGGAATAGTTGTTCATTGTAAAGTAGCTGAGTTCTTGGAGAAATCAATATTCAAGCAAGGGGAAGTTCCCTAACGGCTTAAGCTGGTTTTCCAAGAAATCGTTGTGATGTTTGGTGAACAGATGGAAGTAGCTATGCCTGTATTTGGGTAGCATGGGCTATGCCTAAATAAGGGCTGGATTTCTATGCCTATGTATAGTCTAGTCAAATTAGTTAAAAAAATGGGCTAACCTAGAATTAATTGCAATACAATTTCTGTGAGTGGATTCTTATTGAACATTTTCCGTAGAAAACTATGATGAAAAGTCTACCACTCTATCAGGACGCGTTAATCCAATATGGGGGATTTTCAAAATTGCTGCCATTATTTGAGATATAGGGTATAACTGTTTATATGCCCATGTGTGGCATCATTTTATATGTTTTTAGGACGGGAAAGTCAAAAATAACATCAACAATTGTTTCTGATGACTATAACATCAAATTGGGATTAATACAATAAACAATGATAATTAGATGTTAATATGGCAAACATAGTTTTGACATTATTTTTTATTTACATTTTTTTAACATCATTTGAAACGGATAAACAAATTTCAACTAGATAATGTAGCACTTCTCAATATGACACTGACAAATGAAAATTGTTAAAGAGATAAATTCAAACAGAACTCCTTGGTATAAGAATAGTATGATTTCAATCATCGTCCATGCCCACTTCCATGGAATTGCAACAGCTTATGCCTCGACAATCCGTGCACGCATCTGTGCACTCTATTCCCTGTCTTTTACATATACATGGCCATCTATTGTAATAATATTGTGATCAATATTATCAGATGCATATTGAACTAATTTTGGAGTACTTTTAGAAGGTTCCACAAGGTCAGGTATTGTATTTCCTCTTTCTGCTGCAGCTGAACATTCAAAACGAAGAACTTCTGAGTAGGAACTGCAGAATCCCCTATGATTTAATGCTTCAACTACAAATCTCGAGCTTGTGTTGTCATGTAATTGAACTGCCAGCCCTAACTGCAACGGTGCAACTAAGACTCGTGGGCGCACAGATTGCATAATTGCCTGTCCGATAGAAGCTACTTTTCTCTCTCTGTTGGTTTTATCAGTAACAAAAACTGATAATAAGAGCCTTAATGAATCAGGAATATAGCTCACATTATAGTCAACACAACTCATGTTTTCAATGGGTGGATATATTTCTGGTTCTACAGGGATGTCTTTAATATCATTTCCTATTATTTCAGCAGCTGCCAAGAGGAGATTGTGTCGATCCTCTTCGACATCTTCATGGCTATGACTGTGCTACTCTTGCAATATATGAGCAGCAGAACTTTTAAAAGTAACGACATCAGCAGTCCCTTCAACTGTTCCTATGAAGATTTCATCTTCAAAATGCTCTTTGAGTTTTTGTTTAATATACTCTGAACTGTTTGGTTCGCTATCTTCTGGCAGTGATTCCCACATTTTATTAACATGTTCTTTAACAGTAGTTTGTTCTTCATCATTTTCCTCCATGTATTTAACTACTTGAAGAAAAGTTTCCTGGCAAACTGAGTCCTCCAGATGACCTGAAGATATTGGAGGGTTATCAGTGAACTGCCCGGGAATTAATTTTCCAGTATAAAAATTGACGTAACACTGTTTGTGGCAGCATTCATCTACAGTATGTAAATCAGACACATTTTGGATATGTCTCTTAACTTTGTCTGCCCATTCATCATTGCGTTCGTTGCATTTTTGTAAAACTGATGATTTGAATTCAACTGTTCATGCATTAAACCACACATTTTTTTTCCTCTCCCTGAAGTATAAACTTAACTCAGTACCACAGAAAAAACTATTTTTCTAAAATCAAACGGGGTTTCACACGACCGTAGAACACGAGAAGTTGTGGGGTCTGATTCTTACTCCTGGAACGGAGTTTTCAAGTTAACAAAACGCGCTCTACATTTCTTGTGAACTTTCTGCCCAACACAAACGTGAAACTTAGATATTTTCTCTCCTTGCATGTTTTTTGAATTCCAGTCACTCCTCTTTCAGTGAGTACGGATACACCACATCACAAATTAAACACTTTTCTACGTCCATTTTCACTGTATCTCACAGCAACTTGCAAGAACCTTTACAACATAAATGAAACATTTTTGATTAACAAAAAAACAAACAATAACAACAAAGTTACAAAACAAAACACAAACAAAAGCAAACTTTTTATTTCAAAGGTTAATTGTAATATTTACGTTCCTTCACACTTTGTCATATAAGTCAACAAAAATATTGTACAAACTTTGTCTATCTGACATATTCCGTGATTATTTGATATTATGGTCATTAGAAACAATTTTTGATGTTATTTTTGACGTTCCCGTCCCTAAAAACAGATAAAATGATACCACACATGGGCATATAAACAGTTATACCCTATATCACAAATAATGGGCAGCCATTTTGAAAAATCCACCATATTGGATTAACACGTGTGGTAAATAAAATTAGTATTACCTCTATAAACCGAATTTCTATATCAAGTAACGATAATAAAATAAGGAGAAGAGTCCGTGGTGTTCGAGGTTAAAGGTGGGTTTTATTTCAATAACTCGAGTTAAGGGAGAGCTCCGTCACCAAGCGGGTTAAGGAGTGGTCTGAAGCTTTATTCACACAACAGAATATTTATACAAGTTCAGTCACGTAGGCAAGAAAGAAGCGGCAAGCAGCATGCAATGTGTTGAAATGTGCTCATGAGAGTGCATGCGATGTGTTGAAATGTGCTCTTGAGAGTGCATGCGATGTGTTGAAATGTGCTCTTGAGAGTGCATGTGATGTGTTGAAATGTGCTCTTTTCAGTTGAAGGCCCTTCCTTAGCCGGGGGGTTTATCTCTCGGCTTACTCAAGTCAAAACAGGAACTATCTTGTTGGTTCTCGAAATCGGCCGAACCACAGGAATGCGTGGGCAATGAACAGAGGGGCCAGGTGCAGGGTGTCTTGTTCGTAGATCTGGAGACAAATGGTTGACACACGCAAAATGGGTACTGTCTGAAGGAAATGGCTGCCAGGCATATAAAGGAAACGATGGGGCACAATTGTCAATTTTATTTCCTCATTCCCTCCTTGCCCCCAGAGTGTACCTGTATTTATATCTCAATTTGCATGAGATTGTCTATACATTCCTGTAGCATAATTGTCTTGTTTTCTTTCTGCTGGATATGTGGTTTAGGAATGCAGCTTGCAGCGCACAGTCCGCACAGGGCAGGGCCACATTGGATGCAAAGGCAGCATCCAGTTATTACCAGGAATATTATGCCTGCTGCTGACAGCAGTTTCCATCCCCAGGATGATATTATTTCCCAAAACCAGTCAGACCATGTCCAAGTGCCAGGTTCTTGATGTAGGCTGGCGGCTATCTTGTGCCATTTTGTTATAGCCGTATATACAGACGGAGAGTTATCAGGAATGAAAACACAACAGCTAGAGCCGATAATTTTACAGGCTCCGCCTCTGTCAGCCAGGATGACATCAAAGACAAGGCGGTTTTGGAGAGCAACCAATCTTATAGCAGACTGTTCCTGAGTCAAGTTCACCAGGGCAGACGCCGTCTGATTTACAACAGCCTCCAAGGTCCTTGTCAACCTGCGTATGAGCTTGCTGTTCTGCACAGGGCCGTTAAAGAAAAAGAATCCTTTGTTGAAGTCTGTATATTGTTCCCAAGTAGTTCCCGTTTGGTCAACCCCAGAGGTGTCGATCATTCTTTTATGTCTAACAAGGAGCACTAGGAGGTCTGGGTGGTAAGTGTATGGGGCCACAAAGACAGGAGGTAGCAGAAATGCTATATAGCACGTTCCCCCCAGTTCAAGGGCAGCCGCACATAGGCCGTTTGCCCGCAGACGAAATAAGTATGGCGAGATGCTGGAAATTATGATTTTCCCTTGTCTTCAAAGCTCACAGTGGTATGGCAGTCACTGTGTCCTAATGGAACAGAGCCATTTTTCCAGATGAACAGGTGCCCTTTTACTGTTGAGACCGAGATGGAAGGGGGCCCAGTATTCTTTTTGGGTTTGGTATTTAATATCCTGTAGGACATGGTCACGTTCCCCTGCTTGTACTCTTCGCTTTCTAGAACCGTACCTGTCGTCTGAGGATCTCCATCCTCATTCGGGTTGCAGACAGCATTAAGGACCTTATTTAAGTCCCCCCAAGGCCACCCATTCTTGCATGAATTATTTCCATCAGGGCAGGAGGTGGAGGTAGTGTTGTCGGCTGTTATTAGGGCGAACCAGGCCTCACAAGTCCCATTATAAGAAAACGGGAAGGGGGAGAGAGGCATCTCTCCCTTTTTTTGATGAGGTGGGAGGCGGCCACATATCCAGCAATCTGTGATATTGCTAGCCTGATGAGTATAGTGTAGCATCTGTATAAAGGTATTGTTCCGCAAGGCTAGTCTATGGGCTTGCTCATGAGGGGGTAGGGCGTGATGAAGTACCTAAATTTCACCAACACCCAAAGGATTATACTTACAATTACCAAATTCCTTTCATCAATAATCAGTCGATTGGCAGTGTAGAAAGTTCAAGCGTTTATTATACAAATAATACTCTGCCAGAGGAGCTCCCAACGACCTCACACCCCGAGAACCGCAGAGAGACTGCTGGCACATTGTCAGCTCTTCACATATATACTATCACAATTTGCAACCGTTACCTAAGATGGAAAAGTACAAGTTGGTGCAGGAGGTGGCAAGGGATATGCCCATATATGGCACACAAAGCGTCTATCTGAGCTTAGTATAGCAAGGTCACGCTGGTCGGCTCCCTTCTGGTAGTTTCGGTGAGAGTCCACACAGCGCTTGCAAGAATGTGCTTGTCTGGCTGGCCCCCTCCTACAACCTTGACGGGGCCCAAAAGCAGAAGCAGCTGCTTGCTACATGTGACTATCTATTTCTCATGAGACCGGGGAGATGCGAAAATGCAGAGCCAAGGAGGTTTTTACAATCAGTGCTATGGGTTGACTAAACAAAATGGCGCCGGTCCTGTTGACCGATGCTAGCCTATTTACAAGGAGAGCGGAGTAAAACGATTATACAAGGAATGACAGAATGTAACGAAAAGAGTGTTTTATGCTATAGGAGTGTTCTCGGCATGTTAATTAGTTGCATCGTGCTGATCACAGATGGAGAGACTACAATCTATTTCCCCGTGCTAGGCCTAATCTAATTCTGATTCCTCAAACCCTACTTTTAGCGTGATGAAGCTAATAACAGTGGTCACTAATCCTCGAAGAGATCTTCATCCATTCTCATAAGTTCACGGACCTCCTGCTGGAGCATCTGGGCTTTGGTGGGGGTTGCTGAAGGGGTGACTGCCGCTGTTAATCTAGAGGCACAATATGAACATCACGCAGGACCACACTGCAGACAGAGACAGCGGACAAAAAGGATACCTGCCGCTCCACCCAAAATCAGTAATATCTTCCAACCCCAAGTACCCACGAGACCCCAGAACCACCCGGACAGGGACCAAGACCCATTATCTACATGCATGTCTGCTGCTATGCGATGGAGCTTCTGAATGGCCAAATAAACAGTAGGGGCGGAGTCTGGAATGTAAACACAGCAAGAGCTGCCGATCACCCAGCATGCTCCGCCTCGATCGGCCAAGATAACGTCCAAAACCATACGGTTCTGAAGCACCACGAGTCTGGTCGCCTGAAGCTCAACCGTTAGATTGGCCATGATATCAGTGGTGGTGTCAACAGAGGTGGACTGCTAAGTATATTCATCTGGCTTAAGGCCGTTGGGAGGCGAGGGGGGATGGGGAAAAGGGATACAGAGCAGTGGTCACTGTGGACGTTGGTTGACGTCGTTGTGACGACGGGGCCTGTTATCTCAAGTTATCCCCTGCTCTTGGCAGGTGCGCTGGAATGCTTTAAGGAGGTCATCCCAGAGCTGAGCAATGGGGAATTTTCGGAGTCCCGCGGTTTCCTCCCGGAGGAGCACCGTGCTTTCCGCCCATGCCCAGTTGGTAAAGGAGGCGTACCAGTGTCGAATGTGTGGGGGGGTCGTGGCCTTCCAGTGTTTGGTAAGCAGGCGCTTGGCCGTTATGAGTCCCATGTCCCAGAAGCGCGCCTGTACTTTATTGAGTTGTGTGCGCTTGTACAGTCCCAGGATGCACGCCTCCCACGTCTGAGGCAGCTGTTCGTCTGTGTTGCGTGTGAGTAGCACTGTAACGTCGCCCCAGTATGTTCGTATGTCAGGGCAGTGCCACAGCATGTGTAAGAGGTCTGCCCCAGTCAGGGAGCAGCGTTGACAGGCGGCATTTGTGGTTGCAAAATATCTATTAATTTTGTCGGGGGTGAGATAAGCACGGTGTAAAATGTAGAATTGAATAATTTTAAAGCGGGGGTTGCGCGGGATGTTCGTTGGTCCAGCTAAGATCATCTCCCATTCCTTCTCAGTCCAGTCCCCTCCCCTGGCTGCTGCCCACTTTTCCCGTAGCGGCATCGTGGACGGTTGCGAGTGTGTCTGTAGGGCTTGCGCCAACCAGTGTATGACATGTGAGCCGTTACCCATAACGTGCAGATATTGCATGAAGGTGTGCATCGGCGGTTCTTCCGTCATGTCGCCCCAGGAGGCAGTAAGCGTGCGCAAGAGGGACGCATGCAACAGGAACTGGCCAGCTGGAAGGTCCGTGCCAGCCGCTAGGTCCGCGAAAGAGAGCAGTTCCCCATCTGCATACAGGTCACTCAGCGTGTCCACCTGCCTGCGTCCAGTTGGACAAGCGATGCTCAGTCAGTGTGCCCGTTGGTCCGGGAGTGCCCAGGAGGGGTAATATCGGGGCATATGGTGTCGTTGCCCGGGTGAGTCGTAGACATCGCAGAAAGCACTTGCGCGCCACTGCGAGGTGCAATTGGGAGGGGCAGGGGGTCTGGGTTAGCGGATGGGACAGCGTGCAAATCTGCGTTTGCGTCCAGGCAGCAGTGTCCGAGGTAGTATCTTCCAGATGATTGCCGCTCAGCCACCCCGTCACCCATTGCATCTGTGCCGAGAGGTAGTACAGCTCCATGTTGGGAACCGCTAGGCCTCCCGATTCAGTGGGCATGTACAGCGTAGCCAGCGCCACGCGGGGGCGGCCCGAATTCCAGATGAGGCTACGCAGCAGGATACCTAGGTCGCGAAATATCTTATTGGGCACATATGTGGGAACATTGGCGAAATAGTACAGCAGTCTGGGCAGTACAATCATTTTGGTCAGTGCTATACGGCTAGGCACGTTGAGGGGTAGGGTGTTCCAGAAGCCGATTTGCGCTCGAATTGAGGCGATGGTCCGCAGGAGGTTCCCCTCCTGGACATCTATCCGATCCCGATATATTCGTATCCCTAGGTATCGGAATGTGGTGGGGTACCATTGTAGTCTCCCTCTGCCCAGGTGTATGTCGCACTCCGGCGTGTCCGCCCTAAAGGGGTAGGCTCCCGATTTGGACCAGTTAACTCTTAGTCCCGACATCTCCTCGAATTTTCGGAAGACGTCAGTTAGGGAGGCAGGGATGTCAGTTATGTCTCTAACATACAACAATAAGTCGTCAGCATATAGTGACACTGCGTGCAGGCCATCCGCCAGTTGTATCCCCCATTCAGGTCCCTGGGTCCTGAGAATCGTGGCCAGGGGCTCCATGGCCAATGAAAACAGTATAGGTGATAAGGGGCAGCCTTGCCTGGTGCCCCTTCGCACCCGGATGACGTCCGAGAGTAGCGAGCCTGTGCGGACCCGGACCGTTGGTTTGTCATATAGTAGGCCCACCAAAGTTTCATAGCCTCCCCTAGCTGGTACTTCTCAGTAATTGCTCTCAGGTACGGCCACTCGACCGAGTCAAAGGCCTTTTCCAGATCTAATATCAGGCATCCTGCCCTAGGCCACTGCTGGACAGCATACTTCTGTATCCGGAAGAGGCGGCGGATATTGTGAGAGGTGTGTCGCGTCGGGACAAAGCCGTTCTGGTCCTGGTGTACCAGTCGGGGCACGTATGGGGCCAGTCTCCGGGCCAACGTGGAGGCCAGTATTTTGTAGTCCGTGTTTAGCAGCGCCAGGGGGCGGTAAGAGCCCATTTGTGTGCTGTCTTTGTCAGGTTTGAGGATAGAGATCCGAGTGGCCTCATTTAACGTTGGGGGCAAGGCTGCATCTTCCTCAGCTGCGGCGTACATTTTCAGAAGGACCAGGACGAGGATATCAGAGCTAGCCTTGTAAAATTCGGCTGGGAGCCCGCCTGGGCCCGGGAATTTGCCGTTAGACAAGTTAAATATAGCTTCGCGGACCTCATCAGGTTCGAGCGTGGCTCCCAGCTCGTCCAGCTGCGCAGTGGTTAGCTGCGGCAGCTGCAGAGGTATTCAGCAATGTCCGGGTGGGGGTTTGGTAATCGGGAGCGATATAGTGCTTTATAGTGGGTGGTGAACGCATCATGTATATAGCGCTGTGCGTATAGCAAGCCCCTCCCTTCCACGTGTATTGCTGTCACTGGGGTCGAGCGATTCTCTTGTGATATCAGCCAGGCCAGGAACTTGCCAGGTCTGTCACTCAGGTGGTGCGTCCTCGCCGAGTGCGCAGCGTAGTTGATGTTGCGTAGTCGTTCCAGTAGGCGCGCATGTTCCGCTTGTGCCCCCTGTAACGAGTCAGCATCGCCCTGAATAGCCTCCTCCTCCCTGTCGAGCAAGTCAGATTCCAGCCTAGTCAGGTAGCCCTCCAGTTAGTACCTCATGTGTCCCTGTGTCCTCAAACAGTGGCCTCGGATCACTACCTTGAAAGCGTCCCATTCTACCTGGGGGGAGGACGCTGTGTCTGTGTTGTCCTCAAAGTATTGGGCAGTGTGTGTGAGGAGGGAGTCTCGGAAAGCCACGTCGAGTAGCAGTGCAGGCTGTAGTCGCCAGGTAGGTATGGGGGGCGCGGGCGTTCCCAAGCTATGGATAGAAAGTGCGGGTTATGGTCTGAGTGCGTGCGGGCCATGTATCGCGTATCTGTTACTAGGGGTAGGAGTTCAGTGGATGCCATGAATCTGTCCAGGCGGACATGTAAGTCGTGAGCGCCTGAATAATAGGAGTAAACCCGTGTCCCAGGGTTGCGTGATCTCCAAACATCATGGAGGTCCCATTGCGCAGCCCACTCATGTAATGCCTTTGTGGCACCTCGCGTAGGTGCATTAATTGTGGGTGGGGAGGAGCGGTCCAGTGTTGTATCAAGTGTGCAGTTGTAGTCCCCGCCCAGTATCCATGGAGCCGCATGCCAGGTCGCCATCATTGTGGAGAGGCGCGTCAGGAAGCCTCCCTGATCTGTGTTTGGGGAATATAGGGACACTAGTACTACCTGTTGCCCGTCTAGTCTGCCTTGTACGACAACAAACCTGCCCTCCCGGTCTATGGTGGTATCAGTGACTGTCCAGGGGGTTCCAGGACGGACCCATATCAGTGCGCAGCAAGCATATGAGGAGTAGTCCGTGGCATAGAGTTGGCCGCGCCATCTGCGGTGTAGTGCTTGTACCTCTGCTTTGTTCAGGTGTGATTCCTAGAGCAGTGCTATGCTTATCTTGTGCCGCTTTAGGTATGAATAGATCTGGTAGCGCCTAGCTGGTGTGTGCATTCCCCTGACGTTCCAAGTGCATATTCGTATTTCAGCCATAGCTACCATTCATGCAATTCCCTCAAGTCCCCTCGCATGTCAAAAACCCACGTGTGGCTCCCCACCAATCCCAGTGTCTCATCCACATCGCAAAACAGCTGCTATCGTTCAGCACAAAGCGGAGTGATCTCCAGTGGTGTAGAGGGGTAGGGGAGAAAGGGATAACATAGAGCCTCAACATGGCAACACAATAAAAAATACCAAAAGGTCGGCTGCATAACATGTCGCCGTCCAAACACTCGAATGAGCTCGTAAACTATACAGTTCTAGGGGGTATCGTGTGACTTATTTGTGCAATAATAGGAATCACAGTGTAGTCCGTGTGGAGTGCGGCATCCCTCCCGGGTGGGCAGAGAGGCCGTTGCTGTCTGGCGGACGCCCAGTTTTTGCCGCTCAGTACGGTGCCAATGGCGCTCCCAAGTATCGAGGGTGGGGGCAGGGCCTCCGGGGGAGATCCCCCTTTTCGAGCGGCCAAAGTAGTGGCAGTAGGTATGTGTATCGCTACAGTCTAAACGTTTATTCTGTGTCAGTGGGTGGTTGGGCCGTGTATATAAGGCAAAAAGCTACTCACAGTGTCTGGCCCACTCCTGAACCCTCGAGCTGAGGGGTCTACTTCTATAGTTAGGTGCACAGTTTACCCATTAGGAGGCGAGTCAGTTAGGCAGCAGCCTAGTTGAGGCTGCGCTGTGTTCCGGAGGAGAGGGGTATCCTGGTCCCGGTCAGCCAAAAAGGTCTGCTGTCTGCGGTGTGACCTCCGGGAGTTCATCAGAGCGTTGGGTGTCTGGTAAGCCGTAGATCGCTTCATCATCTGTTAGGGATGCGGTTGGGCTGGTGTTCGGGTGTGGCGATTGGGCCGGGGAGCTGCTGATTTCCGCCACTCTGCGTAGGGCATCCCTTTGTTCCTGCAGGATCTGATCCATGGGCGGGGAGTGCGTTGCCGTTTCTCGAGTCTGTGGGGATGAGGGCGTCCTGTGGCGGCGGCGGCGTCTCGGTCCTCGGGTCCGCTCTGTGGTGGTGGTTCCCTGTGCTTTCCTAGGCGCGTCTGGCATCCCTTCATCTAGCCAGGCCTCCGCCTCCTCAGGGCTTGTGAAGAAATGCGTCTTGTCTCGTGCTACCACTCTTAGTTTGGCAGGGAAGAGTAGTGAGTACTTGAGATCCGCTTGGCGCAGTCGTCTCTTCACTGCCAGGAAGGAGTGTCTCTGTCTTTGTACTTGCACGGTGTAGTCAGGGAAGAACATCACTGTGGCATTGTCTATATTGACTTCCCCTAGCTTCCTGGACTCGCGTAGTATCGCGTCGTGGTCCCTGTAATTCAGGACGCGGAGGAGAAATGGCCTGGGGTTTGAGCCAGAGGGAAGGGGTCTTGTGGGTACTCGGTGGGCCCTGCTCCACCACGAAGTGGGGTGAGAGCGCGTCTTCTGGCAGCAGGCCTCGTAGCCAGTCCTCTACGCGGCGGGCAGGGTCCGTCCCTTCTGATTTCTCCGGAATGCCCTCTAAGCGGATGTTATTTTGTCGCGCCCGTCCTTCCGCATCCTCAGCGTGGTCTTCTAGAAACTCCACTCTATTGAGGAGGTCTTGTATGTGCTTGTCTGCCTGGGTCACCTTCGGTTCAATAGCTGCCACAGTGCCCTCCAGCGTCGTGGTGCGATCTTGGAGTTTCTTGTGGTCGGCTTTGAGGTGGGTCAGGTCTATTGCCACGCCATCTATCCTGGTCTCCAGGGAGGTGCGCGTCTGCTGAAGGGATTCTTCCATCCTCTCAATGGCCGCCAGCACACTGTCTAGTTTCGATGCCACGTGTTCCGCATCCATCTTGGGCGCCACTTTTGTTTGCTTTCCTTTCGCCGACGCGGTTCCACACCCAGTGCGTGTCATCACCCCTCCAGACATGGGCCAGGCAGAGCGTGTGAGTGGCTCCTGCTAGCAAGAGGGGAGAGGCTGCAATGTGCAGTACGCAGTCGCTGAGGTGGGATCGTCACTGCAGGCCTCAGGCCTCATCCATGGTGAGGGGTGCTCACTATGTAAGTGTCTGAAAGTCGTGGTGTGGGCTTCTGGGCGGTGTGTGATGAGCGCCGCCCGTCGCGGCGTCAGTGGTGCCAGGTCGTGGGAGGCGAGTGCCGTTCAAGTGGAATGCGGGCGCCCTCCGGCAGCTCTCGCAGCTCCGCTAGTGTCTCTGGTCCGCACAGGGCAGTCTTGTAGTGTCCGTGGCGTCCAGGCGCGCAGGCCCGACTTGGTGGCGGACAGCATGGTTTGACCGGCGGTGGCGCTGGTTCGCCGCGGGAGGACAAGGGGGGCTTTCCGATCTGACCCCAGCAGCTTCTCAGGGTGTGCGTTGCTGGCACCGGCGCTGGGCGGTGCGGGCGTCCACAGCAGCTGCCGCGCCTCACCAGTGTCCCCTCCCGCCTCCGGGCTTCATCCGCTGCAGTCCACGGCCCCCAGCAAGTGGTGCTCTTCAGGAGGGGGGAGGGAGGGGAGCTCCCAAACCCAGCAGTCCATCAGGTCTGGATGGGGGGGGGGGGCACGCGGTCGTCCCCAGGTGTCCCCCGGCCCCAGCGTCTCAAAGAGCAGGCCTCTCCTCCCGGCCGTGTTCGGCGGGGACAACATGCAGCAGGGGAGGGGGAAGGTACCGTTCTCACCCAGGCGTCGCGTCGTCGGTCTCGGGCTCCAGCTCGCCTTCGTGCATTCGAAGCTCTCCAGGCCGTTGCCGGCAGAGTCGCAGCCGTCCTCGGCTCCTCGCTGCTCCCGTCGTCACTCCCGGAGGCCGCAGGCACCGCTGCTTCAAGTCGGGTGGGTTGTAGGTTGAGTCCGGCTCTGCTAGGGGCCGCCCGGCTATCGTCGCGGGTCTACGCCAGCTCCAGCGCAGGCCGCATCTCGGGGCCCAGCAGCTCGCCAAAAGCCTCAGTCTCGCGTATTTAGGCACCCCAGCTGTGTCGCGGTCAGGCTGGCTGAAGTGTTACGGTAGTCACCGGAGTGGGGTCCCGCAGCCAATTCTCACCAGAGTCGGCCAGCAGGTAGGGAGAAGTTGCGGGCAGGTCCGCCAGCAGTTTCAGGCCAGTGAGGAAATATTTCGCCAGAGAAATGACCCAGGGTAGGGGAGCTTAGGCAGGAGCTCTACCCGGGTGCGTCCGTCTCCATTGCGTGCTAAGCCACGCCCCCCTCGAAGGCCTGTATCTTGATGCTGCGTGAATGTTCTCTGGGGCTCAGAAAACCCCGGACTCGTCTTCCTCAGGTTTCGGGCTCTGGGTCAGGACGTTCCGCAGTCTTCCTCACCGCCTCGTGCGGATGGCGGACCTCAGCCGGTCCCCCTCTCGCCCCGAGGGAGTTGGCGGGAAACCCCGCGTTTGTGCACTTGAAGTCCGTCAGGGGTTGGAAAGGGACTGTACCGGGACCCACATCACCGGCGTGTGGGGAAGAGGGAACGTCCCTGTTCGGGCGCCAGTTATGTGGTAAATAAAATTAGTATTACCTCTATAAACCGAATTTCTATATCAAGTAACGATAATAAAATAAGGAGAAGAGTCCGTGGTGTTCGAGTTTAAAGGTGGGTTTTATTTCAATAACTCGAGTTAAGGGAGAGCTCCGTCACCAAGCGGGTTAAGGAGTGGTCTGAAGCTTTATTCACACAACAGAATATTTATACAAGTTCAGTCACGTAGGCAAGAAAGAAGCGGCAAGCAGCATGCGATGTGTTGAAATGTGCTCTTGAGAGTGCATGCGATGTGTTGAAATGAGCTCTGGAGAGTGCATGCGATGTGTTGAAGTGTGCTCTTGAGCGTGCATGCGATGTGTTGAAATGTGCTCTTTTCAGTTGAAGGCCCTTCCTTAGCCGGGGGGTTTATCTCTCGGCTTACTCAAGTCAAAACAGGAACTATCTTGTTGGTTCTCGAAATCGGCCGAACCACAGGAATGCGTGGGCAATGAACGGAGGGGCCAAGTGCAGGGTGTCTTGTTCGTAGGTCTGGAGACAAATGGTTGACACACGCAAAATGGGTGCTGTCTGAAGGAAATGGCTGCCAGGCATGTAAAGCGAAACGGTGGGGCACAATTGTCAATTTTATTTCCTCACACGTCATGATAGAGTGGTAGACTTTTCACCATTGTTTTCTACAGAAAACTTTCAATAACAATCCACTCACAGAAATTGTATTGCAATTAGTTCTAGGTTCTGCAACAAATTGACTAGTCTAATAAGGGCAACGTGAATTGTACCTATATAAGGGCATGAATCGTGAAAATTCAATCGGAGCCTAAAACGCCACACAACAGTATGTATACAGTGCGCATTACGTGTGCATGGTTTGTATCCTTATTACAGGATCCACTAGGTGTGATACATACGGGGCTGGACCCCGTGCCGACCTGATGAAGAGCTATTAGGGGAACAACTCGAAACATGTTCACTAAAACACATTACTGAGACAACCAGACTCATTAAGGTCAGGTTTCTTCTCAGTAAATGTCCCCTTCTTTTTAACCATCCCAACTACGGGGGGAATAAATGAGTGGCCAACTAGTTAGTTATGTTTAGATTTTCTTTCCCTTTTCACTGCACTACACATAGTCTACAATAAAAAGTGCTCCTACTTAATTCACAAGTCGCAGCATGCCTCAATCCATGGAAGATTAAGAGGAGCCACAATGATGAAGCATGCCACCTAGGGGCATCCCTGGTGGGTGTGGGGTCTCTAGAAAAGAAAACTCTTCTAGACAAGGGATTACAACAAATTCTTGCTATATAGTACCTAATTGCCTACGGCAGGTTTTCTTCGATATACTCGATTTTTGTCTAACTACGTAACTGTCAGGAGAATAAACCTACCTCTACCTCTGCCTCCCTCTCTACTTTGGTAACTACAATAAATAATTAGCATTACATTCCCTTTTACTTAGCAATGCCTATTTGCTTGGGTGCAACTGAATTGGAATATTGGCTGTCACGTAAATGCCGTCATGAACCAGGTATGAAGGGTGCTAACAGTGTAAAATTACAGGTTAATTTCTTCGTATATTTCATGTGTCTCAAATCCAACAATATAAATATATTTTCATATAATGCAGTTGAAAAATCGTGGTTTGATAATCATAAATTACAGCCTTTCAAATGTGATGTTTGCAGCCCACCAAAACTTTCAGGTTACTCCTGCTTTTTAAGGACTGAAGACAAGTAAAAAACAATCTCTCTAGTTTCTCCTCACAAGTATTCAAATATTATGAATATGTGCAATCCCCCACTCTCACTTGGTTATATATAAGTGCAGGGCTTTATTCAATCACAGTCTAAAATGTTCTAGAAAAAACACTTAATTTCTCTGAATCCAAGATGTATTTGATTTAATTTGCATCCACCGAGTTTCATGAACACGAGTATGTTTGCTTAATTTAACATGTGATACTATGTATATTTATTCATTTATCTTTACAAATAATACAACACATTCCAGAGCAAGGAGATATCCATCCCTTGGCTTCATTGCACAGTACGTAATCTGAAATCCTGGGTTTAACCCCACCTGCTTTGCTTGACCAAAGTCTGTGTCCCTAGGCAACTATGTTATTTCACTGTGTTTCCTTTTTGGTGATCATCACATTTGAGAGTGTCTTGAAATAATTTGGTTCGGGATGCACTTTCTACACAAATAACTACTGTATATGTTTTAATACACTATAATTTTGCCTCGCTAAGAATAACATTGGCCATCTACAGGGGCCACAAGAAAATTGAATTGACTTTTAGATCACTACTGACATTGTACTCAGAGCAGAAGGTTGTGGGCGGCGGTTTATGAATGTTTCTAAGTCAGTATTTAGAAAATGTCACTTCTAATGAATGTCACTCCATAAAGTGATATATTCCAATGTACTAAAGTGAAAGATTTGCAAATGTTAATATAATAACGTTTTTTGACTTTTGAATGTCTTTAGAATATGTTTACATTACTTTTGGTGCATGGTTTATGTGGAAAATATTTGGATGGCTCGTCTCATGCTTTTGCCCTAGACCCTTGGCCCAGCTCTGGCTTGCGCACATCTACTTTTTACTCAATTTCTCGAGGAACATATTTGCTTGGGGCAGACACCCCAATTTCCAGTGAGGTGGCGGTACATCGTCTGCACTCCCTCATGTTAGGAAACAACTGCTTAAAGTGGTGGGTAAGTGTCCAATAGCTCACTTTCTTTTATTGAATCTTTTCACTGCATTTGATAAGATCAATTACAATATATTACAAGGTAGGTTGACCAAAGTGGTCCGAGTGGCCGACTTGCTTAAGAAACTTTTTATCAACAGAGTCAGACAGGTGCAGTGTGTTGAACAATCACACCTTGCTCTTTGGGAACTTGTTGTTTTCCACAGGACTCCGTCATATCCTCAGGTCTGTTAAACATCCACATACACCCTTGACATGGGTTGTTTATGAATGTGAATGAGTGAGGCTATTTCAATATTTATGCTGATAATACTTGGTTGCTCTTCACTGTTACAGATAATGTTGTCAATAACACCAGGAGGTTAATTAAGCAGGGCGAGGTCAATAACCCTCAAAACAGGGCTGATGTTGGGTGTTATTATCAAGCTATTGAGAAACTTGGATACAGGGACATACAACAATAGAAATGGCTAGGATAGTAAAAATAATAGACTTCCTATTCAACTCCCACTTTTCCTTGACAAAGTCAAAACACTAACAAAATATTGCAAATGCTGCCTTAAACTGATTGGCAAACTACACGGTTTTCTAATTAATACTCCAATACGCTATGGAAAAACACTTCAACATTTTGGTCTTGTGTTGCCATGTGCACATAATGCCAACTTGAAGACGGTGAAGCTTTTTGTAAAAATGGCAGCTTCCAATCAACAGTTATAGACAACATGGATCATTGAGCTGAATAAGGAATCAATCCAAGGTGAATAATGATCTAGAAATTCTGAAAGGTAGCTCAGCAAAGTGTCACAACATCAACCTACAGTTCATAAACACTCAACCAGGTGATATGAGGCGGTGCTGAAGGTAAACATAACGTCTGCAAGTAAACCGTCCAAACACATGGGTCACAGAGAACTAAACCCTTAGTAAAATCTGGCTGTGTGACTGCAAATTCATACATGAAGCTACAGAATTAATCCATAAGAATCTGCTAAACCCAATAGTATTAGGAAGGACCTGGCTTGGAAGTTTAGGCTGGATTGTTCCTATTGCAGCAGAACCAAGATTGATTTGTATATGGCTTGGTTACATTTCAAATGTATTTATAAAAGTGCTTAGTTAATTAAAACCTTTGCACATACCATTAATTTGTCACAAAACATGTAACACTCTTATTGGAGTTAAAAACAAGCCATAAAAGCAAAAACACAGTTTACAATCATTTCATATAAAGCTGCACGGGATGATACACATATTACAGTCTGAGCATGTAGATACCAAAGGGACAGTGCAAAGCAATGTTGTGCTGCCTGCAATAGTTTCTTAATTTATGAGCCAATTTCTGGCTTGAATATGGTTAGAAATGGGCAATATGGTGCACTTTTTACAATCTAAGTATATAAATAGCAAAATAAGAGTGCATACTAAATGATCTCTTAGCCAGATAAACCACCTGCAATGGCCTCTTGCTGTCTCTTGCAATGAAGGTACGGTTCCAGGCCAGATAGTATCAAGAGAATCAATACAGGCTTTGAACATTGGTTATATATCATGATGTTGGCTCAGGCCCTTAAGAGCTTTTACCTTTGCCATGAAGGTTGCCATATATTTTACCCATATAGCTGGGCAAATCTGGGGTGGCATGATGGGCAAAAGAGTGAGGGATTGGAATGGTACCCCAAGCGATCGCCAGTGGTTAGACTTGGTGCAAGCATTCCTCCCATCATCTTTTGTGTGTTTCATGATACAAAACAAACCCATGTTCATTTAACCACCAAAGGTAAGACTTCACTGATGAGTATTGTTGCCTGGAAGTTTTGACAAAGACCATCATTTAACTTTTTTTTTAAATAAGTTACTTCTAAAAAGAAATCATATCACACTCATGGACACTATTTTTATGGAAACCCCTCTCTCTTTGCCCCTTTACTGTGATAGTTACCGCAATGATAATCTAACATAATATTGGCCAGTAACAACTGGCAAAAATATAGGCAAATATAATAGGTTTAGCTTTTAATCCAACGGAAACCCAATGAAATATAATGCTATTATAAATTAAATATATATAGATTGAAAATCAATTAAATGAATTAGTGAAGAAGGGTTGGCACATACCTTTCAGTTGGAGTTGCATAAATGTTTTTAAATTACAATCAGAAGTTCCTAGTCAAAATTCACAGAAGTTGGATTTGTGTAATTTTACAAAGTATGAAGAGCCTGCCAGCATACTTTTCTTCTTAGTTAAGCCTCTATGAGGAGATAGAAGGGTAAAGAAAGGGGTCATACAGGTGCCGTGAGGAGGCAATGCCATTTGTTGAGAACACCTACAAAGCAGTAACTTTTTGTTTAGTGACATAGGCCTTCAAGGAAGTTTCCCACCTTGGAAGCACATGTAAAATATTTGCTTCTAAAGGCAAAACAATATTTAAAGAGTGGGCAAGGAAAGGAAATATCCCTGCATTTGAAAGGGAATGTGGGAGGCGTATTCTTCAAGAGGAAAAATATCTTCTTTCTGGTGGAGAAAACATATTTCATAGGAAAATGTTAAATGTATTTGTAAACCTGTTTCATTTGGGAAGAGGAGTTGGCCTAACGGCTAGGGCGGTCGACCTCGAATCTTGGGATCTCGATTCTAGTCTTGGCAATGATGCTGAACATCCTGTGATTCTGGGGAAATCACTTAATCTCCCTGTGCCGAACAAAAATGTGTCCTCATGTAATGCACTGGTGCTATTTAAAGCGCTCTGATACCCGATTCGGGTCAAGTTCACGCTATATAAAACTCAATAACAAAAAAAACCAATTACAGTTAGGAGGGTTAGGAGGGTTGGGCATCAGAGGTCAGATTTATATCTTGGCAGCAAGGGAACTCCATCACTGCTCCAACATAGTTTCCTGCCTGCCAAGACTATAGTCCACACGCCATATTCAAATGGGGGCAGACCATTGTTTGACAATGGCAAGGGCCATCAGAAGTTTGGTAATATGTCTCCCTGCCTAATTTAGACGGGAGGGTCATATGTCCATTACAGCCAGGAAAAACCTGGTGGTAAGGAGCACTAAAAAGTGTTCAATGCCCCCAAACTCCCATGGTGTGGGGGGCATTGTTTTCTTTTTTCCTAAAGAATATTCCACTTTGAGATTTTCGTTTTGAAAATATAGAAAAATTGTAACTTTGATGGAGCGGTCTGGCAAAGTTACAATGCATTGGCAGCTACCTCCGTGATGGCGGTTCCGATCTACGCTTGAAACGTTCACTGAGCTAGCGGACATTTCAAAATATGGCAGGCTGCACCTCTGTCAGGGTGACTGAGAAATTTACTTCATCTGCCAAAATATAAATAGGGGCATATGTCTGGAAGTTTACAAATGTTGTAAAGCGTAATATTGTGCAATTTTGTGAATATCTAAAAAGAGTAAATCTTGGACAAACATAGACCTAAGTGTACTCAACTAAATGTACTGTATATTTTGAGAATGAGTCTTGCAGTTGTTTCAACAGACATTGTAGTAGTCTCACATGTGCTCTGCAGTAAAAGCTTATCTCAGTGCCCCACTGAAGCATTCATGGGAACGGGGTACTAAAAAGCTAGTTTCAAACATAAGGCCCTGCAATATCTTGTTTTGAATTTATTGCTGAGCCCTGAAAAGTATTCCACAAGATGTTTGTTGTTTCTCACAGATATTAATCCATTTATTGTTGGTCTGCAACAAATCCCAAACACAAAAAAAGAGGCAGGTGCATTGTTAGGAAAGAAAGGCTCATTGAGACGCAGAGCAATAGCTCAAGCCTTTCATTTGTTAGGCTTGATATACAATTTTGTTCTACAGACAACAATTCTGTTTGTCAATAGACGTGTTTTCTTCTTCTAAAATGCTACATTTTGCCATTGGCCATAGAAGACAGAAATCAGTTAAGGAAGGCTCATGACATGGAGAGGGTGAAACAAATCCTATATTTTATTTGCCTCATGCTCGCCTTTCAGGGAATCCATACTTCTGCCTTGTCTCCCTCCTTTGATTAAGTTGTAATCGTCCAAAAACAGATTTTGAGTGCTCCCGTCCCCCCTCCCTCTTTTAACCCCCTCCCCACCCTAACACTGATCACAGAAAGCCGCGCTTACCCTATGTCTAAATGTCACATTGTACACCGGTGCAACCGGAAAAAAAAGAAGAAAAAAAAGGCGCGATGATCAATGGACTGCCCAATCAAAGCGTAACAGATAGGCAGCTATTCGGCGCCGCTTGATATAAAAGGTGTTTTATTTCTCATCACTTTTTTTTGTCACTGAAAGAAAGCTTCCTATGCGCGGATTAATTAAAGTGTAAACATTAAATATTGATTGATGCATTATCAGCGTGGAGCAGTTGCCTCCGCTCCGATTGATTCGCGCAGTGATTGATCGTCATATTTGAGGAGTCATTTCACATGATAACAAAGAGGGATCGCCAGCTACAAGCCTGTACCCCTCTCTGCTTCCTTCTTCCTGCTCATCGCCTCCTTCCTGTCTTCAAGAGGCGACTGGGCTGCAAAAGCCCAAAACATCTCCATCTTACTGTCAAACGCAGAGCCCTGTGCGGTGCCTCCTCTGCAGGCAATTACTTGAGCAATTAACAGTTTAGTTGAGCGAATAACAAATTCCCTTTGCCCGAGTATGGAACAAGCGTTTGTTCTTGAAGTGTTTCTACCCTTCATTGAATTGGGTTAACTCTTATGTGAAAAAGGCACAATCTTTATATGTTAATCTCTTTCAGAAGCATTTGATTGGTAATTGAATTTTTGACAGCACATTTTCCGGACTTTGGTCTCAATTAGTGGAATATTTTAAAGAGATGCACCCTCGTTCAGAAGTAGGATTCTGATAGCGATGGTTCACCAACGTTATCAACTTTCTTCATCTAAAGTAAAATGTATTACAAAAAAATTACTGAGGGCCTTATGTATCAAGGCCAAATGGGTTCGCAAACATTTCGGAGTTTGCGAACCCATTTTCGCCAAATGGTATGTATCAAACAATTTGGGTGCAAAATAAGGAATCGCAAAATTTGCCATTCCTTATTTTGCGATTTCATTTAAGGAATTGCAAATTTTGCGATTCCTTAAATGCAATGTATCAATGAAAAAAAAATTCCAAAATGCCCTTAAGGAATCGCAAATTACCACCAACTTCTAGTTGGTGGTAAGTTGTGAATTCTTTTAAAAAAGCATTTATTTGAAAATCCAATGGTGCCATGTGACGCTCATACATGCCCTTAGGGCATGTATGTGCGCCATATGCGCACACATGTCATTTTCAGGGGTGCAGCAGGGTGTTCTTGAGACACCCCTGCACCCTTGAAATTATTCTCAATTTGCGATTAGCAAATTGCGAATCGCAAATTGAGAATAATTTCCCATTCATTCCTATGGGCCTCCTGGCCCATAAAAATGAATGGGAAATTATTCCTTAATTGCGATTAGCCATTTGCTAATCGCAATTAAGGAATTTTAAGGAATCGCTAAAAAATAGCGAATTTCTTCATACATACCATTTTGCGATTTCTAAATAGCGATTCCTTAAAAATCGCTATTTAGGAATCACAAAAGGGTATGTTGATACATATGGCCCTGAATCGTTGTTAAATGACACGTTGTAAAGAGGCAGGCACAACCTAAATGAAAGTTGAATTTGGGATTAATTTTTGTTAAATTGGGGGGGTAGCTACTGTATGTAAAACTTAGGTATACAAAAAGTGTGAGGTGCGTTTACCAACCATAAATCCGTGTAGGCAGAATCGGGGCACATGGTCTGTTCAGTGCCAGTATTGGACACACTATAGTGGAATTTTCACCATACTCCTACTACAATTGTAACTAGGTGCACATGTTTGATCTTTTGCGATCATTTTTCCGCCCTAGCAATCTTTTGAATCTCTTTAAAAAAGTTATGTGTAAGTAGTGGTACAGTGCTTGAAACTTATCATTTTTACGGGTGTATGGGGGAATAAACGTCTCAACATTAAAAAATGACGAAAGATTTTGTGGCCATGCGGTCTGTTGACTATTTTGACGACTCTGGACACAGAAGACCCGTGCTCTACTCCGACTTAGCACTTGAATAAAGAACACTTTGGGGTTCTTTACCAAGTCACTTAAATTCGATTTGTCTAAAATTGTAAATATGCGTAAGATAATTTTAATATGTGCTATCTAGTAAGTTTTTCAAATAGTTGTTCTAACCAGCTCTCCTCATCCCATCCTAGTTTTTTATATGCAACCTCATGTGCACCTCACCCACCTTACTGTTCTGTGAAGTGCACCTATTGCTTGACCTGATTAAGCTGGATAAAAATGATTCTGACTGGTGGGTCGATGCTCCATGGATCCAGTATTACTTGGCAATAAAAATACCATATTGTCACCCAGAAGTTTGCACAAAACTCCCAAGTGAATGCAAACATTCACTCATGCAAAATAGTGGCTCTTTGCCAGAATCGAATGAATGCGATGCTAGTGGAAGTATTTTACATTATGTTGCAGACTACAGAATTACCTTGTATTTGAACACAAAACAGAGAAAAGTGTTGAAATGTTATTTTACCTTATGCAATAGAGAACATGAGAAGAGAATCTCCACAAGAGCTACCTGAAGTTGTTCTATAGCTATTAGGGAACAAGCATCATACAAGAGGCTAAAACCATTAGAATACAAATTGAACATAAATTATTGAAAACCCCTATTTAGCTATTCTAACATTTCAGTGTTACTATATAAAGTAGCTATAAATAGTAATTAATCTTGTAGTCACTGTATGATACCCCTTGTGAATTGTTATGTTAATTTAGGTTCCAGAATTGAGGTCTTTCCTCATAGCATTGATTCATCAAAATGAAAGGGGTATTGGAAGTGACATCATATACCCTTTGGCCTTAATGGCATCACAGAAAGTGACATCATACGACTCAACCCTGTTTTTATCCAGGAATGCATGTCACATGACCCTAACATCACACTCACACTCTCTTACATCCCCTTACACTCATTTTTTCCATTATCAGTTACTCATTTGCATTCACTCTAAATCTCACTCATACTCACTCATACTTACAGACCGGCAGGCCCAGATTTACTAATGCTTTGCACCGTGTTTGTGCCACCTTTGTGATGGAAACCTGGTGCAAAGTTTTAGTGTGGTATTTACTATCCAGCGTAAATCCTGATTTGCGTTGGATAGTATCCCAAAGTAACACAAATTGAGCTATATACTGCTTTACATCATGTTACATCAAGAGGGGCACTCCATGGGTGGTGCATGGACATTCCCATGCAACCACCCATAGGTTTTGATCTAAATCCCTATAGACAACCATTGGTAGACCCCAATTTGCACCAAAATCGTATGACTCCTCAAGGCTGGCATGATAAAGGAGAGTTTTTTTTATTTCTCCTCGGTTTTCCAACTTTGCATGTGTGCTGCATTGTATAGCACATGTACAAAGTGGGAAAAACCTTAAAGCATAATTTTTGTACTGGAAAAGACCCCTTTTAGATTAAAACCTATGCTTCACAGAAAGCACCCAGCCTTGCACTATGGCGCAAGAGTGTGTGTGTTATATGCCAAAAGGGCATCAGAGCAAAAGAAGAGCAAATATTCATCAAAGTGCATTTTTTCTCCCTCCATTTGACGCCAGGCAGTGCCGCAACTTTGGTGCAGCGTTGCCTTGCATAAAAGAATAGTAAATCTGGGTCTCAGTCTCACAATCTACATGTCACTGATGCTAACTAACTGGTTCTCCCACTGGACCATCAGGGATGAGGCACAGGCAGGAGCCTTTGGGTGGAAGAGGGCCTTGAACACCTACCTACTCAAAGAGGTGTAGGATACAGTGGCACAACAGCAGAGCTGCTGGGGCGGAGAGCAGAGTCCCTGACTAGGAGGTTAGAGATCTTGCTCAAACGTCCAAACAGTAGCCGCCATTAAATAGGGAAGGGAGAGGGAAGTACAGCTCAGATGGGAGGCGGGGGCAGGTACCGGCAAGGAGGAGGTGACGCGGCAGCAGCGGCAGGAAAGGGCAGCGAAACGGGCACTGAGGACACAACAATGGCACAGGTACAATCAAGGAATTAAAATAGGCAAAAAATAGAAATACAGAAAAAAACAATTACAAGGCACAATAACAAAAAAGATAGACAAAAGACAGAAAACAGGAACATTAGTATAAGAGCAAGGCTCTCCCACTGGACCACCAAGGATGAGGCACTGGCATGAGCCTGCGGGTGGAGGAGGGCCATCGAACACCTACCTATTCAAAGAGGTGTAGGGGGCAGTGGCAGCAGCACAACAGCAGAGCTGCTGGGGTGGAGAGCAGAGTCTCTGACTGGGAGGTCAGGGATTCTGCACGCACACAACATACATTTAAAACATGTTACATACCAAAGCTTCCACCAAAGGTCCAGTTTCAGCTGCATGTGGTCCATTTTTATTACACTAATAGTGAATAATAGAATACTATTCATTATGAGAATAATGAAAAATCAGGAGCAATTAAGGAATGTGAAGCTGTCCCTGGGTTCTTGCCACTGGTTTTGCCACCTATGAGGCCAGGGGCGCAAATGCGGTGCCAGTGGTAGCAAGGGGCAAGTCGTGGGTTTCTGTTGCGCCCTCTGGCGACCCCTAAATGATGCCCCTGTCTTTCCTATATTAAAACTACTTATAGAACTATCACAAATGTCTCTTAAATGGGTATTTGTCACATGTGTTGGTATTTGTAGCACTTAGAAATGGCAGAAGTATTTAATAAAAGCAAATCACTATTATTAGGATTTGTGGCTTACTTACCGAGCGTGTGCTTCTGACAGCGGGCTGGAGGTCATGAGTCTGAAACTTGGCAAAGTTGACTCCACCTTCCTACTCTGCGAATTGGGATGCTGAGAACTTAAAACTGAGTAGTAGTAAAAATCTATAATTTATAGCACTTAGAAACAGCAACACAAGTTATAAAACGATATACAAAAATAGGTTATTATTTGTATTATTGTTGATAATCTCAGAAAAAAGGCAAATGATTCACATACCTGCATTGAATTTGAGTTGAGCTGAGTTTGCTTACCCAGTACAGTTTTAAATCATATTTGAAATTAAGAGTCAGAAATCTTGCCACACCACTATTCACATTCCTTGCTTTATAGCTACACAGTGTGCACACACTCCAGGCCTGTCAATTTGCAATATTACATACTCTGACAAAAAAAAACAGGCAAAGCCAAAAAATCTGGATTGAAATGATCTTTGCCAATTCATGTTTGCTGCTTTTGATTACTGTCATAGCGAGGAAATAAAGAGAATGGGAGTTAGAGGCCAAGGGTAGTGGAATCAAAGTGTAAAACCTCTCTGCAGCTATCTTTGACTACTACTGAAACAGGTTAACAGTTTAAGATTGTTATAGCATTCCATTGATCACCATTTTAAAAAGGAACCAATTAACTAACATGGACCAATACAACAATGATACAATATGCACTATATCATTCCAAAATGGTGAGCCAACAAACATAACACCAGGCAGCCATTTTAAAATGGTATTGTCCATAAGAAATGGTTGTGTGAATCTAAAATATTGAACTCCTCAGTAAAACAATGTTAAGACATTGGAATACCATTTATGGATGGCCACCAGTTGAAGCAAAGTGGTATGCGATACATGGCAAGTGACAGCATGGCGAGTACGTAGCCTGGTAGCAGAGTGTAGCGTGCTGCTGGGCTCGCCTAACACGGCCAAAGTAAAACAAAAAATATATATATAAACACTACTATCACTGTAGTGGACTAGGTTTTAGACAGATGAGCACATTTCAGCGGAACTAGCGCTGTTTTGTCACATTGTTTGTTCACGGCCGCCATCGCTGCAGACGCGAGGCCATGCCCACCTGACAGGCCACGCCCATACCCCCTTCCCCTAAATGTGCCTTCCACGCAAGCGCAGCGGACGAGCGCAGCGGGAGCGCCGTCTGCGCGCCGAAGGCACGCCTAAGGCAAGCCCGTCCGGGACCCAGGCCCAGGGACTCTGCCGGAGTCACCCCCCACCCGTCTGACGTACCCTGCAGACACGCTTTTGAATCTCCGACCTGAAAAAAACCAAGGGTGTCGTTACATTCATGAAGAAGGTAAACCCTTCTCTAACTGCACGCGCTGTAACGCAGTCACTCAGACTCCAGCCAATTCTAGATGGCAGCTGGGCCTCCTCAACTGCCGCTCCCTCCCCAAGCATGAACTAGAAATCAATATGCTGATCCAAGATCAAGGCATAGACGCATTGGTCTTACAGAAACCTGGCTATCCGATAGTACGGATCCAGACACTGTCACCGCCCTTCCCCCAGGCTACCTCATCCATACCCTTCACAGACCCAGAGGAAGAGGAGGTGGGTTGGCTATAATCTACCGGGAACGCTTCATTTGTCGAACCAATGACGCCAACATTGCAGACTCTGAAAGCTGCTACTTTTCCCTCCAAACCTCCCCGGCGCACTCCCTTTCGGGATTACTAATCTACCGCCCTCCGGGCACCCCTGGGAAATTCCCCAACGCGGTCACTGAAATGGTCTCTCAACTAGCCTCCTCCGTGTCCAACTTTCTTATCGTGGGCGATCTTAACTTCCACTTCACAGATCCCACTGACCGGAATGCCTCCGACCTGCTTCTGGACCTCCTGTCACTTAATATTCGACTGGTCAATAAAGAACCCACCCACGACAAGGGACACCTTTTAGATCCCGTCCTCACCAATGTCGCCAATATTACCACCAATCCTCCTTTGCCACTGCCATGGACCGATCACTTTTTAATCCCCATCTCCTGGGAGTCTCCTACTGTTATCCCCCAATCCGCGAAAATTAAAGTTATGGACAGACGCTGGCATAAACTCCTTCCATCCGAATGGGCCACCGCTCTCTCTAACTCGATCCCAACGCTGTCCCCCGACCCAATTGCGGCGGATAAACAGTTTAACTCCTGGATCACAACCTCTCTGGATACACTCCTCCCTAAAACCGCCATTCTTAAACATATCAAACGAATACCTTTGGCCCCGTGGTATTCACCTGAGCTCAAGTCGCTACAACAGGACTGTAAAAGAGCTGAACGCTCCTGGAGGAAGGAGAAATCCAATTCCAACAAGGATGCCTATCTGACCTCCTTATCAAAATAAAAATCCTCAATTGGCAAGACAAAAAGTCTATTCTATCAGGAAAGAATTGAAAAAGCCGCTTGCTCTAGCAAAGAAACGTTCACCATCCTGAAAGAACTCCTCAAGGTCCCCGATCCCGGCCCGAAAACCCCCCCTGACCCCAGAGAAGACCAGGAAAAATGTCATCAGCTAGCCAGCTTCTTCCAAAAAAAGATCCAAAAAATTCTCGACTCCATCCCGTTTACCAACTCGGGCGAGACTGTTGACCCCCCCGACATTCCGATCTCCCCCCGCCTATCTTCCTGGGGGTAAATAACCATCAAAGATGTCGAGGACACATTAAAAGTCATCAAAAGCGCATCTCCTAGGGACCCCGCCCCGCTACGGACCATCAAGGAAGTAGCTCCCATCATCATCCCCCCCTCACCCACCTAATTAATGCGTCACTACAACAAGGAGTTGTCCCCCCAGTTGGAAAGCGGCAGTTGTGAAAGCGCTTCTAAAGAAACCCTCCTTGGATCTTGCGGAATTGGCCAACTACAGACCAATATCCTTCTCCCCGGGACTAGCAAGATTGCAGAGAAACTGGTGAACAAGAAACTATCTCAGTTTCTCGAATCTAACAACCTGTTAAAAAACTCGCAGACAGGGTTTCGTCCAGGGCAGGGCACTGACATCGCCCTCCTGACGGCGGTGGAGGAGGCCAGAGCATTCTTAGACGAAGGGGGATCAGTGGCAGTGATCCTCCTCGACCTGAGCGCGGCCTTCGACACCGTCAACCACCACCTCCTGATCAAACGTCTCAAGAGGGTAGGAGTGGAGGGCACGGCTCTATCTTGGCTCTCCTCCTTTCTGGCCCAACGCTCCTTTCAGGTCTTGGAGAATAACACCTGCTCCTCCGAAACACCCCTCCAATGTGGGGTGCCTCAGGGCTCCTCCCTGAGCCCCACATTGTTTAACATCTACATGTCCCCATTGGAGGAGGTCGTGACCCCGTTCGGAGTGAGCATCGTCAGTTATGCTGACGACACTCAATTAGTGGTCTCCCTATCCCACCCTAGTCAACAACCTGCGGACCTGTTCAACTGCTTGACGCAGATACAAGGGTGGATGAACAACTCAGCATTAAAATTGAATGGTTCAAAGACGGACATTCTCCTTCTGGGTCAGAAAGGACTCACCTTCCTTCAGAACATCTGGCCACCCTGTCTGGCCCCCCCCCCAGACCCGAAACAGGAAGTAAAAAGCTTGGGTGTATGGATCGAAACCGATCTCTCATTCACTACTCAAGCAAAAAAAGTAGCCGGTACCTGTTTCGGGCTACTGAAATCATTGAGAAAGATCCTGCACCTACTTCCTCGCACCTCGCAAAGACTTCTCATTCAAGGCCTTATACTTTCCAGGCTCGACTATAGTAATTCTATCTATTTGGGCGCGCCCGAAGCAACTCTGAACAAATTACAGAGAATCCAAAATGCGGCCGCCCGAATTCTTACTAACACCCCTGCCAGAGCCTCAGCCAAACCTGCACTGAAGCTCCTTCACTGGCTCCCAGTGAGGGAACGAGTGATATTCAAAGCTTTATGCTTGGCACATAAACTTCTGCAGAACCAAGGCCCTGCCATTCTTAGGAGATTTATAAGACCATACAAAGCCCCAAGATCCGTACGATCGGTCAAGGAGTTCTTTATCACCCTTCCTAGATTCAAGAAAGCTCGCACGGGTGGAAGACGCTTCTCGGTTCACACTGCCCGCCTCTGGAATGCTCTCCCCCGAGACCTGAGAACTGAACCTAGCTACTTACGCTTTAGGAAACGGTTGAAAACTCACCTGTTCCCCTAATGGCACCTTCGTCCTGCCTGAATCTGCTCTCCTCCCTTTCCTTTTTGCCCCCGGAACCACAGATGTAGGGATCCTCAGCGCTGGGATACCTCAGGGTGACTACGCGCTCTATAAACTTTTTAATAATAATAATAATAATAATAATGTGCACAAGTAAATGTATGCCAATCACGGTGAAGCAATGGCTGGAGCTATGTCATCATGATGTCATTTAAAATATCAGGAGACGTGTAATATTTGAGGTCATAAGCAATGCATGATGAGGGAACAAGATATAATTAGTTGACTAAACTCTAACTGGTGAATTTCAGTGTTTTTTAGTTTTTTAAAGGTTAGTTCTTATCTCATTTCAACACCTAACTATAATGCCGTTTTAACCTTTGGTTTTTCAGTGCATTTCTCTGTTTTGTTTTTATCATATTCTATGCTGGGAATATATCCAACTCTTTGGCAATCTAGGTCAACCCACCTGAGAGTGGATAACCCCTGTTGCACACAGCCGTTAAGAGAGGGACCCAGCACTTAGCCATGGGAATCAAGGTGTGACCACCCTGCCCCGTTATGTGGCCTTTCATCTTTTTCCTGTAATGGCAGCCACAACATTTTCTTCAGTGATGTGGACAGCCAATCAGATCATTCAGTACCGCAGTACCAGCACAAGTCCCACAATACTGAAATGATTGCAGGGAAAGAAGTTTCCTTTGCCAATCAGACCGGCCTTCTTTGTTATTTTTAGGTATCGCAGGAGTCCCGGGTACTCCTGCAGAACCAAACATCCACTTATACTTAACCTTTCATGAGGGTTAACCCCTTAATGCGCAATCTAACTCCCTTTTGTTTAATGATAATTACTTAAAAATGACTCAACATATTTACACCAGGGTAAAGTTCAAACTTTTTACCAAATTTAGTGTAATTCAGTTTGTCATTTTCTTCTCCATCAGAGTGCAAAGTTACCAGTGGGAATTATCATGGGAAATTACACTTCTGAGACCCCCCTTCCTTTTTCGTGGTCCTCACTTGACAGATCAGCATGGCACTTTCATTGAATGTGCTAAGGTGTTCTATCTTTCTTTGGAAAGTTTCATGCAGATTTATCAAAAAAAGTTACAGAAAATGCTCTTCCCATCTGAACTCTGACCTAATCATAACTACACTGTGGTGATTGCCACTGTGTAATATACAAAACGAGTCAACTTGTATTATGATGCAATATTGTCATTAGGGGTTCTAGAAACATCAAAAACCAGGAGGCCAAAGGTCAATTGGTATTTAAATGGCACTGAAATCTTCATGATACCGGTTATGTAATTTTTGATAATGTCATGCTTATTTTGGTTTAGTCAGCTAGAGAAAGCTGCTTTCATCAAATTACAACTAATATTGGGTACTCATTGGAACTATACCTTTCAAGCAGGGCTCCCC
Source organism: Lissotriton helveticus (assembly GCF_964261635.1). Lineage (NCBI taxonomy): Eukaryota > Metazoa > Chordata > Amphibia > Caudata > Salamandridae > Lissotriton > Lissotriton helveticus. Next base: position 407,607,734 of record NC_136073.1, read on the forward strand.
CCACTTATTTTACCAGGTGGATGCCGTCCCCCCTGCCAAACTGCTGGACTTCACTCTTTGGCCCCTCTGTGACGAGATCGGAGCTCACAGCACGCTGCTCACGAGCTGACTTCTCAGGTGCAATCGCATCTAAGGGGTGAGCGAGGGGGGGCAATGAGCCCGATGGTGCAAGCCACCTTTTGTGACGTCACTCAGGGCCAGACTGGGAACTGAAAGCAGCCCTGGCAAATTTCTGCAAACCAGTAAGCATGAGCGGATTTTGCGTATTGGCAATCCGCGGATCTGCGTATTTGCGTATTTGCGGATTGCGACAATACGCAAAATCCGCGGATCCTAGCGTATTTTTTTTTTTGCGTGTTCGCACGGGTTTCCGCAAGTTCGCGAGGGTTTTATTGTACAAAACGCTCGCGAACGTGCAGAAACCCGTGCGAACACAATGTGCCTACTCATGGCCAAACGGACGGGGCTTCCATGCGAGTGCACATGCCTCTTGTGTGTATAAAAGGTCAGAGGCCGATCAGAGCAGCAGGTGAAGATACAGAGACTCCTGGTCACAGGAACAGCACAGGGATTGTGCTGCACATGCCTCTTGTGTGTATAAAAGGTCAGAGGCCGATCAGAGCAGCAGATGAAGATACAGAGACTCCTGGTCACAGGAACAGCACAGGGATTGTGCTGCACATGCCTCTTGTGTGTATAAAAGGTCAGAGGCCGATCAGAGCAGCAGATGAAGATACAGAGACTCCAGGTCACAGGAACAGCACAGGGATTGTGCTCGTGAAAGTCAAGGATGCAAAGGCCTCTATCCAGCATCACAGCTGACTTTCGATAAAGAAGGCACATTGCCCAGCCTCGACGACGCTCTCGATTGTTTCTGGGCTGATGAATGAGTCACTGCATTTGAGCTTCAACTAGTTCCAGCGACCATGTGTGTGTTTACAATGGCGCCAGCAAGCTGCCAGCGCCGTTGTATCTAGTGGTTCCTGTGCAAGCTAACTTTGTAACTATTTTACAACGGCGCTGGCAGCTTGCTGGCGCCATTACATGAGTGGGTGGGGGTTCAACATTTGAACCCGTTACATCCGCGGATTTTTCGAAAAATACGTAAAATACACGGATTGCGTATTCACCAAAAATCCGAAAAATCCGCGGACGTAACGGATTTGCCGCCCATGCTTACAAACCAGCCCCCGTCCAACGCGTAGCGCGCTCGCGCAGCGAGCGAGCGAGGCCGACCGCAACTTGGGAGTTTGGGGGGTTCTCCCCCAAAGAAAATTTTGGCAAACGACAGACCAAAATGGTGAATTTTACAGCACATTTTTCATTACATATTCAATTGTATCAACTTTTAAAGCACAGTAAATAGTAGATGATGACCTGAAAGAGCACCAGGTAGTCATATGTACCCATAGACATTCTTTCAGAGAGCACAAAAAATAGACTCAGTGGCTCAGAGAGAACAAAGTAAAAGTGAGACCAGCCCCCCACATGGTGTGTAGTGAGCAAGTGCAGTGAGCAACCACGACTAGGGGGATTTTGGGGGTTTGAACTTATCCTCCCCAAGAAATTTTGAGAGACAGAAAGGCCAAAACAAAACATTTGTCAACACATTTTTCATTACATATTAGATTGTATTAACTTTTAAAGCATAGTAAATTGTCACTCATGTTATCACACATTAAGCACTGACATGTGATGTCACACATGAACACACAGGCCACTGACTGAGGCCAGAATACTGTGGAAATGTCACACATAAGCACCTAGGCACTGACCCAGGCCTGGTCCCACCACCAGGCTAGTAAGCATGCAAACGTCACACATAAGCACCCAGGGCAGCAAGCATGGAAATGTCACACATGACCCCCCCAGCTCCAGGTCACTGAGGCCAAAAACTATGGAAATAGCACACATAATTAAGCACCCATTCCAGAAAGCATGGAAATGTCACATATAAGCACCCAGGCGGACAGAAGGAATGGAAATGTCTCAAATGGCACCCTGGCCAGAAAGCATGAACAAATAACACACAGGCCCTGGCCTTGACATGACACATCTTTAAATAGACTACTTAAGTGGGTGGCACAATAAGTGTTGCAGGTCCACTAGCAGTATTTAATGTACAGTCCATGGGTACATGTAGAACCACATTTCTAGGGACTTACAAGTAAATTAAAATTGCCAATTCGGTGTAAGCCAATTTGACCATGTTTGAAAGGAAAGAGCGCAAGCACTTTAGCACTGGTTAGTGGTGGTAAAGTGCACTGAGCCCTAAGAGCCAACAAAAATGGCTTTTTTGATGTAATAAAGCAGATGAAACTGGATTTTAATTTGGAGGAACCTGAGGCCAACAGGGACTTATCTAACCTTGTCTCAGCAGTCACCACCTCCTAAAATGGCCCTGAAACTGCTGCTGCATTATTTATCCAGCACTGAGATTTTTTTCCCCCCACGGAGCGAGGAGACAGTGAGAAGGAGCAGATGCAGCATTACAGCTCACTAGTGAGTAAGACATAGAGGCCAAGGTTTCGGATTGCTATGTGTGACATTTTCATAATTTCTGTGGAATTATGAGTGACATTTCAATGACTATGAGTGACACTTTCTCGCGAGCAAAATGAAGCAATGAAGACGGGGGGAACATATAAATATCTGAAATTACACCCATTTGACGAACAAGAAACTCCAAGAAAATCTGAAAACTGCAGCAAAGCACCAGAAATCATTGCCAGCCTATGCCCCCCTACCTGCCAGCAATCAATCAAATGAACATCAGGACTACAGGGACTCTCTCTGTCCACGTGACGTGGGACCCCCAGCCCAACATGAAGGATGTGTGAGGCTCCAATATGAACAAGACAAGTTACACAGGGATCCAGGTATCTCAGCTGCCTGTCACAGAGTCAGTGAGCTGACTCACGCGCGGACAGGCTGAGTACCTTTTTCCATTATCCTCACAGGCTGAGGCCGGCGTAATAATATCCCATACAACATAGCCAGAACTGTTGGAAACCTGTTAAAATTCTCCCATGTAGTTTTGAGAAATAAACGTCATACTTAAGGTGGCCATATGGAGAGTAAATGAACATATAATGTGCCCTGGCAATGAAAAAATGGCAGAAATGCAAACTGGTGACTCCTCAGCAGGCAAGGAAGCATGTTTGTTATCATAGTAACAAAGTACAGTGGCTCAGTCTAATCCTATTTTTCATATTCAAATGTTGGCACCCATTTGTAAGAATTATTATGTGCACTGTGACTCCAGACAAGCTGTTTTAGCTTGTTTTCTATTGCCAGATATGGGTGTTGTGTGCAGAGAATCTACATGCCAGGCAGAACAGCTGTCTCTGTCCCAGTCCTACAGTACTGGTCCTTTACACACACAAGACCGAAGTGTTACAAAGGGGCCTTCACAAGAAGTGATTACACTTCACTGACTCGGTCTCTGTAACTTAAAACAAGCATTGGCATAGCCAATAGGTATCGCCTTTGGGACCTTTTAAGTGTTTAGCCATGCAACAGTTGATGTTATTGCACCAAGGATATTGTGCTGCATAACTAAATACTTGGAAGGTCCCAAAAGCGAGACCTATTGGCTATGCCAATGCTTGTTTAAAGAGCTCTAAAGCCCTTGAAAGAGGTAGTAAAACCGTGCAATGGCCTCCTTAGCTATCTTAAAGTACTCTACCTAAAGCCATGCTGTACACACAGAGAAATCTGCAGCACGTGCCTCAACCCTACAACGCAACATGCTGGTTATTCTTTGACTAACTTAGCCCTCACTTGTCCGCCACCTTGCTGCAGCCAGCTTTCTCACGTCCTACTTTTCCCCATGTTGGCCTGTTCCTTGAGCCATGTTTGCACGTCCAGCCCCATTTACCTGGATGAAAGAAAGCTACACGTACTAGTACCTGTAAGGGCTAGTGTTTGAGGTTTCTGAAAGGATCATGGTAACAGTGTATGCTTCCTTAGGGCCTTTCAGATTGCCTCGCTCAGCTCATCAAGAGATCTCTTCCTGTGCCAGGCTCAGCTGTGGATTTCTTCCTGTGAGTGCTCTGCGCTGTCTCAGTTCACCTCTTAAAACACAACTGCTTTGGAACATTTAAAAAACACGTGTGTTTCTTACATACTGTTAGCTCAATCGACTGCTGCGTGCAGACTGAAGTGGAAAGCTGATGTATCTATTATCTATGAAAGGGGGTGCGGTGTAAGGGCCAGAGCTGTAGACTGTGGAAGCAGGTTCAAGTCTCAGCGTCCGCTTAACATCCAGCGATTCTGGGCAAATCACTTTATATCCCCGTGCCTGAAAACAAAGATGAAAGAGCCTTTTTGTAATGTGAAAGGTGCCTATGTTAGGCGCTCCGATACCTTCGGCTTGACTTCCCAATTTATAAAACTGCAACAAACCAAAAAAAAATCACTGTTTTCCAATTATTTATTTATGTTCTAACCAGCTCAGCTGCAGCCTCTTTTCTCGAGGAGAGTCACTATAACCTGTAGGTTGACCTTCTGCCTTAGAAAAAATGCCGCAGGACTATCCAGAAGAATCGGTCGGTAGGAGTTAAAACTGCCATAAAACCGGTAGTTTATCACCTGACTTGTGACACTTGAGCATTCAGATTTCATGGCTCTTTCCTTCGGACACGGCTCCCCACCTATTCTCTCTTGTGGATGAAGGGCATCATTTTACTCAGGCTGTAAAAAAAAAATGCCGAAAATTGGTGGATGTCCAACCACCTCTCGTTAGCAACTCGCTGAATTAGAGGTCAGGGGAAGTGGTTTCCTGACCAGGAGCCACGGTCAGCTCTGCTGGTGGAAAGTGTTGCTTAGTAAGCTGCTGGGTAGAATGTACCTGCAGGATCCATCCAAGGGCCCCTCAGACACCAAATCCCCATCTGCGACTAGCATGTAAAGCACTGTAGCAGTGGACAGCAAAAGTCTACAAAGTACCCTAACATGCTGGGCAAAATGAGACAAAGAGTGTGTGCAAAATGCAACATAATTTTTTTTCCACACAATTTCCCAGTCACGAAGGTAAGAGGAACTGTTTTGGATAAAAACACAGCCAGCCTGGCAGCATACTAGATGTGGCAGGTCGGTTGTGGCGGGTATGGCAAAGGCACAGCACTGCAGTCCCACATCCACTGGCCCACTAAACGATGACATAAATCTAAGATTAAGGGGCTGGCTTCCTGGGGGTGAATGAGCGATGCTACTCGTCCTTACACACTTGAAAAACCAAAGTCTGCAGTGCTGTCAAGCCAAACTCTGCACGGGTGTTCCGCCACGTTCTTGGTGCAGATTGACAATACCGTACACCACCGGCCCGGCCACTTCTAGCTTGTAATAATGTTTTGCAATAGGGATTTACTCAAGTCACTCCGGCATTTTAGCATGGTTTTATTCCGATGTTATGTGGAGACAGGCTACTTGCTGCGCTGAAGAAGCAAGCAGCGCAGCGCCAGCGCTGCTTGCTTCTTTACTTTCTCGGGGGCCGGGCAGAAATTAAACTGACTCAGTCACTCACCTCACTCAGGCCTGGCTGCCGTCCAGTGTCTGCTGACTGCTGTTGGTCAGTGTCGGTCACGGACGGTGGCACAGGCAGGCACTGTGGCTAGAGACACAGGGGGGTCGGGCTAGGCGGCGCCGGCGCTAGTAGCCAGTCCACTGCCAGTAGCCAGCCACCCACTCTAGAATAAAATTTATTCATGGGCCTGACGTGACTCCGACTCCGTGCGCACCGACTGGACTGCTCTCCTCTCGTGACTCGTCACGCGCAGTGAATTGCCAATGCGCATGCGGGAACTCCGGGAAAGAGGAGAATTAGTGCTGCACCCTAGAGAGGCGCGCCGCGCGCAGACGCAGCAGAGGAGGGGGCAGGCATAATTCTGCGCGCTGCGCACAGGCACCTCCCCCCTCCTCCTCCATAATCCATTTGTTTATTATGTCATGTTTTTACACTTGTAACGTAACGGTTACGGTCGGACTCGGACCTGGTGGTTGCTTGCTTGCAACTTGACAACAATTAGGCTTGCAGTGCTTGCTTGTGGTGGCGCTGGGGGGGTGGGGGGGAGTGTTCGTGCAGGCCTGCAGGACATGCATTATACCGAGTCAGTTGTGCGAGACAGTGACTGCGAGTGCGAGTGCAAAAGTGAGTGACACACGCTGCCGGGGCCTGGGGCAAAATCGGCCACCGGACACAAAACCGGCCCCCTTTTCGGAAACCGGCCCCCAAAACCCTCCAGCCGACCAGGGGATTACCCGGTGCCCGGACTCACCAGTCCGGGCCTGACGTCACTTCCTGTTGTGACATCACTTCCGGTAACAGCGTCCCCCCACTTCTTTTTTTAAGGACTTGTGGCCTGCTTTCAAGTTTGGCATGGTACCTAAAATTGAAACCTAATATGGCCGACTCAGCCTTCCATCCTTCCAAGGAAAGTCGATTACATCTCCACTCCTTCTGAGGTCAGTCAATGGATTACCAATAATGTGGTTAAAGGTACGTATTTTTTACAGTATTTACATTGGCACATGTACGGTATGAAAAAGCTATACACAAAGTTATTATTGTAATGATTGAATTAAGGGCCAGAAGTACTACGTTTTACCAACCTCAAACACTCTGTTTCAGTGTTTACAACCATTAAAATGCTTTTTGAATTAACTAAAGTCAATTTAGTACTCAGTCAACTCCTTTTTTTCAGTTTTAAAAATACTTTTATTGGTGAAAAAATAAGGCATCAATACAAAATGAAGGAAGAGAAATGAGGGAAATAAGGGAAAGGGAAGGGGGGACCAAAGAAAAAATAAACAGGATACATTTTACAAGGAGATTAAATAACAAAAGACTTATCATGGGCAATAGGAATAAAAAGGGATACAATAATTATACATCAGAAGCAAGTGTGGATAATGACATAGTAGATAATAATGCAGAAAAATAAAGGAAATGAAAAGGGTATCAGCGGGTTTGGGAACCTCCTGTTGAGCCGCACTTGGGCGAAAGAACGAGTCGCACAGTTATCCAAATACAATGTAACAGGGAGCCATAGGTCTGAACGTTTGGCTGCCAGTTGGGCAGGAAATACAAAAGCTGTATCAAGTCTGTGATTATGACATACGTTATACCACCATGCTTTAAGAGAAATGTTAGAAGTAGTCTTCCAATTGATGGTAATCTGTTGGAACGCAACTGCCAATAACAAATCAACAATGCAAACAGGTAGGTCAGTCCCCTCCCAGCAAGGGGAGAGGCTCCCTAAAAAAAGATGAGTGTAGGATAGGGGAATACAGGTATGGAAAATTACATTGATTTGAGCCCAAACCTGCAACCAAAAGTCATGCACATGTTTACAGAGAAATAACATATGAAACAGAGTAGCGTGTGGCAGGGAGCAGGACCAACAAGCGTCTGGAACGGTAGAGAACCGCTTGCTAAGGGTAAAAGGAGTATGAAGCAGCCTGTTGTAGATGAAAAACAAGGATTGCGTCAGGGACGCTGCTCTTGACGATTTACGAAGCTTTGTCCATATCTTGTCCCATAGGGATACCGGCCATGAGGTAGCAAGGTCCCGCTCCCACTGCTCCTCTACCTTAGACTTAGGTCTAGCAAATGTATGGGCATGAAGGTGTTTGTAGATAATGGAGGCTTTAGGAGTGGTGTGTGGTGGGTCAGGAGAAATGGAGGGTGGTGCTGCCTGCATGAGTCGTGTGTAGATCTCCATGACCGCTGCTTTAAGTAAGAGATATTTGGGAGCAGAGGATCAGGGCAAATCAAAGGAGGAACATAGAGTATGAAAGGGCAGAAAGGTGGAATTGGAGAATAACTGCGAAATCCATAACAATCCTCTGGTCCGCCAGGATTTCCAGTAAAAGGGTCTATTATTAATTAAAAGATACTTGTTATGCCAAATGGCGGACGAGAGAAAATCAGCAGTAGTCACAGGGGGAGGAGGATTGGAGGATAAAAGGAGCTTGACAGTAAATTTATGAATAGGAGTGGGAATCGAAGAAGGTTTACGTGAGAAAGAGATATACTCAGCAAAGGAGAATGGGGAAAGGAAAAGGCGCTCAACCTTAGTCCACAAAGGGCATGGGGAGGTGGGATCTTGGAACCAAAAAGAAGCTTGACGTAACAAAAAGGCCTTTTGATAGGCTGGAATGTCCGGAAAGTTGACTCCACCTTCAGAAGCAGGGCGAATTAGTCTGGCAAGGGACATTCTGGATTTCTTGATATGCCATAAGAAAGAGGACAGGATAGAATTAATTTTCTTAAAGAATTTGGCTGGGATGGAGACAGGGATATTAGAGATTGTATAGAGAATTATGGGGGATAACATCATCTTAATGGTGTCAAGATGACCCCACCAAGACATATAGAGAAGATGCCACCTAGCTGTAAGGTCAGATATTTTCTGAGAGCACTTAGTCAAACAGAGGGAAATGGTGTCTGAAATAGAGGGGGTGATGTGCATACCCAAATACTTAATATGGGAGGGACTCCAGGCAAAATTGGAAGCACTGAAATCAGGTCTAAAGGTGAATTTCGTCAGGGGTAGAATCTCACATTTGTCATTGTTGAGCTTATAGCCCGAGATTGAGGAGTAAATCCGCACTTCCTCTAGGAAAGCAGGAATGGAGTCTGTGGGATTAGAAATGAAGAGTAAAATATTGTCTGCATAAGCAGCAAGTTTAATGGGAGATTCCGCAGTCTGAAACCCATGTATGTCGGGATTCTGGCGAAGCTTGGACAAAAAGGGCTCTAGAGCGAGATTGAAAAGGAAAGGTGAAAGGGGGCAGCCTTGGCGAACACCCCTACCAAGGTCAAAGTAAGAGGAAAGCTGACCGTTCGCATAGACCGCAGCCAGTGGGCGAGAATACAGCAATGAAACTAGGGAAACGAATTTAGGGCCAAAACCAAACCAACCGAGAGTATGGAAAAGATAAGGCCATTCAACCCTATCAAACGCCTTCTCGACATCCAGGGCGATCGCTGCAAGGGAATGCTGGAGATGGGATGACTTCGACAATATGTTGAATAAAAGTCTAGTATTGTCAGTGATGTACCGACCCTTAACAAAACCAGACTGTTCATCGCCCAAGAGGTCATGAAATAAATGGTCCAACCTTATCGCCAAAGCCTTAGCAAAGATTTTGTAGTCAATGTTGACAAGGGAGCTGGGCCTGTAATTCTTACAATGCTGCACATCCTTTCCTTCCTTGGGAATTAAACAAATGTGGGCATCGGAAAAGGTTCCTGAGGAGTTACCTAGAACAACAAAGGTGTTAAGGAGAGAGTGTAGTTTCGGAACCAACAAGTGGGAAAAGTGAAGATAAATTTCAACGGTGAAACCATCTGGTCCAGGGGCTTTATTAAGTTTGAGATGTTGGAGCGCGGTGATCAATACCTTCTCCGAAATGTCATTCTCCAAAGAAGAAAGGTCAAGAGGGAAGTGTGCAGGTTTTCGGATATTAGAGAAGACATGTGTGAGAGAATGAATAGAGGGTTGGGTTTCAGAGGTGTATAGGGTTTTGTAAAAACGAGAGAACTCAGTAAGGATGTTGGCGTCTTTTTGCTGTAAGTTGGAATTAGTGTCATAAATAGATTCAATGTTCAGCTTGTTGTGCTTGACCTTCAAATAATTGGCAAGGATTTTCCCAGCTTTGTTCCTACCACTATAAAACTTAGCACTAGACTTAAGAAAATATAAGGAGGCATCCTCTGTAGACTGTTCATTAAATTTCATCTTGGCAGCGACAAGAGCTGTCAGACTATCTTTAGAATGTGAGGTGAAGTAGACATGTTCCAATCTCTTAATGTCACAGAGGAGACTTTTAGTGTAATGGCGTGCAGTCCTACGCTTCTTTGCAACATAGCCAATAATAAAGTCGCGTGCTGCTGCCTTAAAAGCATCCCAAACGGTGGGCTGCGGGATGGAAGGGGTATCATTGAACCGGAAAAATTTGTCAAAAAAGGCAGTGAAGGAAGCAGTAAATTTGGGATCCAAAAGGAGGGTATTGTTAAAGCGCCACCTCTTTGGACCATCAATCTTAGGGAGAACATCAACGCTGATTACAACAGGGGAATGATCCGAAAGCAAAATCGGGCCAATTTCAGCAGCGGTGAGTGTTTGAGCGAGGGTATGAGAAACAAAAATATAGTCGATCCGCGACTGGGACCGTCGAGACGGAGAATAAAAAGTAAACTCCCGCAAGGTAGGATTACATAGTCGCCAAGAGTCAATAAGCTTATGTTGGGAGATGGCTTGAGTAAAAAGTTTGTGCGGTTTATTGGGAACATAAGTGACATCAGAGTTCCTATCAACAAAGGGATCTAGAGGATGATTACAATCTCCAACTAGGATAAAAGTCGCGTGCTGCTGCCTTAAAAGCATCCCAAACGGTGGGCTGCGGGATGGAAGGGGTATCATTGAACCGGAAAAATTCGTCAAAAAAGGCAGTGAAGGAAGCAGTAAATTTGGGATCCAAAAGGAGGGTATTGTTAAAGCGCCACCTCTTTGGACCATCAATCTTAGGGAGAACATCAACGCTGATTACAACAGGGGAATGATCCGAAAGCAAAATCGGGCCAATTTCAGCAGCGGTGAGTGTTTGAGCGAGGGTATGAGAAACAAAAATATAGTCGATCCGCGACTGGGACCGGTGAGACGGAGAATAAAAAGTAAACTCCCGCAAGGTAGGATTACATAGTCGCCAAGAGTCAATAAGCTTATGTTGGGAGATGGCTTGAGTAAAAAGTTTGTGCGGTTTATTGGGAACATAAGTGACATCAGAGTTCCTATCAACAAAGGGATCTAGAGGATGATTACAATCTCCAACTAGGATAAAACTGTCATCCATGAATTGAGTAATATATTGGGAGAAGTCAGCTCAAAAAAGAGGTTCACCATTAGTGGGAGCATAGACATTAAGGAGGGAGATTTGAACACCTCTGAGCGATAGTCTGACATGTGCCCATCTGCCATTAGTATCCGATTGTTGGGAAAAAATTGTAAGAGGGAGAGATCTACGACATAAGATTGCTACACCGTTGCGTTTACCATCACCTTGTGAAAAAAAGACCTCACCCACCCAGCCCCTCTTAAGTTTTGCAGATTCTATGTCGGAAAGGTGGGTTTCCTGGAGAAACGCCACCTCAACATTCAATTTGGCAAGGTGTGCTAAGATGCGTTGACGCTTAATTGGAGAGTTAATACCCTTAACATTCCATGATACTATATTCAATGACATGCTGTAAACAATAAGCTATAGAATACAGCATATGTAAAAGTAAGATAAAGACCCATGAATAAGAATGAGTTAAGAGGGGATAAATATATAATAGAGAGTAAGAAAGGGGAAAAAGAGAGAAAAGTGGTGAAAACGAAAGAGTGTACAGAAAGAGAGAACAAAGTAGAAACTAGAAAGAAGCTCAGTAAGGGTAAAGGAAGAGGAGAGAAAATATGAAGAGAACTGCAACCTGAAAAAAAAGAAGTTATGGCTTCTGTATAAACAAGGAAACTGTAACACCAAAGGAAGGGTAAGAGATAGAAGAAACAGAATAGGAGGAGGAAACAGGGGGAAAACATACCTACAAAAGGAGAAGACGAGAAGGAGTCGGGGGGAAGGGGCCTCATAAGCAAGGCGACACATCCGTGGTTGGCTAGACAGGAAGCCAGGGAGACATCATCAGACGGGGAAGAGTTCCTGTGGAAACAAAGAGGGGAAAGACGAGAACAAATTACAAATATAAGTTAAAGGAGAACAAGGAGCAATCAACAGCAATGCAACTCGAGGGGCGTAACAGTCAAGAGAACAAAATGGGGTGAAAAGGCAAAACATGACCAAAACATGGACATCATAAGAACAAGAACAAGCAGAACATCATTCCAGCCAGGACGAGATGAGGAAGCCCCAGAGGAGTCCATTGCGGTAGTCTTGTGTGCATTGATGAAGCTCTGGAGACACACTGGATCGTCGTAGGTAGTCATCTTGTTATTGTAGGTGACTTTAAACAGGCAGGGATGGTACAAGCCATACCGAGCACCCATGAAACGAAGGACATCTCTCATGCCTAGGAAAGCCTTCCGACGATTGGCAGTCGCCTTTGCATAGTCCTGAGCAAAGAACAAAGAGGAACCAGACCATGATAATTTTGGTGAAGCCTTGGCAGCCGCGAGAACCTTCAGGAGGTCAGTGTACTCCAAAAAGTAAAGAATTACACCTCTTGGACGTTGTGACATGGAAGCAGATGTAGGTAGACGACCCAAACGATGAGCACGCTGAATGTTAAGAGTCGTACCTTCCGGCAGATGGAGCAATTTAGGAAGGAAGGACTTAAAGAAAGCGATTGAGTCCGAACCCTCAAGACCTTCCACCAAGCCATAAATGCAAAGGTTGTTCCGCCTATTCCGATTTTCCAACTCCTCCACCTGTTTCTGAAGGGCGCCCACCTGTGAAGTTAAATGAGAAACCGTGGTGTGAGTTTCCTGAAATGAGGCAATGGACTGTTCGACTGAAGAAACTCTTGTTTCAATTTGTGACCAGTTGTCCGTAAGAGCCTGAAGCTTGACATTGGTTTCCTCCATAAAGGGGCGTAAGGTCCCTATTTCCTCCAGAAAGGGATGAAAAGATCTTATCTCTTCCAGCAAGAGTTCCATTGAGACAGGTGTGGGCGACTTGAGTGGCGAAGGAGGATCTTTTTTCAGTCTCTTAGTGTTAGTTTTCCCCGATGATGACTGAGGAGTTTCCATGGCAGTATCAGAGCTAGATGAGGTGAGGGAATCCTCTAATTTAGAAAAAGCTGAAAATACTTTGGAGTTTTTCACAAAGGCCACCTTTGTTGTAGGTTTGGAAGGTATGCGTGACATAGATTTAAGTCGTCCCATAAGAAACAGGTGAGAACGGAACAACCCACGCAACGCACGCTGCCTACACAATGGGGAGGACTCCAACAAAGCGTGCACAATGCAACACAGAAATCCACACAATGGAGAGGAGTAAGGGCTCCTAGGCAAAGATACGCAGTTAACTGTGAGGATGAAGAAAATGAAGCAGTCCAAAAAGGCACTCCTGAAGAAAGCAGATTCTTAATCTAGGAAGACGCCAAGTAAAAGCTGACCACCATGCGTAGAATCACATTCGCCGCTCATCACGACATCCGCAGCGTCAGAAGTATCGATGTGTAACAACAGGTGGGCAAGAAGCGGTAATTATTGGTGCACAAATTCGCTCGCCACCCTCAGAGCAGAGCAGGAGAGTAATGATGAAGGCAGTAAGTAGCGAGTGCAGGTAACGATGAGGCGGCAGTAGGTCACCTCAGTGCTGAAGCGGTATGCCAGATTGGAGCAAAGGGCAAATCGTGGTAACTCCAGTCGCCATTATAACGAGTGAGGCTGAGGCAAATTGAGTGGCATGGCAAAAGCGTGTCGACTCACAGTAGAACAAATTAGGAATCACCCAGCTGAAAGAGAAGTCGTGGCCAATGCTTAGCAATAACTTATGAAGAGAAGGCGGCCGCTTCGCAACTCAGGCACTTCTACGCCACATCGGCAAAGTAATGGGAGAGAACGTAATAGACTTCGCAAAATGGCGGGCGGAAAGGCGCATGGATAGAGCAGCCTCTCACAGCGATACTGAAGCGAGGGACAAGCTTGCAGGCCGTCAAGAAATGAATAAATGTGAAGGTTCCATGAGACAGGCGGTGGCAGTCATAAGGAAAGCCTCATGCGGCAGCAGAGAGAGCTGAAAGTGCGCGGCGCCACAAAATGGCGGCCGCGCCGGTACCTGAAACGGAGCTGGTGACTGCGGCAGAGTCCTCTGTCTCAGGGCATGTCAGCGGGGATTCAGCAGTCGCGGCGATGTCCAGGAGTGTTCCGCCACTCGTAGAAAGCCGTCCAGCAGGAAAAAACGAGCTGTGGACGGTACACCTCCCGAAGCTTCAGCGGAGCCTCACACGGGCGCCGCCATCACCATCGGGCGCCAAGCCACGCCCCCTCAGCCAACTTCTAAAATGGCTTTGTGAATAGATACCGAGTTGCAATGTGGAAGGGTTGTGTTGTAGGTATCACTACTAAAGGACGAATCGAATAAGTATGTTATGAATCAATGTTTCTCCATCAAAATCTAGTTGCAAAAAATTAGAAAGTAACAGACTCATGAATTGGGGTTGTAATGCATTTGTAAAAGGGAAGGGGCCCCCTTCGGAACCTATCCCCTTTGTGAATCTTTAAAACGTTTCTTTGAGAGTGGGCAGTGGTCCACCACTGCCAATTCTAAAACAAACTTTAAAATACTTTATTTTTTAACTGAGCCCAGTTTCTTCTAAGAAGAGCAAGCTACATTTATTTATGAAACAAAGTTTTCTTTATTAAGAGGCAATTACAGACATGCCGGTCTGCTGAGCCTAGCAATTCACCAACATCCCTGTGATGGCTTCTAGTCAGAGTGACTTGCAATTAACGAACTACATATTTATGAATGAGGTGGGTTAAATTGCGACCTACTCAGAACCCTTTTCGTTCTAGTCACAAAAATACTGATTGCAAATTGCTGCTAGTATTTTCAACCAGAAAGTACATAAAAAAGCAAAACTAAGATTTTTTCCCACTACACAAAATCCCAAACTATTGGCTTTGTCAATGCCTGAATGCCTGCCTGAACAGTTTTGCCCTCGATTTTTGCGAATAGTTCGTCTAGTAATGTCTCTTTTGAACGGTTTCTTTCGGAAAGAGCTCCTTTTCAGCCAACACACAATGAACAAAGAGGGCTTACTGACCCGCAAAGGGCACAAGCGAACAGGCCATGGGATAAACGTGTTGCACATTAACAAACTTGCCTTGTTTTCATTAATATTTGTAGCACTTTTTTCAGCTTCCATTTAGCATTTTCAAAAACTGAGGACTCATCAAAACGTGCCTCATGAGAGAGTGATTCCTGACCTGCTGGACTGTCACAACAGCCGGCGATGCGAACTGAACCGGCGGTGCGGCGCCGACCTTTGATCAGCCCCGCGAATGCTGCGTGGGCACTGAAATTCATGCATAATATGATTTCACGTTCATCTCTGTTTGGAGTCCTCTGTGAGAGCAGCGCCCTAAACAAACATTAGCCACGTCGAGTTAGGCTTCTAAGAACCATGTCCCCTCAGTTCTGTGAAAAGTTGTCACAAAATGTGTACACAGCGTACATGAAAAATAATAAGGTTGCATTATGCGGCTTCTATGATCAAACAATTATGCTGACACAGCATGTGTTTTTTAAAGCACCAGTTGCAATTGTGGCTAGTAGGCATAAACTGAAGTGACAAAAGCAATGCCCCTGAACAAGCCGCACAGTTCTTGTAAAGCTAGCACAGACAAAATTACAGAGAACAGTAGCAAACCGATGTCATTTTAAACTCCCGTTCACATTCACTCGAATTACTGGGGATTAGAGAGACATTTTTTGCCCTTAGATACGTTTGTGATCAGGAAATATGCGGCAGAACAGAACAATAGATCATCCGGGGAATGATGTGGTCATGCAGAAACGCAAACATCCATTTGTTAGAAAGAACAGCACTTTGATTCAGAGGGAGGTATATTTGTGCTGGACCACTGCACTGGTTACTCTTGGATGGTGAATCTTAAAACTGAAAATATGTATCACTGGTTGGGAATGCAATAGTTAATGATGCCACTATTTAAAAAGAAAAAGAGGTGTTTTCCGTGTTCTGCCCGTTGCAGGTTCAGTTGATTCCAGTATTTCATAAAAAGGAAGCTAAGTTACAGATAAGAAACAGTTCCTGGAGAATTGTGCGAGCCACATTCACAGCCATCTCCTGGGAACGTTCTTGATCCCACTTCACAAACAATTTGTGTGACCACCTGGCATGGGTGCAAATCAGGACGGTGAGTCTAAAAATTCAGGACAAAGGGTCAAAATTCAGAACACAAATTCAGGACAGGAGATCAAAATTCAGGACAAAGCTTCGGGACAAAAGGAAGGTTTTACAGATACATCAGAGGAGGTCGTGCAATAGTATAAAAGTAAGTTGACAACCAATTAAGTACAAGTCAAAATAAGTTTATATTAGGTTGAGACAATCGTGCACTTCATGGTTTTTCTGTATGCCCGCAGCTTGCTACCTTAGACGATTCAAAACTGGCATCTCGTTCCAGCTGGTATTAGTCACCAGACAATGGTGCACCACACCTGAATATAAGTGGGGCCACTTTTATTGTTGATTGAAAACTACTGGATATACAAGGAACTTTGCAGTGGCAGCCTCGAGTTAGAAAACTGCCCCCCCACCACCATCACCTTTCCAGCCTCCCAGGGAAACACCCACTGCCTGGTGCGGCCAGTACGGCCTTGCTACCGCCCTCCAATGGTGCCCCTCATCTTCACATAGACCGTCTTTCATGTGCATTTAATTTCTTTTATAGTGTTACTCATCCCAAGTATCTAGGGCAGGGTGTCAGAGTGCGTTACATCACACACACATTATATAGAGACAACAATGACTCATATAAACGTAAAAGTCAATGTATAGGAAATGTTACTTAAAATAATGAATTCTACAAGGTGTAATCCTTCTTTTATCTATCATTCAGTCTTTCATCATTCATTCTGTGTGCCCATCTATATCTAAACATATTTAACCATTTGCAAACCTATCCACCATGTATCCTTCCATCCATCATTTCACTCATCCATCCCTTCATCCACCCTTTCACTCATCCATCCATTATTCATCCATCCACCCTTTCACCCCATCCATCCGTACACTCATCCATCCCCTCTTCTACCCATCCATCTATTCACTCATCCATTCAGCCAGTTACCCTTTCACCCATCCAGCCATCATTTCACTTACTCATCAAACCACTGAGTCACTTATCTTTCCACCCATTCACACTTTCAGTCATTCTTCCTCCCTTTCTCTCTCCATCCCCCTTTCACGTAGCCATCCATCCTTTCACCCACCCACTCATCCATTCATGAACCATCCATTGGCCCTATTACTCATCCATCCTTTCACTCATCTATCCATCCTTTCTCTCATCCATCCACCCTTTCACTTCTTCATTCATCTATCCATCCTTTTGTCCATCTGCCCCCTCTTTCACTCACTCATCAATCCTTACATCCACCCTTTCACTCATCCATCCATCCATTTGCCCTTTTTACTTATCAATTCATCAATCCATCCATCCTTTCACTCGCACATCATCTACCCTTTCACTCATCCATCCATCCTTTCACTCACCATTCCACCCTTTTACCCATCCATATAAACTTCCACCCATATTTATCTATTTACCTTTTCTCTCATCCATTCTTCCACTCACTCACTCATCCATCCATCCTTTCTTTCATTATCTATCCATTCATGCTTTCATTCATCCATTCATCCTGTCACTAATCCATCCCGTCATTGACACATTCCTTAATTTATTTACTCACCCACCTTTTCACATTATGAGCTGGATCTTTGTCTGCAGAGTTGCAGACAGAAGAGGCCCATCAAGAACTTCACCTCGCTGTAGTTCCTAAAGCAAGGGGTGGGGTGGGGTAGGGGAGGGTTCACTATGCCCCTGCACATAGACAATCTGAAAACTTAGAAGTCATGGGTCATGCATGAAGCACAGTGCCAGGACGTGAGGTGACTGTGACATGGTGTTGTTTCGAGGGCTTTAAGTGGGGTAAAAAATCTGGGGGGTCTCTTCAAAGGAGGTGTTCGATGTCATTAAGGGTGTGGCTTAAAATACCAAGGCTGAAAACCTGTGCTTACATAGTGTTCCTCCTGACTGGTATTATATTGTTTCTGTCATTGCATCCAGATATATGATACAGCAAGTATTATTACACCAACAACAAGCCAGGACTATTGGCTTTGTCAATGGTTGTTAGTTGCTTAGAATAAAAAAGCAGCAACCATGACTTTGTTGAGTATAATGTTGAAAATGCGATAGTTCTAAAATGATGAGACAGTGAACGAACTATAACATGTTCTTTTTAACTTCTTCCACAGGCTTCTTTATATAAACTGTATTCTCACTTTGCAGAATGGGCGTTTTACCTTTTATCCATTTAACAGAATGCCCTGCTTTACACTGAGGCAGGAGGAGGCCACCACATGCTTTACCAGCCCAGTGTGGCCCATTGTCATTTTGTACGAGGCAATCAGCCAGCATAGAGTTTGACAATTGGCGTGGTGGGGCTGAGCTTGTCCTCAGAGAAGTGCAAGGGGGCCTCATCAGGGGGGGCTAAGGCTTCTCGCAGGGGAGCAGTGCTGAGCCCTGTAATGGCCATAATTACGGACAAAAGGCGTCCGTAAAAGGGATCCTCATGGACAACGGACGTGAGGTCCAAATAACGGATGGTCCGTGAAATTTATGGACGATTGGTCACCCTACGAACAATACAGGTAATATAATATACAGGATAACACCTTCACATGTTCACGTCATGTGATGGCCTGTGCGGGAACAGAATCGGAGCAGTCCATACCCCAGTTCTAGCTACAATTCTTGACCCGGAGCCTGTGCCAGGCCTTTCGCAGCTGTTTCATAGGTCCGCATCAGCATACATTCAATGTGTCCTGAGGAGAGCAACAACATGTACTCGGTAGGGAGACATATAGTCAATTTCTCCAACTGTTCTGAGGTCCAAATGCCTCCCCTTGAGAACAAACAGCAAATTCTTTTTTTCCAAGGAAAGTCCTGGCTGTGGGAAAAAGGCCTCAATAGACCTTATCTAGATGCTACCAAATGACTGCCAGACACCTGAGCTCATCAAGTAAAAAGGTCTGCATGTCATGCAACTTATTGCTTATTATCACAGAAAAAAACAAAGGTTACAGGGACGTTATAGTTAGTTGGACATTTCACTCGTACAAAACCAGAGAAATACAGCCGTTATAGTTAGCTGAGCTAACTATAACTCGAGCCACCACCAATGCATGGCTTATTACTTTATATATTACATCACTCATGACATGGTCAGGGACATCACTGATGCCATCTCGAATTCTTCCCCGGGGTGCCCATCTCCCAGGGCCTGGCCTTTTAATTTTTTTTAAGGAAGGGGGGCCGTATGGCCCCACTTTCTTTGGCCATTTCTGGCACCGGGGACCCCTTCTCCCGGGGTCTGCATTAAAAAAAAAAAATGGGGAGGGGGCCACATGCCCCTCTCTGCTGAAGCCGATATACGGCTATGGCCAAATCCTTTCTTTTTAAAACAAAATAGAAATGGGTGGGGGCCTGCACGCCCCCCTACTGGGGCCATTTTTGGTCCAGGGGACCCCATTCCCCAGGCCAAGAACACATCCTTGGGGACCGCGGGGAGAGCCTCAAAGCTCCTGCAGTCCTCGCCAACTCCCCGCCTCCTGTGGGACCCGGCATTGCTTTTGGACGTAGGGAGCTGCAAACATGCAGCTCCCTCTCCCCAAATGCTATTCTGCTTCGCTTCATGGAAGCAAGAGCATTTTGAATGCTCTCGCTTCCATGAAGCAAAGCAGAATTTACTATGGCATTGCTGGAGCAGTGCTCCTGCCATGCAATAGCAAACTGCAATGTCCCAAGGGTGGGCACCTCTAGACATTGTTGGAGCTGGCCAAGGAGGTGTGGTCCCCAGGTCCATGGACGGCTCTTGGAGGGGGGCCATGAGGCTCCCCTCCCATCTGATGTATAACTCCGGGGAGGTGGTGATCCCCGGGGTCTGCAACGGACCCCCACCTTCGCTTAAATTGTGCACCGGGGAGGTGGCAGTCCCCTGGGCTCCATGGGGGGGTTCGAGCCACCCCACACATCACTTCAATTTAGCCCCTTGAAGGTTGTGGTCCCCATGGCTGAAGGGGGGCACATGGCCGCCCCACATTTAACAATATCATCCCCAGTTAGGTGGTGGTCACCGAGCTGTGCTGGGGGGGGCAGCAGCCCCCCATGCAGGATTCGCAGATCCTATGCAAATCCTGCCAAAATATTTACAAATAATTTTATTTTTGGCCCTAGGGGTCCATATGGGAATCCCTGAGTAGTCCTTGGGGTGTCAGGGTGTTTCTACCCTCCCCCATTTATTGGTTTTTAACCTTCTTCGACCTTTTTTCTTGTGACTAATTTCAACCGAGTCACAAGATGGCTGCCAACACATCCTGGTCTGAAATGCTGGCAGCCAATCAGATCTCAGACACGAGATCCAGAGGTTCACGGATCCTTCCTGGCCATACTTGTATATCTGAGAAATCTTTAAATTTCTCAGAAACTACTGAACGGATTTACACAATTTAACAAAAAGAGTGCACTCTGGACCAAGAGCTACCTTTCTGCCAAATTTGGTGTAATTCCTTTCAGTAGTTTGGGCTTTAGCTGGCTCAACAGTTTCTTATGGAAATAAACATGCAGAAAACGTGTTTTAGGACCCCCCTTTTTTCTCAGCCCGCTTGCTGAATCACCCGGAATCTTTAAAAACAGCAGCTGAAATGAGTGGGACATTAGTTTTTAAAACTTTGCAAAGATTTGTCAAACAACGCCAAAGATATTGACAGTTTAAGCCCTCGGTGAGCCCCCGCATCATCCCATGGCCTCCATCCTATGTCTCAGACCCACACATGAGGATGGTGTATCCAAACCCGTGGCCCCCTTTGCAATCCTGGGGTGGTGCAGCCTCGGCGGAAGAGCATCCGCCTATAGATTTCCAACACATGGCAGCTCACATGAGACACACTGTAGCATATATATAAATATACACTCGAGCATCAACAGGTTACCAGCCTTTATTTCATCAGGTAAGGACACGCTTTATATGCACGTTGTAATGCAGCTTTCCAATTGCCTTACACATTTCGAGTATAACTCTTCCACAGAGGCTACTGGCAAAGTACATTTAGAACATTTGACTCCTGAGGCGGAAGCCAGGAATAGGGCACTTTTGTTAATAATTTACGAATCTTTGCTCTAGCGCTATTTGTAACTTTTAAATCACCGACCTTTTGTCTTTCTGTTTATTTTAAATATATACTTGCGCAGCTTTGCCCCTTACTTTCCTTGTCCTGCTCGGGACTTGCGCTGCCCCCAGGGACCGATTTAGGGTTCCTTGTGGTGGTGGTGGACCTCAGCTCCCCGGCGCAGAATCACGGGCGCCATCTTAGGGGAGGGTGAGGTGAGCGCAGTAGTGCTAAGGCCGATTAGGGCCAGGCACCATTAAATGCACGCCACTTCATGTCTGCGCAGCGGGCGAGCGCTGCGGGTGCGCCGATGGCGCGCCAGAGGCAAGCCCATCTGCGCCCGTCCGCGCCCACACGGGCTGAGGGCCAGCAACTCTGCCCGATTCGGCAGCTTACCCCATTAGTTATACGCGTAAGGCCCTTTTACAGTTAAGACCCACTAAACATCCTAAATGTCATGCCCTGCACAGACTAGATGATACTTATACGCCTTGTAACCTTTGCAGTTCATCCCAACAAATAAAAATGCAGGGTACACCAATTATGATCCATCTTCGCATGGCCTTACTGAACTGTAGGTCTTTACCCAAACACTCCGTAGAGATCAACTTCTTGATCCAGGACAGTAATCTAGATATACTGTTCCTGACGGAGACATGGCTTACCTCTAATTCTGAGGCAGATATGGTCAAGGCGCTCCCCACAAGGTTTCTTATTCAACTCAAGATAGGCCCATTGGTAGAGGGGGTGGATTAGCCATAGTCTACAGAAAACACCTTACCTGTAGGATGACGGATATCTAATAGCGAAAGCGCGCACTTCGCAATACAAATATCTTCTACCATGTCCATAACAGGCCTGCTGGTATACCGCCCACCGGGCTGCCCGAAGCAATTTGTCAGCTCGCTACTGGAAACAGTGAGGGTATCGGCCTCGACTGCCTCTAATTTCCTGGTGCTGGGAGATTTGAACTTACATTTCAATGATCCTCAGGACAAAATAGCGACTGACCTGCTACCCGACCTTAAATCTTATAATTTGAGACTGACGGCCATGGGGGCCACACATAATAAGGGTTTCCTTCTGGATCCGATCTTTGCCAACATTCAGATGCTTGAATCTAATTCTCCAGTCCCCCTCCCTTGAACCGACCACTTTTTGGTTCCTTTCTCTTGGCAGGTCAGGAATGATCTTCCTCGAACCCCGGTTCTATACACTTATGATAGAGCTTGGTCCAAGTTATCCATTGAAAACTGGATGCACAAATTGGAACAGACTGTTCCCCTTCACGACCCTGATCCTGTGAAGGCGGACGAAAATTTCAGGAGCTGGCTTGTTAACTCACTGGATGTAGTTCTGCCGAAGAAAAGAATTGAGAAAAAGGGCAGAGGGTCCAAATCTTCCTGGTACACCCCGGAACTCAGGGCTCAAAGGAAAAAGTGTAAGAGACTTGAGCGTATCTGGAGGAAGGACTGGGCGGACCATAGTAAGATAACCTACCGGGTGGCGATTAGAGCCTATAAAGTCTCCCTCAAGAATGCCAAGAGTGCATTCTTTGAAGATAGAATTAGGACATCCTCCAACTCATCGAGAGAAACTTTCCAGATCATTAAGGAATTATTAAAGATCCCTGACCCCTCTTTAGCCCCGGACATCTCGGGAGAGAAATGTAATCAGCTCGCGGTGTTTTTTGATTCTAAAATTCAGAACATTTTAAAAACTTTGCCGCAATTAGGGGATACTCCAGACGTGAGTAATAAGTCTCATGCACAAGGTCCACAGATGAGTACCTTTGCTCCAGTTGCAGTGAAAGATGTGGAAAAAGCCTATTAGCTATGAAAAGCGGATCGCCGAGTGATCCCGCACCTATGTACATTCTTAAACAGGTTTCTGCCACCATATCACCTCCTGCCATTGGTCTACTTAATGCCTCTTTCTGTCAAGGCACTATTCCCCCCAGCTGGAAAGGCGCGATTGTAAAAGCTCTTCTAAAAAAGCCTCAGATGGATCCCACAGAACTGGCCAATTTTAGACCCATATCACTGTTACCAGGACTTGGTAAGATTGCAGAGAAGATGGTGAATCAGCAACTATCCTCTTTTCTGAAATCTAACGAGCTACTTCGGAGCTCGCAGACAGGCTTCCGACCTGGTCAGGGAACAGAAACGGCCCTGATTGCAGTTATGGAAGAGGCGAGGTGCATTCTGGACTCAGGGGGATCAGTGGCGGTAATCCTCCTGGATCTGAGTGCAGCCTTTGATACGGTTAACCCCTGTATCTTAATTCAGCGCCTATCTAATATCGGAGTCTCAGGCATGGCATTGGCATGGTTAACTTCCTTCCTTGACAATTGGACCTATCAAGTCTGTGAAGGAAATGCACGATCTAGTCTGATCCCCCTCCAGTGTGGTGTATCGCAGGGCTCCTCATTGAGCCCTATCTTAGTCAACGTGTACATGTCCCCACTGGAGGAGGTGGTCGCTCCATTCGGGATAAAAATAGTGAGCTACGCTGATGACGCTCAACTTGTCGTCTCACTTACCCAACGGGACCAAAGTTCTGGAACCCTTCACTCATGCCTTGCCGAAATACATACGTGGATGAGTAAGTCAGCACTCAAACTTAATGGCTCAAAAACCGAGCTAATGCTCTTGGGGCATAAGTTGACAGCATTGCCTGATGCCATTTGGCTGGCCTGTATGGGTGCCCCCCCCGCTCCCTAAAAGTGAAATCAAAAGTTTGGGAGTGTGGATTAATCAGGACCTCTCATTTAAAGTTCAAGCCAAGAAAACTGCTGGCATCTGCTTTGGCTTGCTTCGTTCAGCTCGTAAGGTTCTCCCCCTTCTTCCCTCCCTCTCTAAGAAACTTTTGATTCAGGGATTGATCCTTTCAAGGTTGGACTTCAGCAACGCCTTATATCTGGGCGCTCCAGAAGCGACTATCAATAAGCTACAATACATAGAGAATTCAGCAGCCAGGCTGCTAACAGGTACTCGAGCAAGGTCATCAGCAAAACCAGCCCTTAGAATGCTGCAATGACTGCCTGTCCGCAAAAGGATAAAGTTTAAATCCCTCTGTATTGCTCACAAATCATTACAAGGCAAGGGTCCTCCTATTTTGAAGGACTTAGTGCTACCCTACAAAGCTAATAGGCCCCTTCGCTCAGACCATGAGTGTCGAGCCAAAGTCCACAGAGCGAAAAGGGCGCAATCAGGTGGACGGCGGTTTTCCATCAATGCAGCAACCTTGTGGAATTCTTTACCGCTCAAACTCCGAGCTGAACCTAGCCTTGTTCGTTTTCGAAAGCTCCTAAAAACTTTTCTGTTCCCTCAGGGCCTTTAACTCCACTTTCTGCTTTCAGTAGTCTGGGTTCTGCAGCGCTGGGACTCTCCAGGGTAACCACGCGCTTTATAAATCTGCATCCAATCCAATCCAAAGTTCGTGCTGTGGCAGGCAGAATTTCCCCAACATAACAAAGTCAGACCCACAATTGGAGCCATTTAGAGACTTGTGGGATTTGTAGTGCCCAAACATTCACTGTCCAATTCAGCGTACTAATCACTGCAGTTTAAGCCCTCGGTGAGCCCCCGCATCATCGCATGGCCTCCATCCTATGTCTCAGCCCCACACATGAGAATGGTGTATCCAAATGGTGGCCCCCTTGCAATCCTGGGGTGGTGCAGTCTTGGCGGAAGAGCGTCGCCAGGTTACCAGCCTTTATTTCATCAGGTAAGGAAATGCTTTGTATGCAGGTTGTAATGTAGCTTTCCAATTGCCTTACGCGTTTCGGGTATAACTTTTTTTCAAAGGCTACTGTCAAAGTTTGTGCTGTGGCAGGCAGCCTTTCCCCAATATGACAAATTCACACCCATAATTAGAGCCATTTAGAGACTTGTGGGATTTGTAGTGCCCAAACATTCACTGTCCAATTCATCACACTAATCACTGCAGTTTAAGCCCCCTTGCAATCCTGGGGTGGTGCAGTCTTGGCGGAAGAGTGTCCGCCTATAGATTTCCAACAAATGATAGCTCACACGAGATGCACTCGAGCATCAACAGGTTACCAGCCTTTATTTCGGACATGCTTCGTATGCAGGTTGTAATGCAGCTTTCCAATTGCCTTACGCATTTCGAGTATAACTCTCAGAGGCTTCTGGCAAAGTTCGTATTGTGGCGGGCAGCCTTTCCCCAATATAACAAGGTCACGTCCACAATTAGGGCCATTTAGAGACTTGTGGAATTTGTAGTGCCCAAACATTCACTGTCCAATTTAGGGCACTAATCACTGCAGTTTATGCCCTTGGTGAGCCCCCGCATCATTGCATGGCCTCCATCCTATGTCTCAGCCCCACACATGAGAATGATGTATCCAAACCCGTGGCCCCCCTCTAATCCTAGGGGTGGTGCAGTCTCAGCAGAAGACCGTCCGCCTATAGTTTTCCAACACATGGTAGCTCACACAAGACGCACTCGAGCATATATATATATATATATATATATATATATATATATATATATATATATATATATATATATATATATATATATATATATTACCTACTGGCGGTCGCCAGTAGGTATATATAGTTAGGATTTTTTCTCTATGGGATTTTTGAAAATTCTATGTCTAATAACTTTGGCGTTTGTGGACGGAATTGGCTGAAATTTTCAGGAAAATGGCACATTTTGTTTCTGAGCAGCCCCTGAAAATTGGGGGGGGGTTCGTCCAGGGGGGGTCGAGAAAAAAGGGGGGTCCCAAAACGTGTTTTTAACATTGAGTTTTCCATAGGGCGGTTGGCCTCACTTTTAGCCCGAACGGCTGAATGGATTTGCACGAAACTTGGCAAAATTGTAGGGACTGGTAGCCCGATGTGCCTTTTGTAGGTCTCAATATATGTGCTCCAGTGGATTTTGAGAAATTAACGTTTAAAAAAAGATATATATCTGTAACAGCGGACCGGGCAGCGCTCCGGTTCGCGTACTTTTCGCGCAACGGAGCTTTGTGAAGCGAAGCTGATTGGTTCTCCGGCGTCTGTAAACATTCCAAACAGTCCGTAGCGGCCGCCATCTTGTCTCTCGGTAGGATCGAGAGACAAGAGGAGGCCAAAGCGAAGGGGCAAATTACCATAAGGGGGCATAGTAGATTCTCGCTGACCCCCTAGGTTTGATGTGGAGGTTTTAAAAGGGCCCCGCGGGGCAAAAAAAAAAATATATAATAATAATCGAATGGCTGAATGGATTTGCACGAAACTTGGCAAAATTGTAGGGACTGGTAGCCCGATGTGCCTTTGCTAGGTCTCAATATATGTGCTCCAGTGGATTTTGAGAAATTAACGTTCAAAAAAAGATATATATCTGTAACAGCGCTCCGCTTTGCGTACTTTTCGCGTTACGGAGGTTTGCGAAGCTGATTGGTTCTTCGGCTTCTGTAAACATTCCAAACAGTCCGTAGCGGCCGCCATCTTGTCTCTCGGTAGGATCGAGAGACAAGAGGAGGCCAAAGCGAAGGGGCAAATGACCATAAGGGGGCATAGTAGATCGTCCCTGACCCCCTAGGTTTGATGTGGAGGCTTTAAAAGGGTCTCGCAGGGCAAAAAAAAAAAATACCGTTTTTTTTGTTTTTTTGCGTGGAGTGCGCCCGGTTCGCGAACCGGGAAGCGTTCTGGGGAGCGTACTTTCTTGAAAATTAGTGAAAAAAGTTAGAGTAAAATAATAATTGTGAGTGATCAGATGTAGGGTAGCTCTGAGAAGAGCTTTTGGGTTTATGGTACATTTAGGTACTTATAAGTAGGTACCAATGCACAGTCTTAAATTCAGAGTGAAAATTCTGTTGCCCTCATCTGAGAAGTGAACTCCATCTCCTCTGTAGATATCTTGCATGTAGTAACGCAAGTTATTGTTGTACAGGGAGCCCATTCCATGGTCTCTCATGTAAGCTGAAACAGATTTGTTTACATGCTTCCTCGATTTCTCAATTTGTGGACAAAATTGGTTCGACCACCTCCATTTTTGTCTTTGGCATATATTTGAATATACCAAGGCAGTCTGAGGAAAAAGTGCCATCAATTGCTCAAAGGTGTCCTTTAAAAGCATTTCCAGACCTACCCCAGTCAAAGTGCCCAAATCATTACCTCCACAGTGCACAATTAACAGGTCAGGTTTTGGCAAATGCATAAAGGTTTTCACCAATGGTATCAATTGGTGACATTTTAATCCTCTGTGGCCAAACCACTTAATTTCCACATCTTGTAAATTGAGGTTAGGTAAATTCCTGTTTTCAGCGTACCTCTGAGCCCAATAGATGTAACTATGTCCAACAATCCAGACAGAAAACATGGCGAGAGAAGGTTTTCCTGCAGTCAGATGAAGTGTGGCAATGAAATGGCAGTTGAAAAAATGAGAGTGTAAAATGAAAAAAACTGAGGAGTTTCTGTGTTAATGAAGCAGTAAGAGTGATTGGTGGATTTTGATTGCTGAAAACAGAAAGTTAGGGTGCATGGATGAGTTTGTTGAAAGATGTATTTTGAGTGGCGAAGAAAAAATCATTAAATGAAAGATTGCACTGGATATGCAGGTGCACTGAGAGTTCAGAGTTCAATTGCAACATTGTTGTGTGAACTTGCAAACACCAGAGGTCTTGCAAGAGGTGGTTGCTATGCAAAAAAGGAAGAGAGGGCAGAGGGGGGAAGGGTTTTGATTTGAAAAAAGAGAGGGAAGAGTTTTGATTGGGTGACATGAGAGATATGTGTGAGGAATTACAGCATTTCTGTGCTTTTGATAGCTGCAGACTCTGGAGTGCATACCTTTTGCTCTGCTGAAGACAAATTGGTGTGTTTCTGAGACTGTTTTGAAACTCAAAGTATTTGCTAAGGTGAGAAAAGATTTCTTTAATTTAGATAGAAAATAGTGTGCTTTAAGGAGAAAATTATGAAGAAAGTTGTGTTTTTCAAATGTTGCTTTGTCTCAAGTGTTTTACAAATAGATTTTGTTTGTTTGAGAAATTGTAATTGGAGAAAATGTGAAGTATTAGTACTGACAGGGTTTTATGTGCATAGGAGCTGTGGAGTGTTTTCAAATTATGACTTGTAAATCGTTTTTGAGAAAAAGCAATGGTTTTAATATTGATGAGAAGGACATAATGGTGTCTGCTTCTTTATAAGGTAATTGAGAGTCTCTGATGTTATTTTTCCCATTTCAATGTAAGAAGTTTGTCTGTGGAGCAAATTGCTTGTAAATATGCTCCCACCTGTGCATGGCAAATTTAGATTTTGAATGTTTGCGTTACATAGGCATGTTAAAGGTGACTGAAACATGCTGCAAAGGCAATCAAAAAACGCTTTTATGTGTCTTAAGGACATTTTAAGTCATTTCCCCATGTGCAGTGTTTTCAAATTATGAGTTGAAAATCGTTTTTGAGGTAAAGGAATGTTTTCAAAATTTATGTGCGCTATATGCCCCCAAATTTCTTTTTCAGGGGTGCAGCAGGGTGTTCTTGAGACACTCCTGCACCCTCGGAAAAATTCGTAATTTGCGATGAGGTAATTGCTAATCGCAAATTGCACCTTCATTCCTATGGGCCTCCTGCTGCATGGAAATGAATGGGTAATTTGTAATTAGCAAATAGCTCATCGCAAACTAGGAATGGTAAAGAATCGCTATTTATTCCTTAAAGTTCGCTATTTAGGAAATGCAAAAAACTTTGATGATACATATGGCGGTTCATCTCTAACAAGATAAGAAGCATAGGGATAGATTTATGATGACTGGCGCATCACCAGGGATGTGTTAGTCATTCTGTGCCGCTGTTCCGTCACCTATGGTGTGCTGCATTTACAATGCGGCGCATCATGGGGCAAAAACAGCACAGATGCGTGACGTATCTGTGCCGTAAAGGTGGCGCATTGCTGGAGTTGTATCGCAAGTGTGATGAAGCTCCAGCAAGGCTCAGGGGTGCCCCTGTCGCAGGGTTTCTGTTCTCACACAGAACTGTGGACAGAGGATTGGAACCTCGGCGAATTAGGGTGTCCCAAAACTCACCTTAGTAATCAAAAACCCCTTAGCAAGCTAGGTACAGTGTCACATTGGATATAACAAACTCTCAATGTTTAGACAATCCAGAATATGAACTTATAGTACCTCAGGATACGTGGAACTCATGAACAGTCGGTCGTTATATATTTCTTAGAAACCAGAACATGGAGTTAAGAAGAACACATGTGTATTTGAAATGTTTATTTACTAATGCCGTCTTCTCAGGCGTAGTATCTTAGATAATACAAGTACACATATTATCAGTAGCAAAATTACCAGCATAGTTACTAGTACATAAAAAGCGAATGGTGACAGTATGTTAACATGCTGTAAATGAATAAGAGTTAGCAACACTTATAAGCAGCCGCGGGCCGTGGAGGGAGTTACGGTGGGGCAGGGAGGCGGGGAGGGGGAGGGGCAGGGTGGAGAGGGCTCCACCCTGCCCCTCCCCCTCCCCGCCTCCCTGCCCCACCGTAACTCCCTCCACGGCCCGCGGCTGCTTATATCTCACCCTCCCTAATACACATATTATATTATTTGCTAAGAAGGTCTCTTTGTGTTGGTTTAGGGCGTGCCCATACTTTAGTGTCTTAGATTTGAAGGAATCACATCAGCATACACCAGCTCTCTCTTCATGTGAACCGCATCAAGTGTTGTGTATGTGTGTTCGGCAAAGCAATATAAAACCCGCCTCATGCCCAGAATTGGCAGAAGCTGCACTTATGTTATGAGTATGAAGTCGTGGAGATCAGACCTCATAACAATTCTGTATCGTGTTGTTCTTGAAACTTCAGCACTCGCTGTACAGATATAGTTTAACAAGTAAAGCAGATAGTAGAGCAATAACATATTATTCTCATGTAAATCACGATGAACTATTAGGTTGAAAGCTAAAGCAACAACTAAGTGTCGTGTGCAGAAGTTGCAAAAAAGGAAAAATGGCGTTTAAACCGGTAATGAGTCCATGCTAACTTAACACGGTGTAAAGATATCCAGGATCTACATGACACCTCCCCATGATCCGGAAACGAACTGAATAAGATAATAGAAGTGCCATCTCATCAGAGCAGATTGCAACTTTATATGTGGACGGTCCGCAAGGTAAAACATTAAAAACTAGGAAAATTTAATGCTAAAGAAAAATAAAACAGCCAACTACTTTATCGAGGCTTAAGCCAATAGGCAAGCTAAATAATAAAAACTTGACAAATAAGTCAATGAATTGTCAATGAAATGCTAGTGCTCAGCATATCAAACATGAAAAAGGTCTATGACATAACTGTGTATGCAAAATAAGCTGCTACAGCCTCTAATAGGAAGTCACCGTCTTCATCCGAAAAGAGTTCAGCCATCCAATTTAAAAGCGGAAAAGAACATACGTGCTCTCCCAGCACCGGATCCTCTATCACCATCAGAGGACAGCTCGGTGGGTTTTCAAGAAAGCTCTGTTCCAAGAAAGACTGTGTTGCCGCCAGTAAATTCCAGGGACCAATTAGTCCATGGATCAATGCCACAGCCATAATCCTTTCGCCAGGACAAACCAACTCGTGAGTAATGATAGGACTCATCAGCTGATTAAAGTCGACGTCAGGAGAAACCGGTCCGCAGAGACACAAATCAATGGCCCAATCGAAATCACAGGTCAGGCAGTGAAATACAGGCTGGACACAGGTGAAGTAGGAGAATCGAAAAGATAATCCATATGCCGTGCTTAATATCGCCAACGGCATTGTGCCATAATATTCAAGCATGCGATTGCGGAACAGCGTCAGCAGCTGCAGGGCGGGAGCTTGCACAGGAGGGACATCCATATTTAAAAATGTAAAAAAGCACAAGAGCGTCCGCTGGTAATGCAAGTAAAAATGGGAATCCACCAAGCACAGTGGAAAAAATAGAATGAAAGAAAGCAGGGATGATTCCAAAGATTTTCTCAAATGAAGTCACGAGACCACTGGTAACAACTTTAAAAAAGTGCGCCAGGCCCTTTGTGGAGGACGCGTTAGAGATAGTCCGAACCATCTTGCTGAAATGGAAAGGCGAATCTGTATTTAAAAGGGTCTGCACCTCTGTACGGGTGTTCGCTATGTGAAGCACGAAAGTTTCACGGGCCGAAGTCAAGGCCACCTCTCTCTGAGACAAAAGAGCTCTTATTCTTGCCATGCCGTTGAAATGTGCTCCCAAGGTTGGTATTTGTGGCCAGATTGAAAACTCCCTATGTTCATGTGTGGGAGGAAATAGAACATTTCTGCAGCAAATAACCCGTTCACTTACTGTTACGATAAAAGGAATACTTTTAATTAACCCAGAACAATCTTCATTATTGAGCATCAAATAACTACCATTTTCCAACAACTTGAACGTGGGGATGATAGCAGGAACTGGCGTGCCTTGCAACACGCAAGCCATATTTGGTCGGTGTTTGTTGCATGAACCGTGTAACTGTATGTGCCTACACATTAGTGAATGATCTGGCGTCTCAGTGCATTCCTCTCCATTCAGATAAACTTCTTGATCATCTTTGAAAATCTGTATGTGTATGGAAGCGACCAGACCTCATGAAGAAAACCACTACCTAAAGGTTAATAACGACCTATTGGTATATATTTCATATAATTTGAAAACTTATATAAAGCAAAAGGCAGCGTTATTAAACCGTGGATAAGGCACGTTGCCAAAGCAGTCAACCTTTTGGATTTATACTTGAAATGTTAAAGGAAGAATTACGGAGTAGGGCCTGTAAATCTTTAATGGACAACGAGTAAAATTACTCCAACCATCATATTCCTGTAACTCCGGGATAGTAGGGGTGTTTAATTTTTTAGAAGTAGCCAATCCAAAGCATTTGGTCTGGGAAATTGTTTCATTCACAAACAACATATGATTTGGGATGAGACATGCACGGTGCAAAGCCTCAGTGCCTTGTACCTGCCAGGTTCGTGAACCCCAAACTGATGTAGATCCTGGATATCTTTACTCTGTGTTAAGTTAGCATGGGCTCATTACTGGTTTAAACGCCATTTTTCCTTTTTTGCACCTTCTGCACACAACACTTAGTTGTTGCTTTAGCTTTCAGCCTACCTGCGTCAAGATCTATGCCTGCTTCAAGCAGGCGCAGGGTTTTGATGTAGCTTTGTCCTATCTGATTGTAAATGCGGCACACCGTGGGTGGCAGAGCAGCGGTGCACGTTAACTGGTGCATCCCTGGGGATGTGCTAGTTAATATAAATCTGCCCCTTTACATTTAATTATGTGCAGGGGACACAGAGTCGGTGAGGTTTATCCAAGGTTAAGAAGAGATGAGTCCTGTTCAGTGAAAAATTGGAGATAGGCTTCACCTCCTCTGCTCCTCAGCATCGTTGGACATGGTTAAATAATAGCTGCAAAATGTTACTCTTGTTAAACAATTTTACTATTATAATCTCTGAGATTTGTCTCTTACTGTGCAACATCTCATTGTTGTTATCTTTCTCTAAAGATAAAGACAACATCAACATGAGCGACAATCAGCAATCAGTTGATTTCGACCTCATCATTGAACTCGTAATTGAAACATCAGTGGATGTTGATCCCTTGGATGATTT
The DNA here is from genome assembly GCF_964261635.1 of Lissotriton helveticus. Classification (NCBI taxonomy): domain Eukaryota; kingdom Metazoa; phylum Chordata; class Amphibia; order Caudata; family Salamandridae; genus Lissotriton; species Lissotriton helveticus. The sequence continues at coordinate 407,640,275 of NC_136073.1, forward strand.
CAATCCTGAGGATGAAGAAGAACGTGATGAGGATGCAGATTTGTCAGAATTGTATGACATAGGATGGGAAGCTGACTTGCTTGAGCCTATGGAACTATAAACATTTATTTTATAAATTTATAATAAATAAAAAGTAAATATGTAAACCGTTTAATTTAAAAATAAAGACACCTTCAAAAACAGGTTATGTGTAGTGTCTTCAATAAAATATTAAAATATGGTCATAAAATTAGATCAGATTCATATATAAAACAGGACAGGTAAAATGAATATAAATTCCATTTCTTTTTTGCTATTTCTGTATTCTAAATTTGCCATGTACAAAAAAATCTTCTATGTAAAAATGTTAAGTAGTGTGTTAAGTTTTTGATGACTGTTATTAATTTACTGTTGGGTAATAGTGGTTAATAACATTTCTTATTATATTTTACCACAGATTCAACTGCAGATTATTTCAAGATTTTAAGATGCCAAGCAAAGAAAGAGTGAGAAAGGCTGCAAAACGTCAAAGACAGCAGGTGAATGAAAAAAAGCAGCAGTCCTCTAACAAAAAGATTTGTCAAGTCACCAAGAAAGCACCGGGTAAGAGTACAAAAACATTCATAAGAAATATCTCTAGTAAAAAAAATATTACTACAGAAAATGTTTCAGTCCAGAAAAGGAGAAGCAATTCAAACGGTAAGGAAAGGCCAATGAGAAATGTTACTGCTAGAGTAAGAGATAACTCTATGCATGAAAGTAGAAGGAAACAACAGTTTAGGGACATTCGTAAACGAATGTTCCGCAACAGGATAATTGGCAATTTGTTAAAAAATATTAAGAAAGGTCAACAGAAAGTGTTTTTTTATAAGAGAAAAAAAATAGTTGAGAAAGTTATTGATCAGGCATTTGAAATTAAACGTAAGTTATTTATTTTGACAATCAATAGAATTAGGAAGCTAAACAAGGCAATTTATGATTTCAAAAGAAATAGTAGATGGAAGAGAATAGTTAATCGTAGTAATTTTTGTGAAGTTTTTTCTGGAGAATGGATGCATAGTTCAAGCTCTGAGGCATTTTTTAATGAGGAGAGTTATTTCCAGGATAATGATTTGGTGCATGCAGTTGACACCAGTGGTCGAGCTTATGAAGTGAAAGATGGTTGTCCAGTTGAAAAAGAAAAACTTGTGACAACAGAGATAGAAGAGGTGTTAGGTAATGAGGTTTTAGGGAGACGTCCTAAGGGTCCTGTGTACACCTGGAAGTGTAGTAGTATTTGCAGTGTACGACAGGATTCCATCAATTTGCTTTGTGATTTTATACGGTCATTTAATAAGAAAAGTTTGAAGCAGAAAATGAAGTTGTTGCAAGAATTAGATCCTTGCAGAGTGAGAGAAGTGATAGGTTTGCATGGTCATTCACTGGCTTGTCTTTCCAGGAGAGTATGCCAGAGTGTTTTTCATCATTTCAGGATGCTAGCAGTGCATCATAATAAAGTGAGGAAATTAGTTAGAATGTTGTATTATGCTAAGAGTCCAGCAATTATGCTTAAACAATTATGCGCTGCTCTTTTGCATGGTTCTGAAATAGATGTGAAGAATATATGTGAAGAAATTGAGTTTTGTTACTTTGGAAGTAAAGAGGAGAATGTTGAAATTGACCAAGAAGAAGAGAGTAATGTGGAAGATAGTGTACAGGTTTCCAGTACAGATAATTTCCAGAGGGAAATTGCGACGTTTGAGGTGAAATCAAGTGAGAGGCCAAATTTCACTTGTGTGTGTTGTCGACGCACTTATTATAAGAATCAGACTAAGTTAGTGGATTTATATGCAAAAAGTGAAAGGGAAAATAATAGTGAATGGAAGGATTTTACAACATACTTGATGGTAGAAAATTGTTTTGATTTGGGATTGGATCAACGTGTGTGTACTTATTGTTGTAACAAATTAAATCAAAACCAGATGCCTGCTAGAGCAGTTCATAATAATCTGGAATTGGTTGAGATTCCTTCTGAATTGAAGGATTTAAATACTCATGAATCTATTTTGATTCAAAGTATCCATCCCTTTCAGGCTATTGTAAGAATGGAGCCAAAGACAGGGAAATTGCCTCCATCAGATTTACAGAGAGGATTAAAGGGAAGAGTTGTTTATTTGCCTCTAGATTTGAAGAAAAACATTAACACAATTGGAGTAGAAAAAGTGGAAGAGGAACCTCTTGTTATCTTAGTTAATGGGGTTCCGACAAAGAATAAGAAAATATGGCAAGATTTAGTAGATGTTAGGAAAGTCAAAAGGGCAACATTGTATTTGGAAAAATATAATAAATACTATAAAAATGTATATGTTGCAGAAGAGGAAGTAAGTGAGGAAGAGGATAGCGATTTGTGTGCTGGTCAAATTGAGAAAGTAGAACCCTGTACTAGTGAAGAAATATATGAACATTATAGTGTTCATCCTTTGCATTCCAAGGAAGTCATGGGGAATGCTATTGAGTTGTTTCAAATGAAACAAGCGAAAGGGAGTCCCATTAGTGTTTGGGAGGAAAGTTTGGAAGCTCGGTGTTTCCCACAGCTTTTTCCAACAGGTCAGGGAGGAAGATATGATGAGCGACCTCATCAAATTACTGCTTCTGAATACCGGACTTTGCGATTGTATGCAGGAGATCCTAGGTTTCGACAATGCATTCCTTATTTGTTTCATCTCCTGTTTGAAAGCGATCTGTCTGGACTGTCATATGCAGTGAACCACATCTTGAAAAGTGGTATACACATGCAAAACATCTCGGCAAGTGACTTTATGGATAAAGTCAATGTCCAAGACAGTATTTTGGATTCTCACCTGATTAATCTCATGGCGTGTCAGCGTGGTACTAATGAGTACTGGTACCGTCGTCATGGTGATTTAAAATGTATGCTGAGGAACTTAGGAACTCCCACATGGTTCCTCACTTTGAGCTGTGCTGAGTATGGCTGGGAAGACTTACTTGAATTTCTACGAGAGGCAAATGCTAACGTAGAAAACATCGAATTCAAGACACCCGGAGAACTGTGCTCTTTGGATCCAGTCAATGTATGTAGGTACTTCAATCATAGATTTGAAGGTATGATGTCTTTCATCATGAATAAGAAGAATTCACCTCTTGGAGAGGTGTTGGATTTCTTCTGGAGGAAGGAGTACCAAGCAAGAGGTGCTCCTCATATACATATGTTGCTGTGGATCAAGGATGCACCTAAATTTGGAACGGATGCAGAAGACTCAGTGATGAGTTTCATAGAACAGTATTCTACGTGTGCTGTTCCAAACGCAAAGGAGAAAAAAAGCCTAAGAGAAAAAGTTCTACGTTTCCAAAGCCATCGATGTGGAAAGTACTGTCGTCGTAAATTCCGGAACAAAGACAAGTTCTACACCAAATGTCGTTTCGGCTTTCCACGACCGATGATTTCTAAAGGAAGAGTGAACAGTTTGATGTCTTCGCTGCGACATAATGTGATGAAGAAATCACCTAAAAACACATACAATTTGAAGAGGAACGAAGAGTCTAAGTACATCAACGACTACAACCCGGTGATTTTGTCCATGTGGAATGCTAACATGGATATACAGTTTGTGGCTGATAACTGTATGGCTGTGGCTCGGTATGTGACATCTTACATCACCAAAAAAGAGAAGACAGAATTGAAGGATATGTGGGAGGACATTTCCCATGAAAAGAGCCTCAGCAAGAAGTTGTACAGTTTCAGTCTGAAGATGTTGTCGCATCGAGAAATCGGAGCTTACGAATGTTCTGACCGGTTGTCTTCAGCAAGTCTCTATGCCAAGTCCAGGAGTATCGTTTGGGCGAGTGTTGGTCTTGCTGCAACGCGTAATCGAGTTCTGAAACCTGTGCGGGAAATTGAGTATTTGGCGGAAAAGGAGCCAAACAGTACCGACATTTTGAAGAGCAACATGTTGGATACATATTATCCAAATCGAAGCAGTCACCTCGAGAATGTTTGTCTGTATGAGGTTCTGCAAAATTACATATTCAAGAGGAACATCAAAGAAGATACTGAGAAAGGAGTGTATGCTGTAATAGGAAGTGAGGGATGTCTGGTCAAGCAAAGAAAATGCCACTTGATAAACCATCGAAAATTGAGTGGCGAATCTCCTGAAAAAAAAGAGTTTTTCTATTTAGCACTTTTGCAACTTTTTAAGCCTTGGCGTGCAGAAGAGGAACTGCTTGGAGATTTCCTTTGTTACGAAGACTCATTCAATGCTGCCAAGGAGACCATAGAATGTCCTGCTTTTCCCAAATATGTAGAAATGTTGAATGTGGAAATTGAGCAGGAAGCAACGATTGCAGCCGAGATTGCCAGAGACAGTTCTCAGGACAGTCAGAGTTCTGCTTCATTGAGTCAGGATCCACTAGGAGGACCTCTTATCGAAAATGAAGCTGCCACTGCTATGAATGAAGTGGAAAGAGCCATGGCACATGCTCAGGAGGATGCAGTTAACTTAGAAGAGTTGGAAAGACAACTCAACGTTGAGCAGAGGAAAATATATGACGAGATTACCATGCAAATTGATCATGGATTAATTCATGACAAGAAAGAGTGCTCATGTACGTCGTTGAAGCCTGTCCGACTGTACGTGAGTGGAGAAGCGGGAACTGGAAAAAGTTTCCTTATTAAAGCAATTTCATGTTATTTGCAGGAAAGGACAGAGTCATCGCTGTCTTGTGTTGTCACCGCTCCAACTGGACTGGCAGCACATAACATTAAAGGGATTACTTTACATCGTTTACTGATGCTGCCAGTGGAGCATGACAACAAATTAGAATATCACAAGCTATCTGGAGATACTTGTTTTGAAGTTTCAAGAGTCTTGAGGAAAATGAAACTTCTTATCATTGACGAAGTAAGCATGGTTTCCAATGTCATGCTTGCCTTTGTGCATTTGAGAATGCAAGAAGTTCTCAAAACAGAGTATGATGTGTTATTTGGTGGCAAACACATCATTGTTTTCGGAGATCTTCTGCAGCTGACACCAGTGAAAGGGCAACCTGTGTTCAAAATGCTCACGCATGAAGATACCAGGAAGTGCTTAGGGAGCATTGGCAACGTCAATATATGGTTAAACTTCAATTATGCTGAACTGCATGAAAATATGCGTCAGGCAAAGGATGAAGTTTACAAGACTATTCTACAAGATGTTAGAATTGGAAAAGTGACCGAGCATGGGAAAGAAGCTTTACATGCACGATTACTGACAAATTTATATCCAGACGAAGATGTTGTGCCTGAGAATATTTTTCAGAAAGTTACTGAGAAAAAATCTGGAATATGTTTGATGCCAACTCTTGCAGAATGTGCCAAATTCAACAACAAAATGTTGCATTTAGAAAAGCAAGAGATTGTGAAACTGGAAGCTATTGACAGAGTAGAGCATATGGGATCAACAATTATTTTGTCTGAGAATCTGAAAACAAAATTGGATTCATTAGAGAAGAGTATATCTAAAACTGCGGGTTTTGAAAAGACTCTGAATGTGTGCTTGAACTGCCGTATAATTTTAAGAAGGAATTTACATGTTGAAAGAGGTCTGGTAAATGGATCAATGGGTAATGTTGTTGATTTTGTGAAATACAGAAATAGAGATGGAATTGAATTTTTAAAAATTAAATTTGATGGCATTGAGGAAGTACAGCTAATTGGTCGTTGTTCTGCTAGATTTTTGCTTGTAAAAGACTTATATGTTCGTCGTAAGCAGTTTCCTGTTTGCTTGGCATATGCGGTGACAATCCATAAATCGCAAGGTTTAAGTGTAGACTGTGCATTGGTGAATATTGGCAGTTCTGTGTTCAAGGAGGGTATGGCATATGTGGCATTGTCACGAGTTAGAACTTTATCGGGATTGTACTTGATTGAGTGTGATGTCACAAACATTTGTGCGGATCTAGATTGTGTTAAGGAATACAATAGGTTAAGAAGAGAGTATGCGCCACATTTGCCTCAGTATCCTTTGTTTGAGAAACGTGTGGTAGGCCGGAAACGAAGAAATGTGACCAATACTGGGGAGGTTGTAGCAAAAAGACGAAAAGTTGATGAACCTGAAATTATAAGCAGAAACAAAAAGGATTCTGTTGAAGATGTTGTTGGTTTTCAATTTGAAAACAGTTCTGGTGTCAACTGCTATGCTAATGTAGTGGTTAATGTTTTGTTTTCTCTAGAAAATGTAAAAGAAGAGATTGTGGTCAATTCTGATCAAAGATTTTGCAGTTTGTTAAATTCTGTGTTAGAGAAATGTAGCACTGATAGAACAAACATAGAAAGTGTGTCTGAAATTCGAAATCTGTTAGACAGATGTTCAGGCCAAACACAATTCTCTCAAAATAGTCAGCAAGATTGTCAGGAGTTTTTAATGTATATGCTTGATGTATTGCATGATGAAGGTGTAGATGTAGATCGCCTGTTTGGGCTTTCTTATCAATGGCAGCATGACTGCGAGAACTGTAGGGTATCAAGTACTACTAGTGTAGACTCAGAAAGATTTATATATTTAACTTTGCCAGACAGTAAATCAGTCTCTTTTAATAAGCTAGTAAAAGCAGCTGATCACAACATGGAGTGTAGCCAATGTAAATCTGAAATGATGTCCACATTATTTATACGAACATATGGCCAGTATGTCATTTTAATGTTCCAACGATGTAGGCCTGATGGAACAAAATTGACAACTTTAATTAAAAATTTTGTGGCTTCACAGTTGTCAATATCAGGAAGGACTTTTGTAACTTTAGCAATTATATATCATGATGGTCCTTCAATAACATCAGGACATTATACAGCTTATTTAAAGTGTAGAAATGGCTGGTCATTCTGCAATGATTCTGTTTTAATTAAAAAAAAAAAATTGCCGTATGACCTTAAAAACTCTTACCTGGTGTTTTTAAAACCAAAATTTTAGGGAAAGAATCTCGGGATGTGCTCTGAGGAATTTCAAGAAGTTCTAATGGCTCCTACACGATTTGGCCTTGAGGATAAGTGTAGTATAGAGACATAACTTCTTACCATAACACTGGACGTCATGGAGAAATACGTGCACTTTGAATGAGTTCAGAAAAACTGTTTCTTTTTATAAGCTAATTGAAGCAGCCAATCAAAACATGGAGTAGAGGGAATGCAAGTCTGCAATGCTGTCTACTGTTTTACATTGCTTTGTGATTAAAAGTGATGTAGAGAATTAAATAATTGTACTAGTCATAAAGGTAGTGTAAGTCTGCTTCATAGTAAGCAGTATCAGTGTGATAGGAAATGTAGAACATGATTGAGCAAGAAGGGGAAGATATTACTAGTCCAGGATTGTGAAAATGATCTTCAACATTTTAATTGTGAAAGTTGCGGAAATACAACATGACGGGATTGGTTTAAAAGAATTCTAAGAGTTATAAATGGCTCAGACACGATTTGGCCTTGTGGAAACGTGTGGTAGAGAGCGAGAAGTCATTTATTGTATGTAACATGTTTTTGAAAACGATGGAGGTTTTCTTTCAGAAAGTGGCGGGTTGAAAGTAATAACAGCACAACAGAGTGTAAGCTGTTCATAGGACATCCTTGGCCGTCATGGAAAGTAAGTTAACTTTAAGGAGTTCTGAATCCTGATTTGTTATGTTGTATGGGTTTTTTAAACACAATCATTTTGATTGTGTTTTTTTTTCCCCGCTGTTATATGATGAATACCTTCAAGTCACTGTTTTAGTGAAATTTGATACATTCTGAGAACAGCAAAAATAAACCATTTAACATGTATAATTAATTCTGTTCTGTTTGCATTTATGATGTACATGTAGAACTGTGTAGGAGGCATGGAGAAGGTGAGGCTTCTGTAAGTGTCAAAGTTGTTGCATACAGTGCTCATATTCTACGTAGTCTTTTATATTTCATTACTTTCACTGTTTCTGACTGATCTAAAAATTTTTTTTTAAAAAGAACAGTAAGTATAAGGGAAGGAAACAGACAGTTATGTTAAAAGAAACACAGCTATAGGGAATAAACTAGGGATACTGTTACCCGCAATCCTCTGCTGATGATGTCATTGAGCATGTCATGAATGATGTAATATGTGACATCATCAGCAGTGGATTACGGGTAATAGTATCTCTAGTTTACTCCCCTATAGCTGTCTTTCTTTTAACATAACTGTCTGTTTCCTTCCCTTATACTTACTGTTCTTTTTAAAAAAAAAATGTTTTGGGTTCGCTTCCGGTTCGCGTACCGGGGAGCGAACTGGGAAGCGAACTAAGAGAAATAGAGGTTGGCACAGTTCCAAATATTGTACCAATTTTTTAATAACGGGGAGGTAGTTCTGAAAAGAACTTTTTTTTTATTGTTTTTGTTGTTTTATATTTTTTTTATTATTTTTCTGAACATTTTTTTACTTTTTTTGAATTTTTCTGAACAGTTTTATATATTTTTTGGGTTTTTTTCGGAGGGGGCAACGAAAACAATTCATTGTAAAGGGCTCAACAGGAGCAACAAAACAAAAAAAAAGAATTTATTATTTGGGGCGTTTCGTACAAACTTGCATATGATAGTCAATAGCTCTGTTGATCAGAGTGATGCTTCTTTCTCCGTAGCAAATGAATCCACTGCAATGTACGCAGACTTGTTTTACTTCACGAAATCTTGTTTGTATATTTGGCACCATCTCCCTGCCCTCTGGTCCAGTTACTTCCGGTACAACAGATCTTCTGGCCATAATAGGGAGATTATCTAGGTCGTTACGAAACTGTGCAGCACTGTAGTTGTTAGGATGCCACCTAGTCATATGGCGATGCATTGTGTAGTTTCCGAAACTGTATTTTTTGTCGGTCCCTCTGGACAGTCTATCTTGACATATAAGGCAAGTTACGTATCTTGCATTTACTTTTTTCTGACCTTTGGGAATTTAAAAAAATTGCCAAATGAAGTTTTCTTTCCGTCGAGACGTCCTGGGCTCCTCAGGCAAAAAGTGCCTCTCTTCGTGCTCGTCGTCCTGTTCCTCTTCTTCCTCTTCTTGCTGAATTATAACTTGAGCAGGTGGTCCACTCTTCCTTGGATGTGGTGGAGGTGGTGGGGAAGCACCAGCTGAAGCTACTAAAGAAGCCATTGCTCACTGGTAACAAAGGGTCTTTCTCTCACAATGATGAAAGTCAGAGTGAGGAAAGAAGGAGGGATTTTTATCATTTGGGAAAAACAATAGTTCTCAACCAATGAAAAGTGTTCATTTTATATTATATGACCTAGTCTTACATCATTAGGAAACCAAAAGTGAAATGAACCAATGAAAAGTGTTTTTACCAAGTCACATGACCTGCTGTGTTTACGTTACGCGCTTTGCAGGGCCTCCCGGTTTGCTTCCAGAAACCTGTGCTTTGCGACTCGGTAAGCGTACCAGTTCGCTAACGTAGCACGTCATATGACGTATCACGCGACAACGCGAAACGTCATGAGGACGGGAGGCGTGATGATGTTGTTTTCTAACGCGGCAGTTGCGGTAAAGAAACGTTTACCGGCTCGCGGTCTATTTCGCGGCATCAAGGTCAGCTAACGGGAAGCTTCCCGATTCGCGAAGCGGGAACGAAGAAAAAAAAAAATTTTAAAAAAAAGTTATTAATAAACATATAAAATATATTTTTGGATTTAAAGAAGAATACATTTTACAGCTACAGATATTAGCTGTTAAAAAACCAATGAAATTCACTGAAAAAACCATAGGTTATAGACCATATATAGTTAGGAATTAGCATTTACAAAACCTTGAAAATTCACTGAAAAAACCATAGGTTATAGACCATATATAGTTAGGAATTAGCATTTAGAAAACATTATTTTACTCACACAAAACCATTGAAATTCCATATATAGTTAGTTGCACTAACTATATATCGCGCACCCGCAATCCACTGCTGATGATGTCACATATTACATCATTCATGACATGGTCAGTGACATCACTGATGACATCACTGATGACATCTCAAATGACATCACTGATGACATCACTGATGACATCTCAAATGACATCACTGATAACATCTCAAATGACATCACTGATGACATCTCAAATGACATCACTGATGACATCACTGATGACATCTCATTTGACATCAATGACCACATCACTGATGATATCATTCATGTGACAATACAATGCATCTCCTCACACTTTAATATAACCTCTGTTACACCCAGTGTTAAATACAGAGTATCATTTTTGAAACCATTGACACACCAATACTAGTTACTACATACGCACTCAGTGATTCCTATGTTTACACACACATTCACTCATTTACCCATACAATCATTCATACATACAATCACTCATCTTTACAACACTATCATATGCACTCATACACCTATACAGACTCTCACACTCTGTCACTCATTCATGGAGTTACTCACACACCTAGTCAGTCCTGTAAATAATCAATCACACTTCCATTTTCTAATCTATACAGTTAAACATAGAGCACCTTACATTTTGAAACATATACTAACACATACTTACTCTCTTATACAATCATTGATACAAGTACACATTGATCTGCACAGAGTCACACACCTCCCAGCCAGCCACACACACACTCAGTCTCCCATACAAATACTTGGGCAATCAATCAATAACCCATATAGTTACTCATATAGCTACTGACCAACACATGCAGCAGTTTACAGAACAACAGACATAATGATGCACAAATTAAGACAGTTTAGTCACTAACCCATGCACTCAGTGAGACACATTTAATCACTCACTCATACAGTCAGTCACTCACCTAATAAATCCTTCATCCAGACACTTCTACATCTACTCATTCTTCAATATGTAAAACATATTTAAACTTTTCAGAAACACACAGTCACTGGATGATGTCATCAGTGATGTCATTTGAGATGTCATCAGTGATGTCATCAGTGATGTCACTGACCATGTCATGAATGATGTAATATGTGACATCATCAGCAGTGGATTGCGGGTGCGCGATATATAGTTAGTGCAACTAACTATATATGGAATTTCAATGGTTTTGTGTGAGTAAAATAAGGTTTTCTAAATGCTAATTCCTAACTATATATGGTCTATAACCTATGGTTTTTTCAGTGAATTTTCAAGGTTTTGTAAATGCTAATTCCTAACTATATATGGTCTATAACCTATGTTTTTTTCAGTGAATATATATATATATTCACTGAAAAAACATAGGTTTCACACCAGTTATAGTTAGCTGGTGATGTCACTGACCATGTCATGAATGATGTAATATGTGACATCATCAGCAGTGGATTGCGGGCGCGCGAGTTATAGTGAGTACAACTAACTATAACGGGGGAATTTCAATGGTTTTGTATGAGTAAAATCTCCAGCTAACTATAACTGGTGTGAAACCTATGGTTTTTTCAGTGAACTTCAAAGGTTTTTTAAATGCTAATTCCTAACTATAACGAGTGTGAAACCTATGGGGTCTTATTTACGAGCCCCTTGCGCCTCCGAAACGTCACTTTTTGTGACATTCCGGTGGCGCAGAAGACTGAGTGATATTTATCAGGCAGGACTAAGCCACTTTTTGTGGCGTAATCATGCCTGATAAATATCACTCCCTTTAACACAGTGTCCTTTGTTAAAGGGGCATGCAATGGGTGTTGATGGGGGCGTTCCCAGCAGCCTCCAAGGACTTGAGTAATTTATAGCATCCTCAAAGTCAGTCTTTCAAAAATTCCAAAGTATAGGACATGATAATCCAAATCCAAATGTTTCTCAAGAAAAGTCATAAACCGTGTCCGTGGGTCATATCTGCCCAAACGCCGATATTCCGAACGATTGAAAATGACTTTTCTTGAGAAACATTTGGATTTGGATTATCATGTCCTATACTTTGGAATTTTTGAAAGACTGACTTTGAGGATGCTATAAATTACTCAAGTCTGCCCGAATTGTGTGGGTAAAATTGATACCTAGTCACTTTGAATAAGAATGTACTTACGACTCGTCTAACATTTGGAAGAAATATCTAGTTATATGACAACAGGATACCGACTTAACTTGAAGGAAATAAGAACGCCCTGAAGAAGTTCTGTTGTACAGAACGAAACGCGTCGGCTGGCTGTGGTACATAAACTTAAGGAAAATAAAAGCATTTGAATATACACCAAGATTCAGCGCTTCAATAAGGACTCTAAGTGATATGATTTGATTGGACTTGTTGTGCAAGTGGTGCTGTGCCAAACTTTGGAATATTTTCCACTACTCTCTACTACTCACTCTCTACTACTCCACAACTCTCTAATACTCACTCTACTACTCATTTTTTACTACTCTACTACTCTCTACTACTCTCTCTCTACTACTCACTCCCCACTATTCACTATCTACTACTCTCTACTACTCACTCTCTACTACTCTCTACTACTCACTCTCTACTACTCTGTCTCTACTACTCACTCTTTACTACTCACTCTCTACTACTCTCTACTACTCACTCTCTACTACTCACTCTCTACTACTCACTCTCCACTACTCTCTACTACTCACTCTTCACTACTCTCTACTACTCACTCTACTACTTACTCTCTACTACTCTCTAGTACTCACTCTCTACTACTCACTCTCTACTACTCACTCTACTATTCACTCTACTACTCTCTACTACTCACTCTCTGCTACTCTCTCTACTGCTCTCTACTACTCTCTACTACTCACTCTCTACTCTCTATTACTCACTCTCTACTCTCTACCTCTCTCTACTTCTCTCTCTACCTCTCTACCTCTACGTCACTACCTCTCTACCTCTGCACCTCTCTACCTCTACACCTCTACCTCTACACCTCTACCTCTGAACCTCTCTCTACACGGACACATATACACACATATATATGCATATATATGCATATGCATTTATATATATGTATGTGTATATATATATTACCTACTGGCGGTCGCCAGTAGGTATATATAGTTAGGATTTTTTCTCTATGGGTTTTTTGAAAATTCTATGTCTAATAACTTTGGCGTTTGTGGACGGAATCGGCTGAAATTTTCAGGAAAATGGCACATTTTGTTTCTGAGCAGCCCTTGAAAATTTGGGGGGGGTTCGTCCAGTGGGGGCCGAGAAAAAAGGGGGGTCCCAAAACGTGTTTTTAACATTGAGTTTTCCATAGGGCGGTTGGCCTCACTTTTAGCCCGAACGGCTGAATGGATTTGCACGAAACTTGGCAAAATTGTAGGGACTGGTAGCCCGATGTGCCTTTTGTAGGTCTCAATATATGTGCTCCAGTGGATTTTGAGAAATTAACGTTTAAAAAAAGATATATATCTGTAACAGCGGACCGGTTAGCGCTCTGGTTCGCGGACTTTTCGCGCAACGGAGCTTTGTGAAGCGAAGCTGATTGGTTCTCCGGCGTCTGTCAACATTCCAAACAGTCCGTAGCGGCCGCCATCTTGTCTCTCTGTAGGATCGAGAGACAAGAGGAGGTCAAAACAAAGGGGGAAATAACTATAAGGGGGCATAGTAGATCCTCGCTGACCCCCTAGGTTTGATGTGGAGGTTTTAAAAGGGCCCCGCGGGGCAAAAAAAAATAATAATAATAATAATCGAACGGCTGAATGGATTTGCACGAAACTTGGCAAAATTGTAGGGACTGGTAGCCCGATGTGCCTTTGCTAGGTCTCAATATATGTGCTTCAGTGGATTTTGAGAAATTAACGTTCAAAAAAAGATATATATCTGTAACAGCGCACCGCTTCGCGTACTTTTCGCGTTACGGAGCTTTGCGAAGCGAAGCTGATTGGCTCTCCGGTGTCTGTAAACATTCCAAACAGTACGTAGCGGCCGCCATCTTGTCTCTCGGTAGGATCGAGAGACAAGAGGAGGCCAAAGCGAAGGGGCAAATGACCATAAGGGGGCATAGTAGATCCTCGCTGACCCCCTAGGTTTGATGTGGAGGTTTTAAAAGGGCCCCGCGGGGCAAAAAAAAAAAATAATAATAATAATCGAACGGCTGATGACCATAAGGGGGCATAGTAGATCCTCGCTGACCCCCTAGGTTTGATGTGGAGGTTTTAAAAGGGCCCCGCGGGGCAAAAAAAAAAAAATAATAATAATAATCGAACGGCTGAATGGATTTGCACGAAACTTGGTAAAATATTAGGGACTGGTAGCCCGATGTGCCTTTGCTATGTCTCAATATATGTGCTTCAGTGCATTTTGAGAAATTAACGTTCAAAAACAAGATATATATCTGTAACAGCGCTCCGCTTCGCGGAGATAAAATTATATGTGTATTACCTAGCTGTTGCTAACACCAGTTAGCGACGGCTAGTAGGAGATAGCGACCATCTTGGGTCCCACTTTGCATGTGAGTGATATTTATCACTAATGACATGCAAAGTGGGCATGCCAAGATGTTAGCGACTGGAAACAGTCACTAACATCGCTATCTCCTATTATCAACTTTTGGAAATATTTGAGATAAGCGCGAATATCTCCAAAAAGTAACAGCTGCCCTGAGCAGTTCTTAGCCATGTTATCCAATGGGAGGTGGATAACATGGCTAAGAGCATTAGCTCGGTAATGCATGAATATCGCGGAGTTTTCAGCGATATTAATGCATTGCGCTCGTTTTTTATCGTATTTGCGATAAACCTTGATAATAGCAAGGTTTATCTGCGATAATTTCTGACAGTAAAAAAATCTCTGCAATGCATCGTTAGGGATAAATATCGCTTAACTTTGGTAATATGCCCCAACGTCTGTTAACGTTCGATTCGAAGGAAATCAGGAATTGTTGAAAAACATTGTGTGCGCCATCTTGTCTTTTTTCAAATGCCACACTTTTGTCGTGCACGGCAGCCATTTTAGATGCCTTGACCAGATCCACTCTGTGCACGCTGTCGATCCTTAGCATGGCTCCCCACCCTCGCAAGCATCTCCACCAGGCAGTGGTCACCCCCGCTCTCTGTTTTATGCATGGGTAATAAACCTCCCCCCATCTGCGCTGTTCTTCCCTGAGAATCACACCCTGTGCCCGCCCGACACCTCCCTTTCGCCCTATTCACTACCGCACCCTCTGACACTCCTTTTCCTCTGTGTCCGATTGTCCAGGCCGGTCCTAGGCTATCAGCTAGCCCTGCAGATGTAGTTTATGGCCACAGCTGTAAAGAATCACCCGTCTTCAAAGGAGTTATAGTAGATCAAGGCCCACACTCGATGAGATCCGTCACAGCAGAAGCGTTGCTATTATCTGAAAACCATCCTGTATTGTGATTGGGGAGGGGACCGAGCGTGAAGCGGAAGATTCCAGGGATGACTCTTTGTACATCAAAGTTTTTACAATTATGTGTCACATTAAAAATATATAGCACTCCGACAAAGTAGTAAGATTATAAAACTTTAATAATTTATAAATATATACAAGAAAACAAAAATAGTAATAACATATAAACATTTTTAGAGAAAAACAACGAAGTAGCGGTCGGCTGTGCGAATAGTCCCAACGCAGCACAACGTCCAGATTTCCGGCGTGGGGCGTCGCGGGGGGTGGGTGATCAGTAGCAAACTGTTGTGCGAATAGTTCCAAGGCAGCAGAACGCGCCGAAATCTAGATGACACGAAAGTGATGTCTAGTAAGTTGCCACCCAGCAAATAACGGCGTGGGGCGTCGCGGGGGGTGGGTCATCAGTAGCAAACTGTTGTGCGAATAGTTCCAAGGCAGCAGAACGATGGCACCAAGGTGATGTCCAGTAAGTTGCCGCACTGGTTTTGGTATCCTACAATGCTGCTCCGAATAACGGCGTGGAGCGCCCCGGGGGAGGCGGCGTGAACGGGCCTCTCCAGGTGGAGTCTCATCTGTTTTAGTGGGGCGCCCCTTTACCGTTTCAGTTGCCATTCCGTCCGCTTTTGGTCCACTGTGTCAAAATCCGCCATTCAGCTGAGTTGCGCCCACTCTTGCGGTGCAGCGATAGGCGGCTGTCACAGGACTCTCAAAATGGCGGCAGGCTGTTTCCTTTTTGGGCCTGGTCCACTGAAATGGCCCTGGGACACCTTGGAAATCGGACGCTTGTCTGCTAGGTCTTGGACCCCATTCTCGAAAGCGTCCCCTCCGCCTTGAGAATTCATCAAAAGTTTTGGGGGCTCCGACTCCTGCAGGCTTCTGGTGGGGAGCGGCTGCCATGATTGCTCGCGGAATGACCACGACTGAGCTACGAGATGGTGGTGCTTTCATGCTGACGCCAGCTTCAGTCTGAAACATCCAGAAACAAGGTGGGGCTCTCATCGTTTGGGGGAAAAAAAAGTTTTCATCCAATGAAAAGTGTTGTTTTAAGGTCATATGATCAAGCCTTCCATCATTAGGAAACCAAAAGTAAAATGAACCAATGAAAAGTTTTATAAACAAGTCACATGACCTGTTATGCGGCATAGGGTATAAAATGCGGAGAAAATACGTTGGCACGTGAGGCGGCGTCAGTAGCGGACCGATGTGCGAATAGGCCGAAGGCAATACAACGCGCCAAGATCCGGATGGCACCGAGGTGGTGTCATAGTTGAGAGTTCTGAGCAGCGGTTGTAACACTGTCTGAAGCTTATTTGCAGCTGCTGCAGCTTCACTACGCGCCAAGATCCGGATGGCACCGAGGTGGTGTGTAGGAAGTTGCCGCACTGGTGTGGCCATCCTACAATGCTGAAAGTCGGCGTGGGGCGCCCCGTTGGCCTGTGAGTTTGCGTCAGTAGCGGACCGATGTGCGAATAGGCCGAAGGCAGCACAACGCGCCAAGATCCGGATGGCACCGAGGTGGTGTCTAGTAAGTTGTCGCACTTCTGTGGCCATCCTACAATGTTGAAAGTCGGCGTGGGGCGCCCCGTTGGCCTGTGAGATGGTGTCAGTAGCGGACTGATGTGTGAATGGGGCCAAAGGCAGCGCAACAATATTTTCTACTATATTTCCGGTGTAGAAGACACCACAAGGCGCTGAGATGCCAAGATCCGGATGGCACCGAGGTGGTGTGTAGCAAGTTGCCGCACTGGTGTGGCCATCCTACAATGCTGAAAGTCGGCGTGGGGCGCCCCGTTGGCCTGTGAGATGGCGTCAGTAGCGGACCGATGTGCGAATAGGCCGAAGGCAGCACAACAATATTTTCTGACTGACACCACAAGGCGCTGAGATGCCAAGATCCGGATGGCACCGAGGTGATGTCTAAGTTGCGGACTGATGTGCGAATGGGGCCAAAGGCAGCGTAACAATATTTTTTGTATGGAAGATACAACTAGGCGTTGAGATGCCAAGATTCGGATGGCACTGAGGTGATGTCTAGCAAGTTGGTGTGGTCATCCTACAATGCTGAAACTCGGCGTGGGTCACCCCATTAGCCTGTGAGATGGCGTCAGTAGCGGACCGATGTGCGAATAGGCCGAAGGCAGCACAACGCGCCAAGATCCGGATGTCACCGTGGTGGTTTCATAGTTGAGAGGCACTTCATCTGCAGTGGGGCGCCGAGATCCGGATGGCACCGAGGTGATGTCTAGCAAGTTGCTGTACTGGTGTGGTCATCCTACAATGCTGAAACTCGGCGTGGGTCGCCCCATTAGCCTGTGAGATGGCGTCAGTAGCGGACCGATGTGCGAATAGGCCGAAGGCAGCACAACGCGCCAAGATCCGGATGTCACCGTGGTGGTTTCATAGTTGAGAGGCACTTCATCTGCAGTGGGGCGCCGAGATCCGGATGGCACCGAGGTGATGTCTAGCAAGTTGCTGTACTGGTGTGGTCATCCTACAATGCTGAAACTCGGCGTGGGTCGCCCCATTAGCCTGTGAGATGGCGTCAGTAGCGGACCGATGTGCGAATAGGCCGAAGGCAGCACAACGCGCCAAGATCCGGATGTCACCGTGGTGGTTTCATAGTTGAGAGGCACTTCATCTGCAGTGGGGCGCCGAGATCCGGATGGCACCGAGGTGATGTCTAGCAAGTTGCTGTACTTGTGTGGTCATCCTACAATGCTGAAACTCGGCGTGGGTCGCCCCATTAGCCTGTGAGATAGCTGTTCTTTGGATTTGGGCCTGGCTCGTCTGCTGTAGTGGGGCGCCCCTTTACCGTTTCAGTTGCCATTCAGCTGAGTTTCGGCTGCTCTTGATGCTACAGCGACAGGCGGCTGCAACAGGACTCTCAAAATGGCGGCCTGTTCTTTGGATTTGGGCCTGGTCCACTAAAATGGCCCTGGGACACCTTAGAACTCGGACGCTCGATTTTTTTTTCCTTTCCTGTACATGCAAAAAAAGGTAAATGCCCGGTACGTTACACGCTTCATCTGCCACGATGAACTCTCCAGAGGAACCGAAAAAAAATATAGTTGTGGTAACTATACCATGCATCGTCATATGGAGAGGTGGCACCAATTAATTATAGTGCTGCATAAAAGAGAGATTTGGAGGAGAACCCGTGACCTGCTAGTACATTCATCAAAGAAGTGGCACTGAGAGCTTCAGAGGCAAGGGAAACGGTCCCAAATATTTAGAAGAACTTTGGAAAGATTAAAATGACATGTTTAGATTGTGGCAAATTAATTTCATGTGGACAGATGAGTGTTACTCTAATAAATACAGCATATGAACATCATCATAGTCGATGGTTGGTAGAGACATTTTGACTATATCCTGGACCTGCCCGTCCTCGCCCAAAATGGCGCCAGAATAAATGGGACTCGTAACTCCTTGTTGTGTACTGGTTGCAGAACCTTGAAATCACGAGATACGTATGCAGTTTTGAAGCACATGGCGGGCGGGGACGAGAATTGATTGAATATTTCGACATCCCTATTGATATTAAGTTCTGATGTGTTATTGATTACTGTACTGTTGAAAGTTCGAATTAACGTCACCCATGGTACTTGCCCGCAAATGTATATCTAGATAATTTTATTGTAACTGGCCCTGTCGTATTTTAATTATAAAATGTACGTCCACCGATTCCGTAACTGTTAGACACCTTAGTTCTTGCAACCTAATGGCCCGCCCGTTACGTTCCTCTACAGTGTAAATGTCTATTCATCATATACGATTACAGTTTGCTCCGTGGCCGGCCCACGTGGTTATAGGCTCGTATTTGTATAATGAAATTTTCACAATAAAGGTTTTTAAAAGAAAACATGGTAGTAGTATATACATTGGTAAAGTTTTTAATAATAGTCACTGTTTTAGAATCATTAAAAGGCAAGTGAAATAAAGCAGACCAATTACATGAAGGGTAAAAGGTATAATACGAAGGAACGCAGTAAAGATAAATGGTCAAGGGCTGTTGTGTTTTCTATTCCTGCAACATAAAGTGATCGATAAGAATCTCATATTCAGGCGTATCGGCGACTAAGACAGCAGGTCGACCCTCTTTTGCTCAACGGCTCCGTCATGGGACGAAGAAACGCTCTTTTTCTCGAAAAAAGAATATATTTTACTTGCAGGACAGTTGTAAAATTTCCGGGAAAGTACATTAGCCTGGAACATTATAACATATATTTAAGAAAAAATAATGTTCGGAAGTAATGAAAAGCGTAATTTTTAGGTCATATGACCAAGCCTTTCATCATTACAATAAGAAAAGTAAAATGAACCAATGAAAAGTTTTATTAACAAGTCACATGACTTGTTATGCTTACGTTACGCGCTGCGCGCCCCGGATGACTTCCGGATGCGCTAACGCGGCGCGTCATATGACGCATTACGCGACAACGCAGGTACAGAATATAGTCAAAATGTCTCCACCAACCAGCGGTCGGAACACAACCCCTTTCAGCAGGCTAAATAGTTCTGTTAAATGACAACAGAAGGGACAGGCAACAAGAACCATCAGTCAAAGAGGGGAGGGCTAGTTCTTCTCTACCGGGTTACATTGGGGCGCTACCGGAACTGATCGAATTGGTAGTCTACAGTGTTTCTGGATGTTTCAGACTGAAGCTGGGGTTAGCATGAGAGCAGCACCATTTCGTAGCTCCGTCGTGGTCATTCCGCAACCAATCATGGCAGCCGTTCTTTATCGTTATTTTGGGCGGGGTGGGTGGCGGAGCCGAGCTGTTTTGCAGCCATCATTGTGTGGAGTTCAGTTCATCTCACTAGTTTTGTATTTGTCATGAGGGGTTGTTCCTAATGTTTCTATTTTAGCGAGGTCAAAAAGAGATCCTATTAGTGGCCTACTGATTTTGCTCGATTCCTTTTCTTTTTTTTTACACGATTTTTCGTTATCTGCAAAGACTAAACAGAGTATTGCGACTCTGTGTTTGTTTGTAAATAGAGAATGAACCAAAGAGAACTAATTCTAAAACAGTAAATACTTGGATAACAATGAATCAAATGGAGAGAGAAGCAGGCACGACGGATTACAATGGGGGCAAAGACCTGCGTTAACTACCTTTCACTATCTGCAAAGAGAGAGTACTCCTAATAGAAATGAGGGGGGGGGGGCACCATTCAAAGCAGATCAGTGTGCATAAACACGAAAATGTTTTCACTTACCACGTACTTGACATTCGACAGCTTATGATATTTGCTATTAAAAAACCATTGAAATTCACTGAAAAAACCATAGGTTATAGACCATATATAGTTAGGAATTAGCATTTACAAAACCTTGAAAATTCACTGAAAAAACCATAGGTTATAGACCATATATAGTTAGGAATTAGCATTTAAAAAACCTTATTTTACTCACACAAAACCATTGAAATTCCATATATAGTTAGTTGCACTAACTATATATCGCGCACCTGCAATCCACTGCTGATGATGTCACATATTACATCATTCATGACATGGTCAGTGACATCACTGATGACATCACTGATGACATCTCAAATGACATCACTGATGACATCACTGATGACAACATCCAGTGACTGTATGTTTCTGTAAAGTTAAAATGTGTCTTACATATTGAAGAATGAGTGGAAGTATAAGTGTCTGGACAAAGGATTTAGTAGGTGCATGACTGAATGCATGAGTGAGTGATTAAATGTGTCTCACTGAGTGCATGGGTTAGTGACTAAAGTGTCTTAATTTGTGCATCATTATGTCTGTTGTTCTGTAAACTGCTGCATGTTTTGATCAGTAGCTATATAATTAACTATATGGGTTACTGATTGATTGTCCAAGTATTTGTATGGGAGACTGAGTGTGTGTGTGGCTGGCTGGGAGGTGTGTGACTCTGTGCAGATCAATGTGTACTTGTATCAATGATTGTATAACAAGGTAAGTATGTGTTAGTATATGTTTGAAAATGTAAGGTGCTCTATGTTTAACTGTATAGACAAGAAAATGGAAGTGTCATTGATTCTTTACAGGACTGACTAGGTGTGTGAGTAACTCCATGGATGAGTGGCAGACTGTGAGTGTCTGTATAGGTGTATGAGTGCATATGATAGTGTTGTAAAGATGAGTGATTGTATGTATGAATGATAGTATGGGTGAATGAGTGAATGTGTGTGTAGACGTAGGAATCAGTGAGTGCGTATGTAGTAACTAGTATTGGTGTGTCAATGGTTTCAAAAATTATATTCTGTATTTAACACTGGGTGAAACAGAGGTTATATTAAAATGTGAGGAGATGCATTGTATTGTCACATGAATGATATCATCAGTGATGTGGTCATTGATGTCAAATGAGATGTCATCAGTGATGTCATCAGTGATGTCATTTGAGATGTCATCAGTGATGTCATCAGTGATGTCACTGACCATGTCATGAATGATGTAATATGTGACATCATCAGCAGTGGATTGCAGGTGCGCGATATATAGTTAGTGCAACTAACTATATATGGAATTTCAATGGTTTTGTGTGAGTAAAATAAGGTTTTTTAAATGCTAATTCCTAACTATATATGGTCTATAACCTATGGTTTTTTCAGTGAATATATATATATATACATACATATATAAACATATATAATCTGCATATCTATATAAATACAAATATAAATGCATGCATACATATACATATATGCATACATATGCATGTTATTTACATGAAAGTTTGAAAAACACTAATAAAAGCAAAGCTAAAAAGCCACCTCATTACAAACAGAACGGCTTTAACTTAAACGAGTGTGAGATCTATTGCATTTTCAATGCTTCTTTACTTTGGTTCCATCAAGAAGGCATTCAGATGTGTCACACATTTGCCATAAATTCTGAATGTTAGCACTCTACTTGCTCATTTTGTTCCTTTGCAAATTAAATGTTTTAAGTGTTACCACTTTATTCCCATCAAGATGACTTCAGGTGTGCCATACATTTGTCATAAGTAAGACTGTTAGCGCTCTAGTTGTTCTTTAGAACACTCTGGGACATTCTGTCATTGGGCTATACTTGGGCTACATCTGGGGGATACTTGTGCTACATTTGGGCTCTTTTGTCTCTGGTGGCCATTTTGGGAGACTTATTTGTTTTGAAGTTTCCTAATTTCCTCATTTACTACAGTCTCCTCAGTAGGAACTACTTTCAGTGTTCTACTTTGACTCCATCAAGAAGGCATTCAGATGTGACACACATTTGCCATAAATTCAGAATGTTAGCATGCTAGTTGCTTATTAGATCACTGTAGTAAAGCTACTGCTCACCATTGAATTCTGCTGCGGTACTGAAAGTGCTTGTCGGGAAGAGGTGTGGCGCCGCGGCCAGGGCGACTGACTCCGGAATCTGGGGATCACGGTTCGATCCCCAGCACCGGCGGCAGATTAGTCCAGCACCATGTGACTCTGGGCAATAGCTTGCTTACAATTCAAAACTGATGCACAAAGTTCCCCTAGGGGGTAGGTATGTGTGGATGATCGATCCACCTCTCTCCAAGGGTGGTTGTATGCGAGAGACAGGGACAGATGCCCCTTATCGGAATTAGGGAAACCTCACACAACAGGTCGGTTCTACGGCTACTGTCATGTCACCTACCGATTGTATCGTATCATCATCGGCTCCCTGCTCCTGCGTCAGGCCGGCGCTGCAATGCCTGACGGGTAGCACAAAGTGCTACTCTTTTGCGGAGATCTTTTATTCCTGGCCGATGTGTGGGTAAGTGTGAGGGGCCCAAGTGTGTAAGTAGTGAGCGTGGAGGTGTGGTTTAAAAAAAAAGTCAGTATAGTCTACTCTGGGCAATTTTATTCTGGTAGCTAACTGCTTTCATTAAAAGTAAGAGGGGTATGGGAAATCCACCAAGCTATGTGTGGGACAACCCGTTCAACCCTCAGAAGTGGTCAGGTCGACATGTTTCATGCCATCACGGCAATTCATCAGGACCTAAAAAGTGCTCATATACTAGGATGGAGCCCTAGGTGGGCCGCACTATGTAGTGGATACAACCTGAGGGGTCACGAACTGGAACAGGAGGAGTTCCTGAATTGTAGTTCACCCCTCAATCGTTGTTGACGGTCCCCGCAGTCTGCTCAAGCGGGACCAGTGTACTCGACTGTGAGTCTTGGTGGCGTGAGGACGTTACCTCCAAACCTAGGTCCGCTCGACCGGTGTAGCTCGATCGTAGCTTGCTTAATCTTCCCGACGGCCCCCAGCGCCTAGAGACCCTTACGGGTGATTGTGCGCTTTACAAATGTGGATTTATTATTATTATTATTATTATTATGTTTCAGTCTGCATGTCAGAATTTTTTAAAGAAATAGAAGAGGATTTGAGAAGTCACTCAAAATGTGCCCTAATTTTTCTTTCTGAAGTACTAATCATACTTTCTATGACAAAATGAACCCCCTCATTTTGTTCATTTTTAAAATGAATGTTTTCAGACTTACCACTTCATTCCAATCAAGATGGCTTCTGGTGTGCCATACTTTTGCCATAAGTAAGTCTGTTAGCGCTCTAGCTGTTCTATAGAACACTCTGGGACATTCTGTCATTGGGCTATACTTGGGCTACATCTGGGTGATATTTGGGCTACATTTGGGCTCTTTTGTCTCTGGTGGCCATCTTGGGAGACTGCGTGTCAGATTTTTTTAATGAAATAGAAGCGGATTTGAGAAGTCACTCAAAATGTGCCCTAATTTTTCTTTCTGCGGCACTAATCATACTTTCTATGGCAAAATATACCCCCTCATTTTGTTCCTTTTGAAATTAAATGTTTTAAAAGTTACCACTTTATTCCAATCAAGATGGCTTCAGGTGTGCCATACCTTTGTAATAAGTAGGACTGTTAGCGCTCTGGGAAGCTGCAGTAGAACACAAAGGAATCAACTGACAGTCTCTGTCCTTGTTGGATGTGCATGTTTTACTGAGAATGTCAGACTTAATTCTCACATGACTGAGAAAGTTAATGTGAATTTACAGAAAATATGCTTTCAGTTTAGCTTATAGATACCCTTCCAAACCACTGTGAGAAAAGCATGAGATAATATTTTTCTTTCAAACATGATTCATGATATCCCAGCAGAAGGCTTTTTCACATGATAAAATCACTTTAGAACATACCACAGTTCCTAAAATGAGTATGGTACCATCAACAAATGATTTATAATGTAACTAAAGTCCTAAAACCTTCTATTAACTGCAATGCTTTTTAATGAGGTGCTATCATGTATATTGGTCCCAAGATGGCTGCCAACACTTCTTGGATGAAGTGCTGACAGCCAATCAGATCTCACGATGAGATGTGTGGTTAGGCACCGCCCAGATATATAAATGTTTTCACATTTGATTTTGTCAACAACTACTGGAGGGATTTACACCATTTAAACAAAAGGGCGATCTGCGAATCAGACTCTACCATTTTGCCAAATTTCTTGTAAATCCATTCAGCCGTTCGGGCTGTAGCTGTGTCTAATCGTCCTATGGAAATTAACATTGGGAATACACGTTTTGGGACCCCCCTTTTTTCTTGGCCCCCGCTTGACGAATCTTCCCAAGACTTTCACGGAAGGAGCGGAACGGAGTGGGCCATCTTCTTTGAGAAGTTTGCGAAGATTCAACAACCGCGCCAAAGTTATTCCCAATAGAATGTTGCGGATTTCCTATGGCAACTAGGTCCTAACTATAACTACCTACTGGCGACCGCCAGTAGGTAATATATATATATATATTCACTGAAAAAACCATAGGTTATAGACCATATATAGGGGCCGATTAGGATGGCGGTTTTTCCGCATCCTCCGGGCCGGCGGAAGTGTCCGCCGGCCTGGAGGATGCGGAAAAACCGCGGCGGAGACTCCAAAGACCCACCGCCAAATTAGGATGGCTGGTGGGTCTGGAATTCCGTCCGCCGCTTTTCCGCCGCGGTCGGCTTCCGACCGCGGCGGAAAAGCTATAACATGGCAGGCGGTGTCTATGAGACACCGTCCGCCATATTATGATGTTGGTGTAAATATGCTTTTCCACGGCGGCTTTTCCGCCATGGAAAAGCATACGGACATTCACTTTGGGGGCCCGTTGCGGGCCCCCTGGGTGAATGGGGGGTGGGGGGTGCACATGGGGGGTACCTATGGTACCCCCCTGCATTTGCGTACACAAAGCAGCAGGCACCGTGCGGTGCCTGCCGCTTTGTGCATGTAAATGCAACAAATGCATTTTTAACATTGCGGTGGGTGCAGCTTGAAGCTGCACCCGCCGCAATGTTAAAAATAGAGGATGTGACCGCCACCCTGGCGGTCACATCCTAATTGCCATGGAGGGACCGCCGCTGCCCATGCGGACGGTCCCTCCTACTCAGGGGTGGCGGACGGACGCAAGTCCGTCCGCCATCCTAATCGGCCCCATAGTTAGGAATTAGCATTTACAAAACCTTGAAAATTCACTGAAAAAACCATAGGTTATAGACCATATATAGTTAGGAATTAGCATTTACAAAACCTTATTTTACTCACACAAAACCATTGAAATTCCATATATAGTTAGTTGCACTAACTATATATCGCGCACCCGCAATCCACTGCTGATGATGTCACATATTACATCATTCATGACATGGTCAGTGACATCACTGATGACATCACTGATGATATCTCAAATGACATCACTGATGACATCTCAAATGACATCACTGATGACAACATCCAGTGACTGTGTATTTCTGTAAAGTTAAAATATGTCTTACATATTGAAGAATGAGTGGATGTGTAAGTGTCTGGACGAAGGATTTATTAGGTGCATGACTGACTGTATGACTGAGTGATTTAATGTGTCTCACTGAGTGCATGGGTTAGTGACTAAACTGTCTTAATTTGTGCATCATTATGTCTGTTGTTCTGTAAACTGCTGCATGTGTTGATCAGTAGCTATATGAGTAACTATATGGGTTATTGATTGATTGCCCAAGTATTTGTATGGGAGACTGAGTGTGTGTGTGGCTGGCTGGGAGGTGTGTGACTCTGTGCAGATCAATGTGTACTTGTATCAATGATTGTATAAGAAGGTAAGTATGTGTTAGTATATGTTTGAAAATTTAAGGTGCTCTATGTTTAACTGTATAGACAAGAAAATGGAAGTGTCATTCATTCTTTACATGACTGACTAGGTGAGTGAGTAACTCCATGGATGAGTGGCAGACTGTGACTGTCTGTATAGGTGTATGAGTGCATATGATAGTGTTGTAAAGATGAGTGATTGTATGTATGAATGATTGTATGGGTGAATGAGTGAAGGTGTGTGTAGACGTAGGAATCAGTGAGTGCGTATGTAGTAACTAGTATTGGTATGTCAATGGTTTCAAAAATTATACTCTGTATTTAACACTGGGTGAAACAGAGGTTATATTAAAATGTGAGGAGATGCATTGTATTGTCACATGAATGATATCATCAGTGATGTGGTCATTGATGTCAAATGAGATGTCATCAGTGATGTCATCAGTGATGTCATTTGAGATGTCATCAGTGATGTCATCAGTGATGTCACTGACCATGTCATGAATGATGTAATATGTGACATCATCAGCAGTGGATTGCGGGTGCGCGATATATAGTTAGTGCAACTAACTATATATGGAATTTCAATGGTTTTGTGTGAGTAAAATAAGGTTTTGTAAATGCTAATTCCTAACTATATATGGTCTATAACCTATGGTTTTTTCAGTGAATTTTCAAGGTTTTGTAAATGCTAATTCCTAACTATATATGGTCTATAACCTATGGTTTTTTCAGTGAATTTCATTGGTTTTTTAACAGCTAATATCTGTAGCTGTAAAATGTATTCTTCTTTAAATCCAAAAATATATTTTATATGTTTATGAATAATTTTTTTTTAAAATATTTTTTTTTCTTCGTTCCCGCTTCGCGAATCGGGAAGCTTCCCGTTAGCTGACCTTGATGCCGCGAAATAGACCGCGAGCCGGTAAACGTTTCTTTACCGCAACTGCCGCGTTAGAAAACAACATCGTGACGCCTCCCGTCCGCATGACGTTTCGCGTTGTCGCGTGATACGTCATATGACGTGCTACGTTAGCGAACTGGTACGCGAAGCGAGTCGCAAAGCGCAGGTTTCTGGAAGCAAACCGGGAGGCCCTGCAAAGCGCTTAACGTAAACACAGCAGGTCATGTGACTTGGTAATAACACTTTTCATTGGTTCATTTCACTTTTGGTTTCCTAATGATGTAAGACTAGGTCATATAATCTAAAATGAACACTTTTCATTGGTTGAGAACTCTTGTTTTTCCCAAATGATGAAAATCCCTCCTTCTTTCCTCACTCTGAATTTCATCATTGTGAGAGAAAGACCCTTTGTGATCACTGAGCAATGGCTTCTTTAGTAGCTTCAGCTGGTGCTTCCCCACCACCTCCACCACATCCAAAGAAGAGTGGACCACCTGCTCAAGTTATAATTCAACAAGAAGAGGAAGAAGAGGAACAGGACGACGAGCACAAAGAGAGGCAGTTTTTGCCTGAGCAGCCCAGGACGTCTCACCGGAAAGAAAACTTCATTTGGCAATTTTTTAAAATTCCCAAAGGTCAGAAAAAAGTAAATGCAAGATACGTAACTTGCCTTATATGTCAAGATAGACTGTCCAGAGGAACCGAGAAAAAATACAGTTTCGGAAACTACACAATGCATCGCCATATGACTAGGTGGCATCCTAACAACTACAGTGCTGCACAGTTTCGGAACGACCTAGATAATCTCCCTATTATGGCCAGAAGATCTGTTGTACCGGAAGTAACGGGACCAGAGGGCAGGGAGATGGTGCCAAATATACAAATGAAATTTGGTGAAGTAAAACACATCTGCGTATTTTGCGATGGATTCATTTCCTACGGAGAAAGAAGCATCACTCTGATCAACAGAGCTATTGACTATCATATACAAGTTTGTACGAAACGCCCAAAATAATAAATACTTCTTTTTTTGTTTTGTTGCTCCTATTGAGCCCTTTACAATGAATCGTTTTCATTGCCCCCTCCAAGAAAAACCCCAAAAAATATAAAACTGTTCAGAAAAATTCAAAAAAAGTAAAAAAATGTTCCGAAAAATAATAAAAAAAATATAAAACAACAAAAACAATAAAAAAAAGTTATTTTCAGAACTACCTCCCCGTTATTAAAAAATTGGTACAATATTTGGAACTGTGCCAACCTCTATTTCTCTTATTTCGCTTCCCAGTTCGCTCGCCGGTACGCGAACCGGAAGCGAACCAAAAACAGTAAGTGTAAGGGAAGGAAACAGACACTTATGTTAAAAGAAAGACAGCTATAGGGGAGTAAACTAGAGATACTATTACCCGTAATCCACTGCTGATGATGTCACATATTACATCATTCATGACATGCTCAGTGACATCATCAGCAGAGGATTGCGGGTTTTTTGGCAACGTGCCTTATCCACGGTTTAATAACGCTGCCTTTTGCTTTATATAAGTTTTCAAATTGTATGAAATATATACCAATAGGTCGTTATGAACCTTTAGGTAGTGCTTTTCTTCATGAGGTCTGGTCGCTTCCATACACATACAGATGTTTCAAAGATGATCAAGAAGTTTATCTGAATGGAGAGGAATGCACTGAGACGCCAGATCATTCACTAATGTGTAGGCACATACAGTTACACGGTTCATGCAACAAACACCGACCAAATATGGCTTGCGTGTTGCAAGGCACGCCAGTTCCTGCTATCATCCCCACGTTCAAGTTGTTGGAAAATGGTAGTTATTTGATGCTCAATAATGAAGATTGTTCTGGGTTAATTAAAAGTATTCCTTTTATCGTAACAGTAAGTGAACGGGTTATTTGCTGCAGAAATGTTCTATTTCCTCCCACACATGAACATAGGGAGTTTTCAATCTCGCCACAAATACCAACCTTGGGAGCAGATTTCAACGGCATGGCAAGAATAACAGCTCTTTTGTCTCAGAGAGAGGTGGCCTTGAGTTCGGCCCGTGAAACTTTCGTGCTTCACATAGCGAACACCCGTACAGAGGTGCAGACCCTTTTCAATTCAGATTTGCTTTTTCAATTTCAGCAAGATGGTTCGGACTATCTCTAACGCATCCTCCACAAAGGCCCTGGCGCACTTTTTTAAAGTTGTTACCAGTGGTCTCGTGACTTCATTTGAGAAAATCTTTGGAGTCATCCCTGCTTTCTTTCATTCGATTTTTTCCACTCTGCTTCGTGGATTGCCATTTTTACTTGCATTACCAGCGGACGCTCTTGTGCTTTTTTACATTTTTAAATATGGATGTCCCTCCTATGCAACCTCCCGCCCTGCAGCTGCTGACACTGTTCCGCAATCGCATGCTAGAATATTATGGCACAATGCCGTTGGCGATATTAAGCACGGCATATGGATTATCTTTTCGATTCTCCTACTTCACCTGTGTCCAGCCTGTATTTCACTGCCTGACCTGTGATTTCGATTGAGCCATTGATTTGTGTCTCTGCGGACCGGTTTCTCCTGACGTCGACTTTAATCAGCTGATGACTCCTATCATTACTCACAAGTTGGTTTGTCCTGGCGAAAGGATTATGGCTGTGGCATTGATGCATGGACTAATTGGTCCCTGGAATTTACTGGCGGCAACACAGTCTTTCTTGGAACAGAGCTTTCTTGAAAACCCACCGAGCTGTCCTCTGATGGTGATAGAGGATCCGGTGCTGGGAGAGCACGTATGTTCTTTTCCGCTTTTAAATTGGATGGCTGAACTGTTTTCGGATGAAGACGGTGACTTCCTATTGGAGGCTGTTGCAGCTTATTTTGCATACACAGTTATGTCATAGACCTTTTTCATGTTTGATATGCTGAGTACTAGCATTTCATTGACAATTCATTGACTTATTTGTCAAGTTTTTATTATTTACCTTGCCTATTGGCTTAAGACTCGATAAAGTACTTGGCTGTTTTATTTTTCTTTAGCATTAAATTTTCCTAGTTTTTAATGCTTTACCTTGCGGACCGTCCACATATAAACTTGCAATCTGCTCTCATGAGATGGCACTTCTATTATCTTATTCAGTTCGTTTCCGGATCATGGGGAGGTGTCATCTACGTCCTGGATATCTTTACACCGTGTTAAGTTAGCATGGGCTCATTACCGGTTTAAACGCCATTTTTCCTTTTTTGCAACTTCTGCACACGACACTTAGTTGTTGCTTTAGCTTTCAACCTAGTAGTTCATCGTGGTTTACATGAGAATAATATGTTATTGCTCTACTATCTGCTTTGCTTGTTAAACTATATCTGTACAGCGAGTGCTAAAGTTTCAAGAACAACACGATACAGAATTGTTATGAGGTCTGATCTCCACGACTTCATACTCATAACATAAGTGCAACTTCTGCCAATTCTGGGCATGAGGCGGGTTTTATATTGCTTTGCCGAACACACATACACAACACTTGATGCGGTTCACATGAAGAGAGAGCTGGTGTATGCTGATGTGATTCCTTCAAATCTAAGACACTAAAGTATGGGCACGCCCTAAACCAACACAAAGAGACCTTCTTAGCAAATAATATAATATGTGTATTAGGGAGGGTGAGATATAAGCAGCCGCGGGCCGTGGAGGGAGTTACGGTGAGGCAGGGAGGCGGGGAGGGGGAGAAGCAGGGTGGAGCCCTCTCCACCCTGCCCCTCCCCCTCCCCGCCTCCCTGCCCCACCGTAACTCCCTCCACGGCCCGCGGCTGCTCATAAGTGTTGCTAACTCTTATTCATTTACAGCATGTTAACATACTGTCACCATTCGCTTTTTATGTACTAGTAACTATGCTGGTAATTTTGCTACTGATAATATGTGTACTTGTATTATCTAAGATACTACGCCTGAGAAGACGGCATTAGTAAATAAACATTTCAAATACACATGTGTTCTTCTTAACTCCATGTTCTGGTTTCTAAGAAATATATAACGACCGACTGTTCATGAGTTCCACGTATCCTGAGGTACCTCTAAGTTCATATTCTGGATTGTCTAAACATTGAGAGTTTGTTATATCCAATGTGACACTGTACCTAGCTTGCTAAGGGGTTTTTGATTACTAAGGTGAGTTTTGGGACACCCTAATTCGCCGAGGTTCCAATCCTCTGTCCACAGTTCTGTGTGAGAACAGAAACCCTGCGACAGGGGCACCCCCGACCCTTGCTGGAGCTTCATCACACTTGCGATACAACTCCAGCAATGAGCCACCTTTACGGCACAGATACATCAGGCATCTGTGCTGTTTTTGCCCCATGATGCGCCGCATTGTAAATGCAGCACACCATAGGTGACGGAACAGCGGCACAGAATGACTAACACATCCCTGGTGATGCGCCAGTCATCATAAATCTATCCCTATGCTTCTTATCTTGTTAGAGATGAACCGCCATATGTATCATCAAAGTTTTTTGCATTTCCTAAATAGCGAACTTTAAGGAATAAATAGCGATTCTTTACCATTCCTAGTTTGCGATGAGCTATTTGCTAATTACAAATTACCCATTCATTTCCTTCATTTCCATAGGGCGGTTGGACTCACTTTTAGCTCGAACGGCTGAATGGATTTGCACGAAACTTGGCAAAATTGTAGGGACTGGTAGCCCGATGTGCCTTTGCTATGTCTCAAGATATATGCTCCAGTGGTTTTTACGAAAATTAACTTTGAAAAATATATATTGGGCTACATTGGACTATATATATGTTGGAACCCAAATGTAGCCCAATGTAGCCCAATGAAGCCCAATGAAGCCCAATGTAGCCCAATGTAGCCCAAAGATGGCCGCCAGAGACGAAAAAAAACAAATGTAGCCCAAATATCAGCCAGATGTAGCCCAACTATAGCCCAGTGACAGAATGACCAATCAGCGTCGCAAACCTCCGTTACGCGAAGCGGAGCGCTGTTACAGATATATATCTTCTTTTGAACGTTAATTTCTCAAAATCCACTGGAGCACATATATTGAGACCTAGCAAAGGCACATCGGGCTACCAGTCCCTAATATTTTACCAAGTTTCGTGCAAATCCATTCAGCCGTTCGATTATTATTATTTTTTTTTTTTTTGCCCCGCGGGGCCCTTTTAAAACCTCCACATCAAACCTAGGGGGTCAGCGAGGATCTACTATTCCCCCTTATGGTCATTTGCCCCTTCGCTTTCGCCTCCTCTTGTCTCTCGATCCTACCGAGAGACAAGATGGCGGCCGCTACGGACTGTTTGGAATGTTGACAGACGCCGGAGAACCAATCAGCTTCGCTTCACAAAGCTCCGTTGCGCGAAAAGTACGCGTCCTGGAGCGCTGCCCGGTCCGCTGTTACAGATATATATCTTTTTTTAAACGTTAATTTCTCAAAATCCACTGTAGCACATATATTGAGACCTACAAAAGGCACATCGGGCTACCAGTCCCTACAATTTTGCCAAGTTTCATACAAATCCATTCAGCCGTTCGGGCTAAAAGTGAGGCCAACCGCCCTATGGAAAACTCAATGTTAAAAACACGTTTTGGGACCCCCCTTTTTTCTCGGCCCCCCCTTGACGAACCCCCCGCAAATTTTCAAGGGCTGCTCAGAAACAAAATGTGCCATTTTCCTGAAAATTTCAGCCAATTCCGTCCACAAACGCCAAAGTTATTAGACATAGAATTTTCAAAAATCCCATAGAGAAAAAATCCTAACTATATATACCTACTGGCGACCGCCAGTAGGTAATATATATATATATATTACCTACTGGCGGTCGCCAGTAGGTATATATAGTTAGGATTTTTTCTCTATGGGATTTTTGAAAATTCTATGTCTAATAACTTTGGCGTTTGTGGATTCCGTCCACAAACGCCAAAGTTATTAGACATAGAATTTTCAAAAATCCCATAGAGAAAAAATCCTAACTATATATACCTACTGGCGACCGCCAGTAGGTAATATATATATATATATTACCTACTGGCGGTCGCCAGTAGGTATATATAGTTAGGATTTTTTCTCTATGGGATTTTTGAAAATTCTATGTCTAATAACTTTGGCGTTTGTGGACGGAATTGGCTGAAATTTTCAGGAAAATGGCACATTTTGTTTCTGTAGGTAATATATATATATATATATATATTACCTACTGGCGGTCGCCAGTAGGTATATATAGTTAGGATTTTTTCTCTATGGGTTTTTTGAAAATTCTATGTCTAATAACTTTGGCGTTTGTGGACGGAATTGGCTGAAATTTTCAGGAAAATGGCACATTTTGTTTCTGAGCAGCCCCTGAAAATTTTGGGGGGGGTTCCTCAAGGGGGGGCCGAGAAAAAAGGGGGGTCCCAAAACGCGTTTTTCCCATGTTAATTTCCATAGGGCGGTTGGCCTCACTTTTAGCCCGAACGGCTGAATGGATTTGCACGAAACTTGGCAAAATTGTAGGGACTGGTAGCCCGATGTGCCTTTTGTAGGTCTCAATATATGTGCTCCAGTGGATTTTGAGAAATTAACGTTTAAAAAAAGATATATATCTGTAACAGCGGACCGGGCAGCGCTCTGGTTCGCGGACTTTTCGCGCAACGGA
The DNA here is from genome assembly GCF_964261635.1 of Lissotriton helveticus. Classification (NCBI taxonomy): domain Eukaryota; kingdom Metazoa; phylum Chordata; class Amphibia; order Caudata; family Salamandridae; genus Lissotriton; species Lissotriton helveticus. Next base: position 407,674,194 of record NC_136073.1, read on the forward strand.
GCTTTGTGAAGCGAAGCTGATTGGTTCTCCGGCGTCTGTCAACATTCCAAACAGTCCGTAGCGGCCGCCATCTTGTCTCTCGGTAGGATCGAGAGACAAGAGGAGGTCAAAACAAAGGGGAAAATAACTATAAGGGGGCATAGTAGATCCTCGCTGACCCCCTAGGTTTGATGTGGAGGTTTTAAAAGGGCCCCGGGGGGCAAAAAAAAATAATAATAATAATAATCGAACGGCTGAATGGATTTGCACGAAACTTGGCAAAATATTAGGGACTGGTAGCCCGATGTGCCTTTGCTAGGTCTCAATATATGTGCTCCAGTGGATTTTGAGAAATTAACGTTCAAAAAAAGATATATATCTGTAACAGCGCTCCGCTTCGCGTAACGGAGGTTTGCGAAGCTGATTGGTCATTCTGTCACTGGGCTATAGTTGGGCTACATCTGGCTGATATTTGGGCTACATTTGTTTTTTTGTGTGTCTGGCGGCCATCTTTGGGCTACATTGGGCTACATTGGGCTTCATTGGGCTACATTCGGCTAATTAGCAAATAGCTCATCGCAAACTAGGAATGGTAAAGAATCGCTATTTATTCCTTAAAGTTCGCTATTTAGGAAATGCAAAAAACTTTGATGATACATATGGCGGTTCATCTCTAACAAGATAAGAAGCATAGGGATACATTTATGATGACTGGCGCATCACCAGGGATGTGTTAGTCATTCTGTGCCGCTGTTCCGTCACCTATGGTGTGCTGCATTTACAATGCGGCGCATCATGGGGCAAAAACAGCACAGATGCGTGATGTATCTGTGCCGTAAAGGTGGCGCATTGCTGGAGTTGTATCGCAAGTGTGATGAAGCTCCAGCAAGGGTCGGGGGTGCCCCTGTCGCAGGGTTTCTGTTCTCACACAGAACTGTGGACAGAGGATTGGAACCTCGGCGAATGCATTGCTGGAGTTGTATCGCAAGTGTGATGAAGCTCCAGCAAGGGTCGGGGGTGCCCCTGTCGCAGGGTTTCTGTTCTCACACAGAACTGTGGACAGAGGATTGGAACCTCGGCGAATTAGGGTGTCCCAAAACTCACGTTAGTAATCAAAAACTCCTTAGCAAGCTAGGTACAGTGTCACATTGGATATAACAAACTCTCAATGTTTAGACAATCCAGAATATGAACTTATAGTACCTCAGGATACGTGGAACTCATGAACAGTCGGTCGTTATAGATTTCTTAGAAACCAGAACATGGAGTTAAGAAGAACAGATGTGTATTTGAAATGTTTATTTACTAATGCCGTCTTCTCAGGCGTAGTACCTTAGATAATAAAAGTACACATATTATCAGTAGCAAAATTACCAGCATAGTTACTAGTACATAAAAAGTGAATGGTGATAGTATGTTAACATGCTGTAAATGAATAAGAGTTAGCAACACTTATAAGCAGCCGCGGGCCATGGAGGGAGTTACGGTGAGGCAGGGAGGCGGGGAGGGGGAGAAGCAGGGTGGAGAATACAAGTACACATATTAACAGTAGTAAAATTACCAGCATAGTTACTAGTACATAAAAAGCGAATGGTGACAGTATGTTAACATGCTGTAAATGAATAAGAGTTAGCAACACTTATAAGCAGCCGAGGGCCGTGGAGGGAGTTACGGTGGGGCAGGGAGGCGGGGAGGGGGAGGGGCAAGGTAGAGAGGGCTCCACCCTGCTTCTCCCCCTCCCCGCCTCCCTGCCCCATCGTAACTCCCTCCACGGCCCGCGGCTGCTTATATCTCACCCTCCCTAATACACATATTATATTATTTGCTAAGAAGGTCTCTTTGTGTTGGTTTAGGGCGTGCCCATACTTTAGTGTCTTAGATTTGAAGGAATCACATCAGCATACACCAGCTCTCTCTTCATGTGAACCGCATCAAGTGTTGTGTATGTGTGTTCGGCAAAGCAATATAAAACCCGCCTCATGCCCAGAATTGGCAGAAGTTGCACTTATGTTATGAGTATGAAGTCGTGGAGATCAGACCTCATAACAATTCTGTATCGTGTTGTTCTTGAAACTTTAGCACTCGCTGTACAGATATAGTTTAACAAGTAAAGCAGATAGTAGACCAATAACATATTATTCTCATGTAAACCACGATGAACTACTAGGTGGAAAGCTAAAGCAACAACTAAGTGTCGTGTGCAGAAGTTGCAAAAAAGGAAAAATGGCGTTTAAACCGGTAATGAGCCCATGTTAACTTAACACGGTGTAAAGATATCCAGGACCTAGATGACACCTCCTCATGATCCGGAAACGAACTGAATAAGATAATAGAAGTGCCATCTCATGAGAGCAGATTGCAAGTTTATATGTGGACGGTCCGCAAGGTAAAGCATTAAAAACTAGGAAAATTTAATGCTAAAGAAAAATAAAACAGCCAAGTACTTTATCGAGTCTTAAGACAATAGGCAAGGTAAATAATACAAACTTGACAAATAAGTCAATGAATTGTCAATGAAATGCTAGTACTCAGCATATCAAACATGAAAAAGGTCTATGACATAACTGTGTATGCAAAATAAGCTGCAACAGCCTCCAATAGGAAGTCACCGTCTTCATCCGAAAACAGTTCAGCCATCCAATTTAAAAGCGGAAAAGAACATACGTGCTCTCCCAGCACCGGATCCTCTATCACCATCAGAGGACAGCTCGGTGGGTTTTCAAGAAAGCTCTGTTCCAAGAAAGACTGTGCTGCCGCCAGTAAATTCCAGGGACCAAGTAGTCCATGCATCAATGCCACAGCCATAATCCTTTCGCCAGGACAAACCAACTCGTGAGTAATGATAGGAGTCATCAGCTGATTAAAGTCGACGTCAGGAGAAACCGGTCCGCAGAGACACAAATCAATGGCCCAATCGAAATCACAGGTCAGGCAGTGAAATACAGGCTGGATACAGGTGAAGTAGGAGAACCGAAAAGATAATCCATATGCCGTGCTTAATATCGCCAACGGCATTGTGCCATAATATTCTAGCATGCGATTGCGGAACAGTGTCAGCAGCTGCAGGGTCGGAGGTTGCATAGGAGGGACATCCATATTTAAAAATGTAAAAAAGCACAAGAGCGTCCGCTGGTAATGCAAGTAAAAATGCCAATCCACGAACCAGAGTGCAGAAAATACAATGAAAGGAAGCAGGGATGACTCCAAAGATTTTCTCAAATGAAGTCACGAGGCCACTGGTAACAACTTTAAAAAAGTGTGTCAGGGACTTTGTGGAGGATGCGTTAAAGATAGTCGGAAACATGTTGCTGAAATTGAAAGGCAAATCTTAATTGAAAAGGGTGTGCACCTCTGTACGGGTGTTCGCTATGTGAAGTACGAAAGTTTCACGGGCCGAACTCAAGGCCACCTCTCTCTGAGACAAAAGAGCTCTTATTCTTGCCATGCCGTTGAAACGTGTCCCAAGGTTGGTATTTGTGGCCAGATTGAAAACTCCCTATGTTCATGTGTGGGAGGAAATAGAACATTTCTGCAGCAAATAACCCGTTCACTTACTGTTACGATAAAAGGAATACTTTTAATTAACTCAGAACAATCTTCATTATTGAGCATCAAATAACTACCATTTTCCAACAACTTGAACGTGGGGATGATAGCAGGAACTGGCGTGCCTTGCAACACGCAAGCCATATTTGGTCGGTGTTTGTTGCATGAACCGTGTAACTGTATGTGCCTACACATTAGTGAATGATCTGGCGTCTCAGTGCATTCCTCTCCATTCAGATAAACTTCTTGATCATCTTTGAAACATCTGTATGTGTATGGAAGCGACCAGACCTCATGAAGAAAAGCACTACCTAAAGGTTCATAACGACCTATTGGTATATATTTCATACAATTTGAAAACTTATATAAAGCAAAAGGCAGCGTTATTAAACCGTGGATAAGGCATGTTGTCAAAAAACCCGCAATCCTCTGCTGATGATGTCACTGAGCATGTCATGAATGATGTAATATGTGACATCATCAGCAGTGGATTACGGGTAATAGTATCTCTAGTTTACTCCCCTATAGCTGTCTTTATTTTAACATAAGTGTGTGTTTCCCTCCCTTATACTTACTGTTTTTGGTTCGCTTCCAGTTCGCGTACCGGCGAGCGAACTAGGAAGCGAACTAAGAGAAATAGAGGTTGGCACAGTTCCAAATATTGTACCAATTTTTTAATAACGGGGAGGTAGTTCTGAAAAGAACTTTTTTTTTTATTTTTCTGAACATTTTTTTACTGTTTTTGAATTTTTCGGAACAGTTTTATATTTTTTGGGGTTTTTCTTGGAGGGGGCAATGAAAACGATTCATTGTAAAGGGCTCAACAGGAGCAACAAAACAAAAAAAAGAAGTATTTATTATTTTGGGCGTTTCGGACAAACTTGCATATGATAGTCAATAGCTCTGTTGATCAGAGTGATGCTTCTTTCTCCGTAGGAAATGAATCCATCGCAAAATACGCAGGTGTGTTTTACTTCACCAAATCTCATTTGTATATTTGGCACCATCTCCCTGCCCTCTGGTCCCGTTACTTCCGGTACAACAGATCTTCTGGCCATAATAGGGAGATTATCTAGGTCGTTCCGAAACTGTGCAGCACTGTAGTTGTTAGGATGCCACCTAGTCATATGGCGATGCATTGTGTAGTTTCCGAAACTGTATTTTTTGTCGGTCCCTCTGGACAGTCTATCTTGACATATAAGGCAAGTTACGTATCTTGCATTTACTTTTTTCTGACCTTTGGGAATTTTAAAAAATTGCCAAATGAAGTTTTCTTTCCGGTGAGACGTCCTGGGCTGCTCAGGCAAAAACTGCCTCTCTTCGTGCTCGTCCTCCTGTTCCTCTTCTTCTTCTTCTTGTTGAATTATAACTTGAGCAGGTGGTCCACTCTTCCTTGGATGTGGTGGAGGTGGTGGGGAAGCACCAGCTGAAGCTACTAAAGAAGCCATTGCTCAGTGATCACAAAGGGTCTTTCTCTCACAATGATGAAAGTCAGAGTGAGGAAAGAAGGAGGGATTTTCATCATTTGGGAAAAACAAGAGTTCTCAACCAATCAAAAGTGTTCATTTTAGATTATATGACCTAGTCTTACATCATTAGGAAACCAAAAGTGAAATGAACCAATGAAAAGTGTTATTACCAAGTCACATGACTTGCTGTGTTTACGTTAAGCGCTTTGCAGGGCCTCCCGGTTTGCTTCCAGAAACCTGCGCTTTGCGACTCGCTTCGCGTACCAGTTCGCTAACGTAGTACGTCATATGACGTATCACGCGACAACGTGAAACGTCATGCGGACGGGAGGCGTCACGATGTTGTTTTGTAACGCGGCACTTGCGGTAAAGAAACGTTTACCGGCTCGCGGTCTATTTCGCGGCATCAAGGTCAGCTAACGGGAAGCTTCCCGATTTGCGAAGCGGGAACGAAGAAAAAAAAATATTTAAAAAAAAAATTATTCATAAACATATAAAATATATTTTTGGATTTAAAGAAGAATACATTTTACAGCTACAGATATTAGCTGTTAAAAAACCAATGAAATTCACAGAAAAAACCATAGGTTATGGACCATATATAGTTAGGAATTAGCATTTACAAAACCTTGAAAATTCACTGAAAAAACCATAGGTTATAGACCATATATAGTTAGGAATTAGCATTTACAAAACCTTGAAAATTCACTGAAAAAACCATAGGTTATAGACCATATATAGTTAGGAATTAGCATTTAAAAAACCTTATTTTACTCACACAAAACCATTGAAATTCCATATATAGTTAGTTGCACTAACTATATATCGTGCACCCGCAATCCACTGCTGATCATGTCACATATTACATCATTCATGACATGGTCAGTGACATCACTGATGACATCACTGATGACATCTCAAATGACATCACTGATGACATCACTGATGACATCTCATTTGACATCATTCTTGTGCTAATACGATAAACCTCTTCAGACTCTAATATAACCTTAGATACACTCAGTGTATACAGACACTCACACACTGCCACTCATCCATGGAGTTACTCACACACCCAGTCAGTCATGCAAAGAAACAATCTCACCTCCATTTCTTCAACTATACAGTTAAACACACCTTACTTATTGAAACATATACTAACACATATTTACTCTCTTATACAATCCCTGATACAAGTTCACAATGATCGATACAACCACTCACTCATTCAGTGGCTCTCATGCACAGTTATTTATATATGCCAACTCTCACATGTACTGTGTTTTACATATGTACTTACTATGACATGTAGCATTGAGATATCCATTCACTCATCAATACACTCATGCACACAGTCAACTGCCCATGTAGCTGTTTCCACATGCACTCTTGAACTCATACACCTAGTGAATAAACTGCTCACACATCTATGCATAGAGTCTCACACCTTCCAGCCACCCCCACACAAACTCAATCTCCCATAGAAATACTTGGGCAACCAATTAATAACACATATAGCCTCTCGTATAGCTAATGATCAACACATGCAGCAGTTTACAGAACAACAGACATAATGATGCACAAATTAAGACAGTTTAGTCACTAACCCATGCATTCAGTGAGACACATTTAATCACTCACTCATACAGTCAGTCATGCACCTACTAAATCCTTCATCCAGACACTTATACATCCACTCAAGACATATTTTAACTTTACAGAAAAATACAGTCACTGGATGTTGTCATCAGTGATGTCATTTGAGATGTCATCAGTGATGTCATCAGTGATGTCACTGACCATGTCATGAATGATGTAATATGTGACATGATCAGCAGTGGATTGCGGGTGCACGATATATAGTTAGTGCAACTAACTATATATGGAATTTCAATGGTTTTGTGTGAGTAAAATAAGGTTTTTTAAATGCTAATTCCTAACTATATATGGTCTATAACCTATGGTTTTTTCAGTGAATATATATATATATATGATCCATCACCAAACAGCCGCCGCCGAAAGTGAAGAGGCCACAGCAGGAGAACCAGTGGGAACAACCTTTATTCAGTCCACAGCAGGTAAGGAAGTAGTACACACCCGCTAACAGGCGAATGCATTTCGGCTATGGATTTAGCCTTCCTCAGCGCCACGGGTGTCGGTGTGTCAGATGGCGGCAAAATTTAACTGACAAAATGTCACGCCCCACCTGATTAGACCTGCTTAGCTTCACCCCCAAAGGCCCAAATGCCAATCGCAAATGTCTTTTGGTAAGTCACATTAGGTGACTACCTTTCCCAGAGTGCATTGCTTTGTCACTGGAAAACGTTGCGTGGGGATGAGAAAGCGTCACCTTGTTCCCCAATTTGCTGCAGACGAATATGCTGTCCCCTCCGGTCTCCAACCGTCTCAACCTGCCTTTTCTGGTGTTCAATGGGCGGGGACGAGGCAGACATGCATGCCCAGCCCAGCGTAGAGCTGAATGACTCCAACACCGCCGTAATTTGCACCAAACCAGCAGGTGGACTCTGACGTGTCCCGGTACCCCGGGTAATTTCCAAAACACTGCCGAAGCAGCAGCCAGCAAAGTCAGAGCCAACTTAGCGAGACGGGGACCTCTGTGCGCGGTACTGGATTCCGCGCTGTAATATATGATCCATCACCAAACAGCCGCCGCCGAAAGTGAAGAGGCCACAGCAGGAGAACCAGTGGGAACAACCTTTATTCAGTCCACAGCAGGTAAGGAAGTAGTACACACCCGCTAACAGGCGAATGCATTTCGGCTATGGATTTAGCCTTCCTCAGCGCCACGGGTGTCGGTGTGTCAGATGGCGGCAAAATTTAACTGACAAAATGTCACGCCCCACCTGATTAGACCTGCTTAGCTCCACCCCCAAAGGCCCAAATGCCAATCGCAAATGTCTTTTGGTAAGTCACATTAGGTGACTACCTTTCCCAGAGTGCATTGCTTTGTCACTGGAAAACGTTGCGTGGGGATGAGAAAGCGTCACCTTGTTCCCCAATTTGCTGCAGACGAATATGCTGTCCCCTCCGGTCTCCAACCGTCTCAACCTGCCTTTTCTGGTGCTCAATAGGCGGGGATGAGGCAGACATGCATGCCCAGCCCAGCGTAGAGCTGAATGACTCCAACACCGCCGTAATTTGCACCAAACCAGCAGGTGGACTCTGACGTGTCCCGGTACCCCGGGTAATTTCCAAAACACTGCCGAAGCAGCAGCCAGCAAAGTCAGAGCCAACTTAGCGAGACGGGGACCTCTGTGCGCGGTACTGGATTCCGCGCTGTAATATATGATCCATCACCAAACAGCCGCCGCCGAAAGTGAAGAGGCCACAGCAGGAGAACCAGTGGGAACAACCTTTATTCAGTCCACAGCAGGTAAGGAAGTAGTACACACCCGCTAACAGGCGAATGCATTTCGGCTATGGATTTAGCCACGTGAACAGGAGACTGTGAGGCAAGCCGGAAATGAACTGCAATCAGCCACAACACCCAAGAAGAAGGAGCGGACAGCTCTGAAACGCGTCGGTGAAAGGCTGTTAATCACGGATTAAATGCTACCTTCAACATAAAGCAATAAAGGTTGCGTGCATACCTGCTGTTGTGGAGTGCTTCTTTGCTGCAGAGCACCTTGGAATACAATATATATATATATATATATATTACCTACTGGCGGTTGCCAGTAGGTATCTATAGTTAGGACCTATTATCCATAGACAAACCGCAACATTCTATTGCAATAACTTTGACGTTGATTGATGAATCCTCCTGATATTTTCCAAACCGTTGGCCAGCTAAGTTCCTCTCCTTTCCTGAAAGTTTTGGGGTGATTGGTGAAGTGGGGGCTGAGAAAAAAGGGGTCCCAAAACACTTTTTATGCGCTTAGAGGCCTGTAGGTGATTGAGCGCGTTATAAATCTAAATTAACAATAACAATAACTTTTTCCCCATGCAATTTCTCACAGGACCTTTAGCCACGGCTACAGCCTGAACGGCTGAACGGAATTACACCAAATTTGGCAGAGAGGTAGTCCTCAGTTCCAACTTGTGCCTTTTGGCATATCTGGTGTCAATCTGTTCAGTAGTTTCTTTGAAAATTATGGTTAAAGTCATTTATATATCTATGGGCGCTGAGGATCCGCTGATTGTGCGAGGATTGGCCTAGTAAGATAAGCGCACCGTTCCGATCACGTGCTGAATTCTAATCGGCAGTCAAGCAGTTGTAAACATTCGAAACCAGGAACTGTTGGCAGCCCTTTTGTGCTTCGGTAGAAGCGAGGGTGAAGAAGTCTGTGAAATATGTTGCCAAAACGTGAACAGGGGCAGGTTAGGCACACCCTGACCCCCTAGGCCTGCTCAGGGGATGACATAGGGACCCGTAGGGCAAATAAAGTAAGAACATTTTTTTACGCAAAATGTCGCAGATGCACGTAGGATCCGCGAATTTGGTCCCTGAAAAAAACGAAGCCTGTATTTTTTAGATCTATATAAAGCTTATGTGTATAGATGTTGGGGGGTTCTACAAAAAGCCCTTGTGTTTATTGAGAGATTTTAGTAATTACAAGTAAGTACCGATGTAGAGTCTAAAGTTCATGAGGAAGACTCAGTTTCCTTCATCTGTAAAATGTACACTATCTCTTTAATAGATGCCATGCATATTGAAACACAGATTGTTGTGGTATATGGACAATATTCTATAGTCTCGTTGAAAAGTAGAAAGATTTATTCACATGTTTATTCACTTATCTGCGCAGATCAGGTGTTCCAGTTTTCCCCTATCTCGACGACTGGTTGTTGAAGGCGGGCTTGCCCCAGACAGTCGTCTCCCACCTCCAGACTACGGTCAACCTCTTGCACCTGCTGGGGTTGTCCATCAACGTGCTGAAGTCGCACCTGTGCCCCTCTCAGAAGCTCCTCTTCATCGGAGCGGTTCTGGACTGGGCGCAGTTTCGGGTTTTTCGCTCCGAACAGCGGGTTCGAGATATTTAGGCTCTGATTCAACTTTTATACCGGGTCCCGGTCAGGTTAACGCTGCGGCTCCGGGGGCTGAAGGCCTCTTGCATCCTAATGGTGCATCACGCAAGATGGTATGTGAATAAATATAAACATAGTTCAGGCAGTTTGCCTCCCGTAATACACAAATTTCAGGGGGTGGTGGTTCCCGGGGCTTGAGGGTGGTCCTTGAAGCCCACATACATGTTGTAAGGGGGAGGGGTTGGATGCAAAAGTGGTGCAAGGGAGTTGTAAATATGGTACACAGTGATTTGTTTTACTTTGCTTTCCTTTCTGTGATGTAGAAGATCCTGGGAAAATATAACGGTTTTTGTACAGCCAGTAACTTTTAACCCTACTCCCAAACGTCTTTCTGCCTGTTACCATAGTAACAGTTCGTGGAACACTTACGTGAGCACAGAGGTTAAAAGTTCACCACATTATGTTGCTAATGAGTTACCCTCAGAATTATACTTCAAATTATAAATATCATTTCTATTGATGACTGCTACCCTCACAAAAAAAAATACACATATGTACTTTTTTTTATTAACTTTTATTAAAACTATAACTAAAAGATAACAATACAATAAATAACTAGAACTATAACTAAAAAAACAATATAATAAACAACATATAATATGGACTCCAAAAGAAGTATTGTAGTTAATCTGAAAACAAAAAAGAAAATTAGTGTTTAAAATTAGATTGATGTGACTAAGTGACGTCAAACATTATAAGTCAAAGTAACACTTGATGATATTTATATTTTTTTAAATGTTTGCAGTGTGCCTGAAACGCTTCCACTGGCATTGTAAATGCAGATTTTGATCCACCATTTTTATCAATTTTTGCAGTTTGAGATATAACGTCCTACCTCTGTTATTCATCTCCTACTTTCTCCTTTCAAATTCTCTTGTAAAGACCTTAACAACAATTAAAGGGAAAATGTTGTGCATATTTTTAATAAAGCATATGACAAAATGCATAGTGACACCGTATTTATTGAATGTTTTGAAATTAATTTTCACAAGTCTTAAAAAAGGTGAATGCAAGAAAAGTTACTTGCTGCATATGCAAGACTGCTTTCAAGAGGAGACCCCAATAAAGAGGACTGGTGTGGAACTGCAAGTATGCGGAAGCACTTGCAGACTAAGAATCCGGTCAACTTTGCAAGGGAAGAGTTAAGGAGATTGAGAGAGGCTCCTCCTGCTTCATGAGGAGGCCCAAGTACCAGTGGAGCAACACCGTCAACCTCTACCCCACAGTCTAATATTCGTCCCCAATTTGGAACCCTTTAAGAAAAAAAGTAAGAAGGTTGGGAGCTCTGTATGCCATCCTAATACCTAATCATCCTTTAGTTATACAGAGATCTACCCTGTATCAGACCTATCCGTACAAGTGTGAATTTGAGATTATCTGCCACAGAAAACCCTCAAGTACTTATATCCATTACTTTTTAACTTCGTTGAGTAGTCGTATTGTGAGTTTTTACCTTAAAGTTGTCCGTTAAAAATGTGTGAATCTCTCTGGCTTCATAAAACTAGTTCATGCCATATTTGAGACATCGGTGAAATGAACTGGGACAGGAGGATATACTTTCTTCAATGTTGGTAACTTGCTGCTGACTTATGTAACATTGTGGTAACTGAAAAAAGAGTTAAAAATGTATATGTTGTACATATGTCCAAGCTTACTTTTAATGCTCATAAAAACAATTGCTCTCAATAGGATTGGGAATGAAAAGTAATCATCAGACGTTATATTTGGACAGCAAAATAGGAAATAGTATTGCATTATACAAATGTTAGGCCGAGATTGGTCATTCACTTCATTCACAAACTCCTGGGCTTGATCTGATAGAACCCTTTTTGGACTTCCATGATCTAGAAATTCAGAAATAAAAAGCAAGGAAAATTAAAAGACAGGTTTAAAAAAAAAAATACAACATTTTGACTTTGTATCTGAAGTACAGGCTGAAAACGTGTAACGTGCATTTAAATGAGAAATGGGTTTCGGAAAGAAACCTCTATAAGACTATCGAAATGCAAATTTATATTTTATAAACATTTTTATAGAAGCAAGAAAAATTATAACTCATACATTGTTCAATTTTAAATCACATATTTGGGCAATAAAATTGGGAGGACATGTTTTTTTACGTTTGGCTGATTTCAGAATGCCTACAAATTCTAGTAAAACATGACAATAACCCAGTTATCCATCTGCAAACACATGAAATACACAAATGCTTATCTCAGAATGGTTTTCGATCATGAAATATTGAAGACAAACCTGATAACTCCATTAGGTCCATTGCAATTTTCAGCTGATAACATATGGAGAGCAGTCAGTGGATCTGTTGTGTCGAGTTGTTCACCACCACGTGGTATAGTGTATGGGCAGGACAGCTTGTGGCGACCAGTACGTCTCATGGTTGAGATATCTGTATAATGAGATAGAACAGGGGGCAACTGAAGTTTAAGATTATTAAAAAACATGGAGAGCGTGCTAAAATACAACATTGACCAATCAATTACATGTGCAGTGCATGGGGAGGAAGCAACACGTGACAAACTACTTAAAAAAATTATATGCGGCAGGATTAAGTGATTTGCCCAGAAACATCGCCTACCAAGGCAAAATATTTAAGTTATAAGAGCTGGAAAACGTGCTAAAATACACTTTTGCCAACAACATTACTTTTGCAATGCATGGGGCACGTGAAGCACTACTTACACGAGAAAAACTACATCCCAGTCACTTGAACAGCACGTAGAACACTGCTGTAGGAGCGGCCACGTGGCGCTTGGCAAATTAAACAAACGCACAAGGATTAAGTGATTTGCACAGAAACAAAAGTTACAAAGTCAACTTTAACAATATAAAAAACCAGGAAAGCGTGCTTAAAAACAGCATTGCCGAATCGAACATAAATTTGCATTTAGATATTTAAAGATTGTTCAGATTAATTAATTTAATTACTCTTAAAAAAAGTGCTCACCTACGAAGAAGTGGATACGAACACTCTCAATGGCTGTGACTACGGAATAGAAAAAGTTCTAGAAGGTTGGCAGCTGGGTGTGAGAGCTGTGATTGGGCATGTTGTAATTGAGCATGCGCAAATAAAATTAAATACGTTAGGGGTACATAGCCAGACCGTGGGACGTATTGTGCGGATGTGTAACATTAACACGTATGCGCTACCAGATACATGCATGCGCAAAGTGAAGGCAACTCCTACGGGGTACATATCTAGATGGAGTTCGGATGTCCCCATGGTCTTGAAGTGGCTTCAGGAGGGGGGCTTTGCAGCTCTCCTCCATAAAATAATAATATATAATTAGCCATGCCCCGGGGGCTGGGGACCCCGGTGCCCAGAATTGGGCACGGGAGGGGGGCCACGCGGCCCCCTTCCCATAAAAAATTGAATACGTATACTCCGCTTATTGTTATCGTACCATAAGCGCACCCTTCCAATCACACGCTGAAGGCTTATTGGCTGTCAAGTGGTTGTCAAAATCGAAACTAGAAACTGTTGGCAGCCATTTTATGTCTCGGTACAAGGGAGGCTGAAGAAGTGTGTGAAATGTGTGTTTAAAATGTGAAAAGGGAGAGGGTAGACACACCCTGATCCTATAGGTCTCCTCAGGGGGTCGCACAAGGTCTCCCAGGGCCCCTATTTTTGTTATTTTTTTGGGGGAAAATCGCGGGGTGCGCGTATGATCCGTGCATTCTAGCGATATTTTTTTTTAAAAAAGACGTGGGCTTCTGCGCGTCTTTCGTAATTTGCATTCTTTCAACTGTTTAGAGGAGATGCAGCAATGCTGTATCCAGGATCCACCACTGAGTGAGAAAAGGTAACGATAATAACACTATTTACCTGCTAAGTGAATTTCTACCCATAGGTTAACAGTGATGTACTTTTTAAGAAAGTTAAAGAAAATTATTAAAATAATTACCTCAGATATCCTCTTGTCTTAATATTTATATTAAATATATATAAATAAGTTTTTCAACATTAAAAAAATCGCGGATGTCGCGCACACACCGCACACTGATTTGTAAATGACGTCACGCGCTACCGCGCGTTCGTCACGTCGCGTTATACGTACATCTCGCGTATGCGCGCAACCATGTGGGAAAAGTTGTACCCGTCGCACACCCTTCGCGGATCCTAGACAGCGACCCTAAAATGGCGGACACGGTTCGCACAGTAAGGGAGCCATTAGGATGGCGGGCGGATCGGGAAACGGGACCGCCCGCCTCGAGGGCGGGGGTCCCGAAATGTGCATTAGGATGCGCCCACCACACAGGCGGGCGCATCCTGTATTGTGGCCATTGCGGCGGGCGGAGCAGTAATCTCCGCCCGCCACCTTGTTAAACGTGCACGTTGTGCATTTCTAAGTGCAACATGACAGGCACCGCGCGGTGCCTGCCATGATGCACTTTGAAATGCGGGGGGGTACCATAGGTACCCCCCATGTGCAACCCCCCAAGCCAGTGACTCCCAGGGGGCCCGCAACGGGCCCCCGCAGGGAGTCTCCGCATGCCTTTCCGTGGCGGCATTGCCGCCCCGGAAATGCATTGGTGTAAGCCCATTGTAATATGGCGGGCGGTGTCTAACAGACACCGCCACCATGTTACTCGTTTTCCGCCCCGGCCGCCAGGCGACCGGGGCGGTAAACATGTGGGTGGTGTTTCTCACCGCCGTGGTCCACCCCGCCATACTAATATGGCGGGGGGGATTTGGGCTGTGGATGTCGGGCGGATTTCCTCCGCCAGGCTGGCGGTAGCCACGGCCAGCCTGGCGGAGGAAATCCGCCCGACATCCTAATGGACCCCTTAATGAGTAGGGTGTTCGTAGGGTGTGCAACTGCAAAAAAAAGAAAAAAATAATTAAAATAATTTAAGTGTATTATAAACAATATAAAATAATGAAAACTATATATTTTTATGTAAAAAAATGAATTAAAAAAGTGTAATGTAATTAAAAAATTACATCTAAAAATAAAAAGATTACAAAAATGTAGTTAGAAAATATAAACAAAAACAATAAAAATATTTTCAAATTAGCATTTAAAAAATCTTTGAAATTCACTGAAAAAAACAGGTTTCAGACATGTTATAGTTAGGAATTAGCAGTTAAAAAACCTTTGAAATTAACTGAAAAAAACCAGAGGTTTCAGACATGTTATAGTGAGGAATTAGCATTTTAAAAAACTTTGAAATTCACTGAAAAAACCATAGGTTTCAGATAAGTTATAGTTAGGAATTAGTATTTAAAAAACCTTAGAAATTCACTGAAAAAACCATAGGTTTTAGGGGTGTTATAGTTAGCTACACATTTCACTCGTATAAAACCATTGAAAATCCCCTGTTATAGTTAGTTGTACTAACTATAACTCGCGCGCCCGCAATCCACTGATGATGATGTCACATATTACATCATTCATGACATGGTCTGTGACATCACATGTTTTCCTCATGCAAATTCCCTTTGAGATTTCAGACACGACTACAGCCCAATCTGCTGAATGGAATAACACCAAATTAGGCAGAAAGGTAGCTTTTGGTTCACAAAGTGACCATTGTGTGAATTGGTGTAAATACGTTCAGTAGTTTTTGAGATATTCAAAGACATCCAAATTTGGATCTATGGACGCAGATCCTTCGAGGATCTAATAGTGCCAATTCTCAAATATGATTAGCTTCCAACACAAACCCGGAAGCATTGGCAGCCATCAAGCTGAGTCCCACAAAAAACATTTTAAAAAAAAGAAAAGGGGGCATGGTAGGGATACACTGACCCCCTCACTGTGATCCTGGTGTTCCCCTGTGACCCCGGCAGGGCCAAAACGCTCTTTTTAAAGTACGGAGCCGCAAATCCATCCCAAAGTGAAAATAAAACAAGCACAGACTCCGCGCTTGTTTGCTATATAGCCCCCGGGTGGGTCAGGTCTCGGGGCCATGCAGGCTTTTGAAAGAATTAGTTATGTCCCGGGGACCACCACCTCACCAGGGCTTACTATTTTTAACATGGGGGTGCTCGGACCCCCTGAAGACCGGGGACCACCACTTCCCTGAGGCTATAAATAATAAGACTAGAGGGGGCATCGCAGATTCCCCGAGCCCCAGGGACCACTACCTACCTGGGGCTAATAACAAAGAAAAAGAGGGGCCTTGAGGACCCCTGAGGAC
This sequence comes from Lissotriton helveticus, assembly GCF_964261635.1. Classification (NCBI taxonomy): domain Eukaryota; kingdom Metazoa; phylum Chordata; class Amphibia; order Caudata; family Salamandridae; genus Lissotriton; species Lissotriton helveticus. The sequence continues at coordinate 407,690,396 of NC_136073.1, forward strand.
CACCACCACCCTTTGATTATAAAATAATTGGGCTGCGCGGCCTCATGGACTCCCACCTCCCCAGGGCTAAGTTAAATATTGAATGGGAGCCATGCGGATCCCTTCACACTCCAGGGACCACTACCTCTCCAGGATTTCTTAGCCCCGGGGACAACCTCCTCCCTGGGATGGCCCTTGCAAATAGAAGGAGGGAGACTGTGTGCCACCCCTCATGTAGCCATACATGTTCCTGGGGAACACCACTCTCCAGGACTGGCTCCTGCAATGGCCCAGGGGGCCCACCCCCTGGACATAGCGGTTGGCTTTTGGTTGGTGGGAGCTTTGACAGCAAGCAAAAGCAAGCATTCCAATTGCAGCAGGCGGGAGCAGTCAAAGTGCCCTTCCCCACTGGAAGCGGAGTTTTCATCTCTTTCCCTGCCTGCAGACATGCGGGGAGGGAAAGAGATTGCTCTTGTATGGAGGGAATTGTCTTTTCAGCAGCTTCCTCGGTGCAACATGAAGGACAGCTCCCACAGGAGGCAGAGAGCTGGCTGGGACCACGTGGGCCATGAGGCTCCCCTGCAGTCCCGGGGAAAAGAACAGAAAGAGGCAAATTAAAGGTCAGAAATTACCAGAAAGGCAGAATAAAGGTCAGAAACAAGCAGCAAGAGGCAAAATAAAGGCAAGAAATGAGCAGAAAGAGTCACAAGAAAGGTGAGGAATTGACCAAAAAGAGGCAAACTAAAGGTAAAAAAAGAGCAGAACTAGGCACAATACAGGTGAGAAACAACCAGAAAGAGGCAAAATAATGGTCAGGAATGAGCAGCAAGTGGCAAAATAAAAGTGAGAAGGGAGCAGAAAGAGGCAGTTTGAAAGGTCACAAGGGAGAAGAAAGAGGCAGAATAAAGGTCAGGAACTAGCAGAAAGCAGCAAAATAAAATTAAGTAGTGAGCAGAAAGAGGCAAAATAAACATGTCAACAACTAGCAGAAATAGGCAAATTAAAGGCAACAAATGAGCAGAAAGAGGAAGAATAAAGTTGAGAAATGAGCAGAAACAGGCAAAATAGAGGTCAGAAAGAGGCAGAATAAAGATAAGAAAAGAGCAGATAGAGGTAGGAAAAAGGTCATAGATGAGCTAAAAGAGGTACAATAAACGTTAGAAAGGAGCAGAAAGAGACAGGATAAAGATCAGAATCGAGCAGAAAGAGGCAGAATAAGCAGAAATAGTCAAAAAAGAGGTCATAAACGAGGAGCAAGAGGAAAAATAGAGGTCAGAAACGAGCAGCAAGATGCAAAATAAAGTTCAGGAACCAGCAGAAAAATGGAAAATAACAGGCAGAATGAGTAGAACGAGGCAAATAGAGGGCAGGAGATGGAGATAAGAGGCAGGAAAATGATCAGAGGAGACATACAACTGAAGGCAGCAGAGGGTAGCGGACTGCAGGTAAGCTGGACATGAGGACCGTCACAGGGAGACTTGGCACAAGGACACGCTCCAGTGCCCCCCTACTTTTTTACCAAGCACAAACTGATAGACCCACTCATACACTCAATCACCCCTTCACAGTTCCACTCACACTCATAGACCCACTCACAGACTTACTCACCCACTGACAGGAAAACTCAGACTCTCATGCACCCATTCACAGATCCATTCAAGCACTCATTAACCCACTCACAGACCCACTGAGCAACCCATACACATTCACAGACCCGCTCAGAGGCTCACTCACACACCCACTCTCACACTTATGTATCCAGTCACAGACCCACCCAGGGACTCACCCACCCACTCCAGACACACTGAGACACTCACACACCCACTCTCAGATACTCATGCACCCACTCACAGACCCACTCGGACACTCTTGCTTGCTCTCACAGACTCACTCAGACACTCATCCACCTACTCATAGTCCCACTCATAAACTCATGTTCCCATTCACAGACCCACTCAGAGACTTATTCACCCACTCACTGACCCACTCAGACACTCACTCACCAACTCACAGACCAACTCAGACTTACCCAACCACTCACAGATCTACTCAGATACCCATGAACCCAGTCACTCACCCACTCAAGACTCATCCAACGCAATCAGAGACTCACGCACCAATTCACAGACCCACTCAGATGCTCATGCACCCACTCACAGACCCCCCTCGGAGACTCTTGCACTCACTCACAGACACATGCAGACTCATGTACTAACTTGAAGATCCACTTAAGTACCCACTAACATACCCACTTAGACACTCATGCACCCCCTCACAGACCTACTTAGACACACTAAAACCCACTCACAAACTCACTGAGACACTCATGAACTCACTCACATACTCACTATCAAATGTTAGTGTTTATATTTAGGAAATACAATTAAAAAAACCTTAGAAATTCACTTAAAAAAAACACAGGTTGCAAACTGGGATGGCTTTGTGAGCAAAAAGAGAGCTGACCAAACAAAGTGTCTGAAAAGTTTCAGTGGTTCTTCCATCATCTTGTGTTTGTGTAGTGAGCAAAAGAAAATATAAATACTAACATTTGTAAAGCACACAGCTAGCTCCGGAGAGGTTTCCCGGCACTAGGGGCAGTAGGGAAGATTAAGAGAGCTATTGCCCAGAGTCACAAGGAGCTGGGCTAACCTGTCGCCAGCACCGGAGTTCGAACCGTGAGCCCCCGTCCTCCAGAGTCAGCCACCCTGGCTGCTGCACCTCACATCTTCCCAAGAACAATGGATTTAACCCAGCTCTCTTGACTGGGGTGAATGTTTGATTTATTCAGCATTCTGCCCATCATTTGTTGTCACAGGTGAACATGCAAGGGTGCCAAATCACCTGAAAGCTCCACCTGTTTGAACCCACCCCTTCCACATTAGTAGCAAGAAATTGTGCTGCTTCCAGGTGGGTTGCCCGCAGGGCCTGGCCTGCCAACCCCCTTCTGTGCATAGTAAAGTGGTTGTGAACAGTGTGTTGTTGGCTGCCTGTCGAGGCTTTGCCACAGGGCCTAGCCACAGGCCCGGTCCTGCTGACAACTCCTCTGGCTTATGACCAAAGGTCGTGCACTGCGGGGGTTGGCTTTACATATAATACTAATGAATATATTACTTTACTTTGGAAAAAAACTGAAATTCAATGAAAAAAAAGGTTAAAGTAACAGTATAGTTAGGTATACATGCCTGTTCAACATTAACGTTTTGAACTAAAATAAACCCAGCAATTCTCCAGTTAACATGTGCCCCTGCCATTCACTGCTTATGGCCTTACCCATTACATCACTCATGACATGTTCTATGGCATCATTTATGACAGACTGATCACATCTCAAAGTAAATTATTGATGACATTACTGATGCAGGCAATAAAACGGTTGTTAGTGGAACTTAATGTTTATTTCCACTATTTAACACATTTTATCAGACTAACCAGTACGAGTACAAAGATGCAAGCAGTGCAAGTAAGATTACATGCAGCTATTTGCATCACATTAGCTATTTTAAAAAGATTAAACATGTGACCTGTACCTTACCCATGTAATTATTCAACAAATAAAAAATAACCGTCCAAGCTAATGAATATGAGTTATCAATACCCCAGCAGACTTAAGCAAACCTCATTAACTCTGCCCTCTAAGAGTTTACCCCCTTTGGCTCCATCCTTCCTGGCTCAATCTCTTTTCAGTGTCTCCAACCGTCAATTTGTTGGTTCCTAGAGAAAATAATTTCCATTTCTATAACTGGTAACGCCATTGTTAGACATTAGGTGGGAATATAGCATATCTGTTCCCTGACCCTCATTGCTACCCTCTATAGCGCTCTACATGCCTTATGTGAAATGCAGAGAGATTAATGAGGAGATTGTTGCCACATTGCCCTATGGAACAGTCCTTTATATGATGAAAGTATATCTGTTGGCCTCTATGAAAAGTGACAGTGTAAATAGTGCTAAAACTGATTAAATACTCTACCTGAGCAACAAAAAAGCTCTGTCCTAAACCACCACATCTCAACACCCGCTCTTGAAACAACTTTTTTCATTATATATGCTCCTTGACAGCAATTTCACTGGCAAAAGTCAAAATCTGTGCTAATTGTTCCATTACATCAACTCAACCTGAGTCAACTATTGCTTGACATCTCCTGCAAATTGGCCTACTCATGCTCCTACAACTACACACAAAGGGGAAACTAAGCCCGTTATCATTTTCAGAGGCTTCGGATTACTAGTTGATCTCTCCAAAACGCTCTATCCATTCTCCACCTCACCATGTTTTTGACATTCACACACTCTTTGGACCACCCAGTTCCACATTTAAGTCCTCCATTGACAAACACCTTTCCCATTGTACCAATAAGGTGAAACCCAAAAACAATGCGCCCTGTGCACCGAAGACATGAACCCCACCAATCAAACGTTAGAAAACTGGAAGCAATCCAGCACTCTATAAAGTCATCACAGATCTCATAGATCTCAAAACTAAGGGTGTAAAACATTCTTACAGCATTCAACAAGAGCTTTCAATTCCCATTCTTCACAACCATTACAAAGATTTTAATGTTATCTTCTATTTCACAATGTTTTTGTCTTCATTGTACAATCATTTTCATTCTAATCGTACCTAGTGAATCTGAAAAATATATGTGGGAATTTGTAAATTTACATTTTACACAGCTTTTCTATGCACAGTGGCAAATGATTGCAGACATTGTTCTAGCAAGTATACAATTTCCAGTTCCTTCTTGGAAAAAGTGTTGGGTAAGCATAGAACTGTGGCAGTTCCCAGTGAACAAAAACTCAAATGTGACATAAATTGTTGCAAATATTAACATTTTGAAACAAATGTGTTTAAGTGAAACATGTTGCCACTTTCCATAGAACTTCTCAACTGTTGCAAACAACATGGCACACCCCTATTTACACCTCTGTCTCAAACAAAGGGTAAACACCAAATCAAATCTGCCTACTATTCCAGACCCATCATTGAAGTGGAGAATACAACAATTATTTGCACAAAATAAGTAGACCCTGCCTTACTCCTGTTCACTTTGATCATCCTACACTCAAATGAAAAAGTAACATACAATACTAATTCTTCAGCAGCAAAATTGTATCCATTTAGCCACAGGATGGTCTTGCCAACTTTCACAACACAGTTATCAATCCTGTCTACTAACAGACATTGCTTCACCAACAGACATCCCCCAGCTTGCCTTCTAAACGTTCTTGAACAACAACCAGATTTTCATCCTTCCATCCTTAATAGCAATCCCATATTATGATGCCTTACTTCCCTCAACCCCTAATCATTAAGTCTGTCACATGTCGTTACTGATTCACCTAGCTCAAAACTAAATCCTTCCCGTTTGTACCACGTACCAGCCATTTCATCCCCATTTTAAGCCAACCCTATTGAGATACTGATGACCTTGGGAACTATCTCATTATTTATCATCCATTCATAGACAAAGTAAAAGCAGTAGCACTGACCATTCTACTAATACAACCTAATTCAAAAGGAACAGTCAAGTTTCTGGTCTCAATGCTGCACAGTCAACAAGGCCCCTTAATTGTCAATGTGGTGCTTCATTTCATAGATAAATGTGACCCTTGCATCCTAGTTCTCTGTGAACTATTGGCAGCATTTAACACCACTGACCACAAGGTCTTCCTTAACAAATCTTCCTCATATTAAGGCATGAAATGTATAGTCTCCTTCTTTCTGCTCAGCCAGATGGCCAAATGGATTGCTCAATGTGTTATCTATGGACAGTCCCTACACAGACCCTGAGACTGCTTAAGTCAAAATAGAGCTCTGAGAGATTCTTTGCTCAACCCCTGGTAGCATTGGAACAACCAATAGGAATCTGCCTGAGATGAGTGTGTTTAGTTCCAGCAGTATCAACAATTGTAAAGTCATGAACACAGCACAATACAATTGCTGAACCAATTTATAAAAATAAAGGAAAGAGTGAGCAGAAATATTAAACCAAAATCATTAAAATCAGATGTGGAGAACTGGTGATATGATTATGTAATATTTTAAGGTAAAAAGTGCAAAAAATGTAACGCACCATTGAAAAATACTAATTTGTGGTGGACTGGAGCTTACACACCATTTCAGACCAACAGCGATAGAGTGGAGATTCAATACATTAATTGGATTGTCCTGGTCAAACTTTTTACCTTCGGACATGGGGCCTCATTTAGAGTATGCTAGACAGTACACCATCTGTCAAGGTGTCAGAGGTCCATTCTGATTGGACTGCTATCTACCATAGTTAGAGCTATCTACTGGCCCTGCAGATATCTCTATGCTTTCAGAGGAGCCGTCCTCACTTGCAGCTCCTTGAACGCACTGTCATTTTGCAGACTGAACGCCAAGTTTCAGGCAGCCGCTAAAAGAACCTTTTTGATTTTCACAAACAAACTTCCAAAGTAGGAGTTGTTTTCTGGAAAACAAAAAAACTGATGACCCTGAGAGGTTTTTTTTTCCCAGGGTATACGGGTAATTTTTCATATTTGTGGTCAGGACCACCAGGGTTTCCCTGGGAGACTCGAACAATTTTTTTTACATTAGATCATTGAAAGGAATTGGGATGTTACTTGAAGGGATTGGTAACCTACCTCAAATAATATACGCAATCCTTGTCAGAGTGGAGCACAAATGTCCCTAAATAAATCTGTGCTTACACATGTAACCTAAAAGCAGTGTGTGAAGTATTTATGTAGTGCTCAAAATAGTAATAATGTGAGCACACCACACAAAAAAAATCCAAACTACTTTAGAGAAATAGAGTACATTTTAATTAGTAAAATGACACCAAAACAACAAATATGCAATATGTAGAACCGAAGGTATGACTTTTTAAATTTGGAATTAAAAATAGTACCAAAAAGAACAAAGCACATACTGTGGTTATTTAATTGTGCTGGACTGAGTCAAAGTCAAAAGTTAAGGCTGACCGTGATGAAATGCTGATTGGATGCAGGAAGCAGTTTGGTCTCGATGGAAAGTTTACCTTCTCATGGAGAAATTTTCTGTAGAAAAATTGGAGGTCGACAAGACATCAGCGAGGCACTTGGCAAGCTGGCGCGAAGCAGGGCTTACCACAGATGGTCACTGAGGAGCGGGGTCCTGGTGAGTTTGCAGACAAAGGTGGGAAAGCTCAGATCAGGTGAAAATTGGAGTCCCTGCCCAGGAAGGCCTTGACAGGTGGCTGCTCAGCGTTGGACCCAATGAAGCCCTCTACATTCGGACTTCAGCAGGACAAATCAGCAAGTTGAATCTGACCGATGATTCAATGTTAACGACTTAAGCTTGATGGTGTTACTGGTCTCCCACTGGTTTTCTGCAGGAAAAGTTGACCCAAAAGTTTGTAAGTGCCAGCTTTTGCAGTTTGGTCAGGGGAGTACACTCTAACACCAACCAAGGGTCCAGGACCTTGAGGTCACCACTTGGGGACTAGGACTCACTCAACAAAGGCCAGCAGCAGAGTCTAAAGCAGGTCCAGTTGGTACTGGTCAACTGGGCAGTTCCAGGGAGTTAAACCTCTGGACACATGTTGTGTGCTGGTAGCTTAAATCGGAGGTCAGGCAGCTAACACTAGGAGTCACTTTGGGGACTTGGATTGATGGTATGCAGGTGTAATCTTCCTTGAGGTCCTTCAGATGGCACAGCAGGTTTTTTTCTGATTCTCAACAGGACCAGGAGTGTTCTGAGGAAGACACTGGGGATGCCACATGTATGCCCAATTCTAGCCTGTGGATGGGAGAAACACCTGGCCCTCACCATCCAATCGGTTAATAGTGCCAAGGGATGTACCTACCAACCTTTGCAGGATTTCCGGTGTGTTTTGATGTAAACTATCCAGCAGTGCCCCTCTCAATACATTTGACATGACAAGACTGAGCAGAGGGTCTGCTGTACGTACACAAATGGCTCCAATCTCCATCAGCCCATTGTTGTAGGGTTTCTTCTAGCAGAGCCAGTGGGAGCATTAGTGTTAGTAATGTGATGGCCCGCCTGACTCTCAGTACAGCAGGCTGACCATAGGTTTGCTGGACAGGGTACTCAGCCACACTTGTTGTGGATTACTTTGTTCGCCAAGCTCTAAAGGCCATTAGCTTTTTTTACTAGCGGTCAAAGTCTATTAAAAGTGCATGGTCCAAAGGTGAGGCCAGCATGGGCCACCCACAGTCTGATATATCATCGCTAAGCCCTCACTAAAGCCATTGTTTCTGGTACCAAGAACTGCAAGTGGGACAAAGCTGGAATTCATAGCTGCTGAGATACATGTGACACAAGGCCAAATACATTTTCTTTTTTGTCCCACTAAATCCACTTTCAGTGCAGCAAAAGGCTCAGAGTGGGCAAACCTTTTTTTTTGCCCGCCTTTGGTGCAACCTTCCTAGATAAGTCTCAGCATGTTCACCCGGTCCAACAGAGGTAAAAACAATGGCTTTTCTCCGACTGCTGGCTGGAAAATGTATTAATGGTCAGTCATGAAACCCAAATGTCCCCAGGGCCGGTTTGTAGGCACTAGGTATCTCTTCAAGTAGGACTACTGCAGGGTCCAGTTATATGTGTTAAGCTGGGTCCTCTTGGACTTAGGAGTCATTGTGCTTTTGATGTCCCTGTAGGATGTAAACCTTAGGCCAAACACTTGCTTCATGGTGAGGACATCCATTCACTGGGTGCCAGCAGGAGTCAGGAGTCCTTCAGATATTTTCTTCCAGTTACATCTTCTTCCTTTAGATGGTGTCTTTTCAGGGCTAGTAGCATTCAGAGGGCATGGTTGGGAGGTGCCAGTCTTACCCTGGCACTAGCCAGTGATTGTAGAATTTTCCATACCCAAACCTGTCAACTTTCATACCTATGCCCACCACCTTTAGTAGCACTTCCTCTCCATTTTACTTTAAAAAATCCCAAAAGCTCTAAGTACATGTTGGCTGTACCCTTCACCTCTCTGGAGAGCTCTGAGCTAGCCCCTTTAAACTCACCTATTTAGGTGGCGACGGAGCTAGCGACAACGATGGCCACTCTGAACTGAAGCTCCGTGGCGGACCTACTCTCTAACATCCGAAGCGGCACTTCACTGCAATTAAATTTCCTCCGGATGCATATTTCCCACAATCGGAATGCTGCCTGATCTCAATGAGCTTAAAACAGCCTTTCTGCGATTCTGATCATCCGCTAAATGTCCTGCAGAGTCCCCGTACGGGAGCGAGCTAAGATGGCGTTCGGAGATCTATGCAAGAGGACGGGAGCCAGGCACTGTGATACAGCTTACTTTCCACTTGACATCCCAGTGGTAGTCCCCCTCACCCCACGGTAGCGCAGTCCTGTTGGCTGATCCCCTGGGGGTAGCTTCCTCGAGGAGTTGGTTGGTGATCCTCTCCTGCGGTGCTGGCATAGCAAAACCCAGGTCTCCCTCCCCCTTGCGGGACACTCAAACTGCCGGCAGAGATCTGGGATGGAATTTATCCACTGCACTGAGCTCACGATTATTTCAAACAGTACTAATCATTATGCTGCTGTAGAGAGACAATGTCATTAACTGAAAGGTCTCCATTTCACAGAGGAACCACCAGGAGAAAATGGTGGGCTGTTGAATCGGCTCAGAGTAGAACGACTCCCGTACTCTGGAGGGATGGCAAAAGCTCTGATTCTCCCCTGATGAACACCACGGACTTGTGACAGGCACCTACGGCCCGCAACATCACCCAAGCACACACGAGCCACCCTCTCCTCACCCCCTCAACTGAACTCAACATCTAGTACCTCCCATACACCACATGAACCCCGACAGCCTGGGCAACTCTTCAAGTAATCTGTCTTTCATGAGCTTCCCCTCTGGGACAGCAAGCAGGGAGAATTCATCCACGGAAGGGGATGCCTGACTTCAACACGGCAGCTGTGGGAGCCGCAATCATCAGGATGCAGTGATTGAGGGATCACAAACTACCTGGGTGCCCGACCTCATCATGGCCTCCGCACAAATGGACTAAACACCTAGGGTCCTACCTTCTATTCTTCTATTCCTCACCGTTGAAACCCATCCACCCACACCGGACTCCTTGGACTGGCACTTCGAGCTTACTCTAGCGTGGCTAGGGGTGCTCCCCCACCACCTTTCACCCTTGGCTCACCTACCATGACATTAATTTTGGGACCTTCTTCCGACCGTTGAGACCTATCTAGCTGACCAATGCCCAGTGGAGCTACCTGTTAGCTAAAGAGGAGACGGGTTGTGGATATCCCCCTCAGCCATCACCTACCCAGCAGACTTTCCTTCGTCTCTCCGTCGTATTCTCCCCCTACCCTTTTCCCTTCCCCTATCCTTCACTTTTCTCGTCTTCCTATGCTCTTCAAAATGTTTTGCTTTTTAACCGAGACCTTGCTCTTTGGCCTTGGCCTGGTGGAGCTACCAGATAGCTAAAGAGGAGATGTGACGTGGACTAACCCCTAGGCCGTCACCTACCCAGCCGGACTTGGGGCAGATTTCCCTTCGTCTCGCCGTCATTTCTCCCTTCTACCCTTTCACCCTACCCTTTTACGCTCCATTTATTTAATCTCCTATGCTCGTTAAATGTTTTACTAGTAACTTATGTAACCTGTTAACTGATGTAATTTTGTAACTTTGTGGTTCTTCATGTAAAGCTCTCTGATACCTCCGGGTCTAGCCAGCGCTATATAAAACTCAATAAATACCAAAAATACCAAAATAGAGGAGGCCCTGTTCTCTCAGTTACGGTCCAAACTAGATGCTCCTCCTGCTGGCATTAGAGCCAAGGGGTCTAGAAGGACTATGGGAATGAATAGGAGAAAACCTTTTCCACTATCATTTGTGTTCAGCTAGGCAAAAGTAGAGCTGTTAAGGGTGTCCTTTGTTCATCCAGCAGTCCTGTACACTTCCCAAATGGCTAATCCTTGCTAATTAGTCAGTTGATTATAGCACCTCTACTTCCTGGGTTCAGAAGCTAGGCTCTTTTACTATGGCAGGTAGAGTTGTTAACTCCAGCTAAGAACACATATTGGCCTCTGTTGGGTGGTGAGTGGCAGAACTGGTTTTAAATTACATCTGGCTGAAGCAGTCTTAAGTGCATGTTAATGAAGCTACTAATAAAAACTGATTTGATTTATTTTTTCTATCATTTTCCCAAGCACAAATTTAAAATGAACACTTTTGTTACGTCAAAATCCGTCGGCGGAGCAAGGACAATTGTTGTGGCCAGCACAGGCCCTTCAACCCAAATATCTCATTGTTAAGCTTCCATCTTTGGTATAGGCCCCAATTCCACTGAACAGGACAAAATTAATTTTGTAGCTGCTGACTATGTTGTGTTGCAGGGCTCCGTGAAGCTGCATACCTTTTTTGCAAGTTATGCTGAAACCTAAGCTTTGAGCTGAATGTACCTATTTTTCTTGTCCTCCCTAGATGTAATTTCAACAGATAAAGCATAGTACCCTGATCCTACAGGAATGCTACATGGTGAATTATTGGTGATATTCTCATGGTAATTGGTACCATGTAAATTTATGATGTCATCATTCAAAAGCTGGCATACAATCTTCATTCTTAATATAATAAGCAAAGCTCTGTAAAACATTGATAGTAGATGACATTATGCCCTATAGGTTATCCGTCATTTGCTTTGTCCTCCGTGCAGTAGTCCTTTTTCCATTTGCATGAATATTTCCACATATAAGTTTTTTGCACCATGGTAACTTACAATTATTCATTATAATTTCTTAATTTAAATTTTTTAATTTCTCCTACCATTGTCTCTAATTTTTATACTTTTTTAATTGCCCTGATTTGTATGCATATCGCCTGGCTGATTTTCTCTGCTGTGCCTGCTGGTCTTTAAAATTATGAATATGTGGTGCACATGCATCATCTTATTTGGCGTTTAGAGCAGACAATGTTTTTCCTGTTCCTGATGGCTCTAGCTTTGCCATTATAGGTAGTGATGAATCTAGCTTGTTTCTCATTCTGAGTTCTCGTGACTGTACCTATGGCTAGTAAACTCTCTCTCCGAACAGCTGGGGCCTTGGTGAGGGCAAAGTTAAGCTCTTCCTCCTTATAGTCTTGTTCCCTGAACTGGGCTAGCATGGATTTGCATTCTGTCTGGAAAGCCTCCTCCATGCTGCATTTTCTGCATGCCCACAGAAATCCCCCATATGCGATGCTGTTAATGAGGCTAAAAGGGTGACTGCTTTGCACATGTTGAAGGGGTTTGCCACCTGTGCTCTTCCTGAATAGGTTGGAGGTCAGCTTTTTGTCCTCCGCTACCACTCTGATGTCCAACAAGTCTACACTAACATCACCTTCAAGTTCACCTCATTGTTATTGAGTTTGGCAATAAACTCTGGTGCATGATCTCTGCAGCCCTTTCATATTAGGAAGCAGGTCGTCGATGTACCTTATACAAAGAATTACATGTGTGTTGAGTCATCCAAGGACCCTGACACCTGTTGCTTCCACCACCCCATGAAGAGGCTTGCATAGCTGGAAGCAAAGCAGGCGACCATTGCTGTGCCCTGCACCATTCTGAACAGCTTATTTTTTAACCAAAAGAAATTGTCTCTAAGCCGAACTGTATCATGGTCAGAATCATCTGAGTGCGGAAAAATAGTGATAAAGAGCGTGCAATAAGGTAATATCTGCATGCTGAAATCCCATTTCTGTGCTTGATGCTTATATACAAGCTAATGACATCAAGCATAATTAATAAGCAACTATCCTCCCTGGGGATGTCCTAAATCCCACTAAGAAAATCCTTGCAGTCTTGGATATAAGAGAGGAGGGAGGTCACAAAAGGGCACAGGTAAAAGTCAATATATTTAGATGTGTTTTCTAAAAGTGACCCACATGACGACACTATGGGCCTTCCTGGAAGGTTGCTGGGGTTCTTGTGAATTTTGAGCAGGAAGTATATAGTATGAGAATCCTAGGGAATTTGTTAAAAATAAATTGATATTCTTCCCTCTCTGTTAATCCCTAGTCCCTCCAGTCAATCCACATCTCATAATGTTTGGCATTCTATATGCCACATCATTTTTGGTAACCAACACATAGCATGCCACATCATTCAATTTGCGAAAACCCTCCCCTAGATAAGATGTCGTAGAGAGAACTACAAGTAAGTAAAAAAACATGTCCCTATGTTTCCATAAATGGAGAAAGAAGTAATATGCATCCAATAATAACTCAAGAACTCATTAAGTTCACAACCTCATTTCTTATGCGACACAAATACAAATTAAAATAAGGTCAAATCAATTTTTAGGAAAATTGTACAATTTATTACATATAAAATCAAATTGTTATACACAAATAAAGTGCCATTCAATTCAGTTAAAAATGTGTCAATTCACATAAATACAATAAAATACAGGTTGTCGACGCTGCGTTTCGGTTTTTGTTATAACACCTTCATCAGGACAAAGTTCTATTAAAAAGAAACATACAATTAGGTACATACATCATGGAATTCTTTTTTAGCTTCTTGCTTTCCTAAATTACAGTTTAACTCTAGACATTTATTCAAGCGAAATGATAACAGAACATTACGGCACTCTCTTTTTTTGTTAAATACGTGGTTTCTAGTTCGAGGTATTATGGAGGCATATTACAACTTAAAGGCTGTCTTAGTGAAAGCCTTTACTAGCTTTCACAGAATACACTTTTTTTCCGCCTCGGTTTTCAATTTGAGTTTTTTTAATGTTTTCTCCGTGTCACCTTCTTATGAATAGGTGCTATTGCTGATTTATCATCTGAATCAAGTACCTTTTTAACGATAAATAATTGGGTATCTTAATGCGTTTATTTGACCAAGTGACTTCTATACTGTCTCTATGTATACACTAGTTGCCTTGAATTTTCTTGAAGTCTGTACTTTTTTCGAGGTCAAGGGAGCCACCGTATTGTAATGATTTATAATTCGTGGCTATCTGAAAGCAGAAAGTTATATGTGCGTCCTTAGTGTTTAGTTTAACTCCTTCGGATTTTAAACAAAAGGAATACTGGATGACCAACTTACCCAATAGGTAGGAATCAAGCCCTCAGTACCCTATGTGGCTGGATTCTCTTGATATTCACGTTCTTTTGGGATTACACGCGTATTTTGATTGTCACGCAATCCTCCTTGGAGATCTTGTCTAAGTGGATTCCTTTCGGAAACCGACTCTAGAATGAAGAGTTCTTTATGTGTCTATCTATGAATTAACCCTATTTTATTTCTTATTTTTTTATCGCAATTATGCATAAAGATCTACAGCTGCATGGACCATCTATCCGTACCAATATTAGGTTCTTCACGTTTTCCGTAGCTATTTTACTACATCTAGAGTCCATTTATATTGGTTACTCAAGGCTCTCGCGGCACCTCCTTCTCATCCCCTTTTTTTTTTTTAGCAGCTATAAGGGTGCCTCTTTATGATTATTTACTCAAACGTGATAGCGTTAATCTACAAGAAATATAATAAGAATTTTAGCTACGCCATAAAGAACTCTTCATTCTAGAGTCGGTTAACGAAAGGAATCCACCTAGACAAGATCTCCAAGGAGGATTGCGCGACGATCAAAATACGCGTGTAATCCCAAAAGAACGTGAATATCAAGAGAATCCAGCCACATAGGGTACTGAGGGCTTGATTCCTACCTAGCGGGTAAGTTGGTCGTCCAGTATTCCTTTTGTTTAAAATCCGAAGAAGTTAAACTAAACACTAAGGACACACATATAACTTTCTGCTTTCAGATAGCCATGAATTATAAATCATTACAATACGGTGGCTCCCTTGACCTCGAAAAAAGTACAGACTTCAAGAAAATTCAAGGTAACTAGTGTATACATAGAGACAGTATAGAAGTCACTTGGTCAAATAAACGCATTAAGATACCAAATTATTTATCTTTAAAAAGGTACTTGATTCAGATGATAAATCAGCATTAGCACCTATTCATAAGAAGGTGACACGGAGAAAACATCAAAAAACCTCAAATTTAAAACCGAGGCGGAAAAATGTCCAATCTTTTTAGAAGGTAGGCATATTTAAAAAAAGTGTATTCTGTGAAAGCTAGTAAAAGGCTTTCACTAAGACAGCCTTTAAGTTGTAATATGCCTCTATAATACCTCGAACTAGAAACCACGTATTAAACAAAAAAAGAGAGTGCCGTAATGTTCTGTTATCATTTCGCTTGAATAAATGTCTAGAGTTAAACTGTAATTTCGGAAAGCAAGAAGCTAGAAAAGAATTCCATGATGTATGTACCTAATTGTATGTTTCTTTTTAATAGAACTTGGTCCTGATGAAGGTGTTATAACAAAAACCGAAACGCAGCGTCGACAACCTTTATTTTATTGTATTTATGTGAATTGACACATTTTTAACTGTATTGAATGGCACTTTATTTGTGTATAACAATTTGATTTTATATGTAATAAATTGTACAATTTTCTTAAACATTGATTTGACCTTATTTTAATTTGTATTTGTGTCGCATAAGGAATGAGGTGGTGAACTTAATGAGTTCTTGAGTTATTAGTGGATGCATATTACTTCTTTCTCCATTTATGGAAACATAGGGACCTGTTTTTTTACTTGTTCATAGCTCCGAGTCCCTTGATTGGACCAGTGAGGAGACCTCCTTTCTTTTTGATATAAGTAGAGAGAACTACAACATTGCCCCCCTAGTTCAACTGCTGGGTGAAAAAGTTGTGGACCTCCCTGAGATCCCTCACCGCCACTCTTTCTGCGTTACTCTTGTAGCACGGAATTACTAATACATTCTACAACTCCACTCCGCCAGTGGAACAGATCATCACTGAGTCACAACATTGTGACCTGAAGGGAAACCAAGGAAAGTGAGAAGGGACTAAAAACATGAAACCCCAAAGAGGGTCTCTTGTCTCTGTACCAGGAAGGCAAGGCGAGTGCCGCTCGGTAGGAAGGACTAGAGAAAGGGGCAGTGCCTGGAAGGGAAAACATGGTTGAAGAGGGTGACTGCTGGCAGTGCTGACAACGTTTCTGAATATGTTAGTTAAACTAAGTACAACATTTTTGCTTTCAGGAGTCAAAATGAGAATCCTTGGTCTCCTAATTGTAAAGTGAATTTCTCCTGGGATTGAAGAGTTAAGTAACTGCTAGTTTTAATATGTCTTCAGCTATGCATTCGACTCATCTTATTGATGCTGCAGGTCTCTCTTATCCTTAAAGCACACCTGCATATGCTATTCTACATCCTTTAGGTGCCGTACATCGTAGCAGCCCGGGTAGGGCCACTTGGCGGGGCTTTTCTCATAGAGCCGGGAGCACGTTATAACCTGCCTGCAAATGTGTCTTTGGTAAAGATATGTGTTTACAATGCACTCATTGAACAGGCCACCCCACACAGAGAGTAAAAGGCTACATTAATTGGTTATAAAACACACATGATGGAGAAGAAAGCTTGCGCTGCATGGTTGTCCAAGTCTGCAAAGCAGTTCTATGAGGTGGATGTTTTACTTTATCCATTCCGTGTGTTCAGTGCAAGGTGGCTTGCTTGTTTGGCACACCACAGCAGGGATTGGATACACTGTGGTACCTCAAAATACTATCACAATTTTGGGGGCACTAAAACCTCAAATGCAATCACAGACACCCCTATTTCTAGCCAGGTGACCTTTGACTTCTTTTTTTATCCCTTCTCTCGAGGGCTAAGAAGTTCACTGAGTGCCCTTTTTGGGGAATGAGAAATGTGGAATGGATGTAGGTCTCCAATCAGCCCACGCCATTTTAACAAGAAGTCAGCACTTTACAGTTTTCTGCTACATGTACTTGTATAAATCAATGACACCAATGCGCACAATTTTACCAGCTCCTATAGTCAAAAGTTGGGATCACTTGGGACAACCTGTACCCTTCTTAGTTCTCCTACTGTAGCTCCGACACTGTGCATGACATTACTGTGAGAGGGGCATGATCACTTGTGGGTCAGTCTGTCAAAAATATGCAATAGCCTCAATGCAGCAAAGTCTCTTGACTGTATCCTGAAAGCAGTTGGATTTCACAGACAGTCGAGGTCGTTAATAAGGGTGCCATTTTTCTCATCCCAAAGTAAAAATAATGTGAACACTTGGAGTGGGCAGGACTCTGTGGAATCTCGCAGAGTTTTTATGTAACTCCGTAGAGTTCTGCCCAGCCCAACTCTTTAGGCCCAGGGGAGCCCAACCCCAAAGCTGTATGCAATTAATTAAATGGGAAGGGGGCAGCACAGTTGTGTTTGCGTTTGCTCCTGCATGGTGGGAGCGGATTTTATGCTTGCTCCCATTTGGCAAAAAACAATAGCCAGAAACCGGTCCTTGGATGCTTGATTCCGATCTGGGAAAGACATGGCTTGGTAGTTCAGACTGGACTGTTCCCATGAGGCACAGGGTCAGAGCTGATTTGCATATAGCCAGTGTCTAACCCAGGGTGGTGTGGAGTGCAAAAAAATGATGGATTTAGGCCCAGATCCTTGTACTGGGGTGAATGTATGACATTGTTCTACATTCTGTCCATCAACTGTGTTTTTTGCAATGCTCCCATTTGGCAGCAGTTTCAAAAATGCTTCCACAAGGCAGGAGCAAACACAAGTGCCCCTGACTACTCTGATGCATGCTGGTAAATGTATTTGTCCTTGGGGTGGGCTACCTGGGATGCAACAAGTAAGCCAGCCCCGGTGAATGGGGTGCCAAGGGATATAGAAGGCTCAGGGAGGGGGGCTGTGAGGTCCCATTACATTTTAAATAACATTACAGCCCTGGGGGATGGGGTCCCCAGGGCCTTTCTAAGGCTCGGGAAGGGGACCGCCTGAACCCGTGGAGGTGGACTCCCCAAGGCCTATAATGACTCAGGGAGGGTGGCCTTACGGCCCCCTCCCCTTATGAAATGTGACCTCTGGAGTCCCACGGGATCGGGCAAAACTTGCCCTTTATTCAATTTTGGCTCAAGGGGGGGTCCCTCTGGGCCCCTGCATATAGCCTAGGGGGGCAAAGTACCTGCTACCCCACAGTATTTTTTTTATAACACCAGGACAGGGAACTAAGTCCTTGAGTCCTGTAATGGCTGTCAGCAACATTTTTCTGATGTTTCTGGCAGCCAATCAGACCACTTGCTCCTGTGAGAGTCTGACTCCCATGGGAGTGAAGGGGCCCAGGGGAAATTAGGCTCACTGGGCCAAGGAGCAAGAAGAGCCCTCTATTTTTTAAATGGTGCGCCTCGAGTGTCTCTTGACCCTCTTGTGGACCCACTGTCCAGATATACAAATATTTTCAACCCTAAGGGGCTGATTATGATGGCGGACGGACCTGAGTCCGTCCGCCACCATAGAGTAGGAGGGACCGTCCGCAGGGGCAGCGGCGGTCCCTCCGTGCAAATTACGATGTGACCGCCAGGGTGGCGGTCACATCCTGTATTAATAAGATTGCAGCGGGTGCTGCTTCAAGCAGCACCCACCGCAATGTTAAAAATGCATGTATTACATTTACATGCACAAAGCGGCAGGCACCGCGCGGTGCCTGCCGCTTTGTGCATGTAAATGTTGGAGTGTACCATAGGTACCCCCCATGTGCACCCCCCACCCCCCGACACCCTGGGGGCCCGCAACGGGCCCCCAAAAGCCAAAGTCCACATGCTTTTCCACGGCGGAAAAGCCGCCGCGGAAAAGCATGTCTCCGTGCAAATCCTAATTTGGCTGACGGTGTCTTGCAGACACCGTCACCAAATAGCCCTCCCCACCCCGCGGATCAGCGGCGGACGGACCTGCCGTCCGCCGCTGGTCCAACCGCAATCCCACCGCAATCCCACCGCCATCCTAATCTGGCGGTGGGGGTTCTATGAGGCTGCGGCGGTGATTCCGCATACTCCGGCCCGGCGGTGGCTTCCGCCGGCCCGGAGTATGCGGATTCACCGCAATCATAATGAGGCCCTAAATTTCTCAAAAAACTACTGAACTGATTTTCACAATATCACAAAAGCACAATTTGTCGACCAAGATCTAGCTTTTTGGCAAATTTGGTTTAATTCCGTTCAATAGATTTTGCTGTAGCACTTTTAAAGAAGTATATGGAAAATGCATTAGTATTTTGCATTTTGGGAGCCCCCTTTTTTATTTGGCCCCTGCTTGGTGGATGACCTGAAATTAGCACCAAAATAGAACCTTCTTGCAAGGAGAAATGCCAAACAGGGCCAAAGTTATTAAAGCGCTTTTCCTATGGAACAGCTGGCCTAACTATATAGAAATTCTTGGACATCTGAAAGATTTTTCCTTTTGACTTGAAAGTTGATTTCCTCCAGTGTTTAAGGTTGCAGGTTGTATACGCCAACATCCTTTCAAAGCCAGACAAATTCCCATGGCAATAAGTGGTTTAGGAAGAAGAAGTCAGAGATAGAAATTCAGATTTTGAAGCCAACAAGCTTCTTGTGTATGTCAGATACTCTTAACCCCTTTGCCCAGTCAACTTTTCTACATTTGAAAGTAGTTTTTTTTATGGAGCTCAAATACTCTTGAAATCAGCCACTTTTGCTTTGAGGCCCTTTTGGACCCCCGGAGAGTTTGGAAGTCCAAATATTTTCCAAGTCCCAACTTTTTACAACTTTTTACAATTTCTGCTCACACAACCCAAGGGACTGCACTTAAGGGCCAGTACTCACTCCAACAGAGGTCACCAGTAGGGTCCTCTCCAGGTTTTTTACTGGTCAGCTGTACACTTCAGGAAAATGCCTCTTGAAGACTGTTGTGTCCATGTAGCCATACAGAAGTCCAGCCAACTGACCCTTGGTGTCCACTTCTCAGTCAGGAGTGCGCATGGAAGCAGATCCAGCCCTTCAGGTTTCTACACAGTTCACAGACAGCAGGCCTTCCTTTGTTCGGCAGGTCCAGATGTGTTCTGATGAGCTATGGGTGAGGTGCCATGTTTGTAGCCAGTGGGTGAGAAAGACTCATGGATACTCCCTAACCGATGAAGAGAAATATTCCAAGAGCAAAAATACCACTTTTTGCAGCACATCCTGTTTACTTTACTGCAAACTATCCCACAGTTTACAATTCTAAATAAAATCCAAGATGACAGAGCCTCTTTAAGGTGGCTTGTGTGCCACCCATGAGTGTCTTTTAGGTAAATGAGCAGTCCCCTACACCTCAGCTACTCCAAACCATCTCTGGGACCATTTCTCACTCACATTGGGCTAATGCCAAACTGGGCTAGGACCCAGGAGACAAAAGCTTTCTGGTACCTTAGGTCTCCTATTTCACCTATGAATAGGCAGGTGTCACCCTGGTCCCTATAAAGTTAATCAAGTTCCTGAACCCTACCCAGCTGCCCTTCCTGAGCTGATATATGGCACATACCTCACATCCAGTTCTTCCTGCCAAAAGGCCTAAGCCATTGTTTCAGCTCTGGGAGCAGTTTTCACACCTCATTAAGGGAAAGCACTGGCAGGCCAGCTGCTGGCAGAGTCATGCAATTAGTCAACTGGAAGTTCAGGCAGACAGTCTAACTTTTTAAAGGTCATGTTTACAAAATATTTTTATGAATTTCACTTTTCCACTAAATTGAATGTTTAATTAATGATTAAATTAGTGCTTAAATTTTACCTGTAGTTTATCTCCAATAGGAGTTTGTCACATTTGCTTTTACATAAATGCACGAAAATTCAACAAAATGACATGAAATCAAAATCTATTAGTTTGCCCTATATTTTAGTATGAAAAGCGTCCTTGTATCAATTTTTGGCAAGGGGATGCATTTTAACAAAACACAGCAAACAATAGCCACTTCCTGTTCCGGTGGGCAGGGACAATCCACATTGCAGGACACATCGTACAGTGTGATCACCATATTGCTGACCATAGAGGAGTTGTGACAGTCGCTGGAGGACAAGATAGGAAGCTGAACCAGGACCTCTTTCTACTGCAGAAAACTACTGTGCAATACCACAGACTAGGTAACAGAAACTGAAACCCACATCTCTGAGACTGAAGACACCCTCTACACATTTCAATCCTAAATAGCGGATCTTCAGAAGGTCATCCACCAGTTGATCACTTTACCACTGGATTCAAGCTAGCCTGGCTAATCAGGGTTGTTACCCCAAAAAGGATGCTTGTTTGCGGTTCAGGGAAGACCTGTCTTGGCAGTTTGGACTGGACTGTTCCCATGAGGCACAGGGTCAAGACTGATTTGCATATAGCTGGGTCTAAACTGAGGTGGCGAAGAGAGGTAAGGAATGATGATGGATTCAGCCATTGGAGAGCTATACTCTGGCAAAGTGCCAGGCACCAATGAATAAATGGCTGAACTCTTTAAATGCCTCTTCTTGGTGGTGATCCTTCATCGCCTCAATTTGGTCAGAGGCATCTAAACAAGGGGAGCTCCTGCATGACTTGACCAAGGCCACCATTGTGGTCATCCCCAAACACAACACTCCACAGACTTCTTGCTCTGTGTGCAGACCTATCTGGCTCTTAAACATGGAGGTCAAGATTTTTTACAAGGTCTTGGCCAACAGATTGGCAAAGGTAATTATGACACTGGTAGGAGAGGATCAAAATGGATTCATGCTTGGGCGCAGTACCAGGCATTGCCATAGGCATTTGCATTCGGCATTGGCTCGGCACCATAAGCTTGAGACTCACCTAGCCTTGGTTCTTCTAGATTTCGAGAAGGCTTTTGATTTGGTGCAGTGCGAATTCTTATTCCCAATTCTGCACAAGATGAACTTTGAGCTCCAATTCATCAACCTAGTTGAAACATAAATTGTCTCAACCTGGGTGCTGGTGAGAGAGAACAGTGTACTGTCTGGGTCTATTCCCTTTGAGAGGGGAACCAGGCAGGGTTGTCCTCTTTCTCCCCTGTTGTTTGTCCTAATAATTGAGCAACCAGACGAGCTAATCTGCAAAGATGCCCAACTTTGGGGTTATGATGGAGGGAAGGATTGGAGGATCGTATTTCTCTATAAGCGGACACAGTGCTGCTCTTTCTCAGCAATCTAGCGACCGCTGGCTGTAACTTTTCAGTGTGGCCTCAGCCCTATTGATCACTTGGGATAAATCATAAATCAATGGTGGTGTCATTAATAGGATCACCGCACAACTTTGGCAGGCTATCACAGTTACACTGCTGCACTCACTGGTTCTTGAGGCATGACTGATAATGAAACCCAATGGAGCACATGAGATTTCGGGCCTGTACTGTTCCTTAGTGGTTAATGCTTCCAAATCAATGACTAGTCTCATGACAAAGTGGCAGGAGAATGTGTGGACCCTGGAGGATGCTGATTAATAAGAGGGGTAGATGGCACCCCAGGACCTGCTACCGCAGAGTGGATGTGGAAAATGGGCAGTAGGGAGGGTCTGCGGTGTCCTAGGTGTACTGAAGGTACATTCTTACATATGATATAGGATAATCCCAAGGTTGTGCAGTATTGGAAACAGTTTGGATGGGAAATGAGACAGGTAATGGGTAGATTGGTGCAGCTCACTCCCAGGCTTTCACTACTGGAACTGGTTGAGAAGTAAGGGGCCCATGGGATGAGCAGTTGCTGTTGGGGTTTGGGTGTATGGTTGCTCAGTGAGACATAGCCAGCAAGTGGATCTCCAGGGAGAACTGATTATCCAGTATTGGAGAGGGGTATGAATCATTGTGAACTCATGTAGATGGAGGTATACTTGGTGAGAGGCTGTCTCAAAAAACATTGCAAGATCTGGAGGGGGAGGAATGTCCACAGGTTGCACCCGACTGAGGCAACCCCATAGCGAAATGGAAGAACACTAGGGGCACTGCCCTGAGAGTACTATGGCAGACCCACACTAAAGTCACACCACCCATTAGTCAAACTGCACAGTGGGGGGGAGAGTAGGAGAAGAGCATATCGGGGAGACTATATCCACAGGAAAGACTCTGCATGTTAACCAACTCTCTTTTATGTGGGTGCTGAGTTGGCTATGTGATTATGGTGATATGTCTAACTTACTAAATAACTCAATTTTAAAAATATTTAAAAGTAGGGTTTTTTCCTTTCAAAATAGATATTCTGGATATTCCGCAGCACACATAGAAAGAAGAAAATGCCTGTAAGGATTGTTTATGTACAGGAAGTTATTCCTTCCTGCAACAAAAAAAAATCCTGTAAAGGTGCATGCAATGTTGCTATACCGCACACAGTGTGCTAGCACAAGAAGAGAGCAGACATTGTGCATTTCTGCTCTTTCACGCAACGCAGCACATTAACTTTGTTTGCTGCCTTGTGTTGCGTAAATAATTAGCAAATATGCCCCTTTGTTTATATCTAGGTTTTTGAAAAAATAAATTATTTAGCATTTTTGTGTAAGACAAAGCAATGCACTGAACCCAAATAATAGACAGCTCTGTTACAGTTGTGTGGCATTTCGATATCAATTAACTTTGTTGCACAGCAGGTAATGCAAAATGTGAAGTAACATACATACAATACTGTAGAGGAACGATTCGACCAATAATACAATTATCTCACCCATAAAAACATCTGTCCCCTCCACCCAACTGTCTTTTCTCAAAATAGAGATGGACCAAAACCATAGGCGGTAGGTGCGCCATACAATTGAATCAGTAATGCTGCGTTAGTGTCCATTTAGCCCACTCCAGTTGGGACAATACCCTGCTCCTGTTGTGTGGGGGGCTCCTGTTGTTGTGCTGTAAGGAAGGCCTTAAAGGGGCCCCAGATGTCTCTAGGTCTGGAAGTGGGATGGATTGTGTCGCCATATTGATTACTTCTCAGAGAGCAGCAGGCTAAACTTTGGATCCAGCCCTGTTGCGTGGGAACTCTCCTACCGCCCCAGTGTATCGCCACCTCCCTTTTGGCCAAAAGCAGAGCGATGGCAGCAAATCGACGAACTTTGAGGGGGAGTTGGACGACGTAGCCCAGGAGTGCTATCTGGGGTAGGGGGTTCATCTGTATCTGTATAATCTTGCTCAATGTATAGTGAACATCCACCCAGAAAGTGTCTATGCGTGGGCATGTCCAGGCTAAATGGGCAAAGTCAGCCTGAGTTGAATGGCATCGCTGGCAGTGATGAGATCTATTGGATCTATCTTGTGTGCTTTAGCCGGAGTGGCGTATATTCTGGGCAGAAACTTAAAGTGGATCAACTTGTGCCTGCTCTTTAGGGATACTGGAGCATATTATCAAGAAACAGCAATAAAATTATTGCCGCTTTAGCGGCAGGAAACTGCCGCTAAAGCGGTGATAATGGGCTTCATAATATGCCCTTGTGAATTCCCATAGAAGCCCATGTTTACACCAGAACATGGGCTTCTATGGGAATTCTCCTATCACCATTGTGAGTGGAGAGAATGATGGAGGCTCCAACGGGTAATCTGGGAAATGGGCCCGAAGCACCAATCAAAGTCTTGCCAAAACAAACTTGTCCATGAAAGTCGCGTCCGGGAAAGAAGACGCGTCATCTAGGTCAAATATATGGCTAGCAAGGAAAA
Source organism: Lissotriton helveticus (assembly GCF_964261635.1). Lineage (NCBI taxonomy): Eukaryota > Metazoa > Chordata > Amphibia > Caudata > Salamandridae > Lissotriton > Lissotriton helveticus. The sequence continues at coordinate 407,714,876 of NC_136073.1, forward strand.
AGTCACCCATTTTGATGATATTGAATTTCGTGCAGGTTATCTGGACCAACTTTTCGCCTGTGATGGGCAACCATTTGGCATTAGGGAGTGGTAGGTCAGAGGAGTAAACCGTCCGGGTATTTGTAATACGGCTCAGCTTAGCCCAGACCCAGCTGGTTGTGGAGACCGGTTGAATTTCCCCAGGATCACGCGGAATGCCGATGGGCAGAACCTCCGCCAGTGTGCCCGGAAAGACAAAATCCGATTCTGGCCTCAGGAAAGTGATCCTGGCGTCTGGGTGATACCATGTTTGTGCAAAGCTGCACTGTGCTGCCAGATAATATAATTGCAGATCCGGTACGCCGTACCCTCCCCTGGCATATGGGAGTGTCATGACGTGCCACCCTCACCCTGGGTGTCTTGTTGCCCCAGACCAACTGAATCAACTGGGTGCGAAGGGTGCTAAAAAATGTATTGGTAAGTGGTATCGGGATGTTATGAAATAAATACAAGTACTTCAGGAGAACTATCATTTTAATGAGGGCTACTCGCCACGGCATGGAGAGGGGAAGCTTCAGCCAATGGTCTATTTGCGTCTCAAGTTTAGAAATCGCCACACCATAGTTGCAGTGGATAATTTGGTCTGTATCAAGGTGGATGTGCACCCCAGGTACTTCACCGAGTCCGAGCACCATTCCAGTGGAAATTCCAGTTCCCGTCGGATAGTGCCTTTTGTGAGAGGAAAAATTACGGATTTATGCCAATTTATCCCCAGACCAAGGTACCAAAGCGGAGAATTTCCATAATAAGTGGATCTAAGTTGGTCTGGGGGTAGCGAACATAAAGGATTGTATCATCTGCATATAACGAGACCAATAGCGGGCATGTGCGGAATTGTAAGCCTCTGTGTAAATGTTTCTCCTGAAGGTGTCTTACCAGCGGGTCCATTGCCAATATGAACAACAAGGGGGATAGCGGGCAACCCTGCCTAGTGCCACGGGACAGAGGGAAGGGCGCCGACAGAGTGCAGTTGAGCCAGAGCCTAGCAGTAGGTTGACTATACAACAGGGTCGTAGTGGCAATGAAGCCTTGAAGCCTACCCATTCTTTGCATTACCGACAGAAAAAAGGGCCATTCCAAGGAATTGAAGGCTTTTTCGGTATCCAACAGGATAGCTGCTGCAGAAGTGTCAGGGTCTATTCTGTGCAGGGTATTAAATAAGGTATGTAGGTTGAATGCCGTTGATCGATGTGGTATAAATCCTGATTGGGCTGGAGAGACAATGGATTCCATCAGGAGAGAGAGGCGGCACACTAACACCTTAGCAAGTATTTTATAATCCAGGTTTAGGAGGGACAAAGGGCGATAGGAGCCACATAACAAGGGGTCTTTCACGGGTTTGGGGAGTAAGATGATGACCGCTTCACGAAGAGTGGGTGGGAGGACCTGTTTCTCCAGGGATTCTGCATACATATCCAGGAGGTGAGAGATCAGTAGTTCCCTGTAGGCTTTATAAAATTCCCCTGTAAACCCATCCAGTCCTGGTGCGGTAGATGAGTTCAGGGAGGGGATAGCTTCATCTATACTGTCTGCTGTGATGGGTATCGCTAGAAAGTCCTGCATGAACTTCTCGAGGTAGACCAGCGCCACCTCCGACAGGTAGACGTCCTGGTCAGTGTAATCGCGTCCCAGCTTGGTGGACTATAGTGTCTTAAAAAAAGAGAGAAATTCCCTCTGGATGTCCAAGGGGTCTGTGATATGTTGGCCTGCTAGTAATTGTATTTGCGTCATGTAAGCTTTCGTGTAGAGTGGTCGTATCATTTGCGCTAATATCCTACCAGGGCGGTCCCCTTTCCCATACACCTTGGCATTATGGTAGTTCCCCATATATAGGATTTCCCTCTCAGCAGTCTCCCTGCATTCCAGGAGCAGAGCCGCCCTTTTGCCGATGTGAGTCGGCTCAGCTGATACCAGTTGCGTAGCATCCAGGGCACCAAGCTCCCTCTCCAACCGAGCAAGAGTACCACGTATATTGTGCAGCACTCCAGAACACTTAGACATACACACTCCTCTAATGTAGTCCTTAAACCCCTCCCACAGCATGCCTCCGTGTCCACTGACCCAGTATTAAGTGTAAAATAATCCTCAATCGCCTCCTTGAGTTCGTGTCTGAATACCTCATCATCCAAGGCTAGGCTGGAGAACCTCCACTGCCTTTCAAAACCCTTGGGACGCGGGACCCCCAGGGACAGCACCGGGGAGTGGTCAGAATATGTTCTAGGCAAGGTTTGGAGCTTATGGAACCAACGGGCAATATCCAGTGAAACTAACCAGGAGTCAAGTCTGGTCCACGTGTCACGGAGACTGGTATAATGGGTGTAGGTAGTGTGACTAGGGAGTCGAGTGCAGCCTATGTCCAGGAGAGAAAAGTGTTCACATATGGAGTTCAAAGCTCTCCACATTCGAGCTTTGTGGTCCGGAGCAGAGGAGGTGCTATCGGTTTAGAGCAATCTTGAAATCACCCCCCATAGGAAGGGGCAAAGAGCCTAACTGTAGCAATTTGGAGAGTAAGGTGTAATAAAAATTGGGGGAGTCGTTGTTAGGGCGATAAATACATACTAGCGCCATCTTATGGTCCAGAAGCGTGCCCACTACTATTACATATCTGTCTTCATCATCATAGGTTACAGTGTGACACTTAAAGGGAAGCCGTTTATGTATAAGGATGGCCGTACCCCTGGCATAGTTACTGTAATTTGCAAAGAATCTATTGGGGCACCAGGAGGATGCAAACCGGGCCTGGTAGCTGGTAGGAAGGTGGGTCTCCTGAAGGAAGGCCACATCGACCCCGTGCCTAAGTAAATAATGAACAACCTGATGTTTTTTGCGAGTATTGTTTAAGCCTCTGACATTCCATGTAGCCATTGAAATGCTCGAAGGGCTGGAATTGTATCCTAACTGTGCCATCTTAGAAGGGGAATCTGAGGAGCAGAGAGCAACCAAGAGTCATACCTGTCTATCTTTGTAGCAAACAAATTTAACATAGCTTCAGTGCAGAGCAATAGAAACAAAACCCCTCCCACCACCCAGCCTTCCCGCCCATCCGGAGAGGCAATGACAACTTTACCAGCACATTCGAAAATACCGTTAGTCTCCTAAAAATAACAAAAATTAAACAATTTTGGTACATTATATCTTCACCCACACAATCTCTAGGTGTACACCAATGGGGGGTGGGGGGTGCGAATGCTCTCCAGCTGCCCAGCAACCCAAACAAAATGACATGCAAAATAGTATCTCCCAGCTTTCGCAACAAATTATTAAATGAGCGGCATAGTGGAAGAAATCAGTCAGCCATGCCCTAAATTTGAGAATAAGTCCACACTGACAGCTGAGCCACTGTGCGAGGGCGAGGTGGCGTCTATTTTAGTAGGGAGCTTATGATTAAGTAAGTAAGTGTGGCAAAACTCCTGCACTTCCGTGGGATTTTTGAAGATTCAGGCACGTCCGTTTTCCTCCACCCTTAGCCTGGCAGGATATAGCATACCATATTTCAACCCTAGGTTCTTAAGCGCCACCTTCGCTCCAAGATATTTCCTTTGTGCGTCTTGAACCAGAGCCGTGAAATCTGGGTATAAAGTCCAGTACCAGTCGGAATGCTGTATTCCTTTCTCTGAAGTTCATTATTCGCGCAATAATAGGTCTGGGCGGGCAACCCGGGTTGGGGCGGGGGCCCAGCGACCTACGGGCGTGTTCCACCACGAATCCAGGGGTGAAGGCCTCTCTCCCCAACAGGTCGGTTAGTATTGTTTCAACCATGTTATCCATGCTCCCCACAGCCTTGGATTCCGGAACGCCCACAAGGCGTATGTTATTACGACGGCTAGACGCCTCCAAATTCTCATTTTTCAGTGTGACCTCCTTTAGGATTCGTTTCATGCGGTCTACCCTTTTCACAGATTGCGCATGCCATCCTCCAGGTCAGATGTGCGGGACTCAACAACATCCAGACGTCGATCATGCACCTGGATCTTTGCGCCCAGGTCCGCTCTATGTTTGTCCAGGGAGTCAAAGCAATGGAGTCAAATGAGCAGCGTCTTCCATCGAGGTTGACGGAGGTTGCCCACCTCCTGCCATGCTGTCAGGTTGGTCTCGGGCCGGTTCAACAATTTTCTCAAATGGAAGTACTCGCTGTTTTGGGTGTTTGCGGCCCATGCCGCATCTGCCCCGGAAGGGGTGACGGGAGAGGTTGAGTGCGGCCAGAGAGAGAAGCTGCTGCGAAGATGCCTCAGGGAGCCCCTCACAGGACAAGTGGCGCACAGGACAACCCAGTCGCAGTCTCAGACAAGTGGCATGTTCAGCTAGGCCCAGGATCCTGACATATAGGCCTCCAACACAGCCTCCAGTCGAAGCAAGAGAGAGAGGGAGTACTCATTCAGTGGCAGCATAGATGTGGTCAGGCGGGGCACAATGCAGTCTAAGCAGGGGAATGCTTGAGCAGGGCTGTGTTGGTGAAGGTGCCCGTGCCGCCAGCTCTGTCAGGATTTAGAAGATATTAAAGCAGTCGGACCCATATATTTAAATTTCAGATCCACAATTTGTTTGCTTCCTATTTCTACACTATTCAGACCCGGCGCTCCAGCCTCTTTTCTTTGTCAGCATATCAGGGCATCACTTTCAGACTTGGGAGTCTTGAAAAATGCATACTTAAAGAGCATCAGCTGCTGCTGTCGCTGTTGCAACGTCCAGGATATGGCCAGTCCCAGGTAATGTTTTTTCATGTTATTAGAGGTATAGCAGAACACTACAGAGGAGTGGGAGGGGATGCAAATAAGGCCGGGTTTTATGTATAGACTGATGCGGTTGGTTCACGGAACACTTGATGACATTGTAATATTAATAAGATTATTATTTTTTAACCACACATATTTGATACTGTTGTTACATAGGCTTTGAGGATGCATATGGTTGATATTGGGTGAAAACAGTTCGATAATTGTGTCATTTTTATTGTTATTTACAGTGACCCCCGAAGAAGGGCGTGAAGCCCGAAATGCATTGGGTTATATGATTGAATGAATAAATACTGCTTGGAACTGAACTCACGTCTTACTCATGTTCTTGGTAAATGTCCAGGGTGACTCCATATGAACAGTAGAAACCTGAAAATTTCGTGTATAAAATGTGCGTGGTCCCGTTTTTTGAAAGTTGGAGGATTGACAATAAAAGGTTACAGATTACTTGGATCAAAGTTGAACTAATAAGATTGAATAATGATAGCCAAAGGTGGCATCTCGCTGTGCTTTTCTGGGGACTGGACACAGTCCCACATCTTTTTGACAGTCCCAGGTAATGCCATGAGGAGGAGAAGGGGGGGCGCCGCACACGCACGGGCGCCAGAGCTCCGTGTCTTCTCTGCCCCTGGGAGTTCTGCAGCAATGACACAGTTGGGGCCAAATGTCAAAGCCTGAAGTGGAAGGAACCACGAGGCCCCCCCGCACCGCACACGGTACTCGCGGCTCAAGGCGCACACCGCGAGGGAGGCCAAACGGACCCCCCGCACCACGGGACACCTATTATGCAGCTAATAGGGCTCGTGACACTTACAGCACCGCCCCCGATGCAATCCCGGGCCGCCTCCTCACACCACTACGGGCTCTGCTCTCGCTTGGGTCCTCACCGCCGCCATTTTGCTCAGACGCTCCGGCAGGGAGCGGGACGGGCCGGGGTCATTTTACTGCCGTCAGGACTCATATTAAACCACCGTTGTCTTCCTTGCTGGATCAGTAAGTTCCCCCCGCTGTTACGGGGTTGCAAGCCACATATGGAGCCAGGAATCGGCTGTTCGGGTGCTGTGGCCGGAAGAGCTCTAGCTCCATGCGGCCATCTGGGTCACGGTCACGGCGTAGCCATGCCCCCCACCGTTTATATCTAGGTTTAAAGTGGAAAGTATGTAAAAAAAATATTTCTGAAGAAGAATTAAAAACTTATCTAAATTAATAATGAGCTGAAAGTTTTATTTGATCAAGATCTGATGTTTGCTTACAAAAGCCAGATGAACTTACGAGAAATGTTGATGCAGGCAGACAAAATAAAAATAAAGTGCAAAGCCTTTTGAAAACCATGATGCAGGGTAGATTCACTTGTTTAAACTTGATCCACTCTTCAGATGTGATCACAGGATGTTAATAGGTTCATCCTTACAATTCCGGAGAAAACATTGCTCTCAAGGATTTTGCAACTTACAGTGCCTCCTTTTGTATATGTTACATCAAATGTCTTGGAGGCACGGATGAATGGGCAAAGCAACAATTAAATTTAAAAGCATTTTGATGGAACCTAACAGTAATATGACTGAACATTAATACGCCACTGACAGTGGAATATACTTCCAAACAGTTAGACTAATTCATTAAACGAATTTTGATAGAAACAGAGAAAGTATGCTGTCATATTCAGAAGCAATTTGAATCAAGAGATTTAGGACATTTTATCCAGAAGGTTTGAATGACCGCTTAGAAATTAAGGGTCATATGTAATAGCCTCTTGTCCCGCCGGTGCATCACTTTTTCTGACGCACATGGGGTGCATTTTGCTGCCTCATATTTACAAGGACACATAAATCCACCCTGCATGGCTTTGGTGTCCTTGTGAATACGGCCCCTTTTCATGCAGCAATTTGCATGAAAGGGGTGTTCCATGGGTGTTGCTGTGGGTGTTCCCAAGCAAAACACATGGATTCTGCACATTCCCAGATTACAATCTTTAGTAACCCTGGAAATGTGTCAGAAACCTACGCCTTTCCAGGGGAGGAAAAGGGGGGAACAACAAGGAGAAATATTTTCCTCTTTCTGATTGTTTTTGTGCAGGAAGGTGTTGGTTCCTGCACAAAAACAATCTACCTGCAATGAAGGCACCCTTGCACCATGATGCAAGGGTGCCTGCATTGGCACATGACTGCCAATTGCGCTCCAGCGCAGAGGAAAGCACAGGGGTGTGACATATTACTGTAAATATGTTGCATCCCTGTGCTGTGAAAGTGACTCAGTGCAGCACAGCTGTATGGCTTGTGGTGCCACGCTAAGTCACTTTCTTGTAACTTTGACCCTAAATGTTTTCTGTCACATACATAGATTATAATTTACATAGAAGAGACCCATAGTGTGTCTTGTGATTTTGTATCCACAATGAATTTCGAATAGTCGTCTACCATGTAACAGTCAGAACATCCACCACATGTAAATATTATTTCATCATGGATCAGATATATATATATATATATATATATATATTCACTGAAAAAACCATAGGTTAGAGACCATATATAGTTAGCTGGACATTTTATTGACATAAAACCAATGAAATTCCATATATAGTTAGTTGCACTAACTATATATCGCGCACCCGCAATCCACTGCTGATGATGTCACATATTACATCATTCATGACATGGTCAGTGACATCACTGATGACATCACTGATGACATCTCAAATGACATCACTGATGACATCACTGATGACATCTCAAATGACATCACTGATGACATCATCTAGTGTCTGTGTGTTTTTGTAAAGTTTAAATATGTTTTACATATTGAAGAATGAGTGGATGTATGGAAGACTGAGTGTGTGTGTGGCTGGCTGGGAGATATGTGTGACTGTGCATATCAATGTGTACTTGTATCAGTGATTGTATAAGAGAGTAAGTATGTGTTAGTATATGTGTGAAAAAGTATGGTGTTCTGTGTTTAACTGTATAGATGAGGAAATCGAAGTGTGATTGATTCTTCACAGGACTGACTAGGTGTATGAGTGCATATGATAGTGTTGTAATAATGAGTGACTGTATGTATGAGTGATTGTATGGGTGAATGAGTGAATGTGTGTGTAGACGTAGGAATCAGTGAGTGCGTATGTAGTAACTGGTATTGGTGTGTCATGATGTCATCAGTGATGTCATTTGAGATGTCATCAGTGATGTCATTTGAGATGTCATCAGTGATGTCATCAGTGATGTCACTGAAGTATGGTGTTCTGTGTTTAACTGTATAGATGAGGAAATGGAAGTGTGATTGATTCTTTACAGAACTGACTAGGTGTGTGAGTAACTCCATGGATGAGTGGCAGTGTGTGAGTGTCTGCATAGGTGTATGAGTGCATATGATAGTGTTGTAATAATGAGTGACTGTATGTATGAGTGATTGTATGGGTGAATGAGTGAATGTGTGTGTAGACGTAGGAATCAGTGAGTGCGTATGTAGTAACTGGTATTGGTGTGTCATGATGTCATCAGTGATGTCATTTGAGATGTCATCAGTGATGTCATCAGTGATGTCATCAGTGATGTCACTGACCATGTCATGAATGATGTAATATGTGACATCATCAGCAGTGGATTGCGGGTGCGCGATATATAGTTAGTGCAACTAACTATATATGGAATTTCATTGGTTTTATGTCAATAAAATGTCCAGCTAACTATATATGGTCTCTAACCTATGGTTTTTTCAGTGAATTTTCAAGGTTTTGTAAATGCAAATTCCTAACTATATATGGTCTATAACCTATGGTTTTTTCAGTGAATTTCATTGGTTTTTTAAAAGCTAATATCTATAGCTGTAAAATATATTCTTTATTACGTGACGTATCACGTAGCTATGTGAGACGCCTCATGACGCGTCGCATAACCGTGACGTATCGGCTCTGCAGCGCAAACAAAACCCGTAACGTAAGCGTGCCGGAGCACGCTTACAGATATATATATTTTTTTTAACCTTAATTAGACAAAATCCACACGTGCACATATCTTGAGGCCTTGCAAAGGCACATCAAACAAACAGTCCCTACAATTTTGCCAAGTTTGCTGGAAATCTATTCCCTTCATTTATTTTTTTACTGTTTCTCTTGGTTTTCCCCTTGTTAAGCTTACCGGGACGCTACCCGGTACGCGAACCGGACGCTCCTAAAACACAAGATGGCGGACTCCCGTTACGCTGCCGGTTAGCTGCCCGGTTCGCGTACCGGGAAGCGCCTCTACCGCGAAAAATCGCGGGGGACTTTAATATCCCCCTCATCAATCCTAGGGGGTCAGGAGGGGTTTACCTTGCCCCCTTTCCTTCATTTCCCCCTTCTTTTTTCACCACATCTTGTCTCTCGAACCTACCGAGAGACAAGATGGTGGCCGCTCTGGACTGTTTACAATGTTGACAGCTACGCTGCCGGTTAGCTGCCCGGTTAGCTGCCCGGTGAGCTGCCCGGTTCGCGTACCGGGACGCGCCTCTACGGCGTAAAATCGCAAAAAAAAATTCGTTTTTATTTTTTGCCCCGCGGGGCACTTTAATATCCCCCTCATCAATCCTAGGGGGTCAGGAGGGGTCTACCTTGCCCCCTTTCCTTCATTTCCCCCTTCGTTTTTCACCACATCTTGTCTCTCGATCCTACCGAGAGACAAGATGGCGGCCGCTCCGGACTGTTTAGAATGTTGACAGACACCGGAGAGCCAATCAGCTTCGCTTCGCGAAGTTCCGTTACGCGTCAGGTACGCGAACCGGGGCGCTAACCGGAGCGCTGTCACAGATATATATATTTTTTTAAACGTTAATTTCTCAAAATCCACTGGAGCACATATATTGAGACATAGCAAAGGCACGTCGGGCAAACCATATCTACAATTTTGCCAAGTTTCATGTAAATCTATTCAGCCGTTCGAGCTAAAAGTGAGTCCAACCGCCCTATGGAAAAATGAATGTGAAAAACGCGTTTTGGGACCCCCCTTTTTTCTGGGCCCCCCCTTGACGAAACTCCCCCAAATTTTCAGGGGCTGCTCAGAAACAAAATGTGCCATTTTCCTGAAAATTTCAGCCAATTCCTTCCACAAACGCCAAAGTTATTAGACATAGAATTTTCAGAAATCCCATAGAGAAAAAATCCTAACTATATATACCCACTGGCTATCGCCAGCAGGTAATATACATATATAAACATATATAATCTGCATATCTATATAAATATAAATGCATGCATACATATACATATATGCATACATATGCATGTTATTTACATGAAAGTTTTAAAAACACTAATAAAAGCAAAGCTAAAAAGCCACCTCATTACAAACAGAATGGCTTTAACTTAAACGAGGGCGAGATCTATTGCATTTTCAATGCTTGTTTACTTTGGTTCTATCAAGAAGGCATTCAGATGTGTCACACATTTGCCATAAATTCTGAATGTTAGCACTCTAGTTGCTCATTAGATCACTGTAGTAAAGCTAGTGCTCACCAGGGAAGTCTGCTGCTAATCATGGTTTGCAGCCATTTTCCCGCATTTTTTATCCCGCAGACTTTCAGTCCGCATACCATTATCCCGCAAGGTCATTGACCTCGCATACCATTATCCCGCATTTTTTCAAAACGCATGTGCATTTATCGCGCATGCCTTTACAAAGAATTACGTTTTAAAGGCATGTATGGTAAATGCATTTGCGTTGTGAAAACCACGATGACGAGAGAGGTAAGTGGGTTTGTGTTAATTTTTTCGTGGGTTAGTGATTGTGTAGTGTAGTGTTGTGTAGTGTAGTGTTGTGTTAGTGTAGTGTAGAGTTGTGGTGGTTGTTTAGTGTAGGGTCATGCTGGGGGTAGTGTTTTAGGGTTTAGGGTTGTGTTGTAGTGTTTGCGTAGTGTAGGGTCATGCTGGGGGTAGTGTTTTAGGGTTTAGGGTAGTGTTGTAGTGTTTGCGTAGTGTAGGGTCATGCTGGGGGTAGTGTTTTAGGGTTTAGGGTTGTGTTGTAGTGTTTGCCTAGTGTAGGGTCATGCTGGGGCTAGTGTTTTAGGGTTTAGGGTAGTGTTGTAGTGTTTGCGTAGTGTAGGGTCATGCTGGGCGTAGTGTTTTAGGGTTTAGGATAGTGTTGTAGTGTTTGCGTAGTGTAGGGTCATGCTGGGGGTAGTGTTTTAGGGTTTTGGGTAGTGTTGTAGTGTTTGCGTAGTGTAGGGTCATGCTGGGGTGTAGTATTTTAGGGTTTAGGGTAGTGTTGTAGTGGTTGCGTAGTGTAGGGTCATGCTGGGGGTAGTGTTTTAGGGTTTTGGGTAGTGTTGTAGTGTTTGCGTAGTGTAGGGTCATGCTGGGGGTAGTGTTTTAGGGTTTTGGGTAGTGTTGTAGTGTTTGCGTAGTGTAGGGTCATGCTGGGGTGTAGTGTTTTAGGGTTTTGGGTAGTGTTGTAGTGTTTGCGTAGTGTAGGGTCATGCTGGGGTGTAGTGTTTTAGGGTTTTGGGTAGTGTTGTAGTGTTTGCGTAGTGTAGGGTCATGCTGGAGGTAGTGTTTTAGGGTTTTGGGTAGTGTTGTAGTGTTTGCGTAGTGTAGGGTCATGCTGGGGGGTAGTGTTTTAGTGTTTTGGGTAGTGTTTGAGTAGTGTAGGGTCATGCTGGGGGTAGTGTTTTAGGGTTTTGGGTAGTGTTGTAGTGTTTGCGTAGTGTAGGGTCATGCTGGGGGTAGTGTTTTAGGGTTTAGGGTAGTGTTGTAGTGTTTGCGTAGTGTAGGGTCATGCTGGGGGTAGTGTTTTAGGGTTTAGGGTAGTGTTGTAGTGTTTGCGTAGTGTAGGGTCATGCTGGGGGTAGTGTTTTAGGGTTTAGGGTAGTGTTGTAGTGTTTGCGTAGTGTAGGGTCATGCTGGGGTGTAGTGTTTTAGAGTTTTGGGTAGTGTTGTAGTGTTTGCGTAGTGTAGGGTTGTGATGGGGGTAGTGTTTTAGGGTTTAGGGTAGTGTTGTAGTGTTTGCGTAGTGTAGGGTCATGCTGGGGGTAGTGTTTTAGGGTTTAGGGTTGTGTTGTAGTGTTTGCGTAGTGTAGGGTCATGCTGGGGGTAGTGTTTTAGGGTTTAGGGTTGTGTTGTAGTGTTTGTGTAGTGTAGGGTCATGCTGGGGGTAGTGTTTTAGGGTTTTGGGTAGTGTTGTAGTGTTTGCGTAGTGTAGGGTCATGCTGGGGGTAGTGTTTTAGGGTTTAGGGTTGTGTTGTAGTGTTTGTGTAGTGTAGGGTCATGCTGGGGGTAGTGTTTTAGGGTTTTGGGTAGTGTTGTAGTGTTTGCGTAGTGTAGGGTCATGCTGGGGGTAGTGTTTTTAGGGTTTAGGGTAGTGTTGTAGTGTTTGCGTAGTGTAGGGTCATGCTGGGGGTAGTGTTTTAGGGTTTAGGGTAGTGTTGTAGTGTTTGCGTAGTGTAGGGTCATGCTGGGGGTAGTGTTTTAGGGTTTAGGGTAGTGTTGTAGTGTTTGCGTAGTGTAGGGTCATGCTGGGGGTAGTGTTTTAGGGTTTAGGGTTGTGTTGTAGTGTTTGCCTAGTGTAGGGTCATGCTGGGGCTAGTGTTTTAGGGTTTAGGGTAGTGTTGTAGTGTTTGCGTAGTGTAGGGTCATGCTGGGGGTAGTGTTTTTAGGGTTTAGGGTAGTGTTGTAGTGTTTGCGTAGTGTAGGGTCATGCTGGGGTGTAGTGTTTTAGAGTTTTGGGTAGTGTAGTAGTGTTTGCGTAGTGTAGGGTCATGCTGGGGGTAGTGTTTTAGGGTTTAGGGTAGTGTTGTAGTGTTTGCGTAGTGTAGGGTCATGCTGGGGGTAGTGTTTTAGGGTTTAGGGTTGTGTTGTAGTGTTTGCGTAGTGTAGGGTCATGCTGGGGGTAGTGTTTTAGGGTTTAGGGTTGTGTTGTAGTGTTTGTGTAGTGTAGGGTCATGCTGGGGGTAGTGTTTTAGGGTTTAGGGTAGTGTTGTAGTGTTTGCGTAGTGTAGGGTCATGCTGGGGTGTAGTGTTTTAGGGTTTTGGGTAGTGTTGTAGTGTTTGCGTAGTGTAGGGTCATGCTGGGGGTAGTGTTTTAGGGTTTAGGTTAGTGTTGTAGTGTTTGTGTAGTGTAGGGTCATGCTGGGGGTAGTGTTTTAGGGTTTAGGGTAGTGTTGTACTGTTTGTGTAGTGTAGGGTCATGCTGGGGGTAGTGTTTTAGGGTTTAGGGTAGTTTAGTTGTTTAGTGTATGCTAAAGGCATATTCGTTCTAAAAGTTTTCGTTATTTTAATTTGCGGCCTAATAGTACATGCGGGATTTTTTTTGCGGACTGATGGTATGCGGGATTTCGTCATATATTCGCTAATCATACTTTCTATGGCAAAATGAACCCCCTCATTTTGTTCCTTTTTAAATTAAATGTTTTAAGAGTTACCACTTTATTCCAATCAAGATGGCTTCAGGTGTGCCATACCTTTGTAATAAGTAGGACTGTTAGCACTCTAGTTGTTCTTTAGAACACTCTGGGACATTCTGTCATTGGGCTATAGTTGGGCTACATCTGGCTGATATTTGGGCTACATTTGTTTTTTTTTTTGTCTCTGGTGGCCATCTTTGGGCTACATTGGGCTACATTGGGCTACATTTGGGCTCCAACATATATATAGCCCAATGTAGCCCAATATATTTTTTTCAAAGTTAATTTTCGTAAAAACCACTGGAGCCTGTATCTTGAGACATAGCAAAGGCACATCGGGCTACCAGTCCCTACAATTTTGCCAAGTTTGCTGTAAATCCATTCAGCCGTTCAGGCTAAAAGTGAGGCCAACCGCCCTATGGAAAATTGCATGGGAAAAACACGTTTTGGGACCCCCCTTTTTTCTCGACCCCCCCTTGACGAAACCCCCCCAAATTTTCAGGGGCTGCTCAGAAACAAAATGTTCCATTTTCCTGAAAATTTCAGCCAATTCTGTCCTCAAACGCCAAAGTTATTCGACATAGAATTTTCAAAAATCCCATAGGAAAAAAATCCTAACTATATATACCTACTGGCTATCGCCAGTAGGTAATATATATATATATATATATATATATATATATATATATATATATATATGACAATCCAGCTTTTCACCAATGTGCTTGCCGCACGGAAAGGCACGCAGACAACCAAATCAGCACTCCAAGGCAAGATGATATCAGGTTACTGTCTTTTATTTCATAGCAACGAGTGGGTAAATAAATGCCATCAGACGCGTTTCGGGCACGTCCGTGCCCTTGCTCACTGATACTTAACAAACGCTGCACATTCATTTTAAATAACATTCTGGCGCCAAAATGTACTAGTGGTGAACAGAGAGGGAGGACTTTCCAAGGATTCATGGGCTCCTATGGACAACAAAATATGGGCGCCATCTTGTAACAGTACTAGTTTGTAAATACAACAGCATTTTCTCACGGGTGGCAGGTATTCTCTATGACCTTAACTCAACCAAACTCGAGTTTTACCGTTCTAAAATGTATAATATATAAAAGCATGTGTATACTTAATATATCTAATTAATTAAACATTTTTAAAGGCACAAATGCCTAAATTGCATATACGTTTCATGTCAGAGGTACGCCCAAATGGATACTACTATCTCATAATATCACACGCAAAAATGCCCAAAATGTCCGAACAAGGATGTACAAATACATACGTCTAAGTTCCTATTGATACTATGGGTATTCATTTTATGAACACAACATAACTGACAATATTCACTGCCTAAGGGAACGCCTGTATCTGACTGTACAAATACATATTATATTAATGAGCGATAGTCATCTGTTTTTTTATCGTAAGGCTATCAACATGTGTCGGTGTGTTACTTTGCTTGTACGTTTATCTGTAATAGAATATAATCATTTCCATCTTCCCTTGATCATTTAATTAAAATTTTAAGATATACTATACATATCTACCTATACATTAAATACGTCATGTTTATTGCGGTACACACCACTTCGAATCATTTACAGGCCAAAAAACTTCAAATGCATGTTGTGATACCCCTTAGTTACTCAATCAGAACTAGACTTTAAATCCTTCAAATAGCCCTACATCCTCCTCTCTAAACCTAACTTGGAACTTGGCTGCAAAGAATGTGCGTCGCCTAATTGGGTGCTCTAAAGGTGATAAATAATGCTAATGAGGGAAAAGGAAAAAAGGGGGAATAAATATAGTGCAAATATGATAAAGTGCTTAAATATATTGAAACTATCAATAAACGGTAGTGGGGACTTCCTAGGCTATCTCTTTAATCTTAAGATACATTCTTAGGACTGCTTGTGGTCAAATTCGGAGTCAAATACACAGAATATGTCTGCAAGTTCAGTCTTCTCATTCTAACATAACAGACCATTAAACTATAGAACGACCTGGAGTCGCGATCACAGAAAGTTGTGAAGATCTTCACCCATATTAAGACCTCCTGGGTTCTTACTATTGAGTAACACTATGTAGCGTGACTCTAATTGCCGCAATTTTTTCTCATAGTCCCCTCCCCTTTTATTAGGGACCACTGCATCTATGACAAAGTAAGTTATATCAGCCAAATTTTTGTTATGTGCAGCTTGAAAATGCCGCGGTACTGGGTAGCTCTGATCGGCATGCATGATGGCGCGCAAGTGCTGTAGAATGCGCTGGTGCACAGGTAGCTTCGTGCTGCCAACATATTGTAAGTTGCAGCTACATGTAAGTACATAGACTGCTAGTTCAGTGCGGCAAGTAAAGTGATCTCGTAGGGATATAGGATTATTCTCAAATGGGGTTGTATAAGTTCTAGTGTTAACACCGAACTTACAAGCTCTACAGGAGCTGCAGCGGAAGAACCCCTTTCGGGGGCAGAGCCAGTCTTTGTTTTTATTGGTTTCAGAACTACTGCTAACCAAGTCATTTCTCATAGCATAAGCCTTTCTAAAGGTGACGGTCGGATTTCTAGGCATGATGTCTCTGAGGACTTGATCTGTCAAGATGATGGGCCATTGTTGCTTGACAATTTTAGTAACTTGTCTTGCTTGGCGACTATAACCAGTGATGAGTCTAATAGTGTTCCCTTCTTCTAGGCGCTTTTTCGTATGCTTTATGATGTCCCTTTCTGGGTTCAGCAGATCTTGCCTATCAAGAGAGTTTGCTTTCCTCATGGCTGATTCTAACAGTGTGGACTTGTATCCGCGACTGAGTAATCTGTTTTTAGCTTCCTGCTGGCATTTATCCCTCAACTCTGGGCTACTACATGATCTATGAATTCTCAAGAACTCCCCATAGGGGATGCTTCTGATAGTGTGCTGCGGATGGAAGCTTGTCGCGTGCAAAATAGAATTGCCTGAAGTTTCCTTCCTAAATAGGCTTGTGGAAATATTGCTGCCTTCAATTTCAATCAAAACATCTAGAAAGCTAGCTTTTGAATTACTGATATTGGCTGTGAACTGAAGGTTCAATTGA
Organism: Lissotriton helveticus; assembly: GCF_964261635.1. NCBI lineage: Eukaryota > Metazoa > Chordata > Amphibia > Caudata > Salamandridae > Lissotriton > Lissotriton helveticus. The sequence continues at coordinate 407,731,090 of NC_136073.1, forward strand.
TTGACATTGATCGCCCTTACGAACTCATGTGCCAAATCTTCTGTCCCTTTCCAGATAATGCACACATCATCTATGTAACGCCAATACTCCATCACATTGTTATCCCAAAACTCCTCATGTTCAACCCTAAGGACGTGTTCCTCCCACCAGCCAACGTGGAGCCCCGCGTAGCTGGGGGAGAAACACGACCCCATGGCGACGCCTCTCTCTTGTCTGTACACATTGTTGTTAAACAGAAAAGTGTTGTTAGTTAGGCATTTCTCTGTCATATCCAATAACATTTTGCTATGTGTATACAATTCAAGGGGGCGTTTGTCTAAATAGAATTTCATTGCCCGTAGACCATCATTATGAGCTATGCTTGTATTCAATGTCGCTATGTCCATCGTGATAAGCAATAAATCATCAGACCATTTACATTGGCTCAATTGGTACAACAAATCTGTGGTATCTTTGATGTAGGCCGGCAATGCGACCACATATTCCTGCAAAAAGAAATCGATATATTTTGATGTGTTCTCAAACATACTGTTGATAGCGGACACAATGGGCCTGCCTGGCACTGGTGTTTGTTGCTTGTGCACTTTAGGTATTAAGTACATATTGGGCATTACAGGGAAGTCTTTTTGCAAAAATTTAAACTCATCCTTGCTTAGGAGGCCTTCACGTTTCCATTTATGTAGATCTGAGCGGTAGGAATCATTGATCTTTTTGGCAGTGGCCATATCAATTTTAGAGTAACAGGATGTGTCACCCAATTGTCTGTTGGCTTCTTCGATATACTCTTGTTTACCCCATATATATATATTTAAATATATAATTAATATATATTAATTGTCTAGTGGCAGTCACCACTAGGTTGTTATAGTTAGATCTGCTTTTCCATAGACAGAGCATTTTTTGGTTTGCTAATATCTTTGGCCTTGTTTATTCATTTTTCACAAAGCTTTCCAAACAGAAATTCCATCCACCTCAGTTCCTTCCTGGAAACTATAGGGTGATCTATCCAGCAAGGGCTGAATAAAAAAGAGGTTCCAAAAGGCAAAATGCCCATGCATTTTCCATAGACTTCTTACAGATGGCATACAGCAAAAACTGCTTAACTGAATTATACCAAATTCGTCCAGAAGCTAGATTTTGATCCACAGATTGCGCTTTTTGTGATGTGGTGTAAACTCTTTTAGTAGTTTTTTAAGATATTATGGGGGAAAAATTATTGATATTTGGATGGTTGGGCTTGTTAGAGTCTTGAGAGCATCCATCAAGAGCGCAAATTCAAAAAAGGAGCACTGTGATTAGGCGGGAGAACTGTTTATACTGTGAGCCGTCACATACTTGGGGGAGTGAGAGACTTCCACGATTGGCTTGCTGTTGAAATTTCAGAAACAAAATGGCCACCATTACTTTTTACTGTGAAAAATTGCAGATTTTGGGAAATTAAGTAATAAAGCTATATAAGAGGGCAGCAGAAAGGCATGCTGTACCTCTAGATTTTGAGAGGAGATCTCTAAGGAATAACTAATGTGATAAAAATAAATGTATATTGTTTTTAAAAAATGTAACGACCTCACAGAACTCTTGGGGGATCGTGAATAGTAAAAAGGAGTCGGTGAGTTCTCTATACAATCTACTAGTAGGAATGAATATTCTGCCCCTTGTTATTGAGAGGTACTGTGTAGGTACTGTGATGAGTAGAAGATTAATTCTTTTTTTAAATGTTGCGATCTTGCAAGACTCTTGTACCATCGTGAAATATAGGAAAAAGTAGGTGATCTTTGAATACACTCTAGCATGTAGACTCGTTACTGTAGGAAAGAGTCCTACTGAAGATCGTTTTTATTAGAGACTACTATTTACACCAGCAGCTTGGGAAGAGTTCTGAGTAGAGAGTTAAGGCTCTTCCTACTTCCTTCTAGCACAGCTGTCATACAATAGAGGGTTTTCATTGGAGATGCAATGCTCTCCACACACACTACTAGGGACACACACGTCATCTTAGAGGGAGGTCTCAAAGGAGAGGTTAGTTCATCTACGCAGCCTACTTGCACACCCATAATTTGCGAGAGTAGTGAGAAAGGAGAAGTCAGTCCATCCTCACACCCTACTATGCACATCTGTCACTTGAGAGAGAGGTGTGACAGGAGAGGCCAGTCACTCTCCATTCACTACTACATACCCCCGTCATTTGGGAGAGAGGTCTCAAATGGAGAGGCCAGTCCTTCCACTCACCGTACTATGTACACCCATCATCTGAAAAAGCAATCTCAAAGGAGGGGCCAGTTGCTCCCCATACATCCTACTACTTACACCTGTCATCTGAGAGAGAGGTCCTAAAGGAAAGGCCAGTCAATGCACCCACCCTACTACACACACCTGTCATGTGAGAGAGAGGTCTCAAAAGAAAGACCAGTCCATGCACGCACCCTGCTAAACACACCCTTCATTTGAGAGAGAGGTCTCAAAGGAGAGACCTGTCCCTACCCACTCACTAATATGCACACACATCATTTAAGAGAGAGGTCTCAAAGGAGAGTCGCTCTCCAAACACCCTACTACACACATCCACTATCAGAGAGAGGTCTCAAAGGAAAGGCCAGTCCATGCACACACCCTATCATGTGAGAAAGAGTTATGAAAGGAGAGACCAGTCCCTCCCCACTCACTACTACACACACGGATCATTTGAGAGAGATGTATGAAAGGAGAGGCCAGTCCCTCCCCACTCACTACTATACTCAGCCATCATTTGAGAAAGAGGTTCAAAAGTCCATCTACTCATCCTTCTATGCACACTCGTCATCTCAAAGAGAGGCCTTAAAGGAGAGGCCAGTCACTCCCTCTACTATGAACACCTGTTGTCTGAGAGAGAGGTCTCAAAGAAGAGGCCAAACCCTGCACACACCCTTCTATGCACACCTGTCCTGTGGGAGACTTATCTCAAAGGAGAAGCCAGTCCATGCACACATCCTTCTATGCACACCTGTCCTGTGGGAGACTTATCTCAAAGGAGAAGCCAGTCTATGCACATACCCTACTATGCACACCTATCATTTGAGAAAGAAAGAAAAGGCCCTGGGGTATGGGCCCCTAAGCCAAGCCCCATAGCCAACCAACCACTGTACATGGCCAAAGGCTGCGCACAGCATTTGGTTGGCCATATGTAGAGGGATTGGATGCCATCCAATCCTTCACCACACACAACTGGAGGCTGTGCACAGCAGGTTGCATATGTGTATGGTAGTTAAGTATTACTTTGTATTTAAAAAAATGTAGAATTTCATGGGTAAAAACAAAGATTAAGGTAACGTTATAGTTAGGTGTGATATAAAGATCTTATTCATTTTTTTTTAAATTAGAAATTCTCTGAATAAAACAGAGGTTAAAGTAGCGTTATAGTTAGGTGAATTTGTCAATGATAACAATAATGTTTTAAACTAAAAACAGCAAAGAAATTCACCAGATGGCAGCTCTAACTATAACTTGATTCCCTGTCATGCACCGCTTAATACCTCACTGATGACATCACTCATAACATGTTCTATAACATAATTTATTACATCTCTGATAACATCATCTAATGAGTGTGTTGATTTGTTTTTATAGTTTTCATAGTGCCGTGTAAGTACCATATTAATTGTCTGCCTAATTTTTTACTTTTACAACAACAAGGGGCCCCAATTCAGTCAGCAGGGACCGCGGGGAACATACTTTTTATCAGACAACATTGGTCCCATGCATACAAGAGAGTTAGGGATAAATAAAATATAGACAGAGTCAATCTATATTTAGAGAGACATGTCCAGCCGGACAGTGGTCTTTCAGAGTTTTTACTCAAAATTCATGTAGTTAAATCATACAAAGTACCTTCCACAGATCAGCCAGTGTGGAACACAAGCCTGTGCCCAGCACTTACAGAACGGGTACACAGGGTGGATATAGAAAGCAAAGAAGGGCTTTATAAGGCAAAGCGAGTTTCTCTGACATAAATGCAGTTGTACAGAGTATCACAACAGAGCACCTTAAAACACATAGTAATCACGTTTTTGTTTTAGTGCTTAAAAGGTCGACGGCGTTTCGGACCCCTAGTAAGTCACAGGGTCCATCATCAGGACAATTACAATGAAAAGCCTTAAAATTGATTTAGCCTCTAAATGCCTAAAGGGGGGAAAAAAGGAAATGTATCCATTTAATTACAAAGACTATGAATACAAAAGATAAGTGACTTGTGGTGGCCAGTGTATGGCGCGACACTGGTTAAGTGCAAGAAAAATAAGTGATCTAGTAGGTAGTAGAAGGAGCAGCCTGGTGAAGATTGCGCTACCGCAGTTAAGTTTGGGCTCTCCAACGCAAGGGTGTGGGAAGTTCCATACACTTACCAAGGGAACTGAACGTGGAGGTGACCACAGCGCAAGATGTGAGAGTGCTAGAAAAGGCGGACTTCGTGGTCGAGTCCGTCGTGAACATAAGCATACTACCGCAATGAAAACAGGGTCGGGTGCCCGGGAACGGTTGGCGGCAGGCACGGCAGGGTGAGTTATGAAGGGGAAATGCGCTAAGAACAGTCCGAGTGAGAATGGAGGGTGATGCTTACCGAAGAGCCTCAGAGGATAGAGGTCGAGTGAGTCTGAAGGGTGATGGTTACCGAAGTGCCTCGGAGGATGGAAGCCGGATATTTAGCGACCGCCCTAGAGGACAGGGGAAGGAGGAAAATTAAATAAGTGGTCGGGCCAGCGTGTTGAAGGCCCGGGGGTAATTACAGAATCGAGGGATAGAATCTTACCAGAATCGGACGGCGGAAGCCGCGATACTCAGTGGTATCCGTCGGCAGGCAGGGGACCTGGGGGGTAAGAATCGAGATTCAGGCCTAGGATAATTACTGGGGAAACTAAAGTATTCGCCGGCGGAGACAGGAGTAGACTTACCGGGTCAGTCGGGAGAGGATCTAGCTTCCTGGCGTGCTCACAGGGGAGTGGCGAGGCAAGCATTATAAATTACATTGGATTGGTCCAAGGGAAGGAAGGGGCATAAAAATAGAGGACGGGCTCATTGAGCCGCCATATTGGAATAGGTGAGTGAGGGCATAAGAATAAAAGTAGGACTCAGATCGACGAACAAAGTGGTGAAGTGAGTTGCCAGTGACATGTAAAAAAGGAACTTATAAAGATCACAATTACAGTACAATAATTACAACAAAGTACAAAGCTGGTTGACTGAGAACCCAATTTAGATCAAGGCAGTCCATTCATCCTGTAGGTTGAGACCAGAGTTAAGACTATCAGTCTTCAAAATCCATTTGAGCTCCTCTCGGTTAAGGATGTGGGAGAGGTCCCCACCCCTGGGTGGGATGGTGATCTGGGAAATTACAGTCCAACGAATATCATTCTCCGTGTGCCCTTTTTCCAGGAAATGTTCAACCAATGGGGCATTGGGTGTCTTGCAGCGAATTCGGCTCCGATGTTGGGATATCCTCAGCTTAATCTTCTGTCTGGTTTGGCCCACATATATCATGTTGCATGGGCAAAAAATGGCATACACAATGTTTTGACTGTTACAATTAGTAATATGTTCTTAATACATTTCTCACATTTTTGTACACAAATTCTTTACCATCTACTGATGGCAATTACCACCACTTCGTGGCCCCTCTAGGTGTGGTACCTGCGTTGTGTGTGACTTCTCAGTAGATGGTAAAGAATTTGTGTACAAAAATGTGAGAAATGTATTAAGAACATTCACTAATTGTAACAGTCAAAACATTGTGTATGCCATTTCCTAGGCCTGAATCTCGATTCTTACCCCCCAGGTCCCCTGGCTGCCGACGGATACCACTGAGTATCGCGGCTTCCGCAGTCTGATTCTGGTACCCCTCGATTCTGTAATTACCCCCGGGCCTTCAACACGCTGGCCCGACCACTTATTTAATTTTCCTCCTTCCCCTGTCCTCTAGGGCGGTTGCTAAATATCCGGCTTCCATCCTCCGAGGCACTTCGGTAACCATCACCCTTCAGACTCACTCGGCCTCTATCCTCTGAGGCTCTTCGGTAAGCATCACCCTCCATACTCACTCGGACTGTTCTTAGCGCATTTCCCCTTCATAACTCACCCTGCCGTGCCTGCCGCCAACCGTTCCCGGGCGCCCGACCCTGTTTTCATTGCGGTAGTATGCTTATGTTCACGACGGACTCGACCACGAAGTCCGCCTTTTCTAGCACTCTCACATCTTGCGCTGTGGTCACCTCCACGTTCAGTTCCCTTGGTAAGTGTATGGAACTTCCCACACCCTTGCGTTGGAGAGCCCAAACTTAACTGCAGTAGCGCAATCTTCACCAGGCTGCTCCTTCTACTACCTACTAGTTCACTTATTTTTCTTGCACTTAACCAGTGTCGCGCCATACACTGGCCACCACCAGTCACTTATCTTTTGTATTCATAGTCTTTGTAATTAAATGGATACATTTCCTTTTTCCCCCCTTTAGGCATTTAGAGGCTAAATCAATTTTAAGGCTTTTCATTGTAATTGTCCTGATGAAGGACCCTGTGACTTACTAGGGGTCCGAAACGCCGTCGACCTTTTAAGCACTAAAACAAAAACGTGATTACTATGTGTTTTAAGGTGCTCTGTTGTGATACTCTGTACAACTGCATTTATGTCAGAGAAACTCGCTTTGCCTTATAAAGCCCTTCTTTGCTTTCTATATCCACCCTGTGTACCCGTTCTGTAAGTGCTGGGCACAGGCTTGTGTTCCACACTGGCTGATCTGTGGAAGGTACTTTGTATGATTTAACTACATGAATTTTGAGTAAAAACTCTGAAAGACCACTGTCCGGCTGGACATGTCTCTCTAAATATAGATTGACTCTGTCTATATTTTATTTATCCCTAACTCTCTTGTATGCATTGGACCAATATAATTATCAAATTTTTTACAGCCAGGATCCAGCTAATGGTTGTAAGTGTTTACAAAACACATGTGCTCCTAATTCACCATAGGTGTGTAGAGGTATTGAATTGTTATAAATGTATGTATTAAAGAGCAACTCTATGTGCGGGTGACAGTTGACATGTGTTTATTATGTTCCACACAATTTTTTTGTTTCTGCAGAAAAAAGTATTAAAAAAGAGTAAGATTCTACATAGTAGATACTAACTCTTGTAAGCAGGCTTGAGTTATTAGACAGAATCATGTCAGCATGGCTTTTTCTACATAACTTAGCAGGCTTTGTGCTCCAGGCACTAACCTACATACGTGTGTTTGCGTTCCTTGAAAGGATGGACCACTTGTAAAGTCTTCGCCCCAGTATAAAGTGTGCAGGTAGTAGAATGTTTATCACCTTCAGAACTTGGTTATTTTTTAGCAAAAAGAGGGCCAGATTTACGACCCTTTTTTGCGGCCGCAAAAAAAGGTAATTGCATGTACAAAATGCTATTTTCCGAGTCACTCACTCTAAAAATAGCATTTGCGACTCTCGCTATTAGGAAGGGGCATCCCTTCCTAATAGCAAGTCAACATGCTATGTACAAGTGTTTTGCAACCGCATTTGCGGCTTCAAAACACTCGCAGTTTACCACCTACTAAAGTAGGTGGTAACCCACCCGCATGGGGAAAGGAGTCCCCAGGGGACCCCTTCCCCTTTCTAAGTATGTTGGAAAATATTTTTTAACAGCAGGCAGTGGTCCCAGAGACCACTACCTGCCCTTAAAAAAATGAAAGTGAAAAGTTTCATTTTTCTTTTTTAAATGCATCCCGTTTTCCTTTAAGGAAAATGGGCTGCATTTGAAAAAAAACTGTTTTATTAAAAAAGCTATCCCAGACATGGTGGTCTGCTGAGCCCAGCAGGCCACTATCCCTGGGAGGACCTGTCATTCCCAAAAGGCTCGCAAATTGCGAGAGGCTCATTAATATTCATGAGCCTTGCAATTTGCGACCCAATTGGGAATCGCAAACAGAATTAAACAAACTGTTGTACATTCAAAATAGCGCGTCGCAAATTGCGAGTCACAAATGAGTCACAATTTCCGATGCGCTATTTTGCAGGTTGTTCATCTGGCCCAGAGTCTTTTTTGACAGCTGTTGGACACAGTGTACAATGTTCTTAGTAGATTCTTTTTAACTTTTCAATGTGGAGTGTTTCTTATGAAAGTTTCACTGTTTGCAAACAGTGTGGTATAAAGTAAACTTCTCCATAGAGTAAACACTGCTTACAGTACCCTGTTCTCCACTGATATCAACATCATTTCTCAATGTAGGTTTAGTGAGTTTCAGGTGTTTGATAAAGATCAAATCTGTCTATAGTGGGTAATTTGTTTTGGGACTGACATTTACTATTTCTAGGCTTTCTCTGAACAGTTGTACACAGATTGAACATCATACTTAATGAGGGTTTCCTATAAATTTGTGGTGAATTGTTAATGTGAACTATACTAGCTGTAAAGTGTATAGTATAGAGTCAATGTTGACGATAATGCATGCTTTCTATACCTAAGGGAGTTGTATCTGTGATTGCAGTAATGATGGCTGATATTCTCCTGAGCAATGTTGTACTTACTATCAAGCTTCTTTTTAAAAACAATTTTTTTTATTAAGCCAAAAAATAACATGTGTACAAAATACAATATTTGAGATTAGAACAAATCCATAAAAAAAAATCAGGATTGCATGCTATCACTACTATATGAAAATCTTGTATCATACAATTCATGCAATCAACCTAAGTATGACAAAGTGCATACGGATCCAATGATAGTGATGAAGAATTTCATGCCTCAGTATGTCCTATATGATCTAGCATGGCTCCCCAGATCTTTATGCCAAGTCTACATGTTTGGGAACCTTTGAGGGTATACAGGCTATACTCTAGATTACATATAGCATAAAACCTTCCTCTACACATTTCAAATGATGGTGGTTCTTTCTGCCACCAGAATGAGGATATGCATAGCCGGGCCACTGAATCTGCCATAAAAATCAAATACCTAGATTGATACATTTCACGCCTAATCAGTTGGTGCGATAGAAACATGTAGCCCAATTATTCCTGTCAAAAAGGTCTCGAACCCCCCAATCAACTGTCTCAGCTTAGAACATATGAAGAACATATAGAGGCTATCCACCTGATCAGCACACCACATTGTGTGCGTTTACCATCTTTTAACATCTTGCGTATTCAAAGTGTTGGGCCATCTAGTCAGAGGATCCCAAACCACTAGGCCCTTTTGTCTTGCCCTTCTTCCCTTTTTGGTGTAGATTGCTCTCTCCAACCTATAAGTGGCGAGTAGTCTAGCTTGCCATTGGCTGAAAGCCGGAGGATTCAGATCTTTCCAGTGCATAGCAATGCATATCCGCAAGATGGTCATTGCAACAAACAGCAGTGCGCCCCCTTCCTTGAGATCAAGCCGGTCATATAGCCCTAACATGATAGTAGTTGGCGTGAGTTGAATATCTGAAGAGAGGATTCTACTTAAAAACAATAGTACCTCTTTCAGTAGTGACTAAAGTTTAGGGCATATAGCAAACATATGCAAGGAATCCTCACTATCGGCCAGATGCATCAAGCAAAGAAATAGTGATTCCTTATTTGCGATTATTAAGGAATCGCAAATAAGGACTCGCTGTTAGCTATGCATGATGAGGATAGCGAAAAAATAAAGAATTGCTATGAATCTCAAAATACAATAACGATTCCATGTTAAGGAATCGCTATCGTCAAAAACCTCCATTCTCGCATTTTGCGATCCCGCTATTTGCGATATCGCAAAATGCGATATCGCAATTAGCGATTTCGCAAATAGCGGGATCGTGAAAACTACAGAGTCGCATTGGGAGCGGGCAGATGACATCACAACCCGGAAGTCAATCAGCCCATGCTGCCACCTGTGCACAGAGGAAAAGAGAGGCAGAAGCAGAGTGCTGGGAGAGAGAGCAGAAAAAACAAATTGTTGTTTGCTGACAGGTGGAGACAGCCAAAATGTCCTAAACAGCTCCATAGGAGGGTGCAGTGGCCAGGAAGAGAAAAATCAAGTTCAGTGAGAGTGAACTTGAGCACCTCATTGAGGAGGTGGCAAACAACCATGAGAAGCGATTTGGGAAGCTCTCCCTTAAAGTACCAGAGGCTGAAAAAAGAAGGATATGGAACCAGATTAAAAACAAGGTGAATGCTGTGGGGGTCACCCATTGCAGCATAGATGACTTAAAGAAACTATAGTACGACCGGCGTAGCCGTGCCAAGGAGCGGATAGCGGAAAGGCTGAAGGAGGCGAAGGGGACCGGAGGAGGAAGCCCAACATTCCCAGACAACACAGCCCAGGAGGACATGGTTGAGGGCACAATCGAGCCTAAAGCACCCCAGGCACATGTCCGTCCAGGAACAAGACGTAGGCCAAGGACCCATATCTGGGCACAGGAGGCAGGAACTCCCAATGAGTGGGGTGGCGTGGAGTCACAGATGGTGCGGGTGCAGCGCCTGCAAGCGAGACATATGGGAGCCATCAACCTGCAGATGATGAAAATGAACAAAAACATATCAGTCATGTCCGAGAGTGTGAGGGAGCAAACTACTGCACTTGTGGAAGCAAACAGACAATCAAACAACACACTGCAGGAGGTGACGTGTGTGATGCAGGAGGGACACATCACACAGAGGAGGAGGCATCACCAGTTTGTGACCTGCATGGGTGGCTATACAAGGTCCAACAACAAGATTTGCACCAGCATAGCACAGCTGTCACGTCGGTCGGTGGAAATGAAGATTGATATCGGCCATTGTTGTGGGGATGTGTCCAAGGCACTTGGCCAAATTACCACTGCAGTTGAACTGATGCAGTCTAGCCCTGGTGGTCACGGCAATGTTGCTGGAGAAGGGGGTAGGGAGGCATCCAGCCTAAGCAGCATCACTGCGCCACTCACCACTGTCAGGAGGAGCAGCAGCCGTAGACAAACTCCTCCCGCTGCATCCGGGAATGCAGATGCAGATGCAGGTGAAAGACATTCGGGTGTGAGAGGGAGGAAACGCTAAACATAATCAGAAGGGTGGAATTCATCATGGTGACGTAACCATGTCCAAGACATTCTTTGTGACTGCATTTCAAGTCCTTTGTGTGTCTCATTTGGCCCTCAGTGCATGCAGTTAATGTGCTAATGGCCACCAGCTCTGTTCAATTTTACACCCCTACCGCCTGATGTGTTAATAAATAATGTTTCTTCAAATGCAATTGAGTGTTGTGTGTCATCAATACATACCTTAGAAATAGTGCTGGGTGATGTCTGTACGTTTTCTTTGCCCCTCCGCTGAACTCGCAAGATGTGCCCGGTGTGGGTGTGCTGGGGGCAGGTTGCCCTCTGTGTCGGATTCCTCAATGGGGATACCTCTCCTTGTTGCTATGTTGTGCAACATAGCACATGCTGCCACTATCCTGCAGCATGTTTCCGGTTGGTACAGCATTGCTCCTCCAGTTTTATGCAGGATGCGGAAGTGACTCTTGAGCAATCCAAATGTCCGTTCGATTACATTACGTGTCCTGATGTGGGCTGCATTGTACCTCTGTTGTTGTGGGCTGGCTGGGTTCAGGGATGGAGTCAAGATGTAATGCCTCACCGCGTATGCACTGTCACCTACAGAGTTACAAGCAATATGTTAGTGTCAGGTATGCAATGCCATTACATAATTCAGTGATGAGTATTGTATTCAATTTACCTAGCAGGTGTCCATCGCCAAAATCACCCCTGAGCAGATGTGTATGCAAGCCACTATGGCGGAAGATGTAGGAATCGTGAGTGCTCCCAGGGTATTGTGCTACGAGGTCGGTGATGAAGTTTTTAGCATTGCACACTGCTTGGACATTTATTGAGTGATATGCTTTCCGGTTGCGGAAGATATACTCATTTACGGCAGGGGGACATATGGCTACGTGGGTGCAATCTATGCATCCGATCACGTGTGGAAACTGGGCAACTTGGTAGAAGTCCTGTTTTGTTTGGCTCAATTCCTGTTGGGTTGTGGGGAAGGTGATGTGGTTGTTGATGAAAGACATCATGGCGGCCAGGAAGGATTTAAAGAACCACGAGAGGGAGCTCTGTGATACCCCTCCGGCTTCTGCCACTATATCCTGGAAGCTACCTGACGCAAGCAGGTGCAGGCAACATAGAACCTGGACATGAGTTGGGATTGCCTGGGTCCTAAGTGTTTGGCGCTGCAATAGTAGGTCCAATTCATCCATTAAGTATAGAATCATTGCTGCATTCATCCTGTACTTGTCATATATTTGCTCACGAGTCTGTCCCAACAAAGTGATGCGCAGGCGGAAGATTCTCTCCTGGATTCTCCTTCTGGCCTGGCCTGCTGCAAATATCCTCCTCCTCCTCGCAAAAATGTAGAGTGCTGCCATTGTGGGAGGCCACTTTGGCCTCACGGGTCTGTTTAAATAGACTTCAGATGGATAGCAGGTGAGTAAAGTTTTTTTGTTTTTATTACCACCTGATTGTGATTCCCTTTAAACTGCTATCGCAAATTAGCGATTTTTGATATAATCACTAATTGCGATTTTTCATGAATAGTGTTTGCGAATATTTAGCGAATTCGGCAATTTAAATTTTGCGAAATCGCAAGTAATTTCGCTAAATCCATGGATTCTCGCACATTCCGATTCGCTAAGGGGGTTCCTGCTGGAATCTGCGATTTATTTGGTGATTTCGCAATTTCGATTTTGCGAAATCGCAATTTGTTTTTTTTTTACATCATGCATAGCTTTTCTTTTATTAGCGATCACAATAGCTATTTCGCACCTATTGCGGTCGCTATTTTGGTTGATGCATCTGGCTGTATATTCTGTACAACGCGGTCAAGTAGTTCCAGGACCGGTTGCCCATTTGGCGATCCTATTAGGGGTTATATACATAAAATATCCTGTCTAATAAAATTGCGCTTGTAATTTAGGGGATAACAGATATGTTTGTGCTAGACCCAAGGCGGAACTCTATACTATTCCATTGTAAACAACTCCACTCTCCCCACTCCACTCTACTCTATTTCACTCTACGTCACTCCACTCAGTTTTACTCCATTGTATACAAATCCACTATATGCTATTCCACTTCATGCCCCTACACTATATGACACTCCACTATACACTATACCACTCCATGCCAGTCCACTCCATGACACTCCACTATGTGCGATTCTACTGCACAACACACCACTCCACTCAACACCACTACACTCTACAACACTCCACCCAATGGTATTCCACTCTAAGCACACCACAATACACCACCCTACTCTACTGCACTCCACTGTAGCACACTCAACTCTACCTCACTCCACTCTACACCAGTCAACTCTATGATATTCCACTGTATGCAACTCCACTGTACGATATTCCACTCTGCTCTACTCCTCACTGCGACACTATATGGTACGACAATACAATTTACAACACTCTCCTCCACTATACTGTACCACTCTCCACTTAAGGACATTCCACTCAGCACAGTAATTTCTATGATTTCCAAAAATGTTTTTTTTTAAATAAAAAAATCTATTCAATTAAAAAAAACAAAGGTTATACCTATTTTATATTTATGAAAACTGTATTTTTTCTATAAAAACCTAACTTAAAATGCACAAATATTAGACATTTGTAAGTTATTGCTATGCCTTACATTTATAATTCATGCACCACCTTTAAATTAATATAAATTATTTATTTTTTAGCTACAAATAGGTAAAGTATAGGATTTTTTTAATTTCTAAATGTATACTTATACACCTTTAGATTATTATAACTCGTGCATCTCATACACAGTGCATTCAACTCAATAGGCACACTACATTAACTATAACTGACCACTCTAGAATGCACTGTGTTCTCACAAAAGGTTTGATTCACGATGGTATAACTGTTCTTATAAATACAATTTGTTTACATACCATAAGTGAGAAAATATAAAATGATATAATCAGTGCATGGGGAAGGCAAGAGTCAAATGAGGTAGTGATAGGGATGCCCTTTGTTCTACCATTTGCTCCTGTACACTCTAATATAGTTTATTCCTGGTAAGTGGTTACCGGCTAACACCCATTGGCCCTTCCTGGTCTCAGCGGAAGGCCATAGTCTTCTGAGCCTGGCTTTCAGAGCGCTCCCACCAAAGATGTGTATTCCAACTCTGGAGGTGTGATAACTGTCAGTTCTGGCTCAGGAAACCTAAAGTATCTTTATAAATGTCCTTTTTTACTTAAGTTACCAAAATATAGTTTCAGCATTAAATCAGATTTTAGAAACCAAGCAGGAAATAACCTTGAAGTACTTTTCAAGCCTTTCCCTAAGTGGAGATAGGGAATAAAGATTTTAATCTCGCATACGCTAAGTAAGGGAAAGTTCTTGTAAGGCCTATGCAGTGAAATAGGATTTAGGCTTTATTTCACTGTGAGGACACACTAACCACAGTGTGTAGTGTTTGTTTGTTTATATATCAGCACCCTGCCCTGTGGACTTATAAGGCACACTACACAGGTAACACACACACACACACACACACACATATATATATATGTTCAACCACATGACAAGGGCATTTTTTCATGCCATGTTTCTCCGCATGGCACATAAAATGCAGCCCACCCAGAGCACAGTGATACTAAAGACAGGCATATATTTTTGTCATATATGTGCGTTGTGTATACTGCAGATCAGATATGACATTTAACCTTCAATTTCATAGGTGCACTTTAGGCACCATTTATAATGGACTTAAATCAGTCGAATAGGGAGTTCCAATGTAGGGCACATGTATAGAGTGGACACACAGACACATTATTACTTTATAGCAGTGGTAAAATGCACAGAATCCTAAAGTCAGCAAAAGTAAGATCCACAAAATGGTGAAAAATCATGGCTTAATTGAATAGAACAATTTGTTCAGGAGTAATTCTAGTAACAAGGTGAAACAAAAGTGAAGCCTGGATGCTCAGGTGTTTTTCTACTAGATGAACTTCTGGAGAGCTATCTATCATTTGGTAATGCCATTTAGCCTTGGTTTTACCATTAAACCCATCCGATCAAAAGTGAAATTCTAAATGCCCCTAAAATCAATTACCACCACTCTGTTTTCAGATAATATGAAGGTAAATAAAAAAAATACTTTTAGATTAGAATTTAGTCTGTATATTCTAGTGTTGTAGCGTTCGCTTGGCCAACTAAACAAGTTGTTTTTCTTTTCCTTTCTATCCTTTCAAATATTTATACCAATCTCTTGGTCCTCAGATAGACCTTGTTTTGTGCGGTGAGGGGTTGTATTTAAGGGTCACAACAGTCATCCATTCAAGACTAGGAATTGGATAACTGAACCATAAACTAGAAATTAAACGCATGTAAATTTGCACAAGGACAGTTTCTCAGACAGCTGTTTGGGATTGTAACGAAAAATGTAGCAAAATGTCTTGTTCAGTACATGGGAACTCGGGAAAGAAAACCCTGTTTTATGTTATTGGTTATATTGAGGAATTTTCTCATAAGCAGTAGACTCAGCAAGTCAAGGGACTTCACATTTTCGGTCAGGTCCACATTAAATCAAGCTAATTTAACCTAATGTATATATGATCATTGGACATATGATCATAGAGAATATAAGGGTTTCATGATTCTAGAGTGACTGATGCATTTGAAATAATGTAGTGTGGTTACAAATAATATGTGTCAGTATGATGTAGTAGTACTACTTTGAACGTACTAACGTGTACAAATATTTTAAATCAAGGTATTAAAAACTTTTTTTAACCGTATAACATTAGTAGATGTGAAAAATACATTCTCTGAAAGTTTCACGAATACATCTGTGTAACACCTTTTCTTCTTTTGTCATTCGGTGCACATGTTTACATATAAAAGACACATTTGTTATTGAATTCTTCATCATATTCAGGTTACATCTCTATAATTAACTAATTCCCATTAGTTATACACACATATACATGATAACCACCATTTACACATTGCTAGCACTTGTTAATGAAAAATAGTACTTTCAATTCATTAATCCCACGAGTGAAATTGTCTAGTCCACATCTTTTCTCCATGCTTTTATTATGCAGTAACTAAAGTTATCATGTCTTGTCATAATTTCTTGAACATGTAGTTGGTGCACGTTCATTATTTTTCTCATAATTCAGTTCCTCACATCTTTGAAAGTTTAAATGTGATTCCCTCCCCAACATCAGCATTTGTCTGAATGTCACCTTGAAGTTTGCAGTGATAAATGACACTGCTCACCCTCCCGGTTTTTCAGATTTTAATTGGCTATAGCTGATCTAATCGAGCATCCAATCAAGTTGTCCATTTTCCATTTACTGTATATTAACAGAAATGGTGCCAAAATCACTAGCAGAAGGGTGTTTCATTTGCAATATAGAGAGAACACTGATTTATATGACACCATGAACTCTGCCCAAACATCCCTTAATAGTTTGTACACTTCCCTCTTCCTGAAGAAACCCGTTTACATTTCACAAGGAGGATTTGGGGGGCAGCCGAGCCGCGAGGTCTGCCCCCCGGGCAGATTTGGGAGGGGGAAGGAGAGCGAACTAGGGAGCGGACATTTTGTCGTTTTTGGGCTGCTTGGGGATAGCCCAAAGGCAGCCCAAATTGTGAGATAGGCAGCCCAAGGGATATTTAGGTGGCGCCCGCGTTTGCCCAGCCACCATTTTAGGTACTGAGACCTGGTGACTGGGAGCGGCAGTTAGTTTTTGTCAGGACGGTTTTTGGCTGTTAGGCAGGTGATTTCGTGTGCAGCATAGGAACTTATGGATGATGTCGGTGTCCGAGGATTTTCGCGTGATGGAGGCCATCCGCCTGTTGAGTGAGGCCGGGCGGATGGACCTCTTGGTGGGCCCACAGGCGGCGCGCCCAGTGCGCCGGGCCTCCTTTGGCGTGGCGGCGGTGGTGCTGGCCTGCTCGCCGCCGCGGAAGGCAGCACGGCTGCAGGTGAGTCCCCAGGGCCGCGCCGATGCCAGGAGCGCGGCCCTGGTTGACGAGATTGGGGCATTTGTGGAGTAGCGGGCGAGGCGCGTTGCCAGGGGCACCTTGCTGCGCCTCTCCGTAGTGTCTGGGGGCCGGGCGGAGGGAGGGCGGGGGGCCAGAGGTCCCGTGGTGGAGCGGGGCGGCCGCGCGGGAGGCACGCGGCCGCTCAGGCAGTGGCAATGGTGGTGTAGGGGCCCGGCCCGTGAGCGAGACCTCGGTCGAACCTGCGAGGCATGGGGGAAAGGGGGAGAGGGGGTTGGCCCTTGGAGACTGGTTGGGAGGGGGGGCAGAGTTGGGAGAGGAGATGGGGCGGGCGGGTGGGGCCTCCCCATTATTGATTGAGTCGGAGGGCAGTGATAGAGAGTGGGAGGGTTTGGATGTGTTCGCGTCATGGGAGGAGGGGTTGCGAGAGGAGCGAACTGCGGCGGGGGTTGTGGCAGAGGGCTTAATTGGAGTGAGGATGAGGGTGGTGCGTTGCAGCTGGGGGGAGGGGGCTCGGTCAGGGGGGGCGTGCATTTTCAGGGACCCGGCACACCAGCAGTACCTTTTCTCTTGCAGGGGGAAGGCCGGCGTGGGGGAGCGGACTTGGTAAGGCTTGGTGCAGCCCAGCGACACCAAGGAGAAGGGAGGGCGGAGCTTCCTGCGGCAAACCAGGAGTCAATGAGAGATCACGGCGTGGCTGGGTCACGAAGGCACCTGGCGGGCTCGCCGGCCCCTCCACCCACAGGGCCCCAGCGGCTTGGGGATCAGCGGAGATCATGGAGCACCGGCACAGAGGACTGTTATATTTTGAGTGGGGAGAGAGGCGGAATGTGGGCGTCTGGCAGGGTTCAGTCGGTGCCGCCGCCGGCTCGCCGGAGCTATAGGTGGGGGGAGTTGAGTTCATGGAAGGAGATGAGGACAGTCTGGAGGAAGGGGAATTGAGGGATGGAATGGGCGGACGGGGGTCCGGTAATGGTGTGAGTTCTTTTTTGCAGGTGTCACTGGGCCTGGGTGCTGCAGCAGCCCGGACACCTGTCCGGGCCGCCCCGACCTGTCCCTCGACCTGTCGGGGCACAGGTCGGCTTCAGAGCGGCGAGGATTGGCGAGGGTAGACTTTGGTCACAGGTAAATACAAGGCTGCGGCGCGAATGGGGTCGGTGGGAGTGGGGGGAGGGGAGGTGGTGGGGTCGGCTATGCAAAAAACGAAAGTATGTGGTAGATTGGGGTGTGGGGCCGGATGAGACTGCGCTGGCACCTGGGGGGAAGGCTGCAGAGGGCGCTGGTGGCGCGGGCTTGGAGGGCGGTTAGGTGGTAGGCAAGGTAGCGAAGCCCGAGACCGAGGGAGGCGCAGGCAGTGCGGCCGCGGGGGCGCGCCAGCGGAGGAGAGTGGCGTGGCAAAACCAAAGAGCAAGGAGCTTAAGTTTAAGCGGCTCCCGTATATGGGGGTCACAAAGCCGCTGGGGGCGCATTTAATGGCGTCTACTAAGGAGAAGATCTGGAAGGGAGAGTATGTGGAGTTGGGTAAGTTGTTGCACCGCGAGGTTCGGTCGAAGGAAGGGTCAAAGTAGGAGGAGTATGAGCTGCAGAAACGCCCGAGGGTGCCGTTGACAATCGAAAATTGGACGGCGGCCTTTTTGATATTCGCGATGTATTGTGAAAAGTTCCCGGATCGATCGGTGTCCCTGTTTAAATACATGGACGTCATCCAGAAGGCGCAGATCACGGGGGGGGGGGGTTATGCGTGGGCGCAGTACGATGAAGAGTTCAGGGCGAGGATGGCGTGGGATCCCGAGGCGAAGTGGGTTGAGTTGGACTGCAATCTCTGGCAGCACACGATGGGACTGGCGGGGTCGGGCAAGACCATTTTTACCACCAGCAGCCTCCCGATAATCTATCAGCCCTTTCAGGGTCGCCCCACCCGAGGGGGGGTTGGAGCCGGAGCTAAGAGCCAGCCCAGAACCGTGGGGGCATGCTGGGATTTTAATAAAGGGGCGTGCGCCAGAGAACATTGTCGCTTTTGACATAAGTGTTCGGGGTGCGGCAAGTATGGGCACCCAGTGCTCCGTTGTTGGGGCTCTCCCGGGCAACAACACGGGGGTCCGCAGGCGTCAGCCGGTGCAGCGCGCTCCGGGGCCACTCAGCCGTCGGGCAGTGGCCAAGGTGGAAAGGGGCCTGGGCCTACGGGCTCGTACTCCGGTTAGGCTGGACCGTTTGACAGTGGCCCTGCACAATTACCCGGATGCGGGGGCCGCGGATCGGTTGCGAACCGGGTTTTGGGACGGGTTTTGGTTGGGCTACGATGGGCCTCGGCGGCGGCATTGGCCGACAACTTGCTGTCGGCTCGGGAATACCAAGACGTGGTACAGAGTAAGCTGGACAAGGAGGTGCAGGAAGGCCGCATGGCGGGTCCTTTTGTAGATTGGCCACTGGAAGAATTGATAGTGTCTCCCATAGGCGTGGTAACCAAGAAGGAGGCGGGGCAGTTCCGCCTCATACAGCCTTTGTCATGGCCGGACGGTGGATCGGTAACGACTATATCGATGAGAAGGAGGCCACGGTGTCGTACTCCTCGGTGGAGGCGGCCATGGCCTTGGTGGTGGCAGCGGGACCTGGTGCAGTAATGGCTAAGTGTGACATCAAGTCGGCTTTCCGGTTGCTGCCGGTTCACCCAGACGACTGGGGCCTGCTGGGGATCCAGTTTCACGGCCGGTGGTATGTGGGCAAGGCTTTGCTGATGGGCTGCTCGATGTCCTGCGCGCTTTTTGAATGTTTTAGTACGATCCTGCAGTTTTTTTTTTACGGAACGCACGGGTCACCAAGGAGTTACGCACTACCTAGATGACTTTTTCTTGGTCCGGGCCCCGGACTCCATGAACTGCCAGGTGGCGCTGGACAGGTTTCAGGAGCTCATGGAGGACCTTGGGGTGCCGTTGGCACCAGAAAAGACAGTGGGGCCAGGCACTGCGCTGTCATTCTTGGGTATTGAGCTGGACTCGGTGTTGATGGAGGCACGGTTGCCGGTGGACAAGCAACAGCAGATGCTGGGGCTCCTGGAGGTGATGATGGCCAGGCATAAGGTGACGGTGTTGGACGTTCAGGTGCTGTTAGGCCATCTCAATGTTGCGTGCAGGGTGGTACGCGTCGGGCGGACATTCTGTAGGAGGATTGGCCTCGCACTGGCCGGGCAGAGGCCTCCGCAACAACATGTGCGCTTGTCGGCGGGTGTTCGGGAGGATTTGCGGATGTGGCGGTTTTTCCTGAACCAGTTCAACGGAGTGCCCTTACAGCGGGACGAGGACATGGTTTGGGGTGTGCAGATTTTCTCGGACGCGGCGGGCAGCGATGGGTTCGGCCTCTACTGGAACGGGAAATGGTGCGCGGAAAGATGGCCCCCCGAGTGGCTGGGGGGCGGGAGGAGCATTGCCTTCCTGGAGCTTTTTCCTTTGGTGGTGGCGATCTGGCTGTGGGGTGAGGTGCTGGCCCACCGAAGGGTGACTTTCAACGTGGATAACATGGCGGTGGTAGAGGTGGTGAATCGCCAGTCCGCCAGGGACGAGCAAGTGCTGAAGTTGTTGAGAGTGTTTGTGTTGGGCTGTTTGCGCCATGACATTGCTTTTTGCGCTGTGCATGTTCCCGGAATTGACAATGACGTTGGGGATGCTCTGTCTCGTTCGCAGTGGGGGAGATTCTGTGGGTTAGCCGAGGACACGGAGTGGGACCCGACGCCCATGCCTCAGCGGATGTGGCACATAGGCAACACCGGATGTTGCAGCTGTTTCTAGGATCTTTGGCGGAGTCAACCAGAACAACGTATGTGGCGGCCTGGGGGAAATTTGTGTCGTCCGGGGCGCGTTGGCGGCCGCCGGGGATGGAAAGGCAGGAAGATGTGGTGCAGTTAATGCTGTCCCTGATAGGCAAGGGTTTATCGAGGGTGACCATAGCAGGCAAGCTGGCAGGGATTGCTTTCATGGGGAAGCTGTTTTGGGCATACGCCCCGTCCGCAGGTGAGCTCGGGACTAGGATGTTGGAGTGTTGAGCTCGGGAATGTGGGCAGGGGGGGCGGTGAGGCGGCCTATGTCGAAGGATTTGTTGGGCAGAGTGGTGGAGATACTGCCGCGCGTATGCAGGGACGGAAGGGAAGCTTGCCTGTTTACGACCTTGATTGTATGGATGTTTGCGGGGGCATTTAGGGTGTCAGAGATGTTGGGTTCAAAGGCAGGCCGGGGTTTGGAGTGGTCGGAGGTGAGGGTGGAGCAGACAGAGGTGCGCCTTTGGTTGTGAAACTCCAAGACTGATCAGAGGTGCGTCGGGGCGTGGGTGGTCCTGCAGAAGGTAGAGGAGGGAGTGGCGTGCCCGGTACGATGGGGACGGAAATGGGAAGGTGAACGGAGGGCGGGCGGTTTGGTGTTTCAGCATGCGAATGGGAGAGGGGCAACGGGGTCACAGCTGTTGGGGGTGTTGCAGAAGGCATTGGCCAGAATGGGGGTCGAGGGGGGTCAGTTTGGCACGCACTCTTTCGGGATCGGAGCGGCGTCGGAAGCGCATCGATGGGGGTGCGGGCGGGGGGCCATTATGTGCTTGGGGAGATGGGCCTCCAATTGTTATCTGCGGTATGTGCACAGCGCAGAGTTGGCCTGAACGCACGTGGTGAGGTTGGGGGGACACAGTTATTGACATGTGTTTCTCATTTCAGGTTCGGTGGCGGGTCCCCTGGCCCGGGACATGTTGGTTTGGATTGTGGGCCATTCCTTTGTGAAGAGGGCGAAGATGCAGGCTCAAGATAGTTATTTCAGAGACAACCTGGGTTTCAATCCGGCTCTGTTTCAGGTGGTGTGGTCCGGGAGTGGGGGCATGAGATGGAAAGAATTAATCACGATGTTAAACGGTTTGGTGCGGGGGTGCGGTGCCCAGACGTGTTGGTGCTCCACCTGGGGGAGAACGATATGGTGTAGGAGACGGGCTGGGTATTGATGAGAGTGATGCGGAGGGATTTGGTGGAGCTGCAGAGGAGATGGGCAGGTTGTACGGTGGTATGGACGGAGCTGGTACCGCGTAGAGTGTGGCAGGGGCAGTGAAGCCGCAGGCGGTAGACAAGGCGCAGCGGAAGTTGAATGTGAAAAGAGCACTGTGGTTTAATAACGCTCTTAGAGAAAAAAAGCAAGTTCTTCGCAAGTACGAGAGAGCTTGGCGCAAATCCCGTTTGCCTGCTGCTCGGGATGCCTATACTGCACAGTTCTCAGAATATAAAAAGGCTATCCGCCTGAGGAAAGCCGATTTCTACGAAACCGCTATCTCGGAGGCGGTCAATCGGCAGAAAGAAATATTTAAAGTCCTGAATGATCTGCGGACAGTGAAAGGCCCAACCCCGACTTTTAATTTGAAGGACTGTCAAGATTTTCAGGCCTTCTTTTTGAATAAAATAAAGGATTTGATGGTAGAGATTAGCCAAACCCCGCACTTCCCCTGTTCTATTGAGCTTCCCCTCATATCCCCGAGATCAACACTGGGTACCCTAACGGACCTTCCAGCACTCACAACGGAGTCGCTATTCACTACAATGAACCGGGTGAAATCAGGGTCTTGCCCGCCCAAAATCTTCAAATTGGGTTGGCCTGGTATGGAGGATAAAATTCTCAACCTGCTGAATCGCTCCTTGGAAGAGGGACTGGTCCCCCCCAACTTTAAGGAAGCACGGGTGGTCCCCCTCTTAAAGAAACCTGGTGCCGACCCAAAAGTTTTTAAGAATTTTAGGCCAATTTCCCAGCTACCCTTTCTTTCTAAGATTTTAGAGCAACATGTCCTGCACTCTCTCACTCACTTCATAGAAAGCAACCTTCTTTTGGAGTCTAATCAAGCAGGTTTCAGAGCTCATCACAGCACCGAATTGGTGATGCTCTCTGTGCTGGACGACCTGAGATTGAAGGCTGACAAAAGAAATCCATGTGCCTTGGTCCTTCTGGACTTATCCGCGGCATTTGATACCGTAAACCATTGTCAACTATTGTCGCGGGTTGAGGACTTAAGGATCCGGGGTACGGCCCTGGCTTGGTTGACTTTTTTTTTAGAAGATCGTTCACAGCGAGTCCAACTGTCTGACCTTGTGTCAAGTCCAGTTAAATTGACATGTGGGGTGCCCAAGGGTTCAGCTCTTTCACCCCTGCTTTTTAATAAATACCTACAGCCGCTGATTGCAGCCCTAAATAAGTTGGACTGTAGGGTTTACAATTATGCTGATGACACACAAATTTTGATCCAGATTGAGCACTCTCCGATGGCTTATTTGAGAATGCAAGACATTCTCAAGTTTACGATTAACTGGATGTCGGATAATTGGTTGAAAATTAACCCAGACAAAACTGAAGTCTTGGCAGTTAATACAGCTACCGATCCATGGAACGATCGGTTCTGGCCAGCTGAATTGGGGCCATGTCCAGAACCAGCGGTAGCAGTAAAAAGCCTGGGAATCAAAATTGACGCTCTGCTGTCCATGACACAGCAGGTGTCGGCAGTGGTGGGCACTTGTGTCGGTCTACTGCGTCAGCTTCGGAAATTCTCCTTATTGCTGTCCGTCTCCACCCTTAGGCTGGCCGTTTCCGCCTTAATTTTGGCATGGCTGGACTACGGTAACTCCTTATATCTGGGCCTACCTAACAATCTTCTAGCCAGACTCCAGGTAGTAATGAACGATGCGGCCAGGCTGATTTTTAACAAGCCTCGGCGCACTAGGGCAACGCCCTTACTTCAGGACCTACACTGGCTGCCAATAGCTCAGAGAGTTAAATTCAAAAGCCTATGCATTGCTCATAAAGCGGTCCATGGCTCAGCCCCTTTCTATATTAAGGATCGACTGACTAAATATGTACCAAATAGGACCCTTCGGTCTGCTGACGCGTGTAACTTGATGTGCCCTAGGTTCAGCCTAGTATCCAAGGGCGGCAGAGCCTTTTCAAGCACGGCCCCCGAGTATGGAATTTGCTCCCAGTTATATTGAGGAAAGAAACTAATCTTCTTACCTTCAGAAAGCATCTGAAGACGGTGCTCTTCTTGGAAGCACGGGGTCCACCGTAGTGGGAGGCTGTGTGTTCATACTGGTGTTGTGTGTCCATCGTTAGCGCTTAGATACCTCGGGGTGATAAAGCGCTTTATAAAAGAATAATAACATAACATAACATAACATGTCGAGATAGTGCATTTCTGTCGGCATTTGGGTTTTTCACGCATTTGGCACAGGGACATTAAGTACGATGGGTCTGAGATGTTCAGGGGGGAAGGGGTTCACCTCTCCCGCATAGGAATGGATTTGTACCTCTTGGAGCTTCGAGAAGTGTTGGCTAGTTTGTTGGGGGTCCGCCGGGATTAGGGGGCCGCAGGGGATGGTTGTTTCTGCACGGGGTTGGGGAGGAGTGGGGGGCAGGGAAAGGGGGAGGCGGTGTAATCACCGAACCCCACTTTCCTTGGTGGCCGAGTTGTTTTTGATGTTGGCCAAGTTTGGCTGGAGTTCGGTTCTTTATCGTTATGTTTGGGGAGTTGGGGAACGGGAGCGGGGAAAGGGTAAACAGTTTGGGAGTTACATTAGAGGGTACTTAGTTACATTTGCAAGAAGGCAGATAGGTCTGTAGGTCTTGGCAGGTTTTGGAGTTAGGATGTAGGGGAGAAAATTGGATACTGTTAGGATGTAATTGAATTGTATATTTGTATATTGCAGGGTGGGGGGATTTTATCATGTGGGGATCGTAGGGGTGGGGGCAAAAAAACCTGAGGGGTCAGGTAACTCGATGTTTAGAGAGGTTTTAGTTTTGTGAGGCGGTTGCCAGTTTTGATAAATGTGATGTGCACCTGTTTCAATAAAGCGGCCGTTTACACACACAAAATGGTAGTCGGTCTTGCTTGCCCCCCTTCTTCCCTCCCAAGGGGGATTTGGGGGGCAGCCGAGCCACGAGGTCTGCCCCCCCCGGGCAGATTTGGGAGGGGGAAGGGGGGCGAACTAGGGAGCGGCCATTTTGTACCTTTTGGGCTGCCTGGGGATAGCCCAAAGGCAGCCCATATTGTGAGGTAGGCAGTCCAAGGGATATTTAGGTGGCGCCCGCGTTTTCCCAGCCACCATTTTTGGTGCTGAGACCTGGTGGCTGGGAGCGTCAGTTAGTTTTTGTCCCCGCCCTCCCTCCCTGGGCATTGGGTTTTTGTGGGAGGTTTTTTAGCCAAGTCTATTTTGTTAGGGAGGCTGTGTTTGGGACAGGTGCACAAGGGGGGGTTTTGATGTAGTACCTCGCATGGAACAGGTGCTGGCGGAGTTGTTTTTGATGTTGGCCATGTTTGGCTGGAGTTCGGTTCTTTATTGTTATGCATGGGGAGTTGGGCAACGGGAGCGGGGAAAGGATGAACAGTTTGAGAGTTACATTAGAGGGTACTTAGTTACAGTTGCAAGAAGGCAGATAGGTCTGTAGGTCTTGGCAGGTTTTGGAGTTAGGATGTAGGGGAGAAAATTGGATACTATTAGGATGTAATTGAATTGTATATTTGTATATTGCAGGGTGGGGGGATTTTATCATGTGGGGATCATAGGGGTGGGGGGAGAAAAACCTAAGGGGTCAGGTAACTCGATGTTTAGAGAGGTTTTAGTTTTGTGAGGCGGTTGCCAGTTTTAATAAATGTGATGTGCACCTGCTTCAATAAAGCGGCCTTTTACACACACAAAATGGTAGTCGGTCTTGCTAGCCCCCCTTCTTCCCTCCCAAAACTGGTCTCTTTGCCACTATAGCGACTTAAGAACTGCTGCTTTATTTATCTCACATTTAAAATAAAGGCTCTCCTACAGGATGTGTTATAATCTATAGAATCACTAATTAATATGTACTTTGTGAAGCAATACTATGATATACTGTTTGTAATTTGGACGTATGGTGGACATATATTTTGAGTACTTTTATGTGGAAGTTGTTTTTACTTTTTTTCTGAATATATAAATAAAAAGTTAAAAAGGTGACGTGAGGACCTTTTTATATTTTTTGACATTGAGATTCTTTTCTAACGTTACCGGGAGAAGAGAACGTAAAGAAGAGAACGTAAAATGGAGAAAAAGAGAAAAATAAAACGTGGCTTATGAAGCCAGGAGCAGGAGTGGAATAGCAATTACTCCATGTAGAAAGGAGTTTCCATGCCCTCTTTGCGTATACTGTTATGGAAGACTTCTTCATCGGACACCTACCTACTATTCTTTTGTACACCTCTAAATTCACATCAGATGACTGTCCATCAAAACTAACCACGATTGCTCTTCCAGAGCACTGATGGAATATGTACAAAGGTGTGTGTTCCGGATCTCATAAAATGTGCACAGGCTATAAACCTATTAGTTTCAAGGAGACCAGAAAATGTCAAATCACTTTAAATGCCTGCTGTACCTCGTGAGAGAGGTGTGAATCACTGACTAGACCACTGCACAATTGCAACAGAAGCTCACTCCCTGCATTGCAGGCCTCAAAGTTCCTGTTGTGCTTCTAGGTTATTCTGTCTGATGATGCTGTGCCATGTCTGAAAATACTATCTTGGACCAGGTCCTGTAAACCCAGTGGAGGCAATTACTTTACAAAATGGGTGATTTGTCACTTTTGGTAGCACTGTCCCTCCACAGCATTTTCTGTCAATGCACCCCGCTAGAATTGTGTGAGGCAGATTGTGGAATAGTGAGTACCTTGCCATGCCACCATGATAAAATAGAGAGCACCGTGTGTGACAAACCTCTGGGACACATTACTTCCGACACTGGAATTTGCCCCAACTGCAAAATAGTATTTGGGTGAGGAAAGAGCTCTGCCAGGGCTTATGGGAAAAAGTTTCAGTGACTCCCAATACCCCTTTGAAACATTTGTTGCACTTTATCTGGTTTTACCCCCACATGAAATGCACATATTTGACCATCCAGCAGTAAACCACATGGAGGTTAACGGAGGAAGACAAGGAGTAAAGGTGTCTCTGTCAGCACAAGAAAGGACACTTGCACACCTCCATTCTCCATTAACATAAATGTAACCACTGCATCTCAGATAAGGATACGCAGCAATCATAAGAGCTTGTTGAAAGGAGCCTGATGGCAGGTGCCACTTCCTTCTGACTTATTTCCTCTCATTATCAAATCATAAAACTGCAATCTTCCTTAGCACAGTATGATAATAACACTTTCCAAAAGTGATGTGTAGACATACCAATAAAAATAAAAAAGGCTGAGATTCAGTTATATGTATACTCTTCTGAAAAGGAATTCCCAAAACAGGCAATAGTTCCACTTACACATCTCCCCCATTCAATTTCAATAGGGCATCATCTACCAACTGACGCAATCAAATTCCAGAGTCTTCTTACTATTCTGTAACCCAATGAGGGTTTACATTCCACCAGCTTGAATGGTTTTCTAAATTGATATATTGTTATTATTCTTGCGCGATTATTTAGCTGCTATTGTAAGCTAACCCACTGGGATACGGTTAGCAGTGTTAACTGGAGCACAATCCACCGAAAGTAGTCTACCCCATTTTGGAAGACATCTTCATTGTTGCAGTATACATTTTTTTTTACAGTAGACACAGCAAGTTGTAAATCCTCAGGGCATGTCATAAATTCATTAGAGTGTACATTTGTTCATACCCTAAAGGTGTCTTTGAATAACCACGGCTAATAAGATTACTCAACCACATAGGAGTGCCAAGCAGATCCAAAGAGCAAAGATAAAACACAGCTCACATTCAGACAGGGCACTCATGAGGAAAGACTTTTCCACTACCACCTCCCCTATAGGTTTTGCACTAATATACTCGTCTAATAACTTATGCCAAATTTACATTGGTTGATGCTTATAGCACCTGGGCATAAAACACATGGTAACGTTCTTATTAAAGAGGATGTTAACACAGCCCATGACAATGAATGCAACATGGGCATGGCCCTCAGGCAGAGAATGCAGACTGAACAGTCATCTGGAAAAATATCGTCCAGAATCCTTTTCATCGTTAGAATCCTCCCTTCTGCACCATCCTGCTTCCTACTTCGTTGTATGGTAATCTGTTTCCAACATCAGATAAGCATGTTCTGTGAGGGGATTGGTGCATTTGAGAGGTTTGAGAAAGATTGCTAGAAGGCGCGGAAGTAGGAGGCAGTGATCGTTCATGAACAAATCCTGACATTTGTAACATTGGCTTCTGCTACTTGAATGAATCCTAATCATCCAAAACTTAACTCTAATAAGACCAAATTGAAGATTGTGGGCACTACATCATTAGCTTCTGCTTGGTGGCACCTTGAATTTGGTCTGTCTCCTCAACAAGTATTTACGGGTAATTTTCACTGTTGACTTGTCTGTTAGACAAAGAATCGCTTTCCTCAGCATATTTCCAGATAACACAGATCCTGCAAATGGAGGTTTCCTTTTCACTGGTAATCTCTAAGCTATGGATCTCCATCCACTTGCCTCTCGTTTCTGCCCCTCATAATTAGTGTTTCAGGAAAGCACTTAAAACATGGCGTCGACTTACTTATTCTGAGGCTGCACAGCTCTTCCAGTTATTTCTATACCAGCGCACAATTTTGTGTCATTTATGCACTTTATATATATACTGAAGATAAACATAATGTAAATAGATTAAAAAAAACAGCATCTACTGGAAGACCAAGCGTTTTACCAATGACTTCTCAATCAAGATATTTCGCAAGAGCTTCCAGGTCATGGTGACATTTGATGCAGCCTTCAATTATTGCACTATAGAGAGACCTTCTTTGGTGCCTCATCTATTCATGGCGCATTGCTGCATCTTTGGTCTTGCCTAAAACTGCATGGTTCTCTTAGTAAAGCACCTCACAGAGAGAGGAGGTGCCACAATCCCCTAACATAATGAAAGCCCTGTGTAATGCCTTACTTCAACAAATTAATTCTGCTGGAAATGATGGTCAACCAAATGTAGGGGTAGGACTGTCCAAGCAGGGTATGATGCTGATCTTCATCATTTAAGTCTGTCTCATAGGGTCTGCTTTAGAGTTTCAGATGAAGAATACTCCTTCACAAATGGGACAAATATCCTATCTGCTGTATGACTTGCATTATATCCTATGGTACTGGTAATTCATCAAACTGTAAATCAGGCCCTTAAGATGGCATCTTCTTGGGGTCATATAGTCATTCTTCTCTGCTTTGTCTTCCTCTGTAATAATGCATAGGACATTTCCCAGGCTGGTGGTAGTGTTGCCCCACTGCAAGCATAGTATGTATTATTGGGGGAGGTGTTGTTGGTAATTACGTGGGGGTCTCTTTTTGTACTCTTATTGGAATTGCGATGAATGGCACGCTCCTTGAAAAGCCAGATTCATGATCATCCTGCTTGCCATTGGTTTCCTGAGTGTCACTTGCAAAGGGAGGTGTAATTGATCTGTGTGTTCTGTGTGTGTACTCTACCATTTCAATGTGTTGCCTATTTTGATTATTGAAGCATGCAATTGTGCTATCTACTACAAAACAGTCAAAGAGCCTAACTCAAAGGCTACTTCCACCCTAGAGGTTGTGTACCATGAGTATAGTCTCCTTCCAAGGGTAGAGGGTCCACTGTTTTGTGACTAACATGTTGATTCCAGACTCAGTTAGCTCTGCTTTGTAGTAGCAAATGAATCACTGGACATAGCATTGAGGCAGAAAGAGCCTGTTATGGCAGGTAGTGAATATCACTGTGTGGTGTTTATTGCTATTTTGAATTGCTGATAGCCGACAGTTGCGTAAAAAAAGTTATGCTTCAAAGGCAGCTAATTTGTCTACATGCACTAAAGCCATTAGTGCGGCACAAGGGGAAACTTAAAAAAAGATCCCAATGCCTTTGAACTAGTAAAGTCTGCTAATACATAGGCAATAACCTTTAGATACAAATTACAGTGTGCAAAGTTTAGCACCATTGCCCCTGACCTTTTTAACTGTACCATGAATAAGTTCATTTAATTTAAACAAAGTAAGTTTTGTAGAAGAAAAATATGTGATACTATCTTTTTGTGGGACAATTTTTTTCTCAGCAATCCATTTTTTTAATGGAAATTGCAATTTTTTGACGTTCAAAAATGTTGAGTCTTCAATAAGTTGTAAAGTGGTGACCTTTACACTGCTTCTCTTGTGAATTTTACATATAAACCCTATAAATCTACTATGCATCACTAAACATGGATTTGAAATCTGATAGGGTTTTAAATGCCCAGGTGCCACAAATTTTTTTTATTTTTCGGTCCAAAGAAATCATGGCAATCTAAAAAGTCTGCAGTTTATTCCTTGTGATGTAGTAAAGGAAAATAGCAACGCGTTCAACCATTTTGCAATATGTCATCTTTGTTTCAATTGGTCATTGTCTTGTATCTTCCCCTCTCCTTCACCTTATTCAATACATATATATATATATATATATTTTTAGAGTTTTATATAGCGTGAACTAGACACGAGAAATCGAGTATCAGAGCGTGCTATATAAAACACAAAAAAAAAACATATATTCTCAAATTGTGCATTTGAGTTCTTCCCTTTAGGAGACTAAGTTACCTACTTTTCTTGTATTTTATTTTCTTATGGTAATTTCTTGCCTTGAGTTATGTGGACAAATTGTAACTAGACTGTATAAAAATGGGCTAGGCATATAGGAAATCAGAGGGGTGGCTATTTTGTATATGTGTTTAATTTTTATATATATATAGCATAATATTATATTTATGTTTGTAGCATTATAGTCCTTCTAGTAGAACATTATCTTAGTAAAAAAACATGACTTACAGATTGAATTTACATTTTAGTAGAATGGCTTTTTGACTGAAATCTAAATAAGAATTAGTTGCACACAGATTTATGCCCATAATATTGCTCAGAAATAACCATAACCTAGACTTCTCATAATACAGAAAAACTAAATAGTATTTGAATGCACCCCGATTTATACCTATAGTATGACATTGACATAGCCATAGGCTAGACTCATTGTTGCACACACCAGTATTAGCTGCCAAATTGGCTATTGCTGTAGACAGGATAGTAAATCAACAACCTTGGCGTACCCATGAGTCTGGTGATGGCTGAGTTACACACAAAGTAAGTATAGTAGGGTGGTAAAATGCTGATGCTTAAGAAAAGGGGGCTGGGGAGTCGCATCTGTTGGAAAAATGCAGGATTCCCCACTTTTAGGTGCTTTCAAAATATATTAACTTGCAAAGAATTTCAGCACAAAACAGGAAGGCTGGAGGAACTTGTCTCCTACTTTCACTTTTGAAGGTCTGCTATTTATTGCGGGATTGGGACTCACAAACAGAGTTCACTCATTTTTATGGAAACACCAGCTATTTTCACATTTATTCTCGACAAGCACCTCTTCTATGAGAGGATTCTTATTTTTTTTAAAACATTTTTCAAGCAAACATAGCTGTCTAGAGTACTTTTAAAACAACGTGTTTGATTCATCTACTAATAGTTTTTTGGCATTTGAGAACAAATAAATAAATAAACAAAATAAATTACGGTCTTAAAGACGAATCTACAAGGGGAATCCATACGGTGCATAGAGGTTTGTTTCAGCACGTGACCGCTTAATTTTAAATCATTAGTTCAATTTATCTTGGTGCGACTCATCTTCCCAATTAATTACAGCCATTGATTGGTCCATTCAAGAGACAGGGATCCTCCCCATGCATATAGTTCATTTGTACCTACTTGATTAATATATAATCTATCACATCAATCATGTCATTATGTGGACATCCGTCGACAAAGCTCATTTGATGACGGAGTCACTCTGCTCATAACCCTAAAATTGCATATGTACACATGTAAAAATATATCTTTAAATTCTATAGACTGTATCTTATCTCGGTGCTTATCAGAAGAATGATGACTAGTGTTATGGATACCACATTGGGACCAGTGTTTGCATTAGTACTTTTCTTTCATGTCTTTCCTAGTGCAAGCTGTCAATCTTTCTCTCAATTTCAAGGAGACGTCCAACCATTTTCGTATTACACAACCCACACAGCATCTGCTTATATTGTAATTACTATGGCAGTCGATAGCCCCATTTGCTGCCTCTAAATTGCATTCTGTGCGGATAAGATGAAGTGTTATGAAGACAATCAACACCGAAATTCTTACGTTATGTAAAATAAAATGCTTTGTCTAGAGACGAATGGAAGTGTATGTATTTTGTGCTAACACCACAAAATATACTTATTTCTGAACCATGCAGGACCATTTTTACTAACATTTTGCATCATGTTGTGTTACTTTTTCACACAGCCTGACGCAAAATCATTTTTTTTATATACTAAGCCACTCAAAGCCCAATTTGCTTGGCTTTGTAAAAAATGTAAAAATAAGAAATGCAAGACAGACCATTGCACATCACACGGCCTTGTTTTACCTTGCATCAGGCGGGCGTTACATGGGTGGTGTGTGGTTGGCGCATGGGCGGAGCATGGGTGTTCCTGTGAATCCACCCATGTATTCTGATGCAAATCTATATTTACTAAAGTCACTAAACATAGGTTTGCGCCACAATGTTGTGCGTGCGCAAGTCTAGTGTAACAAGGCCTAGTGTAAGAAGTAAAAAATTACATTATTTCTCCTTGCTACCTCCTCTTTGCATGGGTGCTGCTTTTACAGCAAACACACAAAGTGGAAAAAGCAAATAAGAATAGCTTTTGTGCAGGAATGTACCCCTTCCTGCAGAAGAACTATTCTGACCACAACGCAGGCACCCTTGCGCCTTAGCGCAATGATGTCTGCGTTGGTGTTAGGCAGCCAGAACTGCCCCAGTAATACGAGAGAGGAAAACTGTGCCATATCTGAGTAGACGGCACATTTCTGCTCTCTGCCTTTGATGCAACCCAGTGCAGCAACTTCCCTGCTGTGCTGAATTGCGCCCAGTGCTTAATTTGTAACAAAATCAGCACCAGTGCTTTTAAATGTCGGCACAAGGAATACCAAGGCTGCATAATCTTGAATCAAGCTCATGGCACCTCCTTCAACTATCATACACTTCCTACCCCCTTATCTCACTCGTGCAGGTTCCTACTTTCTCCTTTTGTGACGGTTTTCTCTTCTGACTTCTTTCCCCTTTGGGTGTTTTTGCCTTTCTCTTTCGTGGTCAATGTCTAATGAGGAAAAATAAGTGCCAGTCTCCAAAAATGAATGTTGGTGCCTCCCACCGACAACCACTGGCTCAAATTAACCACTGATTGCAGCAAAGTTTAGTAAAGCTGGCCCTTAGTCTATTGAAGAGGCAATTCTGTTTTAACAAAATGTTTTCAGCCAGTCCTGAACCACGAGCAAAAATTGAAAAAAAACTGGTGAGAATTTTTGAAAACTGATCCACTCTTCTGAAACGCAAGGAATGCCTTAACAGGTCAATGAGTTAGTATGAGTTATGAAAGCTTCTTAAAATTGTTTGTTCAGTAGATAGTACCAGGATAGCATGGTGGTCTGATTTTCTGCTTTATTGTTATCAATAATATTTTCACATCTAACCTAAGACAGAGCAACAGAATACTAAGCTAAGGGTCCATAAAATAATATTAATTAGCCGGCAGAACTCCATTCTTTAATATCGATATCTTCAGAATGAAAACAACTCATTTAATCGTCCAATGTCTGTGGCATGCATTTCAGATGGTGAAAATGCATAGATGAATTTTTTTGTTTGGATCTTAGCGCTTTAGTTTGCTTTCGTAGCACTTTAATGGGCTTTGACTATGTGAGAGGGAGACAAGGGAGACAGTCTGCAAGATAATTGTTGGGAAGAACAGAAGACTTAAACATATTGAGATATTTCGACAAGTTAGAACTTTGCCGCAGAATTCTGAATTTTTTAGGGATATAGAAAATCCTATATATATTACCTGGCAAGCAAAGCTATGGTGAAAATAATACTGTGGAGCAGAAGCAAATAAACAACCTAAGTCATACAGAAATGTGAAAAGGAATTACAACATAGGGTAAGCTGTAGAATGGAAAGCAATGCCAACACCAATATTGTGAATACTCACATACAACACAGTGCACATGCACCTCGTTTATAACAATTTTGGTGCATTTAAGCATAGAGTAGATTTGTAATCAACTATACAGGATCTGGCTGGCCTATAGGGCAAACTAGTAGTGCCAGAAGGGCTCGTCTAACAGGTCAGAATGTGGCTGATTTTGTGACTATTTGTGGGAATCTTTGGTGGTTTGGAGGGTGGTTTTTACTGTGGATTTCATTGCATGCAGCAACAACAATGTATTTACTCATTCAAAACTCATCCGATTTGTAAACGAGGGACTCTTTTTAGCTACTTTTGTAAGTTATTGTGCCCTGATAACTATCTAAGAGCAAGTGTTTTGTTATTGCAGCAATATTCCAACACAACACGACCCTTGCACCTGCCTGCCCTTCAAGCCCCACACCATTTGTCTGGGCCTGTCCGTTTATTCCAACTTGCAAAAAGACTGATAACACAGACATGTGATTGCCTATTTCAATCTCATTCAATTTTGTCGACTGTACCTGTGTGAAACTTTTATGGTTAGGTTTGGTAAGGCAAGTTGGCTTTTATGGACCTCCATTTTGTGTAATGGATTCCGTCAGCAGGTTATGATCTTTCAACAGCGTGGTCAAAATTGATCTGCTCTTAACAGACGGACCAGGGGGCATATTATCAAGGGGGTTTATCTCCACTTTTTTGGCTTTAAAAGCCAAGAAAGCGGAGATAAAATGATCTCCCTATTACCTAGCTGTCGCTAACACCAGTTAGCGACAGCTAGTAGGAGATAGCGACCATCTTGGCCCCCGCTTTGCATGTCAGTGATATTTATCTCTAATGACATGCAAAGTGGGCGTGCCAAGATGTTAGCGGCTGGAAACAGTCGCTAACATTTCTATCTCATATTACCAACTTTTGGAGATATTCGCGCTAAGCGCGAATATCTCCAAAAGCTAACACCTGCCCCTGAGCAGTTCTTATCCATGTTATCCAATGGTAGGTGGATAACATGGCTAAGAGCATTTGCTCGGTATCGCATGAATATCGCTGACTTTTCAGCGATATTCATGTATTTCGGCCGATTTTTATCGCTTAGGAGATATACCTTGATAATAGCAAGGTTCCTAAGCGATAAAAATCGCCGCAGCTCGGCGATAAAAATATCGCCGCTAAACCAACATAGCGATAATTATCGCTAGTTGTTGGTAATATGCTCCTAGATTACAACAACAAGCTGCATCATTCACTTTTAGGTGCAAATATGTAGCAACTTTGGGCAATTTTCTCATGAACCATATTGTTGATCGCAACATAAATATTTGATGACTGCCAACAAGATTAAATATTTTCCATATTCTATTTTTAGGTTTCCCATAGACAGTGCATGCGCTGTCTCTTTGAGACATTTTGTTTTCTGTCAGTGGGCTTACAGCCTGCCCATTCCTTACAATTGGTTGCATTCTTTGTCACACTGATATGCCTGCTTCTATGTGGTCAGCGAGTGACGGCTTGACTTCCTCTTCATCTGTTGAACCCCCCCCCCCCTTAGAGCATGGTCCAAGTACTTGTGTTCTTCTGCTGCTTCTCTTTGGGAACTACTTTTTTCTGTATGCTTGAACAGTCTTTGCAAGTGCATGGTTCCTACACACACTACATTCTTTAAATATTCCTTTTTTTTGTTTTACAGTTGCACACGTTGTGAGTTTTATTTTTGTTGCCCACATCATGAGTTTTATTTCTTTGAATCACTCACATCCTGAGATTTATATTTTTGAGTCATTGCCGTTTATTCTTCCATCCCGTGTTGCTCCTTACTCTCCTTCCCGTCCTTGTTGCTTCTTATACAACTACCACCCTACACGTTGCTGCTTATCTCCACCTGCCCTGTCCCTGTTTCTTCATTACAAACTACGTTTCTTCTTCCATTCTCACCCTTCCCACCCACCCCTCACCTCAGTTTCCTGCCCCCTCTACCCCGTCCCATCACTGTTTTCCCCCCACCCAACAGATAAAAGGAAAAAAAGCATTGATTCGGCCAGCGGCGGCCGCTTCCTAACTCTTTCTTTAAGATTCTCTTCACAAACCACACCTGCCCTCCTATTCTCCACCCCAAACCACGCTCCCATTCTCCACCGTACCCAATTGCCAAGGTCAATAGTTCACACATAGGCGAGACCTATTGGGTATTGCGGATGCTTTTTGGCTCTTCCTTAGCCAATTGCACCTGCTGTAAATAGGTTTGGTTATGTGTTTAGTTTTGATGGGTCATTATCCTGACATTGCTGGTCTTAAATGTATTTGTGAATCAAGTCAACATTATGATTCCTTGAGATACCTGGTGAATCACTCTGAAAACGTGGAGCCAAAGGGCGAGGTGATGGCTTAGTGATCTGCAGCTGCTCTGAATTTCTCACTGTATGAAATGCTTTCTGACTTCCTGTTTGGCTGAGATATGCACCCAGACCAGGCAGGAGCCACCAATCTAGTCAGGGCAAGTTGGATGCACTCTAAAAGGTAACCTGTGCTGATCATCTGGTAGCTAGGCACAGAGCAGTCAGGCTTACCTAAAGAAGCAACGTGCAAAGTACTTATGCAACATCCACAGAGAGTAACACAAGTAATACACCACGAAAATATTCCACACAGGTTTAGAACAAGAGATTATTATAATATGAACAAAACAAGATGAAAATGACAAATATCTAATTTACAGAAGTTGAAATATTGAATTTTAAAGGAGTAAATGCAGTAAAATGCTTAGAAGCAAGTAGTGCTAAGAAGGTTACTTTAGGTCACGCTGGACTGGGGTAAAGTCAAAGTTCAGGCTGGCAGCGATGAAGCGCTGGCTAATTACAGGACCGGCGCAGGCCGCTGTGAACAATGTAGCTTTCCTGGTCACAGACAGCGAAATGAGTTGATGTTGAGGCCCATAGGTGCAGGATACACTGATCATCCCCATACAGTGAAGGTGATGCATCAGTTTTGAAGACCAGTGTTGGAGTGGAAAGGCGTCGAGTGATGCACCTGATTCTGCCACACGATCGATGAGATGCATCTATTTCACCAGGCTGCAGCAGCGGCAATATGCTGTCCGATGCGTCGATCTCTTGAGGAAAAGCACTAGTTTCAAGGCGAGGCGCCAATTTTACTCCCGCAACCAGGTCGATGTGCCGGTTCTGCTACACGCAGATAGGGGAAGTGTCGAAATCCACGTTGCAATTATCTGGGCCACTACCAGTGAGTCAGGCATAGGAGCAGGGGTAGAGACTTTAATTTCCAAGAGTCTCAAGCAACAGGAAGCAAGTCAACAAGCCCTTGGAGAACACTTGGAGGGAAGGCAGAGTCAGCTCTCCTTCAGCAGAGTCAGAGAGCAGAAGTCAGCATGGCAACAATCATTAAAGCAGGCCTTCCAGATCAGCAGTTCAGTGGAGTCCATTAAGCAACACAGCAGGTCTTCTAGCAGAGCTTCAGTCACAAATCCAGTAGAGTCTGATTTTAGGGGGTCAGAGCACCAGTACTTATACCCAAAGGTGCCTTTGATGTGGGGGTGACTTCAAAGCAGCTCTCTGAAGTGCACAAGTATCCATTTCAACTCAGATCTGTCTGGGACTGTCTAGAGGGAATGCACTAAGCGGCAGATTAACAAGCCCCGTACGCCACATTTGCGCCGCCGTTGCGTCACTTTTGTGACACAGCGGCGGCGCAAAGCCAGCGCCATGCTGCAAGCTATTTACATTGTGACGCATCTGGAGATGCATCATGTTGTAAAGGCGTTCCAGCGCAGGGGGGTTGTTCCGGCAGAGGAACGCCTCCTAAAAGTGGCTGAGTGAAATCTACAAGATTTCACTGAGTCACTTATAAGGCCTTGCAGCGTCAAAACCCTGTGCCTGCTTGAAGCAGGCGTAAGGATTGACGCAGCATGTTAGGCATAGGGGCACCCCGAACCTTGCTGGAGCTGCGTCGCGCTTGCGACTCCAGCAATGCGTCACCTTTACGGCAGCAGATGAGTCATGCATCTGTCTATTCTTGCCCCATGGTGCGCTGCATTGTAAATACGGTGCATCCATGGTGGTGCAAGAGGTGTCTGCCGTGACACACAATAACTGGCGCATCACTGCTGATAGGCAGGGATGCCCCAGTTATTGTAAATCTGCCCTTAAGTGTAGCTGTCACCCACCCCAGATGTGTATCGGAGACAGCTGTCAGGCACACAGAGAAGGTAAAGCACAGTAAAGTCCTTTTTCTAAAAGTGGCATTTCTAATACAGTAATGAGGATTTATCATTACCATTCCAAACATATTAAACATGAAAATGCTACTCCTCTCTGATCAGGACTTGCCCCTTAAAAGTGTTATAAAGAAAGTCTCAATGCTAGCGTATGAGAAGTGTAGGCCTCACAGTAGTGAAAATCAAAATAGGCTGTTTTTCACTACCAGGACATGTAAAACATAAAGGTACATGTTCTACCTTTTACTTACATAGCACCCTGTCCTTAGGGTTACCTAGATCCTACCTTATGGGTGACATATCTAATAAAAGGGGAGTTTGAGGCATGGCAAGCAGTTTTAACTGCCAAGTCGAAGTGACAGTAAACTGCACACACCGGCACAGCAGTGACAGGCGTGAGACAGATGTGAAATGCTACTCATGTGCTTACCACTATTAGCACTCCAGGCCCTCTAGTAGAATTTGAAGTATGGGCCCTGAGATTATTGTATACCACTTTACAAGGGACATTCCAGTGCATCAAATATGCCAATCAGGCATACACAAATATCACCATATTTAGGGGAGAAGCACATGCACTTTAGCACTGGTTAGAATTGGTACGGTGCTCAGAGTCCTAAGGCTAACAAAACGCATCAGCAAAAACAGGAAGTGAAAGGCAAACAGTCTGATGAAAGACCACCATAAGAATTACTGGTCTCACACTCCCCATGTCAGTCAATAAACCTTTTCAAGGAAGAAGCTGCCATACGTGTTAACTTACACTGTTGATTCAAGGGTCAGAATTTGCAATACCGGTTCCGAGCAATTGCAAATGCAGAGCCTATTGTCTTTTTGCCCCTTTTTGCTGAGCCAGATTGATAAAAATGGCCCAGTGCACAGATTTGGCCAAGTTGCATCACAAAGGCTAAGCAAAAACAATCCTGTGATGAAAGAACTGCACCATATCTACAAAGAAATGCCACAGTTCTGGTCACTTCATGCTTTGGCACACTTTGTGCAGCCATGTTCCAATGCAGGTGTCTGAGTTTAGGTCTGCATAATTTTTGGGCATCATTTACCTGCTCCAAAACTATGCTTCAATGTTATTTCCTATATGTATGTGTGCTGCAGAATGAATCACCCATGCAAAGAGGAAAAACGCGGCGAAATAAAGATATTTCTACTCAGTAGAGTGGGGATTCTGGCATTAATCCATGTGTACAAGACTTTGTAGATATTGATCTGCGTCAAAATTTATGGATGGATGGACGGGAATGACCATACACCACCCATGGAGCACATCCCTGAGACAAAATAACACAAGGCTGTGCATTGAACTGCACTGCATTACTTTTTGTTACAATCCAACATACATCTCCATTTGCTTTGGTTTGTAAACCCCAAAAAGGATTTTGTCTCAGGTCTGCATTCAAAAAGTAAGGTAAACCTGACCCAAAACCTTTGCAAATCTGGCTCCTAAAATCTGGCTGTGTTGCATATTTGCCCTAATGCAAATAATTCAGTAGGTTTATTTTGCATAATTTTGTTGTTTGTGTCCAGGGAATTAAGCAAACAAGATACGCCTGGTGTATACTACATGAATATTCGTAAGGGTTGTCACTATATTACTGCTGCTTATTTAATAGTGAAGGAAGCAGCAAGGGTTGCAACGAATTTAGCTGGAACCTTTTTCAATGCAAGTTTGAACCATGGGACACAAAAGTAATAAGCACATTTTGGAAGTTATCTTCGATTTATGCACATAAGGAACGGTGGAAAACACGCATGGTCTACGTTACAAATGAGAAAGCTGGGATTAAGTTTGATGCAAACAGTTTGCTTGATTTCTTCACATGTAAGCCACAGATATAGTGCTAAATAATTGTGCTTCATTGCTCCATCAGAGCAAAATTCTCAACTAACATGAATCAGAATAAAACCTAGTTGTTCGATTCCCTCTATGGCAAGAAGCTAACATGGTGCACCCTTCCATTATGCCTGCACTACAGTACACTTTGCAAAACTTGGCCCCAAGTCTGTAAAACAATTTTATGGAAGAGGCTTTCTTAATGTTTGTTCTTTTTTACACGAATTCTGCAACTTTTTAGAATAATGTAGAGTGCGATTGAATACTATCTATTTCTCCCATGTGTAGCCTCAAATCAGTTGTAACTCAAAATAACGTAGACTCCATTCACACCATTCACACCAAGGTGGTGCTTGCACAGGGGCGAATTTATATTTAAATATTATCTATAAATCAATCCATCCATCCAAAACATCATCTATAAAATATATTAACTGAACGAAAAATCTTTTTTTCCTAAATGTTACTTATTCTTCTTGATCATTTCCGTGTCTTCTAGATGGATACAAATTGCGTGCAGGCGTTGATGCTCATTTGTAACCATTTGCTCAATTCTAATTTTATTGTTTTTGTAACACATTTAAATTATTATAAATGAGGGCAGGTTCCACAGCAAAAGGAGCAATTAATTATCCATCAATGAGATTTGATAACAGCTCAGTCATTGATCAAGGCGCACTTAAAATCTAAGCTCAATGAGCACCTAGATGCTTTTTTAAGCACACTCTTCATGCCCCTTCTGCAGAAACGCTATTATAAACCTTTGGAAGCCTGTTCCTCTTTCAGTGGCCTAAATCTAATATATTGTAATGTGCACAGAATTGGATATTTGCATCAGCATTGCTATCCTTTGTCTTCACATGGAATTGTAGCAGGTTACTATCTCGGTGGCAAAGGTAGCCTGGAGAAAACAAACATTGGCTAAGCCATTATTGTCTGATCTTCATTTTAAATAGTTAAAAAAATATTTTGAAAGAAGCCTGCTGCAGTGAAAAAAATGATGCTTGGCCCCTGAGATAAAGAATGTAGTACGTGATGATTCAGTGTGCTTTTGAGATGTAAAAAAAAATAGTCCCTAAAGTATTGAATGCAGACTAATACACCAAATAGCCAGTAGAATGAGTTGAGAGGTTAATACTGTTGTTCGGATGAGGCCAAGCTCAATCTACGTATATGTTAAAGAATTGATAAAAATAGGTCTTACAAAACAAGAACTTAAAAAAAACACAGGAGTGGGGGTAAGCCTTTACTACAAGAAACCGTGCACATTATTCATTTCAGTCAAGGAATTTGGGTTCAGTATTTCTTAAAAAACGTTCTAGAATTTGATGCTAGGTCATATTCACTAGGCCAAAGCCACCTATTTCAACACCACACACACACACTATGGGATGCCTAGTTTTATTATTGCTTTAGGTTGATCTCAAAATTCCTAAACTGCATGGCCTGCATCTCTGTAAAAGGAATCACCTGCCTTATATTGCCATATTTATAAACAAAGCTGCATGATAGATCAGTTATCACAGACAAGAGTGTTTAATCATATGTAAGGTCTCTTAAAGGGTGATTCCACTCTGCTGAATTGTGCTGCAAATTCATAATTAACTTAATAAATATGACACACTTGTAGAAGATTTTTGTGCATTTGTGTTTTTTGTGCATCATTAATAAAATACAGAATGTGTTTTTTCACTCAGCTACACATGTGCTCACTGACATAGTATGATTGTCTTTAGCCAGCATGAGAGAAGAGCCAGGATTGGAGGGAACAGACTCTGTTGGGGTTCCTGGGGGCACTGGAGGCCTGCAATTGGTTCCAACCCAGCTGTCTTACAACAGCTTGGTTGAGAGGTTTACAGTGTGTATGTCTGGCTAGCCATCGCAAGGCGGCTGGCCAATGGGACATGCACACTTTAAACAGTTCACAGGCAGCCCTCTGCCCACCAATCCTCCCTGCTGCCACTCGGCAGGCCCTGCCCTGTCCTGACACTTTGGTGGATGATATTTCAGTGGCCGGTGGAACATACTAGCCAGTCATCATAGCAGCATAGATCCATCATTCCAAAATGTGACACATGATAGTGAGAGACCATCAGCAATGGAGAAAGCATTTTGTTAGCTGCGAAAGGGGAATCTGTCTGGAGTGTGGCCATTAGAACAGTATGATCTCTTTTCATATAGAAAACATTTCATTATTAGCTCTGGTCTTAAAACATTACTCACAATCGTTGGCAACCTTATAAAGAAATGGCACACAAAGATCACTTAGAGAGTAGACATGCTACCTAAGTAGGAGTAACAGGTAGTAAAGACACTTGAAGGATGTTTTGAATTCCACTGTATGGTGAAAGCGAGCCAGTCGTCTTCATACAAATGTCTGAACTACCTGAAGCAGCAAGAGAACTGGTGGCACCCGATTAACTTGCATCCACGGGGACAGAGATGTACTTTCTAGACAAGGTGGACAAATGTTCCAGATTCACATAGTGTGTATAATATCATCAAGTGTGATGAAGATAATACCAGTCCCAGATGTATTCGTCTCGACCTGGGAATCCTGGTTGATGTCATGATGGACAAAAGGCCACGTTTAACCAGTCATAAATTTAAGAGATTTTCAAAATTCAACATAATAGAATCACAGTACTCTGACCACAAGTCAATGGAATGGTCGAGGGATTCCTGGACATTCGCAAACAAGCGATTCAACATACTAAAGCCCAACACTGTTGACTTCAGCAAAACAATGTGCCAAGCACCTAACGTATAACACAAAAGCCTTCCTCAGAACCACATGTAAAGGCTGAGTAGACTTGATTTTTGGGAGAAATATACAAATAAGAAATCCTCATTAGTTGGATCCCCTTGGTGAAAAGAACTTAGAGGGAACAACTGAGTATGCCAGCAAAGAATGACAATGCATGTTGAGAACTGGAGAGGCATGCCAACAGCACCAGCCTG
Organism: Lissotriton helveticus; assembly: GCF_964261635.1. Taxonomy (NCBI): domain Eukaryota; kingdom Metazoa; phylum Chordata; class Amphibia; order Caudata; family Salamandridae; genus Lissotriton; species Lissotriton helveticus. Next base: position 407,774,131 of record NC_136073.1, read on the forward strand.
ACATTCATTTGTGGTGCAAGCCTTGAAATCAACAGTAAGTAATGGGAGCATGATAGCAGTTGCTTGGCATGGGTGCACCATTAGAAGAAACGTATATAATTTAAATATACTGCGCTTGTTGCAGACACCATAGACAATAACACTGGTTTAAAACCTGAAGTGCAAGCTTTTTGTGATGATTGAACGACTCAGCAATGTCTGCAGCACATACACCATCAACAATCACAGGCCCGCTCTAAAACATCAGCAAATACATACAGTTGGAAATTTCCTGTATGAGAAGGGGCTAGATGTCAGGTAGTGAGAGCGCAATCATCCTGAGGGTCAACCAGTGAATGAACAGCACCGAGCGTTTTACTTCAGGGAGGAGTATAGGAAGAGGGATTGAATATGATAGGGTATAGTTGACTAGCTCAGGGGTAACATGGCAGGAAATAAAATAGCACAGAACTACAGAATGAGTCTAGTAGGAATATATGATGTTATCCTGCGGGATAAAATCCCGCATACCATTATCCCGCATTTTTCATCCCACAAAACTAAAAAATCGCAATACCATTATCCCGCAAACATTTACTCCAAATATGCCTTTATCACGCATGCCATCACAACGCAAAGGCATGCGTGGTAAAGGCATATACTTTATAAAAATAGTTTATATATATATATATATATATATATATATATATTTATTTATTTTTATATATATATATATATATATATATAAATATATATATATATTTAAAAAATCAAATTTTAAAAATAAACTTTTTCCTCATTTAAATTAAATTATTTAAAATTATATTTTTATCTAAATAACTATTTAATGTTTATATATATATATATTTTTTTTTTAATTTAAATTACCCTATAGACCCCCCAAAAATACCTTATCCCTTAAAATACCCCTGCATCCCAAAATCATAACCCACCCTTACTCCTTATAATACACCAGCACCCTTAAACAATAACCCATCCTGACCCTAAAAATACCCCTGTACCCCAAAACCCAAACCTACCCCTGAACCCTAAAAATACCCCTTTACCCCAAAACCCAAACCTACCCCTGAACCCTAAAATAACCCAGTACTCCAAAACCCAAACCTACCCCTGAACCCTAAAATACCCCTGTACCCCAAAACCCAAACCTTTCCCTGAACCCTAAAAATACCCCTGTACCCCAAACCCCAAACCTATCCCTAAACCCTAAAAATACCCCTGTACCCCAAAACCCAAACCTATCCCTGAACCCTAAAAATAGCCCTGTACCCCAAAACACAAACCTATCCCTGAACCCTAAAAATAGCCCTGTAACGGAAAACCCAAACCTAGCCCTGAACCCTAAAAATACCCCTGTACCCAAAACCCAAACCTAGCCCTGAACCCTAAAAATACCCCTGTACCCCAAAACTACCCCTGAACCCTAAAATGCCCCTGTACCCCAAAAACCAAACCTATCCCTGAACCCTAAAAATACCCCTGTACCCCAAAACCCAAACCTAGCCCTAAACCCTAAAAATACCCCTGTACCCCAAAACCTAAACATAGCCCAGAACCCTAAAATACCCCTATACACAATAACCCAAACACACCCTTACATATACCCCAACACCCCCAAACTCACCCTTAAAATACTCTTGAACCCCTAAACATATACCCCAACACCCCAAACTAAAACCATATACTTAGCTTACACTTAAAAATTAAAAACATATGCTTTTACCACTCATGCTTTTACAACGAATTTTGTTGTAAAAGCATGCGTGATAAAACCATATAAGATATAATGGCATGCGTTTTAACATTTTGCGGACTGATGGTACTTTCGTTCTAATGGTATGCGGACTAAAGGTATGCGGACTGAAAAATGCGGGATAATGGTTGCAAACCGTCTAGTAGTGTTGCATCAATGACTTAAGTATTAGCAAGAAACCTGCTGTGTCTCTGAGTTGTCCTTGTCGCAATCAATGTGCCATTTACTGGACGTCCCAGACACCTACACATTAGTGTTTCGTGTGGCCAAGAAGCACTCTTCCATTTCTATTGATCCCTCACTCCCACCCTTTATACAGCCACACTGTTAACCTGCTGAATGGTGCTGCCTGTACAGTCATTCATCAGCACTTTAAGTGTAACATTTCTGCTGTCCACTGTTGTTGGCAATTTTTTAAGATTTTCAGAAGGGTTCCCATCTTGCATAAAGACTAAAGTTTTGCAACTGTGCTTGGGCGGTCTAAGCCTATTCCTGCCTGCCCCGGAGAGACAAACTGTACCACAGAAAGTAGGCGTGCTCCTCTTGTAGGTTTGGACACTTATAGGGAGTTAGTTGGTGACAGCCAAGTCGGAGGTGGATGGCAACCAGAGGAACTAGAGGTGGAGATAGGCTATCCCTCCTGGGCGAAAGAATGCGCTGTTGGTGGTTAGAGTGACTGGGGTCAGATGACAATGCTAATCTGACATACCCCACAGCATTTGAAACTTTGGTGTCATTAGAAGCTACCCCCAGGCCTCAGCCACGGCCTGTGGAGGGAGTTTCGGTGGGGCGGAGAGGAGGGGCGGGGGAGAGACAGGGTGGGGGGGTGCTAAAAACCGGAGTATGGATAATTGAAGGTAAGTAAACAATTTAATAAATAAAACAACTTTCGTAGTGCGCCCTGCATCGCAATATGTGATGCAGGGTGCGCTACGAAATTCGTTTTATTTATTCAATTATCCATACTCTGGTTTTTAGCACCCCCCACCATGCACCTACCCCGCCCCGCCTCTCCGCCCCACCGAAACTCCCTCCACGGGCCGTGGCTGCCAGGGCTATTCACAAGCATTTAGCTCCATGGTTTTTTTATGTTTTTTCAACATGCATGTGGGACGCGTGTGTTTGTCAGTTGTGGGGACCGGTTTGCCAACCTGGGATGTTTTAGTTGAGGCTTACACTGTGTAGATTAAACAGGCAGTGGCTACATGAATTTCTGTCTGAGGCCAGCATACCTAGATAACTCAAAAATAACATTATATTCTTGTTAGAGCAAACAATGGCTTCATAATTCGAGCACAAGGGCACGCTGCCCTTTGCTTTCCATTGTCCTCTAGTACAATGAGCACCCCGTAAGAAGCCAAATAATACACACATTTTAGCTCGTGGGGTTGAGATCCTTTCTTGAGCACCATACGAATTCCTGATGGGTGGGATTTGAGATTTTCTCACCTTTCTCTGCTACTCCGGACTGTGTTCTAGAGAAATGTCACCGTCAAAATATCGACCTGCAGGTTTGTCACGACAATAACATTCATTCCAAAATATCGTAACAGCAGACTTTACAATGCAATGGTTTTGCCTTTGTTAAAGTTAGAGCTATTGGCATTGCTCTTGACATTATTTTTATTTATGTTTTTTTTAACATAAATAAATGGCATTGTCATTTACAATGCCACTAGCTTTATCTCTCGCAAATGACACACACAAACACACACAGAGCCCCCCCACACACACACACCCACACAGAGCCCCCCACACACACAGCCACACAGAGCCCCCCACACACACAGCCACACAAAGCCCCCCACACACACAGCCACACAAAGCTTCCTACACACACAGCCACACAAAGCTTCCCACACACACAGCCACACAAAGCTTCCCACACACACAGCCACACAGAGCCCTCCACACACACCCACACAGCACAAGCAGGCAACAGGGGCACACTGAGGCACAAGCAGGCAACAGGGGCACGAAAACGGAGGTACAAGCAGGCAAAAGGGGCACACGGAGGCACAAGCAGGCAACAGGGGCACACGGAGGCACAAGCAGGCAACAGGGGCAAACGGAGGCACAAGGTTGACTGGTCAAGAGAATGTAATTTAATTCCAAAAAATCAAACAGGATTTAGAAAGGGCATCAAAACTATTTCAAATATCCTGTCAATTTCACTGATTGCTGAAAAATGTAAAAACAAGAAACAGGACCGAGAGAGAGAGAGAGAGAAAAGGAGAGAAAGAGAGAGAAAGAGAGAGAGAAAGAGAGAGAGAGAAAGAGAGAGAGAGAGAGAGAGAGAGAGAGAGAGAGAGAGAGAGATTGATTTAAAAGCTGCTTTTGACAGCGCAGACCAGAAACTAAAATGGACTAAATTGAAATCCTGGAATATACTGGAGAGAATACTTAGCGGTCTACTGCTGTTTTATACAGATACCTGGGTTTTTGTGAAGCTTGGGAATGTAGGTAGAATTTACAGAAAGGTTTATACCACCATGGGTCCAAAAAAGGGGTGCGTGTTGGCCCAGCACCTATTTAATGCATTCAACTACAACCTATCTGGAAAGCTCGATGCGATATTGTTCTTTTGAGCTTAACTTGGTGGGTTTAACAAGACTATTGAACAAACTCTCTGAATTTCTGGTTGTAAATAAATTGGAACTCAATGTATCTAAAACTAAATCAATGCTCATTACAAACCAAATAGCCTCTGATCATAACATCAGGCTAAAAGGTAACTTATTAGATAAAGTATCATACTGCAAGTATTTGGGATTTTATGTAGATAAGTTATCCTTTCGAGACCAGAAAAAATATAAGACGCAGCGAGCAGGGGCAATTAACTGAAAAATAAACTATTATTATTATTATTATTATCCAACAAAGGTCCCATTGAGCATTTTTTTAAAGAGAGGCAACGGAAAGTATAGGTGAAGTCAGTCTTTAACAGCACACTGAAACTATTTCGAAGCAGGCACAGAGAAGGCTCAGGTGGACTCAGGCCATATTCTCAGGCACTGTGACCGCATTGAGCTGTCATCTGGGTATAGTTCCTGGGCTGCCTGTGACAGCGGCATATGGCTGTATTAAATGCAAGGGGAGAAACGCTGCTGGAAGACTTCTGTCCTGTTTAAACCCAGGATGGCAATTTACGTCAGTGAAGAACGGGTAGAATAATCCAAACAAAACAGTGATGTGTTGGCTCTTCCCAAGATAGTCCAAAGGGGAGAGAAAAAATAACTATTTGCTGTTATTGGAAGCGTTGGCAGAGGACGACAAAAGACTCGGGATCATGCCCAAGAAATACTGGCACGAGTTACTATAAGACTGGTAGGCCCCACCACTTGTACAGCCGCATCTCACTACTCAACTCAAAGCTTATGCGCAGCTATATGCTCCCCGACACAGCCTGGAAGCAGCCCCTATGGTATATATACACGCACACAAAATACTTCCCACGCCGGCCACACAACATGCTCGAATTTCTCTCCATTCATATCCCAACTCTCAAAAGCCTATAAGTCCTACGTTCGCCTCAAAACACACCAAAGCGCAGGGATACAATCACGATAACGAAACACACTGAAACAATCCAAACATGGGTCATGAGCACAGCACGCTTTTCCACCCAATGCTCCCCAGAAGTAGCATGTTATTAGTCGCAAATGCCGGTTGTTAGGGTTCGAAGAGCTATACAGATAAAACTACAAAGCAATAAAGGCAGTTCTTTCTGGAGAAGAGAAACAGGAGCCTTACTTATTTAGTGTCATTGTCTGACAGCTGTCACTGTTTAATAACGGCCCAGGAACCGTCTTTATTTATCACTGGGGCTATCTACAAAGGAAGCAGGTTTGTTGATACCAGCCCTACCTTAGCGGGGTGCTTGCGCCATGTACCGGTGGGGCCGGCGGTTGCTGCATGAGGACCGAAGCAGAGGAGTCACAGAGGGTGGACATCTCGAATTGAGACAGGAGGGCGCACACCAAGAAACTTCACAGCAAAGAGCACTCGGTGGTTAAATATAGGTTGTTATGGAGCACTCTAAATAGGTAGAACATATCACATAAATTAGTGGTCAAAAACTGGTTTGAAACGGGAAGTGATGTACGCTGAATAGGAGCAAACGATCACCCTATAAGGGGTTATAAAAGGAAGACGAAATATTTGGAGACTTAGGAGACATTTCATAGGGCCGGATATGAAGAAAAAAGGCTGAGAGGGAGGGCACTCAATAACGTACATATATCAACTTTTCAATTTTTTTTTGCGGAGCTTAGTTCTGGTGCTCGAATGTTTCCAAGCATCCGACATTTTGACAAAAAAGGAAACAGAGACACATTTCCAGTTAGATTAGAGTTTAAAGTGGGAAAGCCGGGTTTGGAAGTCCGTCCGCACAGTAAAGTACATATCGGATGCTATTCTGTAAGCCCAGGTTCCCCTCCAACTTCACATTGGTCCGGCCGGAAACGTGTACCCTGGTGCTCAGTGGTTCCAGGAGGGTCGAATACGAAGAATGTAATAAGGCAACCAGAACGTCTGTAACTCACCCCCACCGGAAATGCGTCGGGCGGACGTTATTGTTCTGTACACGAGCCTTGCTCAGAGCGACCATAGAGACTGAAGAAAGACTCCACCAATGCTCTTTATATAGGAATGTGTACATGCATTGGATTGATGGGGTTTAAGGAGTCTAAAACAGAGTTTTGGTGAACTAGAGGCTAACGTTTCTCTCTAAATGGTGTACCAACGATGTCATCCGTGTGGTAGATATAGTGAAAGCAATTCGTACGGTAGCTCCATTCGTTCGACCTGGGTCGTACCGTGCGCATAGAAATAGGACTAACAGCGATTAAAGAGACAAACACACGGACAGGCAGGGAGAGCGGGAGGGGGCGGGAAGACATACGACAAGAACAAGAAAAAAACAAAGCTCTCACCTGGACTCCGATTCGTAGTTCTCATGTCCAGTAAGGAAAGCCTTGATAAAACCAGCACTCACCTGGACTTCCTCCGGCCGCAGAATGGCCAAAACAAAGACGGACAAAAAAATAAAATAAACCCCGCCCACCGCCCGATGACGAGGCAAAAAGGGTGGAGAGGGAAAAAATCTCGGGAACGCCCCCGAATCTGGTCCGAGATTGACGGACAGAGCCTTCTCCCAATGGCTAGCCTCCATTTATGGAGCTAGCCAATGGGAGGAGGGGGCGGATACCCGACCCCACAGAGAAAAACATAAGATTTTGCTAGCGCATGCGTACTTCGTACGCATTGGCTAGGCAAAACCTAAAAAGTAAAGCGACACTTCCCTTGGCAGTATTGTAGTACTCGACATTAATTGAATGATATATCTGCAAACTGATATTTCGACAGTGATATCGTGACATGCAACTCGTCACACAAAATGAGGGAGTGGGCATCGTTATCACTGGGCACACCCCTAAAGTTAGGACTGTGGCTCCCGCATTTATGTCTGGCACGAAAAGGTCACGAATTTCTCTCCAAGCACACATCCTACATTTTTTATGCGTAGCTTTGGGTCAATAGACTCATTTAGTTATGATATTAGCATTTTAGGACTTTGTTTATACGCGCCATTACAGTACGTGATCATTTTTTAACAATAACCCGAAACTGTATTATCCATTTACTAAACACGTGTATTTTGTACATTGCTGATAGCACAATAGGGAAATACAGCTTCCAAACGATCCAATGTGTGCCAGCACCGCCAGTCAATGCCTTCACGAATGTCAACAAACATTATATATTCAAGGTCATTTGCAATAGACATTTAAAAAGTGCACTTCATTAAAAGAAATGTTCTCATTTTTCAAGCTGCTTGTAAAGAAAAGGCTTCCTTTGATGTTTATTTGCTCTGCTGAGGCCAGGATAAAAAAAAATCTGAGCATATAAAGTACATTAATACAATTTATTCAAGATCAAAAATCGGCGCTAGCCCTTCATTGTTTATTGGAGTCTGTTTACCTGACTGGATAAAAAAGAAAAATGTACCCTTAACAGCATTAGCTTCGTGTTTGCAAAGTGCCGTGAAGAGCTAATCCAATAAAGATATTAAAACATTTCTCTCCTGTAACAGCAACAAAAGCAGGGAGTTCTCCTTACTTATTAAGATGGCTCGGATTCTTTGCATATTGAGTTTCTCCCACTGATAGTGTGTGCTGTTTATTCCCCGTCCCTCTGTTTCAGAGCTCGAGATCAAAGCAGGCTCTCAGTCAATGCAGCAGCTGAGAGGGGGCCATAGGAGAATAGTAATGCCCACTCAGAGCATTGTGGGAAAGAAGTGTAATCCCGATTCATCCTTGCTAGGAATACAGCAATACATGAAACATGCGTGCACACTGACAGCTGAGCGTGTTGAAGCCCCCGTGAGCCTTGTGGTGGCTGTAGGAACCTAGAGTTAAGGAAAATTAAATGTATTACATGTATTAACACTGTACACATGAGTTATCAAACCAGTCACATACACGTTCAGAAGAAGTAGCAATCATTTCGACAACCCTGTTTTGGTGCTTGATCTTTGTAAATTTCAATACCAAGATGCTTTTTTCTAGGCATTTAGGGCCTGTCTCAAAGTTGAAGTGCTTGTTAAGGAATATATATATATACATATATATATATATATATATATATATATATATATATATATATATACACAACGCTCGGCTTTAGACTTAGTTTCTTCTAAAGAACCGCACTCGTGGAATCAAGATTAGCCGTGCTCACACCATAAAGTTTTAATCACAAAGTTTAACAGACGCGTTTCAGCATAAAGCCTTCGTCAGTGTCAATTACATGGCGCGAGTTAGCATGGGTATTAATGCAGATATTCATAAACATGGTTGACGGACTTTGTTGTTATTTTGGGTCGCGCCATCTTAGAACATGTTAATACATTTAATACATTGTGCGCTCTATTCAACTTCAAGTGTTATCTTGATTTTTAGTATATCGCCGTGTATCGGCATGGCTCCCCGCAATAAGATACTGCAGAGAGATACAAAAGGGGGTGTAAAACCTTACAGTCCCCACTGTCAAGATTCCCACTTGTCCATCAAGCCATGTATTGGCAATTCTCCGCTTTCAAATACCAGCTCAATTACACCAAGTGCATTGTCATTTCCAAAAATTATTCAAGAAACAAAATTCAAAAATCAACCAATCAAATTGTATCGCAAGAACTTCCTGCCAAACTAGATTAAATTAAATTAAATCAGATCAAACACTAAGTCTGTTGCCTCATGTCCTCAAACCTTCACCACTCTTCCCCATTTTATCATCTGTCTTCTCATATTTTAGTATTCATTGCTCATCGATTACAAGTTGAAAAAACGAGCTTATTGTAGGGGATTAATAAAAAATGGCATCAGCTTAGATGTTGGTAGTACTACTCAGATTAACTCATCAGTTCCTGATTGTTCATTTCCAAATTTAGAGTTCTCTTATTGACCCAAACAAAAGGGAAGAAGAAAAGAAAGTCATCTCGCTGGGTACTTGATTTATTTACCCAAGTGAACAGCCAGTTCTTCTCCGCTATTCAGTCCCAGTGGTGCCTTCGTCATGAGGTCAATGATATACCTGGATTCCAGGCGTCTCAGTTTTTTCAGTCTATCACCTCCTCTAGCACACTCGGACACAAAGTCAAGGCCAAAATACTGCAATTTGCTTCTGTCTCTCTGATGCATTTGGTCAAAATGTCTTGCAACGGGGTATGCCGGGTCTGCTTTCTCGATCGCCCTTTGATGTTCAAGTACCCTGATCTTAAGCTGATGGATCGTGCTCCCAATGTACTTTAGACCGCACGGGCAGACCAGACAATAAACCGCATAACTAGTGCTGCATGTCATGAACTTCTTGATGGTTCTAGAGATGTTCGTACCTGGAATTCCATATTTTCGTACCCTTTTGCTTCCTGTACAGGCTTTACATTTCCCGCAGGGGTAAAACCCTCCCATTTCTGCAATTTTACCTGTCTTACTGGTGACTTGTTCGAAGTGACTTTTCACCAATGAGTCTTTCAGGGACCTTGCCTTACGATAGGTAACTAGTAGTTTCCCTGGAATCTCATCCTTAAGAATGGGATCCGTCTTCAAAATGTGCCAGTTCCTTTGCAATATTCTTTTCAAGTTCATGGACTCACTAGTATATGGGGTGATCAGCCGGAATTTTCCTTCGTTGCCAGATTGTACATTCTTTGGTCTAGGTTTAAAGAGATCCTCTCTTTAAACCTAGACCACGATCCATCAGCTTAAGATAGACTGAAAAAACTGAGACGCCTGGAATCCAGGTATATCATTGACCTCATGACGAAGGCACCACTGGGACTGAATAGCGGAGAAGAACTGGCTGTTCACTTGGGTAAATAAATCAAGTACCCAGCGAGATGACTTTCTTTTCTTCTTCCCTTTTGTTTGGGTCAATAAGAGAACTCTAAATTTGGAAATGAACAATCAGGAACTGATGAGTTAATCTGAGTAGTACTACCAACATCTAAGCTGATGCCATTTTTTATTAATCCCTACAATAAGCTCGTTTTTTCAACTTGTAATCGATGAGCAATGAATACTAAAAAATGAGAAGACAGATGATAAAATGGGGAAGAGTGGTGAAGGTTTGAGGACATGAGGCAACAGACTTAGTGTTTGATCTGATTTAATTTAATTTAATCTAGTTTGGCAGGAAGTTCTTGCGATACAATTTGATTGGTTGATTTTTGAATTTTGTTTCTTGAATAATTTTTGGAAATGACAATGCACTTGGTGTAATTGAGCTGGTATTTGAAAGCGGAGAATTGCCAATACATGGCTTGATGGACAAGTGGGAATCTTGACAGTGGGGACTGTAAGGTTTTACACCCCCTTTTGTATCTCTCCGCAGTATCTTATTGCGGGGAGCCATGCCGATACACGGCGATATACTAAAAATCAAGATAACACTTGAAGTTGAATAGAGCGCACAATGTATTAAATGTATTAACATGTTCTAAGATGGCGCGACCCAAAATAACAACAAAGTCCGTCAACCATGTTTATGAATATCTGCATTAATACCCATGCTAACTCGCGCCATGTAATTGACACTGACGAAGGCTTTATGCTGAAACGCGTCTGTTAAACTTTGTGATTAAAAACTTTATGGTGTGAGCACGGCTAATCTTGATTCCACGAGTGCGGTTCTTTAGAAGAAACTAAGTCTAAAGCCGAGCGTTGTGTTATTGCGGCCGCCCATTACCGCATACCGCACCCACCCGCGAGTGCCTTGACTCCCAGTGGGACAGAGAGCGTGCATATATATATATATATATATATATATATATATCCAAATTACGAAGTTGCTCAATGGAGGTTGCGGATGGCCCCGCGGGAAGTGGCGTGAACGCCGGCAGAGCACGCCGGTATTTCAATAAATCCAAACTCTATATATATATATATATATATATTCACTGAAAAAACCATAGGTTATAGACCATATATAGTTAGGAATTAGCATTTACAAAACCTTGAAAATTCACTGAAAAAACCATAGGTTATAGACCATATATAGTTAGGAATTAGCATTTAAAAAACCTTATTTTACTCACACAAAACCATTGAAATTCCATATATAGTTAGTTGCACTAACTATATATTGCGCACCCGCAATCCACTGCTGATCATGTCACATATTACATCATTCATGACATGGTCAGTGACATCACTGATGACATCACTGATGACATCTCAAATGACATCACTGATGACATCACTGATGACATCATCCAGTGACTGTGTGTTTCTGTAAAGTTTAAATATGTTTTAGATATTGAAGAATGAGTAGATGTATAACTGTCTGGACGAAGGATTTAGTAGGTGCATGACTGAATGTATGAGTGAGTGATTAAATGTGTCTCACTGAGTGCATGGGTTAGTGACTAAACTGTCTTAATTTGTGCATCATTATGTCTGTTGTTCTGTAAACTACTGCATGTGTTGATCAGTAGCTATATGATTAACTATATGGGTTATTGATTGATTGTCCAAGTATTTGTATGGGAGACTGAGTGTGTGTGTGGCTGGCTGGGAGGTGTGTGACTCTGTGCAGATCAATGTGTACTTGTATCAATGATTGTATAAGAAAGTAAGTATGTGTTACTATATGTTTGAAAATGTAAGGTGCTCTATGTTTAACTGTATAGACAAGAAAATGGAAGTGTGATTGATTCTTTACAGGACTGACTAGGTGTGTGAGTAACTCCATGGATGAGTGGCAGAGTGTGAGTGTCTGTATAGGTGTATGAGTGCATATGATAGTGTTGTAAAGATGAGTGATTGTATGTATGAATGATTGTATGGGTGAATGAGTGAATGTGTGTGTAGACGTAGGAATCAGTGAGTACGTATGTAGTAACTAGTATTGGTGTGTCAATGGTTTCAAAAATTATACTCTGTATTTAACACTGGGTGAAACAGAGGTTATATTAAAATGTGAGGAGATGCATTGTATTGTCACATGAATGATATCATCAGTGATGTGGTCATTGATGTCAAATGAGATGTCATCAGTGATGTCATCAGTGATGTCATTTGAGATGTCATCAGTGATGTCATCAGTGATGTCACTGACCATGTCATGAATGATGTAATATGTGACATGATCAGCAGTGGATTGCGGGTGCGCAATATATAGTTAGTGCAACTAACTATATATGGAATTTCAATGGTTTTGTGTGAGTAAAATAAGGTTTTTTAAATGCTAATTCCTAACTATATATGGTCTATAACCTATGGTTTTTTCAGTGAATTTTCAAGGTTTTGTAAATGCTAATTCCTAACTATATATGGTCTATAACCTATGGTTTTTTCAGTGAATTTCAATGGTTTTTTAATAGCAAATATCATAAGCTGTCGAATGTCAAGTACGTGGTAAGTGAAAACATTTTCGTGTTTATGCACACTGATCTGCTTTGAATGGTGCCCCCCCCCCTCATTTCTATTAGGAGTACTCTCTCTTTGCAGATAGTGAAAGGTAGTTAACGCAGGCCTTTGCCCCCGTTGTAATCCGTCGTGCCTGCTTCTCTCTCCATTTGATTGATTGTTATCCAAGTATTTACTGTTTTAGAATTAGTTCTCTTTGGTTCATTCTCTCTTTACAAACAAACACAGAGTCGCAATACTCTGTTTAGTCTTTGCAGATAACGAAAAATCGTGTAAAAAAAAAGAAAAGGAATCGAGCAAAATCAGTAGGCCACTAATGGGATCTCTTTTTGACCTCGCTAAAATAGAAACATTAGGAACAACCCCTCATGACAAATACAAAACTAGTGAGATGAACTGAACTCCACACAATGATGGCTGCAAAACAGCTCGGCTCCGCCACCCACCCCGCCCAAAATAACGATAAAGAGCGGCTGCCATGATTGGTTGCGGAATGGCCACAACGGAGCTACGAAATGGTGCTGCTCTCATGCTAACCCCAGCTTCGGTCTGAAACATCCAGAAACACTGTAGACTACCAATTCGATCAGTTCCGGTAGCGCCCCAATGTAACCCGGTAGAGAAGAACTAGCCCTCCCCTCTTTGACTGATGGTTCTTGTTGCCTGTCCCTTCTGTTGTCATTTAACAGAACTATTTAGCCTGCTGAAAGGGGTTGTGTTTCGACCGCTGGTTGGTGGAGACATTTTGACTATATTCTGGACCTGCGTTGTCGCGTAATGCGTCATATGACGCGCCGCGTTAGCGCATCCGGAAGTCATCCGGGGCGCGCAGCGCGTAACGTAAGCATAACAAGTCATGTGACTTGTTAATAAAACTTTTCATTGGTTCATTTTACTTTTCTTATTCTAATGATGAAAGCCTTGGTCATATCACCTAAAAATTACGCTTTTAATTACTTCCGAACATTATTTTCTCTTAAATATATGTTATAATGTTCCAGGCTAATGTACTTTCCCGGAAATTTTACAACTGTCCTGCAAGTAAAATATATTCTTTTTTCGAGAAAAAGAGCGTTTCTTCGTCCCATGACGGAGCCGTTGAGCAAAAGAGGGTCGACCTGCTGTCTTAGTCGCCGATACGCCTGAATATGAGATTCTTATCGATCACTTTATGTTGCAGGAATAGAAAACACAACAGCCCTTGACCATTTATCTTTACTGCGTTCCTTCGTATTATACCTTTTACCCTTCATGTAATTGGTCTGCTTTATTTCACTTGCCTTTTAATGATTCTAAAACAGTGACTATTATTAAAAACTTTACCAATGTATACACTACTACCATGTTTTCTTTTAAAAACCTTTATTGTGAAAATTTCATTATACAAATACGAGCCTATAACCACGTGGGCCTGCCACGGAGCAAACTGTAATCGTATATGATGAATAGACATTTACACTGTAGAGGAACGTAACGGGCGGGCCATTAGGTTGCAAAAACTAAGGTGTCTAACAGTTACGGAATCGGTGGACGTACATTTTATAATTAAAATACGACAGGGCCAGTTACAATAAAATTATCTAGATATACATTTGCGGGCAAGTACCATGGGTGACGTTAATTCGAATTTTCAACAGTACAGTAATCAATAACACATCAGAACTTAATATCAATAGGGATGTCGAAATATTCAATCAATTCTCGTCCCCGCCCGCCATGTGCTTCAAAACTGCATACGTATCTCGTGATATCAAGGTTGTGCAACCAGTACACAACAAGGAGTTACGAGTCCCATTTATTCCGGCGCCATTTTGGGCGAGGACGGGCAGGTCCAGGATATAGTCAAAATGTCTCTACCAACCATCGACTATGATGATGTTCATATGCTGTATTTATTAGAGTAACACTCATCTGCCCACATGAAATTAATTTACCACAATCTAAACATGTCATTTTAATCTTTCCAAAGTTCTTCTAAATATTTGGGACCGTTTCCCTTGCCTCTGAAGCTCTCAGTGCCACTTCTTTAATGAATGTACTAGCAGGTCAGGGGTTCTCCTCCAAATCTCTCTTTTATGCAGCACTATAATTAATTGGTGCCACCTCTCCATATGACGATGCATGGTATAGTTACCACAACTATATTTTTTTTCGGTTCCTCTGGAGAGTTCATCGTGGCAGATGAAGCGTGTAACATACCGGGCATTTACCTTTTTTTGCATGTACAGGAAAGGAAAAAAAAATCGAGCGTCCGAGTTCTAAGGTGTCCCAGGGCCATTTTAGTGGACCAGGCCCAAATCCAAAGAACAGCCATCTCACAGGCTAATGGGGCGACCCACGCCGAGTTTCAGCATTGTAGGATGACCACACAAGTACAGCAACTTGCTAGACATCACCTCGGTGCCATCCGGATCTCGGCGCCCCACTGCAGATGAAGTGCCTCTCAACTATGAAACCACCACGGTGACATCCGGATCTTGGCGCGTTGTGCTGCCTTCGGCCTATTCGCACATCGGTCCGCTACTGACGCCATCTCACAGGCTAATGGGGTGACCCACGCCGAGTTTCAGCATTGTAGGATGACCACACCAACTTGCTAGACATCACCTCGGTGCCATCCGAATCTTGGCATCTCAACGCCTAGTGGTATCTTCCATACAGAAAATATTGTTACGCTGCCTTTGGCCCCATTCGCACATCAGTCCGCAACTTAGACATCACCTCGATGCCATCCGGATCTTGGCATCTCAGCGCCTTGTGGTGTCAGTCAGAAAATATTGTTGCGCTGCCTTTGGCCCCATTCGCACATCAGTCCGCTACTGACACCATCTCACAGGCCAATAGGGCGCCCCACGCCGACTTTTACCATTGTACGATGGCCACACCAGTGGCACAACTTGCTAGACATCACCTCGGTGCCATCCGAATCTTGGCATCTCAACGCCTAGTGGTATCTTCCATACAGAAAATCTTGTTACGCTACCTTTGGCCCCATTCGCACATCGGTCCGCAACTTAGACATCACCTCGGTGCCATCCGGATCTTGGCATCTCAGCGCCTTGTGATGTATTCTCTTCAGAAAATATTGTTGAGCTGCCTTTGGCCCCATTCGCACATCGGTCCGCAACTTACACATCACCTCGGTGCCATCCGGATCTTGGCATCTCAGCGCCTTGTGGTGTCTTCTACTCCGAAAATATAGTAGAAAATATTGTTGCGCTGCCTTTGGCCCCATTCACACATCAGTCCGCTACTGACACCATCTCACAGGCCAACAGGGCGCCCCACGCCGACTTTTACCATTGTACGATGGCCACTCCAGTGCCACAACTTGCTAGACACCACCTCGGTGCCATCCGGATCTTGGCATCTCAGCGCCTTGTGGTGTCTTCAAATCAGAAAATATTGTTGCGCTGCCTTTGGCCCCATTCGCACATCGGTCCGCTACTGACGCCATCTCACAGGCCAACGGGGCGCCCCACGCCGACTTTCAGCATTGTAGGATGGCCACACCAGTGCGGCAACTTACTAGACACCACCTCGGTGCCATCCGGATCTTGGCGCGTTGTGCTGCCTTCGGCCTATTCGCACATCGGTCCGCTACTGACGCAAACTCACAGGCCAACGGGGCGCCCCACGCCGACTTTCAGCATTGTAGGATGGCCACACCAGTGCGGCAACTTACTAGACACCACCTCGGTGCCATCCGGATCTTGGCGCGTTGTGCTGACTTCGGCCTATTCGCACATCGGTCCGCTACTGACGCAAACTCACAGGCCAACGGGGCGCCCCACGCCGACTTTCAGCATTGTTGGATGGCCACACCAGTGCGGCAACTTACTAGACACCACCTCGGTGCCATCCGGATCTTGGCGCGTTGTGCTGCCTTCGGCCTATTCGCACATCGGTCCGCTACTGACGCAAACTCACAGGCCAACGGGGCGCCCCACGCCGACTTTCAGCATTGTTGGATAGCCACACCAGTGCGGCAACTTACTAGACACCACCTCGGTGCCATCCGGATCTTGGCGCGTTGTGCTGCCTTCGGCCTATTCGCACATCGGTCCGCTACTGACGCAAACTCACAGGCCAACGGGGCGCCCCACGCCGACTTTCAGCATTGTAGGATGGCCACACCAGTGCTGCAACTTGCTGGACACCACCTCGGTGCCATCCGGATCTTGGCGCGTTGTGTTGCCTTCGGCCTATTCGCACATCGGTCCGCTACTGACGCCGCCTCACGTGCCAACGTATTTTCTCCGCATTTTACACCCTATGCCGCATAACAGGTCATGTGACTTGTTTATAAAACTTTTCATTGGTTCATTTTACTTTTGGTTTCCTAATGATGGAAGGCATGATCATGTGACCTAAAAACAACACTTTTCATAGGATGAAAACTTTTTTTTTTTCCCAAACGATGAAAGCCCCACCTTGTTTCTGGATGTTTCAGACTGAAGCTGGCGTCAGCATGAAAGCACCACCATCTCGTGGCTCCGTCGTGGTCATTCCGCGAGCAATCATGGCAGCCGCTCCCCACCAGAAGCCTGCAGGAGTCGGAGCCCCCAAAACTTTTGATGAATTCTCAAGGCGGAGGGGACGCTTTCGAGAATGGGGTCCAAGACCTAGCAGACAAGCGTCCGATTTCCAAGGTGTCCCAGGGCCATTTCAGTGGACCAGGCCCAAAAAGGAAACAGCCTGCCGCCATTTTGAGAGTCCTGTGACAGCCGCCTATCGCTGCACCGCAAGAGTGGGCGCAACTCAGCTGAATTGCGGCTTTTGACACAGTGGACCAAAAACGGACGGAATAGCAACTGAAACGGTAAAGGGGCGCCCCACTACAACAGATGACACTCCACCTGGAGAGGCCCGTTCACGCCGCCTCCCCCGGGGCGCTCCACGCCGTTATTCGGAGCAGCATTGTAGGATACCAAAACCAGTGCGGCAACTTACTGGACATCACCTTGGTGCCATCGTTCTGCTGCCTTGGAACTATTCGCGCAACAGTTTGCTACTGATGACCCACCCCCCGCGACGCCCCATGCCGTTATTTGCTGGGTGGCAACTTACTAGACATCACTTTCGTGTCATCTAGATTTCGGCGCGTTCTGCTGCCTTGGAACTATTCGCACAACAGTTTGCTACTGATGACCCACCCCCCGCGACGCCCCACGCCGGAAATCTGGACGTTGTGCTGCGTTGGGACTATTCGCACAGCCGACCGCTACTTCGTTGTTTTTCCCTAAAAATGTTTATATGTTATTACTATTTTTGTTTTCTTGTATATATTTATAAATTATTAAAGTTTTATAATCTTACTACTTTGTCGGAGTGCTATATATTTTTAATGTGACACATAATTGTAAAAACTTTGATGTACAAACAGTCATCCCTGGAATCTTCCGCTTCAGGCCCGGTCCCCTCCCCAATCACAATACAGGATGGTTTTCAGATAATAGCAACGCTTCTGCTGTGACGGATCTCATCGAGTGTGGGCCTTGATCTACTATAACTCCTTTGAAGAGGGGTGATTCTTTACAGCTGTGGCCATAAACTACATCTGCAGGGCTAGCTGATACCCTAGGACCAGCCTGGACAATCGGACACAGAGGAAAAGGAGTGTCAGAGGGTGCGGTAGTGAATAGGGCGAAAGGGAGGTGTCGGGCGGGCACAGGGTGTGATTCTCAGGGAACAGCAGCGCAGATGGGGGAGGTTTATTACCCATGCATAAGACAGAGAGCGGGGGTGACCACTGCCTGGGGGAGATGCTTGCGAGGGTGGGGAGCCATGCTAAGGATCGACAGCGTGCACAGAGTGGGTCTGGTCAAGGCATCTAAAATGGCTGCCGTGCACGACAAAAGTGTGGCATTTGAAAAAAGACAAGATGGCGCAGACAATGTTTTTCAACACTTCCTGATTTCCTTCGAATCGAACGTTAACAGACGTTGGGGCATATTACCAAAGTTAAGCGATATTTATCCCTAACGATGCTTAGCAACGATTTTTTTACCGTCAGAAATTATCGCAGATAAACCTTGCTATTATCAAGGTTTATCGGAAATACGATAAAAAACGACCGCAATGCATTAATATCGCTGAAAACTCAGCGATATTCATGCATTACCGAGCTAATGCTCTTAGCCATGTTATCCACCTCCCATTGGATAACATGGCTAAGAACTGCTCAGGGCAGGTGGTAGCTTTTGGAGATATTCGCCCTTATCTCGAATATTTCCAAAAGTTGATAATAGGAGATAGCGATGTTAGCGACTGTTTCCAGTCGCTAACATCTTGGCATGCCCACTTTGCATGTCATTAGTGATAAATATCACTCACATGCAAAGTGGGGCCCAAGATGGTCGCTATCTTCTACTAGCCGTCGCTAACTGGTGTTAGCAACAGCTAGGTAATACACATATAATTTTATCTCCGCGAAGCGGAGCGCTGTTACAGATATATATCTTGTTTCTGAACGTTAATTTCTCAAAATGCACTGAAGCACATATATTGAGACCTAGCAAAGGCACATCGGGCTACCAGTCCCTACAATTTTGCCAAGTTTCGTGCAAATCCATTCAGCTGTTCGATCCTACCGAGAGACAAGATGGCGGCCGCTACGGACTGTTTGGAATGTTTACAGACACCGGAGAGCCAATCAGCTTCGCTTCGCAAAGCTCCGTAACGCGAAAAGTACGCGAAGCGGTGCGCTGTTACAGATATATACCTTTTTTTGAACGTTAATTTCTCAAAATCCACTGGAGCACATATATTGAGATCTAGCAAAGGCACATCGGGCTACCAGTCCCTACAATTTTGCCAAGTTTCGTGCAAATCCATTCAGCTGTTCGATTATTATTATTTTTATTTTTTTTTGCCCCGCGGGGCCCTTTTAAAACCTCCACATCAAACCTAGGGGGTGAGCGACAATGTACTATGCCCCCTTATGGTCATTTGCCCCTTCGCTTTGGCCTCCTCTTGTCTCTCGATCCTACCGAGAGACAAGATGGCGGCCGCTACGGACTGTTTGGAATGTTGACAGACGCCGGAGAACCAATCAGCTTCGCTTCACAAAGCTCCGTTGCGCGAAAAGTACGCGTAGCGGAGCGCTGCCCAGTCCGCTGTTACAGATATATACCTTTTTTTGAACATTAATTTCTCAAAATCCACTGAAGCACATATATTGAGATCTAGCAAAGGCACATCGGGCTACCAGTCCCTACAATTTTGCCAAGTTTCGTGCAAATCCATTCAGCTGTTCGATTATTATTATGTTTATTTTTTTTTGCCCCGCGGGGCCCTTTTAAAACCTCCACATCAAACCTAGGGGGTGAGCGACAATGTACTATGCCCCCTTATGGTCATTTGCCCCTTCGCTTTGGCCTCCTCTTGTCTCTCGATCCTACCGAGAGACAAGATGGCGGCCGCTACGGACTGTTTGGAATGTTGACAGACGCCGGAGAACCAATCAGCTTCGCTTCACAAAGCTCCGTTGCGCGAAAAGTACGCGTAGCGGAGCGCTGCCCAGTCCGCTGCTACAGATATATATCTTTTTTTGAACATTACTTTCTCAAAATCCACTGAAGCACATATATTGAGACCTACAAAAGGCACATCGGGCTACCAGTCCCTACAATTTTGCCAAGTTTCGTGCAAATCCATTCAGCCGTTCGGGCTAAAAGTGAGGCCAACCGCCCTATGGAAATTAACATGGGAAAAACGCGTTTTGGGACCCCCCTTTTTTCTCGGCCCCCCCTTGACGAACCCCCCCAAAATTTTCAGGGGCTGCTCAGAAACAAAATGTGCCATTTTCCTGAAAATTTCAGCCAATTCCGTCCACAAACGCCAAAGTTATTAGACATAGAATTTTCAAAAAACCCATAGAGAAAAAATCCTAACTATATATACCTACTGGCGACCGCCAGTAGGTAATATATATATATATATATATATATATGTAAAAAGTGTTCCATGCCTTGAGAGAGGAGAGAGGGGGGAAACCAGAAGCCCCACTGCCCATTGCGACAGAAGCTGCCAAGGCAGCCAGTCCATGCACAGAGGTGCTGGTGAAATTCCACTGCGGCCCCCACTGAGCAGGTCCAACGTGGGTGCCTGCTTGAGCGAAGCCACCCCTCTTGGTTTCTTGGCTTGCGGGATCAACGAGCAGCTGTATGGCATGTGACTTCCTGGACTGAATACAAGTAAGGGTCAAGATGAGTAAGAGGAAATTGGAAGGGGGGTTGAACAGTGCTCAATAGCCCCCCGCCATCCCCTTCATCTGCCCCTACAATGCATGAAAAAATGTTACAACACGCTATGACGGCTATCCATACAGAAATTAATCATATGGAAATAAAATTGTCCCTCACTTCAGCGGCGGGTTTAAGCACCAGTATTAACACTCCTGATGCTAATGCCTTGGCTCATTCAAGCAGTGCTAGCCCAACATCGCTGCTCCGTACCTCAGTCATAGAGGCCCCTGAGGTTGTTTTACTGTCTCCAAATCCTTCTTCTTCCGTAAGTCACCAATCTCACAAGGTCTCTAAACAAGGGAATCGGCCTACAATACTAAAAAATTGAAGAAAAGCCACTCAGACAGATAAGCCTGCCAAGATATCAAAGACCACAAAGGATTTAGGAACTTTCCAAGCTCCCATTGAGAAGGAAACCTGAGAGGTGGGGGAAGAACAAGATGATGACATTAGGGGGGCGATCAGGCATGTGGAAGCAGGATTTATTGAACAAATCTCAACTCTCCTACAGGAGGTACTGCAACCAATTTGGGCTAGACTGTACTCCATAGACTGCACCTTAACCCGTTGGCTGCGGGGCACATTCCTCTGCTGTGCTGGGGGGAGGAGGGGGCGAGCACAGTGCCCCGTGCTCATGACGAGCGCTCATCATGAGCCACGGTTCTCGTGTGCTCATGACGAGCTCAGCTCGTCATGACCACGCCCGTTTAATGGAACGCTCAGCACAGCAGGGGAATTAGCCCCGCGTATGAGCGTTCCAACGGTCATCACGAGCTCAGCTCGTCATAAGCACACGGGAACCGTGGCTCATGACGAGCTGAGCTCGTCATGAGCATGGGAGGGGTTAAAGGACCTTAAAAACGTAAAAGGGAATCCAGAAGCCTTTTCTTCCCACCCAGTCAAAGAAGCCCATGATGCTATAAGCCATCTACATCTGCTAGAGCAAACTCAGAGGAACAAGCCCATCTGCAGGATTCTTAATCGATTGCTAAATCTCCAACAAATTCTGAAAGGGAACAAGACATACCTCACGTTTAGGGTGGTTGAAGGGGAAACAACTTTGAAGAAGCACCCGTGGGGATGAGTGTAACTCGCAGTCAGCAAAGCAGAGGGGGCAGAATAATAATGAAAGAGAAGATTTACCTGAAGAAAAGCAACCAGTATAGGCCTTTTCCCTGCTCTATGCCCATTTGCAGTTATCCTTGTAGGGGTTCCCATATTAAGAAAAGATCACAAGGAATCACTATATTAATAAAACCCTGAATTGGTTGGCTCGCCATAGAGGCATCTCACCTTCACAGGCCAAAAACATATTGATTGTAAGGTGGATGGGATGGATTAGGCCACAGGTTGTGGACCACCAAGGAGATTGTATCATCTTTAATTTTAACTCCCCACACCTGGCCAAAAGTCTTTTACTGGGAAACATGAGCACACATTTAGGGCCAAGTAATATTGATTTGCTGCCTCTTGGTTATTTTTATAGACCTAATTTTCAAACACAATAGGCTCCTACTCAAGCTGCCAGATATGTAGGCTGGAGCACACTAAGGGCTTCCCAAATTACAGACAGGGAGGTTGCCAACCATGATAGCGCCTTTACCATCCCCACTTATAATCGTTACGATGCCCTAGCAGACATTGATTGCCTTGTTAGGTTAGAATCGACGTATCATCAGATAACATGCTCGGAGGAGAGATTGGAAGAAACAAGAACAACAGACACATCTAAAGAAGAAGTGGTACCCCAGAAATCTCCTGAGGGTTTGTTAAATGTAATTAGCTGGCGTATAGCTAGCTTAAACTCTTTTATGGCAGATGAGAAGAGGTGAGATATGTGTAAATGGTTTGACATTCTGTGTTTTCAGGTGACTTGGGATGTATGGGTACAGTTATTTATGGATGGCTTTGTGGTTGTGCGAGTAAATGTGGAGGCCTCACACCATCAAAGGGCAAAGGGTGAGCTAGAAACAATTGGGAGCCTAAGGGTGGGTTGTGAAGTGGAGCAGATAGCTTTTGACTCTGGGCTTATTTTGGGATTATTTAATTTTACAGAAAGATTATGGTTTTAGTCATAAATGTTATAATTCACCATCTTCAGAGGCAGCTCTGGAATTGAGTTTTGAAGGTTTTTTGAAAAGGTTTTGACAGGATGATTTTCCCTTTAATTATGTTACTGGGAGATTTTAATTTACATCCATGTACAACCTGTACTATTAGCAAGAAGGATGCAGACTCCTAAGTGGGTTGTGAACAGGTTCATTTTAGCCACTCACACCACCGCAATGTGATTAACCTCCTTCCATCAAAATGTAATCTTATTAACTTATTAAGCATTGAGGATTATGGTTCACATAAGATGGTAGCCACCTGTAAGGGTAGGGGAGCAACCTCCACCATTGATTTTTATCTTTGTTTCCGCGAAACTGTACTCACTTCTAGTGGCGTTCAGAACTTTTTGGAGTACTTTCAGGGACCATAACCCCCTTTTGGCTAAATTAGACCAGAGAAGTTTAACCCCTTTAGTGCTGCCATTGGCCGTTGGACGTTGCGAGCACTACCTCCGTAGTGCTGCGCACGTCCAACGGCCGACGTGGCCCCACCCGTTTCTTAGAACGTTCAGACTGGCGCTGAACGTTCGACGCATGAAACGGGTTAAGGGAAAAGCCTTTAAACATTAATAGCAATCTCCTTACACTAAAGGAGCAGGGCAGGCAGATAGGTTTGGTTAGGATAGTCCCTGATAATTGTTTAAGGAAATTGGTTAAGGTGTGTAGTCATGCTTTTGAGGCATGTCTAAATCTCGACTACCCAAACCAAGCTTTTCTGAACACCTACTCCAAAATTTGCAGAGGGGTACAGAGAGCTCATCCTAGTCCTAAAGCGAAATCTAATGAGGAAGGCCCTAAATGGTTTGACAAGTTCTGCACGAAGGCTTATACGGACTTAAAGTGGGCCCTCAAGCAAAAGCCAAGGAATATGCTGGCTGTTAAAGTGGTCAAAAGGAATTATACAAAGCACTAAGGGATAGGAAGAGGTAACTCACAAAAATGCATGGAAGGATTTAAAGGAAGCGTGTGAAGAGAGAAATAGTTCAGCCTTCTGGGGAATTGTGAACCACCCTCTTTTCAATGAAATAATGATCTCAGCCAAAAATTGGTTTGAGCACTTTGTAAATATTCACTCCAGTGATTGCGACTCTAGTTCAGATCCAGTGCCAGAGTGGGGTTCGCTATTGACATTTGAATTAAAGGAGGTAAGAGAAGGCATAGCATGAATTACCCTAGGGAAAGAGACAGGTCCTGGTGGGGTGCCCGGAGATGGGGCACCCCAGTCAATGACAGTAAAACCTTCCTTAATGTGTTGGATAGTTGAATGGGGTCAGTGAAACCTGCTGCCCCACCCTCGTCTGTGATAAGTTGAGAAAGGGTGTTGTAAGGCGTCACTGATAGAAAGTGAGCCCTGGGCATTTCAGGGCTTAATCATGAAGCACCCGTCGCTGACTCTATCAGTGACACTCCCTTCATCATCAAGGGGATGATCCTCACAAGGCTTTGCCTGACTCATAATGTCACTGACCTCAGGGCTGTGATAGCTCCAGCCCACCAAATCTTGGTTCAGGCTGCCAGGAGCCTGCACATTAGTGCATGCAAAGAATCTGGCTGTCTGACCCTGAGAATATGAATGTCTGTCAGACTGTCCGTTGCTCAAAGTGACAGACACTCATGCTTTGGAAAAAGTGGGGGGTTGAGCCCCAGCACCTCTACTAATTGGCTACTCTCTCAAGAATCAGCAAAGCCAACAGCAGACATTGGTGTGCAGTCCCTTGCCATACTGATGTAGGCCTGTTGGGGACGCTTTTCAATATGCTCCCCCAGATCCAGTCAATTTTTATTTTCAAACAGTAGCATCTCCAGGGTGCCCAATTGTGCAACTAAAGGCCACATGAATCACACTTTCCACATGTCATTCTGCAATGTGATTAATAGAACTGCTGCAATAATTGGAAGTCTCTTCTGCTTAAAATCATCCGACATGGTTGTTTGGACCAAAGAAAAAAAAAGTAACCCATCATCACTCCCCAAGTATTAACACATGCCAAGCAACTTGAAACTTTATGTTGGAGAATGGGGCACTAAACAATTTTACCATGCATTCCTTCTTTCACTTATTCACCAGTTCTTCACAAGAGTGTGCTTGTATCACTTCACGAAAACATATTTAAGCTTAAGCTAAGTTACACAATGCCCAGGCGTCAAAATGTCTATCTGGCTTAAAATGTCTGTCAAATAAATTGTATATCTATACTTAAGAGATAGCAACGTTTTTTATTCTACAGGGTGTGATGAGGGGATACATAATTAATTGCACGTTGAAGCAATGTTAATGCTAGTTACATTCCACTATGATGCAAGAGGAAGCAAAAGGTTATATTTGTCAGTTTCCATGTACAATTTTATATGGCCAGGCCCATGTGAAACAAGGAAGTTAGGATGAAAGATGTCATTTTGTTATATTTTGAAGCGGAAGTTTAATTAAATACATACTAATGAGCGAAGATTACATCTCGGAAGTCAATCAATAAAGATCATTATTATTATGGTGTCTTTTGTTTTACACTAGGAACCATTTGGAAATGTTTTGTAATATTTGAAACCCGCTTTTGCAGGATTTATTGAAAATATTTCAGGAAGACGCCATGAAGCTTCTCTTTTTAGAAACAAATCCAAATGTAGGGAATAGTTTCCTTTACATGCTTGAGAAAATGTTAAAATGCCATGCAGAGTGCCTCAACCTTTGCATCGACTTCTCCTACAGACACACAGCTGCAATAACAAACTTCCGAAAATCACCACATTCATACTGATTAAATGAGAAACTCTCTAAATAAAAACTATAGACGAAATATTTAATGTGGACACTGTTTCATGGTACAACACTCAATTTGAACAATCAAAGACCAGCTATATAATTTGCGGTTGAGACAAAGAAAACATTGCATTTCTCAGAGCCAGAAAACTGTAAATCAAAGGATATGAGAATCTGTCTCACATGACTCCTGGTACAGTTCGTGAAAATGGATGATCTGTGAAACATCACAGGAAGGCAAGTGTTCTCTTCTGGTGATGCCCTCTGCAGCTTCAGAGGGCATCGGCCTGGTCGCCCCCACGCTCCTCGTGCCTCCTGCTCCTGATCCTTACCTGCCTCCTGCTGCCTGCGCCGACTGCCTCTCCCACAAGTGCCCCAGCCGCCGCAGGGCCGCCCGCCAGCCCGCACTTGTTTTTTCCCGCCGCTGCTTGCCGCGGCCCCGCCCCCCCGCCAGCCGATAAGCTCCCACGCTCCCGCCTCCCAGTGGACGCTCCCTCCCGGCTCCCTTCTCATGACGCCCCCAGAGCGACCGCGCAGCGGACGCTCGCAGCGGACGCGCGCAGCGGGAGCACCGAATGAGCGCCGAAGGTGCGCCAAAGGTAAGCCTGTCTGCGCCTGGACCGCGCCCAGCGCCAGACCCCCTGGTCCCCACGGCCGATGCAAGACTCAACGACAGACCTACGACGCCGCCACTCTCAACGCACTCAATACCGGCCGGAACCCTGCCTGCTACCGAGCCACCCCGAGACGTACCAACAGACCCTTCGCCTGCAAAGCCTGCCGCTTTACCTGCCACCGGACCTGCACCGCCCCCGCAGACTCCAACACTGACAGCAACCACTTGAAGTGCATCCTGCTGAACACCCGCTCCGTCCACAGGCACGCCGTGGAACTCTGGGACCTGCTCGACACAACTGCACCGGACGTCGCCTTCCTCACCGAAACCTGGATGAACGCCTCCTCAGCGCCCGACATCGCCACAGCCCTCCCGGACGGCTACAAGATCACCCGGAAGGACCGCGTCAACCAGACCGGAGGAGGCATCGCCATCGTACACAAGAACACCATCCGCATCTCGACTCACTCCGACAAAACCTTCCCCGCCGCCGAGCACCTGCACTTCCAGATACACACCGACCCCAAAACCACCCTCCGAGGCACCCTCATCTACAGACCACCGGGACCACGCACCCAGTTCAGCGAAGACATCGCAGACTTCATCAGCCCGCACGCCCTTCCCTCCGCCGACTACATCCTCTTAGGGGACCTCAACTTCCACCTGGAGAACAACAACGACAGAAACACCACCGCCCTGCTGGACAACCTCGCCAACCTCGGACTCAAGCAACTGGTGGACACCCCCACCCACTACTCCGGACACATGCTGGACCCGGTCTTCACATCCAGCAAGCACGTCTCCTTCAGCCACGCCACCGGACTCCACTGGACAGACCACAGCTGCGTCCACTTCAGCTTCAGTAGAACTACGACCCACCTCCATCCGCAACGGGTCCCCCGCCGCAGCTGGAACAAGATCACCGCCGAGCAACTCACCACCTCCCTCAACCAGAACACTCCCACCAGCACAACGGACCCCAACGTAGCAGCCAGCAACCTCAACAAGTGGCTGACCGCCTGCGCCGATGACCTCGCATCACTCAAGAAACCTCCCAGCGGACCCGGCAGCAAGAAAACCCCCTGGTTCACCGACGAACTCAAGGAATCCAAGAAGAACCGCCGCAACCTCGAGAAAGCCTGGCGGCTCAACCGCACCACAGACAACTGGACTGCCCTCAAGCACGCCACCCGCAAACACCATCAACTGATCCGCGCCACCAAGAAGACGGCACTCAAAGAACAACTGGACAACAACGCCCACGACAGCAAAGAACTCTTCAGCATCGTCAAAGAGTTCTCCAACCCCAGCGCCGGAACCAGCGACATCACTCCCACGCAAGACCTCTGCGACTCCCTCGCCTCGTTCTTCCACCGCAAGATTGCCGACATACACAACAGCTTCGACCCACAGACCACGCACCCTACCACCGAACCAACGCCCACCACCACCACCCTCTGCAACTGGACCCCGATCAGCACCGAAGACACCACCCGCACGATGAACTCCATCCACTCCGGATCACCAACGGACCCCTGCCCACACCACGTCTTCAACAAAGCCGCCGCCACCATCGCACCCCATCTCCGAGACACCATCAACGCCTCCTTCCACACCGCCACCTTCCCGGAGAGCTGGTAGCACGCCGAGCTGACCGCCCTCCTGAAGAAACCAACAGCGGACCCCACCGACCTCAAGAACTACCGTCCGATCTCGCTCCTTCCTTTCCCGGCCAAAGTCATCGAGAAGACCGTCAACATACAGCTTGCCGCCTTCCTCGAGACGAACGGATCCCTCGACCACTCGCAGTCCGGATTTCGGGCCAACCACAGCACCGAGACCGCCCTGATCGCAGCCACTGACGACATCAGAACCCTGATCGACAACGGGGAAACAGCAGCCCTCATCCTCCTGGACCTCTCCGCAGCGTTCGACACCGTCTGCCACCGAACCCTAGTGAAGCGCCTCAGCAACATCGGAATCCGAGAGAAAGCACTGGAATGGATCATCTCGTTCCTCACCGGAAGAACCCAGAGAGTCCGCCTCCCTCCGTTCAGATCCGAGGCCACCGAAGTCATCTGCGGCATACCACAAGGATCTTCTCTCAGCCCGACCCTCTTCAACGTCTACATGAGCCCCCTCGCAGCCATCGCACGCCAACACAACCTCAACATCATCTCCTACGCCGACCGTCACCCAGGCACTCGTCACCAGCTGACTGGACTACGGGAACGCCCTCTACGCCGGAACTACAGCCAAACTCCAGAGAAGACTCCAACGAATCCAGAACGCCTCCGCACGACTCATCCTGGACATCCCCGACACAGCCACATCACCGGACACCTGAGAGAACTGCACTGGCTCCCCGTCAGCAAGAGAATCACGTTCAGACTCCTCACCCACGCACACAAGGCCCTACACGACCTGGGACCCAAGTACCTCAACGACCGAATGACCTTCTACACGCCCACGCGCCAGCTACGTTCTACCAGCCATGCACTCGCCACCGTACCTCGCATCCGCAGAACCACCGCCGGAGGAAGATCCTTCTCCTACCTGGCAGCCAAGACTTGGAACTCCCTCCCCCCTCACCTTCGACGCACCCAAGACCATCTCTCCTTCAGGAAACAACTAAAGACCTGGCTGTTCGAGCAGTAACACACCCCTTCCCCCAGCGCCTTGAGACCCTCCCGGGTGAGTAGCGCGCTATATAAATGCAGTGATTGATTGATTGATTGATCTGAGGGCAGACGGTGCTACAAATGAGCCCAGAATCATGTCTTTCACCCCGATAATCTATTAACTTTATCAAGGATCTGCAACTCCCTACAGCCAATGGTGATGTGGTCCTATGCGGAACACCTCTGAACTGTAGCTTAAGCTACATCATCTCAGCAGGGTGGATAATTTAACTTCTGAAGTTGCCACTCCCTACCAAGCGTTCATGATTTTATTTTATAATTTAGTATTTTTGCAGCACAAATCAGTTACGCATAAAAAGTCTTTACCTTTGGATGATATTCCTCGGGTTTCAGAAGCACCTGGCTATCAGAATATTACAGCCAAAATCTTGAGGAAGAAAGTTCATGCAAGTATAGAATTCCTTTTTTTAACTTCTCATCGACAAACCGGGCAAATATATCCTGTAAGAAGTTGGGTTATTGCGAAGGATGTAAGTCTTCAATCATAAGTCTGCAATACTTTTTTTACTAGAAATCAAGTGCCCTATTGTAGCACTTGACTCAGGGTAGTGAAGCAGAGCAGTCCAACGCCTAGTCAGGGGAGATGGTGTGGACAAGTAGCCCTAGTCCGCTGGTATGCAAAAACATCACTCAATACATCCTTGTCCAGTCAGTGATTTTTCTTTTAGGAAGAAAAAGTGCTTTTACTACACACATACTACTAAATGCTACATTTGGATTGAACAATATGCATATCAAATGTAAATACCTTTGGTGACACGTCCGTATCCGATAACACTTCTAGTAAGTCCTGAAGCATATAATCACAAACAATACCTCTACCAATGCCAGATGCAAAATCACAATATATTGGGTGGGTCATTAAAAAAAGCAGGCTTTGTCAGGGTGACATCACATTACTGAAAATAGCCATATGTTATAATTCAGCATTGCGCTACCATTGAAATCAAAAGGTACCAACATAATCATCAATAGTATTCAAAATAATGGTAAACATTACGTTGTCAGTTTCAATGTTGCCAATAAAGTATTTTTAAATTGAGAAATATGTTTCAGAGTAATCTTTTCATTATTATTACTTTTTATTACTAGTATTGTCATTGCAGTCATAGGACCACCACAAGGTGTCCCCACACTCTAGTACCCAAAAGCAAATGCTCCAACTCTGGAAGTGATTCAAATCTTAGTAAGCCTCTCCTGGGGTCCTAATTCTATTGCCTCAGGAGACTTACGGGAGGGGTGCTGCATTCCCTGCATCCCCCACAGCATCTGGTCATTGTTTTTGGAGTGCCCCTGACCCTCCTTGGGGTACCACAGCACAGGAAAATGCTATTTCTAGCCCCACATAGGGCATTATGTGGCACGATTTGATGAATAAATAATATGTGGAAATGGAGGTCTCGTGCCACACTCTGTTTTCTTGAGGTACATGCCACAGTCCCAGCTGTGACACCACATGCCATTCCTCATTCTTTAGGGGCTAGTTGGGGGCTTTAAGGGGGAACCATGGCCCCCCTCAGTCCTGCCAATTCCTCGTGCAGAGCACCTTTCATTTAGTGCAGCTCGGGAGCCTGCAACATGTTTCTCTGTTCCTGCCTGGTGGGAGCAACCTCTTCCTGGTTACTGTCTTTGGCCCACCCCACAGAGATATGGGAACGAGGATTGGGTGCCCAGGACCCTAATAATTTGCACCGCCCTCAAGAAGATGGAGGCATTAATCAGTATGGTTAGGGAGCCCCAAAGAGGGTGATAATTAAAAAAGTCAATGTTGTGCGACACCCCATCAGGAATTTAGAAAAATCACAACGGTGCTCTTGTACTTTCATTATTTTGCACAAAGGGGCAATACTTCACAGGTCCGTTTCCCAGGCACCATCAGGCAAACGACAGCAAGTTTGGTTTCATTGTGCTCCTTGGAGCCGGCCCCATCCACCAGTAGCATTTGTTTTAGGCCTCCTGACTTCTAAAGGGTCACATTTTGAAGGGAGCTGGATTTTCTGGCTCCAGCAGCTGGCAGGACCTCTGCTTGGCTCCTGGTGCTTTTCGCCTGCTGGTGTGGGCATCATTCACAGCCCCTGCACCACCAGGCAAAGAAACACCTTCCATGCCACACTTCCATGGTCCCAGAGCTTCCTGGCTTCTTGAACGGCACCTGTGAGTCTCTGGAGGCCAGGACCAGGCTACAGAAATTCTAGCAAAACTGTCAAAGGCCCTGCACTAGGTCCATTCCTCAACGGTTCCTCAGCGGGCATAATGATGGGTCAAGGCACTGGCCCTGGACATGCCCATTCTAGTCCTAAGGGTCATCTGGAATTAAAGTAATTCAGACCATGCTTGCAGGCCATCAAGTGGCTTCTTCTTCTAGCTGGGCATCTTTTTGCGATCCTCGCTTGTGGGTCCAGGGGTTTCTCAGCTGTCTCTCCCTTGTGCAGGGGTTTTAAGTGTGGGATAGAAAGGTTTATGAGTTAGGGCCTCCGCTCCACCCCTTGATAGCATAGCTGCCTGATTCTTTACACTAAAACTTCAAAGGCAAGCCCCTCCTGTGTTGGCTCCGGAGGTTTGGCCCTCCTCCTTTGTTCCAGTGGGATTGACCAGAGTGACAATCTAATTAACAAATGCAGACTTCCTCACCATCCCTTCCCAGGAACTAGGTCATGCACTGTAAATAGCTCTATTGTGTTGGGATGTCTCTGGGAAGAAGAGTAATTCAATTCAGGGCAGGTTCTGTCTGTAATTTGTACACAGTGTGTACACAACATACCTTCAATAGGCACTTCGGGCCTATACTATGAATGCCCACTCATATTATAAGGCTACTCTAGGCCAGTGCGAATCACTGAAAAGTCCCTTCTGTGACAGGTTATCACTGCATAGATGTCAGGCTGCTCAAAATAGTTGTCTCACACACACAGTCTGCACCTCACATGTGCACACATCCGAGTGTGCATGTATTCATTTGTAACAGGTCCAGAGCCTCTTACGCTAGCAGTGCAGCAGTGACTTTTTCTTAAACGGAGGACACTGGAAGTTACCACGCATAGTCCAATTACAATAAATTTACAGTAAGTGAAACTCATGTAGTGAGACTCACTCATTGTAAAAGTCCAAACACTGGGTAATCAAAAGTGAAAAATCCTGATGGACAAAATTTTGCAGCACACACACACCCATGCACATGCAATCGCATACAAACACACTCACACACACACATACATAGTTAGAAGTACATAGATGTAGAGTTATTTAAAGTGTATTTCTATACTTACCTATCTATACATAGCTTGATATATTGGTCAGTTGCAATGAATTCCCCTGAGACATGCTCCTATTTGCAGTTAAGCTGTAATGGTAAATAATTGTGGCTTTATGACATTAACTGTGCTGAAATATGATACATTATAATATGATTTTAGTTAAAATGAGTTGGAAAACTTTCTTCAAGTTTCCAAATTTACAGTTTAATAAACACCATGAGTTAGGCCTTGCAACTGAATCAAAATGTGTATCAAGTATCACCTAGACACTCTTTACATGTGCAGCCTCTAAGGGCCTTATTTAGAGTTTGGTGGGTGTGGGACATCTGCCATAAAGCAACCTTCCTGGTGTATAGCACTTTTATGCAATCTAATAAGAGACATGTCCAAAGTGGTTGCAAATTATGAAATACGATTCTACATACTAATTAGGTTGCATCTCAAAATCTTCCATCCTAACATGTTGCAGAATGACCTTACTAATGAATATTAAACAGGCAGGCAGGCAGGCAGTTATTTGCACTCCCCGTCAATAGCTACAAACACGGAGATGGTGATGTGGCCTTCAAAGTATAACCACTGTCCCTGTGTATCAATTCCGCTGAAAGGAACCACTGCTGCTTTTTAAAAAATATATATATTTTACATTTGGGAACATATCAGGGAAACTAGTAGTGGTCTCCAGGGCCACTGCCTGTTCCCCTTGAGGCTGCCCAACAACATTCACAAAGGTGAATGGGGCCGAAGAGGACACATTCCACTTTGTGAATCAGTTACTGCCTCCTTTGAGTAGCTGACAAATGGTTTGCCACCACAATTGCGTTTGCCAACAATTGATGAATACCATTGTGACTCACAATTAGGAGAGGATGCCCCTTTCATGTACTCTCCTCATTGAGATTTAAAATAGATAACAAAACAATTTTTGCATGTCATAAAGTTGCAGAATAGCTTTCACAGATTGTACATGCTTTTTCGTTTATAAACCCTATGATTTTATCAATCACATGGATTGCAAAAATAAAAGTGTTTCCTACACCACGCTGTTCGACCTAAAACACATATTTAATGCACAAACATATTGGGCAACTGTGCTGAACTATTTGGTCCTTATGACTCTGGTGACTATTACAGTTCTCAATAAGAAGTTTGTGTTATCTTCTACATTACAAGCGATCTTGTGGCGTCTTGAATTTCAATTTGGCCAGGTTATTTTTTTTCATTTCCAGTAAACGGAAGCAATTTCTCTTATAAATCTACCTTTTGTGACGATATACACTTAAACAAAACTATGACCTGCAGGTGGTATCTTGCAGCATTCAAGGATCTCTGTAAGATGACTTGGCCATGCACACGGTACAGTCTCTTTGCCAAAGGGATTCACTGATAAGATAACTACAGCCAATAAGAATGGGCTTCGCAAGTGAACTTCTTCAAAAAGGTGTGTCAAACAGATTGCTGAACAACAGTAATCTGATTGGCATACAACTCAGTCCCACTGGGGCAGCTCAACTATTTCTTATTTTGCTGTGACAATCTCGTGCTGGGCCGCTCCCCTCCATTATGTGCGCTTCTACATCCTTGGTTTCAGTCAAACTCTCTTAACGACATGATATCTTGATTAACGCTGAATTAATACATTTTGGCTTAACACATGAGTACCTTATCAAACCATGGTTTGGGTAAGGCCATTTTGGATTACTGAAATTACTCTACAATGTACAGTATTGCGGGTATTTCACCTGTGTGCCTTATTTGTTTCTATATATAGAGAACTGCACCCCTGGTCCATCCATAGGGAGGACATGATTGACCTGACAAAGATGACACATATTGAATGTCTGTATTAACAAAAAGATAAGGGTTAGTGGCCACATTCTTCATATGTGTTCAAATCATATACACAGAACTTTCATATTTGTAGTTTTTAGCAATGAACTACAGGAACCTTTCTCACTCTTCCACTACAGGTCCTCAACCGTGTGAATCTACAAACCTGATCCTTCACTATAGTTTGTAAATGTATTGGATCTATTATCATTACATTTCCTTGATCATTTCTTATGTGCCTTGACAGCAGAAAGGGGGATATGGTCCTAATGGATGCCAATAGACATTGGTTGTGGGTTCTTGCAAGAAAGAAACATGTTGACTTCTCTGTGCTGGTCATATTAATCCTCGCCTTCTTTTAACCATCCATTGGGGATAGAAGGAATCTTTCTCTTTTCCATCAATAGGTTGTTTAAACCCATACCCACTCCCACTACCCTAAATCTCCCCCATAACCCCCCACAATTGCTCGCCCACAAACACCCATCCCTTTACCATCTGTTTAAAGGCCTCATGAGATCCTCTGAATAAGGGTAGCGGCAGTTCACACCAGCATTCAATCAATCAATCAGTCAGGGAATTGTGAATCGCATTACTCACCCGTGAGGGTCTCAAGGCGCTGGGGGGGGGTGCAGCTCTGGGTCAGCCGAAGAGACAGTTCTTGAGGCTCTCGCTGAGGGTATGCAGAGTAGGGGAGCATCTGATATTGTTCAGACGGTGCCATGCGGGGGCCCAATGATGGAGCATACCACCTAATGGTGGGTGAGGGCCTATCATTCTCAAAATATCTTTGCCTTCATCTGTTTTTCACAGCTACTGTAGTGTCTCCACTCTCTTCTACTTGCTATGGATAGTTAATCACAAAATGAAAGAAATACAAATTACAAGTGAGCCCTACTATTAGCCCGACACATATCAAGAAAAATAAACATTAACCATTGAAAACATTGTTTTAATAGAAGCAAAACTTAATTTTGAAATACCCCTTATATTGCCACTTTGACATTTATTATTATTTATTATTATTGAAATTTGTTAAGCGCGTGGCTACCTCCAACAGGGGTGTCCCGGCGCTGTAGACAGCTGAACAGCAAAGACCACAAGTGGGCTAGTGGTTGGAAAACAGCAATGTCTTCAAGCTGCACCTGGACAGGGATTCAGATTCGATAAGCGGGAGACTTAGTGGGAGACTGTTCCAGAGCTTGGCCGTGACCCCCGCAAAAGCTCTACCCCCTTTTCTTGAGCGTTGATAGCAGGGGGGGCCGAAGGCGGAGGTGGTTGGATCTGTGTGCTCAAGATGAGTGCACCAGCTTTAGTCTCCGACTAAGATAAACTGGTACCCTGCCATTCAGAGCCCAGAAGGACAAGACCAGGGATTTAAACTGGATGCGGGAGGATACCGGGAGCCAGTGGAGTTTCGGCAGTTGCGGGGTTATTGATAAGGGTGGGCGTAGTTCGCGAAGTAGCGCTACGCGAAGCTACGCGAAGTGCACTTCGCACTACGTGAACTTCACGTAGCACTACGCGAGCTGCGTAGTAGCATGTTCGCACTGTGCAAGATGCGTTTTCAATGATTGCACAGTGCGGACAAGCATCCGGCACTGTGCAAGCATTGAAAACGGCATCTTGCACAGTGCGAGCTGTAGTTTTCTGCTGCTCGAGTAGATTATTACTCGAGCGGCAGCTTTCTCAACGCGAACAGGTAGTTTCTCATTGAGAGCGGTCGCGAGCATGCGCAACCACTCAAAAATGAGAAACCTGACCTCCTCGCTTTGAGAATCTCGCCGGGATGTCATTTTGCTTGCTCGCGGTCGTGAACATGACGTTCAGGACCGCGAACAAGCAAAAAATGACCGCTGCACTACGCTACGCTGCACTACGCATGTTCGCACTGTGCTACGTGCAGCTCGCGTAGTGCGAAGTTGCGAAAACTTCGCAAACTCCGCGAGCGTAGCGTAGTGCTTCGCCCAGGGTTAGTTATTGAGTGATGGTAGAGGATGTTACATATCAGCCTAGCAGCCGCATTCGGTACAATCTGCAACCGATAGATAAGATAACTGGTGCTCCCACGTATAAGCTGTTGGAATAATCCAGGTGGGAGGTAATGAGGGCATGAATGATCGTCCTCCGAGAATCCATGGGGAGATAAAGGAAGATTTTTTTTAATCACGTGCAGGTTGCCAAAACATGCAGAGCTGACTTTATGGATTTGGTGTTTACAAGACAGTTTGTTGTCAATTAGAAAGCCCAAATTTCCGGGCAGATTTGACAGGGGATGGAGGGGGGTTGAGCTCGAACGGCCACCACACAGAAGGTAGCAGTGTGGCCCTTTGGTTAAAAAACAGCACCTCAGTTTTTCAGTTTTATCAGTATTCAGCTTGAGGGTGTTAAGGGTCATCCACGATACAATGTTAGATAGGCAGCGTTTAAAGTTGGATAGGCCATTGTCAGAGTGATCTCTAAATGAAAATACTAGCTGAGTATCATCAGCATATGAGACCACTCTGACCCCTCAGGCTTCAATTACCTTAGCTAAAGGTGATAGGTAAACATTGAAAAAGAGGGGGCTTAGTGGCGACCCCTGAGGGACTACGCAGCTAAGAGGTTTTTTATCTTTTGAAACAAAGGGCCGGCACCAGACCTGTTGCGTTCTTCCAGTTAAGAATGATCTTATCCAGGCCAGAGGAGTATCTCGTATGCCTAGATTATAGAGTCTATCGAGTAAGATGAAGTGTGAGACGGTATCGAAAGCCGCAGACAGATCGAGGAGCACCAACATGGCTACCTCGCCTCTGTCCACGCACTCCCGAATAGTCCCGGTTATTTCCAGCAAAGCGGTCTCTGTACTTTACCCGGATCTAAATCCGGATTGCGAGTTGTGTAGAAGTTCTTTGGACTCCAAGTAGACGGCCACTTGCTCTTGCATGACTTTTTCCAGTACCTTGGCTGGTTTAGGGAGGAGTGATATAGGCCGGTAGTTGCTGAATATACTGCTGGATCAGCCTCTGCCTTTTTTTAAGATGGGGATCAACATGGCCTGCTTCCATATTGTGGGAAACTGGCCTGAAGATAAGGAAGAGTTCCAGATTGAGATTAAAGGGACAGTGATGACAGGAGCAAGGGTGCTAAGAACCTGGGCGGGAACCGGGTCTAATGGAGATCCTGATTTCCATCGCTGTATTTTCAGCAGGGCAGTTTCCAGTGAGATTGCATTGAAAGCACTGAACACCTTTTCGTGGGGGATTATTGTATCCTGGGCAGGACTCACATCAGTCTGATTGAAGGAGGAGAAGATGTCGATAATTTTATTATGAAAAAAATCAGAGAGGCCATCGCAAAGATCTTGGCTAGATTTAGTCGAACCGGCAAGAGCCATCGGTTTAGTGAAATTCTTCACAATTTGAAACAGTGTTTTAGCAGAGTTATCAGCATCATTAATTTTACTGACAAGGAATTCTTTCATTGTCGCGCACTTGAGTTTAAGAATTCTTTTATAGCAGCTCTGTAGATGGCTTTAGCGAGAGGGTCGTCGGTTTAGTGAAATCCTTCACAATTTGAAACAGTGTTTTAGCAGAGTTATCAGCATCATTAATTTTACTAACAAGGAATTCTTTCATTGTCGCGCACTTGAGTTTAAGAATTTTTTATATAGCAGCTCTGTAGATGGCTTTAGCGAGATGGTCATAGGTGAGTCACCAGCGGTCGTCGAGCTTCTTTCAGCTACTTCTTTCTTTGTGTAGAGCCTGGGAAAACCATGGAGCTGAAGGTTTCGCTCGGGCCGATGAGAAGGGTTGCATAGGGGCAATTGCATCTATTGCCGAGGAGAGGTGGACATTAAAATTAGCGACATCAGCGTTCAGATCTCCCGAGGGCTGCCAATTCGAATTAGCCAGTATGGGTTCAAGGGCCTCACAGGTAACTTTGTACCATTTCCTACTAAGTTCTCTAGCTTTAGTAGAAATGGCCGGCGGCAAAAAGATGGTCAGGTTAAAAGGGATTAAGTAGTGGGCCAACCAGCTGAGGGGTAGTGGGGACAAGGTGGACAGGCCAGACAAATTTGTGAATAGGAGGTCCAGGGTGTGGCCCGTGCGATGGGTGGGCCATGTACCTGCTGAGTTAAGTTCCGGCCTGCCAGGGTATCCACAACAGAGCTAGCCTTCAAGCATGCTGTGTCATCTACATGCAGATTGAAGTCTCCCAGAATAGTGAAATGCGGATGTCTCAAGGAGAGGTCCGCAATGGTCGCTAGAAGCTCCGTGAGATAGGATGGCGGTGTGCCGGGGGGTTGTATGCCAACATCCCCGCTAAGATCAGGTGTGTTGCATCAGAAATGCTAAAATACATGGCTTCAATAGGGCCTGTGTTTTCCAGTTTCCTTGAAGTTATCTTCCAGTGAGAGCGGAGGAATACAGCGATCCCTCCTCCCACTTTAGTGTCTGGGCGATTAATCCCAACAAAATGGTAATCCGGGGGAGTCGCCAGGCTAATATCAGGATTGGATGCGTCTTTCACCCATGTCTCGGTCAGAAACATCAGGTCCCAAGAGCGAGAGGTCAGGGAGAGCCAGATATCGCCAGAGATCGACAGTTGAGGAGACAAGCTTTAACCACTATCGGAGGGTCGTTAAGTTGATCTTCTCTGGCCCCTACGCGAGGTCGTTCAGAGAGAGGGGCGAGGGAGAATGAGCAATCCTTGCAATTGAAACGGCCATTTAGCAGCCGGGATGGGTTGCAATGAGTGCTACTGCAGCATATCCCCTGTCCTAAAGGCTAGTAGTTGAGACCTGGACCAGCAGGATCGCAACATTGGGGGACCACCGACAGCATAGCTGGCGCTGGTTGCGGAACAGGCGCAGATGGGCGCAGACGGGTTTGCCTTTGGCGCGCCAGCTGTGCCCCCGCTGTGCACGTCCGCTGCACATAGGAAAAGGCATCCCCTTAAGTGCCTGGAGCGCTGACCCCTGACTCCACCCTCCCTGAACAGGAAGTGTTGATTGGCAGCCCTGACTACCCTCCACAACAATCGGGCAAGCCCGTGGTGGACCGGGTTAGGGGTGGAAGGAATGGAGGTGCGGGCGAGCTCCGAGTGAGGTGCAGGTAAGAAACAAACAGAGAGTGATTTTAAAAATGAAGCGTTCAAGGCAGCGTTAAAAACAACCTGTGGCAGCTAGCTTGAAGTAGTCAGTGTTGCGCGCATCCACTGCGAGCAGGGAAAGGCATCCTCGTAAGTGCCTGGAGCGCTGACCCCTGACTCCACCCTCCCTGTGCCGGAAGTGTTGATTGGCCACCTTGCCTACCCTGCACAACAATCGGGCAAACCCGTGGTGGACCGGGGTAGGGGCGGAAGGAATGGAGGTGTGGGGGAGCTCCGAGTGAGGTGCAGATAGGAAACAAACAGAGAGTGATTTTAAAAATTAAGCGATCAAGGCAGCGTTAAAAACAACGTGTGGCAGCTAGCGCAAAGTAGTCAGTGCTGCGCGCGTCCACAACAAAGAGAGGCTATCAGTCTAGTAGAAGTGAACTTATGTTGTCCATCTAGTGTGGGTGAGAAAGCCTATTATAAGATGTTAAGATAGTCTACTCCAACAATTTCTGTGATCTAACTGTACTCTCTACTTTCGAATGGCTAGAGACTGCAATGGTTGTACCAAGAATCCTTGGTTCATCCTGCTCTCATCTCCACTGTCTGTCTGTATCTGACTTTCAACAGGATATGCCTTCTTTAGTGAATTAAGGAGCAGGACCAACCAGAAAGAAATGTACTTTGGGTTTTCTGCTTAATACAAGATAATAGGTCGCAAGGGTCAAGAACACTTTGGTAGAGAACTTCGAGCTCCAGATTTTAGTCCTTAATATTTATAATATGTTGTCTGAACGGTTGTTCGAATGGAGGAGACAAACTCTTGAGTACAGAGAGATGGAACTAAGTAGCTACCTTTACTGAAGGCAAAACCTACCTATATGTCATTGCTGTTTAATAAGTAACATGGTGATGTCCATGATTGACCCCTTGCATGCGGCCGCGATTCTGCGCCTGTGCGGCAAAATCGCAAGTGGGCGGGTTCATGATGGCCCCCAGCCGTCATCAGCACACGAGCACCGTAGTGCATGACGGCTGGGGGCCATCATCAGCACCGAAGGGGTTAAATAAAACATGTACAGTAGATGAAAATGTGTGTCCAGCCTTTTCAGGCTGGTTGGAAACACCAGAAAATCCAGAATAAACTATTCGAAACAAACAATATGTACAAAGAGTTAACAAAACCGTGGACAACTGAAAAACTCATTTTAGAAAGATATAGGAAGGAGAAAGTCATAGGATAAAATGGTCAACGTTTAAAAAAATAACAGTGGTACGATATAGAAATTACTGTTTGTGATGTTAATTTGTTTTTTATGACATCATATCCATCATTGTTTGTGTAAAAAGTAAGGAAAAGAAAAAGGATATTACAATCTTACCTCCCTGTAATTAAGGCATCTTGCCTTATATTGGTTATCGGATGCATAGTCTGAATAAACGATAGGGCTAGATTGAGTGTATGGTTAAAGCAATAATGAATTGAAGATTCTTTTTAAATCATGGTCAAACTGTTTATAATATAATATATAATGACATGTTCACATCAATAAATATGTATTTTCTTCAAATATATCATTATGCATTCTGTCTGGTCATTGCATTAAATGCCCCAATTGATGTCAGCATGAATTTGACAGTTTAGTAATAGATAGTTGCCTAAGATTTATGTACATTTTGTGAAAGTGAACACCTTAGGCTGTTTTGATCCCCATATCATTCCAGTTCTCCTGTATTTCCAGTGAGCATTCGATCTCCAGTTCCTTGAAGTTAACACTCCAGTTTAAGAAAAATAAAATCTAGGACAGGCGTCAGTATAATTTTTTGCAAACTATAAAGAATCAATAATCAAACATTGAGCTGTGGCTAAATGTATTCCATGACAGGTGCGCTTGCTGGAAGATGTCTTTGAATTGCTCACACCTGCAAACCCACACACCACCACATTTCATTCTTCTTTTACCTAATGCAAGCATCCACCCAACGCTGATTCACCGTCTTTTCTTGAATGGTTAATCTGATTACTTCCCCTTGTGCTCTATACACTCTTACCTGCGTTTTTTTGTAACATTGAGTGTTACACATGTTTCAAAGACTCCTCTCAGAAGCCTTGGGAGCCGCCTGCATTCAAAGGTAAGCTCGTCTGTACACCCACACTAACATGTACTAACACATGGGGCTCATTTTAGGCAGGCACGAGCAGCTAATAGAGCAATTCATAGCATACATGTGAGGTTCTGTGCTGCTCAGGCAGGGAACTATCTTTCACACAGTTGTACAATGCGTCTTATACACAGATAGGACCACTATCCTTCAGTGGCAGCATCCTTTTTTAAATGTGCATATTCCTATTGAGAATCTAAACCTTTCCTTGAGGGTGTCTTGGGAAATTTGCTGAGTATCATCTTCCTCATTCTGAATCTCTCGAGAATGGAGAACAACAATAATGTAAAGGATGGTTTCTTTCTTAAGAGGTATAATGCAGGCTTTGAGTTTTCCGTGGCCATGTTTACTGTACATGATCTAGAGGGCTGTGTGTGCGTTGCTATTGGTTACCGCCTATTCCTACGACGAGGCAAAGATGGCAGCAACCAGGCGTTTCAGGGTAGTTTTCTAGAGTTCGCCCTCACCAGTCAAAAGAAGCATGTAGATAGCTCATGTTTGGAGAAAAAATAATTGTCTAATT
Source organism: Lissotriton helveticus (assembly GCF_964261635.1). Lineage (NCBI taxonomy): Eukaryota > Metazoa > Chordata > Amphibia > Caudata > Salamandridae > Lissotriton > Lissotriton helveticus. Next base: position 407,816,097 of record NC_136073.1, read on the forward strand.
GCGTTAACACTGCCAAAGTGATTGATTGGTGTTCCTAAAAGACACACCAATAATGTAGTGATGCATTTGAAAGTGTCATTTCTTTTATTCACAGATATTTAATTAAAGCTCGACATTTTCTTCATTACACATTTTAATAAAATGTTATAAGTGTGAGTTTCACATATCTTTATCTGCTGAGAGCAGCCCATGGAACATGCAGTTCCAAAGAAATGTAGAGTTGAGGATATATCCGTCTTAATTAAAGTCAACCATCTGCCACTTAAAATGTTTGCACTGGGATCAGTGGCTGCAAATTATGATTTGTCAAAGTTGATAAGTAGCACGTTCCTCAAATTATGGAACATCCTGACTGCCACTTTTTTTCATTCTTTCTATTCTTTGTCCCACATCTCATCTTTTATAATCATGTGATGCTCTCTCTTAGAAAGAGCAGCTAAAGTATTCATTTTTTCACTCTTTTCACACATTCCTCTCTGTTTCATTCATTTTAACTATATTTCTCTTTGCGCAGCTAGAATCAGATTCCTTGCTCATTTCGTGCTACATGGGATTGATTTGGCCTATTAACGACTTATTTTATTCATCTGCGTTGTACCGGTATTAAGTCTGGTAGAAGTCAAGATCTTTTTATTTTGCTAATATTATGTGTAGAATAGATTTAACTATGGTGTTGGCAGGGTGCGTTCAGACATCTCTCATCCTCAATTGGTCTATTGATGTGTCATTCACATTTTCTTCTGCTTTCTACAGAATCCAGTAAAGGGCAAAGTTGCAGGCCACTTCAAGCATTGGCTAACTTCACTGTGGCAAATATTTTTGATTTTAGCCAACATTTTTTTTTATATTCCTGAAGACTCATCAGCTCTCACAATGATAAAGTTTTACAGAAGCCATGACAAACCAAACAATCATTGGCAAAGTCAAATGGTTGGGATCCAACTCTAGACCCTGCCTTTGATCAGCGCGCTCACGATCAAGCTCCGGGCGTGGCAACCAATATCGATTCATATCAACAAAAAGCAAGACCAATACAATGTGCAACACCTACAAAGGAAGCTGGGCTACAAATGATCAAGGGAAGGCTCCAGATGCCATATGATTTAACCCAGATTTCATCTCCAAAGGAAGACACGACATACTCAACAGAGGCAATATACTACGGCTGCTATCCACATCCCTTCCCTGGCAGACGTGGCAAGCTCAGACCTGGTTTCGATCGAATTTATAGATGAAGAAGGCACGGGTAGGAAAGCAACGAAGGTGACCTGGGCCTCCGGTGCAACATCACTGAAAATTCTATCTGAAGCTGAGGTATTTAAAACCTGAGGCATCACGATAAAACCATAAATAAAGCCAAGATATCCGGATATACTAAATCCAGGAGCGAAGCCGGAGTTGAGGGAAAATGCAAGCAGCCTCGGAACGTCGGTTCTCAGAGGTGCGGAAGGGCCTTGTGGAACAGGCAAAGATGACTATATCGAAAACACTCGTTGGACAGGAGCCGATAGGGTAGCTCCGACTGAGCTGCCAGATCAAAGATGGCTCGTGAGAACCATAAAAAACAATAATTGACAAACAGGCCAAAACCCACGGGAGTACAAGCAGGACCAACTGTGCGTTTGCTCGTGGAACATTAATGGCCTAGCCACTAAAATCTTAGATCTAGAATTCATAGATTATATAAGATCGTTCGACATAGTGGCCTTACAGGAAACATGGCTCTCCGAACCTCCACATCTCGAGGGGTACCTATGCTTCTTCTCAAGCGCCGAAAGGACTGCTAATTATGGGCACCTGAAAGGCGGTCTAGCAACATACGTAGCAACTACAAGTTTTGTAACGGTAGAAGAAATCGGGCCCTCTTCGGCAGCAGCACTGGCAGTTAAGCAGCTTCTAGCAGCGCCGGGCTTAGGTAAAGCTGACACTGACTGCATCCTGATTAATGCCTATATCCACCCCAAAAGGAAAAAGAAAGCAGCAAAGGAACTATACAACTTCTTGGAGGAATGCATCATGGGAAGACCATCAACAAACCTGGTTCTTACAGGGGATTTTAATCTCAACCTCATGGGCACTTCACAAGAAGAGGCAACCATAGTTCAAAACGCAACATGGGACATACCGCTGCAAGGGAAGCCACAAACACCTAAACAAACAAAATTAGGTTCCCAGACACTTGAAGAACTAGAACATTTTAATATCAGAGCTCTAAAAGGCAGGCTCGTAGGTGACAGCCCGCCAGCTCCAACTTTTCATTCAACAAGAGCACGTAGTATAATAGATTACACCTTTATTTCATTACCCCTTTTTCACTACATAACCTTGTTCCGAATAGGCAAAAAAACAGACAGTGATCACTGCCCTCAAGAAATTGGTCTGGACATTGCAAGACCCATACTAGAGCGATCAAATGCACCAAAAGAGACGATTCATACAGTCAATTTCAAAAAATGTAATACTCGGCAGCGATGGGCGAAATCTTAATAGAAAGGGCATAACAGCACTTCGCGGAGCGCACTGGTCCAAACGAAATCATGAAATGGGAACAATTTACAAAAACCTTGTCCAACTATGCTTCGAAGCATAACCCACATGCAAAGCCCAGCAATACGGATATCCTATCTCGAGAGTACAGAGAAAAAATTAAGGAAAAAAAAACATCGATTTATCGTCTAATGAGAGAAATACAGCAGGAACCCAAGGAAAAAGCAAAGCAAAACCATCTACGAATACTGAAAACATCATTAAAAAAGCTGAAATGGGAAGCAAACAAAACAATGGAGGAAAACTTGTGGGCAAGACTCAACTCAGACATCAAACAGAATGACGGGGCATGGTTCTGGAAAACCATTAATTCCCTTACACGAACAGCAAATATCGGGGTTTCATCTAACATCACAGAGGAAACATGGGCATTCTACCTTGGCAATCATTTCAATCAAGACTTGCCCAATAATCAGGATCTATTAAAGACCAAAATGACAACAGACCACAAACCCGACAACGCAAATCCAACGCAACTGCACAAAAATATCAAAGACAGTCACCAACAAACCAATCCCCCAAAACTGCAACATAATATCAAACGCCAAATCAAAAAAGGCAGAAGGGAAGGAGCCCCGGGACCAAACGGGATCCCACCAATCCTCTATAAAAAAGACGCGGACAGCTGGGCAGCAGCACTTGAACCCCTTTTCCTGGAGATCAGGAACTTCAACATCTTGCCAGGGTCCTGGAAGGGCTCTATCATCGCCCCAATATATAAGGCAGGCGACAGGGCCCACCCACAAAACTACCGACTAGTGGCCCTAATTGACAATGAGGCGAAGTACTTCGCAGGCATATTGCTGGAGGAGCTACAGGCATGGGCCACAAAGAAATCTTTAATACCGGTCAATCAGACAGGCTTTGTCAAATCAGTGGGCACAATGACTAACATTCTAACCATGGGCATGCTAATAGACAAGGCAGAAACAAAAAAAATGCCCATACACTTCTGTTACATAGATTACAAAGCTGCTTTTGACCACATCAACCGGAACATCTTATGGTCAAAACTAAACGGCTGGGGGATCTCAAAACCACTGTTGGACTTGCTGATAAATCTGCATACGGAGACTTGGGTTCAGATAAAGGTGGGGGACGGCTCATTGCTGTCGAGGCGCATACAGACCAACAAGGGTCTCAAGCAGGGCTGCGTCCTGGCCCCCACCCTGTTCAACCTGTACCTAGGTGACCTGGTACCAATCTTGAACAACTGTAACTTCCATGCTCCCAAATTAGGAGGGCTGCACCTACCATGTCTCTTATATGCGGACGATATAGTCCTAATAAGTCACACCAAGGTAGGGCTGCAAAACCTTGTGAATACGACGCAGAGCTACTCCATGTCAAATGATCTAACAATAAACCTTGAGAAAACCCAAACGATGACGATTAGCAAAAGTAAAAAGAAATCTCTCTCGTGGTTCTGGAACAACTCTCGCATCAAAGATACGTTGACATACCAATACCTAGGCGTGAAGATTGACGATGGTGGTCGATTCAGTGTGCAAAGATCAAGCATCAGAGGAAACGGACTTGCACTGGCAATCTCTTTAAAAGCACTCAACAATAAACTTTCTGGCCCTTCTCTAAAACCTTTGACGCAAGTTATCCGCGCCAAATTGTTGCCAACTATTACCTACGGGAGCGAGGTGCAGCGAGGCAGAGACGCAACAACACTTGATAGCACGATTACAGCTGCATATAGAATCATCTTCGGTCTTCCCAAGCGAACCTCTCCATCGCAGATTAGGTTGGAGTTTGGCATCCAACGACAGCTCCTGGCAAGACAGGGGGCCTACATTTGTGCATGGGATAAAGTGAGGAAATCCGCACAAGGAACACTGAGTGACTATTTATGGAGGGAGCTAGAGCAGCATCCAACCTCACCAGCAGCCAAGTATTTGGCAAACAGCCTTGTAAACACTGGGTTGAAACAGCTCTGGAGCACCCCCACAAATCACACAACGCTCAAGAATCTGGTCAAGAAGTCAACCAAACAACTGTCATGGGTTCAAGACAAAGCTGACTTCTCAAAAAGAACGCACGCTTGGATGATTCTAAATTTGTATTCGGCAATAGCTCCTCAGAACTATCTCGGCATGGGCTACGCCAAAACTACCAAAATGTGCTTCCTAAGGTACCGGTTAGGTCTGCTACCCTGCATTCAGCATTTTCCACATTAGTTAAAAGAGAAAGCAGGCACGCTATGGAGGCTATGTGGCGTTACGCAAGAGGATATGCTACACTTGCTATGCTCCTGCGAGAAACTGCTAGACGAGCGGAAACTCCTGCTGAAGCGCCATTTTATCCGACACGGGATATGCACACGAAGGAATGCAGTTCTCACCTGTTTCTCATTTCAGGACCCCCAGCTGAGCTGCAGCCTGGTAAAATTTATAAAGGCAGTGGAAAAAAAATGCCCAGAACCGATTTTTAACTGCTTTTAAAATAAAAACTATCTTCACTGCCAAAGTACTTTTTGCGTGAAAAATGAAGGGACAATACACCCTATTATCAGTACGAACAGAACAGCAATGTCCACGCTATGTTTTTAAAAATACATGTCATTTTATATTTCTGTTTTTATATATTCTGCTTTTGTATTGAATTGGGTTTAATTAACTGTGCTAAATAAAATACTTACTTACTTACGTACAACTCTAGACCCTTTGACTTTGCCCATTCACATTTTGTAATTAGTCACCCGAACTGCCATTGATTGGTATCCCAAACAAAACTATGTTTTCCCCATTCGATTTGTAACATACCAACTCTGCAAAATCCACACACTGTGAAGGCCAATGACAAAATAATTCAGTATTGATTTCCCTTTTCACATTTTGTCAACCTCTGCTCACCCCTAAATAGAAATGAGCACAGTTGCCTTTATTTGGGAACTGCACTCTATCATGCAGTTCACCTCTTAAAAGAGAAACTATACTGAGGTAAAATACACACCACTTTAAATTGGGGTGTAGGTTTCAAAATATATCATCTACACCACTCTCTGCAACCAGTTTCTTTTAGCCCACCTAAGTGACAACAACAATGATTTATGAGTCAGATAACCAGATTCTGTTACATCATCCAAACAAGAATTAAGACATATGTGCTGCCTGGGTCATTCTCATGTACTGTCTCACTAGCACTCAACCAGATAATCATTGTGCTGATATTAGTGATATATTGGTATTTTGTTTGTGCTGTCAGTTACGACAGATTCACTTGTATTCAGGAAGTTGTACAAGTTGCACACTGCTGGCAGAAGTCAAGTTGTGCAATTTGCCCAGGCCCAAATTGTGTACAAAGTCAGAGAGGTAAAAGACCTGGGACAACACTAACCTAAATAGGCTTTATATACGATTCTGTTTGCCCTTAAAGGTGGCCAATACCCTATTTCCACAACTACAAAATCAGTTTAAAGAGCAGCAGTGGGTAATTTTTCATCCAATATCAATTAAGTGAATTTTGTTATAGTTAATTATAGAATTAAAGTCCTAATTTATAATGCAACCATAGCATTTTAGTCTATTAAAAGTGTCAATTGTAAAATAGTAATATACTGACCGACTTGACCATTCAGATGGATTTTAAATTGCTATTAAAATGAGTCCTTGAATCATGGTTCTAGCTGCTCCCAAACTGAGTTAAACACTATATATTATTTTAATGTAACTCAGTATGTTCCTATGACAGAGCCAGCCTTCCACAGGGAAAAATAATTATAAGGGGTTTTCACTGCCAGAAAACCTTCAATATGTATGTCCTACATTTTGTATACTATGCAGCCTGTCCTATGGGCCACTTATAGCATTTAATTTACATGCCCTAAGTACATTTAGCACCATATACTAGGGACTTGCCAGTAAATTATATGTGCCAATGAGGTGTTTTAAGATTTTGTAAAATGTTTAATGGGGAGACCACAAGCCCTTTACTACTGGTTAGCAGGAGTAAGGTGTGCTGAGACCTATGACCAACAAAAATGTGTTGAGTTAAAGAAGGCACAATCTGGGGTACATCACACAAAATATGGTGTTTTCAGACAAGGATCTACACCATTTGATTCATCCCCCAAGTTCTCTGACAGTCTCTTGTGTATTGAAGTTTCAAAACAACTTTACCAGGATAAACTGGTATTGTGGTTGCATCCTACATTTTTAATATCTATTCTGGTCCTTATCATTGAGGATGTAGTTATAGATCAATATTATATTAATCATGTCTTTCATAGACCCTGAAATGGCCATCATCCATTTTTTACACATGGTCAACAGTTTTTTATAGTCTTCGCCACTCATATGGCTACACCTTGAACTGAAACTGATTGGGAAGTTACAGCCTTGTGATCAGCATAATAATTTGCAGCATCATTGAATGATTGGACTAGTATTTAATGTTGATGGTTGTACGGCAAGACATTTCCTATAGTTGGTTATCAATCTCTGGGTAGGTTTCACTGTAATTAATGAGAGAATTGTGGTAAATAAATAAATAATACCCTATTTTTGACTAGACATATATCATAACAGATAGCTCAATAAATAAGAGTCAAGATTCGAGGTAGTAGGAGTTTTGCAGGTTTAATACAGCATAAGGACAGGAACAGGACAACCTGCATAGGAATAGGATGACAGGGCCCAGCAGCTGCTGGGGCTGGATCTGGGATGAGCGCGCTGACTTTTAATAACAATACACGAGCATATATACATAGCGCAAACACATAGCATTACATTGCAGTAGGCGTAGCAGTGGGTGGAACAGAAGGCGTGACGCGTAGCAGTCGCGAAAGATAAGAGTAAAAAGAAGGTGTAACTCAGACATGTGATGCAAACGTAACAGAATATGTCATGAATGGGCGGAAACATAGGAGGGGGCTACCTAAGGAGCCGGGACCTCTAACCTGGTGGTGCGCGCAAACTGGCAATGACGTGTTACTAGGAGAAGCTGGGGGCTATGAACTCTGTGCTAGGAGCAGAGACTAAAGTCTGGAGGGTCGGAGCGACATGTACCTAAACCCTATCTAGTATCTGATGTTTAGGGAACATGTTGATATAAACTAGAAGTCATGAGGGGAAAGGCTAATTGACTCTAAGACTAGAGCATGTATTTATTCTACATATAGTGCGTGATGAAGAATATTAAATGACCATTAAATACAGTATTTCTCTTAACATGGAGCCGCATAGGCTAGACAATGACGGAAACTATTGATGCAGTTCAGTAGCTTAGGAATGCAGAGAAGGAGGACTAAACTGATAGCTGGAATCATAACATAGTCTTGGCAGACTCAGAGGCAGAGCCAAGCTGCACCGGGCACTGCGAGGCAGGAAGTAAGTGAAAGGTCGAGGATACAGGTGGGGGCTGTATCGCTCCTCAGCGAGGCTTCAGGAGACAGGAGCTGAATCTGATGTCCGGGCCCTGTTGAGGCCTGGAAACGGGGACTTTATAATGAAATAACGTGCACACTGAGAAACGTGGCAACGTAGCTTTACATAGGCCTGGTATTCGTAGTATTCACGAGGACTGGAAACTGGCATACCAGAGGTGGACACAACTGTAATTGCGTCATTAATCGGACATGGGGAATAACATATGCATATTGGTCATGCACACATAACATATGATGGATGACACGTAGGGACACAGAACATGACAAAATTTACTTTTCCACATTCCCTCCTTGTCACTACGTTTCCATCAGGAAACATCAATATTCATGATACCATCTATCATTTCATACAGTACCATTTGTTCATCTCGAATTGTCTTGGAACGGGATTTAGAACGGGGCTTGGGACTAGGAATACAAGAGGTAGCACACATGCCGCAAATCGCAGGGCCACATTGTATACAGAGGCAGCAGCTGAATATGATCGCTACTGCAATACCTAGAAAGGACAGGACTTTCCATCCCCATGCAGAAATTATATTCCAGAACCAACCGGACCATGTCCAGGTGCCTGGATCTTGGTGTAATAGATGGGCAATTTTATGGAGTCTGGTTATAGCTGAATAAACAGACGGCGCGTTATTTGGAATAAAAATGCAACAACTGGATCCGAGGACTCTACAGGCCCCGCCCCTATCGGCCAGTATGACGTCAAGGACGAGACGATTCTGTAAAACGACAATTCTCATAAAGGATTGCTCTTCGGTTAAGTTACCTAGAGCGGAGGCAGTCTCATCTACTACAGCTTCAAGGGTTCTTGTTAACCTACGGATTAGCTTACTATTTACAACTGTACCTAAATAAGGGAACACACCTTTATCAATATCAATGAATTGCTCTGCAGCAGTTTCAGTATAATCGACAATCGGGAGATTTCTCTTGTGTCTAGTATGTACTAGGTAGGAATTCCTATGGTAGTCTGGTGGGGCTAGAAAAACAGGTGGCAGTAGGAAAGCAATGTAACAGGTTCCCTCCCAATCGAGGGGCAGACGAGCATATGCAGTTTGACCACAAACAAAATAAGAATGACGTGAAGCTTTGAAAATAGATTTCCCACTGTCAGTATACTGGATAATAGTAGTACAATCACTATGTCCTACGTGCACAGAACCATAATTTCGGACACATAATTCGCCTTTGACTGGTAATACTGAAATAGCAGGTGAGTCTGGAGTAGTATCAGACTGAACATTCAGGACCATGAAATTCGAAGAATAGTTACCTAAATTGTACACTTCATTTTCTAGATCTAAACCTGTTCTGTGGGGAAGACCTTGCTTGTCTGGGAAACATGTACTGTTAAGAAAAGACATGTCTGTTAAGGATGACGTTAACGTGGACCATGCTCCACACGAACCATTATGTGAAAAAGGATAAGGAAAAAGTGGCAGAACTCCCTTCGGTGTCTGGAAAGGGGGGAGTCGACCACACACCCAACAATTAGTGGCATTGCTGGTCTGGTGTGAATAATGTAACATGCGGATAAATGTATTGTTACGCATAGCGAGGCGGTATGAATATTCATGAGGAGGCAGATCACTAAACGTGTGCTCTGCTGTAACATTAGAAGGCTTATTTACATGAGGAACTGGAAAACACAGGAAAAATGCGTAACTAGTGCAGGAAATCATTATGCTGATAAATAATATGAAACTTAGAAAAACGATACATCGGTTTGAGTTTTGACTAACTCTCTCACTATGGGGGTCTATTTTATACATGTCAGAAACAGTCTAACCGTTTCACCTAGGGGAGGACTTATACAATCAAACTGACTGACTTATTTTACTAGACCGGAGTTTTTGCTTATACTCCTGCTGCGGAGTTTTCTCTAACAGGGGAGGGGTTGTGTCAATGTCATTTGCGGGACAGTCCTTAGGAACAATGTTTTGACAAGTCTTGATATCCTGGGAAATGTTTTTAAAGACCGGCTTTAATCCGTAGAATTTCTTGACGTGCGAAAGGTGCACCCAGCCGCGGCGTCCTTCCAATTTCACGGCTGTACGGGTGGTGAGGAGGACCTGACGGGGCTCCTTCCAACGTGGCTCCAGCGGACTTGATCTGTCAAAGTTCCGGACGAGCACCATCGAACCTGGAACGATCTCATGCGGTGCCACCTCGGTATTGTCTGGAAATGCGGCGGCAACCTGTGAACGACATGAGTTGAGGGCAGACATCAAGGAAGCTAGGTAATCTGTCAGCATATTACATGAAACATCAGTAATACTTCGGGGTCTAGGAGTACCCCACATGTTAGGGGGGCGGCCGAAAACGACCTCATACGGGGACAGACCTGATCTGGAATGTGCGACCATGCGCATATAAAACAAAGCGACTGGCAGAGCTACTAGCCAGTCCACACCCTTATCTTTACATATTTTGGCAATTCGAATTTTCAGAGTCTGATTATGTCTCTCGACTAGACCGGCTGCTTCAGGATGGCGTACACAATGAAACTTCCACTGGTACCCTAACAACAGGGAAACATGCTTCATGAGTTCGGATGAGAATGGCTGACCGTTATCAGAATATACGACTCTAGGGAGTCCATATCGAGGGAAGAATTCACAAACCAACTGCTTGGCAGTGGTCGTGGCTGTGTAATCTGGGACTGGATATGCTTCTGTCCATCTGGACAAAGCGCATACAACTACAAGAACATACTTGAAACCTCGACATCGCTCCATCTGAATATAATCCATCTGGAGGACTTCAAAAGGGTGGTCAGGAGGCTGGAAACCACCTTGTTCCACCGGGACACTTTTACCTGGATTAAACTGACAACATATCATACAGGTACGGACTTTCTGCTTGGCTGCAGCTCGTAAATGCTTGTTAAACCAAATGTTCTGGATACTGTCTAACATTGCTTTTTCTCCTAAATGTGCTGGACTATGTGCGGTATTAATGATGACTTGAACCATAGAGTCGGGGAGAAACCATGTGGTTCTACCCTTTGTTAACCATCCTTGATCTGTCTGGACCCCTCCTTGTTCGGACCACTTCTTGGTTTCATCGGGAGTAGCATGTAACTGGATATCTATGACATCCTGAGTAGGGTCCTTAACTGTCATACATGTAGTCGGATCTGGAGTATGTGTCATGTTAACTGGACTGTCTAGAGCCTGTGCTGTAAGCTTGGCTGTGCGATCTGCTAGATCATTACCTTGAGAAATAATGTCAGTAACTTTCGTATGTGCTTTGCATTTCATGATAGCAATAGATGTCGGTAAGTGTATGGCATCTAACAGAGCTTGAATAAGGAGACCATGCTGAATCTTGGTTCCATGAGAAGTCATGAAACCTCTCTCCTGCCAGAGCACTCCAAAGTCGTGTACAACTCCAAATGCGTAACGTGAATCTGTGTAAACATTAACTTTCAGGTTCTTGGCGTGTATACAGGCTTGTGTCAGAGCAACTAGCTCTGCTGCTTGAGCGGACAGAGTATCAATACGGTGTGTTTCAATAACTTCGGTGTCAGTAGTCACTGCATACGCGGCGACTAGTTCTCCTGTACTAGTTCTCATACATGAACCATCCACATAAAGTGTCAGGTCAGGGTCTGGTAACGGAATATCTGTCAGATCTTGTCTTGGCTTTGTCGTAATGTTGACTACTTCCACACAGTCGTGTGCGGCAGGATTTGAACTAACTGATGGTAACAGTGTAGCAGGATTCAGGATGTTGCAGCGTCTAATATCTATGTGTGGCTGAAACAGTGTCAATTCATAACCTGTTAAACGTGCAATTGTCAAGTGTTGTGTTTGTGTTCGGTTTAAAAGAACTTCCACGGAGTGTGGGACTTGTACTGTCAAGGTATGTCCTAAAACTATGGAATCACTTTGTCTGATAGCTAGTGCTGTGGCTGCAACTGACTTGAGGCACGCAGGCAACGCCTGGGCGACTGGATCTAGTGTGCTAGAAAAATAAGCACAGGGCTTGTATTGTCCTGCTTGATCTTGTGTAAGAACAGATAATGCTGTACCTTCGCGTTCAGTGACGAAAAGTGTAAAAGGCTTACTGTAGTTCGGTGTAGCTAGAACTGGAGCTTGGCATAAAGCTTTCTTTAACTCGTTGAAACTAAGTGTATGTTCAGATGTCCAAGGGAGGACAGTCATTGCGGCTGCCTCCTGTGTCGTTAACTGTATCAGTGGCTTGGCTAGAAATGCATACTGAGAAATCCATTGTCTGCAATAAGAAGTGAGGCCAATAAAGGCACGTACCTCCTTCTGGGTTCTGGGCTGGGGAAGACTCGCTATTAACTGGATACGGTCTGGTGTCAACTGCCTACCCCTCTTGGACAGTAAGTGTCCTAAGTAGACCACTTGCTGGACACAGAATTGAAGCTTCGAAGGGGACACCTTGTGCCCCATCTCGGCTAGGAAATACAGAACCGTCAGTGACGCTCGCTCGCAGTCACGTTCAGAACGGGCTGTGATCAGTAGATCATCGACATACTGGAGCAGGGCAGTGTCAGTTGGCATGTGAATGTTGTCTAGTTGTCTCTTAAGTGCTTGACTGTAAATACTAGGGCTTTCTGTGAAACCTTGAGGAGCTCGTGTGAACATATAGCTCCTTCCATTTAAACAAAATCCGAAAAGAAACTGGCTGTCTGGATGAATAGGAACACTAAAAAATGCGTTCTTGAGGTCTATGACAGTGAAGAACGTGGCTTCGGAATCAATGGCTGTCAATAGGGAAGAGATGTCTGGGACAACTGGGTACTGAGGAATAATACATTTGTTAAGTTCTCGTAAATCAATCACTAATCGATATACTGGGGGTGCATTTGGATCAGTACGTTTCATGACTGGAATGATCGGAGAGTTACATACGTTGGAGTCAGTTTCTACAACTACTCCTTGAGCCATGAGCTCGTCTACAATTTTGGATAAGGCTGCTACAGCCTCAGGTGGCAATCTATACTGCCTGATTCGTGGTAACACTACACCTGGTTTCAGGGTCACACGATGGGGTGTGATTTGCATGTAACCTACATCAGTTGGACCTTGCGCCCATAAATGCTGCGGAACATTAGACAGTCTGGGATCAAAATCTCGTAATACATAGTGACCCTTAAAGTCACGTAGGAACAGACGTATTCCCTCTGGGGAACAACATATAACTGCACCTAACTCTTTCAGTGTTTTAATGCCTAATAGATTTTCTGGACATGACTTAGTAAGTAACAGATCAGTAGTGCGGGACAATGGACCTACTTCTAGAGTGACTGGCTTTGAAATCTCATTAACGATAGGCTTTCCTGAAAATCCAAGGGAAACATTTCTAGAGCCTGAGAGCGGAGCCCCTGGAACTTCGGCATGACTAATTGTGGTCCTACTTGCCCCTGTATCAATCAAAAACTTTCTGTCTTTCCCTAATACTTGACTGTGAACATAGGGACCTTCTTGATCTACAGGTATCTCGATGAGAGGCAAGCCTACCTCCCTCTCTAGGCTGTTTCATGAATACTGCTGATATTCTGGATACTCGGACTGTGCATATTGGTACATCTGCGATGTAACATGCTGTGTTGCAGCGATAGGCTGCGGTGCTGTAACTGTCTGTTGTGCATTCTGTGGCTGAGGAATCTGTGAAACTTGTTCTTGTCTAGGCGGACGTGGTCTTTCTTTAGTCTTACCAGTAGCTATGTTATGTTTCAGAACTGCACACTCATTTATGAAATGACCTGGCTGTTTACAATAATTGCAGTTCCCTTTAACGGGAGCTGCAGGATGACTGGCTTGATTCGGACCCCTCTTCTGACTGTCTTGAGGAACAGATTGTGCAACTAGCACTTTCATTTTCGTGTCTTTCATACGTTTTCTCTCGTGTTCTTGCTCTTCCCTGATTCTATTCTGGTGATACTGGAGCATCTGGAGCATCTGGGACGGAGTATTTGCTTGCCAGGTGCTTTCGACTTTCAAAACTCGATTTTTAATTTGTGGGCTTGAATTCTCGACTAATTTAGTAACGAAAAGGTGAGGATATGACTCACTACTTGTCTTGAGGCCACTGTTGATACTAAAGCACTTTTCAAACCTAGAATAAAAATCACTAATATCTTCATCTTGTTTCTGTTTACAGGCTGAGATTGCATCCCAGTCTTCTTTTCTCGTTGTTAATAATCTGGGTAAAACTTGAATTAATAATTCTGGTAATTCTTTACATTTCTCTCCAAGACCAGTACCTGGTACACGTATCTTATCTTCTGCTTCTAGGACTGCCCAATCTATCTTTTTCTCTCCCACCTCCCATTCTTTTTCCTTTAGCTTTTCATACACCCCTGCGGGTAGCAGAACCTTTAACATTTTAATGATATCTGGGTAAGTGTATTCTCCCATACGGAGCATGTCTTTTAATTCTCTATGGAACCCTGCTGGATCTTTGTCATGACAGGGAATTAATTTCTTCATCTCGAGGAGTTCCATCTTTGTGATCGGAGTGTATACAAACACTCGCTGCATTTCGCCACCCGTTCCTCTGACTGGGTGGACTTCTCGTAACGGATTCTGTCTGTCTATGTAGAATGATTTACTTTCTGGGGGTGAGACATGAACAAAATGCGGGTTCAAGAATGTTCTATATTTGTGACGCTGTTCTACAATGACACTAATTAAATCGGTACCTAGACCTCTCCATCTATACTGGAGTAACTCGTTCAGGATATCATGTAACGGGCCTGGATCAGAATGTTGACCCTCATACAGAGTAATGAGGTGCTGAATCATATACATACCCACCAGTCGCTGCTCGGCTGGGGGCATTTTCAGAAACATTTGTGCCACTATTTCGTCTGGAAAAGTGGTAGAATCAGTAATCCATCTGACTGCTGATCGGACTAGTTCCTGTTCATGCATAGTACTTAACTCACTGTAACCGATTCGTGATCTCAGAATGTGATCGGTAGCTTGAAATACTTGTTCTAGGGAACCTTGTTCTGGTGCTGAATGATGGAAAGTAGACTTGTGTTCTAGGCGTAAATGGCGATCTGGAAATCTAGGTTTTCCTACATACGCTATTCTGGCAGTATTCTCATCGTCTTCCTCTTCAGGATCAGAGGTACGTGCTTTCTCGCTTACTTGTGCGGCTTTACGCTGTTCGTGTATCTTTATTATCTCTCTACGAATTTTCTTGTACATACTTTCCATGGCACTAATGGTATTGTGCTTTCCTTCGGCTATATTATCACTCCACTTTGTCAGAGTTTTCATTTCTTCCGGGTCTTTAGACGGGTAATCCTGTTCTCTTATTAGACAGTTAATTAAGAACTTTAATATCATGCGCTGAATCTCGGCTTTCCTTTGAGACATGGCATCACTAATACTTTGTGGGTCCTCCCCTGTACGGATGAAACGATATATCCTGTCTAGATCTTCTTTCATATTCGGCAGGGTGACTAGATACTCGGTCACTCTCCTTACGCGTACTGAATATAAAACCATATTAAACTCGCCTGGAACTGGGTCATAAACACATTCACCAAGGGTTTGCCTGATCTCTGCAACAGACTTATTACTCTTAGGAGTACGCTGTGATGCTTGAGCATGTAATTCGAGTGCTGATAAACGCTTGTATGGCGGCGGGGTTTGGGGAGGACCTCCTCCTGCGGCCCCTAAACTAGAATCATCAACTGATGCTTTCCGTCCTGGCAGGGTCGGTAATTGTAACGTGGGCTGGACTTGTATGGCGGGCTGACCCGGGGGGGGGCTGTTAAGGGCACCCCGGTATCTGGGGGAGCAGGAATTACCTGATTTACAGGGACTGGCGGAGTGCGAACAGGATTTGCATATTCTGGGACTGTGTCGTCCAGATAGGACGAAATAAAAATATCAGCTGCGGTCGGTTTGTGACGTAGCTTGGTCGGAACTAGTGGTGGCGGGAAATTACTGGATGCCTCCGGGGTCGCTTTTGGCAAGCCCTCAGCAAGAAGAGGATACATACCCTTAATGAGGGCATTCCTCTGTCTGTCTGATTGCTCAGTTCTAACTCGTTCACCTATCTCGATTAATTCTCTTTCTTGGGCTCGTTCTTGGGATTCTCTACTTAATTCTGACTTTCTGATTTCTCTTTCGGTTCTTTTATGAGCTTCTTTGCGCCATAGCTCGATGGCGTCTTTCTGTGATTGTCTGGCTTTCTTTTTCCATAATGCTTCTTCTACTCGCATGATGCATTCGGCATCCCATGTACCCGATACGGGCCATCTATACTTTTCTTCTAACTGTTTGGTATACTCTACCCATAAATCTAGATACAATATGGCACTTATGCCATGTTTCTGATACATAAAGTGACCTGGACTGTCCCTGGGCGGGACGGGAACTGCTGCTTCCAGCAGACCCTTTCTAGTCTTTAACTGACGTAACTTGGAAAATATAGGCATGACTGAACTGTAATCTAGACACAATACAATACACAATAAACACGATACTTATTTCCCATTCATACCACGACATTAGAATACATGAAAAACATTTAAAATAACAGTTCGAACAGAATACTACCTGGAAATACTTGAAATTTCTCGAGAACAGAACTGACTAGAACAGAAACTAGATGCACTGCTGAAACAGCACGAAACTTACCGGTCTCTTAAAGAGACACGTCAGGACCCGCATCCACCGAAGTGGACACTTCGTTTGTGGGACTGTGTACCACCAACCCACAGACCAGAGTCAATTAAATTGACCCTGTCTAGATACCACCCCAGTAACGGTACTCACCGGGCAGCAGGAACGGAAGGCCTCGGACTGGACTGGACTGCTACGACGACGAACTTCGGACTTCAGTTACGGGTGGACCTCCGGATACCTCGGACCTTGGACTCTTGGCTTGGGCTCTGGTCGGGACTCGCCGCGTTCCTCCACCGTCTCGTCTGGATGCTGGACCGCCTCCTCCGTCTCCTCCGTGGGCCTGAGGGATACTTGAGCAGAAATATCTGCCACTGCGCAGAAGAGTTCCGTCACGACTGCAGAGGGTCAGGGGGTCGGCGTGGCTTCACCGACGCGTGGGGAAAGGGCAAGTTCCTATTCGGGCGCCATTATGTGGTAAATAAATAAATAATACCCTATTTTTGACTAGACATATATCATAACAGATAGCTCAATAAATAAGAGTCAAGATTCGAGGTAGTAGGAGTTTTGCAGGTTTAATACAGCATAAGGACAGGAACAGGACAACCTGCATAGGAATAGGATGACAGGGCCCAGCAGCTGCTGGGGCTGGATCTGGGATGAGCGCGCTGACTTTTAATAACAATACACGAGCATATATACATAACGCAAACACATAGCATTACATTGCAGTAGGCGTAGCAGTGGGTGGAACAGAAGGCGTGACGCGTAGCAGTCGCGAAAGATAAGAGTAAAAAGAAGGTGTAACTCAGACATGTGATGCAAACGTAACAGAATATGTCATGAATGGGCGGAAACATAGGAGGGGGCTACCTAAGGAGCCGGGACCTCTAACCTGGTGGTGCGCGCAAACTGGCAATGACGTGTTACTAGGAGAAGCTGGGGGCTATGAACTCTGTGCTAGGAGCAGAGACTAAAGTCTGGAGGGTCGGAGCGACATGTACCTAAACCCTATCTAGTATCTGATGTTTAGGGAACATGTTGATATAAACTAGAAGTCATGAGGGGAAAGGCTAATTGACTCTAAGACTAGAGCATGTATTTATTCTACATATAGTGCGTGATGAAGAATATTAAATGACCATTAAATACAGTATTTCTCTTAACATGGAGCCGCATAGGCTAGACAATGACGGAAACTATTGATGCAGTTCAGTAGCTTAGGAATGCAGAGAAGGAGGACTAAACTGATAGCTGGAATCATAACATAGTCTTGGCAGACTCAGAGGCAGAGCCAAGCTGCACCGGGCACTGCGAGGCAGGAAGTAAGTGAAAGGTCGAGGATACAGGTGGGGGCTGTATCGCTCCTCAGCGAGGCTTCAGGAGACAGGAGCTGAATCTGATGTCCGGGCCCTGTTGAGGCCTGGAAACGGGGACTTTATAATGAAATAACGTGCACACTGAGAAACGTGGCAACGTAGCTTTACATAGGCCTGGTATTCGTAGTATTCACGAGGACTGGAAACTGGCATACCAGAGGTGGACACAACTGTAATTGCGTCATTAATCGGACATGGGGAATAACATATGCATATTGGTCATGCACACATAACATATGATGGATGACACGTAGGGACACAGAACATGACAAAATTTACTTTTCCACAGAATCAGGGAGATCAATTTGAGATACAAACCTTCTCCATTGTTCGGTGCACTAATTTTCCACTTCAGGGGGGCCGTACCCCACTTCAAGTATCAGAGGTTTTATCATATGCTTTCACTTTAGGCACCTTATCGGGATCTTGGAACGTGTTCAGCTTCTCTTCACTTTTGTGTCCTTTCAAAGCAAGTCTCTGCTTTTTCACTCATACTTTGAACATGGTTTGATTTTGATGCAACATAGTCTTCTGCAGAGAAGTAGGAGGTGGCATATTTATGTTTTTTGAGAATCTTTAAAAATGTTAGGAGCCAGTTGAATTATTGGTAATATGTGACTACATTTCAATTTAGACCCCAGCTCAGGTTTCAAAGTAAAAGTCATTTCAAGTGTATGCACACTATAGGTGTTTGAAGTCCTAAGTAATCATTCATATAAGCTACTAGCTGCTGGTCCATATTCTCTTTGAGCAATTCAATCCAAATGTCAGTTGTTACATAACAGCTGGTGACTTGGCAGTAAGTAACCATTTGATCATTACATTGTGATTACATTTAAAATGTGATGTAAGTCAGGTAAGTACATCGGAGTCACCTTTAGATCGTATCCTACATGGTAAGTAGTATTTAAATCCATTTTTATGAACAAATATTTGGTATTTCATAGACTAATTAACATTTAAGATGAAATATAAGATCAACTTTTTAAAAATATGTTATGGCTGGAGGTGGAAGGTTCTACCATGAAGCGTGGATCACGCGGTGGCAGTGCTTGTTGCGGCATCCGGGGTCGAGGGCATAGAGCTTGATGATGCTGCGTCTGTGGGGGCCGGGATGGTCAGGGGTTATTGCAAGGTCCAGGCATGGATAGGCACATATGGGTTTGCCTTTGGCGCATATTCGGTGCGCCGGCGGAGCACCCACTGCTCACATCCGCTGCGGTGGCTGTGTAATTATAGTTAGATCTGAATTTTCGTTAGAAGAATATTTTTGTTTCATTATGAGCATTGTTGCCCAAATATGCATGAAAAATGGGCGGGAGTTCAAAAATCATGATTTCTCATGTTAAGTTCCATGGGAAACCTTTCTCTGAAACAGAAAAAATGGGTGCATGGAGTTACACCAAACTTAGCAAAAAGTTTGAACTTTAGTCAGAAAGAGTGCTTTTTGTGATTTGGTGTAAATGATCCTGTTCAGCCATTTTTGAGAAATTTGCATTTAAAAAGGCACTTGGATTAAAAAATATGAGTATTTCTAAACGGTTGATCCAGCAGTAGTACCACAGTACCATAAATTACAAACATTGGGCCCTCTGATTGGCTGAAGGAACTTTTACTCCCATTGGCCATTTCAGTATCATGGACAGGTCCCTGTTCCGTTATACTGAATAAGCTAATCTAATAGGGCAGCCATAACTCAGAAGAAAATGTTGCTGGCTCCATTACAGCACTCTGAATTTTGGTCCTTGTGTCCTGAAAAAGTTTTCTAAAACAAGTATAAGTGCAAAGTGTAGAGATATTTTGACCCCTTAGCACTTCTGGGGGGGGGGGGGCAATAAAGGAACCCGCTCTCCATCCAAAATAAAAATAAAAATCATACTTTGGGTACCGCAGTACTCTCGCACGACCCAGTGCAGGCCAGCCCAAAGGCCTTGGGCAATTGCATCTATGATGTCAACTGTGATTACATCTAACATGAGTGATGTAATATGCAAGGTCAAATGCTGTGCACATGCACACATATGACATCACTCATGACATCTATGACATCATTGATAATATCACTGCAAAATTTGCATGGCAATTATTAATGAGAAAACTTTGAAAGCAATGATGTCATAGAAGATGTCATAAGTGATGTAATATGTGTAAGTAGTAGTGCATGGCGAGAGCGCGAGTTCTAGTTACTTGAGATGACTGTAACTGGTGAATTTCTGTGGTTTTTAGAGTTTAAAATGTTATGTTCTAAATGACCATTTCACCTAATCATAATGTCACTTTAACCTTTGATTTTTTTCAGTGAATTTCCATTTTTTTTTAACATAAAGTAATATTTAATTACCGGATGTAAATCCAACCCCCCTTGTGCACAGCCGGAGGCCAGGCTCTGTAGCCAACTCCCGCATGCTGCCAAACCAACTCTGTGCTCTGCCTTCAGCCCGGCACAGTGGGGGCATTGGCCAAAAGGCATGGCCTGTGGCCAGGCCCTGTTGGTGCCCTCCTAAAGGCAGCAAACCCCACACTGCACACAGCCTTTGGTAATGCACTGTGGTGGTTGGCCACCGGGCTTGGCCTTGGGGACCCATCCCCTGCTAACTCCTTTTTTCCCCTGACTCTTATTCGGCCCTGGAGACCCCATCCCCTGGGCCCTTTACCATTAGGGGGGAGTGTCACATGGTTCCCCTCCCCGAGTCTTGTACACTCTAGGGAACCCATCAATTTGTTTAAATTAAGGGGTAGGAGGCCAAGCTAATCCCTCCCCCAGCCTCTATCGGACCAGGGACCCCCATCCCCCAGGGCTTGCATTTATTAAAGGTGGGTGCTCTGGTGCCCACCCAGTGCACCCACAATATACTTGCTCTCACCACAGGGAGCAGCTATGAATACTGTTCCCTCCGGACGGGAGCAATATTTTGATCTGTTTCCTTCTCCGCATCAGTGCGGGCAGGGACACAGATATAAAGCCCACTCCCAATGGGTGTGAGAATTTTTAAAGCTCCCATCCACTGGCAGCAGACCTTGTGTTTACAACGGCTTTGGCGGAAGATTAAAAAATGCTCCCACCAAGTGGGAGCAAACACAGGTTTCCCAGGCCCGGCCACTAGGGGTAGGGAAACCACTATGTCTACTCCCCTGAACATAGTTACTAAGCCTGTCCCGAGGCATGGGGTTCCTGGGGCCATTAATGGCTTGGGGGTCCCCTTTGCCCCTTCCCTTGAACTTAATTTCACAGCTCTTGGGGATGGGTCCCTGAGGCCTTTAGAGGCTCAGGGAGAGAGGGTGTGCAGTCCCCTCCCCTTAAAATATATGCCAGGCCCTGGCGTATGTGGTTCCTGGGCCAAAAGCAGGCCAGGGAGGGGGCTGTGTGCCCCACCCCCCCTCAAAACACACTGAAAAAAGGGGAAGGGGTCTCCAAGGCCAAAAATGGCTCAAGAAGGGGGACTGCATGGCCCCTCCCCCTAAACAAATCATCACTCCCTAGGGGATGGGTCCCCAGGGCAAAACACTGCCCAGGTCGCTGATTCCTCATGCCTCCCTTCCGCTGAAATTGTCACCAGCCTCCAGAGGATAGGGTACCCTGGGCAGAATTCGACCCAAGAGGAGTGCACCTGCGTACCCTGCCCCCAAATGAAAAACAACTCTTCCTCCCTAGCCGTGGCCCATCCATTGGAGTTTAAAAATAAGCATGGGAGTCAGCACTTGTTTTTTTGTATGTTGCCGTAAATACATGCAGCCTCTGCGAATTTGTGGTAACATTTATTTTTTATTTTTTGACAATAGCACTACTTACCTGCTAAAGGAATTTCCTGCCATAGGATAACATTGGTGATTCTATGTGAAAACATTTCTAAGTGACAACTTTTAAATTACAATAATATTCCTTAAAAATCACTACTGTAACTAAAACGCTTTTACTTTTACAGGAGATGTCCAAGGACTGGATCTAGGATCCAGTCCTGTGGTTAGAATAGTAATCCATAAAGTAACTAATTGTATTTAACTAGAAATTCACATTGAGGTCAATGTTGCACTGTGATGTCATCAGTGATGTCATTTGAGATGTCATCAGTGATGTCACTGGCCATGTCATGAATTATGTAATATGTGACATCATCAGCAGTGGATTGCGGGCGCGCAAGATATAGTGAGTACAACTAACTATATCAGAGGAATTTCAATGGTTTTGTACGAGTGAAATGTCCAGCTAACTATAACAACCCTAAAACCTATGTTTTCTTCAGTGAATTTCTAAGGTTTTTTAAATGCTAATTCCTAACTATATCAGGCCTGAAACCTATGTTTTTTTCATTGAATATATATATACATATATATTTACCTATCAGAAACTTTCACAAAACACTTTCATTCACTGGATGATGTTATTTGAGATGTCATCAATGATGTCATCAGTGATGTCACTGACCATGTCATGAGTGATGTAATATGGGAGGTCAAAAGCAGTGCATTTTGGGGGAACAAGTTATAGTTAGCTCAAAGAAGAGTGAAATGTGAACCTAACTATAACGTCCCTGAAACAATTGTTTTTTTCAGGTAATTTTTTAATGGTATTTCCTAACTATAACGTCCCTATAACTTTTATTTCAGAGAATTTTTATGTTTTTTAATTGCCAACTGTAAGGTTTCGAAAAAGGGGATTATGTTTTATTAAGTAGAGTTATTTCTTTGATTCCCCATGTATTTCTTTTTTTTTATTTTTCTGTTTGTGACCATGTCGATAGTCAAGACACTGCCAGTGTTCGCGATAATTCAGACCCATGAAATAAGTACCTTCCTGTGATTCGAATTTTTAGCGAATAATGTTTTTTTTTAGAGTTTGATACTCATAGATGAAGTTATTTTAATCTGTGTTTGTAGTTAGTAGTTTATTATTATACCATAGAAACTTGTACTTGTGCAAGTACTTTTTTATAAAAGACCTTTTATTTCATTTTTATGTGTTCACGATGATGCCGGTGTTCATGATGACTTGGAATGCTGCTTTAGGTAGCTTCCGGTGATGCAATTAACCATGAATATTACATTTTTTAAAGGTATGATTGACATACATAAAGCTATTTTAATCAGTGTTAGTGGTCAGTACTTTAATAATGTACTATAGAAATTAGCACTTCTGCAAGTACTTTTATTATCAAATACTTTTTACTATGTTTTTACATTTTTGTGATGATGTCTGTGTTAGCTTTGTCGCCTGGTCTGTGAAGACATCTGAGAACGTGAAAATGATATGACCTCAAAAACAAAGAGATGTGATTAGAGGAGACATTTTTTGTTTTAACTTTGGCAGGAAATTTAAACCTCTTTCTTCTTCTTGAATATTCTGGCAGCAGTTAGGAGTTTTGTAGGAGCTGTCCTGTTGTACTGTTGTGTGTCGATTTAGATAACGTACATAGGTTTCCCGATGTATGCCCTTATACGGCCACAACTCGCATTGCCCATATTTAGGCATAGAAATCCTACCCTTATTTAGGCATTATCCATTCTAACAAAATACAGGCATGGCCACCTACATACGCCCATCAACGTCACAACGAGTTCTTGGAAAAATAGACTCTTAAGTCCTTAGGACTTCCCCTTGCTTGGATTATTGATTTCTCCAAGAACTAATTTATTATGCATGAACATCTATTCCTTAGGGGTTCATTCATGAAATTCTTCTGCCTGACTTTTACGTCAATACTGACATTCTTAAAAACCTTCGAGGTATAAATATACCTTCACTTGCCATGGCAAACCACGGTTCGGCTGCCTACTTGCAAGACGCGGCTCGCCACAGCAAGTTCGGAAGGAAGCCAAGTCCCCGTCTGATGCACTGACCAGACACCTTCATCCTCCACGCAAAGAATCTAGTTCCAGTGTTTCTGACTCCCCTTGCGGGGTGTTAGAGATCGAGACCTGGTAAGAGATTCCAACCTCTCTCATTCTAAGGTATGGAGCAGACTAGAACCTAGAGGATCTCTTGGCAACTCCGGCAAAACTAAACTATAGCTAGCTATACTTTAGAAACAGCACTTACTTCTTACCTTTTACTACACTTAGGTTAGGTACACTGGGGTAGAACTAACTAGAAGCATCAGATGAGTATTCACATTTTAGCCTGTGTTATTTTTGTATGTATTTTTATGAATATATATCATAGCTACAAACCATGCTATTGCAGTATTATCTAATCTTCCTGCTAACGCTGTAAGTATTATACTTCGCATTCTGTCTTACGATTGTAGCAGTTCTTATCTCTTGTACGAGAAATAAGACTGTTCAATAAACCGTTTTTATTGAAACACCCACCTATCTATTTCTGTACAAACTCTGTAGAAATTAAGCATGCACGATTGACTGAGTGAAACTGTTTCCACGATTCTGAGACTGTTTCGATTCTCAGGGAAACAAAGTTGTCATGTTTATGCGGTTCTCAGAAACTAATCCCTTCTTGTTTATTCGAGAAGTTTCTAGTGACCTCTGAGTTAGCTGGCACACACAAGTAATTAAGTTTAATGTACTTGACAGACACATACTGACCTCAGTCCTATGTCAAATCTATAGTGTATATTATTCCAATGTGCAGAGCCTATCAAGGATATAGGAACTACACTACAGTACATACTGGAGACATGTTATTCTTGTAATTTTTTGCCTGTTTTTAAAAATAAAATGGCATGAGGAGGAGGAGAAGAACTTGAGGAAGACAAACTTAAGCCCCAGCAGCAGGAGGAAGCACCTGAAGGAGGGGAGTCCCCTGATGAAGAGCCACCAGCAAGAAAGGCGAGCATTGCCTGGACATTTTTTACCATCTCATCTGGGCATTCTAAAACTGTGGAAAAGCTGGCAAAGTGTACCTTGTGCAGTAAGACCCTTTTTTATAGAGAGAGTGAAAAGTAATATTCTTGTTGAACAACCTCCATGCTGTACCACCTGCAGATATATCATAATAAACAGTTGAAGACAGCTCTACGTGAGAGAGATGTAGAGCAACCATCATCCTCAAATGCTACACCATTTACTCCTGAAGAACCAGTTACTGCAGAAGTTCTAAACTAAAGGCCTTAACTGTATCCAGATTTGAAGGAGGGGGCTGTTACTGACTAAGCTGCAATGTCAGTCTCACAGTTGGAGCACAGTGTGTTGATATGATATTGGAAGCAGAAAGAAGGCACACTTGCTAATTTTTCAAGCTGCATAAATTAATGAGGGCATTCCTATATTTATAGTGATTGGATGACTCCATGAGTGGTGCATACATGTTAAAATTAGTGCATGAGTGGTGCCTAGATGATTCAAAAAGTGCAGGAGTGGTGCATGGATGGTTGAACGAGTGCATGAGTGAGGCATGGATTTTAGAATTAGTGCATGAGTGGTGCATGGATGATTGAATGAATCAGTGCATGAGTTGTGTATAGATGATTGAATGGGTGTGTGAATGGCACATGGATGATTGAATGAGTGCATGAGTGGTGCATGGATGATTGAATGAGTGCATGAATGATTGAATGAGTACATGAGTAGAGCATGGATGACTGAATGAATGCATAAATGGTGCATGGATTATTGAATGAGTGTATGAGTAGTGCATGGATGTTAGAATGAGTGCATGAGTGGTGCATGGATGTTAGAATAAATGCATGAGTGTGCATGGATATTAGAATGAATGCATGAGTGGTGCACGGATGTTTAGAATGAGTGCATAAGTGGGGCATGGATGATTGATTGATTGCATGAGTGGTACATGGATGTTAGAATGAGTGCATTAGTGGTGCATGGATGATTAAATGAGTGCATAAGTGATGCCTTGATGATTGAGTGAGTATATGAGTGATGCAGAGATGATAATGTTAATGTTAATTTTACTGGTATTTATAAAGCGTTCAAATACCCGTAGGTGTCTTGGCGCTG
Source organism: Lissotriton helveticus (assembly GCF_964261635.1). Taxonomy (NCBI): domain Eukaryota; kingdom Metazoa; phylum Chordata; class Amphibia; order Caudata; family Salamandridae; genus Lissotriton; species Lissotriton helveticus. Next base: position 407,841,959 of record NC_136073.1, read on the forward strand.
AAGACAGAGTAGGCCTATGCAGACGATTAGTTCTGGAACAGCCAGGTTTTTAGTCCTTTCCTGAAAATGGAGAGGGAGCTCGCCCCTCTGAGCTCGCTCGATATAGTGTTCCACAGTTTAGAGGTGCCAAAGCGAAAGCTGCGGCCGCTCCAACGCAGTGTTCGAATTCTGGGCACTGTCAGTAGTTTGGCCCCTGTAGAGCGAAGATGTCTGGTTGGTTCATACCAGACAAAAAGATTTTGTACAAAAAAGGGACCTGTACGGTTCAATGCTTTGTATGCCAAACACAGAGCCTTGAATTGTATCCGTAGTGCTACAGGAAGCCAATGCAAGTGACGCAACTCTTTGGATACCGATAAGCACCTATGGGTGTTGGACAGTAGTCGTACTGCTGTGTTTTGTACAATCTGAAGCCTTTTTAAGCACTGTTTCTGAATGTTCAGATACAACCAGTTACAATATTCAAGTCTTGACTGAATCAGCGATGCAACTACTGTTTTTCTAGTATCAGCAGGGATATACGGAAAAATCTTCCTTACTTTCTTGATAAGGAAGTGGGAGGAGGAAACAGTCACCTTTATGTGCTGGGTGGGCGAACGTTTGTGATCAAGCCATACTTCCAAGTTCTTAGCCTTAACCGCTGGTTTTGGCGGGTTTCCCATCTCGGCCGGCCACCATAGATTACCCCGGTTTGGCTGCATATTACCAAAGATCAGGACCTCTGGTTTTTCGGCATTATGTTTAAGACAGTGTGTACTCATCCACAGATTAATATCACACATACAGTTCTGAAACTGCCGAGTAGGGGGTCCCTGCTCTCTATAGGCAGCCACCAAAATCTGGGAGTCATCAGCGTGAGACGTAAGACTGAACCCAAATTCCCGGATCAAGGGGGCCAGTTCAGAAACATATATATTGAATAAAGAAGGACTTAAGGAGTAGCCTTGTGGCACTCTGCACGGGAGGGTATAAGGCTCAGAGTAATACCCATCAACGGACACTGTTAGTCTCATATCCTTGAGAAAGGAGGACAGTAGGGCCAGTGCTGTGCCCCTGTTCCCCAGACTCTCCAGCCACTGTTGCAGGAGAGAATGATCACCAGTGTCAAAAGCGGCTGACAGATCGCGGAGCACCAGGGCAGCTGTGCCTCCTCCATCCATCACCGCTCTGATTTCCTCTGTTGCTTTAATGAGTGCCGTCTCTGCATTAGTGGTGCATGGATGATTAAATGAGTGCGTAAGTGATGCATGGATGATTGAGTGAGTATATGAGTGATGCAGGGATAATTGAATGAGTGCATGAGTATAGCCTGAATGATTGAATGAATGCCTGAGTGGAGAGTGGATGATTGAAAGAGTGCATGGGAGGCACATGGATGTTAGAATAAGTGCATGAGTTGTGCATGGATGAATGAGTAAGTGCATGAGTGGTATATGGGTGATTGAATGAGTACATGAGTGGTGCTTAGATGATTGGATGAGTACATGTGGGATATATGGGTAACTGAATGAGAGCATCAGTGGTGCTTAAATGATTGTTGGAGTGCATGAGTAGTGTCTAGAAGATTGAATGAGATGACTTCATGAGTGTGTCTATGGGTGAGTGAATGAGTGGATCAGTGGTGCATGGATGTTAGAATGAGTGGATGAGTGGGCATGGATCTTTCGATGAGTGCATGAGTGGTGCATGGATGTTAGAATGAGCACATCAGTGGTGTATGGAAGATTAAATGAGTTCATCTGTGCTATTTGAATGATTGAATCAAACGTGGCACTATGGGCGCCGGTTCTCACAGTGGTACTAAATGCACCGGCATCTTCTGGCTGTCCCAGGTCATGGGGTACCTCTACGATCGTCCCAGTGTTCAAGAAGGGAAATCGCAACAGTACCACCTGTTATAGGCCGATCTCCCTGATCGACTCGATAGTTAAGGTTGTGGGAGGAGTGGCCCTGAATAGATTGTCATCATGGGCTGAGGAAAAGGGGATTACCTCAGCTATCCAATATGGGTTTCGCCCGGGGCATTCGACCTTAGCACAATGCTTAAACTTATATATGATACTGGGGAAGTATACCATGGCACGACAAGGGACGATCTACATGGCGTTCATGGATCTCTCGTCCGCGTTTGATTGTGTAAACCGGGGGAGACTGTGGGATCTAATGGGCGCCATGGTGGTGGAGTCTGCCTTGGTTTCGTTTCTAAGGGACCTCCATAGGGACACCAGAGCAAATATTAGATACTCACAAGATCATAGGGTATCAAGAGATTTCCCCGTTGAGAGAGGCATGCGGCAGGGCTGCATCCTGGCCCCTTTTCTTTTTAACTTATATATTAATGAGTTGGACACATTTCTAGCAAAAACAGGCACAGATTTCCCTTACGTTGGGCGAAGGGGCTTGCCCGTCTTGCTATACGTGGACGATGCTGTCCTCCTGGCAAGAACCCCGAAGGGCCTGCAGACCCTATTGAATGCCTTTCAGGGTTTTATGTCTGATCGAGATTTCGCCATTAACAATACCAAATCATTTATCATGCAGATAGGAGTGCGCCCGAAGAAACAGTACCCATTCATGGTCAACGATGTGAAGGTACCTCTATCCACGACCTTCTCTTATCTGGGAGTCCTGTTCGATGACCAATTAAACTGGGCCGCACTGGTACAGCGGAAAAGAGGCGAATTAATACGTACCAATGCAGCCATATTTAATTTTGCATCTAAAATGGGCAAACGCCCAGTACCCGCTCTATTGAAGATGTACCAGGCTAAGAGCGTGGCACTAGGTAGCTACAGGAGTGAACTATGGGGCTACGTTCCAGTTAAAAACATTGAGGTGGCTGAGAACAATTTCTTGAAACAACTACTGGGACTCCCAAAGGGAACAGCCAACTTAATAGTCCATGAAGAAACTGGAACACCTTTTATTGGTGACATTTTATCATTACGGCCTTTATTGTTTTGGCTTAAATGCTGGTTGAACAGAGATCTGGTCCTTAACCACCAGTTGCTAAGCGAAGTGCTTTCGAAAGATCATGCGCTTAACGTCCCCTGGCTCAAATATTTAAAGAGATGTTTCACCGAACTGGGTCATCCGGCCCTGTTTTCTAAACCAAGCACAATTGTAAAGGCTGATGTAGAGCTTCTCAAAAGAAGTTTTTCTCTAAGGAAAAACTTGGATCGTGAAGAAGCAGAATTGAGAAAACCAAGTATACGAATATTTGTTACACTCAAAACTACCCCCCTAATGGAGCCTTATTTATCATGGCCTATAACAAGCCACGAGCGGTTCCTATTAACAAGGTTCCGGCTGGATTACTATCATCTATTACTAGCCATTCCCAGGGGGTCTCATAGAGGTCAAGTGTTACCCTCCTGCGGCTGCAACAATTTGTCTCTGCAGGATGTGGTACACTTTTTATTTTTCTGCCCACTTTACGATGCTCCCCGCAGGTTCTACCTAAATCCCATACTAAAAAGATTATATTTTAAACAGGTACACCGGGCTTTGTACTACCTACAAATGGTTAAACCTGAAAGCACTTTATATCTGGTAGGGTTTCTTAAATCAGCTCTAAAAATCAGAAATAGACGGGAAGAGTGATGACCCTGTTTAGCTGTATTTTAATATTGTATTTTTATGTATTTGAAATGAATTGTATAAAATCTATGGGGAACTTGCTCAAAACATTTATTTTATCAAATGCTATGCTTATATTGTAATATTGCTTTTATGGTTTTTAATATGAAAAACCGAATAAAGTATTTTGATGATGATGATTGAATGAGTGGATGAGGGGTGCATGGATGTTAGAATGAGTGCATGAGTAATGCATGGATGAATGAGTGAGTGTATGAGTGGTGCAGGGATAAGTGAATGAGTGCATGAGTCTGACATGGATGATTGTATGAATGCATGAGTGGTGAGTAGATGATTGAACGTGTGCATGAGAGGTACATGGGTTTTAGAATAGGTGCATAAGAGGTGCATGGATGAAAGAGTAAGTGCATGAGTGATATATGGGTGATTGAATGAGAACATGAGTAGTGCTTAGATGATTGAATGGGTACATGAGTGATGTATGGGTAATTGAATGAGTGCATCAGTGGTGCTTAAATGATTTAAAAAGTGCATGAGTAGTGTCTTGAAGATTGAATGAGATGACTGCATGAGCATGTCTATGGGCGAGCGAATGAGTGGATCAATGGTGCATGTATGATTAAATGAATGCATGGTGCACGGATGGATGAGTAAGTGCATGAGTGGTGTATGTGTGAATGAATGAGTGCATGAGTGGTGTATGAGTGATAGAATAAGTGCATCAGTGATAAATGGGTGACGGAATTTCTGCATGGGTGAGAAAGTGAGTGTACAAGTGGCTATATGGGTGAGTGGCTCTATTTATGAGTCAGTAGCTGTGTAAGTAGTTGTATGGGTCAACGGGTGGGTGGGTATGTGCCTGCATGACTGAGTGAAGAATGTATAAGTGGGTGTATGAGTGACTGTTAGGGTGTGTGAGCAGTTGAACAAAAGAGTGACTGCTTGTGTGAATGGTGGTGTGGGTGATTCAATGGTTGTGTGAGTAGCTGTTTGGGAGAGTCAGTACCTGTATGAGTGGCTGTATGGATAAGTATGTCCTAGTGTGAGTGGCTGTATGGATGAGTGAGAGCTAGTGTTAGTGGCTCTATGGGTGAGTTAGGGGTTATACAAATGGCTGCATGGGTAAGTGAGTGGATGTGTGAGTGGTTTATCAGTGACTCAATGGATATGTCACTGGCTGTTTTAGCAAATGAGAGGAGGTGTGATCTAGTCTATAAGTGAAATAGAAGTCATATCAGTGTCTCTATCTCTGACTGGATGCTTCTATAACACACTGTATAGGTAAGTGATTTGATGTGTTAGTGCCTGCATAAATAAGTTCCGGAATAATTGAGTAAGTTGCTGTGTGACTACAAAGAAATGTGCTGTATTGCACTTAAACTTTTAATTAGGAAATTGTGATAAGCAACTAGTGGGAAAGTAGGGCGAATACACTTTGGGGTCGATTCCGATCCGGTAAAAAGCGCTCCGAATTGCCGTTCGGAGCGTTTTTCCCCTACAATTCGTACCCTGCAACGTCCACCGTACGAACGACAAAGTACGATCCGTACCAGGAGCCGTACTCCGTACGAATCGTACAGGGACCGTACGAATGAAACCCCCGTACGACTCTCCCTCGGAACCCGCTGTACGCTTCTCCGACCCGGCAAGTACGATTCGTGTTGGGTACGCACCGTACGACCCTTTTCCTACGGGAGCTGAAAACAGTCGTAAAAGCGGTGTTCGCCCCGAAACTGGTACAGAACGGCCCCCCCCCGGGTACGGCGCGTACACCCCATGATCGCAGGGGTATGCGCCGTACCCCAGCGATCATGGGGGTACGTGCCGTACACCCAACGTACATGGGGTATGCACCATACCCCATGTACGCTGGGTGTACGGTGCGTACCCCATGTACGCTGGGTGTACGGCACGTACCCCCCATGATCGCAGGGGTACGGCGCGTACCCCTGCGATCATGGGGTGTACGTGCCGTACGGTGTGTATGTGAATGTGCGCTTTTCCGTACGGATCGCCCTTACCTGACGTGGACCGTACGACTCGCGTCCTGGTACACCGGTCGGGATCGTACTCGTCGGGTCGTACGGCGTCTGTACGAGTCGTATGGAAACGGCTCCGGATGCGAGTCGTACGGCGGATTTTTTTACCGGATCGGAATCGACCCCTTTATGTTTAAAAACATTCTCCATGGATATCAGTAAGCCTTATATGTGTGTTAGAAGAGCTTTTTGAGACATCTAACAATATTCTACTGCAGACACTATTGAAAAGGAAAAAAAAGAAAAATACATGTTAGTGTTTAATCTTCAAAAGTACACAAACTTAACATTACACATAGTTTGTACTGTAAGACTATATTACAATATAGTAAAAAATAACATGTTCCTTTTTTACTGTTCTCAGCTTTCATGCTTCTTCACTCTAAAGGAAGTTTTGTATGAAGCATCATCCTCGAACAGTGGGTAAAAACAATCAATGGACTGCAACAAAAAAAACAACAAAAAAACTGCATAGTAGATCACTGCAAATAAGTAATACTATACATTTCACTCACTACAATTCATTAATTAGATGCTTATGATAGAGCGCGCGAGGCCACCCGACCAATAGTTTTCGCCGTTTCCGGCTTCAGGGCCCATATACTTTCAAACCACCATATACATCGATCGGGTGACTTCACGAGCTCTACCAAGTTGATGTGTGTGTGTTCCCTGCTAATAATTTTCAGTGCACCCGACTTACCATCCACCGATGCGGGTACCTAATGACCACAATGAATCAGGGAGCTAGCTGTAAAAGAAAGGCAGCAAAATGCAAACCCAAACAATATCATTCAAATACTGTTTAAATGACCACGGACAACTGGAAGTTTTAAAATGTTTATCTAAATTCAATATTTCCTTGCATGAGGTACAGTAAAATAGGGCAATCAATAACCAAGATAACGTAAATTATATAGGCATAAAGAAATAATGACAGGGTAATCATTCAAATGTAATATGAAATGCAGATGGAAAATACTCTAAAATCTCAGAAATGTTTAAGCATGGACAGTTTATGCCTGAATAACTATGGGAGGGCCTATAAAGAGTAACACGCTTCACTTAAGGTGAATGGGCCTTTGAACAATCTAGGCAATGAAGTTCTAGACCATATCATAAAATTACAGACTGCAATGCAAAATATAATTTCTAACCAGTGAGAAGACATAGGAACAAAACCTTATGGAAAACATGTAATTGACTTTCAATAGTTGCGGAAAGGCATGGAAAATATAACATATGCAATGATGAACTTTATTAAAGCAAAAGTCAGAAATTCAGAAGGTGCAAGATTTAAAGAGTTTTCAGAGCAATATTTACCTAGAAAGGTGTGGAAACCAAACCCTGGCCACGGGTTAGTTAAGGACAGGAAACCCTCAAGGAAGGATACCCCTCAAAGGACAGCAGGTGCAGAATGGACACCCAGGACAGGACAGGATACCCTCGGAATAGGAATCAGGACAGGACCCTCAGGACAGGACAGCAAACCCTCAGGACAGGACAGCAAACCCTCAGGACAGGACAGCAAACCCTCAGGACAGGACCCTCTTCAGGACAGGACCGGAACCCACAGTTCGGAAGCAACGCCTGCGCTCCACCCGTTCTGCAGCTATCGATCAAGACCCCGATTGGGTCAGCGAACTCCCAGCTAAGTGCTTGCCAGCACTTTAAGGTTCAGTAGAACCTCAGTCTATGGTCAAATTCGGACAGAGTGCTTCGCAGCGCTCTGTATCTTCAGTCACCTATTGAGTGCGTTGGGTCAGTGACAGGTCAGCTAAACCAGACAAGTCGGACGGTTCACTAGGTGAACCCAGGGTAGATATACAGTTTGGGGACAGTGTACCACCCCCCAATGTTGCAAAGTGTCAGAATCCTTCAATTTGGATTGGTCCTAAGGTAGGATTTGGGTAGCACACCAATCACGACACAGAGTTTCAAGCCTACATTTGCATAATAGGGTACCGCCTAACTAGATTGGGGTTCTCATGAGAACTGGTGCAGAAATACAATGGCAACTTTAACATTGTTGCTCTGTGAGCACATGTGATTGGTTCAGCCGAGTTTTCGGGTCGTTCTCAGGAGCATCTTGCTCATCACTGCCAACTGGCTGAGTTCCATCATTCAAGGTCTGCTCTGGCTTGGCAGGTCGCGCAGGCGCAGAAGGACCTCCAAAATGGTTCTCGGCACAGACAAACCCCATTCCCCGCGGTACATAAAAGTAAGCGAAAAACTAATTAATACATAATAATGTCATTATGAAAATACATCACAGGATTTGTACCTTTGACTCATCATCAAGAAATAAAACTATTGCATTAAAATGTTAGCTACATTGACACAGTCACAAGAGCAGTGGCACGAGCAGTACCACATGATAAGCACAGCTATGAATTACGCATGCGCATAACTTTCCCTCCACTTCTGCAGACGCGTCAGGACACGTGAGTGTGGCTGACGCATGCGCAGTAACTAAATACAAGCGGCGGCCATTTTAGGTGACTTGGGTAAATTATTTTAGTAAAACACATGTGCAAGCTTCACTATCTATGTTCAAACTTAACATAAACGTTAGTAAAACATACATTTGTTACCTTATTACACATAAACGAGGTTCTTGACTTCGGCAAGCCGCAAAATATGCGAAGCTTTGCTTCATCAATCCCCTCTTTGATGATATTTACTATCATCACAAATTATAATGGAACCAGATGCCAACTTTCTTTCACACTTTATAAAGTTCTATTTCTTCCAGCAACCGTTCTAACTTTTCTCTTTCAGTTTTAGTAGGGTGAGAAGTCTTCACCTTTTTGTATATCTGATCATTCACTTCCTCTAATTCAATCTCATCCACACTTCGTTTCACTCCTCTTGCATTTACCTCGTGCTTTTTGGTGCGCTTGCGGCATTTACAGCATAAGAACATGGAAAGTATAATAAGACCTATAATACCAATTGGCATCAGAATTTTGAACAATAAGCTTTTACCTATGCTAGCAAGCCAATGACCTACATTTGAGAGACCATCTACCAGTCTCTTCCAGGCACTATCAACCTCGAGTGGTTTGAGTTCCTTTGCCAAATTAGTAATGTTTTTCACATATCTTTTGATCTGTACACTTTTATCCGGAATATAAGTGCAACAATGTTGCGCCTTCAACATCCGGCAGACTCCGCCCTCTTTCGCTAATAAGGTGTCAAGAGCAAGTCGATTCTGCAAAACCATTGATCTGATCGCAACCATTTCAGTATTGACCAGCAGAAATCCATGAGCTGTTTCAGTAGACAGTACATCTACTATAGTAGACAATTTGCAAATTCTGTGAGTGTTCAGAACCACTCCCACTCCAGGTATCAGTGCACTGAAAATACTACCCATAATTTCACCTTTACTTTCTCTTTTACTACGCACTAAGCCATTAGTATCTTCATTGCTTCCAGCTTTCCCATTCACATGGTATATTTTCGGGAAGACAATGCCAAAGTAGCAGCTTCCATACCAGTGATCCGGCAATTTGAAATAAGCCTTGTCCCCACAAATATAATAAATTCCAGGAAACACAGGCTCTGACCCATTTTTGAAACCCCAACCTCCAATTACCTTGTAATTATGTTCGCATTCACTGGAACCAATGAAAACATTATTATAATAGCTAGTCTTCTCGCGGTGAAGACATAGCTTGCCTTTCTTTTCAAAATCCAGCAACAGAGCAGGACCCGCTCCACCAGATGAGGTGCCTTCCATGTTCTCTGCCCACTTTGGCTTTTTCTGACTTTCGTCATTAGCCTTCTTTTGAATTTTAATTCTTCTTTTCTCTGCCATGTTCAGGAACATCTTTTCCTGCTCACGCAAAGAACAAGTCAAGTTATCTCTGTGTGCGTCTGCTATGTCAATGTTACCTATAGTCAGAAAGTAGTCTCCCATATATCTTATGGTGTCACTTTTGGTATGTACAGGATTCAAGTTCCCACGTATAGGAAGTTCAGAAAAGATCACGTCATTGTTAGAGTAATAATACTGTAACGGTCCCCTTTTGTAAAATAAACTAGCTAAAATGCTACAGGAGATTCCATATGTCAATGGCAGGTGATGGTATGTCACGCCTTCAGCCACAGAAGTAGGTAGCTTCATGCAGACATAGCAATCTTCAATTTCCATAGTCTCTACATAGTGTATTAATAAGTTTGCGAAAACATTTAAGTGTGTCTTGTTCTTAACTCCATGATAATGTAGTCCTCCCTCATCTGATGCTTCTAAGTTCTGTTTTGTTTGTCTCAGGGCTCTTTCATGTCGTGCTACACTCTGTGTTGTTAGCTCCTCACTGTCAGTATTTACAACTTCAGTAGGGACAATGTTAGTATCTTTACTTACAGCAAAGGGAATGAAAATTGTTAATCCTATCCAGATAACTATCAGTACTACTACACTACATATACACACCTTGCAACACGTCTTAAAACGGCTGCAACTAGGTCTACCATTCACTGTTGAATCAGACATTTTGGCTCAGAAGGAGTTTCTCGAACCCCTCTTTTTGGCTTTACACAACTAGCTTACTTTGTGCAAATTCACGGTGGTTCGTCTTCTTCTTCAGCTGAGTACTCAGGGACGGGCTCTCCGTCGCTCACGTCAGTTATATCAAGATCTTCAAGTTCTTCCAAAACCAGTGTCCATTCAGGAGACTTGTACTTTTTGTTTTGTCTTTTTATTCGTTCACTCCTTCTTTTGGAAGAGTCTTCTTCTTGCTCTGCTATCCGAGCACTTCTTCTTGCTTCTGCACGTTTTTCTTCCACTGTCTTTATCCTTAGTCTCAATCTTTTTACAAACCTAGGCTCAAGGTTGTTTCTTTTCTTTAGTCTCTTAGTCGGTACTTGGACTTCACTTTCTTCTCTTATTCTCTTGTTCTCTTTATCTTGTGGTAATTCTTCTCCACTTTCTTCTTCTATTTCCCCTATCTGGCTAGTTCCAGGGCTAGCATCAAATTCTTCTGCCTGGTTGCTAATCTGGCCTTGTTCAGGAATATTTTGTTTTTGGCTTTCGATTGTCTTTGTTTCTGTTTCTGTTTCCTGAACCCGTTCTTCTAACCCTCTCTGATCCTGTTCAAGCACTTCGATCTCTTGATTTTCTTCTGCTCGAACTATCACTCTATTTCTAGTCTCTCCTTTATCTGCATCAGGTGTTAGCGGTGGTGTATCGAACACCTGCTCTGTCCCTGTCTGACCTTCTCCTTCCTCAGTTTTGATGTGAATCTCAAGCGGCTGAGGTTCTTCGCCTGTGCCTTGCTTTTCCTGACTAGTCCACTCTCTACCTTCACTAAGTCGCTCTCTTGTTCTGATAGGATCTTCGGTCAGATCAATCATCGGTATCCATTCTTCTGGCCATATGCTTGGCAGCTCGTCTTCAGCTACTCCTGGCTCAGTTTCCTGGACCTCTTCAGCAGGCTGGATTCTTGGCAGTTCGTAGTCAACTACTCCTGGGCCAACGTCTGCTGTTCCTGCAACCTGACTGGTGCTGGGCTGCTCGTTGTCAGTTGCTTCTGGTCTGGCTCCTTCAGGGTCCTCTGCTGGTTGCCCTTCTTCTTCAAATCCTCTGTCTGGTAATACCTTCTGGGTGTGTCCAGCGTGGATCCACTGGGGAACACCTGCGACTTTCACTGCAGTGGTTGTTACCAGGATTACTTGGCGTTTCTTTCCCCACCTTGGTGCCAGACAGCTTGATCGAGTGTGCTTCTTTATTTTGACCCAATCTCCTGGAACCAAGCTGTGGAGAGGAGTCGTTGGATTGAGGATGCCGTCGTCTCCAATCTGGCGAGAGATAGAACGCACTTGATCACCCAATCTTCTGCAGTATTCAAGCACCAAATCATCAGTAATATTCAACAGTTTGCTTCCTGGCACCCATGCTTGTCTCATCACTCTTCCCATAATGATTTCATGGGGACTTAGGCCTGTCTTGCGGTCAGGAACACTTCTCAGTCCCATCAGGACCAGGGGCAGGGCCTTCACCCAGGTCATGCCAGTAGCATTTGTCAGCTTTGCTAGTCTGTTTTTGATAGTTCCATTTACTTGTTCCACTATTCCAGAAGCCTCTGGGTGGTATGCACAATGCAATTTTTGCCTTATTCCGAAGGCCTTACATAATTCAGCCAGTATCTCATTGTGGAAATGTCCACCCTTATCTGATTCAATAATGTATGGTATGCCGAATCTAGGTATCAGTTCTTTTAGTAAACACTTCGCTACTGTCAGTGCGTCACTTTTGGGAGTAGGGTAAGCTTCTACCCATTTTGAAAATACACAAACAATGACAAGGACATATCGCTTTCCTTCACAACGGGGCATGGTGATGAAATCAATCTGTATTTTTATAAAGGGACCCCCTGATCTCCCAATCTTGCTCAATTCAACCATTGTCCTCTTGCCTGGGTTCATCTGTTGACATGACAGGCACCTCTGGCAGAGGGACTCTGCTACCTTCCTGAACTTTTTACTGTACCAAGTCTGTTGAAATACCAGAATCATGGCATCCCTACCAATGTGTGATCCTTCGTGTATTAATCTTGCCATTGCGCCAAGCAAGTGTCGGGGTAACACAGGCATACCAGTTGGGCCCAAAATCACACCATCCACACGCCTCGGTCTACACCCATCCTCCTTCCATTTCTCTCTTTCTTGCCAAGGAGCCGATTCCTGCCACTCTCTCACTTCATCCCATGTAGGCACTTCTTCAAACACCTGAAGCTGGCAGCTGGTTCCTGGCGCCCCTCGTTTTGGATTTACAATATACCGATCTTTGGCACACCATTGGGCCACTCGATCAGCATAATCGTTTCCCAGTGATACTTTGTCCATGCTCTTTTTATGAGCAGCACATTTTACCACTGCCAGTTCTTTGGGCAACTGGATGGCCTCTAAAAGGTCATGAACAACCTTTGCATTCCGAATGGGAGTACCTGAGGAAGTCATGAATTCCCTCTGCAGCCACAATTGGCCAAAGTCATGCACAACTCCATAACAGTACTGACTGTCAGTATACACTGTTATGCGTAAGTCCTTCCCAATTTTGCAAGCTTTTATCATAGCTATTAATTCGGCTACTTGTGCAGACTTGATGTTATATAGGTAACCTGCTTCTTCAATTTTTGTGAAAGAGACTACTGCATAAGCAGCACTCAAGCCTCCGAGTTCATGTCTTAGACAGGAACCATCCACAAATAGTTCTTTATCATGTTCAGGCAATGGCACTTCTCTTATGTCTGGGCGTGGTTTAGTACTGAACTCTGTCAGGTCAATACAATCATGTTCATCATCATCCCCACCTTCTATTTCCAAGGGGTCGGGGAGTAAAGTGGCAGGGTTCAGAATACCGCACCTAACAATGCTTACATTTGCTGCACCCACAAGAATCCTCTCGTATTTAGTCAGCCGACTAGGGGTGAGATACTGTGTTTTAGTTCTGGTCAATAGAATTACCACTCCATGTGAAACATACACGGTCACAGGATGTCCCATGACAATGGACTCACTCTGTTCCAAACTTGCGCAGGTAGCAGCTACTGCTTTCAGACAGCCTGGTAACCCAGCAGCTACTGGGTCCAAAGTGGCAGAGAAATAGGCCACAGGCCTTCTGGTCGTGCCATGTTCTTGAGTCAGGACTGACAATGCGCAATTATCGCGAGTGTCACAGAATAGGGCAAACTCTTTGGAATAATCTGGCATTCCCAGCGCAGGGGCTGTGCACAGACAGTTTTTCAGTCTTGTGAAAGCCATTAGGCTTTCATCGTCCCATTCTACAATGTCTGGCATTCCTCTCGTGGTCATTTTTATCAAAGGCCTGGCTAAGACTGCAAATCCCAGAATCCACTGCCTGCAGTATCCTAGTACTCCCAGGAACATTCTGACGTCTTTTTGAGTACGGGGCAACTGCATCTTTTGAATTATTCTCACTCTTTCTGATGTGACTTTTCTGACACCCTTTTCTATCTGGTGTCCTAGATATTTCACTGATTTTGCACAGAACTGTAGTTTGTCAGGGGCCACTTTATGCCCTTTCTCACACAGATGATTTAGGAGGGCAATGGTGTCAACTACACAGTCCCTATGACTTTTAGACGCCAGTAGAAGGTCGTCTATGTACTGCACTAAGACAGAGTTCCCAGGTAAGGTCAAAGTCTCTAGACATTTCTTCAAGATCTGATTAAAGATAGAGGGGCTCTCTGTATACCCTTGAGGGACCCGGTTCCAACAATACACGTGACCTTCGAAGGCAAATGAGAAAAGAAATTTGCTGTCGGGGTGCAGGGGTATCGAAAAGAATGCATGACATAAATCAATCACAGTGAACCATTCAGCATCCCAAGGAATCTGGTACAATATCACTGCAGGGTTCGGGACAATAGGGCAGCAAGGAACTACAATTTTGTTAACCTTTCTCAGGTCCTGCACTACCCTATACTTGCCACTAGGCTTTTTGATGCCCATAATCGGTGAGTTGCATGGGCTGCTCATCACTTCCTGTATGATGTCTCCTTCTAATAATTTTTGTATTTCCAGAGTGACACCTGCTTTCACTTCAGCATTCATTCGGTAGGGCCTAGTGTTAGGATATACTGCATTGTCCTTGATGGCTATCTGTATGGGGTCCACATCTTTCATCAACCCCACATCTTTTCCAGTGAAATCCCACACCTCTGGCTTTACGGCTTCCTGAAGTTCTTGGGGCAAGTCCTGCAGGGTCAATCTTTTAATTTCTGAGTCAGGTCTAAGTAACAATAATTTATAAATGCCATCTTCATCTGGGGTCTGTATTTCAACACCTTTTGGTGTGCAAAAGATGGTACAGTTCATTTTGCACAGCAAATCACGACCCAGTAGATTCACTGGACTGGTGTCACAGACGACAAATCTATGCATCTGTTTAAAATTTCCAATTGAAATCTCCATTGGTTCGGTAACAGGAGTACTAATCAATTGATTAGATACACCCACTACTTGGATATTTTCTCCCGAGAGGGGTAGGTTTGGAACGTCCACTGTTCTTACAGTAGAACGGGTAGCGCCAGTGTCAAACAGAAAGGTGACATCATTTCCGTCAACCTTTCCTTCAATATATGGTCCAGACTGGTCTACCGGCAAGGAAGCGCCAAGTACGCACTCCCCGTCCTCCCCTCTCAGGCCCCGTCAGTCCTGATCATTACAAAGGAAGGTATCATTTAGCAGATACTGCGAAGTTGCTGTATTTCTGTTCTCCCCGCTTTCCCAAACCTCTATCTCTTCATCTTCTGCCTGTCTTCCCCTGTATACCTGCTTGGGTGCTCGAGGCACCTGGACTGTTTTTACCTGGGGTTGAGTCTTTCTTGGTCTTTCTTTCTGCGTCTGTGGAGTTAAATCAGGAGTTTTTTCATTAATATCTACTAATTGGGGACACTCGTTTCGCCAGTGTCCAATTTCGCCGCACTGATGGCAGGGAAATTTCTTCATAGCCTCTTCCCTGCTAAATTTGGGCCGGGGCTTTCCTCCACCCCCTCCCCCAGGACTTTTGTTCTCAGCATTCTTAACCATGTTACTCAATTGTTTTTCCTGCTGTTCTGCGAGCTTCACCTGAGCCCACATCACCTTTTCCTTAAGGGCCTTTTTCTTTTCTGCCATCTCGTCCTCGCAGTACTTAGCGTACCGCAGGACCTCATCCATTTTCTTAGTATGCCAACAGATTTTATTATCTTTTATCCACTGACAAATTTCAGGTCTTAAACCATTTACAAACCTGTAAATAAAGTGCGTCATGTCCTTCAAATCGATGTTATCAATACCACTGTATGTTTTAAATACCTGCAATAACCTCTCATAGAAGGAGTGCACTGTCTCGTCCCTTTCCTGAGTTGTTCTATCTATTTTTGTCCAATCAGTTTCTTTTGCGGGCACCTTTTCTTTCAAATGCTGAATTACCTGCTCATATTTTCGCATGACATCCTTTGATGGCTCCCCAGTTTCCTTGTTTCTGGGATACTCCTCACTGGGCCAGTCTATGGCTATTTTACACTGGGTCCATAAATCTACTGGAACCACAATGTCGAAAAACCCATCCAGGTCTTTCCACAGACATTTCTGTACCTTCACGAACCTCTCCACCTGCCTGTACCAGTCAACTGGTTTCTCTCGTAATTTTGGAAAATCGTTCGTGAAGGACACAATATCCTGCCTAGACCAGGGGACATGCACATATTTCCCTCCTGGAACTTCGCGCATGGGGCATAACTGCTCAGGTTTTTCTACCTCCCTTAAAGCAAACTCAGGAGTCACTTGTCGGGAGCGAACCTCTTCCCTCTTTTTCGCCCACCTGCTTCTCCATCTTTCCACATCTCCCCATTTCTGCAGTACCCCCATTAATTCTTTAATCTGCAACTTCTTTCCTGCCACATTCAAGTGCTCTATATCTTTGTCTGAGAAGTCTGCTCTGTACGGTTTCTGTAAGGGCTTGGATTTTGAGATATCTACCCCCATACTAACTGCTGTTTCGGTCAGTTTTTCGTGGAGCACTCTGGTGTTCCTTGTAAAGCTTTTACATATGAACGACAATTCTTCTTCAGAGTCGGTATTCAATCGATCCAACCCCACATTTCCTGCCATTAATTCTTCTATTTCGACCCTCAGCTTGTAGAGGTCTAAAGGTTTTGTTTGCGGAGTCTGTTTCTCTAATTCACGACTCCAACTCTCAATTTCATCCGGAGTTACCAGAGAGACATTCCTAGTACCTGTTGCTGTCTCTAATTTAATTTCTTTTGTATTAAAAGGGTTATGCCTCTGCTGTATTCCCTTTCCAGTCTGTTTGTTTGGTAATTCCAAGAACGCAACTTCAGACTCGCACTCACTGGATTGATCATCTATGATGATCGGTTCCTGTCTCAGGGTTGCCATGACTGGGTTCATAACTGGAGTAATCGGATTTCCCTGACCATTTCCGTATAACGGGACCACCGGTCCAATAGTTACTGGAATAGTCAATGCCTCAGGACTGGTATTTAACTGGGACATTTTCTGAATTATTTCTGTCCTTTGTCTAGCTAGAGCCTCTTGCTCCTTTTCCACTAGTACCCTTCTTAAAGTTGTGTCATGTAATATCTGTGGGGTCAACGGAGGAGTAAAACTCGGGGCAGTAGGATGCGTTTCACTTGGTCCTCCCCCATAATTTGGTTTCGGGAATAAAGTTCCAGTATTAAAGGACCTGCGCTCTTCCCCATATGGAGGTTGAACAAAAGGCAGTCCTGAATTCGATGGTTTCTCTTCGTTTTCATACAAGGGTCTGGGAAAAAAGATTTTCGTACGTGAATATTTTTCTTCCTGGCTCGCGGGCACTTTGGGATATATATCCCTTGTTTCCGTCGGTTCGGGTTTTTCAGGATAGGGCAATACTTGACCACCCCCTCCCAGTCCCAGGGACCTGTCTTCTTCCTTTAGGAAGTGGCGTCGGGGAACATCTCCTACACTGGAAGGTCGGGTTCCCTCATTGTAAGGTGGCGGACTTCTGGTACAGATGTCATCTATTAGTTCATCATCTGATTCCCCCAGGGCCCCCCAATGCTTACATTTTTCAGTACTTTTCTCACCCGCTCCAATGTTATGACATGCCGGCATCATGGGAAACAGACCCTCAACAATCATGCTCTGCCTCCACTGTTTCATCCTTTTGTCCCTGGACTCCTGTTTCTGCCTGGGGTACCACTTGGTCAAACCCTTGTCCATTCGGGGTCTTTCTCTTTCAAAAGCCTCAATCTCCCATTCCTCTAATGCCTCATACTGCGTTAGTCTCGGTCTGGGATGCAATTCGTTCATCCGAGTCCTTAAATTAAATAGGATCCTACCATTGAAAGTACCATCTAACGGAAAAGCCAATACTCCGTCATCTTTTGTGTATTTCACCCAATTCTCCAACCACACACAGGTATTGTACCCTCGGTCAAACATCATGAATGAGGCAGGAGTATTAGGTGGTGGGACAAGAACACCTTCCCTAGATTTAATCGGTTTGTCCGTTTTAAAATAATTTTTCACCTTACTTATAAGTGACATTTTTCTCTTTGTTCCGTACATAATATCGTATCTATTAGTCTTCCACTGATCCCTTTCAAACCCTAGGTGCCTTGGATCAGGTCGAGTTCCTGTAGTCTGCGAGTGCCACATACGACTTCTGCGCTAAACTTTGTTTACAAACTACCTCCAATCAGAACGCGCTTCAGAAATTCGTGCAACCAATGGGTGCGCGACACTAAATAAGCTCCGCCAATGGGTGCGCGGCCCCTTCGTGAGACAGTTCCCACGCTCCGGCGCTCACCCCTCCTTTACAATTCCAGCTCCGCTACCCGCCCGCTGCTTCTACCAATCCCAGCGCGGCACAGAGTGACGTCAGAGGCGCTTCGCGACTGACTCCCTCCCTTCACAAGGTAACGGAAACTTTCTTTCTTTTAAAGTGCTCAGTGCTTGGTTATTTTACAACAAATACACATTCGCCACAGTGCTCAAGTGTCTAGACAGAGAAAGAATTGTTTTACTGCAAGTAAACTACTTCCATTTACTTTTCACTCGCTGCGGGCAGATCTCTTCCGCCTACCCTTCACTCTAGCATCGGTGAACCTGTTATTCCCCTAAACTCATCCACTTCTTTCCGGGATATATTCCGAGTTTAAGGTTTCTCAGCGGACCCCTCTACTTTCACGCTAGCTCCGAGGAACCTGCTACTCTTCCGATGTGACCCTTACTAGGTTACGCCACTATGGGAATTTTGCCAATGAACCCCGTTACTGTCATTTATTCACACATGTATTCAGAAAACCCTAGTTAGTGCTTCCCGGTTATCTTAACCTGCACCTAACTTTCCTCGAACCTGTGACCTCAGGACAATGGATTCTATTCACCACTTGCCCTTTCAATTCCCCGGGGAGTTCGGACAACATGAAACTAAACGATTGACAAATGCATGGATTAGTACATATAACAATATAAGAACAAGAATAATAAAATGCAAAAATTCATGCGTTTCAGCGGCGTATTCACAAGAGAATGATCAGGTCTCTTAGAACAGCCGCTCTTCTAGCAGCATCAATATAATAGCAGCTTCCGACTCAACTAGTCCAACTAATCCCTGCCTTACTCTCAACTAGTCCCTAACCATCCTCTAGCTACCAGAAAAACTGATAGAGCGCGCGAGGCCACCCGACCAATAGTTTTCGCCGTTTCCGGCTTCAGGGCCCATATACTTTCAAACCACCATATACATCGATCGGGTGACTTCACGAGCTCTACCAAGTTGATGTGTGTGTGTTCCCTGCTAATAATTTTCAGTGCACCCGACTTACCATCCACCGATGCGGGTACCTAATGACCACAATGAATCAGGGAGCTAGCTGTAAAAGAAAGGCAGCAAAATGCAAACCCAAACAATAGCATTCAAATACTGTTTAAATGACCACGGACAACTGGAAGTTTTAAAATGTTTATCTAAATTCAATATTTCCTTGCATGAGGTACAGTAAAATAGGGCAATCAATAACCAAGATAACGTAAATTATATAGGCATAAAGAAATAATGACAGGGTAATCATTCAAATGTAATATGAAATGCAGATGGAAAATACTCTAAAATCTCAGAAATGTTTAAGCATGGACAGTTTATGCCTGAATAACTATGGGAGGGCCTATAAAGAGTAACACGCTTCACTTAAGGTGAATGGGCCTTTGAACAATCTAGGCAATGAAGTTCTAGACCATATCATAAAATTACAGACTGCAATGCAAAATATAATTTCTAACCAGTGAGAAGACATAGGAACAAAACCTTATGGAAAACATGTAATTGACTTTCAATAGTTGCGGAAAGGCATGGAAAATATAACATATGCAATGATGAACTTTATTAAAGCAAAAGTCAGAAATTCAGAAGGTGCAAGATTTAAAGAGTTTTCAGAGCAATATTTACCTAGAAAGGTGTGGAAACCAAACCCTGGCCACGGGTTAGTTAAGGACAGGAAACCCTCAAGGAAGGATACCCCTCAAAGGACAGCAGGTGCAGAATGGACACCCAGGACAGGACAGGATACCCTCGGAATAGGAATCAGGACAGGACCCTCAGGACAGGACAGCAAACCCTCAGGACAGGACAGCAAACCCTCAGGACAGGACAGCAAACCCTCAGGACAGGACCCTCTTCAGGACAGGACCGGAACCCACAGTTCGGAAGCAACGCCTGCGCTCCACCCGTTCTGCAGCTATCGATCAAGACCCCGATTGGGTCAGCGAACTCCCAGCTAAGTGCTTGCCAGCACTTTAAGGTTCAGTAGAACCTCAGTCTATGGTCAAATTCGGACAGAGTGCTTTGTAGCGCTCTGTATCTTCAGTCACCTATTGAGTGCGTTGGGTCAGTGACAGGTCAGCTAAACCAGACAAGTCGGACGGTTCACTAGGTGAACCCAGGGTAGATATACAGTTTGGGGACAGTGTACCACCCCCCAATGTTGCAAAGTGTCAGAATCCTTCAATTTGGATTGGTCCTAAGGTAGGATTTGGGTAGCACACCAATCACGACACAGAGTTTCAAGCCTACATTTGCATAATAGGGTACCGCCTAACTAGATTGGGGTTCTCATGAGAACTGGTGCAGAAATACAATGGCAACTTTAACATTGTTGCTCTGTGAGCACATGTGATTGGTTCAGCCGAGTTTTCGGGTCGTTCTCAGGAGCATCTTGCTCATCACTGCCAACTGGCTGAGTTCCATCATTCAAGGTCTGCTCTGGCTTGGCAGGTCGCGCAGGCGCAGAAGGACCTCCAAAATGGTTCTCGGCACAGACAAACCCCATTCCCCGCGGTACATAAAAGTAAGCGAAAAACAAATTAATACATAATAATGTCATTATGAAAATACATCACAGGATTTGTACCTTTGACTCATCATCAAGAAATAAAACTATTGCATTAAAATGTTAGCTACATTGACACAGTCACAAGAGCAGTGGCACGAGCAGTACCACATGATAAGCACAGCTATGAATTACGCATGCGCATAACTTTCCCTCCACTTCTGCAGACGCGTCAGGACACGTGAGTGTGGCTGACGCATGCGCAGTAACTAAATACAAGCGGCGGCCATTTTAGGTGACTTGGGTAAATTATTTTAGTAAAACACATGTGCAAGCTTCACTATCTATGTTCAAACTTAACATAAACGTTAGTAAAACATACATTTGTTACCTTATTACACATAAACGAGGTTCTTGACTTCGGCAAGCCGCAAAATATGCGAAGCTTTGCTTCATCACTTATTCTAACACTTACTACAGTAATCTGAGAAAATGTATGTTAACAATGTTTCTCATATTTTGAGTGAGTGTCTGAATCTCTGAGTGGGTCTGTCAGTGAATGTGCCAATGTCTGACTGGGTTTGTGAGTGTGTTTCTGAGTCTCTGAGTGGGTATGTCAGTGGGTGCATCAGTGCCTGAGTAGGTTTTCCAGGGGGTGCATTAGTTTCTGAAAGGGCATGTGACTGGGTGCATGAGTGTGTGAGTGGATCTATGAGTGAGTGATCAGTGTCTGAGTAGGTGTTTGACTGGGTGCATGTGAGTGGGTGTCCAAGTCTCTGAGTGGGTTTGGCAGTGGGTGCGTCTTTATATGAGTGGGTCTTTGAGTGGGTGTCTTAGTGTGTGAGTAGATCTGTCAGTGGGTGCATCAGTGTCTGAGTGAGTCTGTCAGTGGGAACATTAGTGTCTGAATGGGCATGTGATTGGGTGCATGATTATCTCATCGCATCTGTGAGTGGGTGCATCAGTGGCTGAGTAGGTCTGTCAGTGTGTGCATTAGTGTGTTAATGGGGCTGTGAATGGGTGCATTAGTCTAAGTGTATATGTGTGTGGGTGTGTGAGTCTCTGAGTGGATGTGTTAGTGTTGGAGTGGGCTTGTGAGTGGGTGCATGAGTTTCTGAGTGGGTCTGTGAGTGGGTGGGTGAGTTTCTGAATGGATCTGTTAGTGGGTGCATCAGTGTCTGAGTGAGTCTCTGAGTGGGTGTGTGATTATCTGAGTGGGTGCACCAGTGTCTGTGTGCATCTGGGAGTGAGTGTCTCAGTCTCTGAAAGGATTTGTGAGAGGGTGTGGATGTGTCAGTCTCTGATTAGGTCTGTGAGTGGGTGTCTGAGTTTCTAAATGGGGCTGCCAGTGTTGGAGTGGGTGCATGAGTCTCTGAGAGAGTCTATGAGTGGATGTGTGAACCTCTGTGTGGGCCTGTGAGTGGGAGTGTTAGTGTCAGAATGGGCACATGAGTGGGTGCATGAGTCTCTGACTAGGTCTGTGAGTGGGTGTTTGAGTCTCTGAGTGGGCCAATAAGTAGGTGTGTGTCAAAGTCAGTGTTTTTTAAATGTTTTGATCAATATTCACAATGATATCACAACATTCGCAAAATCCCCACAACAATGCACAGCAGTCGGGGTGTATTCATGTAAAAAAAGAGAAGGGCTGTGAAGCACTCCCCAATTCAAATTGTGAGAAATCTTGACAATCACAAGAATATGAAATTAACAGGATCTATGTTACACATATGCAAACTATTGTCAATTACATGAACCAAATTTCATCAGGACAAATGAGCAAATCACGATGTTTAGATGTGTAATTTTCTTTATTCTTTGTTCATATTAGACATGTTTTGTCCGTACACAATTAGTACTCGGACTTTCTCAAGGCTGTAGAAACAGACAATATAAAAATAGGTCAAAACATATAATAACACGTTAGTCAACAATAGAACCTTAACTAATCAGAAATCAGTAAGATCCCAAGTTGAGTAGGAACACGAGAAATCGTGCTAGTGAAAAAGAATTAGTGGTAAAAGAATAGACAAAAAGATACAGTAATAAGTGCGTATAGAAACAATGGTGCCTATAAGACAAAGAAGTAGAGAGCATTCGCAAATTTGCCACGAAACTCGCAAAATAGTCACAAAGCACCCACGGCCATAGATATCACTAACTAACTAACTGTATTATCTTTAATTTCTCATGAACTACTGAGCGGATTTACACCATATTACAAAAGGCACAATCTGCGTACCCAAATCTACATTTCTGGCAAATTTGGTGAAATTCTGTCCAGCAGTTCAGGCTGCAAGCTTCTCCAAAGGTTCTATGGGAATTAAAATGGGAAAACACACTTTTTGTGACACCCCTTTTTCTTGGCTCCACTTGAAGGATAACCCGGAACCTTCCATGCACAACTAGACCAGACTTGACACTTAAAAAAAAAACTTTTGTGAAGGTTCGTCAACCGGCATCAAAGTTATAGGTATGTAAAAAAATACTTTTCCTATGGAAACATAGTTCTTACTATAACTACCTACTGGCGGCCCTCGACATAAACAAAATACTCCTCAAAGTAGTAAGGACTTGCTGAAATGCTCCTTATGAAGTCAGAATCCGTATTTATTCAAGATTGCCTTCTCCTGGCGTGTTTTGGCCGTAGCCTTGCTTATGGGTGCCGTGTGTGTTGATAGATAGATAGATAGATAGATAGATAGATAGATAGATAGATAGATAGATAGATAGATAGATAGATAGATAGATAGATAGACAGGCAGATAGACAGACAGACAGACAGACAGACAGACAGACAGACAGATAGACAGATAGATAGATAGATAGATAGATAGATAGATAGATAGATAGATAGATAGATAGATAGATAGATAGATAGATAGATAGATAGATAGATAGATAGATAGATAGATAGATAGATAGATAGATAGATAGATAGATAGATAGATAGATAGATAGATAGATAGATAGATAGATAGATAGATAGATAGATAGATAGATAGATAGATAGATAGATTTCATGGGGAACCCCCATACATTTATGACTATGTGTGTGTGTGTGTTTTAACCATTTTTCTTAAAATGTAAAGCCTTCCTTCCACCCCATAAACCCCTAAATACCCATTAACTTTACTCACCCTGAATACTAAACACCCTTACCACACTGTACTACTGCTCGTGTCTGAGTCATAAAAAAAACACTACTCCAATCCATATCCATCCACTTACCACTACCCTTGGTTAAACCCTTAATGACCCGTACTACCTTTTAAAGCTGCCTATCCCTGAACCCTTAAAACCTCTTACTACACTTTTACTCTAACCATCCCTAAAACCTCTTTGCCTACCTGCGATACAGGATATTGCAATGTAAAGGTACTGAACATGACCCTTGATGTACTTAACTGGCATTTAAAAAGTTAGATGTACTTATCCTGCGATGTACTGATTGACTCCAATGGTAGCATACCATCTTTGGTAATGTTCACATTTCCGGTTTAAGCAATACCATTTCTCCTGCCATTAGCTAATACCATGTGCAATATGGCCTTGTGCTGATTCAAAGAGTAACGTTCCTCATTACCATCCACAATAACTACGTTTTCGTATCATAGGATTAAAGTGGCTGTTCAATAAGACGCACTTCATTTATGTATAGCTGACTTACTGTGATCTCCTTGACAATCGTCCAGGTCGGGACTGGATGTCTAGTTTTTTAGGCTTTGGCACAGAAGCCTCTACCATTTCTCAAGTCTGAGGGGATTAAAAGACGGTTGTTTAAAAATTCCATCAAGGCCCTCATTGCAAGTGGTCCATTCTTTTCCGATTCCTGTGCAAACTTGTCTGCACAGGAATTGGAATTGGAAGGTTGGTGGTAGTTACCACATGCCTCACAATATTTCCCAGGTAAGTTTTGGCAGGTGAAACTTGCCAATTTTTCCTTAAAAATATGTATCTTTATATATGTTAATGTACCAGAATAAACACGATCAGGTAAGCACATTTTCAAGTGGAATACTTTTGCTTTTAAAATGTGGACACAGTGCATTTTTTCAGATGCGGCAATGTTCAGCGATATCTTCCTGGAGCACCTGGCAAAGGGCTCCCGCAGTCTTTTTACTTAATCCTTTATTCACCACGCCGATAACCACTGAGATACACTGCTAAGTCACTGCTTTTAATTTGCTTGTAAACTTGCTTGCTCTCACCTTAATCACCCTCTTCCCCGGTCCACTGCTGATTATTCAGATTTTTGTGGAGGGAAGCTGGATTCTAATCGCGCACTGGAAGTGATTACTACTTCCTCTGCCAGCAGCACACAGGTCAGCAGGCTAGTTGTTCTGCCCCTTTACAACCTAAAAAAAGTGATGCCTTTCCTTTCGCACAGAGGACGCGTGCAGCAAGAGCGCCATTAGCGTGCTGAATACTCCCTTGGACTGACCATAATGCAGTCCTTTTTGATATCCAATCCAACACTAATTCCCCTCCTCACCTAAATCCCTCACTCCCTAGACTGTTCAAAGCTTGGAGCAACATCGACCCCCTCGAGTTCCAATCTTCTTTACTCGCATCTCAGCCTGACCTTCCCACCAATGACCCCGACTTAGCTGCTAATCACTACACACTTTGGATCAACAACGCGGTCAACTTGGTGGTACCTACCAAAAAAAGGTCCAATAACAGAATCACTGTTTCTGCGCCTTGGTTCAGTGAGCCCCTTAGGCGGGAAAAACAAAAATGCAGACATCAAGAACGTCGCTGGAGTGTAAACTATGACCCCACCCAAAAAGCCCTCTATAAACAATTCCAAGGTAATTACAAACGCCTCCTGATTACAGCTAAAAGCTATTTTTACTGTAATCAAATTAAATCTGCAAAAATTCTGTCAAGCAACTGTTCCAAGTCATCTCTAAGCTCTCAGGGTAAGGGTCAACGCTTCCCATCACCACATACCAGACACTCTGTACCTCACTAGCCACATACTTCCAGGAGAAAGTCAGCACCAACTACAATAACTCCCACTAGCACACACCACCCCCCATCCTTTGAGGAATTTAATCAAATCTCCCCTGATCTCATCACCCATCTCCTCTCCTCAATGAAATCAGGATCTCCAGATTATCCATGTCCTCCGGCCACCCTTAAACTTAACCCTGTCATCATAGGATCCAACTTAGCTAACATATTTAACTCTATGTTCAAAACCGGTAAATACCCTTCCATCTGGAAAAAGACGGTCATTAAGCCCCTTATCAAAAAGACCAACCTTGACCCAGCTGACAAAACTAGTTAGAGGCCTATCGCATGCTTACCCTTACCAGCAAAAATTGCAGAGAAAGTTATGAATACCCAACTGACGCCCAATTTGACTTCAGAAAGGGACACGGCACGGAAACCGCCCTCATTAAAGAGTCTGATGAAATTTTAAAAATTCTTGATGCAGGAGGAGCTGCGGTTCTCGTCCTGCTTGATCTTTTGACAGCATTCAACACGGTCGACCACACCACCTTGATCGACTGTGTCATTGCTTTGGGTGTCTCTCAGATGGCCAGGGCCCTCCGTGCATCAATCTTGGCCAACCGTTCACAATGGATGTATGACATTATAATGCATACTTTTACAACGCATGCCTTTACAATGCATTTTTAACAACGCAACATCCTTTACAACGCATTCCATTACAACGCATGCCATTACAACGAATTGTCTAAAAATGACCTTTACAACGTATTCCATTACAACGCATACTACCTTTACAACGCATACCAATACATCGCTTACCAATACATTGCATGTATGGTAAGTATTCGATAGTATAGGAGTAAAAATTACTATTCTAACTCCAGGGGGTGCAACAGTAGGGTAAGTGTTGGACAGTGTAAGAGTAAAAATTACTATACTAACTCCAGAAAGTGCAACAGTAGGGTAAGTGTTGGATAGTGTAGGGGGTAACAATTACTATTCTAACTCCAGGGGGTGCAACAGTAGGGTAAGTTTTGGATAGTGTAAGGGTACTATGCGTTGTGATGGTATGCATTGTAATGGTATGCGTTGTAATGACTGCGTTGTAATGACATGCGTTGTAATGGTATGGGTTGTAGTGTCATGCAATGTAATGGTTGCTTTGTAATGGCATGCGATGTAATGGATCTTGCATTGTAAAAGTTTAGTTTTAATGGTAGTGGGTTGTAAAAGTTGCATTGTAAAGGTTGTTTCCCGTTCACAATCAGTCACGCTTGGCAATTTCACCTACCCTCCATTCATCTTTCCTTGTGGTGTGCCTCAGGGATCCTCGCTAAGCCCAACATTGTTTAATATCTACGTGTCGGACCTGGGGACGGTCATTAAAACCTACAACCTGGGTCTGACATCCTACGCCGATAATACCCAACTTTTGTTGGCAATACACAATGATGGTGCTAAGGTTGCAGCCAACTTCCAGCAGGGAATGCTTGCTATTAGCACTTGGATGGCAAACAACTCCCTCAGACTGAACTCCAGCAAGATGGAAGTGATGATCTTCGGTAATCTTACAACCTCCTGGTCCTCTCTTTGGTGGCCAGCTGACTTAGGAACACCTCCCTCACCAGTTACAAAGTTAGAAATCTTGGAGTCATTTTCGACACTAAGTTGTCGTACATGCACCATGCTAATTCAGTAGTCTCCTCAGCCTTTTACAGCATTAAAATCATAAAGAAACTTCTCCCATACCTCCCATTCACAGCAGCTAAAACATTAATCAGCACACTTGTCATGTCCAAAGTAGATTACTGCAACAGCCTATTCATTAATGCGCAAGAAAGAGTCCTTAACAAACTCCAACTAGTACAAAACGCAGCGGCTAGGCTTCTGACAGGCACTCCCAAATTTAAACCTATCTCTAAAGTGGTTCGCCAACTCCAATGGCTTCCTGTCAGAAGCAGATTTAAGTTTAAGGCTCTTTGCATTGCATACAATGTCATTCATTCTTTCGGACCTGACTTTCTCAAGCAATCCCTTCGCCCTTACAACCCTCCAGACGATTACGCTCCTTCACTGCCAATCTTCTTGTTGTTCCTCGCACAAAAAAAGCATCCTGGGGTGACAGATCTTTTCTGTGAGCCACCACCAAGCTTTGGAACAAGCTTCCCCCCACATCAAGAACAGTTCTACCCTGCTCACATTTAGGAGGCAGATAAAGACATGGCTTTTCAATCACTAACTCCTCGTATCTACCTTCCTTGGCTCCAGTCCTCAGCGCTGAGACACCCATGGGTAGTTGCGAGCTTTACAAATTGTATAAATAAATAAATAAACAGGCGGAGTTGGGAAGTCTACAGTGGGCAAGTCTAGGGTGGGCTTTGTCTCATGAAGGCTAGGGACCACTCTGGCACTGTTGGCCCAAATGAGCTCGGGCTAGGCGACATGGGTGAAGTGGCGCTTTCAGGTGCCGGGTTTTCGCAGTCCAGAGTGCTCTTAGGTCTCTTTGGGTGCCTCCAGGATGCAGAAAATCAGCTCCGCTACTCCACAGGAGTTCCTGAGTCTTGGCAGAAGTGATGGCAGTTCTCCCAGGCTTTCGGAGGCACAACAGCTTGCAGGATCAGTTGATTTTGGCGCAATCGTCAGGGACAGCAGACAAGTCAGTTGCTACTTCCACTTACTTTTCACCGCTATTCACTCCTTCTTCTTTTGGTTGGCAGGATCTGATTTCCTGGTGCCAGGGTTCGCCTAAATACTGAATTTCGGGGCTTTAGGAGAGTGTAGGGTAGTAGATAATGGACTACCTACCCTTGCGGTCACTATGCCCCATATATGACCCTATCCCAGAGGAGCTGGTCATAAACCTGTCCCAGAATTCCAAAATTTGCCTTCACCAATATGGCTAACTTTAAAAGGTTGCCTCCACTTCATGTAGTCAACTTTAGGGGTGGCATTAGCCTGAGGATGGACGCGCCTATCTGACTCAATCATTTTCCTGTCTGTCCAGGTGCCAAATGATTATGTAGAAAGGAGGTCTGCTTCTTCCCCTTTGAGAGAAACCAGATTCACGCCCGTTAGGCGGCGGGAACTTTGAAGTTCCGCTGCCTTGGAATGTTAATCTGCAGGTCATCCTGTGGGAGGAGGTGAAAACACCCCCTGCCCAAGAAGGCCTGGTTTTTGGTCTCCAGAGAGCAAAGCCCCTCACCCTTGGGGACCTGACACTTGGTACTGACGGCAGGCTGACGAAAGCTAGTTAGGAAGCACCGGGGACTGATAGGTTTTCATGGTCACCTCTGGGTACATTTATCACTAACTCTGACACTGGCATCCATGTGGGTTTATCAATACGAGATGTTTGATACTAAATACCCCTCTTTTCAGTGAAGTCATCATGTAGCTGGTGTACTCATTTTCACCAGTGTCCAGCACATGTTTTAAAATGGTTTCCTTGATCCCTTGTTGTACTGGTTGCACTGGAACTGATCAGCACAAGGGCATATCTGCTCAGACAGCTATGTCCTCACATGTAATTTAAGGCACCCTGCCTTTGGGCTGTAAGGCCTGCTGTAGGGGTAACTTGGAAATATTACATGCAGGGTTAGGGGGCATGGCACACAGGGATCAGTGTCATATCATGTTTTTACTTTTGGGTCTGCACCAAAACATACAGCTTACAATAGCAGTCTTGCCTGGGTTTGGTGAGGGCTTCCTTTGGGTGGCACAATTTGTGCTGCAGCCTTTAAGGACCCTCTTTAGTACTTCAGGCCCTAGGTATCAGAGGAACCATTTACTTGGGACTCACTAAAGGTACGACAAGAATTCCCAATGGGATAAACAATAGTGCAGTTTTAGGAAAGAGATATGGCAATGGGGACCTGGTTAGTAGGAACCCAGGTCCCCAGTGCAATTTACAGTCGAAATCACATCAAATACCAGGCAAAATGTGGGGGTGACCATGTCGAAAAGGGCATTTTCCTACAGTGATATTTATGGCATCTTATAAATTTTTATCCCTGTGGGATTGGATTTCAAAAGGTGCCATAATAATTGATTTCTAGACGGGCCACTCATAATGTGGGCCCCTAGGCTCTTTTTTGTACACTCTAAGACCCTAATTACAAGTTCCAGTGGATCAGAATTATGAGTTGTATGATAATGATTACACCTTTGCAAATGTCCTCTGATAGATGCCGGTATGTCAAATCTACTGAATTTTATTGAGCGAAAATGCCTATAAAAAAGGCAAAACATGCAAAATTCGGTCTGTTGAATATATAAATTATGCACGTTCTCCCCATTTACAAGTTAAAAATTTGAAATAGGAGGTATTTACCATATGTGATAAATACCTCACCGTGGGTAATGGAATTTACCACATGTGGTAAATACATCACTATATTCTGCCTAACTTGCAATGGAGCTGTAGAGGTTTAGTTGTTCACAGACAGTAAAAAGGTAGGTGAAAACATGTTGAACGTGCAACATTGGAGAACTAATCTATTAGGGGCCTATTTATGAGGCAGTTTGTGTCGCTCTTGCACCCTGCAACGTGGTGCAAGAGCGACACAAACCTTCAGACAGATTTTTAAAGCCACACAAAGCCATTTTGCATGTCTCTGAGTGGCTCTAAATACCTAGAGTTATGCAATACAAATCGCTGCGCTGCGTTACCCTGCAGTGGAAAGGCATTTCATGGGCACTGCGTGGGTGTTCCCACGCGACTCCCATTGATTTTGACGCATCCCCAGATTTACTAAAAGTTGTGAACCTGGGGATGCGCCAAAATCTTACACCTTCCCAGCGGAGGGGTAACAAGTTTCTTCCTCTTTCTATGTATGCTGCATTCTGGTGCACACATAGAGTTATGCCTCGTAGTATTATTTTTGTGCAGGCATGCGCCCCTTCCTGCACCACAAAAACAATCCTGCATGCAACATAGGTATCCTTGCACCATGGTGCATGGGGGCATGCGTTGGAGCTAGGCTGCCAAAAGGGTGGCAGCGCAAGGACAGGAATGCACCATATTGCGTTAATTACAACAGATGTATTACATTACAACGCATGCTTTCACAACGCATGCCTTTACAACGCGGTTTTCACAACGCATGCCTTTACAACGCATAGTGCTTTGGGGCGCTGGATAGTGAATTGTTTAATTTACTATTCCAACTCCAGTCCTCGTGGATAGTAGGGAAGGTGTTGGCTAGTAAATTTAACCTATTCCCTATCCTAGAGCGCCCCCCAGCGCAATGCGCTGTAATGGTTTGCGTTGTAAAAGTTGCGTCTTAAAGGCACTGCGTAGTAAAAGTTGCGTTGGAAAGGATGTCTCCCATTACAACACATTCCTGCCATTTCTCTGTCATGCAGTGCAGCGCACGAGGTGACTTCATGCGCTGTACTGCAAGCACTATTTATAAATGTGGCCCTGAGTGTATATTTCTGTGGTCTTGTAGGTAAGCATATGCTACTACGAAATGCTGGAATGGACTTGAATTGTTATTTAAAAATAAGCCAATTTTAATGTAATATGTACTATCATGTTAGCAATTGGAATATATTGGTGGCATTGGCGGTGTTATGCAAATAGATTTATGGAAGTTATATGTCAATCTGTCAGTGATAAAAGCAGAGGCGATATTGTAATTTGCTCTGTGAAATATTTATTGAACTATCGCAGGCAACAAAGTAAGCTCGTTTTGCGGTACAATATGGTGCTAACTTCAAGCACTGTGCAATTTATTGCTGAGAAACTAAAATACGATGACAGATTTTAACCTGACAAGACCAAGTCCCTTTGGCAGAAATCTGTTAGCGATACGGCCAATACCCACAACAAATTACAATGCTGCCAACACAAAACTGTCAGCGACCGAACATCTTCCTACATACATGGACGTAAATATCAGTAAATGTTTCTCCTAGTGGTGAAGTAACCCGATTTAACTGGAAAACAAACAGAAATTGCTTGTACGCTCGACTAAAGAAGCACCGTTTAATTGCACAACTTGGAGACAGTTTAAAGAAGTAATCTTCAATTTTTATGGTTTATGGTTTCTTCATCTTCATATACATAATTAAATTTCGAAACTGTCTCTTTGTTTGTCTTACCATCTTTTGCTTAGCATTTATTCTGAAACAAACAATTACTGCACAGTTCAAAGGATTTTTGGTACATTTGTTTCTGATTTTTTAATTGTCCTTTTTTCGTAGAAAACAAGACCTATCTGTTCTTTTTCAATTTACACGGCACTGCCTACAATCGACTTTTGAAATCCATAACTAATTCACATGGACTCAATAAAATGCTTAGGCTAATAAACATAGCAGGCCCGTCAAATCAGACATACACTAAAGGCCTTCAGGTTTGACCTTATAATTTGCCTTCTACCACCCCTTTGTATAAATGCTCTTCAATGCAAATCTAATTAAGCCAGTCCAGTGGTCGAAGTGGGCGGGATCGGCAGGGCACGGCGTGCCCCTACTTCTTCAATTTAATAGATTCCGTTCCCCTACCTTTTTATTTTTTTATTTTAAACACGTCCCAGGACGGCAGAAATTGCCACGGTGCACAGATTAGGCCGTGCATTCGTGGCGGTTCGGGGATGGACGGGCAGAGAAGGAAAAGGACTTTGTCTTTTCCTTCTTGCCCAGAGAAGACAAGGACTGTGTCCACTTCTCCTGTTCTGCGCTGGCAGCTGCCCCCCCCCTCTTTCTTCATCTTATTCCCTCTCTGTCTAACTCTTACACACTTACCAAAAACCGTGACATTTATTTGTTCCTTCAAAATGGATTAAAAAAAAAACACTATTGCTGGAAATGTCTTTTTCTGACATTTTTCTATTCCAAAGTGCAGCCTTGGGACACAGAGAGATCAAAGGTTAAAATGTGAAAAATAACTAAATAAAGCAAGACTGAGTGGATACAAAGTGACCAGATTTATTTTATTCACACCCAGAGCACATCAGCACCACTTTACAGAGTTTGCCAGTGTGGCGCTACTTTTGTTTTCTCGTCCTTTAAAAAAACATGTTTTCCCAGGGTGGGGAAATGCACTAATCCTGGAGGTACTGTAATACCTGCTTGATGGGTGGATTGGAAAACAAATTGTGTACTGTGGGTCTGTGTTTAGGGATGTGTTCTTTTTAAAGCCTACGGCTTGCGATTTGTAAGGATGTAAGCAATGGATATTGAAACGGGTCCCATCCGGGCCCTGTAGTCATGTCTTTAACTTTTCAGGCAAAACACTCACTGCTTTCTGAATATTAAGAGCAAAATCATTAAGGTAACGTTGTTGTACCTGATTACATTTCACATGCTTTACTTTAATCTTTCATTGCCTTGAGTGTTTGCTTTTTCAAGGATGTTGTTAGGTTTTTTTTAGGCAGCATATTAATCTTGTCTAATGCATTCACATCTAGGTGTTTATAGTGGGGAACAATTGGGTTGTAGCTGAAGGCAGTGCGAGTTTTGTCTCAGTAGGGAGAATGCACTGCAATAAACCCCCTCCCCCAGCGCCATAAGATCCTCACGGGTGAGTAGTGCACTTCACAATTCCCTGATTGATTGATTTAGTGGGGCAGTATGGTATTCAGTGGGGGAGAGGATGTGGCACTATGGTCAAGGCTGCCAAATTTGAAACTGTGGAGCTAGGTTCTGCCTTCATGACCAGTCCCCCAGATCACTCTCCTGAGGGAGCACATTCCCATGCAAGACCTAGAAGGCCCCGCAAGAATTTAGAATCCCTGGTGTCTTAGCACCAGCAGGTGGACCCTAGCAGTGGCAGAGGTGGGTTAGCCTTGAAGGCCTGTCCACCACAATCCATACTGAAGTTCACCTCCAGTCTTGTGGGCAGGTCAATGAAGCAGCACACCCTAGAGCGACAGTGACTCTGTCACTGAGGTCACAGGACCCTTGAGCAGGGCAGCTCTAGGGCGATGCAACCGCAACGGGCACTGACTTTGGGTGGGGGCATGTGTTTGCAAGTATATTATAGTTTTAAAAGCACTGTATGCCTCCATCCTGGCCTCCAGCAATTTTCGGCAACATTAAAAATATCAAGATAACTCCAGTGATTAATGTTCTTCCTAGAGAGAGATGGAGTTTTGTGAATTGGAAGTTTTGGCTCGTGGAAAGGCAGTGCAGAAGGTTAATGTGCCTGCTGCAAAGAACATGTACCATGCAGATCACAAAGTGCACATAATGTAAATAGGTCAGTGGGTTACTGCTTCTGTCATAGAAATCCTTTTGTTACTTGCAGTTTATAAGCAAAAACCATAACATAGAACAGTGAGCTATGAACTGTCATCTAAGAACTGCAGGCAAACTGCAAGGTATAAATTAGACCGTAATGTTTTTTTCCTGAGTCTTTTGATTATCCTAATGTTGCAAAAAGGGGTTCATTTGGATAGATATAAAATCTGGTTATTAAAGAGAACCGCCAACCATGATATTACATTTTAAATTGAGAGTTTGTGTTTCTCCAGACCAATCACTATTAAACTATACTGCCTACTAGTGTGGTTGTCATGTGACTCCTATACCTGTGTAGTCCTTTGCCTTATGTAACATTTCCTATGCAGTGATTTACACATGTATGATTGATTGTCTCTGTGCAATGTGTGTGTTGTAAAGTGCCCTCACACCCTACACAGGTAGCGGTGGTGCTGTAAATCAAATTAAATGCATGTGAGTGGGAATGTGGTCATGGAGACTTGAAGGGCACTGTTAAAGGGTGGTAGTGAGGGAATCTTTGGCTGTGGGTGGTCATGGGGAGGCACCAACAAACATTGTTGTACATAGCTCCAACAGCGCTCAAGCCGGCCCTGCCTTTGAGGCCAGTCCGCCTCACCCATTGGAACCTCCATTGGCCTTGTTTCAGCAGGAGTAGCTGCAACTCACCAGGGATTGTCTATGCAGGATTTGCACACACAGCAAACTAATTTCATAAACTTCATGGTCTCTCTGCTTCAGGCTCAAGCACTTTTAACATGTGCTGTCTGCTTGGGGCCACTGGAATTATGCAGCAAAGGAGGACAAAATTCTGCTGCACTGTTGACTAAATTATGTAGCAAAAAAAAGGCTGCAGCTTAATGCAGTATATTTTCTGATACTTTATTATATTGACATTTTTACACACTTTAGCAGTCTCTGCAAATATGTTCGCCTATTATTTCCAGTGAAACATACACATGCAGCAGTGAGAAAGATGATCAGTCAACCTTTGCAAAGGGCCCTCCACTTCGCAGAAACACAAGTCACATTTTTAGTAGCTTTTGATCCATTTGAGCTACGAACAATTTATTAGTTAAAATCATCAATTTATGCAGCAGATGATGCATTATGTGGTAAATATTGCAGAGCCATAATTATATAGAAAACATTTGCAAATTGAGATATTGTGCCTTTCATGTTTTAACTGCTCTTGTGGAAAAAAGGGTGGAGAAGTGCTGATGACAGAAGCTGCATGGCTCGGAGACAAATGGCTTGTGCTTCCACATTATCTTTTATTGTCAATTTTATTGATTTTGCAAAGAGATAATAACAAAAATGTAAGTATGTGCTTCCTCTTTTAAGCGTATTATGGACATTATGTGATTGGAAACGAATCCCACTTTGTAAATGAATTATCATGTCAATAACTCATATTAAACCTTAAAATAAACATGTATCCATTGTTTGAATTGAATAACGTAATAAGCTGTAACTGGGAAGTGAAATGCCAAACAAATACCAAAACTTGGTATGATTTGCTCTTTCTGGCCACAACTCTGATCCCGCCCACTGACCCAATTCTCTAGTTATTCCCGCTCTCTGATTCTCCGCCCACAGTTCCCCGACTTTTTTCCCCCCACTTCAACCACTGAATTAAGCATTATAGCCCGCTGTTTGCTGGCTATGGTGATTGTAAAGGCTCCTAAACCTAGTTATAGTCCCGGATAGGGTGAGGGCCTTTATCAACCAGTATAGCCCGAGGCAGAAGGGCTATGATGCTGTTAGAACATTCTACCCACTGGTCAAAGCACATGCTATGTTATGTTATGTTACCCACTGGGGAAAGCATGTTGTCAATTAAAAAGGGAGAAACAGAAGACAAATAATGTTTTTTTGGAGCAGAAAACCAATATTATCCTTTTTTGCCCCTGAGCCCCTCTGTTGTTTTAAATGGAGCTCTCAGAATTCCAATGTTCTGAATGTATATATTGGCCCTTAAGGTAGATCAGACTGTTTTACACTGATAATATAAATCTGTGTGCCTTCCAGTCATCATTTCACTGTTAGACTACACAATACGTCTCAAAACCCTAGTTTCACTTAAATGAATTGAAAGCAATGGTCAATATTTGATGGGCTACAACAACATAATAAAAATTGGTTTTCCTTGGAAGTTGGAACATCAAAGCTCATTAAAGCTGAAACTGTTTTTGATCAGTGTTATTGTTGTTTTGAGCCGGCGGCCATGCTGTTATGATTTGGGTTGCGTGTTTCTAAATGACAACAAACTGAAAGGAAATCGTATCCTCTAAGATAAGGCCAGCAGCATCGCTGTAGACAGGACAGTTCTGTGTGACTTCATGAGTAATAATACGCTGCATTGTTTCGAGGAGCGGTGCTGCCATATCAGTATCGTGACTCACATGAAAACAGCTAATGATCTACCCACAAATTGAGAATACAAGTGCGTAATGAGCAATCTGATGCAGGCTTTCCTCGGACTTCCTGTCATGGGAACATGCAAAGTCACAAAGAGAGAATAGCTACAGGCCACGCCTCAAGGGCAAAGAAAAGGCACTCGGAGAATGTCACAAGGTTGGCTTAGTGAAAACAGAATGTAAACACTCCATAACTTAAATATTTTAGTGCTGAAATAAGAAACAAAAATCAAAGTAGAGGAAACAAATATTAATTTTCGAGTTAGGAATTATTTTTCCACTTAAGGCTAAAAGAATAGTTAATGTTCATGGACAATTAAATTGGCCAGTTAGAAACGGAAGAAATAGCTATCCAGCTGGTTAGCTTCTGTCAGGTCAAGGATCAAAATATGCAAGTCACAGGATCTCGAATCTGCTGCTCATACTGATCCAGAATGGGCCTGACCATACTATCAGCACTCCACTAGGAACAAAGATGGCACCAGCCGCGGTCGGTGCAGGTAACAGCGGTGGGGCAGTGGGGCGGTGTTAGGGGGATTTCGAGGGATGATGCAGAGGGAAAATTAAATAAATAAATAATTTTCCCTCAGCATCGTCCCTCGAAATCCCCCCTTACACAGCCCCACCACCCCACCGCCAGCCGCGGGCCGTGGAGGGAGTTACGGTGGGGCAGGGAGGCGGGGAGGGGAAGGGGCAGGGTGGAGGGTGCTAAAAACAGGCATATGGATCATTGCAGGTAAGTACACAATTTAATTAATAAAACGCAATTCGTAGCGCGCACTGCATGGCAAAAAGCAATGCTGTGCGCGCTACGAATTTCGTTTTATTAATTAAAATGTGTACTTACCTGCAATGATCCATATGCCTGTTTTTAGCACCCTCCACCCTGCCCCTCCCCCTCCCCGCCTCCCTGCCCCACCGTAACTCCCTCCACGGCCCGCGGCTGCCCACCGCTGTTACCTGCACCGACTGCGGCTGTATGACACATAGGCTTTGGATAGGAGGAACGGGCATTCCAATGCAACCTACACACTTCAAGCACCAACAAAGTGATTACTCCTGAGGAGACTATATGCGAACCCCCATACAGGAGAGCAACAACAAATTGAATTGTATCAGATTGTCGACTTTTAAATATCATGCTACAAAAATAATGTAGAAAACTACCAACAAGATTAGCCTATATAACTATAGGTTTACTATAATTAACTAAGCATATATGTACGTTGGAGATATATATTTTATCTAGGTGTGTAGATGTGAAGATGCGAATTGTAAATCTATACTCATTATTATAAACTTACCTTCACAATCAGTCAGTCAGGCAAATATCTTTTTTGGGTCGATATTGACCATAAAAGCACATATAAAAATGACAATTAGCGTGAAAAAGAAGAAACTCATCAATAAAATATATGTTAAAATATAAAGTACAGACAGAGGGAATTTACAAATATGAATCAGGCAATGGTGACAGTGTGCAAACAAAGCTGTCCTCTCAACATATGCCAGATAACAAAAACCTCAGGAGGGTCCGCTACGCTAACAGGTAAAAATCGGCGCGATCATAAACACTGTAAATCCGCCTGGAACATAATTTGATTGTAGCATAATCATAATAATCTTTTTTGGCCATTTTTAGAGCCATTAAAATATAGAATAAAACAGTTTAATATTCAGTTTAAAACAAATACACTCTTCAACATATTAAAAAAAATTATCATCACTTTATTGCCTCCGAAAGAGTTAAAAAGCATATTTTTTCCCTAACTTAATAGCAGCAACAGGATCACTGACATAATATCGAGGGACATAATATCGACTATCAAAAATATCGGCGACAAAATATCGACAGACAGAATATCGACTTTGTATCTACAAACAGGTAAGTACAAAAATATCGACTAAAAAATATCGTTTTCAAAAATATAGTTTATAAAAATATCGACTTTATTAAAAACAATGTTAAATTAAATTAATATTAAAAATTAATTACTAAAATATACTTAAAAATACTTAAATTACCTTATAATAATTAAATAATTAATGAAAGTTATAAAAAAAATGTACAATCATATTTGTTAAAACATATATATATAGTAACATAATATAATTAAATAATATCCAATATTATTACCGTAGGATACCGTAGGGCTAAAAATTACTATTCCCACTCCAGAGAGTGCAACAGTAGGGAAAGCGTTGGATAGCGTAGGGGTAAAAATTACTATTCCCACTCCAGTGGGTGCAACAGTAGGGAAAGCGTTTGATAGCGTAGGGGTAAAAATTACTATTCCAACTCCAAAGAGTGCAACAGTAGGGAGAGCGTTGGATAGCGTAGGGGTAAAAATTACTATTCCCACTCCAAAGAGTGCAACAGTAGGGAAAGTGTTGGATAGCGTAGGGGTAAAAATTACTATTTCCACTCCAGTGGGTGCAACAGTAGGGAAAGCGTTGGATAGCGTAGGGGTAAAAATTACTATTCCAACTTCAAATAGTGCAACAGTAGGGAAAGCGTTGGATAGCGTAGGGGTAAAAAATATTATTCCCACTCCAAAGAGTGCAACAGTAGGGAAAACGTTGGATAGCGTAGGGGTAAAAATTACTATTTCCACTCCAGTGGGTGCAACAGTAGGGAAAGCGTTGGATAGCGTAGGGGTAAAAATTACTATTCCCACTCCAAAGAGTGCAACAGTAGGGAAAGCGTTGGATAGCGTAGAGGTAAAAATTACTATTCCCACTCCAGTGGGTGCAACAGTAGGGAAAGCGTTGGATAGCGTAGGGGTTAAAATTACTATTCCCACTCCAGTGAGTGCAACAGTAGGGAAAGCGTTGGATAGCGTAGAGGTAAAAATTACTCTTCCCACTCCAAAGAGTGCAACAGTAGGGAAAACGTTGGATAGCGTAGTGGTAAAAATTACCATTCCCACTCCAGTGAGTGCAACAGTAGGGAAAGCGTTGGATAGCGTAGGGGTAAAAATTACTATTCCCACTCCAGTGGGTGCAATAGTAGGGAAAGCGTTGGATAGCGTAGGGATAAAAATTACTATTCCCACTCCAAAGAGTGCAACAGTAGGGAAAGCGTTAGATAGCGTAGAGGTAAAAATTACTATACCCACTCCAGTGGGT
Organism: Lissotriton helveticus; assembly: GCF_964261635.1. NCBI lineage: Eukaryota > Metazoa > Chordata > Amphibia > Caudata > Salamandridae > Lissotriton > Lissotriton helveticus. Next base: position 407,881,184 of record NC_136073.1, read on the forward strand.
GCAACAGTAGGGAAAGCGTTGGATAGCAAAGGGGTAACAATTACTATTCCCACTTGAGTGAGTGCAACAGTAGGGAAAGCGTTGGATAGCGTAGAGGTTAAAATTACTATTCCCACTCCAGTGAGTGCAACAGTAGGGAAAGCGTTGGATAGCGTAGGGGTAAAAATTACTATTCCCACTCCAGAGAGTGCAACAGTAGGGAAAGTAAATACTTGTTATATTATGTAAAAAAATACAAATTAATATCTATCAAAAATTAATTAAAAGTAATTACCAATGTATTATAATATAATATTTAATCAATTAAAATTACAAATTACAATTAATTGTTACTATTAGTTACCTATTCAAAATAATTACAAATTAACAATTAATGAATTACCAATTAAAAAATAATTAACAATTAATTCCAATTAAATAACTTGAATTATTTAATTATGAATAAATTACTTCCCACCCTATTCCCCTATAACCTCAAAACCCGCTACAGAAAATAAATTAGTAACATTAACATAATTAGCAATTAATCAACTAAATAAAATTAATTGGCAATTAACATTTAATTAATTACCCATAAAAAATTAATTACCAAATTAATCCTAAAAAAAACAATAAATATTTTTACGTATTTAATTAATTATAAATAAATTACTTCCCACCCAATTCCCCTATAAACCCACAACCTGCTACAGAAAATAAATTAGTAAAATTAACATAATTAGCAATTAATCAATTAATAACATTAATTGCCAATTAAAATGTAATTAATTAACAAATATAAATTAATTAACAATTAGTTAAAAATGAATACCAATATATAAATTTACATATTTAATTAATTATAATTGAATTACTTCCCACCCTATTCCCCTATAAACCCACAACCCGCTACAGAATTAAATTACGCAAAAATTAAAAAAGCAAAATTCATTAATTAAAATTATTTATAACATAAATACACACTTTTCACACATATAATAACATAACAAAGACTATAAAAAATTCGATATTATTAAAAATTCGATAATTTTAATAACCTATATTATATACTTCGATATTTTAACTTTCTATATTTTTAACATTCGATATTACATTACTTACCTTCAAAACGATATTTTTGATGTCTATATTCTGTCCATTCGATATTTTGTCCAGCCTATATTTTGGACGCGATAGTATGTCCATTCGATATTTTGTAGTCGATATTATGTCTGTTTACCGCAGCAACAATATAGTTCAAAACAGCAGTGCAATTTTTAAATGAAGATAGGCATTGCAAATATACTAATCACTCTGTATATGAAGTAAAGTGCTTGTGCATTACAATAGGCCATAAAAACGCTGTTTACAAGTATCAACAAGGAGCAGGAAAATAAGAAGGGTGTAGTTGATTGTGCTGATGTACCATCGCAGGGACAACACAGGAGAAATTAAAACAATGTGTCAACTAAAGGAAAAGCTACTAAAAAATGAATCGTATTCAGTCTTTACCTTGTCAAGTATAATCTATGCTCTGGGTTAACAACCCAGAACAAATAAGGTTCCACCCCTATAGTTGTAACAATTTCCAGGTACCTAGTGACTGAGCTCATTTCAAGTGTTCTTCTTAGTCTCTTGTCCTCTTTATGTGAATCAAAACTCAGTTTAACTATTTCTTTAGACTTAGTAGTAATACTTTCAGGTGTATCAAACAAATGGCTAAGACCCAAGGTATAAAAAGTATCCTTGACATAAGTTAGCCATGGAATGGCAAGCATATTTTCTAAACTAGGGCAATCCATTAGCACCTGTCCAGAAAATTCCGCCCTAGGGTTTTGCCTTAGCTTTAACCACAATAATAGTGGTGCAATTTTGATTTGGTTCTCCCCATAGCCTATGCCCAGTTCCAAATGTGAAATAAGAATTGTGGTAGATTTTGGAATTGCTAAAAGCCTGCAAAAACAACTATTTCCGGCTACCTATAGCTTCCCGGAGTGGGGGGGGGGGGGCGGCAGCATAGCCTCAAACTCTAGCTCCATCTATGGCGACTGATAAGCATTTGCTTTTATACAGTTGGACCATCTCCTTAATATGCTTATGGCTCAATCTTTTAGCAAATCTTAAAACTGAGTCACATGTTGCCCCCATTTACTGCACTCTCTGAGTTAATAATCTATCCCGTGATCCGTTTGCTTCTACCAAAATCCCAAGATAATTAGAAAAGAGTACCTTTTCGATTGGGGACCCCCTTATACAAATAAGTTTAGATTTAGTGTTTTTCAGCCCACGTGTCATAACAAACAATTTTTGTTGGTTCACTTTTAGCTTCAGATTGGTCATAAAATCCATTTAGTACATTTTGAAGACCGTTTGCGGGTAAAGCTAAAAGAACCATGTCATCCACGTAAAGCAGAGCAGGAACAGGTTGCGACCCAGTTCTGTGGATATCCTTGCTGTGTGCGGTTAAAACTTCACACAAAGAATTAACATAAAGTAAAAATGAGAAAGGGGCTAAAATACAGCCTTGCCTTACCCCTCTAGTAACTTTAATAGGAGCCATGCAATCCTCATTCTTCGTAAAATGAACTGTTGTATTAGAGTCCCAGAGTAAACGTTTTACGAGATGTAAAAGGGGGTCTCAATACCCGCTTTGGCCATCAAGTCCCTCAAAATTTCCCACTTGCAGCACTCTTAATTGCCTCAGTGACAGAATTAAGATCTATAAGATTTGTTAACCAACTCTCTTGAGGGACGAGGAAGTCAGCCAATTGCCCCCCTCCTGCCACATTATTTCGATTAAATATAAAAGAGAAGAGGCTAACCCATTCTTGTTCTGTAATAAGATACTCAATGCAGGCATGCAAACTTCCTTAAAAAGGGCCAATTTATTATGTCCCAGAAACTTTTGGCGTCTTTCTGTAAAGCAGCTTCGTTCAGATCCTCCCATGCCCTCCGTCAAATCTCCTGTTTCCTATTCTCAGTAGGCCACTTGTAGATGTTTCCTGCTTCCCTGACTTCGTGTATGTCACGGGGTGTTGAATTAGTGGCCAACGTTAGGGCTTTCAGGGCTGTGGTGCATTCAGGGCCATTCATGGGGTTTTCCTCTTTTGATAATCTGGTTGAAAATTGGCCCCTAGAAATAACCCCCAGAAAACTGTTAAGGATTTCAAAATGCTGTGTTTTTAAAGAGAAGCAGCAAAAATATAACTGGAGGCTTTCTTAACCAGTTCAATGAAAATGTTTGACGGGTCAATAGAGGCCCAATTTATAAGTAACCCCTTGTTTACTGAGTAACTGATCTTAGACTGAATCCAACAGGAAAATCCTTGAAAACTGGGAACAGAAATACTCAATGTAATAAGGTTATGGTTAATGTGATGAAGTGGGTGCACTTCATAACTCATCAGGTTCCGAGCAAGATCCCTTAATAAAAAAATAACATCTATTATACTAACCTTGCCTCTTCCTTCACAATGTTTCTGGTGTTATTTTTGCTATAATGTTATTGTAGCAGCACATTTCTGTAGCTGATATTCTGACCAACAACCCACCCAACAGGAACAGGCTGACACAAAATGCATCCAGAAAGAAGACAATAAACAATTGTATTTGTCACTTCTTCTCAAAATTTTCATACACAGTACTGTGCCTTTACATGCATGCAAACCCACATGAACATACACACACGCATACATATTTGACCTTCCTCTGAACACTCACACTCTGCCTTTCTCCCCAAATATCCGGATTGAAATAAGTATGGAATACATGCCATTGATTGAGAGGCAAGCAGCTCAAGACATCAGACTTTGTTCTGAAAAACGGATCTCACTGCATGGTGCAAATATCAGCATGAGGTACCTGGCTGCATATCCCAACGCATTCATAATAATACACACACAACAACCATAACAAGGCTGAACAACACATGCCAAGCGTTTAACTGAATCCAAAAATACTATTAATCTGACACCAGCACTGAAATCAACAACATTTCCAGGTCATGATAACCAGATATTTCCCCCAGATGCCACAACCAGAAGAACTGGTGAAGAGCACAGCAATCAACGGCATCTAAAAGGAAGGTGCACTACACTACATGAAGATGCCATGCATTACCAGGACTGGCTCAACTAAAACTATCTCAAAAAGCACTAAAAGTGATGGAAGCTCAGAGCCAGGGCCAACTGCTGAGGAAGATGGCTGCTTGTTGAAGCGACTCCTACATCTAACAACCTGCATCTCCTACCATCTACACACTAATCCAAGCTCCAGCACCACAGCTAGTGCCTTAAACATGTAATGGAGTGGGGAGACCGACAAGCCACCGAAGAACATCAGAACAGAAGCTGGGTCCTGCCAGTAGGCTGCGGCCTACATTCACATCTGAGTCCCGAGGCTAAATTATGAGATCAACAGATCCAAGAGAGAGAGGGAATCTGACCTCGTAGCCCTACCAGCTCCCAAGAGAACAGAACGCCGCAGTATCACAGGTGGCTGAGAGTAAGTCCAGGAGCCCCAACACTGAGGAGGTGACCGTAGCAAGCGATGTGCCCTCAAAAAATATCCGGCCGCCAGGACTCGATTGCCAGAGATGGAGCACAGAGGGGAAGGAGTGTGGAGCCGACAGTTTAGCCCTCCAGGCTCCCGAGTGACGAGGGCTCTATAGTTTGACTGAGGACCTAGGGGGTGGCCAGGGAGCCACAAAACTTAAGGAGGCAGTTGGAGCTGTCACCGGAAGAGTCCAGAAAAAGCAGCAAGCTACCGATATACTAGACAGTGAAAAATTGCGACACATGAGGTCCGCTGAGTCAGGGTGTCCTTAGCCCAAAGGAGCAAGCAAAAGAAACACCCAGGATAATTCTTAGCTCACCCTGAAAGACATAATGGAGGCAATTCAGTGTGTCTGAGACTCATTGGGATCTAAAATTGACTCTGTTACAAATTAAGTCCTACTTCTACACGCAGATGTGTGTAAACTGTGTGACAGGTCTCAGAAAACAAAGCCCTGCTGGCCATGCTCTATGCAGAGATGCAAGCCCTCAGACATCAGGCAGCCATCTCACTGTTAACCCGGAATGAGCGGAGCATTCTAGTGTGGATCTATTTCTGAAGGACATGATTATAAATACACTGAAAGTGAGAGGACTCACTAAGTTTTTTTTCATTAGCAGCATGCACACAGGGCAACTGTCCCGCCACCCGACCGGGTGCCCCGTCTCAAACCAATATAGCCTGTTTCTTCAATCACCGGAATCGGTAAGCAATCCTTCAAGCTGCCCAACAAAGTTTCCCCCATTAAATGTGGCACCACCACCACCAGCATCTTTCTGGATATCGCACTTCATGTGCAGAGGCTCTGGTGCAGCTTTGATGAGGTCATAAAAGTGCTGAAGCAGACAGACCTCAAATACTCAAAGATGTTCCTAGCAAAGTTGACAATAGTGCCTAAGTGAAAGACATGGTACTTTGCATCACCTGGTGAGTGCTGGGGCTGGCTTGATGGATCTAGGTCAGGCTGGGGCAGGTAGGTTCATCAACAACGCTCCACAATGCCGCACAGCACTGCATGGGATACTGGTTGACTCGATTGGGAGTCCAGGGAGAACTTCAGTCTGCATACGGTGCCCAAGGAAGTAGGTGGGGTGTCCGGATGTGGAGGTCGGAATGGACAAGAATGAAGCTGCCCACTGGTGTACAAACAGCTTTCTTCTGACAGAGTCCGCCAAAGTGGTTGGAAATATGGACTGAATGACCAACGTTAACCTGTGCTGAACTCTAAGATCACAGAGACCATGTATTTCTTTTAATATAGACTACCACATGGAAATGAATGGTGATCCGTAATGTAGAGGAGCTATGTTTAATCACTAAAGATGGTCAAGAGACCTCCTTGATGCACACTGGCTTTGGGGTGACAGTTCTAGACCTCTTCTGTAGGGATGGAGGGATGGTGGAGTTCTGTGGAGGAGTTGCCTATCTCAAGTACTTTCTTTCTGTTGTTGGATTTCAGTGTTGAACTACACAAAAGAGGGAAACGTTTAGACCCTGAACAGGCTAGCTGCTGAGTCTCAGACTGTGAGAACAAGACTGGGTGACCCTCTGGCAAAGGACAGTATTGCCTATTCATGGCCAACGTAATGTCGCTGAAAAAACGTTCTTGGAAAGTTAGTGGCCTGGAGACAAATAGGGGAATAATCCTGCAATACTTTAGAAGACAAGCACCTAACATGCGGATGGTTCAAGAGATGGGTAATACCGGGAAAGCTTTTGATAGATTGGCCTTCAAAATGTTAGCCCTTGCTGGGTACATCTTGGTTTCCAGGGAGGTGGACATACTAGTTAAAAAAATGGTTCATATAATCCTCCAGCAGACATGGACAGGCCTACAGGGCAAGTATGTGACTGTCCCCGGAAACTTTAAAGCCTTGACAGTAAATATATGCTCTACCCACACACACCCAAACTACATGCACTAGCACTGCCAGACGTGAGCTCCTTACACTTGCAACTACCGGAAGGCACATTGGTAATGGGGGGGGCAGGGTTAACATAGTTTTAAGTGTGGCTGGGATGGATTGAAAAGTAGGATGACACAGGGAAAACCAATCCCACTCCACAACTTTTTAGCCACCATGTTGGATTTATGGAGAGTCCACATCCCTCACAAGAGACAGTATACATACTTCTTGGCCACACATGGCAGCTTATCTCGTATTGACTATCTTCTTGCCTGCCAAACACAAGCACACTTGTACTCGGAGGTGTGCAATTGACTAGAGACATTTCTGACCATTCACCAGTATGGGCAGTGGTTCATAAACAGCGTGACACTTGAGGGAGAATATGGCAAATCAGTCCATGGCACCCTAAACACCGGAAGGTCATGGAGAGACTTTGTAGTTGTACAGACCACTACTTCACTGAAAACAAGGGAACATTAGACTCAGGCCTTACACTATAGGAAGCATTCAAAATGTTATGTTATGTTATGTTATGTTATGTTATTTGTTTTTTGTACCGCGCACAGCTGCCCCAGCAAAGGGGCGTCCTGGCGCCTTGAGACGGTAAACACAACACAACATCTAAAAGGAGCGAGCTCCGTCAAGTGGATTTAGAGAAACAGAAAAGTTTGTATTGCTCGCCTAAACTGCAGAAGGTTATCCATCGCCCGAAGCTCAGCAGGAAGGGAGTTCCATAGCTTTGCGGCCACCACTCGAAAAGAGCGTCCGCCCAGTCTGCTTAGTTTAAAGCGAGGGACCGTAGACAGGTGCATACCCAGGGATCTCAGGGGTCGCAGAGGTACGTACGGACTTAGGAGGTTAATCAGAATTTGTGGGGCCATGCCTTTAAGGATTTTAAAAGCCAGGCAGAGTACCTTAAATTTAATCCTCTGGCTCATAGGTAGCCAGTGTAAGGAGCGCAGAGTCTTAGAGACAGAGCATCGTTTAGGCAGTCCCACCACCACTCTAGCGGCGGTGGTCTGTACTCGCTGTAATCGGGTGAGTTCTGCCTAGTTGATCCCGGCCAAGAGTGCGCTGGCATAGTCCAACCTAGACAGGACCGACGCCTGAACCACCAGCTGTCTGGTGGAAGCATCAAAGAACTTAAGTATTGGTCTGAGTCCTCTGATGACGCCATAACAAGAGCCTGCCACTCTCTTGGTATGGCACGTAAAACTAAGCGCCGGGTCCAACCAGACCCCAAGATTTCTTATCTCAATTACAGGAGAGGGAGTCGTCCCCAATTCCTGCGGCCACCAGTTATCGTTCCACAGCCCAGCCTGTTTTCCCAGCACCATGACCTCCGTTTTTTTAGTGTTTAATTGGAGACAGTTCTGATTCATCCAATTTGCCACGGCACTTATGCCCTCGCGAAACATAAGGGCCTCCACATTAGAGTCCCCACTCAACGTGACCGCCAGCTGCGTATCATCCGCATAGGAAACCATTGTCAGGCCCCAGCGTTTGACCACAGCAGCCAGCGGTCTGACGTAAAGATTAAATAGAGTGGGGCTCAAAGATGACCCTTGTGGGACCCCTAGTGTCAGTGGGTATGATTTAGATTTGCCGGGTGGGATAGCGACCTGGAACGATCTGTTCGACAGAAAGGAACGAAACCAACACAGCGCGGAGCCACTAACCCCCACTTCCTCAAGTCGCTGCAAAAGGATACCGTGTGAAACCGTGTCGAACGCGGCACTCAGATCTAATAACAGGAGTGCCGCAGTTCGACCGGAATCCAGCAGGGAGCGCAAGTGCTCGACCATAAACAGTAGAGCAGTCTCCGTGCTGTGACCTGCACGGAATCCATTTTGCGTGGGATCCAAGATGTTAGCTCTGGCAAGATGGTCTGCCAGGACCCCATTCACATGGGCCTCAGCCACTTTGGTAACCCATGGCAGCAACGAGATGGGGCGGTAGTTCTCGGGCTTAAGAGGGTCCAGAGTAGTCTTTTTTAAGATAGGCGTGACTACCGCCTGTTTCCACCTAGTGGGCACAGTTCCGGAGGCCAGCGACAGATTAATAAGATCCAATACCGGAGCACGACACACCGCCGGCATATCCCTCAACAAAGCCGGTTTAAGTGGGTCCATAGGGGAACCCGACTTAATTTTCCTGCTCAGAGAGTTAAATGTTTCCATGGATAGGGGGGGTAGCGTATCCAGCTCCACACCACTATCCTTGGGCCCACTACATGCTTCTGGAGTCGGCAGGACGGTGGGGAAAGTGCGGTAAATTGCTTGCACTTTGCTAATGAAAAAAGATGCCAAGTTTTCGCAGTGGGAGTCTGAACATATTTCTGTAGCAGTGCTTCTCTTAGCCAGAAGGTCTTTTAACACCTTAAATATCACTTTAGAGGGGTTGGAGCTATTCAAAAATTCCTGTGCATAGTGGGCTGCACGCGCTCTACATACCGCTCTGTGATATGCTTTGGTTTTCCCCGCGTAGCAGATTTTAAGCGCGGGGTCGAAAGATTTTCTCCAGCGCCTTTCGGCTTGCCTGCACTCTCTCTTGAGAGATGCAAGCGTGCTGTCATACCAAGGGCTATGATCTTTGACCCGGCGTTTCGACCAGACCAATGGGACAAGAGAGTCAAGCGCATGAGAAATCCATTCACAGAACGAATCATAGCCCCATCCACATTCGTGAAAGGAGCTAGCGGAGCCTTTTCCAATAGAAGATAAAAATCCTCTAGCTTCAATTTATGCCACTGTCGAGCGAGAGTGGTTATATTCTGAGGAGTAAAAAGGGGCTCTGACATGGGGATGATCGCTTTCACCAACAAGTGATCGGTCCACACCAGCCGAGTGGGGCTAAATAACTGGACTCCCTCTAAATTGGTGAAGAATGGATCAAGCACATGCCCATCTCGATGTGTAGGGAGAATCACCAATTGGGAGAGCAGCAGAGCTTCTAAGTCCGACACAAAACTCCGAATGGAGGGTAGGGATAGACAATCAAAGTGCAAATTAAGATCACCGAGCACATTGAAGTTTGCACATCCCAACGCCTCGGAGCTAATATAGTCCGGGAGAGCGGCCCTAAAGGCAGCATCGCAGCCCGGAGGACGATAAATTAAAAGACCAGAGAAGGTATATGGTTGACTAAAAGAAATTTTAAAGCGGGCACATTCACAACCAGAAAGCTTCACGTCCTTCCAATCACAGGGGAAGCACAGCTTAACCGCCATCGCGATTCCACCCCCTCTCGTGCCACGATTAAGAGTGAACACCGCATATTCCGGGGGGAAGGCCAGGTTTAAAACAGAAGTGTCCGCATCCTGCAGCCAGGTCTCTGTCATAAAAAGAGCGTCAGGAGACTCATTAGTCAAAAATTCATGAATCTCCGCATAATGCTTAACCAGGGACCTGACATTCAGGTTGCAGATAGTGATATCGCGCACCCCAGGCGATCCTTTGGTCAAAGCTGGTAGCTCAAAAGATCGTATACAGGACGAAGATGGTAACATCCAGCTGCAACACGTGCAGTGATATGGGCCACATAACGGGCCCACTGGGGGTGGGCAACACTCAGAAGACCGGCCTCGAATTGCCAGCAGGTCATCCCTGAAGTACCTGATCGCCGTTGTGGTCATCCTAAACGGTGAGAGTCATAGAGTCCTGCCACGCCCCGCGCTTCCTTTGCGCTGACGGGCGCAGACGGGCAGGACTCTGGCAAGACTCCGGCACAGCGCAGGCACACCAGCTGCGCAGACCAGCTGCGCGGTAAGGGGAGCTTTAAGTAGGCGTCCCTCGCCTCAGCCTGAGCGCTAGAGCGCTCGCCGATGTAGCCCAGCCGGGTCCACACCACTCCAATATGGCGCCCAGATCCCAACCCACCCGAGGGTCCTGGTGGGGGATGCCGATTAAAGTGCAGGTAAGGGGGCGCTAAGATGTCCCAAATGAGCGCGCTAATTAAAACAACAAAGATAAGCTCCAGAAATGATTTTAAAATCGTAGCGCTGCACAGGTAGCGCTTAGCGCGATGCTGCACGCAAATACCTTCTCGAGGGAACAGCCACTGTGGTCGCCTTAAGTAGGCGTCCCTCGCCTCAGCCTGAGCGCTAAAGCGCTCGCCGATGTAGCTCAGCCGGGTCCACACCACTCCAATATGGCGCCCAGATCCCAACCCACCCGAGGGTCCTGACCCGCCAAGCGGCGGTGGGGGTGCCGATTAAAGTGCAGGTAAGGGGGCGCTAAGATGTCCCAAATGAGCGCGCTAATTAAAACAACAAAGATAAGCTCCAGAAATGATTTTAAAATCGTAGCGCTGCACAGGTAGCGCTTAGCGCGATGCTGCACGCAAATACCTTGGTGGTCAGGGGGCAGGCACTCTTCCTGATATTGGGAATAAAGCTGGACAGGAACAGAAACTAGATGACTTGGAGAGGGAAATTAGAGAATTGGAGCTCCTCCTCGTGAACGAGGCAGGTTTTGACGTGTGCCATAGACAAACCCTCAAGCACCAACGGTGCTGTGTTCACAGCACCTAGAGGAACAGAAACAGATGTTGGGAACAAAGCGGGGATGCACCTGGCCTGGCTGGACAAGAAGGACCAGTCCCAGAACTGGGTGCTAGGTGTTAAGAATGAGGTGGATAAACTGGTCAGAGGGGGAGACACATATTGCTGAAGCATTTCCCACCTAATACACCCAGCTATGTTCACTGGTGGTAACCAAGACTGTCGACCAGGCGGCTGATTTTCTGAAGGATGTCCAACTCCCATCATTGGCACAGGATGCTAGGGACTATCTATAGACTAATATGGGGAGGAAGAGAATGAGGCAGCGATACAAGAGCTGCAATCAGGAAAAGCCATGGGCCCTAATAGGGTCCCAGTGGAGGTATATAAGGTTACGGCCTCAAAACTCACCCCACAACAATAAACTATTTACAAAGAGGTTTCTGAGATTTCTTCACAAGAAGGGGAGGCTCCGGAGCACTGCACCTCATACAGGACTATATCATTGTTAAATAAAGAGGTCAAAATATTGACCAAAATAGAAGCAACATGACTGAGAAAGGTGATCCCCTCTTTGATTCATCTGGATCAATTGGGCTTTATTCCAAACCAAAGCACAATTCTTAACCTTCAGTGACTATATAATGTGCTGGTGCAGAGGGAGAACCTGTGTGAAAGTACAATGGTGAAGTTCCTGGACACCAAGATGGTGCTTGTTATACTCGAACGGGACTACAACTTTGCTGTACTGTAGAGTTAAGGTTTTGGCCTGCAATATATGCAATGGGTCTTGCTCTACAGTGGCCCATTAGCCAGGGTCAAGGTCAATGGGGTATTCTCATAAATACTCAGATGGCAACGAGGCACCAGGCAGGTGTGCCCACTGTCTCCAAAGATCTTTGTTCTGGCACTGGAGACAATGTCCACCTCGGTGCGACAAGACCTGCTATTCTGAGAACTTGACTGGGGTGGTTCCTGGGAGGACAAAATATCTCTAAACCTAGATGGTGTGCTATTATACATTACTGAGGTGACGGTGTCCAGAATAATGCAACTGCTCACAAATTTTGGTTAATACTTGGCATATGTCATCTGCTGGCATAGGTCCTTACTGCACTTGTCAGTGGATGAGATACTGAGACTACCACCATATTGTGGGGTATCAACTGTACTGAGTGGATTTCGTTACATAGACATATATGTAACAACTGATGCCGAGCTCGTGTATGCAGGGAATCTATCCTCACTGCCAGAAAGACTGAGGGGCGATGTGTGGCATTGGTAGACTCTATCTCTTTCCTTGTTGTTCATGCCCCATTACTTCAAATGATGTCACTAACACATTTTGTATGCACTGAAAACACCTCCTACAAGGTCCCAAATGCATATTTTGTAGTGATAAAGGTGGAAATCTGACTATTTGTATGGGATAGCGGCCCAGAAAGGATCGCCTTGTCCAAACGGACAAGGGGCTGGCATGATGGGGGAATTTCCCTCCCAGATGCTAAAAAGTACTACTGGGCATCATGTTCAATAACAGGGCCTTCATGGAAGAGACTGAGCCAGCATTACAAATGGATTGGTATGTGATGGGTGACAGAGGATACCTAGCGGCACTATATTAGGGGTGGCTGCTGAGCAAGCTACCCACTCTCATCAAAACAATGGTCAAGAGGCAACAACATACCTAGGATAGGGGAACAAGTTTGCACAAGCTACCCCACCCTGAGATGTAGAGGTTCTGGCGGTCCTAGGGAGCCTGAAGGGATTCACCAGATGGGATCTAACTGGCATCAAATGTAGTATACTGAAGTGAATAGTGACCTGCCTGTGGACTACTTTAATAAGCGAGAAGCAGACTCTCCTTCTAATTGTGCTCAACAAAAGTCACACATGAGCCCAACAAAAACTATGCTCACTATACACATTATTATTAGGAATGGAAATATTCAGTCTCATGCGATGCAATAAAGTAATTAAACAGAGAACAAATACATTCTATTTTTTATTGTGAATATCAAAACCATCTGCACTGAACGCTATATTTTCTTCAGTATACCTGAGAGATGGTTCTCCCAGATTCGCTTATTCCTCGTTTTAGTGTGTGTAAACTGTTTGGAGTATGAATGTGGTGTGTATGGATATGTGAGATCACATATATTTATACATTTATTTTTGTGTCTTGGTGTTGTTTTCATTAATTGTCCTTATTTATAGTGCTGTGATAATATAGTGTTCAGTGCAGATTGTGGCAAGAAATCTTGTCATTATGAACTATGAGGCAGCAAATTGGAGAGGTCAACAGCTGATGTAGGTAAACAATGTGACCACAAAGCTGGTGCAGGTCTTAATGGACTCTCCAGCAAATACAGGGGTCCAGAATATAAGAAGGGGGTCAAGTCCAATTGTAATGTGTCACAGTGTACACCCATACAGCACAGCTCCAAATTAATGTGGCAAAAGCCAATTCAGCACACTAAGCTTAACAGGGGGAATTTGCCTATTACTAAAACATATAGAGGGATTCATGTGCAGGTGTAGCTGTAGTGAAAAATACATCCTGAGATTCCTTGGTTTTGTGCCTATCAGACAAGTTTGCTACATGAATTTGGGCTTGTGAGATCCAAGTATTAAGCAGTAGGGATTTGTGGCGCATTTTAAAATTCTGTTATCATCTGCTTGCTGAGGCATACTCTAACAACAGGAAAACAGACCATGGATCACCATTTAAGGTCATGATAGAGCTAGAGAAACACAAATTATGTTCAAGTGATTACAAGAGGACTTGCATCAACATACCAATATTTGTGCCTTTTGCACACAATGGAATCACCCATGATGGCTTCAAAGTGTGCTGAGAATAAATACATCACCACCTCCATCATGGCCAGTTCATTGATGGCACAGTGAAGTGCAACAGCATGATGCCAATTCTCACTGACTCAGTGGTGTATGCATGAGCAAAGCCCTCATAATGGAGAACCCTTAACATGTCTCACAAACCAGGAAGCCCCTATGATCCAGGGAATAATATTTCATATTAACCAATGCATCTTGGTGTTTGATACAGGATGTGATATTTTCTACTTGCCTCCCATTGAGATAAGTGGTTGGAGGTGCCTATGTTCATGATCCATAGAATAGAAGTGTTGTGACAACATTTACAATCAATTTCCTGAAGTTGAGAGACTAGCCAGGGCAGTGGTATGGCCAGGTGGATAGGTTTATTAAGATTTCAAATGTGTTGTGAAAAGACCTAGATACATTCTTTGACATGATGGTTCCTGCAGATTTATAGTCAGATTGTAAAATATCTGTACAGTGGCCAAAGACTGAACCTCAGAAAGACAAAAGAACGGGTGCTCCATCACCACTAGTGATGAAAAAGTATGAAGCAGTAATCCATTTTCTGAAGGGATGCATTTCCCATAAACCCATTGATTCGCTGAAAATGAAAAGAATGTCCCAGGAACCGAAGGAAGCAGTTCATGAGCAATATGAAAGGTTGATGCAGGCTTTTACACAGCACAATGGAAGTAAGTATCCTTAAGAGAAGGATATCAGAATTTTTCTGTCACAATTCGCTTTGGGATTGAACCCTGAGATTAGTTTACAGAGTACGCAAAGTGTTACCTGCTGGCAGACAAAATCACTTGATGAAATTCTGTGTTATGTGAAGTATTGCAGCAATGAATCGGACATGATGAAACAGAGGGAAAAGAGGAAAAGTTTATGGTGGGTCAGACAAGTATGGCACAGAAGGGGTTTCAAAGTCCATCATCGGTTGGAAATCGGGGCATTATGCAGGGAGTAGTTGCTCGACAAGCTGGGTAAGCAGGAAATGTGAACGGGAAATGAATGCCTGACGGAAGAGGTAGTAGTGTTCCCGTAGGAGTGGGATCCGGGACAAACGTTGCTGCCATGAAGAAAGTTAATGCTTGTCACAACTGTACTAGGGTGGGGCATTGGAAATGAGAATCTAAGCTTAATCCGGAAAATATTGCAGAGAAAGCTCAAAATGCTCAGGGAAGGACAGGTCACAGAATGCACATACGACTAATACAGAATCCAATGCAGAATCAAAACCAAATGATTCCCATTGTATCGGGGCTAATGGGGAATCCCAGAATGAATGTAGATCAATTGCCAAAAAGTAATATAAATCAAAGTCAAACTGCAATGTTACAATTTTAAAAAGATGTTTTAGGACAGTGTCCCTTATTTGAAATTGATTAGTTCAATTCTGATAATTTGCAATGACAGTGCCTTAGAGAGGAAGAGGGTTGTGTACTACACTCAGTCCTAGAGGTGGACCAAGGTGGCCATATGTAAATGCCAATGTCTATGGTCACAATGTGTCATTGTTGATTGACACTAAGGCTACCCAATCCACAGTTAGAACCATGGAAGTTCCAAACGTGCCTCTCTTGGGGAAAAAAATCCAAGTAGTTGGGGTTACAAATAGACAAATGTCAAATCCAGTTTCGGAAGAAGCTCCAGTACAAATAGGGACATTTGAGGAAAAACATCAATTTGTAATTTGCAATTAAAGTCCAGTGAACCTGTTAGGGAGAGATTTGTTATGAAAATTAAATTGAACAATTTTCTTTACACTGGATAGTGTTGCATTTCAGACACATGATGAGTATGCCGATTTTAAATTGATTAAACAAAATGCTGAGACAGAAATGTTCACCTTACTGACAGTTGCTGAATTGCCAGACATCTCAGAGCTACTGTAGATAGCGAAGTTAGGGATTTCACAGAAAAAGTTATCAGACTCATGAAAGGTGTAGAACCTGTCTGAGTCCAGATTAAGCCTGGGTGGTGAACTCCGCCCCATTCGCGGAGTTTGCAGAGTTTTCTGTGTTCCCAAAAACTCTGCTCCGCGGGGCGGAGTTTTTTCCCCTTCTCGCATTCGTCAACATCAAGTTGGCGAGTGCAAATGAGGAAAATCCCCTTCCCGGCAAGATTTTTCCTCGTTCGTGATCGTCAATACCAAGTTGGCGAGCGCGAGCATGGAAAATCACTGTCCTAGCAAGATTTCTCAGCACGGGCGGTCGGATTTCTCATTGCAAGTGGTCGCATATGCTCGCGACCGATAGCATTGAGAAACTGTCCGTTTACGTTGAGAAAGCTGCCACTCGAGTAAAAAATATACTCGAGTGGCAGAAAGGAAACAGCGCCTGCATGCGCTGTGCATGGTGCCGTTCGCGATGATTGCACAGTGCAGACAAACACTCGACGCTGAAAATAACCACAAACATCACTTATCTAACGCACTCCGCCACTTGCAGAGCTCTGCGGAGCGCAGCCGAGTTTTTCTGCACTTCGCGTGGTTCAGCGAAAGAAACTCCACGAACTCCGCCCAGGCTTAGTCTAGATCAAGCCAAATGCAATTTTTTCAAGAATGCCACCTTACCCATTGTCGGCTGAGACAATTGCAGCAATACAACCTGTAATTGAAAACATGCTTCAGAAAGACATACTAAGATATTTCATTGGCAGTCTGTGTAATTCACCTATAATGGGTATGCAAAAGGTAAATGGAAAATATAGGATAGTGCAAGATTTGAGATGAATCAACAACACAGTGGTGCCTTGTCGTCCCATTGTGGTGAATCCTGCTACTGTGCTTTTCCAAATTCCCTGTACTTCAGAATGGTTTACAGTCATTGATTTTTGTCAGGCGTTTTTCTCAGTACCCCTCATTGAAGAAAGCCAGTTTCTGTTTTCATTTGCGTTCCAACAGAGGAAAATTACGTGGTGCAATCTCCCTCAAGGGCATACAGAGAGCCCTCCTTTTTTCAATCTGATCCTAAAGAAAAACCTCAAGTCTCTGCAAATGCATGTAACTCTGCTTTAATCCAGTATATTGATGATTTGCTGGTAGCTTCAGATACACAATAAGCTTGCTAAAATTACACCATTGCATTATTGAATCACCTGGTAGATTACCTGGTGGACACAAAGTGCCTCCAGGTAAACTGCAGTACTGTCAAAAGGAAGTTCATTATCTGAGGCACATTATCATGAAAGGAGTCGAGAAGGTGTCACCTGAAAGCGTGGAAGAAATTTTGCAAATGAATCCACCACGAACATAAAGAGAGCTCTGTATGGTTTTGGGAATGGCTAGCTACTGTAGACAGTGGACACCAAATCTTTCATCGACTGCAAAGCTCCTACTGAGGCTGATACATTGAGATGAGTCTGATCCAATTTCTTGAAACAGTTAAACCTTGCTAGAGCTGAAGGACAAATTATGTCGTGCCCCGGCTCTAGGAATGCCAGATAGTACTAAATAAGGTAATTTCTTTTGCAATGAAAGAGATGGGTGTCCACTCTCAGTGTTAACACAAATACATGGAGGAGCCCGAAGACCTTGTGAAATCCACCAAAAGAAGATACGGACTCCAGGTGGTGATGACAGGAAAGTCTTTATTAACAAGACAGGATCACTGCGACCTCAGCCACAGCCTCGCTTCAGTCAGCCGCTCTACACAGTCCCCGGCGCTCGCCTTGGAATGCTGGTCGCGGTGACATTCTAAGTGATGTCACCGCGAGCAGCTCCATTACATGCGAGGCGCCGGGGGGAGTTGAGGTGTGGAAGATACCACACATCCCCCTTCCCTGCGGAAAGGAAAACATAACATCACAAGGACCGTAGAACGCACCAGGTGACACAGGGACACCCAACAGGGGTGTGTAACATAATCAATATTAATGGCCTGGTGTGGAGCTACGGTCCTGCCTGGTACTAGTACAACATTACATATTGTTCAACGCGGAATGGCAATAGTTACCCCATTACATATTGGTCGAAACGCCTGGGAGGTCTGATCACTCTCCTGTTGGGCCTGTGGCCCGGGTGAGAGACACCTGACGGCCTCCTAATGGTGAAACCACTATCCAGACTAGGACCACACTCTCCCTCTCTTTCACTTTCAGGGACTTCTACTGGAGGGTGGTACTTTACAACTCTCCCTAGGTTCCATATTTTCCCTTCTTGAGTTTTAACAGCATTCTTGAAAAGTTTTGTGATTTTAGTGGGACTGCTGTACTCTGACCAGCTTGCCTTCCCTGTGGGTGCTTTGATCTTGATGTCGTCACCTACTTTGAACTCAACTTCCCGTGTGGCCTTGCGTAGGTCGTAACCTTCTTTCCTCACCTTCATGGCCTGTACATGTTTCCTCAGACTATCCTTTTCTTTGGTTCGGTCCGACCACCCCTTGTGCCATTCCATCCACCCCGGGGTTAGCTTAGTGTTGGGTGTCCTTGCGCGGAGCAATTCGAACGGGGTGACGCCCGTCGTCTGATGCGGCGTGAACCTGTACGCTTCCAGACGCCTCCACACCTCTTCTTTCCAATTTATGCCACTGGCTTTGGCCAGCTGGATGCTCTCTTTGATGGTTTTGTTAAAGCGTTCGACCATGCCATTGGTTTCTGGGTGGTATAATGCGCATCGCTTGTGTCTGATGCCTCTTTCTTCTAGGAAGTCTCCCATCTCTTTCGAGCATAGTTGCACTCCGTTGTCAGTGAGGATGTTGCTGGGGAGCCCCTCTCGGATAAATACCTCCTGTAGGAATCCGATGACAGTCTTGGTTGTGACTTCACTGACGAGTTTTATCTCTGGCCACCGAGAATACAAGTCCATGAGCACCAAAATGTAAGGTGTCCGCAGATCCCCAGTCATCGGGCCAACGATGTCCAAAGCCAACTCGTCCCATGGTCCTGACGGGGGTGGCCTACACACCATGGGTGGTGTCTGTTGCTTCAAGACCTTGTCACTATTGCAGCACGGGATGCACTCCCTGATTCTCCTTTCGGTGGCCAGGTCCATGTTCGGCCACCAATAGCTCTCCCTGAGTCTTTGCTTGGTTTTTGTGATACCCATATGCCCTTCGTGAGCTATCTCGATCAGGTTGTCCCTCACGGTTGCTGGTGGCACAAGCCTTGTTCCCCTGAACAGGCATCCGTCAACAATAGTTAACTCGTCCTTGACGGCCTGGAAAGGTCGTAGGTCTTCGTCTCGTTTGTCACCGTGCTTCCATCCATCCCTCACTCTTCTGCAAATTTCCTCCATAGTCTTGTCCTCTTCCTGTGCCTTCCTCCACGTTTCTTCACCCAACGCCTTCTGAATGGTGCAGACATTCTCAACCATGTATCCCTCTTCTTCTTCATCAGTTTTGTCTCGCATTTCACTTGCTCCTACACCGCTGACGAGTCTGGACAGGCAGTCAGCTGCAAGGTTTTGCGTTCCTGGGACGTACTCGACATGGAATGTGTACTCTTGGAGACTGACCACCCAACGCCTTATCCTGCTGGAGATGGCATCCAAACCCTTTTTGCTGAACACTTCTACCAACGGTTTGTGGTCGGTTCGGAGGGTGAACTGCGTACCCCACAGGAAGTCTCTGAATTTTCCAACAGCCCATGATACTGCCAATGCTTCCTTTTCGATGACTGAGTAGTTATTCTCAGACTTCTGGAGTGACCTTGAGGCAAAGGCTATAGTCTCTTCTCCTTCCACGCCTTTCTGGGTGAGAACAGCTCCCAACCCTTTAGCACTTGCATCGGTGGTGAGGATCGTTGCCCGGCCGGGCAGGTATGACTTCAAACTAGGTGCTTCTGCAAGAGCTCTTCTTACATCCTCAAACTCGCTCTGGCATTCCTGGCTCCATTCGAATTCGTTTTCCTTTTTTAGCAATAGCCTGATGGCGTAAGTCCTGCTTGCCAAGTTCCTTATGAACTTTCCATAGAACTCCAACATCCCCATGAACGATTTGATCTCGTCTTTGCTTTTGGGAGGCGACAGGTTCACGATGGTGTCTTGCAGTTCGGCCTTGGGACGTATGCCTTCTGTCGTTATCTTGTGGCCCAGGAAATCCAACTCGGCACAACTGAATACACATTTGTCCTTTTTTACGGTTAGGCCTTGGGACAAAAACCTCCTCAGCACACATCTCAGTCTCTCATCATGCTCAACTTGGTTCTTAGCGAAGACAAGCACGTCATCCTGGTAACACATGACGCCTGGGATACCTTTCAGGATGTTGCCCATGATTCTTTGGAACACGGCGGCCGCCGAGACCAAACCGAACGGCATCCTTTTAAACTTGTAAGCGCCCATGGGTGTCACAAAAGCAGTGAGTTCCTGAGATTCCTCGTGAAGTTTTATCTGGAAATAGGCCGAGGTGAGATCAAGAGTGGAGAACACCTTGGCACCCTCTAGCATGCTCATCATCTGGGTGATGTTCGGCAAAGGGTATCGGTCAACGACGACCTCTTTATTGAGGGCC
The DNA here is from genome assembly GCF_964261635.1 of Lissotriton helveticus. Taxonomy (NCBI): domain Eukaryota; kingdom Metazoa; phylum Chordata; class Amphibia; order Caudata; family Salamandridae; genus Lissotriton; species Lissotriton helveticus. Next base: position 407,901,427 of record NC_136073.1, read on the forward strand.
CTCAAATCAATGCAGAGCCGGACTGACCCATCCTTCTTCTTCGCTGCCACGATGGGCGCCAACCATTCGGTCGCTTCCACAGGTTCGATGACTCCAGCCTTACACAGTTTCTCTAATTCGGACCTGACCTCTTCTTGAATGGCTATGGGAAGTCTTCTAACTTTTGCTACCACAGGCTTGGCATTTATCTTCAATTTTATTTTGTGACAGTAGTTCTTCAAACATCCAAGCCCTTCCCTAAACACCTCTGCAAACTCCTTAGTGATGTCAGATTCACACTCTCGTATCTCCTGTATCAAAATCTGGGGATTGCTGTTTGGATTGAGATACACGCCCAAACCCTTCTGAGCTCGCCACCCCAAAATGTTGTCTCCTACTGTGGATACATATACTTTAGACACAGTAGTCCTGTTTCTGTACTCAATTCTGCTCAGAAAGTACCCCTTCATGGAGATGGGGCGCCCCGCATACCCTCCTGGCCTCAGGTCTAACCTCTTCAAGATTATCTTTCCTTTAGACACACGTGAGAACTCCTTGGCATTGATAATTGTTATTCTAGAACAGGAGTCAAACAATGCTTCTAGGTCAGTCTCTCCTACTCTGATGGTGTCTTTAGGACTATCGACTTGATCTTCATCTACCTGTGCTGTAACTTCTGCACACAAGGGGTTTCCGGGACCAGGCGCCTTCAACTCTTTGACTTGCACAACAAACTCGTCGCACACCACATTCGTTCTGTCTCTACTCTGTCTACTGGCCCCCTGCCCACTCTTGCAATATTGCCTGAAATGGCCTTTCTTACCACACTTGTTGCATGTGAATCTGAGAGCGGGACACTCCTTATCGTTAGCTAAGTGCCCTTGTTTGCCACACCTGTAGCAGGTACCTTTGAATGATCCTCCTGGCCTGCCTTCCTTCTGTTCCTTGCCCACTGCCTTCTGACCTTTAACTACAGAGACAGTCTCGCATTCGGACACCACCTCACTGACATTAATCTTGTCATCATTCTTCTTCTCCCCTGCATCTTGCTTAATCTCCTTTACACACTGCAACATGTGCTCTACCTGCTTGGCTATGATGAGAACTTCTCTCAACGGCGGGTCATCTTTGAGCCATAGCTCTTCACGCACTCGCTCCATCCTGCAGGTCAAAACAAACTGGTCCCTAATTCTCTCCTCACTCGCTCCACCAAACTTGCACGTGGCGGCTAATTTCCTCAACTCAGACACAAAGTCTTCTATAGACTCTCCTTCCTTCTGTGCTCTCTTCCCAAAGTGGTACCTCTCCATGATTGTGCTTGTCTTAGGGAGGTAGTGCAGATCTAACTTCTTAAGGCTAATTTCAAACTCATTCAGACCTCTTGCCTCCTGTGCCCCTAAATCTGGGAGATGGTCTAGAACTTCCTCCCCTTCTGCGCCTAGGTAATAGGCCAACAAAGCAACTTTCCTTTCTAACCCTAAGTTAGGCCCACACACAGTTGCGTAATTTAAAAAAACTTTCTTCCATTTTTTCCATAGGATGGTGGGGTCACCTGGGTTGGTTAAGAAAAAAGGTGGAGGGGTTACACTTTGCATGTTATAACCACAACGGTCTAAGAGTGGTCTTTAGAACCTGGAAGCCTGCACCAACCCCCTCCTTAGACTTAAGGAGAGATTGGTGAACACAATAAGCCTGTACTGAGAGAGTATGTCAGGGAATACTATCAAAAGGCCACCTGCTTGCTATGGCAATGAAACCCTCTGGATCTAATGATACTGAACTCACAATTGGCTAATAAACAAGTTACAGAGGTACTTGTGAGTCTACATCCACATGAATAGGTGAAAGGGACATTGAACTGGCATGGGAAATATAAAAACAGCAATATAATAACACAAAATGTATATATTCTCTTGCACGGCCCTTGCACCATAGGACTGGGAGTATTCAGCACATGACCAACTGTAGGCAGAGAAGTGAAAAGTCACCAGTAGTTCAGGGTGTGAAGACACGAGGTTATCTCCTTACTGCCAGCACAGTTCTAAAAGAGGTGGCAAAAACTCCTTCATTCACATCCACTGCCTACTGCTGAAACCGTCCACAGTTCTTGATGATATCTTCTATTGTCTCTGTCAAGGCATGCAGTGCATAAATCACGTGTGGAAATTGTTTGCCTGGCCTGCCGTGCTGGTTTATACGCACTGTCGGAAGTGATAAAGGAGCTGCCAAACGTGCGCTCGCCTGCCTGCTGCGTGGGCTTCCGATGCAGAAGAGACTTCCCAGACGGAGCACACAAGTTCAGTCACACCTCGCAGCAGCCTGGTCAGCCTAACTCTGGCATCTAATACAGTTGGAGGTCGTCCCTTCACAATTCATTTAAAACATCTCCCTCGCTGCCTTGTGCGCACACCCTGGACACTGGGCGTGGAAACTGACACGCAATACCACCGAAGAAATAAAAAGACTGTGAGGGGGCGGTGACATGAGATTTCACACGCTGATTCCAATTAAAATAGCTGCCCCGTTACGCGCTGAGGAGACACGCATTAGATGTAGTACGGTCTGGAAAGTGGCAGTGATTGAGCTCGGGCGGAGCTCGCGCCCACGTTACACTTTTCCTCTTTTCAAAGTTCCCCTGCTTGCCGGGCTGATGCGCAAATACAAGTCTTAGATGCCAGAGTTCTTTATATTTCTAATTTTGCTTTGTGTACTCCGCATGGCCAGAATAATAAAGCGCGCAGGCAGAGGTCACCTTACTTCAGGTCAGGAGCAGCAGGGCAGTTTCCTTTCGACTCGCCCGGTTTCCTCAGGACTTCCAGCAATTCTTCATGCGGGGAAAACGAAGGCTGTCAGCTGGCGCCCGCTTTCTCGATGTTCATTCAGCTGTGACCTCACCTCGTTCCGGGGGCGTGTTGAGGTCGCAGGAAGGTTTACCCTCGTCGCCAGTGTGAAATCCACCAAAAGAAGATACGGACTCCAGGTGGTGATGACAGGAAAGTCTTTATTAACAAGACAGGATCACTGCGACCTCAGCCACAGCCTCGCTTCAGTCAGCCGCTCTACACAGTCCCCGGCGCTCGCCTTGGAATGCTGGTCGCGGTGACATTCTAAGTGATGTCACCGCGAGCAGCTCCATTACATGCGAGGCGCCGGGGGGAGTTGAGGTGTGGAAGATACCACAGACCTGTAGCATATTTCTCAACAACCCTAAACCCTGCAGCGTCAGGACTCTCTGGCTGATGGAAGGCAGTGGCCGCTGTGAGCGTAAGTCTGAAAAAGAGCAAAAACATAGTGATAGGACATCCCTTGATTGTCATGGTGCCGCATTCAGTTGAACTGTTGCTTACCAGAAAAAAAATGCAGTATCTGATACAGAGTAGACTCACCAAATATGAAACGAGTCTACTTGAGCTATATAATGATACAATCAGGCACTGTAATATATTGAATGTATCTACACTGCCTCCTATAACTGAACCAGAAGACAGAATCATTTTGATCATGATTGCCTAAGTGTCACTGAACTATGCACAAAGCCAAGGACGGATATCAAGGATGAATCTTTAATTAAGCTACTATGTCCTGTTTGTTGATGGTTCATGCTTGCGAAGTAATGGAGGCGCACTTAGAGCAGCATATGCCGTGTGCACCATAAATGATGCCATCAAAGCCTCTTGGCTCCAATCTGCTTTTCCTCCTAAGTTGCTGAGTTAATTGTTCTTACTAGAGCTTGCAGTTTGACTGCTCAATTGAAAGTCACTATCTTTACAGACAGGCAATATGGTTTCGGTGTAGTGCATGATTTGGTGCAAATATTGATGCAGAGAGGCTTTTTGGCTTCTACAGGAAAACAATCTGAAATGGACAGAATGGGAAGGGTTTGCTTTGGGTATTGCAGCTGCCCAAAGAAATTGCTGTGGTAAAATGCCCCGGACATCAAACAGGCAGCTGATACATTGCCATTGGCAATGAATACGCTGACTCTTTAGTTAGATACTGTGCTTTGCTTTCATGTACAATTAATGGAGGATTCACAGTAAATGATGGTTTCACCTGCAGAGCTGAATAAGAGAGTGTTTTCCCAATGATGACTGAAATAACTGATACCTGGGAAGAAATAAAGAAAGTACAGGAGACTGTGGCAGAGGCTGAACAGAGTGGGTGGGTCAGAGCAGACTACAAAAAATGCAAATGACATTTGGATGTCAGAAGACAGATGACCAGTGTTGCCAGAAAGTTTGTAGCTTCTAAAGGCTAGGCCCTACCTTGGATACAAACATTTAGGGAGAGATGCAATATGAGGCTTTTCAGACAAATTTGGATTAATCCTAGATTTTGGGTGATCGGTGATGAAAACTGCAAGAGATGTGTCACGTATCAACAACTAAATGTAGAGAAAAAGACACCAGTTAGAAGCACACACCTAGGAAGATCAAGTGGCCCTTTTAACAGACTACAGATGGATTTTATTGAGATGTCTGTTCATAATGGACTGAGATATATCTGTGTGATTATCTGTATATTCTCTAGGTGGTTGGAAGCCTACCTCACGAGGAGAAATGACAGTTTCTCTGTAGCCAAACGGTTATTACGTGAAGTCATATCGAGATTCGGAATGCTGGTCCTTCTTGAGTCAGATAGAGGAACAAACTTCAATAACAAAGTGAAAGACATGTCCACTACATAACAGATTGAACAGAAGTTACACTGCAGTTTCAGACCAGAAGTGCCAGGCATAGTTGAATAGAGGAATGGAACAATAAAGTCCAGATTAGCAAAAGTATGTCCTTCAACATAACTGACATGGTCAGATGCATTACCATTGTTACTTATGAGTGACCGATGCATTCCAAGTAGGAAGACAAGACTATCCTCACATGATATACTCACTGGAAGAGCCATGAGGCTCCCTGCTGTCCCTGCCGACACCGTGTTGAATATCACAGATGATATGATTATGGACTACTGCAAAGTACTCGCTGATGTGGTTCATTCTGTCTCTCATCAGGTGTCAACTGCCACACCAGATCCTCATCAGGAATAGTGCCACATCCCAATCCCAGAGATTGGGTCGTAATCAAGAAACACGTTCGGAAGACTTGTCTCGAACACAGATGGAAAGGCCTCTACCAAATTCTGCTGACAATAAACATTGCTGTTAAATGTGCCGGAGTTCCAAACTGGATTCATGCCAGACATGCCAGAAGAGTGAACAATCTGGGAGAAGACTCACTGGTCTATGATCCTGAGCAAAGAGCAATAGTAGTTGCACCACCGGTGGAGAGACCAGTAACACTTGCAGGAGTGCAAGCAGGAGCACAAGCATAAGTGCAAGCGGGAGTTCAAACAGGAGTTCGAGCAGAAGTGCGAGACGAAGAAAGGGGTGAAGACAAAAGACAAGTACAAGTGCCTGCAATAATGCAAAGTGGGATTGAAGTTTCCTGTGGTGAAGAAGAAAAGACTGAATCTACAGAACCTGTAGAAGAACACGACCCTTTCAAAAGAACAAGCTTTGGAACACAGAGACGGTGGCAACAAGCTGTCGCCAAAAAGTTTCAACAAGGAAAACCCACAGACAAGTCTAATTTTAGCATGAATCCCATAAGGAAGTTGAAACAAAGGAAGATAACTCACTTAATCCAAATCGTCAAAGGACTCAAGTGCCTGGCAGAGGGTATTCTGCACCTGAATGGTCCTACTAAGTGGACACAGCATTGAACGTGACTTTGGAAGATTTATGCAATGTGAATCCCTAATTGTTAAAACCTCTTTGAAAATGAAGAAGTACATTTTTGTGGGCATGTGCGTCGGACGGCCGGGGGGCGTGCGATTCGCGCACACATAGAATTCACCCGCACAGTGGGGAATGTGCACCTCAGCAAAGCGGTTAAGGAATGCTATGTGTGTGTACATTTGTTAGTTTCGGTTTCAGAAGAAGTTACATACTATCACTCTCTGTCCTGTGCGATTTCTTGTAGTATTTTGCTTTCAGAAGTATATAGGCGAGGAAATTTCGAATATTTTTGTTCAAAATATGATTTATTTGCTGTCACAAGTGCCATTGATAGAGCATGAATTTACACCTGCTAAGGGAAACAAGGGACACTGCTTGGTATTATTTCTTTCCACAGTTACCTATAGATAGTGTAGAAGCTCATAAAATGAAAGTTACCTGCTTAAAGCATCCCGAAGACAAAGCTTACATAATGGCCCTAGAGGAAAGCTACATGAACATGACAAAGACTGTAGACTGAAAGGAAGATGTGTTAGAGAATGCATGGAAAAAAAGAAGAATGAACTTTGAAAGAAAATGATTTATCCAAAACTCAGACTAGACAGTCAACACAAAGGAAATGTTTGTTTTTACAAAAGAAGGACACAGACTAGACTAAGACATATAGGGACAAGTAGCTGTGAACACTGTGAGAAGTTAGCCTGGCATATGATGTCCACTAGTTCTAGTGGGCACCTTGCACCAGTCTAATCGACCCTTATTTATAGTGGTTGTAAAGTCAACCTTATAGAAAGCTATCCTAGTGGTAGTATGGACCAACAGGCTAAGACTTCAGAGAGCATGTGAAGCCAGCTCTTTTACCAATTATAATCCCTTGAATACCAAATGAAAGGATACCACACAAGGTATATATCAAATATATATGTATTTATTCTAAACACAACCCCTCTGCACTCTTTATGAGGTCAGAGATAAAAGTAATATATGTAATACCACTCTACCAACAAACTTACAAAGAAGATACATCCTGAATCGCTATACCCCGATTCACCCTACAACAAAAGGATACAACCCGAGACGCTAAATAACACCTCATCTCACACACCACAGTCTGAGCAGAACGTCACAAAAGGTCCCTGAAATAAAGCACTATCCTTCCTCACACACCATCAACCCAAATGCCACAATTCATACCAGTTGGCCAGACCAGAACAACAAGCAGCACCCACAGGAACAAACCATAACACTAAGGGAGAGGTGTGGCGCCGCGGCCAGGGCGACTGACGCTGGAATCTGGGGACCACGGTTCGATCCCCGGCGGCAGGTTAGCCCAGCACCATGTGACTCTGGGCAATAGCTCGCTTAATCTTCCCGACGGCCCCCCAGCGCCTAGAGACCCTTACGGGTGATTGTGCGCTTTACAAATGTGGACTTTACTTTTACTTTAAATATATAAGGAACCAACGTGTACGCTACAGACAAACAAACCAACCCTTACATAACTCAATCATACACCAGAACGAGCACTAACACAACTCATTCCTACACCAGAACGAGCACCAACATAACCCATTCATACACCAGAACGAGCACTCACATAACTCATTCATACACCAGAACGAGCACTTACATAACTCATTCATGCACCATAAGAACGAGCACTTACATAACTCATTCACCCACCAGAACGAGCACTTACATAACTCATCCATACACATAACTCATTCATACACCAGAACGAGCACTTACATAACTCATTCATGCACCCAAACGAGCACTTACATAACTCATTTGTATAACACAACACACACACAACAATAATTGGAGCAGCTCTTCTTGAATTGAACAACCTCTCAAACCAAATCCTAAACCCTGTTGTAGTAAAGTTCTGCGACAAGTGTCCAAACGGAATGAAACCACATGAGCTCCACTATCTTCATAATGTCCGGGACATTCGTCCAGTTACAGCTTCCTCTGCCACACAGAACTTCCATGAGAGGAACTTTTCCCAGCGTCAAGAATACTCTGGTATCTTTGCTTTTGACTATTGACAACACAAAAAACTCTGTCCAGTTAGGTTTTCATCCAAACGATCTAATTACAGGAAGCAACTGCCGATAGTACCTGATACGCTGACTACTGCAGAAACATTCACGGCACACCTCACAACGACCACAAGCGTCTCCATAACGCGGCTTTTCCGATGTATACCTCACAACCTATTTCCCAAGATGGAGGCACGCACAACGACGTTGGCTCGGCTGGTTCACGGCAAGAACATGCGCCAAATAATAATGCTTGCATCAGAAGTACATGGAGTGCAGCTCCGTCACAGAGGCCACTAGTGAGGTAAATCATAAACAGTTTATACAGTCTTGTCTCGTGCCGATTTTAAATGAATACTTCAACCGTTGAATACATCAAACTAGCGAAAACTAAAAGAAAGCAAAAAAAAGTATTTTCTTTTTTTTTTGGGTCCTATTAGCCTCGCAAGCACCACGCTGCGGCCGATACAAATGTACCTGCCTCTCCGAGACTCGTTTTTCGCCTCCGAACACACCCAAACTACGCAGCTGCTGATGTCAATCATGTATTTCACCTTCCTCGGCGCAGCGCACAACAGCTGGTAAATCCTTCACAAACTGAGGCTCGATTTACCGCCCCCGAAATTCAAATAAACCACACCATTGCCGGTACCAGTGTATTTCACACTCCTTCACTCGATTTAACATCAGCAAAACAAAGCAGTTAGTGATCATCTTTCACAGAACACAGAGGCTCGATTTCACCTTGCCAACGTTGATAGTCAGGCAGACCTTGATCAAAAGACATCATACACTCAGCGAGGATCTGATGAGCAGGTCCTATTTAAAGGACATCAAACACCTTGCTTCGAGGCTCCGATGAGCAGACCTTGTTTAAATAACATCGCATACATTGCTGCGAGGCTCGATTTACTGCACCCGGACCATACACAAATTACACAGCAGCTGTTAATGTGCCATTACTTTGCACCGAGGCTCGATTTACTGCCCCCGAACACAAATAACTATACGCTGATGGATCTGGCAAACCTGGGTTTCAGGGCGACCGATGTTGGGTCACTGATGGGGTTTGATTGCCAGACAGCGTTCCACACACACTTTAGATGACTGTTAAGATTCATTTACCTTGAGATTTTCTTCCTTTCGATTTTCTGTACTATTCATATTTCCTTTCCCTTCAAGCTTGAGCTTCTTTTCTTGATTTGATAACAGTACTGCTTAGCTTTTCATTTTCTTTTATTCTGCACGCGTAGATTCTCCAAAAATGTCACCAAATGATGTAATCAATAAGAAGCTGGATCTTCCTTGTTGATTAAGCAAGTTACTTTATTGAATTAAGATAATAAGTAATACGTTTTAATGTTATACCCATCAGGAGCAGCTGTCCTGCTGCTCAGCCCTCACCCAACTGACATTCACAAAGCACTAGCATTCCACTCATCCAACATTCTACAACACATGCATTCTAGCTGAGCAGCTGGGAGACTCAAGATACAACATATCTCCCTTCGTTATAGGAACAATTACAATGTGGAATATAACAGATGAATTAATTAAGATAATGAAATACAACATACATCACAAGTTACTCAATTAGCATACGATACGTTGCACATATACGGTTTTGCCCTAGGGGCCTCACGTAATATATACTAAGAAAGTGTTATAAGAACCACGTCAGAAATAGAGAGTAGGCCTAGGGCCTAGGGAATCACTGGGGCTACACTAAACAATCAAAGGTTAGGAAGTAGGAGGCCCACGGGAGACGCGTGCAGTGTATAAACACAGTCGCAAGTTACCATTGACTTTATGGGAAACGAAGAAGTTACAAAGTTACTGTTTAAGGACACTTCCCGATGGACTAGGATGGAACCCTTTTGAACTAGAACACTTCGAGAGTCAAGACCTACGGGAGCACCGGAGTACTCGTGTTACCTCACCCAGGGAAGCCGGGTGCATAGGTGTCTTTTCGTGTCGGGTTTCGTTGTCGTTTCCTATGGAGATCTGCAAAGAAGTGCTGCAGGTGACCAGAGGAAAAGTGCCCGGGTGAATCCAAGGGTGGATCGGTGATGTGAAGATCCTGAAAGTAGAGGGGACAGAGTCTGGGTCACTAGCCAGTGACCAGGAAGAAACCAGGAAGGAACCAGGCGATGTTGCGTGCTTGAAGGTAAAGAAGGTGGGTTTGTCTTCAGCCACGAGGTCCAGGAGGCATTGACGATGACCAGGCGCTGGATTCGAGCTGTCCCATGATGGATCTAGATGACTGCAGTGTCGGTATCTGGATTGGACCCAACAAGCCTTGGCAACCGCAACCCACGCAGGATGTCAAGATTGGCTCTGTTGCAGACCAGCAAGGTCTGTGGGGCTTCTCCTTTTCAGGGAAACTGGAGCAATCCTGGAGCAACCTGGAAAGCAAAGCAAATTCAAGAAGGCATCTTTGGGGGCTCACTATCCAAGACGGGGCCCACCGGACACTCGCGGAGTATGGGGCCTGGGTTTCGTTGCAAATGGTGCTTGGGGCTGGGGCTTCTCGTACCCCAATGCACAACTTACTGAGGCTTCAGGAAAGGAGTGCAAGTAGCAAAATGCAGGATGTCCAAGTTGTCTGGTCCCATGTCTCTCATGTTCGTCACGGGTCTCAGCTTTGCTGTGGATGTGGATCGGGGTCAGAGAAGTCTGGAAGTCCAGTTCTTGAGTCGCAGAGTCTTCAGGTTCCAACGAGAACCTTGAAACTGCAGACCGGCGAAGTTGCTGTTGGTGCCTGTTTGCACAGGGTGGTCACTCCTTGACCACAAGGGAGATGTCTTCTGTCTTCCAGTCAGAATGGAATGTCGAAGGTCCAAGATATGTCTTTCAAAGATTCGTCCAGGATAATCTAAAGTCCTTGGGACACAGCTCCTATACTTATACTAAGGATGGGGGCTGGATTACCTGACTAGGTCCCTCCTATGGGTGACCTGAGAAGGGGGTGGTTACCACGAGGATTATAATGCACTTAAGAGAATATGGTATGGCTAAATCAGAGAACAGCTATAAGGAGATGGTTCCGAAAGCTGCAGAGGGGCTCAGCTTATGCTAGGGCACCCTCTCACATAGAACCAAGCACTCTGCCTCCAGGATTATCGAGGCCTACCATAGGAGTGACTTATAGGTGCATATGTGTTTATATATAAGGTAGATATAGTTATACTATATCTAAGTAAGGGGTGATTACACCACCTTACCCAGGCTGTGTGAACAGACCTGTGGTGTCAGTTTGGAGGGCCAGCCAGGGGTGGCATAATACGTGCTGCAGCCCCTGGTAGGCCTTGGATGCACGTATGCCCTGGGTACCTATAGTACACTATACAGGGACTCACAAAGGTGACCCAATAACCAATCTGGTATGTACCTAAAGTACATGGAGTCCAATTTATAGTGAAAGCAGATAGACTGGGGCCCTGAATAGCAGGGTCCCAGGCCAACTAAGTCGAAAACCAGCAAAATAATAGGCAAAAAGTTGGGGTAACCATATAGTCAGATATCCACCTTCCTTCAAACACACCTTTGAATTAGTAGGGGAACATTGAGCTGGAGCTGGAATTCTTCTTGACAAACTACATCAGAAGACAAATGGTGATAATGAGCTGAACACAGTGTGATGAGAGGCAATGCAGTAAGATCACCCCATATGTTTATGTAATGTACAGAATGAGAACAGCAAGGGTTGAAAGGTCTACAGAGACCACAGATCACACGAACATCTTTAGGGATAATTACAGTGCCATAGGCAGGAAACAGTCCTTCACCAATACACCACCATCACACCTCCTGCAATAATCCTTTGCTCATGTCCTTGCTCCAAGGTTTTGCCCTTGAAGTAAATATGGACTGGGATTTGAAAGAAGATTAAAGGGAAATACATTAATAAAGGAGTTAGATGAGCCATCTGAGATGAGAGGTGATAGGAGAGGGCCCTGTACAGTTCCGGGTCACAAAGTCCATGAACTCAGAACATTTTATAGCTATGAAATGCGATCTGGTCAATGTTTATAGTTAAAGTTCATAGCCTATTTAAAAAAAAAAACGATTGTCAAGCACTACATATCAAAAAAGTAAAATACATTATTAAACATATTGTTATAGGTATAGAGGCATTCTATTGACATGGGTAAAGCGTTCCTCTGCCATCGCTTTTTAGAGCTAATTAGAATGGAGTATATCTTTAAGAATTAAAAACCACCAGCTCTGAGGGTTCAGCCCTACCTAGACATCTCTGAGTCTGACAAAATGGTTTTGTTGCACGATAGAGAAAGAAGAGTTTCAAAATCAGTTAAAAAAACAATAAAATAATTGAATTTCTTGCTGGCTTGGCAAATCAGAGCTCACTTGTCTTTTGAGGATGTAAGAGGCAAAAAAGAGAGATCGGGGTGTATCATCTTAAATAATCCCAGACCTTGAATCGAAAAAAAAAAACCTCTGAAAACAGCAGATATTTTTAATTTGACGATCAGAATTGTGAAGGACATTCATGCATTGTTAAAAAATTTGTGGAAAACATCCAACATGAACAAAGTTGCAGGTTGAATTCAAACTGAGGAAGTGGTCAGCGGGGGTGCTTCTTACAAACAACCTATCCATATTACAAATAATGCAGTATGTCACATTCACCATGGATCCCAGATGCCTGTGAAGTCTTGGGCACTGGCATGCTGAGCAATTGCCTAGGGGGCCCATGAGCATAGAGGCCTCATGCTTATCTATGCAACATTTTGATACCTGTGAGTGGTTGTGTAGACAGGGCCCAGTGCACTGCTTTGACCTGGTGCCTCTAATGCTGTTAAGACGGCCCTGCCTGATGCCAGTGCTCCATTAAAAACATTACGTATATTCAGAAGATTTCTGCAATGGATCGCACTCCGCTAGCCCCTCCTCCGGGTCGCCCCTAAGCACTCTGGTGTCTGAAGTGCGTGTAGTTCGAAGAATAGAAGTCAAGTTCATAAGTGGTTCACCAAAGTTGGTGCGAGTAGGTACTCGTTGTTCCCAAAATCTCTAGACCCAAGACATGGCTTGGGTTTCGGGATAGTTTCCCTCATCAGTAGAGAACAAGTATGGGGTGGATGAGAAGGCCGCCAAGTAACCGTCACAGGCCTCGATGCCTCTCTGGCTCGCAGGGCGTCTCCAGAAGCTCGTCAGCTTGGCGCTCAAGGGAGCGATAAGTAGAATTCTGCAATGGATCGCACTCCGCTAGCCCCTCCTCCGGGTCGCCCCTAAGCACTCTGGTATCTGAAGTGCGTGTAGTTCGAAGAATAGAAGTCAAGTTCATAAGTGGTTCACCAAAGTTGGTGCGAGTAGGTACTCGTTGTTCCCAAAATCTCTAGACCCAAGACATGGCTCGGGTTTTGGGATAGTTTCCCTCATCAGTAGAGAACAAGTATGGGGTGGATGAGAAGGCCGCCAAGTAACCGTCACAGGCCTCGATGCCTCTCTGGCTCGCAGGGCGTCTCCAGAAGCTCGTCAGCTTGGCGCTCAAGGGAGCGATAAGTAGAATTCTGCAATGGATCGCACTCCGCTAGCCCCTCCTCCGGGTCGCCCCTAAGCACTCTGGTATCTGAAGTGCGTGTAGTTCGAAGAATAGAAGTCAAGTTCATAAGTGGTTCACCAAAGTTGGTGCGAGTAGGTACTCGTTGTTCCCAAAATCTCTAGACCCAAGACATGGCTCGGGTTTCGGGATAGTTTCCCTCATCAGTAGAGAACAAGTATGGGGTGGATGAGAAGGCCGCCAAGTAACCGTCACAGGCCTCGATGCCTCTCTGGCTCGCAGGGCGTCTCCAGAAGCTCGTCAGCTTGGCGCTCAAGGGAGAGATAAGTAGAATTCTGCAATGGATCGCACTCCGCTAGCCCCTCCTCCGGGTCGCCCCTAAGCACTCTGGTATCTGAAGTGCGTGTAGTTCGAAGAATAGAAGTCAAGTTCATAAGTGGTTCACCAAAGTTGGTGCGAGTAGGTACTCGTTGTTCCCAAAATCTCTAGACCCAAGACATGGCTTGGGTTTCGGGATAGTTTCCCTCATCAGTAGAGAACAAGTATGGGGTGGATGAGAAGGCCGCCAAGTAACCGTCACAGGCCTCGATGCCTCTCTGGCTCGCAGGGCGTCTCCAGAAGCTCGTCAGCTTGGCGCTCAAGGGAGCGATAAGTAGAATTCTGCAATGGATCGCACTCCGCTAGCCCCTCCTCCGGGTCGCCCCTAAGCACTCTGGTATCTGAAGTGCGTGTAGTTCGAAGAATAGAAGTCAAGTTCATAAGTGGTTCACCAAAGTTGGTGCGAGTAGGTACTCGTTGTTCCCAAAATCTCTAGACCCAAGACATGGCTCGGGTTTTGGGATAGTTTCCCTCATCAGTAGAGAACAAGTATGGGGTGGATGAGAAGGCCGCCAAGTAACCGTCACAGGCCTCGATGCCTCTCTGGCTCGCAGGGCGTCTCCAGAAGCTCGTCAGCTTGGCGCTCAAGGGAGCGATAAGTAGAATTCTGCAATGGATCGCACTCCGCTAGCCCCTCCTCCGGGTCGCCCCTAAGCACTCTGGTATCTGAAGTGCGTGTAGTTCGAAGAATAGAAGTCAAGTTCATAAGTGGTTCACCAAAGTTGGTGCGAGTAGGTACTCGTTGTTCCCAAAATCTCTAGACCCAAGACATGGCTCGGGTTTCGGGATAGTTTCCCTCATCAGTAGAGAACAAGTATGGGGTGGATGAGAAGGCCGCCAAGTAACCGTCACAGGCCTCGATGCCTCTCTGGCTCGCAGGGCGTCTCCAGAAGCTCGTCAGCTTGGCGCTCAAGGGAGAGATAAGTAGAATTCTGCAATGGATCGCACTCCGCTAGCCCCTCCTCCGGGTCGCCCCTAAGCACTCTGGTATCTGAAGTGCGTGTAGTTCGAAGAATAGAAGTCAAGTTCATAAGTGGTTCACCAAAGTTGGTGCGAGTAGGTACTCGTTGTTCCCAAAATCTCTAGACCCAAGACATGGCTTGGGTTTCGGGATAGTTTCCCTCATCAGTAGAGAACAAGTATGGGGTGGATGAGAAGGCCGCCAAGTAACCGTCACAGGCCTCGATGCCTCTCTGGCTCGCAGGGCGTCTCCAGAAGCTCGTCACTTGGCGCTCAAGGGAGCGATAAGTAGAATTCTGCAATGGATCGCACTCCGCTAGCCCCTCCTCCGGGTCGCCCCTAAGCACTCTGGTATCTGAAGTGCGTGTAGTTCGAAGAATAGAAGTCAAGTTCATAAGTGGTTCACCAAAGTTGGTGCGAGTAGGTACTCGTTGTTCCCAAAATCTCTAGACCCAAGACATGGCTCGGGTTTCGGGATAGTTTCCCTCATCAGTAGAGAACAAGTATGGGGTGGATGAGAAGGCCGCCAAGTAACCGTCACAGGCCTCGATGCCTCTCTGGCTCGCAGGGCGTCTCCAGAAGCTCGTCAGCTTGGCGCTCAAGGGAGCGATAAGTAGAATTCTGCAATGGATCGCACTCCGCTAGCCCCTCCTCCGGGTCGCCCCTAAGCACTCTGGTATTTGAAGTGCGTGTAGTTCGAAGAATAAAAGTCAAGTTCATAAGTGGTTCACCAAAGTTGGTGCGAGTAGGTACTCGTTGTTCCCAAAATCTCTAGACCCAAGACATGGCTTGGGTTTCGGGATAGTTTCCCTCATCAGTAGAGAACAAGTATGGGGTGGATGAGAAGGCCGCCAAGTAACCGTCACAGGCCTCGATGCCTCTCTGGCTCGCAGGGCGTCTCCAGAAGCTCGTCAGCTTGGCGCTCAAGGGAGCGATAAGTAGAATTCTGCAATGGATCGCACTCCGCTAGCCCCTCCTCCGGGTCGTCCCTAAGCACTCTGGTATTTGAAGTGCGTGTAGTTCGAAGAATAAAAGTCAAGTTCATAAGTGGTTCACCAAAGTTGGTGCGAGTAGGTACTCGTTGTTCCCAAAAACCCGGGACATGTATCGGGTCTAGAGATTCATCAGTCCAACAAGTACCGACTTGCACCCACCTGGGTGATCCACTACTGAACTACAAGTACCAGAATCCCGAGGGGCGATCCGGAGGAGGGGCTAGCGGTGTGCGCTCCATTGCGGTGGTTTTTACTAATTGGCTCCCTTGAGCTTTGAGCCGACGGGCTCCTGGATGCTGCCCTGCGTGCCGGTTCGGGCATCGAGGCCATTGACTGTTGTTTGGCGGCCTTCTCCTCCACCCCTAAACCATTTTCTCTACTGATGAGGGAAGTTATCCCGAAACCCGAGCCATGTCTCGGGCGATACACAAAAACCCGGGACATGTATCGGGTCTAGAGATTCATCAGTCCAACAAGTACCGACTTGCACCCACCTGGGTGATCCACTACTGAACTACAAGTACCAGAATCCCGAGGGGCGATCCGGAGGAGGGGCTAGCGGTGTGCGCTCCATTGCGGTGGTTTTTACTATATTCAGAAGATGATAATAACTCTGCATTTTGGTTATTACCAAACACACTAATTTTAACATGCGCATTGAAAGCACTATTTGCCTCATTGAGATATCAAAAAGCTGCCATAAACAGATTTTCACTATGTTAATAATGAAAGATATCTCTATTTCCTGGAAAATTAAGTCAATAATTCTGAAAAGGAAATAGAAATATATTAAGGAAATAGAAATATATTTTCTCAAATGGCACTTGCTGTTTCAGGTTTTACCAAATCGTAGTGCCGACAATGCCAAAAGGGCCCTGTTTACAAAACTTTTTCTGTGAATAGTCATGTCTTACTCCCTAAGTAGGCACAATTTACTCCTTAACTTTCCTGATTAAAGCATACTTAGGCCCTTATTAACAATGATAATAATAACAAAGCAATATCGAAAGCGTATAGCTACCTCATATGAAGTGTCCCAGCGCTAAGTACAGGTATCCAGAGGCCTAAATGCAGCTATTAAACCCCCATGAATCTCGAGCTAAAAAAACACGTTTTAAGATTTTTTCTAAAAATACCTTCCGACTGAGCCTGATGAACTGACAGGGCAAAGCATTCCACAATTTTGGTGCTTAATAGCTGAAAGAGCTACCGCTTATGCACACTTCCTTTACTTTGGGAACAATCGCCAACATCTCCCCTGCTGATCCTAAATTCCTCAATGGTACATATGGTCTAACACAGGATTGAAGGTAACATTGACCTTTGTTAGCAAATGCCTTGTGACAATAACACAATTCTTTGAAAGAGTATCTCTGCTTCACCTGAAGCCAATGAAGCTTCTAATACTCAAACGCAATCAAAGCACACATTGGAAAGTTCAATAAAAGATGAGCAGCAAAGTTCTGAAGTCTCTGGAGTCTCTTTATTCACTCCTGTGTGACTCCAAAGAAAGAAGCCCTCAACACCCACATCAAGGTGGGCATCAACCACACCAAGGAACTTTTCAGCATTGTGCGAGAATTCTCCTTCCCATCTGCCACCGAGAACATGAGTCACCCTTAATAAGTTTTCTGTGACACCCTAGAAGACTATTTTGACAGCAACTTTGACCCCAACTCATCGACCTCGACCACCTCTGATCCTGAACAACACCTTCCTCCCCCACCAAATCACCGAATGGAGGCAGCTCTCGACCAAAGACACTGCTTCCATCATCAACTCTCTTCACTTCTGATCTCCCATCGGAGCACTGTTCAATCACATCTGCAACGTAGGAAGAGAAGCAATAGGAGATCCCCTCACAGTTCTCCTCAACACATCCATCACCACAGCCACCGTACTGGATGCTTGGAGGCATGCCGAGGTCAAACCCCTCCTGAAGAAACCCTCAGCCAAACACAACAAACTGAAAAACTACCGACCCATCTCGCTCCAGGACTTCCTCACCAAAGTCCTGGAGAAAGCCACCAACTGCCAGCTCACCGACAACCTCGAAGAAAACCAAATACTCGACCCTTCCCAATTAGAATTCCAGCCCAACCACAGCACAGAGACAACCCTAACCGCAGCAATGGATGACATCAGACACATCCTCGACATAGGTGGATTAGCCAACTTCATCCTCCTTGACCGTTGGCAGACTTCGACACCGTCTCCCACCAGAATCCTCATCACCAGACTACACCACATAGGCATCCAGGGCAAGGCCCTCGATTGGATCTCTTCCTTCCACCCTGGCCAAACTCAGAGGATCCGCCTTCCTCCCTTCTCCTCCACACCAAAGGACATTATATGCGGCATCCCGCAGGGCTCCTCCCTCAGCCCCACTCTCTTCAACACAGTATGACCCATCTGGCAACCATCGCCCGCACCCACAAATTCAACATCATCACCCACGCTGATGAAACCCAGCTCGTCCTATCCCTCACCGACAACGCAGGCGCCACAAGAACCAACTTCCAAACCACCATGACCAAATTGGCACATCGATGATGACAAACTGCCTGAAACTAAACTCCAGCAAGACAGAGTTTATCATCTTCAGAAACAAACTCTCCCCCTGGGACGACACCTGGTGGACTTCCGTACTCTGCTAAGCACCCACCCCACCAGGCACGCACGCAACCTCGGAATCATCCTTGACTCCCATCTCACCGTGAAGTAACAGATCAATGCCATCTCCTCTGCCTGCTCCCACACCTGCTGCATGCTCCACAAGATCTTCAAATTGATCCGTATCTCAACCAGAAAGATAGTCACCCAGGCACTCATCTCCAGCCAACTTGACTACGGCAACACACTCTACGCTGGAACCCCCAACATCGCCTGAACTGCCTCCAAACCATCTAGAATTCTGCAACCAGACTTTTTACTCAACCTCCCCAGAAGATCCTGCATCACTCAGCACCACAGAGCCTTCCACTGGCTCCCAGTCCAGAAGAGATGTCTCTTCAAGCTCCCCACAAATGCTTACAAAGCACTCCACAGTACTGGACCTTCTTACCCCAACAACCGCCTGACTTTCCACCAACCGACCAGAGAGGTCTGCTCCACCACCCTCACCTTGGCCCACATTCCCCGCATTTGTTGCAGACGCTGCGGAGGTCGCTCCTTCTCCTACCTCACTGCTAAGTCCTGGAATGACCTCCCCCTCCAACTTTGCATCTCGCCATTCCTGTTGAACTTCAGAAAACAGCTCAAGACTTGGCTCTTCGCCACCACCTCTCTGAACGAGGCCTGCACTTCCCCCAGGTACCCTGAGACCCCCTGGGGTGAAAAGCCATGCTCTACAAGACTTTGTGATTGATTGATAGAGATGTACAACTATTCCATTTTGTGGGTCGCAAATTGCGATTTTTTTTGCGGCTGGCAAAACAGAAAGCACTAATGTGTCTCAGACACATTCAGCAATTTCCATTGGAGTTGCATATGACCTCCCTCATCAATGTTCATGAGGCAGGTCGCAATTTCTGACCCTTTAAGAATGGGCTGCAATCACAGGGATGGAGGCATGCTGGGGACAGAAGACCACCAGGTCTGTGTTTGCTTTTTAAATAAAGCAACTTTTTTTTTTAAATGCAGCCCATTTTCATTAAAGGAAAATGGGATCCGTTTTAAAAGAAAAAATGTAAAAGTTTTCTTTATCATTTTTTAAGGGCAGGCAGTGTCTGTGGGACTACTGCCTG
Source organism: Lissotriton helveticus (assembly GCF_964261635.1). NCBI lineage: Eukaryota > Metazoa > Chordata > Amphibia > Caudata > Salamandridae > Lissotriton > Lissotriton helveticus. Next base: position 407,920,785 of record NC_136073.1, read on the forward strand.
CCCTTAAAAAATATTTTCACCGCCAAACACAAAGGGGAAGGAGTCCCCTGGGGACCTCTTCCTGTTTGTGACTGGTTTTAAACCAATTTGAAATTGGAGGTAACTGCAATCATTTTGCGCCCGTATTTGCGGTCGGAAAACAATATTACATCCAGCTGCGATTCGTTATTTGGAAGGGATTCCCCTTTCTAAAGCCGACTCACAAACCCTATTTTGCAAGTCAGTAATAGGTAAATGACTCGCAAAATAGGGTTTGTACTTGCGACAGCCCCTTTTGACAGTCATAAACTGCCCGATTTTCCATTTGCGACTGCTAAAAACGGTTGTACATCTGGCCCCTAATCCAGTTCTTTTCCAAAATAAAAAAGCCAAGTGGAGATGTGTAGGGTGAATAGTGTTGTCAAAAGCAACTGAATAATTCCAAAGAACCAATGCTTCCATTGCTGTTAATCTTCAATGTACTGATTTTCTCTATTGGTGCTGATCGTCACCTTAATGGCCTGCAGCATGAACTGGATGAGACTAGAAACATGAAAGATACCAACTATAGGACAGACCCGCCACAAACAAGACCAAGTAAGATGATTGCATTACATCCAGGAGCAGTAGGTGCTTCCCTCTGTACATAGTTTGGGTGATAAAACAGTTCAATTCTACAGCTTACCAAAAACACAACTGGATCAAATTCTGGATAACTGTTAAAGATTACATATTTTTGACGGCTACCTCTCACCATCACATACGTCCTTTTTCCAATATCTTTTACATATTTTTGATGGCTAGCTCCCACCAACACATACGTTCCTTTTCCAATAATTTTTACATATTTTTGACGGCTAGCTCCCACCATCACATACGTTCCTTTTCAAATAATTTTTACATATTTTTGACGGCTAGCTCCCACCATCACATACATTCCTTTTCCAATATTTTTTACATATTTTTGACTGCTAGCGCCCACCACCACATACGTTTCCTTTCCTATAATTTTAAAACCTTTGCAGTCCTGAAAATCGTGAGTAGTTATGACAGCTCCAACAGTAAATGCACCACCAGCTGTGCATTGGTGTAGTAAGTGGGGGTCCGCCCTTGGCGGCATGAGTTTTGGGGGCGGCGGCCTCCCAACACTTTTACTTGTAGTCTCTGGGCTGACATCTCTCCCCCTCAATCGGCCGCCGTGGGGAGGCAAACGAGACGGTGATCTCGCCTGGGCCCCCCCTCCCCCTCCTCCCCCCACACACACCTGCTCTGCACTGCAGCCACTGGGCGGCAAACGCAGGGACCACACCACTGTCGGCCACAGGGCTAGGTACGCCACTGCAGCTGTGATTTCCATTCTAATATGAATGCCGCAAATGTTAATGTGAATGGGGACCACATTCATTTTTACTCTTGTAATTCCAATAAAATGAATACAGTTGATTTTGGTAAAAAAGGGATTTTTTTTTTACAATATTTAAAGATTACAAAATTCGGAAGTAACAAATGACGCAGAACATCACAAGTTGCTGTCTTTTTTATTATAAACAAAAATATGAATTAAAGTAAAAAAGTATTACCATCCCAAGATGAATGTTGAAAGATAGTATTTTTTACGAGGCACTATGTTGTGCTCAGAAAACTCGCGTTTGATGCTATACCAGACTCTGCCTGCCCCTTTTTTCCCTGCACTCTTTTATATTCCTTTTAATTCCATTTGCAGCGGTTTTCTGTATTTCTCTTCATTCTTCTCCCACCCTTGTGTGTTTTCCCTTGAATGCTCAGATCATAAAATATCCAACCAATTTATCCATAAATGCAGCCAAAAAATTCGAACATAATAACTTGAGAAAAAACCCGGACACGTTGATCTCCGACCCCTACTTTAGCATAGATAAAGGCACTATAGTGAATGACCTGATATTCTTCACAAGTAAAATGGCTAAATGGCGCAATGCCATCAGAAGAATGCTTAACACAAAAGCTATAAAAAATATCCCACATGGCACAAAAATGATGATCACACCGTCAACAAGATGCAGAGGGGAACTATGCATTACCATTTATAAAAATGGAATAGTGCTGATACAAGCAGCCAACAGCGAATTAGATAAATTCGACAATGTATTTCCGACCTTAAAAGAATCAGTAGAGGGCTCAAGATGTCAACTACACCAGACCCCACAAGAAGACACTCCAGACAACAACAATACTACTACCCGAGACGTCAAACGAACTGGAGGCCATCAGGATCAATCTACAAAATCAGGAGACAAAATTGAAATAGTAAAAACCACCGCAATGGAGCGCACACCGCTAGCCCCTCCTCCGGATCGCCCCTCGGGATTCTGGTACTTGTAGTTCAGTAGTGGATCACCCAGGTGGGTGCAAGTCGGTACTTGTTGGACTGATGAATCTCTAGACCCGATACATGTCCCGGGTTTTTGGGTATCGCCCGAGACATGGCTCGAGTTTCGGGATAACTTCCCTCATCAGTAGAGAAAATGGTTTAGGGGTGGAGGAGAAGGCCGCCAAACAACAGTCAATGGCCTCGATGCCCGAACCGGCACGCAGGGCAGCATCCAGGAGCCCGTCGGCTCAAAGCTCAAGGGAGCCAATTAGTAAAAACCACCGCAATGGAGCGCACACCGCTAGCCCCTCCTCCGGATCGCCCCTCGGGATTCTGGTACTTGTAGTTCAGTAGTGGATCACCCAGGTGGGTGCAAGTCGGTACTTGTTGGACTGATGAATCTCTAGACCCGATACATGTCCCGGGTTTTTGGGTATCTCCCGAGACATGGCTCGGGTTTCGGGATAACTTCCCTCATCAGTAGAGAAAATGGTTTAGGGGTGGAGGAGAAGGCCGCCAAACAACAGTCAATGGCCTCGATGCCCGAACCGGCACGCAGGGCAGCATCCAGGAGCCCGTCGGCTCAAAGCTCAAGGGAGCCAATTAGTAAAAACCACCGCAATGGAGCGCACACCGCTAGCCCCTCCTCCGGATCGCCCCTCGGGATTCTGGTACTTGTAGTTCAGTAGTGGATCACCCAGGTGGGTGCAAGTCGGTACTTGTTGGACTGATGAATCTCTAGACCCGATACATGTCCCGGGTTTTTGGGTATCGCCCGAGACATGGCTCGAGTTTCGGGATAACTTCCCTCATCAGTAGAGAAAATGGTTTAGGGGTGGAGGAGAAGGCCGCCAAACAACAGTCAATGGCCTCGATGCCCGAACCGGCACGCAGGGCAGCATCCAGGAGCCCGTCGGCTCAAAGCTCAAGGGAGCCAATTAGTAAAAACCACCGCAATGGAGCGCACACCGCTAGCCCCTCCTCCGGATCGCCCCTCGGGATTCTGGTACTTGTAGTTCAGTAGTGGATCACCCAGGTGGGTGCAAGTCGGTACTTGTTGGACTGATGAATCTCTAGACCCGATACATGTCCCGGGTTTTTGGGAACAACGAGTACCTACTCGCACCAACTTTGGTGAACCACTTATGAACTTGACTTTTATTCTTCGAACTACACGCACTTCAAATACCAGAGTGCTTAGGGGCGACCCGGAGGAGGGGCTAGCGGAGTGCGATTCATTGCAGAATTCTACTTATCGCTCCCTTGAGCGCCAAGCTGACGAGCTTCTGGAGACGCCCTGCGAGCCAGAGAGGCATCGAGGCCTGTGACGGTTACTTGGCGGCCTTCTCATCCACCCCATACTTGTTCTCTACTGATGAGGGAAACTATCCCGAAACCCAAGCCATGTCTTGGGTCTAGAGATTTTGGGAACAACGAGTACCTACTCGCACCAACTTTGGTGAACCACTTATGAACTTGACTTTTATTCTTCAAACTACACGCACTTCAAATACCAGAGTGCTTAGGGGCGACCCGGAGGAGGGGCTAGCGGAGTGCGATCCATTGCAGAATTCTACTTATCGCTCCCTTGAGCGCCAAGCTGACGAGCTTCTGGAGACGCCCTGCGAGCCAGAGAGGCATCGAGGCCTGTGACGGTTACTTGGCGGCCTTCTCATCCACCCCATACTTGTTCTCTACTGATGAGGGAAACTATCCCGAAACCCGAGCCATGTCTTGGGTCTAGAGATTTTGGGAACAACGAGTACCTACTCGCACCAACTTTGGTGAACCACTTATGAACTTGACTTTTATTCTTCGAACTACACGCACTTCAAATACCAGAGTGCTTAGGGGCGACCCGGAGGAGGGGCTAGCGGAGTGCGATCCATTGCAGAATTCTACTTATCGCTCCCTTGAGCGCCAAGCTGACGAGCTTCTGGAGACGCCCTGCGAGCCAGAGAGGCATCGAGGCCTGTGACGGTTACTTGGCGGCCTTCTCATCCACCCCATACTTGTTCTCTACTGATGAGGGAAACTATCCCGAAACCCGAGCCATGTCTTGGGTCTAGAGATTTTGGGAACAACGAGTACCTACTCGCACCAACTTTGGTGAACCACTTATGAACTTGACTTTTATTCTTCGAACTACACGCACTTCAAATACCAGAGTGCTTAGGGGCGACCCGGAGGAGGGGCTAGCGGAGTGCGATTCATTGCAGAATTCTACTTATCGCTCCCTTGAGCGCCAAGCTGACGAGCTTCTGGAGACGCCCTGCGAGCCAGAGAGGCATCGAGGCCTGTGACGGTTACTTGGCGGCCTTCTCATCCACCCCATACTTGTTCTCTACTGATGAGGGAAACTATCCCGAAACCCAAGCCATGTCTTGGGTCTAGAGATTTTGGGAACAACGAGTACCTACTCGCACCAACTTTGGTGAACCACTTATGAACTTGACTTTTATTCTTCAAACTACACGCACTTCAAATACCAGAGTGCTTAGGGGCGACCCGGAGGAGGGGCTAGCGGAGTGCGATCCATTGCAGAATTCTACTTATCGCTCCCTTGAGCGCCAAGCTGACGAGCTTCTGGAGACGCCCTGCGAGCCAGAGAGGCATCGAGGCCTGTGACGGTTACTTGGCGGCCTTCTCATCCACCCCATACTTGTTCTCTACTGATGAGGGAAACTATCCCGAAACCCGAGCCATGTCTTGGGTCTAGAGATTTTGGGAACAACGAGTACCTACTCGCACCAACTTTGGTGAACCACTTATGAACTTGACTTTTATTCTTCGAACTACACGCACTTCAAATACCAGAGTGCTTAGGGGCGACCGGAGGAGGGGCTAGCGGAGTGCGATCCATTGCAGAATTCTACTTATCGCTCCCTTGAGCGCCAAGCTGACGAGCTTCTGGAGACGCCCTGCGAGCCAGAGAGGCATCGAGGCCTGTGACGGTTACTTGGCGGCCTTCTCATCCACCCCATACTTGTTCTCTACTGATGAGGGAAACTATCCCGAAACCCGAGCCATGTCTTGGGTCTAGAGATTTTGGGAACAACGAGTACCTACTCGCACCAACTTTGGTGAACCACTTATGAACTTGACTTTTATTCTTCGAACTACACGCACTTCAAATACCAGAGTGCTTAGGGGCGACCCGGAGGAGGGGCTAGCGGAGTGCGATCCATTGCAGAATTCTACTTATCGCTCCCTTGAGCGCCAAGCTGACGAGCTTCTGGAGACGCCCTGCGAGCCAGAGAGGCATCGAGGCCTGTGACGGTTACTTGGCGGCCTTCTCATCCACCCCATACTTGTTTTCTACTGATGAGGGAAACTATCCCGAAACCCGAGCCATGTCTTGGGTCTAGAGATTTTGGGAACAACGAGTACCTACTCGCACCAACTTTGGTGAACCACTTATGAACTTGACTTTTATTCTTCGAACTACACGCACTTCAAATACCAGAGTGCTTAGGGGCGACCCGGAGGAGGGGCTAGCGGAGTGCGATCCATTGCAGAATTCTACTTATCGCTCCCTTGAGCGCCAAGCTGACGAGCTTCTGGAGACGCCCTGCGAGCCAGAGAGGCATCGAGGCCTGTGACGGTTACTTGGCGGCCTTCTCATCCACCCCATACTTGTTCTCTACTGATGAGGGAAACTATCCCGAAACCCGAGCCATGTCTTGGGTCTAGAGATTTTGGGAACAACGAGTACCTACTCGCACCAACTTTGGTGAACCACTTATGAACTTGACTTTTATTCTTCGAACTACACGCACTTCAAATACCAGAGTGCTTAGGGGCGACCCGGAGGAGGGGCTAGCGGAGTGCGATCCATTGCAGAATTCAAAATTGAAATAGGAATGACAATATCTGAGAATGAGACGGAAAGTACAGAGATGTCTACACGACATGCGAACAATGAACAGGAGCAGCTCCAAAGGGAAGAGTCGACGCCGCTCCCAAATGAAGAGACATCTCACTCAGCGCAGACATCTCATTCGAGTGAGCCACTCAATGATAACCTGGAAATAAATAAGGTAGAAGATATCAACCATTCCTTACCTCTCTCTAGTACAACACAAGCGACATCTAGAACCTTACCCACAAATGCATTCCTAATATCACAAAACATAGATAACACATCCCACATCGCAAATAGAAACGGAACAGACAACCAAACTGATGACAAAAAGAAAAGGATCTCGGCAAAAAGAACAGATCAAAAACATAGAAAAGCAAAACGCAAATCCCGAACAGATAGGTTAATCATTCCTAAGAGGTCACTCCAAAATCAGAAAGATATCAAAGAGCTTCAGAAACTAATTGGCAACATGGCACAAGACACACTTAGTACTCTACAAGCGATGGAAAAGATACTTGAAATGACGGTAAGCACTCACTCCAAGGTCGCGCATGTCCAAAATCTTGTACACTCCTCTCAAAGAAAGAGCAACGAAACGGCCATGCCATTATCAAGTAGACACAACCGACCAGATAGGACGAATGATTACTTGTCGGAGGAGGAAACCCTTGCCTTACTCCGAACATATGAACCATCGGACCGCAAGAGAGGGGAGGAAATCAAAACAGTACTGATCGACCCTAATAGAACATCCAGACAGAATGAAAGAAAATCCAACCTTAACAATTTACAACAAGTCCAGCTAATAACCGAATCGAAAAATCCGAACCTTAGTAACTCAGGGAAACCTCTGATATGCCTTCTTCTCAACTGTCGATCTGCAACCAAACATGCATCAGACATAGCGGACCTCATCATCAACAAGGAAATTGATTTGACAATCCTTACAGAAACGTGGCTATCGGAGTCATCGTCTCCAATCATGGATCTCTTAGTATCACCTCAGTATAACATTGTGAGACTAGATAGACTAAAAAAGACAGGAGGAGGTATAGCCTACATTCACCGATCGGATATAGAGGTCAACCAAATACAATCCGACCCACTAGAATCCTGTGAATACCTAGGTCTCAATATAAGATCAGCAGACAATCAAAGATGCAACCTGCATGCGCTTTACCACCCACCAGGAGATAACGCCACGTTCATAGATCAGTTAATGGAGATCATAACGGCCAACTCTAACACCGATGCCAATAACATATTCCTAGGTGATTTTAATTTACACTGGGACGACTGCAATGACAAACAGGTCAACGCTCTCAAAGACTTCCTAGCGTAGCTAAACTTCACACAAGCATGCACGCAACCTACACACTCGAAAGGAGCTACGTTAGACTGTATAATATCAAGAAACGAAGATACATCAATCCTCTCAATAGCTCCGTGTGACTGGTCAGATCATCATGCCATAACATTCTTGATACCCACAATGAAAAAGAGCAAGACCACGCAACTCATCAAGCTCAAAAAATGGATTTGAGATATAAAAGAGTCGAATATTGAGCAGCTAGTAGAAAGCTGTGAGAGAGACCTAAAGCCACCTAACAACCTGCAGAATGTAAATGATTTGGCATATCACTACACAACATCAGTTGCGAATATTGTCAACAACACCATGCCACTAAAACTGAAAAGAGTCACAGAGAAGATAAAAAATCCATGGTTTAATGGGTCACTGAACGAAGACAGGCAAAAACTGAGAATGGCTGAAACAAAATGGAGACAACACCCATCATCCCCGAAACTGAATACCCTCAGAAAAATCAGAAGCAGATATAACAAAAAGATCCTCAACTCCAAAAAGGAATTTATAAGATCGGAACTGGATAATGCCAAAAACAGATCACGGAAACTATTTGAAATCTTAAAGCAGCAATCAAATAAACTAGCCAAATCTGCCCAAGAGACTACAAAAACACAACTAAGCTGCGAAGAATTCCCGACATTTTTCATGGAGAAGGCCAACACGCTTGAAAAAGAGCTCAAAAGCGCAGCGGATAACCTACCCAATCAACCATTGTCAACGATCGATACCAGTTCGAAAACGGACTATAATAATGCAAAAAACAAGGCACAATGGGATACCTTCAAATTATATGACCAGAATACCATCGCCAAAACGCTCTCGGATATCAAACCTAACAACCACTATAACGACCCTCTACCCGCGAAATGCCTAAAAGAAATCAGCCATATTGTGATTCCAACCTGGACCAAAATAATAAATGCCTCGCTATCACAAGGGATCCTCCAAGATTGCCTAAAATCAGGTCAAGTCGTCCCCATCATCAAAAAACCTACAGCGGACGCAGCAGATCCGATTTCGCCCGGTGACCAACACCCCTTTACTTGCCAAACTAATTGAGAAATGCGTGCAAGGCCAACTGAGCCAACACATCACCAACTTCTCCCTCCTAGACGATTGCCAATCAGGATTCAGAATAGGGCATAGCATGCAAACAGCTATCCTTCATATTGTTGATGACGCGCTAAAGGCCCTAGACCAAAATCGAGCATGCCTACTGATCCTCCTTGACCTGTCATCTGCATTTGACACAGTAAATCACGAAACATTATTGACCAGGCTGCAGGACAGGATGGGAATGTCTGGAAATGTGCTGAAATGGTTTGAATCATTCCTGCGGAACAGAACACAAAGATTCCTGGTCAACCAATCACTCTGTTATGTTATGTTAGTCTCTCTTTTATAGCACACGAATCACCTGTGGGCATCTCGGCGCTTAGCTCTAGAACAACCCGAAAGGCAGGAAGCACGGAAGGTAGGAGAGCGTTAGAACAGTAGGGCCTTAAGATGTTTCCTAAACATCAGGTAGGAGGGGGATTCCCGCAGGGACAACGGCAGACTGTTCCAGTATTTAGGCGCAAGGCCTGAAAAAGCCATGCCCCCAGATCTGCGAAGTCTGGAACGAGGAACCACCAATAACTGTTTAAGACTTGATCTCAAAGAGCGTGAGGGTATATATCTTCCCAGTTTCTTCTGAAGATATCCAGGACCTTGCCCCTGCAGCGCACAGTAAGTAAGGCAGCAGATCTTAAAAAAAGACCTCTGTTTTATAGGAAGCCAATGAAGCCTTCTCAGTAAAGGTTGCGAAGGGGTGCCAGGTGGCAGATTCATGACCAGTCTAGCTGCCGTATTTTGAATAACCTGTAGTTTTTTCAGGGAGGTGGTTCCCACCTCAGCCAGCAGCGCGTTCCCGTAGTCGATGCGACTCAAGACCAGGGCTTGCGTGACTGTTCTACGGTGTTCTAGGGGGATAAAAGGGAGGATTTTTCTAAGTAATCTGAGCCTATAATAGCATGTGCCAGATACCGCAGTCACATGGTCCTGCATAGTTAAGGACTGATTTAATTTAATGCCCACATTATTTACACAAGGTTTAGGCGTAGGGGGCAAGCCCAATTCTGCCGGCCACCAGTCACTATTCCACATTACTGAGGCTTTTCCTAGGAGCATCAGCTCCGTCTTGCTCGGGTTCAACTGGAGACAGTTGTTATTCATCCAGTTATAGATTGCCGATAACCCCATGGCAAAGCGAAGCCTATCCGCCTCAACATGTGGTCCGATGTTAAATAGTAGCTGGGTATCATCGGCGTACAATATTATTTCGAACCCCAGGGCCTCTGCCACTCTGGCCAAAGGGGCCATATAGATATTAAAAAGGGTGGGACTAAGGCAGGAGCCCTGGGGCACCCCCTTATCCAATGATGTTCTTTCAGATTGACCCATTTGGACTGATTGTGAACGGTCTGCCAAGAAATTCCGTAGCTAATTAAGGGCAAGGTCCTTGATACCACAGGAGCTTAACCTCTCCGCAAGCCTATGGTGAGAGATGGTATCAAAGGCCGCGGAGAGGTCCAACAGTATCAGAATAGCAGAGCATCCTGCGACCACTATTGTTCGGAGGGAGTCAGTCACCGCCAAGAGGGCCGTTTCCGTGCTGAACCCCCGCCGGAAGCTGGACTGCGAGGGGTCCAGGATGTTATTCGCCTCTAAATAGCTATTTAATTGCCTATTAATCAGGCTTTCTAATATTTTGCCCAGAAGAGGGAGCAGGGATATCGGACGATAATTGCTCAACTCTTTCGGGTCAGCCGTGGATTTTTTTAGAATAGGGCGAACATGACCCTCCTTCCAGGATACTGGGATTATTCCTTCCCTCATGGAGAGATTAAACATCTCCTGGACTGTGGGGGCCAGACTGTGAGATAGAAGCGACATCATTTTGGGTGGGCAGAGATCTGTCGGAGAGCCTGATTTAGCAGAGGTCAACGCCATGTGTGTCTCTGCAAGAGAGACTTGCTCAAAACCATCTAAGGAACAGTCAGATCTAATAACATCTTCGTCAGGGAGCCTGTCACCAGTTGTAGTCACCAGCTTATCGGTGGAGAAATTTGCATAGATTTTATCAATTTTCTCTGAGAAAAACTCTGCTAAAAAATTAAAAAGTTCCATTGACTCCATAGTAGGTTGTTTGCACACCGTCGGTTCCACAAAGTCCTTTACAACATCGAAAAGGGCTTTGGCTGAGTTCTTAGAAAGCTCAGTTTGGCTGGCAATAAACACACGGCGTGCAACCTTCAGGTTCCGGTGATAGGTCGCCAGAGCTGATTTATAGAGATGTTTGGATTTCACCGTTTTGTTATGTCGCCACACTCGTTCCAATTTTTTACAAACTGCCTTTTTCTGACTCAGTTCTGGGGTATACCATTTAGCAGAAGGTCTGCTAGGAATGGGCCTTAGATTGTAATTCCTAGGTATGGTGGCATCAAATGCTTTTTCCAACCCAGCGTTAAATTCAGCCAACATGTTAGCTGCCCCCAGGGCTTCTAGCTGAGCCGGAGGCCTATAGGCTTCCTCGAAAGCCTGTGGGGTGAGTTTATTCCATGGCCTATATGCGGTGGGACGCTTACCAGGCGTTTGCTCCCTTTGAGACTGCATAGGCAGCAGGTATGTTAACTTGATCATCGATTGATCAGTCCATACAAGAGGCAGTGGTATATCAAATTTAAGCTCCTCTACATTGGAGAAGACAAGGTCAAGAGTGTGACCACCACTATGCGTGGGCCCTTGTATTCTTTGATGGAGACCCAGCTGCTCCATATCAGTAAGGAGTTTCTTAACTTCAGGTACGGGACCAAGTTCTCCATGGTAGTTAAAGTCACCTAATACCAAAAATGTGTTAGCCGCCAGGGCGTGCGTGGCTATCAAGTCTACAAGTGAGTCCGTGAAATCGGTTTTTGGGCCGGGAGGCCGGTAAACTAGTGCTCCCGACCAGCACTCCGATGCTGAAAAGTTTATTTTAAAAATCCCGATTTCCAAACTCTCCTCCAATTTGGAACTAATCCAGGAAATGTTAATATGCAGTCTATATGCTATTGCAATACCCCCCCCCCCCCCGATTTAGCTGTCCTATCAAGATGAATAAATGTATAGTCTTCAGGGATAGCCATATTAATAGCTGGATGATTTGTGGCATTCAGCCAGGTTTCCGTCATAAAGCATATTTCCGGGGAATAGGTGTTAAGCAGATCCCAAATTTCAAACTGATGTCTGGGAAGGGACCTGACATTGCATAGCATAAAAGTAGGGGCTTCCTCCCTATTGGACTCCAGGGTGTGTTTAACCTCCCTATGGAGAATAAGTTTTTCGCCCTGGAAAGTGCATCTGCTACAGGCTACCGGGCCTTGGAACTGGGCCGGGAATTTTGATGGACAGGTTATCATACCTTCCACGGAACCGGATGCAGACCTCCGAAGATTATGGAGATCTGCCAAGGAATAGCTTATGTTTATTTGCTTAGTTGTACGAGCCAAAAATAAAAGGGGGGTCCCAAGCCCTAGCCCCAGCCTGCTGCGGACGGGCGCAGAAGGGCATACATTTAGCTCACCTTTGGCGCGCCAAAGGCGCGCCCGCTGCCCGCGTCCGCTGCGCGGAGGTAACGGCACGTTCTTTTGTAATTACGCCGCTCGCGTCAGCTGCCTCAGCCGCGCCCCCACCGCCCCGCCTGCAAGGAGGGAGTGGGATGTCACCGCAGCGTTTACAGGGAGGTGTGTACTCCGCGCCTAAATCGGCGGAGCCCGTGTGATCAGCGCTTCACTAGGGGAATGAATTAAAAAGTAAAGAGCACGCTCTACTAGTGCATTGAACCATAAACAAATTACAAGTTAAAAACACGACACAGCCTAACCCCCGGCTTTCCGCCTCAGGGGTGAAAGAGTAGGGCGAGCCTCGAGCTAGGCGGTCCTTTTGTAATTACGCCGCTCGCGTCAGCTGCCTCAGCCGCGCCCCCACCGCCCCGCCTGCAAGGAGGGCGTGGGATGTCACCGCAGCGTTTACAGGGAGGTGTGTACTCCGCGCCTAAATCGGCAGGGCCGTGTGATCAGCGCTTCACTATGGGAATGAATTAAAAAGTAAAGAGCACGCTCTACTAGTGCATTGAACCATAAACAAATTACAGGTTAAAAACACGACACAGCCTAACCCCCGGCTTTCCGCCTCAGGGGTGAAAGAGTAGGGCGAGCCTCGAGCTAGGCGGTCCTTTTATAATTACGCCGCTCGCGTCAGCTGCCTCAGCCGCGCCCCCACCGCCCCGCCTGCAAGGAGGGCGTGGGATGTCACCGCAGCGTTTACAGGGAGGTGTGTACTCCGCGCCTAAATCGGCGGAGCCTGTGTGATCAGCGCTTCACTAGGGGAATGAATTAAAAAGTAAAGAGCACGCTCTACTAGTGCATTGAACCATAAACAAATTACAAGTTAAAAACACGACACAGCCTAACCCCCGGCTTTCCGCCTCAGGGGTGAAAGAGTAGGACGAGCCTCGAGCTAGGCGGTCCTTTTGTAATTACGCTGCTCGCGTCAGCTGGCTCAGCCGCGCCCCCACCGCCCCGCCTGCAAGGAGGGCGTGGGATGTCACCGCAGCATTTACAGGGAGGTGTGTACTCCGCGCCTAAATCGGCGGAGCCCGTGTGATCAGCGCTTCACCAGGGGAATGAATTAAAAAGTAAAGAGCACGCTCTACTAGTGCATTGAACCATAAACAAATTACAAGTTAAAAACACGACACAGCCTAACCCCCGGCTTTCCGCCTCAGGGGTGAAAGAGTAGGGCGAGCCTCGAGCTAGGCGGTCTTTTTGTAATTACGCCGCTCGCGTCAGCTGCCTCAGCCGCGCCCCCACCACCCCGCCTGCAAGGAGGTCGTAGGATGTCACCGCAGCGTTTACAGGGAGGTGTGTACTCCGCGCCTAAATCGGCGGAGCCCGTGTGATCAGCGCTTCACTAAGGGAATTAATTAAAAAGTAAAGAGCACACTCTACTAGTGCATTGAACCATAAACAAATTACAAGTTAAAAACACGACACAGCCTAACTCCCGGCTTTCCGCCTCAGGGGTGAAAGAGTAGGGCGACCCTCGAGCTAGGCGGTCCTTTTGTAATTACGCCGCTCGCGTCAGCTGCCTCAGCCGCGCCCCCACCGCCCCGCCTGCAAGGAGGGCGTGGGATGTCACCGCAGCGTTTGCAGGGAGGTGTGCACTCTGCGCCTAAATCGGCGGAGCCCGTGTGATCAGCGCTTCACTAGGGGAATGAATTAAAAAGTAAAGAGCACGCTCTACTAGTGCATTGAACCATAAACAAATTACAAGTTAAAAACACGACACAGCCTAACCCCCGGCTTTCCGCCTCAGGGGTGAAAGAGTACCATCCTGCCCTAACTCAATTGTAGTCCCTCAAGGATCTACATTATCCCCATCTCTGTTTAACTTGTATGTCGAACCTCTTACAGAAATTCTCCGGAACTCAAAGATATCCTATCACATGTACGCGTATGACACGCAAATATATATAAAGATCGCGTCCCTGGAAGACATTAAGCTAATAAATGAGACATCAAAAATGACATTGCAATGGCTAACAATCAATCATCTGAAGCTAAATGCTCACAAAACAGAGTTCCTACTAATTTCACCACCAAGGAGCCATACGGAAGTGAAGGGATGGACCAAGCTCGTGACAGCACTAAAATGCACCCCCACCCTAGTCAACTCAGCGAAATCGCTAGGAATCACATTAGATGAGAACCTAGACATGAAAGCCCACATTAAATCAATGGCAAAAAGTGCCCGCTTCCATTGAAACTACATAAGAAAAATGAAACCATTCATCTCAAAGGCGGATCTCAAACTGGCAGTCCAATCCTTAGTTATCTCGAGGATTGAATATGGTTGCACCACCTTAGCCGGTCTACCAAAAATGTCCACAGCACCACTAAAAGCATGCCTCAACGCAGCGGCAAGACTCATCACTGGATCGAGGAAATTCGACCATATCTCTCCTCACCTGAAAGCATTAAACTGGCTACCCTATGAAGCCAGAATTCAGCTAAAAATAGCTTGTATCACCCATAAAGCGTTCCACTACAACACACCAAGATACCTAGTCTGGAAAATTGAATTATCAGAAGGAAGCAGACCAGCTAGGAGTGCCAAGGAGCTGCTATTGAGACCATCCATTTTCCGGAAGAAAAAAACTTATGACCGAGCGTTCTCAGGAGCAGCCCCCAGAATGTGGAATTCACTCCCTCCAAACATTAGAAAAATTCAAAATACAGCAACATTTAAGAGGGAAGTGAAGAACCTCCTGATGAGTAAGTTCCTTACATAGGGAAGACTACTGATCACCGATATGATCTATAGATGCCCTAATACAGAACATCAACGTCAGTAGAAGGGAAAGTCACCGACGTGAATAAAGATAAAGGCTGAACGATGATTCTGAACTGGCGTTACACCTTGAGACCAAGCTGTATCCTTATTGCTACCTCATGTTAATGTGAATATATATATATACTCACCTCCTTAAAGCCATATAATTATCTACCTCATATCTGGTTTTTTTTTTTAATTGTTTATTATATATGTTAATCTTTAACCTACCTCTTAATGTAAAGCGCTCTGATACCTACGGGTCTTGTTCGCGCTATACAAAACTCTATAATAAATAAATAAAAGTCTGATGAGCAAAAAAGATTAGTGCCCCCTTGGAATCACCTGCTCAAATGAACCACTACATTTCTGTAATTATATATAGGTAGTACTCCAAAACGGCACACATCGAACAAGAAGGCCCTTTCGTTAACGTTTGAAAGATAAGCAATGCAGAGAATTGTTGCTGGTTTTAAGAAGGGGCTCCTATTACCAGATAAAGTTTCACATTTTAATTAACGCGAACACACCCAGGCGGCCTCAAGATGTGGGAGGTAAACAATGCTAAATCCACAAACCAAGGAGCCATCTTTACATCAAGCAAACTAAGGATGGGACCTATGTAAACAGGCATTGTTTAGGGGGACAGATTAACATTTTGCATACAGTGTAAACTCCCGGAAAACACATTAAGGGATTAACACCTCTGATTTATGAAATTGAAGGGTGATAGGAGGAACAATAGACTGACAGCTTTGTGTAAACGGCAGCGATGCACCGCACAAAGGGCCTGTTAAACTGCTCGAAATGAAGAATTACACGGAACAATGGAGAGATGCTTTTACCGTATTGTCATTAATTAGCAAAGAGTGCAATTGTTTAATTGTCCCTTTTTTAGAAATACTAAACTGTTAGGAAACTACAGGCACGGTGTAAAATAGATGATTCCATGTCAGTCTGCTGACATCTGCATTCATGTCGGCTAAATGCTGCTGAGTTCACGCTGAGAATAATTTTGAATTGAATTCTACTGCAATCTCTTCTTTAGTTCTTCATTTTTTTCAAAGCGTATTATTTCCGAAATCCCGTTTTGCCTTTTACCAGTGCCACACTAATTTATCTGTTATTCAAGAGACAATCTTCTCATATGTGAACATTTGAAAGAAAACACATTTTTTTTTGTAGGTGCACAAGATCAGTTTATTTTATGGTGCACAGGATCAATCGTGAAATTTTAAAAGTGCTATATTCCTTGAAGAATAGCACATTGAGGTATTTAATTACGTCCCGCTCAAGTGTGTTCTTGTGATTTGAAGTTACAGGTTCCAAATCCTGCCATACCACCTCATTCTTTCATAATTGTGAGGTTAGTAATTAAAATGCCTTCGGAACCTTTTCCTTAAGGCCTGATTCACAATAATTTTTTTCACCCTGAATAAGGCCCTGATTCAGGGTTTGTCGGTGTCTGGGTCCTTTTCGTAACAGCAGATGAACGATATCCTAGGGTACATTATTTATTGGGTGTGAAAAATAGCACTTATTTCGAGTTTCTAGTGAATAACAGGCAGACGTGGGTGCTTATCCCAGGAAAATCCATATGGTGATGCAGCGAGATTACCAGCTTGGGTTACTCATAAAACTACCATACTCACCTGGGCCCATAAACATTCATACATAAGCCGATAATCACAGCTGTGATCAGGATTTTACATTATCCTTGTGATAAATTTACCTTTACACCAATTCTTACCAACCCTTATCACCTTGGTTCTTAATTTCCTCTGGTCAATAGATCAGGTTTTTAGTAGAATAGGTAGAAATGACATTTACCTTCATTTCCTTTGAATAACCACAGACTCAAGAGAGTTTTAAAAGCTTTATCTATGCAATATTTTTGTGAGTCAGATACTAAGGAGTCACATACCAATACATGTCATACACCAATTTCTTTAACCACTTAGGTGCTCATGACGGCTCCCGGCCGTCATGAGTCTTGGTAGGCGTGTTCTCATGACGGCCGGGAGCCGTCAGAATGTTGCCGCTCCTCCCAGGCGGTATTAATTCCCCACCTGTGCAGGCGAATTAATCAGTGGGAGTTGTTCTGACGGCTCCCGGCCGTCAGGAGCACACGCCTACCGTGATTTATGACAGCCGGGAGCCGTCGTGAGCACCACGGCGCCACAATCACCACCTCCTGCAGAGGGCCGGACTGGCCATAGTGGGCACTGGGCGATTTCCAGGCAGGCCGCTAGGGTGGGGGCTGGTTTTGGGCCCCTGGGAGGCCGTTTTTGTACGGGGGGTCGGCAATATCGGCCCCCATAACAAAATCGTCCGAAACCGGCTCCGGGGGGGGGGGGGGGGGCAGGCTGAGCAGTTTGCCAGGGCCGTTTCTGTTTCCAGTCTGGCCCTGCCCCCACACCACTGTGAAAATCACACCGCATTGAAGGGGTTGATAAAAAATTTCAAAAGTAAATCACAGAGATTTAGTAAAATCTCATGACGTTGGTACCTAGGAAGGGTGGAAAAGAGAAACGGTACAAGGACATACCACACAGAATTATATATACCTTGAATGGTGTGAGGACCAACCCCTGGCCAAGGAGCTGGGAAAGGGACTCCCGAGTAGTCAGGAGCCGACAGTTCAGGACAGGTTCAAGACAGGATAGGTGATCTCTTCTATGTGCAACACCAGCGTCGAACCCCTCTCTGGTACTACTCTCTTCGATTCTTTCCCCTTCTGGAAGGACAGATTCTCCTTCAGCAATATGTCAGACGCTTCTCTCTCTCAGTCTCTTCTCTCTCGATTCTTCTTTCAGAGTGCTCAAGCAGCGTGTCTGACCTCCATGGCATCCGCGGTCACCTGCTTCAGTGATGGGTCTGTGACAGGTCGGTAACAAGTCTGACATCTAACTGACTGAGCCTACCTTAGTTATACTGTTCTAACTGTATGTACCACCCTCCAATGTTTGTGAATACCCTACTTCTGATTGGACAATGGAATGGGGAGAGGTCATCACACCATACTAATGTAATGTCATTTCTTTAGTTCATTCCTCAATATTCCCTCCCCTTAATTTTACTTTCCCATGCTTTATTCCCAACCGCATTTCATATTAATTTTGTTTACATTGTATAACAAATTTTACTTCTTCTCCTTCCCTTCTTTGGGTCAAAAGGTGATGTTCCCAAGCACTTCTTTGCTAGAGCGTCCTTGGCTGGGTTTCAATGTCACATCATGGATTCTGACAGAGTCTGATGCACTTGCACATTAACCATGCGGGATGGTGATTTCTGCCACTCTCTAGGCACATATACAAACTAATAATAAAGTTAAAGAAAAACATGTTAGAATATGGAAATGAATGAATGCACTGTATACCACTTATTCCTACTCTAATCCCTTGAATTTATTTTAACTATTGTATTATCAATTTAGTAAAACGTGCGAGATTTAGCTTAAGCATAGCATGTGCATTAGCATGTGAGTTTCAAGAGGCCATCTTATTAGCTACTGCGCAGCAGCAAAGATTTCCCACCAAGCGAAAGACGTCATACTACGTAGTTGCAGTAGACGCATCCACAGAATATTCCCGCGTTTTCGGCAGCCATATTTAGACACTTGGGTTACTTATTAGTAAAACACACAGCCAAGCTTACCCTAGATTGTGTAAAAAGAAATGTAATGCAATTATTAGTATTCACGAACATGTTAATTACAGTATTACATTTTATTTAAGAGGATTGCATCCAAGCAAGTCTCTTTATGAAACCTTGCTCCATCAATGGCACCATAAATACCATACACTTTTGCTCTGTTAAATTCCAATTTGACCTGATGAAATTTAATAAAGGGTGAGATACTTAACGCTCATGATAATTACTGGAGGGAGATAATGCCACCTAACTTGTAATTCCAACCTATATGCAAATAGGGGGTTTAAAGGGGTCCCAAAACACTGATAAACTCTTTGTGACTTCTACACTGATTAAAAAAAAAGCCCAATGCTCTACCCATGAAATATTTGCTGTTGTGAAGTCATTTTTATCACTAGCTCCAGTTTCAGCCTCTACTGCACCCTCAGAGGAGGGATGTATTGTCCTTGCCCAGTTCTTTTTTGGAAAAGGTAGCAAAGTTATAGGACTCCTTTCCTGTAAAAGTGAGATATGCCTCATGAATGAGTGACTGGTTCAACTGTGCAGAGAACAGCGTTGGGCTACTGAATTTCAGGTTATCTGCTTCTGTGAAGTTAGGCTCGCTGCTGGACCCAGCAGCCCATCAAATTTTGAAAGAGATGTGGAGGCGGTCCATCCAGTTTTAGGTTAACTGATTAACTGCTCACTGGCCTCGGATCAAGTACTCGTTAATAGAAGCAAGCTGTGGTGGTTCGGCTGATCCAGTGGGCTACTGTACCTGGGCCCATAAACACACACACACTTAGTTGAGTAAACCGCTGGAGTCAAAGTTTATAATTTTTCCCTACAGTTTTCAAGATTAGTTATTCAATACTCCTAACTAACCTTTCATTGATCAAAAACTTCTTCCCTATGGTCGATGGGCCATTAGTTGAACTAGTTCATGGTGAAAATTACATAAGCTAACTTTTCTTTTATCCAATGTAAATAACCTCAGACTCTGGAAAGATTTAAATCTTCATCTAAATTTTAAAATAATTATGAACTATCTCAGATACACAGTGCAGTCACCGTCATTCTTAGGAGAGAAAATTCAATTAAATCATCAAACATATACTTTAGACTCATGCAATGATCAGCGCTCAGCAAGGGAGAGGACATAGAGAAAAGAACATCTGCAAATAGCATAACATTATAGTTACCAAGAATGGTGTGAAGACCAACCTCTGACAAAGGGCTGGTAAGGGTTCCACAGGATAGATCAGGCGACAAGGACAGGAATCAGGACAGGATAGATGACCTCTTTGAAATATAGACGACTGTGTCACACCACTCTCTAACACTCTCTTCCTCCTCTACATTCTTCCACGATCTTCTGTCTAATCCTAATTAATTTAGGATAGAAGGCGCTGCATTCGATTCTTCATCAGCATCTCTCCCAGCATCAGCATCTCCCGCTCACAGCATCTGGACTCCCGAATCTCTTCAGCATTCAGCAAATCTCCATCTTCTTCGCCTAACTAACAAAAGCTATCTCAATTATACCTTTCATTCTACATGTTCCACCTGGTTTTGCTCCTTACTACTGACCCCTCCTTTACAATCTGCTTCTGTCTCATGCTCGCTGTTTCAACCAATCCCAGCGCGGCTCCCTGTGACGTCAGCAAAACTCCGGCGACTGACCATCCCTTCACAAGGTAGCACAAAAACATATTTCTTTACTTTTCTTAAAAATAAAATCCATTAGTAACAACATAAAAACATTCGCTATTCTGCCTATTCAACTAAAACAAAGGATAGATTTTTCGATTTATTCTGGAGTCTCACAATTGCTCCTTATCTTACTGCGAGTAAAAAAAACCCTGTTTACTCTTCATTCAAGCTCAGGAGAACCTGTCACTCCTTCAGTGTTACCCTACTAGGAAATAAGACCAAAGTTTCACCAGCGAACCTTCTGCTGTCACTCACACTCGACTTTTATATCAAATAGTACCTAGTTTTAATACTGCCAGCCCTGCGTAGCTTCTCAGTACTATTCCAACAGGCGAGTAACCTCACTGCAGAGCGGCTTATGTCACCACCCGCTATTCATTTCCCCAGGATTTTCCAGACAACATAAAACAAGACGCTAACTCTTTTTGTTAAACATAAATCAATAATCAATAATTAAAAATCAATAATTATCACCAAACTAGTCAATAATAACCATAGCTCTGCTATCTGAAAACGGATCCAGCAGTATACCAACCAAAGATACTCCACTATCGTATACTCACCTAGACCCATAAACACACACACACACACACTTGGTTGAGTAAACCGCTGGAGTCAAAGTCTATAATTTTTCCCAACAGTTTTCAAGAGTAGTTATTCATTACTCCTAACTAACCTTTCACTGATCAAAAAGTTATTTCCTCTGGCCGATGGACCTTTAGTTGAACTAGTTGATAGCGAAAATGTCATAAGCTGTCTTATTCTTTTATCTGATGTAAATAACCACAGACTCGGGGAAAGTTTTAAATCTTTAACCACATTTCAAAACACATGTTAAATCTGCTATCATTGAGGCCGCTGGTTCCCTGGCGCTGACAGCCACCAACTTTAGTATCATTGGTGATTTAAATCTGCACTTCAACCGTCCCTCTGATCCTAAAATCAGGAGGTGCTTACTGATTATTCCGCTTGCCAATTAAGCCAGCTTGTGGTGGGCCCTACCCACATTGCCGGACACTTGCTTTACCCTGTCTTTTCTAACATCCCTTCTCTTTTGGTCAAGACACCTAGCCCGGTGTGTTGGTCTGACCATTTTATGGTCTCCATCTCCTTTCCATTGTCAGAGCCAGTGCATAGAGCTGATCCTAAGGCCTCGTTTAGACGATGCTGGCATAAACTTAAACAGGAGGACTTGCATGCCATTCTGGCACGCTGTCCCCCTATTCCAGCTTAAGATGCGGATTTGGCGTACAAATCACTCTGTGACTGGATCCTACATGCCCTAGACACTCTCATTCCAGCTAAATGGTCCAAGGGCTGCTGCTCAAATTCTAATCCATGGTTCAACGATTCCCTGGCCATCTTGCGTAGTACTTGTAAAAAATTGGAACGGGTCTGGAGAAGGGACTATGACCTTGGGGCTAAGAAGTCCTATTAGGATGCGATCAAGTGCTATCACAAGGCCATGCATTCGGCACAAGCGGCTTACTTCTCTAATGAGATCAAGTCTAGTAAGAACCCTGCCAAACGTATTTTTAAAATACTTAACGATCTCAAAAATAGGAAAGACCCCTCCACCCCTGTGATCACGTCTGGGCAGCAATGCGAGGACTAGGCCACCTTCTTTGTTAAGAAGGTGGAAGCCATCTATAAGTCTTTCCCTATTTGCCCTATTGTTCCCGCCGCATCGCATGGTCCTCTCCCCACTCTCACTTTGGCAGCTATCCCTCCTATTTCCCAGGATGAGTTTCTCATGCTGAGCAAGAAAGTCAAATCTGGCTCCCCTGTGGATCCTCTGAGACCTGCTCAATTTATGGACTCCCTACCTGTACTCCTTATGCAATTTTGACAGGCAATTAACTCCTCTTTCACCACTGCAGTTGTGCCTCTGCTATAGAAGCAAGCAAGGGTGGTCCCCCTGCTGAAAAAACCCTCACTGGACCCAACTAAACTGGAAAACTTTCGGCCCATATCTCTACTGCAATGGGTTGCTAAAGTTGCTGAGGCCCACACCAACAACATCCTCTCGGGCTTTCTGAATAACACCCGCGTTTTCGATCGTCCCAGAATGGCTTCCACCTGGTCACAGCACTGAGACCACGCTCTTAGCTGTGACCGAACATCTGCAAACCATTCTGGATGAGGGACATACCGCGGCCCTGATATTGCTCGATCTAAGCGTCGCTTTTGATACGGTCTCTCACCGGATCCTTTTACATCGCCTAGAGGAGGCTGGGGTGGTAGGTCTCTCCTTGGACTGGTTTAGATCTTTTCTGTCTTACAGAACATTCTAAGTAACTGCCCCCCCCCCTTTCTCTCCTGTTCTCAATCAATCAGGCAGGGGGCATGCCAGGGCTCGGCTTTGAGCCCATACTTTTCAACCGGTACGTTCAACCTCTAGCTGCGGTGGCGAGGGACCATGGCTTCACCATCATCTCGTATGCAGACGATACACAGTTGGTGGGGGCTCTCTCCGATGATCCTACGCGGGGCGCCTCCAAATTTGGGAGTGGCCTAGCGGTTGTCAATCGTGGATGACCACCAATTGCATTCAGCTCAACCCCAATAAGTCAGAGGTGCTGTTGGTGGGGGGAGATAAGGGGCTCGAAAGTGCACAATGGTGACCTGCGACCTTGGGCAACGCCCCCTCCCCTAAGTTGGTGGTAAAAAATCTTGGGGTTTGGCTTGACTCCACTCTTGGGTTTCAGGAACATACTAAGAAGGTTGCAGACACCTGCTTTGGACTCCTCCAGGGACTTAAGCCCATGCTGTTTTTTTAATTCATCTACCCACCAGTTTATAGTCCAGACAGCTATTTTGTCCAGACTGGACTATGCTAACTCAATCCTGTTAGGCGTTAACAAGGCAGAAGTGACCCGTTTGCAGCGAATCCAGAATGCAGCTGCCCGAGACCTTTTGAGGTCAAGACAGAAAACAGCGCGTTTCGGAGTGGAACCTTTGCCAACAGTTCCTTCGTCAGGGCGCAGCAGATACAGTTCAATTTGTAGTCAGATTTCATCTGTAGGTCATGAACAATTTATATAACGTGGTGTGAGGGGCTCTGATAGAAAAACTGTCACTAGTCACCAGCAAGTTGGTCTACGGGAATACCCCTATGAGGGGATCACCAAGCACCTCACAAGAAGACCACAAACTGACTCATCCTCAACCTCCCACACAGAACACACTGCGCTCAAGGAATTCCACTAGCTCCTGATAAACAAACATGATAATTTCGAACCCCTTACACACACACACTTAAGGCACTACACAAATTAGGCCCTACCTACCTGTACAGTCACATCGCTTTCCACCAACTACCCATACACATTTGCTCTTCAGAACTCCTACTTGCACACATTCTGCACATACACAGAACCAGAACAGAACAGAACAGGAGGACAGTTATCACTTCCAAAGCATTTAGTGGCCTCCCACTCTACATCAGAGCGTCCTGCTCTCTTCTTGAATTCCAGAAGAAGCTGAAGGCCTGGCTTTTCAATCATCCTACCTACTATAGGCAGGCCTAGGCACACACAACTGCTCAGTGCCAGAATGCTCTCTCGGGTGATAGTGAGCTTTACAAATACACACAACATAGCATGTGTGGAGCTAGAATAACCCCAGCTCATGGTTAGAGTAATCTACTGCTGTTTGGGTCCATTTTTGGTTATAGTAACTTTATAACTTTAGAAGAACAATTTTTGAATATTAGTAGGCTCATTCTTTTGATGGTGGGCGCACATCCCTCCCTAAACTTCTCCCTACCCTTCCTTAAACCCCTCCCATTTAGTAGTAATAAGGCCCCTTCTTCCATCAACTCCCCCTTGTCCCACACACATTTACTACTAAGGGGCCGATTCCGATCTCGTTGGGAAAGTCCTCTGTCCAAGTCGTATCCAGAGTGCTTTCCAACAGACTTGTACTCCGGGGCTCCAAGCGCCTGAGTATGAGGCAAACATGCGCTTACGGACACAAGTCGCTCAGGGCCCCATTAAAGTCAATGGGAGCCTGTTGTATGATGCGTACATAGGCTCCCATTGACGAAAAAGGTACGTCGCGCAAAAGGGTTCCACCTGTAGTGGGGACGCGTCTGTGCCACCTGCACCGTAAATGCACATGTTGGGGGGATCCTTGGGTCCCACTCTGTGACCAACTCAAAAGGCTGACGGGAAAAATGTGTTCTAGACATTAGTTGCCTAGGTTGTTGCCTTCCAAATGTACCAACTCAAAAGGTTACAGTGAAGGGGGTCCGGTGCGGACCCCCAAAGTCCGCTTCCCGTAGCTTTTAAAAGTTGGAAACTCCAGCTGTCCGAATTGTGCATTGTACTGGCTCGGTCGGAAAAGGCCTCTATTGCTCGGCACGGTTCGCTTACGGCTGACATGTACGGAGCAATCCGGACCAGGAAACATCTTGGTCGGCGATTTCACGTTTCCCACTTCATACTTACTCGCTCATACAGTTGTACGAGTCGGTCGGAAAACACGCGTCCGGCTCGTACTTTTCCCAGCCGGATCACATTCGGAGCCATTCCGTGCTAGATCGGAATCGGCCCCTAAGTAGTAAACTTACATGTGTTTGGATCTCTGCACAAAAAAGGTAGGCAAGGTAGAGGTGGAGATTAACACTAGTAGATTTATGATTAGCATTTTGTATTACTTTAGTAGTACTATTGTAGTATTACTCAATGCTAAGCTGCTCAGTCTTTAAGCATAGCGTGTTACATTTAAGGGTTGCATTTTCTTTCTCATTGGGGTGGCAATTTGTCCTTAAAAACGTAGCTTGAGGAATGTTTATCAGATTCATAGAGACAAAGTAGAGACACTAACATCTTAATCAGCATTTTATGAGGGCAATAAATAATGGAAATGCACTAGCTCGACATCCTCTTGTTCCATCATTGGGTTGTTCAACAAGGGAAGGAGATTTTGCTAGAAATATTAGATGAGTGTCTTCCCAGTCTAAGGTGATCAGGCCATCACTATACTTGTCTGTGTTGTAACTGTAAACAACTGGTATAAAAATAATTGATGTCTTTTGCTGATAGGGTACAACGTGTCTCTAACATGTTAGGATAAAAAAAGCATGTTAGAAAGACTGCAAAGTGAATAATTATAACGTACCCACTTTTCAGGAGAATATTTCCATTGCCACATATTCAAGCAGAAACTCCGTCGTCTGCCTCAGACATGGTGTTAGCATAGATTTCTCCCCCAAGCAGTTGTTTCTGTTATTGTAGAAGCCATGGTGAGGGCTAAAAAAATACTATAAATCGTATAATACTTTATATATGTCAATTTGTCTCTCCCAGTGTGGCAGATCCAGCACCTCTTCAATGTTACCTTATTTTAAATCTATTGATAGAGTGTTCAAACACCATAGGATTTCTGCTGTTAAGCAAAGGTAATGCAACAGTGAGTCAGGAATTTTAGCACAGCCAAGTTTTAAGTTCTATCAAGTAAAGAATTTCGTGAGTAAATTGGAGTTAAAATGGAAGATGATTCCAAAGGGCACCAACAATGAAAAGTAATAACCAACCATTGTTTTTATAATCTGAGAACTATAAAAAGACACTAGTCCCAAGGTAGGGGGATAGTGAACAAGGTAATTCTTAATTAAAGATGAAGATGCTCACAGGTGTTGGGAATGTAACCACGTGTAACCCAAATCAAGTTTTATGATTAGAATCAGAAGATGCATTACCAGGCACAGTGTGAGTAAAAATGTACCTGGTATTAGCAAGTAAAGTTGTTGAACTATGAAAGTAGCAGTATAAGAGCAACTGAACTGCTTGATAGCATGGAGAGTCAACTAATGGTCAACCTAGGTATCAGTCAACAATAACTTAAGAACCAACAAAGCACCTTTACTTAGGCAATCCAAGAGTTCTCCCTCCTATCAATAGAGATTTTACTTTGTTATCTATTTTTTTACTGGAGATATAAAAGCCTGACTTAACTTAGCTCCCTAATTATCCACATTACCAATGGACACATTGCCCCTTGAACAATGGTTGCTGCCGTAACTGTCATGAAAGAAATCCACTCTATTATCATACGAACACTCTAGTCTTTCATTGCCAACCGAATGAGAACCAATTCTATGTAAAAGACAGTACTAGTCAAACGAAATACCGCCCAGGCATCTAGCTAAAGCTCCACGCACCAACTATCTCCCGAATATGGCCCTTAAAACAATTCTCACAATTGCATCAGTATGTAAATTAAGTTAGGCTGAGCTAGGATGAAGAAGCCATATTATGTGCTGTGAAGGTTTGCTAAAAATGCAAACATGGTGTTACCCTAATAATGCTCGTGCAGAATACTTGACACATTGGCATAACACTCTGCAAAGTGCATTCTCCCAATAGTACCTGCACTTCATTCTGTGACACTTTTTGGAGTCCAAGTAAATCTTATGTGAGATGTCAAACCTAGTTACATTGGCTGTCTGGAGTCTACCAAGATCAGAAACAGGGTCCTATTCAATCTTTAAGGCAGGATCATGGGGGTGTCTTTAGTCTTAGCCCTTCCAAGGGGCAGACCTAGACAACCAACCAGGTAAAAAATCTCTGAAAACTGTTACAATGCTGATTCGAGTAGGCTGCTCTCAAGCACAAAAACATCTCCAATTGGTAGACTATAGCCCTCACTTACACACATTAAAAAGGTATTTTGCAAACACAAACTCTGTATTCTAGCAAATCACAGGCTTTGCAGCTGCAAAGCACATTTGTTTTTATATTTGTCAGATCCTTTTATATGAGTGGGAAAATGATTTCCGACTCATAGAAGGGCTTTGGATAATCATTATGAATCACAAATAGGAGACAGCGGGAAACAGTCATGACCCTCCTGTTTGGGATATGTAACAGAATGTATCAGTAGTTTTGCAATGGCAACTGCAGTCCCAAACCACTGATCCATTACAAAACTCTGAGTTGGGGTGTGAACAGATTCACAAAGTCAAAGCTCTCACTCTGCGGTTAATTGTGCATTGGAAATGGGATTGGCAGCCTCGGGGGGAGTTTGTAATAGTCTAGGGAAGTGATACAAAAGAGTTACAAACAGGAAACATTTCAATTTCTTTAAAAGTAACATCAGTCCCTTTAATTAACATGGGCTGTTTTAAAAAAAAGAATATTTCCTATTTGTGAATGCAAATGGTAGGATGTACATCTGAGACCAGGTTAGGATATGGGTACACTGCCCAGTTCTGCACCATGGCACACCTTTATTAAAGTGCATCTGTCACAGACCTGAGTAGTGCACTTTATTACCATGAATGATCTGCCCCATGGCAGCTGTAAACTTTCACTTGCTCCAGCGGCAGTGCATTAGTGGAAGCTGGACCGGCTGCTTGAAGCAGTCGCTCTGTCTTGCATTGTGCTGGCAGCACCTACCTGCACTTCATAGGGGGCAGAGACTGCTCTACATATGAGTGGAGTGAGTGAATACACCCTCCTGCAGGGGGATGTCTTGGGGGTACATGGAACCCCCTTTGCCCTCTTTACCATCAAGGAGCCCATTGACTATGCACCACATTTTTGGGGCACACAGTTCAGTGCCCTCCCTGACAGACTTTTTACCTGCATCCATAATGCAATGCAGACGCAGAGCCAAAGTGTTTTCCTCAATTGCATGGGGCCAAGCCTCCATGTAAATAAGGGAACACCATTAGGTTAGCACCAGTACTATATGTGCACCTGCACTATCAGCATTAAACAAAGGGCCGCACAAGTCTCTGCAACTCCTTCTGAGTACAACAGTGCCCCAGAGGCACAGAAAACGGATGCACATTGATGGAGCAAGGTTTCGCACGTAAAGAGACTTGCTTGGATTCAATCCTCTCGAGATAAC
Source organism: Lissotriton helveticus (assembly GCF_964261635.1). Taxonomy (NCBI): domain Eukaryota; kingdom Metazoa; phylum Chordata; class Amphibia; order Caudata; family Salamandridae; genus Lissotriton; species Lissotriton helveticus. Next base: position 407,948,967 of record NC_136073.1, read on the forward strand.
ACATAATGCATTAATAAACATGTTTCGTATTACTAATAATGCACCACACCACCTTTCTAGTATCTAGGGGAAGCTTTCCTATGTGTTTTTACTAACAGTAACTCGAGTGATCTAATATGGCCGTCGCAATGTGGGATCTTTACTGCGCATGCGTCTGTCACACTCACGTGACATTACGTATTCCCTGCTTTGGTGGGAAATCTTTGCTTCTGCGCACTAGAACTAAAGATGGCTGCTCTATGTTTCACATGCTGATGCTTGAACTACTGCTCGTACTAAACCCTGTTGGCTCTTCCTAAATCATTACCGATATAGTTAAAATAAAGTAAGGGGAATAGAGTAGAGATAAGTGGTATACAGTGCATTCATTTATTCTTTGTTCTAAAATTGTTTCTCTTTGACTTTGTTACTAGCCTGTATTTGGGCCTGATGTGTCATTGCTGAACTCCATTTTGAGACTCTCAACACGCATGTGCTGAATTCCCTCGAGTCCACAAGCCATGGCATTGAAACCGTGCCAGTGACTGTCTTGCCTGCAATGAGCCTGGGAAAATGAAATTTTGCCCTCAAAAGGAAGACAACTTACCAATCTTCGTATACATTGTATTTGTTATTGAAACATCCATTGTTGGGAGGAATAAAAGTGCATGGGAAAAATAAAATCATGGGAGGGAACATTAATTTGAATATATGAATGAAGTGACCTCATAACTGGTATGTTGTGATGACCTCTCCTCGCTTTTGACCAATCAAATTGAGGGAATACATGAACTTGCAACATTGGGGGTGGTACACTACCCTGGAAAATGGTATATCTAAGGTAGGCTTAGCTAGTTAGATTGTCCGACTTTTCAGAATAGCTGACCTGTCACTGACCCAACGTACTCAATAGGTGATTGAGAGCAGAGGTGCTGGTGAAGCACTCTGTCAGAAGATTCGATAACCCAATCGGGGTTCTGGGAAGGAGTTTGATAACCCAATCGGGGTCTGACCATTAGTTGCAGAGAGGGTGTGGCGCTGGTGGTACACTTTAGCTGTGGGTGCCGGTTCTGACCTGCGATGGGCCTGTCCTGATGCAATTTGGTCCGTACTTGTCCTGATTCTGGTCTGTACCTGTCCTGCCCTGTTGGCACCTTAACTATCGGTGGTTCTGTCCTTTATCCCTACCCGTGGCCAGGGTTGGTTTTCACACCATTCTAGGTATATATAAATTAGTGTAGGTACGTCAATGTACTGTTTCCCTTTTCTTACCCTTCCTATGTTTCAATGCTTAGAGAAAGTCTCGTAATATTTTCACATCATCTTGCTTTGATTATTTTCTTCCTAATTGAACGAGCTTTACTTGAATCGGTATGGATTATGACATTTCAGAATTTACATAGATAAAGTGTTTAAACCTTTCCCGAGTCTGTGGTTATTTTATAAATGCAAATGTTTATTTTCTACCTATTATGCTAACTCCCTTGATTCCTTAGGACTATAGGTACTGGTGACTAGGATTGGTAAGTCAATGGTATAGGTCCTAAAAGGTTAAATGAAATCCTAATTTAGCGTAGGTTTTCCTGTTCAAAGTGTGTATGTTTTTATGGGCCCAGGTGAGCATGGTAAAACGGGCAGGTGAGCCCGCGCTCTATCAACATGCCTGCTGCACCCCATGGGGCTATGTCGGTAATGAGGCTCCTTCTGCCCCTTGCAGGCCACCATCCCTGTATTCTTAGTCGGTCAGAGTGGGCCACAGGTTATGCCGTACCTTATTATTATTCTGAAGGCAGGTCATTTTGTGACTCTTATGCAAATGAAGATTTTTTTGTTCCACAAGCCACTGGTACATAGGTCTCATCGTCAATTTCATTCCCATTTTCAAACTAGTTGGAGTGTAAATTGCACATCTCAGGTTTGCAAATGGAAACAGAACATTAAGCTCTATGTTTGCAGACCATAGCAAGTTCAGTCTCAGTTTAAGAAAACAAGTAAACCCCTCAAAGTACACAAATGAAAGCCAGCAATCTATGGGGATGCTCGACATCTAATCTGACCATTAATATCTACTTCCACAGCGTGGTCAACCTATTTATGGCTGGTCAAAAGAACCATAATAATGAACTGACCATAGTTTCAGGTTGATGACATCATTGAATGAAGCTCAACAGGGATGAAGAAATTGTATATCATTTGAAATTTCACATCTTTCTTGGGAATGATTGCCAGAGGAAAGCAGATTAGGTCTGCCACAGGTGGCTCATTGAGTTGGTCTTCCATTTTCCTCATGCATGTTCCTTCACAGCTACTCCTTCACTCTTGGAGTTAAGAGTGTAAAAAGCTTTAAATTCCACAGTGGCAGACCAAATCCAACACTGGTAGATGGAATCATAACTCCTACCCTGAAACCATCATAGGAGGGCTGTGTCTCCCTGGTTTTCGGGAAATGGCTAGAGCGGTTAGCCTCAATGCAGGGAAACCTGGTTCGAGTCTCGGCAGGGATGCTCAATTTCCTGTGATTCTAAGCAAATCACTTAATCTCCCTGTGCCTAAAAAATGAATATGTCTGTCTGTAACGCAATTGCTCCTCACATAAAGCACTCTGATAACTTGGTGTCACGTTCACGCTATATAAAAAACAATAGTGCACCAGAATGTGAAGATGAATCAGCGATTGAACTTTGAACCTATCACTATCAATGACAACTGCATGGGTAGGTCTCCTTTGCAGAACACTTTTAGTTCATCTTCTTAAAATACCTGTTTTCTGGATAAACTACTGCTCTACATAAAATGCAGAAGTAACTCCATTTTGACTCTAAGTAACTTTAACTACTGTACTACCAGCAGAGCTTCCTTTTCTCATTCTCTTCACCTAGTCTTCCAAAAAATTGTTTGTCTTCTTTGTCAATTTGTTAAATCCCATTTCATCCAATCATTATATCAGCTCACTCGGAAACCTGCTTGTTTCATGTGTCTTCACCTAAAGTAAGTGTAATTGTTTACTATACTGTAATCAGAAATTTCAAACAAAGAAGTTTATGAATTTTAGGAATGCAGGTTTGGACAACACTCACAGATGATACATCTAAATATTCTAGTTTCCAAATCTAATGCTCTGTGCCCACAATTTGGGTATGATGATGGTGAGCTATGAGTTGGGAGAGTTGGGGCTCTGCTGTGAATTTAATACCCCAAGCCCTGGGTTTAATTATGGATTGACATCTGTATTCCCACTTGAAGGACAACACCATCAATGCTAGAGGGATATCATACATTTATGGCGCTTGAGTTTTGGCAGAATTCTAATTACCCTTGGTTTTTATTATGCCCTATGAATTTCTGAATGTTTCATGAAGTCCGCAGTGTTGTCCCTGTGGTGCTTTAAAAAATTCAATAGGGAAGAAAAAATAGCATTTGCTAACAGGGGTTTTTCAGAGTAATGTTGATATGTAACTGTCATCCAATTTATTTGTACTCGATTTATTGACTTCCAAAGTATGATGGCTTGAATCAATCCTGTCACAATGTTAACTTGCGACTTGCTAATGACAAATAGATGCCAGTGGTGAATAGTTGCTACAGTGAGAAGTCTAGCTATAAAATTATCCCAATGCACTTCAGGAAGGGTACATATTAAAAACATTATGCAATTGAAGCCCTCAGGAAATTTCGGGCACATGGCAGGTTGAATAAATGCTTGTGGTGAGTAAAACTTTACATTATTTTTAGGTTTGGTGTTAGCCAAGACCTCTTGATTTTAGTTAAATTATATGTATTATACAATTATTTTGGATTTCAGACAGCTATCTTCATCCATTGATCTGTTGTTGTTGTGTCATTCATATTTTATTTCCACTCACTAAAACATACAATGATGGCAAGGGATCAGGCATCATCTATTGGCTTAGTTTACTGCTAGTGACATCATTCTGCTCTTTCACAAGGAGCACATCCACACACAAAATAGTCCCCTTAAGTGCCAATGACTATTATGGCAATGTGTGCTTTTTGAAAGCCAACAATATGTCTGCTTTTTTCCTACGTTTTATTGGCTAATATTGGTGAGGATCCACCAACTCCCACAATATTGCATTATAAAACCAGTGGCAAAATAAACGCTGATACAGTCAAAAGACTAGCATCCAATGCCAGACGTACTGGCTTTACCAATGTTTGTTGCAAATGACCACCCATGTGTAGCATATAGGTGGTTGCTTCCCTCCCTTACGCCCTCAGAGCCTCTACTTCATATGTAGAATTCCGCAAACTCCTCAAAACTTTTCTGTTTCCCAACCCCCCAGCAGTTTAGTTTTGTTCCCTACTCCCTCTGGTTCCCCGCTACCTAGCGCCAGGAAACCGTCCCGGTAACAGCGCGCTTTATAAATTTATTAAAATTCAAATTCAAATTGCTTTCATGAATTTGGGGAAACTCTTTCTCAAGACAGAGAGAAATACCCAAGAGTCTAACGATCTTGCATATCAACAAACCATTTGTAGAATTTGGTTAACTTTGGAGGGAGCTTAAATTCTGTCTGCAAAACAACTCCACAATGTCTACCAGTAATATTGGTCTAGTTCAGTTATCAAGCCCTGATTCAGAAGGACTACTAAATTGCAGCATATTTGTATGTATTTTAATGTAGTCGATGAACGTTTGAGCATCTAAGATCGTATGGACCCATTAGTCCAACTATTTGGTCCAACTATTCGGAATAAACCTATTATTCTCTATAGAGCCTGGCAGTAGGTACTCACCCTGAAATTATGTATTGCAGAAGATAGTATTTTTTGGAATTTTGTTTTTCCTGATTTTTTACTAAACAGAACAAACGACTGATAAACAATGTCTTATTATTCTGGCATTCGCAATGAGTGATAATCGGTGCTTAACAACTGGCCTTCATATTAAAAGTTCAAACGATTTTGCTGATGTACAGGTAATGTCTGCTTGAGGAAAAATAAACAAATGCTGGTTCCCAGTGCCTTTCCAGGTCGCATTGTGGTGTATTGAAATCATTGCAGGTCATAATATATGTTTAGATGTAGAAAGTGTCCTGCTTTCCAACAGAGTGGCTGATAAACAACAAAAATACTGTGCTTTTCTTTATCAATTGCTTCCTTAAAGCTTAGGGGCTCTCTGAAAAGCAGAAGTTACTATTAGCTACAATCACTCAGACTTAGGAATATGTATATTCAGTTACAAAAATAACCATGAAACAAAGCAGAAAAGATTAATAAAACACACACAATCATAATTTGAAGTTGACAACCCCCTATACTTAACAACAGAAGCTAAAAAGTGGCTCAAAGTACAGCATACAAGTTGATTGTCCAGTAATTGTAGGAAAATAAATGCTGTCCTACATCCACAGAAGTCGCACACTCTCAGCAATTTCACTAAGGGGTCGATTACGATGGCGTTTGGAAAAGCATTCTGACCGCAGTGGTAGCGGAAAATTACCATAGGCATGTACCGCTGCAAAACAGGCGGTCAGATTAGGATGCACTGCCTGAAACATCCTACCGCGGCGGTCGGATTCCACGATACACCACCGGGACCGTCCAGAAAAGCTGAAAATCCATCCGCATGGTCGGAATTGCTGTGGAAAGATTCAAAACTGAGGTTTGCCCAGTGGTTAGGAGCACGTGGAGGTGTCCAGGATTCGATTTTTGCTACCTGCAGTAGTGCTTCTGCCGTCCCCAAATGGCTGGATTCTCCGATGCGATGTGATGGGCTGTTTGAGGCATCGTGATTCGTCCGACGGTCGTAACCACTTTCCGCACATCGGTCCCTCTCTATTGGCTCCGTCCGCCACCATTGGGGAAGGAAATTTCTGGCGGATCCCGAAACTCCACAGCGGACGGAAAATGGGCTATCTTTGCCCATCGTAATATGGCGGATGCAAGGACCGCCAATGGAGTGCGGAAAAGGACATTTTCTGCCAGCACCGCGGATGTGCCTATGACCGCCATCCTAATCAGCCCCTAAGTACTTTATATGACTAGATTCATAAAATTTAGGGAAGAGCAGAAAAATAACCATAAGGGCAAACAATTGGAAGCATCAAATGCCTTCCACCCTGAAGCGAATCACAAAAGAAAATATATAGAGCCCATCCTGAATCTAGTTAATAAATTAACCATCGATCATAGTGGGCAGAAAAGAAAGAGAAGGGGGGCTCCATGTCTGATCTAGCTTTCAATTACAAAACAAGACCTAACTGAAGATTCGGAAAATTCATCATCTTCTCTGTCCAGAGTAAAACATAATTCTCATTCTTTTTTTAGCCCAAGTCTTATCTTGGGCTGAAGAGTCTATGGATGTGTAAACATTTTTGGCCTTCTCAAATCAAAACAAAGTTTTTGTACATATTTAAACCTTGAGATTTTGAGAGACCAATCAAGCTTCAAATGGTCCTTATTAACTTTTAGATTTAGATCAGTTGCCAGATTTCACAAAACTGAAATCCAGAGACGTTCAGGGGTTGAACTAAATGTGGAGTACACTGAGCAAGCCCCAATAGCTTCTCACAAAAATAGTTTTCAACTACCTGTAGTCTGCTAACATCAACATAGGCCCAGATACTTGCTCCACAACTAGCTTACGAAATACATCTGATATTGAGGATGCTAATTAAACACTTTATTTGTTTATCACTGACCGCAGTTTGGGTCTATAATATTTGTTGTTTTGTCATTTTTAATAACTCTGTCCATGTTTCTAAGTTGTTAAAAGTAAGACCAAAATAATTATAGAACTATAGGCCTTACCTTTGCCTATTTTATGATTTTGAACACTAAACTCTTTGGACCAGGATCTGTTTTAACATTGTAATATGGGTTTTATAGAAATTCGTATTTTTTAAATCTAGATCCTCCATAAATGTGACGTAATGCTCCAAAAATCTCTGAAGATCAATTGCTGTCCTTGATGAGTACACAGCATCATCTGCCTAGGGGAGGACTGGAATATCATGATTGGAAGTTTTTGGGGCTATCCTGAATGAAATCAGTCAAATGTTTCGCCAACCCATTAGTATTGAGTAAGAAGAAGAGAGGTTCAAAAACAAAACATTGCTGAAGCCCTATGGATAATACCAAACTACCTGAACATTCCTCACTGGCCCGAAATCATACTCTGGCAAATAAATCCAAATGAGCATACTGCACAAAATGCATAGTACCTTCATCAATGCCCTTTAACAACAAGATGGAGCAAAGCTTGGCCCTTTTGACACAGTAAATACAGAGTATATGTTGAGGAAGGCTAAATGTAAAGATCCAACTCTGTCAACAGTGTATTTCTTAATTAAGAGAGATACATTGTGACACACTTTAATCATCTGAAGCCCTTCTCTAACTCTTTATTGAGTCTCATCTAAAACTTTGTTTCTTCTGCCAAGTGCGTAATCTTTCCATGATGACTCTACCAGCTAATTTTACAAAAGAGTCAATTCGAGAAATAGGGTAGTAGAATATCATAAAGGGGTGCTACTGGTCTGAATTAGACTAGAAAGTGTCTGCTTTCTCATGGGAGTGTGTATAGAAAGAGTAAGGAGAGAGAATAAGAAAACCCATCAGCCCACCCACTGGCGGAGCTTAATCATCTGGGATTTTTAAAGAATGGACTGGTATCCACTAGGTTGCTCACTGTTGTTATCAGGAGTAAACTCTAGTAACGGATCCACCAGTGATGGAAAGCCAAAGAGTAGTGGTGTGGAGAGCTGAGAGAAAAGAAGTTGCAGGGCTTAAAAAATGTGTGCTAATAGAATAGTGATATAAAATTGACTAACATGGTGCCTAAAATTTTTATTCTGGCGGTCACCATGATGACAAGGTTAAAAACAGAGTGTGGATAGTGTTTCAGCAAATACTGCTATCCAGATGCAAAGTTAACTGGTCGACATGTTTCAGCCAAAAAATGGCTTTCTTCAGGACCTATGAAAACAGCACTACTGCAACAATAATAAAAAGTGTGTGAAGTGAGAACTACATAACATGCGTGAATGACCTACCATCTGACAGGATAATGAGTGGTAGCCTCGAAAGTCATGGATGTAGAATCACCTCTCCTAGAAAGAAACAGTATATACAGACACATAGTATAACATATGAAAGCAACAATTTTGAGAGAAAGACATATATCAGCCAAAGAGACATTGCTCATTCATTGCTTTATTATTTATTCACTCACCCAAAATGTACTTGGGAGTGGCCTCACCTCGCCTGGCACTCGCTCAGGTAATGAGGCCCCGCTCTGAAGGAAGGGAAACAAGAGATACCTTTAGGGTCACTTTCCTGGTATTGGTTCCACTTCATATGAATCTCCTTGTGTTAAAAATGGGCATAAAAACGGAAGCGGTACTCAGCTAGCCTAGCCAAGTAATGATGGACAAAGTTAAATTAGAAAGTGAAAAAAACAGAAACGTATGCATAGTTGCCTGTATAAGGTTGCCACATAGCCATGGGGCAACTATACATATCTGGATAAACACGAGGTAACCCCCAGGGAAAGACTAGATCCTGCATCATAGTCTACCAACTGTTGTTTGTGGTAAAGATGCAGGAAACTTAGTTGGAAAAGTATAGTCTGAATGCAAGGCAAGAAATTGTTCTAACACAGACCAATATTCCAGCAAAGCAAACAAAGCGCTAGTTGGGCACAAGTTCAGGCTATCAAAAACCAAAAAGAGACGTTGGGTGAATCGAGTAAAACCCCTATCAACACCGCTAGGGATAAGCAGTCTCCCAAACCGCCTTCTCGTAGTGAGCCACGAGCCTCTCTACTTACCTGTCCGTCGTTGCCCCAATCCCCTACTGAGCAGAGGGGAAGATGGCAAGACGGACTAGGTGAGCAGCTTAAATCCAAAACATGCGGACCACAAAGGAAACGTCTAATTTGAAGTTACCGTTCCTCCAATGTTTAACTGCGGTCATAACGTATGCATCATGCCGAAAAAAGCAGACCAGTAAGGGAGTCATGAACGCCCGCAATGAAGCGTTTAGAGAGAATGGGTAACGGTGTGTAAGCTTGCCACTGATAGGTTTTGCTGAAGTACAGACAACTTACCGAACTGGTCATTTGGTCGGAAACCAACCAATCAGGGACTCGCTTGCGCCTGCAAATCGAAATCGGAAAAAAGCAGAGTCTCCCTATTTCTGCTGCAATCTTTTGTTAACCGGCAGCTCAAATGGTAATATCGGACACTCAAATTGAATATATGCAGACCACAAAAAGCATGTAACTGAAGGTTTTTCCATTCCTAGATACGACGTAAGAATGTACTATGCCGTTATAATTCACATGGCGGACCAGAGAGGGCACCAGTCGAGAAAGGCATAAACGTGTAAATAGCCACCCGATTGGTTAGATACAGTGTGGAGATATAAGGAGTCTTGCTATTGGATCCCGAAACAGCCAATCGGTGCCTGACTCGTCCCCTTTATTGAAGTTGAACAGGCAGCAGAGTCGTCTGAAGTCTGCTGCATTTGTAGTCATGAAAAACAACTCCAGGAATGAGAAGACCGTCTTAAAAAGGTGAAATAGAGTAGAATTCACACCAGAACCGTGATACTCAAACCAGTGGCTGTTAAAACACACACTACTTCCGATGTTAGCAAATGCCCAGTTCTAGAACAGAAAAGGGCAGGGGTAGAAGTGAGGTGATGCTCGTGTGGTTGTATCACGAGTTGGTAAAGACTAAATAGATCTTATGAGTAATACTGTGGTTGTGTGGACTTGTGATGATGAAGCACACAGAAAAACACAAAAATGGTACAGGGCCAATCGGTCATCAAATCTGGACCCAAGGGATCTCATCGTTCAGCCCCACAATATCACACTTCAATCTGAAAATCCATTTCTGTTCTTTGATAAACAGATAATGGGAAATATCACTGATGTGTTGGGGGATGTAAGGTTGCTCGAGTACTATCCACTTCAACTCATCGGCAGTGTGTTTCATAGTGAGGAAATGATTAGTCAGGCGCGTAGCTTGTCCATTGCGCCTGATGGTGCTCTTATGTTCGTTAATCCTGAGTTTGACCTTTCTGGTGGTCATACCAATGTAGCGAAGGGAGCAGGGACATGTGATCAGATAAATCACTTTTTTGCTATTGCAATTGGTGTGGTGTTTTAAAATCCATGGGCGCTCTGTGCCAATGTCCACAGTTAAGGTTTTTTCAGTCTGTGAGTACACTGAGCATACGCCACATGGATGATGTCCTTGAACTGGTGGAAGATTCCATAGAGTGGAAGTGAGCTCTTGAGGAGAAGAGCGAGGTCTAGTATGCACTAGGCTATCGTGTAAGTTTTGACTCCTCTTGAAGGCAAACATTGGAAGAGGAATTTCCACTCCGGCAGTAATTAAGATCCACCAGTTCTTGCGAACTATCTTTTGCACCTGTGTAGAGGCAGTACTGAACGTGGTGACAAAAGTCAAATTTTCCAATGGAGGTTTGACAACTGGAGGGGCAAGTAAGGCCTCTCGATGGTTGTTAGAGGCCCTCTTACGTGCTCTGCGAATAAGGGCATTTGGATAGTCACGTTCTCTCAGTTTGGTCCTCAGGTCACGAGATAAGTCCTCGAAGTCAACAGTCTCTGAACAGTTTCTGCGCACCCTCAGAAACTGGCCAAAGGGCAAGTTCTCTCGAAGGGACCGTGGATGGTGACTGTGAAACTGAAGTAGGGAGTTCCTAGCCATAGGTTTGCGATACAGTTTGCTTGCCAAATGGCCGTCCTTTGGAAAGATCTTATTCTCTCTCCTTACTCTTTCCATACACACACTCCCATGAGAAAGCAGGCACTTTCTAGTCTAATTCAGACCAGTAGCACCCCTTTTTATGTTTCTTACAAGTTAGAATAGGGGATAGGGTGCATCTTGGTCAGTAAATTATTCTCCCCTGCAGACCCTCTTTCCACTTTGTGTTTTTTGTTAGTAGAATATCATGCCTTCGCTGTCTCCTTTTTAAAAAAAAAAGATCTCAGGCTAATTATTGACTCAGACCAAGTTTTAGGTAAACCTTAGTTACCAGTTGTGTTCAATACATTAATAGTGGCATTGTATTATTCTTAGAAAGATCCATAGGAACTCCATGGAGACCCAGCGCTGTGCCGGAAGGGCTATTATCCATGGCTTTAATAACATTCTGGACACCAAAAGACATGTTTCTCTCCCTCCCTCCCTCACAACAATTGTTGTCTCTATTGATACTAAGTTGGAACCATATATGTAACTGATATGACAACCCAACTATTGGTGTTGATGAGAGTATAAAACCATATCACATTAAGAGGATTAAAAATAAGCAGCGTGAATCCCCTTTAAATGATAATGTTGACCATTGGATACATTAGCACTACATAACTTACTCCAAGCTTTCTCCGGACTTGCTATTTTCATCACTTAATAACCATTTCATATTGCCTTCTATACCATGCAACCTCAGCTGCATTACAAAGAATACGCTTTAAAGCTAAATGTAAATCAGACTAGGCTCTACAAGAAATGCTATCAAACAATGTGTGCCTTTTCCCAGGAATAGGATACCTAGTCCTACCCTTCAGAAGAACATTAAGCATCGCACAGATCTTAGAAAAGGCTTCAAAGTTACAATTATAATTACTTTCTTCCAAAAGACACTGTTCTATGTCATTATGTCAAAGGCCTGCTAATTGTGACTTTTCAGCCTTCCTGACACCGGGTGTTTTCTTGCCGTCTTTGCGACCCACGACTCACGGCCCCCGCTGCGCGGGAGCCGTTCGAGGCTTTGCCATCACCGGATTGCCTGAACTGAGAGGTGACCGTCGAGGGAACAGCGCAGGAATAGGGACTGCGAGGACCAGCGGGCGTTGCGGTATCAAACTCGCCTCAGCTGGCCCTCTTCCCGCCCCCTAGCAGTATAACCAGACGGACGAAGACGCCCTAGCGGGACGCGCGCGGGGCACAGCGCGGAGCGAAGCCCGGGCAAAGGGCGGGCCCTCTGAGGCCCTCAGAGAACTGAGGAGAACTGGACTGGACATTACCCCCTGGTATTTTTATTTTTCATAATATAAACATTGGTTGATTTGTGTGGGCTTATGTAATCCTTGTGTCGTATCAACAGATCAGAAACATTCACCATGTCCGACAAGCAGGGAGGGTTGTTAAACAAAACTCTTGATGACTACTTTACCAAGGCTTCTTCAGATATCCCTCTGGAAATTGCCTTAGCAGAGCGCCGTGCTGAACGCCGTCGCTCTGTGGAAAGCATGAAAAATTGTCCACTCTCACCATTACTTTTGGCCCCTGCTTGCACTAATGAAAATTCTCAGTCAGTTAATGTTATCGTACACATATCAGACAGTCAGACACTAGAAACTACTAATATTACACCGTCTTTAATTGCCTCCCCTGAACTGGTTTCAAATTACATCCCTTCAACTATCCATATGAGCACCCCTAATGTCACAAAGCCATCTACCCTTTTACCAACCAAATTAATGCGCAATAGGGGAAATAAACTCATGCCAGTTTTAAAGATTCATGGACTTCCTCCTTGCAAGAGGAGGCGTAAAGGGGGGAATGCACAACAACCTAAGTTAAGTCATGCTGAATTTGGGAAGAAGGCAAAAAATCCTCTTATTAACACTGATAATCTATCAGTAGCTACAGTAGGGGTTACTACCACACCACCGTTACCACCTAATATGCCTATAGATATAGAGGGAGACATGGAAGCCTCTATGATGGACCAAGTACTTCAAGTAAATTGTGACCCTGTTACCCTAGATACTCTAGAAAGTTTCATTAAAACCTACTCTGCTTCAATTCTAGAGAGGCTGATTGAAGTGGAATCTAGACTAAGTGCAATCGAGCGGGCACTGGGAAACAAGGGTGCTGATAACATCTTAACTCCCAAGATAGCAAAGGATAAGATTGTTACTCAAGCTGAATCTATCCCAGTAGCTCCAGCTCCTATAGCTAATTCCACCTCGTTGGCAAAACCTTCCACTTCTATGTTTAAAGGGAACAAAACTACTGTTCAGCTAATTCCATCACCCAAAAATTCACAAAATAAACCAGATTCCATGCCGGTTAACTTAATGAGCAAGCTGCAAAATGGTACAGCTAACATTATCCAGGAAAAAACTACGGCAGAGGCGGGGCACCCGAAGCCCAGCTGGGGAGACCCAAACAGGCTCCCATTCCTGAATTACCACCAGAGGCAGTGCCCTTTGTGGTAGTTCTAACAGGGGTCCCTGTGTTACAACCCAACAGACGGGAGGGTTTTGCACAATTAAAAAACAAGATCATGCATTGGCTAAGTCTTTATAGGCCTATAGCAAACCATATAAATGGTGAAATTGTGCATGTTCGTCGTCTTCAATGGCTGGGAGGTAGACCCAAAAACAGTGAGGGCGACGTGGTGGTTGTGAACTTTAGGGACCCCAATGCTGTACAATTTATACTAAACTGGCCGCCAGGTACTGCCAGCAATTGCATAATCCCTAGACCACTGACATATTTTTATCCTAGGTCAGTGGTATTCCCTCTCCAACAGCAACCACCCCCGCATATAGTACCCCAAACCCAGCCAAGCTGTTATCGACCATTTATACAGAGGGCTGGTAACACCCAACATACACTACAACCGTCAATTAGACAAAATCCTGGGGACTTCTACTACCCGGTAAACCCCGTGTCTGTACCTGATCCCCTTGGTTGGAATTGTGTTCCTTACAGACCCTTCAAATCCAACAACAGAAGAATGGATCATCTGAAGCCTTTCACACCTCTAGAAACCACTAATAGATTCGATATATTTAGTGGACTAGACGATTGTGATTGATGCCATATGACTGTTGGGAGTGGGGGAAATGCATTTGAAATTGAGAACTTGTGTGGGGAGTGGGTTGTGGGAAAAGAATTTGATATCTTGAGAGCTGGTGGTATCGTTAGTGAAACTGAACCTGTGATGATTACAGGATTTCTATCCATGGCTATACTAACAATTGGGGATAGTTATACAACAAATGAAAGTGTTATTCACCCAAATGATCTATTGCTTCCCCAGGATGATTTGAACAAACTAGAAGGGTCCTCAGTTGAGCAACTTGAGATTTTCCATAATTGTAATGAGGTAGGAAAAGTTTCCTTGGTAAAGGCACCAGAAATATGTCAACCATTTAAACTAGTCTCTTGGAACACAGCAGGGGTCCGAAAAAATCTAAGGGACCCAGAATGGGCAAGTTTCATTGATTCCTTCGACTTCTGCATGTTGCAAGAGACTTGGTCAGTCGAAATCAAACATAGACTAGGGTACAAATCCTATGGTATTGGTGCTATTCCATCCAGGTACGGAAGACCATCGGGCGGGCTGATAACCTGGGTGAAAGTTAGCTTAAGGGTGAATATCGAGGTGGTGGATGCTAACACACGGGATATACTGGTCTTAAAAATTACTGTACGAGAAGGGAAAAAACTTTTCCTAGTAAACATCTACAACAGGCCATCACCCTTAACAAGAGAATCCCCAACACTTTCTTATCTAGATACCCTCCTGAGCAAGCTGGATATCAGGGAGGACCTTATTATTGTGGCTGGCGATCTTAATTGCAATTACGAGCCAGTCCTGGGACTCAGTGATATCTTTTTAGAAGAAGATGAGGCTAATAAAATCCCTGCTTTAGGCAATATCAAACCAGTTAAATGTAGTACTATGGCCCTCCAAATGACGAAAATATGCACAGAATATTGCCTTAGGGCCTGCAATGGACGTTTACCGTCGGACATCTTGAAGAAACCTACCTTCTTTAGGGGGAACTATAAAAGCAATATAGACTTTGTCATTGCCTCTATATCAACTTGGGCATACCTCCTTGATATGGAGATAATAGAAAGATTAGAAAGTGACCACTTCCCTCTAGAGCTTAAAATAGAAGCCTCGCTGTTAGAAGCTTCAGCTTCCCTCAGGTCTTATGAAGGAACTAATGGTGACGACAACGAAACCCACATTAGTAATAACAGACGATCTTTAAAATGGCCGTTTATATTGGACAATGGCGAAATTGTCGCAGAAATATATACAATTTTCGCATGTACCTTTGGCCCATACTTAAGTCATTCATTATACGAGGAAAATAATAGTCACTTCAAGGTGTTACACCAAAAATTCTTTGATGCTTTAAAGTTGCTAGTTACCAAGATGCCCAAGAAAAGCCAGCAGAAGACACACAATTTGTCTCACAGCAAACCCTGGTACAACAAAGCTTGTAGGGAGTCCAAAAGGGCACTCATAACTGCAATCAAATCCAAGGCACTTTTAGATAATAAATCAGCTAGGAACAATTATAAGGTGGTTCAAAAGACATCCAAATTAGTTTGGGAAGAAGAGAAATGGGCTGATCTGCTCCATGCAGCAAAATTACGCGACAACGTAGCCTTTTGGAGGCTAATAGCGAATGGAAATCACAAAGGGAGAGTGGCCAAGGACGTCTATTTGGACGAACAGACCTGGGTCAATCACTTCACTAGCCTTTATAAAAGACATGAAGAACTCCCCACTGATATGGTTGTCTTAACCAATACTCTTCCAATAGATTATCTGAACTTTACGCTAGGAGAGACAGAACTGGCAATAAGCCAAATTAAACCTGGCAAAGCCCCTGGGTTAGACAAGATTCCGGGAGACTTGTACAAACATGATCTAAAAATATGGGCTCCCTACATTAATTATTTGTGCAATGAGTTATCCCGAAATCTAGACTTCCCAGAGAGTTGGAAGGGAGCTGAAATTGTTTTAATTTTTAAAAAAGGAGACAGGATGGACCCCTCAAATTACCGGCCAATAAGTTTAATGGATATACTCCAGAAAATGTATGCACGACATATTTTATTTCGTGTTAATGACTGGCTGGATGAAAAGGTAATTTTGACTAGATACCAAGTGGGATTCAGACCCAAAGTAAGCACAATAGATCAAATCTTCCGATTCTCTTGCCTTTACTGGAAATATGTTAAGATCAAAAAGGGCCAACTATATGTTGCGTTTGTCGATCTAAGGGCAGCATTCGATTTAGTGCCGCGCAAATTACTATGGGAAGCATTGAGTGTAGTAGGGATGCCAACCACCCTAATAGCGCAAATTAAAGAGCTCCATAGAAACAACTTTGCGAGAATTCGTTGGGGCCCAAAAGGAGAACTAACCCCAAAAATTCCTATCGAGCGTGGTGTGCGACAGGGGTGTGTCTTGGCCCCCACACTCTTTTCACTTTTCGTGAATGATATTCCATCATATTTAGAGGGATGTAAAAACGATTCCCCCAAGCTCAATGGAGAAAAGGTAACTTCCCTATTATTTGCGGACGACACTATTCTGATTTCCCAGACAAAAAAAGGTCTCCAAGCTCTCCTAAATTCCTTCAGCGAGTATTGTAGCATGAAAGGATTGGAGATAAATGGGAAAAAGACTAAGTGTATGGCCCTAAACCCAACTAAAACAGATAAAGGCTGTCTAACCCTTAATGGCTTAAAATTAGAATCGGTTCCTTACTTTGCTTACCTGGGGGTGACACTGGATTCCAAATTTTCTTGGAAGGCCCAATTGGAAAAAAGTAAGATGACATTTCACCAGAATGCAAAACCCATTCTCAGGGAACAAAGTCTGAGTACCAGTAAAGCCGTGTCTCCTGCGGTTGAACTTTTTAAATTTAAAGTCCAGCCAGCAGTACTTTACGGCTCAGAAATCTGGGGCCCCGGGTTGAAAGGCACCTTTAGTGTCCTAGATAACAACTTTCTGAGAAGTCTGGTCAGGGTTCCTAGAAGTACCCCCCTGGTGCCTCTTCAATTGGACCTGCATTTTCGAAGAACGGACCATCATATCATCTTACGCCCTCTGCTGCTATGGATAAGGCTATGGCAGGTACCAGAACTCCAAGACTACAGAAATGGGCTTAAAGAAATTATGGAGCTCGATAATTTCAAAGTGATACCGTGGTTCAAACATGTCAAAACTTGGCTTCACAATTTCGGCTTGAAACCCTATTGGGAAAACCCGGACCTATTACCACCAAACTCAAAAAAAATAGCAAAAAGGGCTTTTTGGTCACACATTATAGATATGACCAAAAGTGTTTCATCTAGTGGGACACTAGTAACAAAGTTCCTCACCTTTAAAGATGAACCAACCTTTGAGACCTTTTTGGATGAAATAGAACCACCGCTTGCAAAAACTCTATTTTTAAAATTTAGATATGGCAACCTCCAAATAGGCTCCACATTGGCTCGTTGGACTGGTGGTACAAATACCCCAAACCAAGTGGTAGATGAACTCTGCCCCATGTGTGGAAGTCACCAAAAAGAAAACGAGCAACATATCCTCTTTTTTTGCCCACTATATGCCAAGGCCAGGAAAAGATGGATTAAACCAATATGCCTATTGTTAGGTGTGAGATCATGCACTCAGGCTCTGAGAATCCTTTCTACCAACACAAGCCAACCTATAACATTTAGTGTCAGTAGGTTTTTGCATTCTATCTTTTTCCAAAGAAAAAAATTGGGCTATCGATTGTAAATAGGTAGAAATGTCAAAATTCCCTTTCAATTTATTAACGAGGGACCAACTGCAGAATCATAATGATGTTGTGTATAACTGTCTCCTATACAAATGAATTGTTCTTAACGAATGGTTTTATGTTCCACGCTGTACAGTTTTTAATATGTTTTTTTGTATGCATTGGAATTGCTTCTTTTATGGCATTTATGCCGAAATAAAGATTCTTTGACTTGACTTGACTTGACAAAGCCCGGATAGATCTCTTAATAGATTGTCTGAGCTCATCAAATCCCAAATCAGTCTATTTTTATACTTGTTAACAGTTTCTTAATGTGGCTTGATTTTAATCCTGTTACAACACTCACTTGGGCCTCAAAAATAAAAGACATTATGATAACTAAATGGATTAACCAATATTGAGAAATGAATACTACAATCCCTCATATTGGCATTGACAAAGTTGTAATCAGTCACACTCTACCGCGCCCTAAAACCAAATGCTGGAATACAATCAGTGTTGGCAAAAATGTTGAAAGCATTGAGAATTTTAACTTTAGCCAGGATCTTAAGTAAATCCTTCCCTTGCTTATTAGTGCAATAAAAAGAACGTTTATGAGGAAGTTCTCCTGCCCTAGAAACAAGATTAAAAGTAATGAATCCCAATTTAACATCAAAGTCACAAGCCTAAATATCAAAAGGATCCTGACCAGAATAAGGCAAGTTTATGGATACATACTCATAATTACTGTCAAACGACCAGCAAAATGGATCAATTTGAACCCTTGAAAATACCACTGTAAAGGTTAAAAAGATAAATGGAACCACAAATATCAAAAGATACCTCAGCAATTTGAACATTGGACAATCCTGTTGGCCGCACCATAACCTCATAACGAAAGGGTAAAGACTTCCATAATGAAAACCCACTTCTGGCTCTGCCCAAATAGGACGGCTGACCCATAATAGAATGCAACGAATAGCCATCAACATGCAGTGAACCAGGATCCCACATTTCTTTGAAGATCATGATATCAGCAGCTATGACAAAGTTAAGCTATTCTTTGTTTTTCATTTTAGATGCTATATCTTGAGGTTCTGTGATTCTCGAACTGGACTCCATTTTGTTCGAGTTGTTCGTGACGCCATTTTGTGTTGCCCCCACGTAGGCCCGTGGAGGTAACCGAACAAACAAAGTTGCATGAGCTTTGTTGTTCATGTACGCATTAACTAGGCCTTTTCTGACTTGTGAGTGAACTGCAGGACGCTAACCCCGTCACCTGAAACTAACCCTTTGCGATCCAATTTTCCCTGGCTGATCGTTGTCTGAGATTGCCAATCAATGTTCAGGATATCGTTAACTTTAGTGCCCTTGTACATATCTTATCCTATTCAGCATCTGAACTGTTTCCTTTTCTTATGACTTTTCATTACATGGGTAGTGCTTTAAATTATGGGTTTGTCCGGCTTGTAGAAATCAAATTTGGGATATTCCTAATAATTAACTTGTGGTTTGGTACTATGTAAATCGAGCTTTTACGATGTAATAATGCGTGGGAAAATGTATTTCATTCGTCAGTATTTGTCGCAGTGGGTGTGCATTTATAATGAGTAAAATGTGGATAAAAAGTGATGTCTTGCTCTACGGAAATTGAGCAGTTTCCTGAGTTGTACACCGTGTTGTATTGCTGGGATTACTGTTACTAGCTGCAGCTAATAAATTTGATCTTTGACGCCATCCAGAAGTATTCCGTGTCTCTGTATACCAAGACAGGTGAATCCGAAGACTTTGGGCGTGCCCCTGGCGCCGCTGGGTTCTAAAACCCGGTTCTTCAATCTGCCAGGTTATAAGAAATTAAATTACTGTTGTCAAATCTGACCTGGGCACAGTCCTTGTGCAATTCATAACAGCTGAGGATATAACAGCTGATTTTGACTGATTCCTATAGAACTTTTTGTCATATAGTTGATCAAAATTTGTAGAAAAATTAGATAGGAGACAGTTATAATCTCCAGAGAAGTTAAGGGCAAATATCTTTTTGAGGTTGGATTTAAAGGGTAAAATACTTTATTTACAATTTATTTGAGAAACAACATGTATGTGAAGGAACGTTTTAATAATATCGCGAAAATAATGCAGTTTATAATAAAAGTGCAGAATTAACGCGCAAACATAAATGAAAACACAATGTGCTTAAATGTAGAAAGTGCACTAACCAATGACATTTACTTGTAGTAGGCCTCAAATGGCTGAAAAACATTACTTGTGAAGCTGACTGACCAGAATTGCTGAAACACACATAAAATATGGGGGGCACTAGGTGGCGCCAAACCAAGATGGCCGCACCGTAGTGAGGCTCTCGCCAGATCGAGCCTTTGAACTATCCTTTTGACCATCCTGACCGGGAAAAACTACCCAGACACCTCACCATTGTGCCTGCAACACTTCACTGATCACAGCGGTGCCGAACACGTCAAAATCGCCCAGCCGTAGGCGGAGATATCCATCAGCTTGCCTGGAGCAGGACTGAGGCGCCGGTCCGAGACCTGCCGATCCGAGGGTCAGCCTGCTGGGAAACTCCGTGGCTTTGCGGCCTCATCGGAACTGTGACACCAACTATCGACGGAAAATATCGGCACCGCCAATATACTAGTGCCAGTGTCTTTGCTGTGTGCGGACCTTAATGTATTGAAGGTGAGCCCTGCTTAACGGAGACGGGGGTAAATAAAAGGGAAAAAAAAAACAAAGAAAAAAGAGCGCGAACTTCAAATCCGCGGGCGGGGACTGCCGGCAAGCTCATCGGACCCGACAACTGCAACGTATAATGACCGGTGCTCCACTGCACACTTAATTATCGGCTGGGACGTTGCATGCGGAGCCCGGGTCATAGTTATCGCCAAGCGCTACGTAGCATTCTACACAGCAGCGAACAGCGACCGAACACGTCCGCTCCCCAACCGCGGCCTCCCAGCTGCCTACAAACTGCCGGAAGCGACCTGCGACCGTCCCCTAGGCCTGGTAGCCCAGAAATAGTGCTTGTGAGGCCGGGGACGCAGAAAGTGTCACAACATTCACTAACACTCCGCACTGCCACATACGACGACAGGGCCCGTCCGTGCTCCGGCAGCGACCTTCCCGCCGCCTATTACCCGCCGGCAGCTGCCTGTGGATGGGTGCCGCTCTGGCCCATCGTTCTCACCGGCACCTGATTTAATTGACTGAGGGACGCGGCGGACAGCTAACGGATCACCCGCTTGCCGTAGGGAGGTTGCCTACCTGACACGACGTGCAGTCCTTTCTCCCCCCAACCTCGTGAACTAGCGTGCTTCCTCCTCAGGAGTGCCTTCAGATCACTGCGCTGCTGCCAGAACGCGAGGTGCCGGGAGGAACCCGGGGACTGATATTAATCTACACTCGAACCACCCGAAATCACATAGGGGCATACTAGCTACAGGTCGAGCAACTGCCGGCGGCTCCATCAGTCTGCAGCATAACACCACCCTTATTTGTATTGGCTCCCTCCACTTGTGGCACTACTTCCCCTTGTACTCACCTGCTGCTGCATGGATTGGGAGGAACCTCACTGCGCCATTACCTTGAGCTCATAGTCAACAGTGACGCTACACGGAGTAATCTGTCCCGCAGCCATCTCCTGCTCAAACTGAGGCTAGTGGGGACGAACAGTTAGACCCAATGTCCCCATTTATGTATCGTGGGACGAAGAACTAAATTGCGCCAAAGAAGACACTACTGATCGGAGCTGTACCCCGAGCGCCACTCACTGGAGGACCACTGTCCGCAGTCCCACTCTGCCCCATCTACTCCCGGGCAGCTGGACGAGGAGCCACTTCACTGCACCCTGGCTGCTGCTGCCACATCGGCTTCGCGTACGCCAAGACGCGACATGGGCCGAAAGGATGCCAAACAATCTAAAATACAGTTTGAAGCTAAGAAAAACCCCAGAGGTGCACAGGATCCGGAGGGTAGCCCTACCGCCCGAGGACCCCCTGACGAAGACTGGAAAACCTTGCTGATAAGCATGCAACAGAGCTTGACAAGCATCGATTCCAATATTGACACGATAAACACTCGCATGGACAGTGTGGTCACTAAGCTGGAACAACACAACACCAGAATCAAGGACGCGGAGGATAGGATCTCTGAATTGGAAGATGGTGCCACTATTAATAGCAGACAAGTGACCCAAATGGACAGGCTCCTAAAAATCATTGCGGAAAAGAACGAGGATTTAGAAGCGAGGTCTCGACGCAACAACATTCGCGTTCTGGGCCTTGCGGAGTCCACCAACACAGGGAAAATGGAGGTGTTTATCGAAAATTTGGTCATCGAACTTTTTGGTAAAGAATCATTCTCCTCGCACCTAATAGTAGAGCGTGCCCACAGATCCTTAGCCGCACGCCCACCACCAGGTGCCCAGCCGCGTCCCATCATTGCGAGATTCCTAAATTACAGGGACCGAGACGCGGTGCTGAGAAGGGCAAGAGAGGTCAGCACCGTGGGATACTGCAATACTACACTCTCCTTTTTCCCTGACTTCACCCCGGCGGTACAAGAAGCCAGGAGGAAATTCTCGGGAGTGAAAAAGAAGCTTCAAGATCAAGAGATGACGTACGCCATGCTATATCCGGCGAAATTAAAGGTTTCCTACCGAGGCAAACAACACTTCTTCCAAAATCCTCAACAGGTGGAGGATTTCCTCAAACAACACAAAAAAGACAAAACCAGAGAAGGTGCTGAAAACCATCGCTCCAGATCCCCCTCGCCTATGAACCAGCAAGAATAGAACACAATCACAACGGCTACTACACCTAAGATGAGAATTGACGAGCAGGACTCCAACAGTCTGGTGAGGTACACTGTAGCACTGTTGCTTAAACCTGGTCTATATACTTTTTGGGCTCGATCGCCCGCCTCCGTCCCACGTAGAGAGACCGGGTACATGCCTGGCTCCAAGTGGGTGCAAGTAGGGAGGTGGATGGCAGGTTGGGTACCCCTAGAACTGACCCCCGATGGGCGAGCCCCAATACCCCCCTTCTGCTCGTAGAATGGAGGGATTTCTGACATTACTTCTGTTTTTAAGTTGGGGAGAGGGTGGGATAGTTGGGGATGGGTGGGTTCCAAATGCCCGGCGGGTTGGGGTTGCCGGAGTGGGAGGGGAAGTGTTCCAACACGATGCGTGCATGAAAGAACTGCTTATCATTCATTCCAGTTGTTGGGCATGCAAAGAGGGTAGTTGGGGATCACGTTACATATTTGATGCCAACAGCTATAAATACATGGATGTTGTAGACCTTTGTTATACATATTTTCTGATGGTTATATGGGGGACGTAGCTGAACCGCAGTCAGCCTTGCAGTTCCAGGTGGCCTCCTGGAATATACGTGGGTTAAATAATCCTAGGAAGAAGAGACAGATTTTGGGGTATCTGGACAGACATGAGATATCCATTGCTATGTTGCAGGAGACACATCTGATTCCAGGCGGATCCCCTCATTCGCTTCCAAGTGGGCAACGTGCAAGGCGTTCTCATCTTACTCTAACTACGCTAGAGGGGTGGCAATTCTTGTGAGACGAGGGACACATTTCACTCCGGCTGGAACTGAGATAGACTCCGAGGGGCATTATTGTATGATCTGGGGGAAATTGCACGCACATACAATATTGTTTGCATGTTACTATGGCCCTAACACAGATGACCCGACTGTCCTCCTCACACTGTGGGGGAAAATACAGGCCCTGGGGATAGCTCACGTGATACTAGGGGGAGATGTTAACACTGCTCTAATACCCGTACTGGACAGATCATGCCCGCAAGCCTCTCACTACACAAATACTCAACGCTCACTATTGGGAATAGTGAATGAACACCACTTGGTAGATGCGTGGCGACACCTACACCCCACTGCCAAGCAAGGCACCCATCACTCAGCATTCCACTCCACATGGGCCCGCCTAGACTATATATTCGTGTCAGCAGGACTGTCCCCATGGTTAACCAAGGCAAGTCATCTGGCGCGAACGTTTTCTGATCACTCACCGGTCCTTCTTTCCCTACAGATTCCCCTCAATATGGCCCCTTTCCTGAACTGGCGCCTGAACCCCGCACATCTTACTGATACTGCCTTTGCTGCTGAACTAGAACAAGAGATCACAGAGTTTTTTGAACGGAATGTTAATTCAGTTTCTAGTCTCACTACGGTTTGGGAGGCCTTCAAAGTGACGATGAGAGGGAGTTGTATAGCCAAGGGAGGGGGAGTTCTCAAAGCATTGCGAGCGGACATACGCAAGCTAGAAATCTAGCTCAGACAGCTAGAACGAGAGATAGCTCGAGGAGACAGGGACCGCGCGGCTCAGGCTCAGCTTAGGGAAAAACTAAACGAATACTCTGAATTGGCAGATAAAGAATGCAAATTTCTGGGAAGGTCCTTCACGGCTCGAGTATATGGAGAGGGAGACAGGCCGGGTAAAGCGCTTGCTACTGCAGTCAGAGCCCCTAGGTACCAAAATTACGTCCCTACTTTACTAGACAAACATGGCACACCACAACGAGATCTCAAGAAACAGCTCCAAGTGCTAACTGAACACTACACCTCGCTTTACACCTCACATAGAACTGACAAACTCAACTTGCAGGAATACCTGGATGACACCGCAATTGCCTGGCTGGGACCGTCCCAGCAAAAATTCCTTCATCATGAGCTTGAACTTGATGAGATCAAGGACGCAATCATGTCCATGAAGTCTGGGAAGGCGCCGGGATCGGATGGCCTACCGATTGACTTTTATAAAACCTTTATACATGTGCTAGCACCCATACTGAAACAAGTCTTTTACGCCGCGTTAGAGGAAGGCTCACTCCCGCTCACAATGCGAGAAGCACTAATAACGTCATTGCTGAAGCCGGGTAAGCCACCAGAACATTGCGACTCATTCCGGCCTCTCTCATTGTTAAATACAGACAGTAAGATTTTAGCAAAAGTTCTCGCTATGCGTCTCAACCTCCTTATGGAGAGGCTCATTCTTCCAGACCAGGCAGGGTTCGTCCCGAACCGCGCCACATCCCATAACTTGCGTACTTTACAAGCAGTGCTGCAAGATATTAATCCCAATTGTGAAGCAGCTGCTGTGTTCCTGGACGCCACAAGGGCGTTCGACTCCCTGGAGTGGGATTACCTTCTTACACTGCTCGAAAGGATGGGTGTCCCCTTTAACTTTTTAGACTGGATTCGGCTACTATATTGTAAACCCCAGGCTACGGTGTTGCTCAACGGAGCCCGCTCTGCCCCATTTGAGATTCAAAGGGGCACCCGGCAGGGCTGCCCATTGTCCCCGATACTTTTCGCTATCGCCATCGAACCCCTAGCCGCTAAACTCCGACAACACCACAAACATCGCTCCCTCATTTACCCGGAACGGCAACTTCTGATCGCATTATATGCAGATGACATGACCCTCTATGTAGACAGACCACAAGAAAATCTAAATCCCTTGCTACGGGAGATAACCAAGTTCGTGGCAATAGCGGGGATACAGATAAACTGGGCAAAATCAGCTATGTTCCCCTTGACTGACAGCACCGAGGAGTTTCCTTTAGACTACCCCCTAGTGTGGGAATCTGAAGAAATAAAATATTTAGGAATCAGAATCACCAGAAACCGGGAGGCCCTTATCAGAGCAAACTATGGAACGGCACTAGACAAACTAACAGACAACGTATCCAAGTGGATACACCTTCCACTTTCCATGGCAGGCCGCATTTCCCTTGTAAAAATGGTGGTTCTCCCCAAACTGTTATATCTTTTCACTAATATACCCTATAGCCCCGGCTCATGTTTCTTTCGCGCCCTCGACTCTCAGACGTCGCGCCTTATCTGGGGAGGCAAACAGGCCAGACTCAGTTTGAAGACCCTAATGCTACCCTACCACCAAGGAGGGTTTGAAGTCCCAGACTTCCGAAAATACTATGACTGTGCCCAAGGACATTTTGCCTCATACTGGTTCCATCCCCCTCCATTCATGGCCCACCTGGCGGTTGAAGATGGATACATGAGACCGGAAAAACCCTCGGGGTATCTTTACACTACAGTCCGTATGACAGACAGAGACCCGACTACAGTAGACTGTACTGTCAGGGCTTGGAAGCGTATTGCAGAGTATATGGAAGTGCAATTCTTTTACTCACCTTTGATGGTGTTGGCAAACGATCCCAGAGTGAGCGTCACCCGTGAAGAAATAGGACGTAAATTTCTTGCCAAACTCGCCATTTACACCTGGGGAGATCTTTACCTCCAAGGCACTTTCCGCACGGCAGCGCAGCTTTTTGGAGACAGTTCCCCCACAATGATGGATACTTTCCTTTATGTTCGCCTCCGGCAAAGCATTAAATCCGTCACACCCACCTTCCCGGATGAGCCGGAACTTATGGCACCTCTGCATTCCCTGCTCCAGGCAGATGCCCCGAGCCATGTGGTCTCTATGTTGTACAAACATGTTCAAGTAGCTCCATCTCCACCCCCCCTCAGAGCTAGGCAAGATTGGGACGCTGACCGGAGCGATCCTATGACGGACGAGCAATGGGAGATGAGCTGTTCTCACACACACGCCGTAACAGGCAACGCTCGCCTTAGATTAGTACACTATAAATTCCTGCACCGGCTCTACTTCACACCTGCTAAATTGCACCGCCTGGGTCTCAGAGACAACGATCGCTGTCTCAGATGTGGCAGACCGGGCGCAGACTTCATACACCTAGCATGGAAATGCCGAGCAGTTGCCTCGTACTGGATAGAAGTGTTTGAGGCTATATCGGTAATGGTCGGAATACCCACGGACCCTTGTCCTAAAATTGCCTTACTCGGATTCACTAACCCGGCAATAAAAACACACTGCAAATTTTATGTACTAAGCCTCCTGTTGGCTAAGCGACTAGTGGCGTGTAGATGGGGAAGGGGACGGGCGCCTAAATTTAAGGACTGGCTTAGTAATATGTCTACTTGGCAGAAACAACTCCACAATTACGCTGACCTTTTACCACATAAGTCACGCCCCAAGGACCTATGGGGCCCCCTCACTACATATCTGCTTCAGTCACAAAATAACGATGAGTCCGACGAGGAAGATAGCGGAGGGATGAGTGGAAGTAACCGCACCACCGCCCCTCACCCAGGTCCCACTCCCCTGCACAACGAAGCGATATAACTCCCGCACACACCCTCTAACTTTCCTCCCCCTTCTGGTAACTACATACCCTAGGACCTGCAGGAACGGACACACGACACACCGCCCGTGACGCCCCTAAACACGAGCCGCCAACTGCACGGGGGAACGAATTGCGAGGCTGCTAGTACCCCCCTTCGGTTTTGTTTCATTACGGCTTGTCTCAATCCGGGAAACACTCACTGCAACACACCCATGGCATGGCACAGCATCAGACTCTTTGACTGGTACGAAAAGTTATACCTTCCCTGAAATTGAGTTATGTTTAAAGGATGTGTAACTGCACTACCGGGACTGCCCGGCACTACACACTGGTACAGGACAACAAAATTGCACTCCACACGGCAAGCTCCATCACGCCACATACTCAGCATGGTGGCCTCCTTCGGGGAAGGAACAGTGTATAATATGTTATAAAGTTGATTGAAATGTTAAAAGTAACCTCAATGCTTTGTTGCTCATAAACTGCATTGTGATCATGTTGGTGCGATAAAGCTTCCTCTATTGCCCACGTCTAGATACATCGCGGCCGGCCTGAATGGGTTGTAGGCGGCATGCTGTGTTAGCTATATACCCCTGCCGGAAACGCATATACATCTTCATAAGGAATGTTATAGCTGCCGGCCTACTGACGTGGGTTGTAGGCATTAAGCAGTGTACCATGTGTTAATGACCAATAAAGGTTTAAAAAAAAAACACACATAAAATGTTTCATTCTTGACCCTTCCATGAACATGTTTTTTTAATAAATATTAGTTGAATAAATGTCTTCATTTAAAATTGTGCAAAAGGTTTCTATTCACACAAAGACCACCGTTAACACATGATTAGATATTGCTGTTTAATAAAGTAATACAGAAAAAACTCACATACAATTGCAGCATTTAAACGTGAACTTGACCTTTTTAACGTACTCATACTTTCTGATTAATGGATTTATGCTTACTGTTTTCTTTTAGTTAATACAGATATTTTCATTTTTATGTAGCAAACACAAGGAAATGATGGGCATAAAGCTGAGTCTGAACTGAAATGGCAAAGAACAATGTTGGATTCAGCCCATATCTGTGATTGGGGGTGAGTGTCTGAAAACTTCCAGTGCCCTATCCATCTTCTCCTTGTGTTTGCTTTGTTTGACCTAAGTTGGGAGGGTATGCCCAGACGTAGGTCCCTTGCTCACTTTGCCACTGGATTCAAGCTAGACTGGCTGATGAGGGGTGTTACCTCGAAACTTGTCCCAGGATGCTGGTTTCTGGTTCAGGAAAGACCTGGCTTGGCAGTTCAGGCTGGACTGTTCCCATGAGGCACAGAGACAAGACTGATTTGCATATAGCTGGGTATCAACTGAGGTGGCGAAGTGAGCTAAAGAACGATGATGGGTTCAACACAGATCTGTGACTGAGGGTGAGTGTCTGAAAAGTTTCAGAGCTTTGTCCATCATCTCCTTGTGTTTGCTTTGTTCCCCCTAATTTGGCAGGGTATGCCCAGTCGTGGGTCCCTTGCTCACTTTGCCACTGGATTCAAGCTAGCCTGGCTGATATGGGGTGTTACCCCAAACCGGTCCCAGGATGCTTGCTTCCAGTTTCAGCGATCCATCCATCATCTCCTTGTGTTTTACTTGATTTCTATATAGACCATTGTTAACAATTAGGAAGATTTGATATTTAGAAGGTTAGAGATAGTGTTTTAATGTGAGAAAGCAGTCTTGAATGATAAAATGTCCTACATGAGCTTAGAATTGTTACTACATAGTTTCATACTTAACAATGCTGTCTGTGTGCTATTGCATTTTGGTAAGAACAAGAGGAGTAATCCTGTTCCCATGAAAGCATCAAATGCTCATTGGCTGACTACAGATGTAAGAATCAACATGTTGCAAAGTTTAGGAATGTGTTGTCTATAATAATGTGTGTTCCTAGAGTGGGTTGCCAGTGCTTGCCCTCACTTGCCATTGCCATTCTTTTACCATTATTCCACGTTGCTCTGAGAGTCAACTGAGTTTCTTGAACCTCTCTTCATGGGAAGTTCTGCTTTGATAAATTTTTGGTTTTTTGAACTGCTTAATATGCCAAAGCTTTATGCTTAAACTATCACTCTCGTAAACTGGAACTCTTTATCGGATCTGACTGACCCCATTCTCTCCCGATTCCTAGAACAGGTATTCTTTCCTTTGTGGATTATGCTTAATGCTTTATTGCAATATATTTAATTGCTTATTGATGAATTATTGACTACTGATTTTCTAATAAGATTATAATGCCTAAGTTTGGTGGATTTACTCACGATCTAATAAAGAGGACTTACCAAAAGATTTAAAATACAACTCTTGAAATCATAACAAACTCTCATTGTTGTCTGAACTTAGAATCGAAATTGTGATTATCATTTATGTGATGTATTGTTCCTGATCCTCTCTAAAACAATGGCAAATGTCCACTGACCTATTAGATGACAGCAGGAATTAGCCAGGATGATGGTAAACCGAGTTTCTATTTGAACAGATTCCTGCTCCAGCATTTGGTAAGAAACATATGTGGTTTATAGAATTGTCCCACATCCACTTAATAGATTTAACAACCATGTCTGAAAGTACTTTCAATTTACCCTGCAATTTATCTGCAAAGAATCACCAAAAGTAGATAAAATGTCGTTATTGGTTAATAAACTGCCATCCAACCTACCAGTCTGCAGTCCACACAGGAGTTCATTCCTGGAAGCTGCCTCCAATATTAAATCTTCCTTGAGTGGGTTAATGGCAATGTGTTCATTAATAGTTATGAATAAGCATTGTTAAGTACTAGCAATTTCATCATTTCATGGCTATTTCAACTTTAGCCAAAAACGTACCTACCAGCGAGGAATGTCTTTTTTCTCACCCAATCACGCCACAGAAAGGGATGTGCAGCTTCCTCTACACAAGAGGGAAAAAAATAAAAGATTAAAAAAAGAAAGATGCAAAATAAGCAAAAAGAAAAGGGGGGGCCAGCCTGGCTCTTCTGCACTGACGGACCACTAACACACCCTCCCTTGACTTAACCAGTGCATGGCCCGGGTCTGTCGGCACTACAGGAGGGGTTGGCGCTATTAATAATGCTGTGTTCCAGGGAGCGGCCTCCTCCCTTCTCCACCACCTAGGGGCTCAGGTCAATGAAGTTCCATAAATGTGTAAGGAAGTCTAGAAATATGTGTGAGGGCCAATTACACTCGTTTTATTAACCTAGAAAGGATACAAGACTGAGTAAGCACTGCTAAAATCCCAACCTGAGATTTGCAGGTTGTGGTGAGGAACCGAAATCGATTTCTCATTATGCAATACCTATAATCGATATGTTGTGATTAGCCTGATGTCACTAAATACTTTAGTTAGATATACGTACACATTAACATTATAGTATTCACCATAATAGCCTTGCACCAATACACGCACGAACGCCCTATTGTGGCCTCGTTAAAAGCATTGCATTAACTAGGCCCCATTCTTCTGCTGCACCCGAGTTTCCCTCCTGAGAAATAACCCAACTGTTGCTAAAACCGCTGTTTCAGCTCGTTAGGCCTGCCAAGGTCGTAGGTAGCAGAAGAGAAGAACGATAAGCACATTCCGGGAGGGGTGCGGGGCGGGCTGTCTCGAGACGGCAGAAGGGAGTCACCCGTTCGACCTTGCTAAATCTAGGATGAGCGAAACCAGGAGCGCATTGTGTGCCATATATGGACTTTCCTTTTTCTGTCTGTGCCAGCCTGTACCAATTTGTATTTTTCCATGTTGGGTTACGCTGATGCCAATGCAACTGTATATATGTGATGTACTGACAAGCTGCCAACAGTCTTCTTGGCGGACCTCATGGGGTGAGGTCGCAAGGAGCTCCTCTGACAGAGTTTTGTTTGTTATAATAAATGCTTGAACCTTCTACACTGCCAACTGACTGATTATTGGTAATTGGGTTTACTGTAACTATAATTGGGTGGTGGTAAAGAATTTTCGGTACTTCAGTTGGCGACTCCGCCGGGACTCCGCGTTGGGGCTGTCCCTGTGTATGCACAGACGGTCGGAGGGACATTGAAAAGGGGTGCCCTCGATCGGGGGGGGTTTCAGACTAAACCGACAAGAATTTGGGGTTTGCTCCGCCCTCCCGATCCAGAGGACCTCAGCTGCTAATAGCTCCACGCCGGAGTCCTTCGGGCGTGACCCGAGAACCAGCCACGTTGGCCTTATCGAGAGTTGGCAGTGGAGAACGTTCAATCAGACCTGCGTGCACTAGGTGAGTGTGGTGTCTCGTTATATGTTGAACTACGTCTGCAGATCCGGATATTGGTACTTAGCATTTGGTGACCTGTGGTCACGGAGAAACTCTGAATTAGCATTTGGTACGAAGGGACTCTGGATAGGGGGTCCGACGGGGGCAATGGTGAGATTGCACGTGCGGACGCTCCTGGTGTCTTTTGTATAAGAAATACTGGAGATAAGGATTGCACGCCTCAGGGGAACTGCGGTTCTCGGGAAAGCCGGACTGTTCTCGGGAAAGCCGATGGTTGAGATTGGGTAGCACCCGGACAAATCTGGAGCGGCGCTTAAACGCGGGCTCAGCCAGAATAGTTCGGGAGGTGAACCATGAATACTGTCGGATGGCCTGTAGGCCGGTCTGTGGTTTAAAACCTGTGTGACTGTCTCCAGGCAGTCTGAGGATGAGACTGTTGTCGGAAAACGTTCTTTGCAGCCTCTTTTTGATTAGTAGCAGAAGAGTTCTCCATAGGTGGGAGTCGACGGGCTCCACCTTTTGATTGCATTTATTTGTGTTTTGTTGGTACGTTTTGTGTCTTCGTGTTATGTCCTTTTAAAGCTGTGCAATGAGCGGGTTTTTGAATGAAAACATGGCCATGAGAATGAGAGCGCTGTGATTGATTGGCATTTGGTTCTGTTATTTTTGTACTAAAACTTAATTCCTTTTCAGCTGAAATCAAACAAAGGAAAGGACATGCTGTGTCTTAGCAAGTTATATTTTGGTTGTGTCCGCGGTGACGATGTAAGGCTGGACGAGAGTCAGCCAGCTCCCCCGGAAGGGACACCCAGCCATGATATGTATTGCTCATGTTGAGAATTCCCTCGATATCCACCTATATTTTCATTAATATACCACTGCTCAAATATATATTGATCAAGTTTGTATCTTATGTAGCTACACAGTTTAGCTGCACAAGGAGGGAGTCAATGAGATGTAAGCACAACTATATGTAGGCATATTGTTTGATTGTTGACAGGAGTTTGAAGTTACTCCTCTGTATTTTTTAACGTGTTTAATAAATATTTTTCAGAAATTATTGTGGCTCCTGAAGAAGGCGTTCCCGTGATAACGCCGAAACGCGCGTCGATAACCTATATTGTTTGCCACTGTTTTAATATATGTTTTTGTGCAATTGTGTTATGAATACATTATCTGTATATGATTGATTGTTTAGATGAATTTCTGGTTTTTATGTTCTTGTATCAAATGTTTTTAATATGAATATGTACAACTAGCAATAAATGCAAGTTTGTTTTTTCCATTTGGGTTTGTGCTTCCTACATTGTTTCTCCCGTATGTATTATCAATTGTGTATTTTTTTTCACACATGTATTGCAAGCATGGTATTGGACCCCTTATTTTTAATTCCTTATGGCACAAGTACACTAAGGATAACGTAGAATTGCAATGGCCTAAAACTGGGTCTTTTGATGAAAAGAAGCTTCAATATTTACAAGAGCGCCTCTTTGTTAAACGAAGTCGACAGTCTATGTTCGACACTCTTAACAAATGGCAGAAAGAGGCAAAAAGGAGGCGCATTCGATCAGAAAAGCTTCTCAAGATAGAGCAAGGACAGACTATAACACAGAAAGCTATCGCCCATGACAAAAGCAAAATAGAGAGAAATATTGAAATTGCGGATAGACAATTTAGGTTACAGGTGGACAAAAGCTATGTAACTCGAGAAGGAACGGAAGATGAGATAGAGGAGCTGCTAGATGCGAGGCCTCCTCCGCCGTATGCCCCACAGCGCGTATATCCCGCCATACCTGTCCAGCCAGAAGCCAGGTCACAAGCATCCGCCCCAGAGGAACGGGGCTCTGTTACCTCCGGGCGAAATGCCGGTGTTCCTTCTCCTCATGGAGGGGACCTGGCCACGCTTGTCCCCGATTCTCTGCAGGCACTAGCACCCCCTCAGATACAGCTAAGTCCTCCAACTCCCGAGTGGGTTTCTCCCTCGACCGGAGCCGCACCCGGCGAGTCGGAACAGACTCCGAGGGGGGCAGCTGGGGGAATGGACAGCAAACGACTATTCACTAGATCATCCGTGGGATATGGGGAGAAAGAGGTGTTAGAAGATCAGGCTGTTAGAGGGATAAGGAGCGACGCGTACACTGTGACAGACACATGGAGTACGGTCAAGGATTTAGAACCGGTCATGCAGCAACACGTGATATTTCAGATGTCTAATTCACTCATTTGGTCCTGGGAAGTCAGCTTCAGGGACGGCAATGCCCCTCAGATATTGTATAATATCCGGGACTGGTCCCATAAATTCAGTCTAACACCGAATGAAGTATTTAAGAATATAGATACCCTGGTTCAATACCGAAGGAGACTGTTTTTGAAGAGTCCACAGTGAACTTTTCAGCATCCTATGCGAGAAGTTCATCCCTTTTATCATCCCGAGGTCCCTGAACAGCGAGATGGTAACCAGGCAATCATACGGGCAGGGGTAGCAGCTAGATTCCAGGAACAATGGGTTTTCACTCCATGGAAGAGAAGTGAGGTCCTAGCCCTGAAATCCCAACTACCTGACCCCCGTAAAAATCCTACCGCCTACTTCAAAGAATTGACTGAGGCAGCTGCCTCTGCTGTGATGACCTTAGCAGATGTTGAGTTGTTCTTTGGGTTAGTTGTACCTGTTGACATATGGCAACAGGTGCACGACTCTAATCATGCTGAGCTAGGGGGGACATGGGAGGAGTTTTATGGGCTGGGACCAGGATCGCAAACCAGGAGACAAACCAAGGGCGGAAATAACGTCTCTACCAGCGAAAATAATAGCTTTTATGCATACTCTGATTCCGCCCAGAAAGGTTGACTGGGATAAATTGTCCGCTTGTCGGCAGAAGAAGGAAGAAAGTGTGTCCGATTTCTTCACAAGGTTCGAGGAAGTTTTTATTGATTTTAGTGGGCAAGATTTGGCCGCGGAAGGTGGAACTAGATTGTTTGTTAACAGATTTGTTACGAACTTGGCCCCAGAGATTTCTGCACGATTAGAAGCAGCAGAAAGTACATGGACTACCTCTACCCCGTCTGTAATCCTAAGCATGGCCCAGTACTATGAACATAGAGAGAACGAAAATAAAGAAAAGGTGGAAAAGAAAACGAAAGATCTTAAGACTCGAGTATTGTTGCAGCAAGTATTGCGGGGACAAGGAGGGGGGAGAGGAGGCCGAGGAACTATGTCCAGAGGGGCGGGAACGGGCAGGGGTGCGGTAGGAGCCCCGTCAATAGGTTTGAACCAGTGTTCTTATTGTAGGGAGGAGGGACACTGGAAAGCACAGTGTCCGTTTTTGCTTGCCCAGAGCGGAGCAGTCCGAGGGCGAGGGCGAGGGCGAGGACGAGGCGGCCCTGACCGAAGTGATATGCGCAAAGAAGAAGGACCAGGCAAGTCGGAAAAAAACCATTTTGATTGTCCCCAAAGCAGACAGTACTATCACGAAGGTTATGAATACGAGGACCAAGACGCATACGTGACAGCATAGGACAGCCAAGGGCAGAGTGGGGGCCAAGTGTCGATTCCGGTCAATCAAAGGGGACCTTATGTAAAAGGGGAAGTGTTGGGGACCTCTGAGAATTTCTTAATTGACACAGGAGCAATGAATAGTTCAGTTGCTCGATCATTGGTTCCGGGGGCAGCTCTGTCCGGGCAAAATAATGTTTCAGTGGGATTCTCGGGAGTCCCAGTTGTCAGCCCCATTTCGAGACCTCTCCCTTTCACGATCGGTCCTGCCACCATTGACACTCCTCTACTACTGACCTCGCATTGCGGGGAAAATTTGTTAGGATTAGATATGCTAAAGAAATTAAATGCAACCATTCATTGCTCTGCGGACGGGGTTTATTTAACAATCCGACCCTATGCTGATCACGGGAAACAATGTTTCGCTAAAGGTGAACGCCTTCCGTCTGAGTTCGATGGCATTCCCGACACACTTTGGGTGACAGGGGATGCGGACGTGGGTAAGCTGGATATTCCTCCGGTTCACATTATGTTGAAGCAAGGCGCAAAATTACCACGCATCCCGCAATATAAAATAGCACCAGCAGGAGAACGAGCTTTGCTGCGCATTATTCAGGACTTGGTCGATAAAGGAGTGGTAGAAGAAACGGCTGCCAATATTTGCAATAGTCCGATCCTCCCGATTTTGAAAAGGAACTCTGATGTTAGTGAGCAGGGTGCTGCTTACCGTTTTGTGATTGATCTGAGAGCTGTTAACAAAATAGTGGTGCCACAGTATCCCGTGGTGACCGACATCACCACGATTCTCACAATGATCCCACCAACGGCCCAATATTTTTCGGTCATTGACCTGAAAAATGCTTTCTTCAGCATTCCCATCCATCCTGATAGCAGACAGATTTTCGGATTCTCGTTATCTGGTCGAAGCTTCCGCTTCTGTCGCGCACCTCAAGGTTATACTGAGAGTCCGAGCATATATAGCCAAGCCATTAAAGCTTTGCTGGATGATCTGGATCTGCCGAGTGGCAATGTACTGTTGCAATATGTGGACGATTTGCTCATTGCCTCTGACACGGAAGAGGGCTGTAAGGAGGCTACGGTTAGACTATTGCATCATTTGGCAGCTAAGGGGAACAAGGTATCTTTATCAAAATTCCAATACTGTCGACAGGAGGTGACCTACCTCGGTCATCTACTATCGAAGGAGGGTAGACGACTAACACCTGAACGCATCACTACCATTTCTAACATGTCTGTTCCTTGCACGCAGCGTGAAGTTCGCGCTTTTCTTGGCATCACCTCTTACTGTCGCCAATGGATACCTAATTTTTCCCTTCTTGCTAAACCTTTGTTGCACTTGACTACGAAAGATGTGCATGAACCCCTACCCTGGATGGATGAATGTCAGCATTCTTTTGACTCTCTCAAAACTGCGTTGTGCTCTGCTCCTGTTTTGGGCACTCCTGACTATCGTAAACCTTTTGTACTATACGTACACGAGGTCGACGGTTGCTCATTGTCAGTGTTAACGCAGGACTTTGGTGGTAAGCAAAGACCGTGCGCTTACTTGTCAGCTACATTGGATAATGTTGCAAGAGCACTTCCTAGCTGTCTGAGGGCCACAGCGGCTGTCGCAGTGGCAATCCGGCAGTTGGAAGGACTCGTCTTGAATTCTATTTTGATCGTGATGGTACCGCAGGCTGTGGACACATTGCTAAATAAAACCAAAACGCAACACCTTACAAGTGCACGTCTCACCGGATATGAATTGACATTGTTTGCACCACACATTACGATCACTCGATGTGCAACATTGAACCCTGCCATGTTGCTACCACTCCCTATGAGTGAACATGATACAGATCTCCATGATTGCACTTATCGTACCGAAGAGGAAACCAAAGGCAGAGTTGACCTTACTGACACCCCTCTAGATGACCCTCAAGGGGAGTTATTTGTGGATGGGTCTTGTTTTAAACTAGCAGATGGAACAACAACAGCTGCATACGCAATCACAACTTTGAAAATGATCGTTGAGACGTTGCGAGTACCTCACCGATCAGCTCAGGATGCTGAACTCATGGCCTTGTTGCGAGCCTGTGAGTTGAGTGAGGGACTTGAAGTCAACATTTACACGGACAGCCAATACGCCTTTGGCGTGGCCCATAGCTTTGGGCGGCTGTGGAGGGAGCGGGGTTTCCTTACTTCCCATGGCCAGAAAATCCAGAATGGTCCCTTGGTTGTACGACTGTTGCATGCCCTCACCTTACCCAAGAAGGTAGCCATCATCAAGTGCAGTGCACACAAAGCAATAGTGGATGAAGTGGGGGAGGGAAATGCTTTCACAGATCAGGTGGCCAAACAGACAGCACAAACCACGATGTCAGCTATGTTCGTAAATACCTCTGCAAGATGGGTGGAGGACTCTGAATTGTTTGATAATACTATGGAAAGTGTGAGAGTGTTCCAGAAGGATGCCACCCCCGCAGAATTAGAGAGATGGGAAACGGAGGTAGGAAGGTTGGATTAAAATAATTGCTGGATTGATTTGACTGAAAAACAGAGATGGCTATTGCCTAATGCACTAGTACAGGCTGTTGTGACTATGGCACACGGACCGGCACACACGGGAGCGAAAGGTATCTGCGGGCTCCTGGACCCAGTTTGGAACAACCCTAATATTCAAAGGACGGCTGTCCGGTTGGTCCAATACTGTATGGTCTGTTTGCAACACAATCCAGGGAAAGGGGAAAGTGTCTTGAGCGGGAATTTTGCACCTCCCTCATTGCCTTTTGAAGTGCTCCAAATGGATTACATCCATTTGGAGCGCGTCAATAATTTGAAATACGTTTTGGTGGTGGTATGTGCATTAGCAAATGGGTTGAAGCCTATCCCACCAAAGAGAATACTGCAATGGCCACGGCAAAAGCCCTCTTAAAAGGGTTTGTGCCCCGCTTTGGATTGCCCCGTTTGATCTGGTCGGACAATGGGGGGCACTTCCATGGGGCCCTTGTCAAGCATATCTGTGAGGGTCTGCACATTAAACAGAAGTTCCACGCCGCCCGACATCCAAAATCAGCAGGGCTCGTGGAAAAATATAACGGCATCCTTAAGCTCAAAATGGCAAAAATACAGGAAAGCACTGGGTTAAAATGGCCTGACACTTTGCCTTTAGCTCTCATGTCATTACGCGTTACCCCACATTCTCGTTCTGGCCTCTCCCCGTATGAGATAATATTTGGTAGGCCTGCTAATGTATGGGGGGTACCCAGACCACGTTCTTTTGCAGATATTGAATATCCTATGTTCATTGATTACCTTTATGCTCTGACTAAAGACCTTCGTTCTGTTCATCAGCAGGTAGCTTCTGTACTGCAGCCGCTGCCAGAGGGCCCCAGTCATCGACTGCAACCCGGCCAGTGGGTATTGGTGAAGAAATTTGAGCGCGATACCAGTTTGGCTCCAAGGTGGTCCGGGCCACATCAAATACTCCTGGCCACCAGAACGGCGGTTAAAGTAGATGGGAGAAAGCATTGGATACATGTCTCCCATCTAAAGAAACTGCCTCTTCCGCTTCCTTTTGATCAGCAACGCCCAGGGGGAATTCTGACGCAGGAAACAGAGAGAGCCGCTGCACTTGTACCCTTTTCGGACGCCTGCGAGATTGAACCGAGGCTAGGGGAGGAGAAGGCGAGACCAGATGACTTGGTCCCTACTAAGTCTGCAAAAGCTTTGAATCCTGCTATCAGTACCCCGGCAAGTGAAAGTTCTCATGTGCGTGAAGTACCTGGCATCCTTTTTCCGGATCAGGAAGTGCCGGGTAATGTGCGATACAACCTGCGGCCAAGAAAGCCAAAACACGGCACCTCAGACCCCATCTTTAGGAGATAGGGAAAGACTTAATTGCATAAGACAGGGTTTGCTAGTTCTTTTGGTCTGAGGGGCTGAGCGAGACACTGGACTGAACACGTTGAGAGCTGGAACTGTGATCATTGTGCTCTGTTCAGAAAGAAGACTCAAATCTGCATAAAAGGCTTAGGTTGCGCAACAGAGGTAAACTGGAGTACTACTGGTTGGTTTTGTCTGGGATGAACGATAGGAGTCTGCCTGTGAGACTCTGACGGACACAGGAAGAAGAACCCTCTGGCAGGACAGACTGCTAGGCCTACTTTGGACTTTTAGCTAGGAATGTACCCTTTTGGTCGTATTGTTTTAGAAGAAGAATTCCCTATTGCCCCACGATACGTACCCTTTTATGAGCCAATGTTTTCCCCCTTGACCTTGAAGGTCAAGGTAGCATTCGTAGTGGTTATAGCTGTTATCGTAGCGGTGTTTATGGGCTTGATCATATATTTAGAACATGAATATCCTTTGCAGAAGTTGTTGCCATCCGCTGCTGCACCCTCTGAGCATTTTCTGTTTACGTTGGCACCTCACAAAGAAAGACGTCGCCAGAAATATGCTAAAAATGTATTTGTTGAAATGCTTCATCAAACACACAGTTTCACCAACATTACTGATTGCTGGGTTTGTGGGCTTCTGCCGTCTGTGGTGCACAACCATGATCTATTTCTCTCACGTCCTTTATCCTATCTGGGCAGCTGTGAAGCTTGGTACAAATTGTTTTTAGCAATCTACCGACACTGGGGCGAGCATCGCAGGGATTTCGATGTTAATGAGCATAATATCATTCTAGACTATGTTCGTGCACACTATGGTTTCAACCAGACAAGAAATGGGGGGCGGGGAGCAATAGACCCACAAGCATGTATACAGCTGTACTTGGTAGCGATGAATAAGACTTGGTTGCAGGATGAACTTTCTGATTTTAGAGATTTTAATGCTTCACAATACTTCCAGCTGTTTATTGAACGTAATGTTACAAGAGATCGTACTGTACCCATTCCTATTTCGAATGTTTCTGCTGCATTCTGTGTACAAGGGGTGGGCCGGATACAGATGGGAGATAGTATCTGCAATTATACTTTTCGTCTGAAAAAACGCATTAGCCCTCCCTTGATAACTCCACCTAATGTGTATTTTGTTTGTGGGGAGCATGCATATACTTGGCTGCCACGCAATTGGGTGGGACGTTGCTACTTGTCTTTCCTCGGCCCGCCAGTGTACATAGCACCATCTGAATATCATAAGACGCATCAGCTACATCCAGCAGGATCACTCCCACTCCCTGTAAGCACCACCCCCACTGCGTTCCTCGATAGACAGCGCAGACAACTCGATATGACCAAAGTCGACCAAACAGACACTTCTTTGCAGCAGTTCACGGATTTTAGCAAGGGTTTAACACCCTTTTGGGGTCCCATATTCAATAGAAGGGAAATAAGGAGATTGTCCAGGATAGTGGAAACTGTCATTAACATAACAACTGACATCCTAACGAACCTCACTGTGGAGCTTCAGGCGACGAGACTCGTGGCGCTTCAAAATCGTATTGTTTTAGACGTTATCTTGGCTGATCGAGGCGGAGCATGCCGCGTGATTGGCAGTTCTTGCTGTGTATATATCCCTGACTCCGCCCCCTCTGTTCATTTGGCAATCCAGAAACTGCACCGCATTGCTTCTGAAATGCATACCGAAAATGGGTCTTGGTCACTGTCGGGTTGGTTCTGGGGACTCTTGTCCACTTGGGGATGGAAATTGTTATTGATCCTGGGTGGTGCAGCCGGTATAATCTTTAGCTGGTGTGTCCTGATACAATGTGGTCCGGCCTGTCGCTCCTACTGTGCTTCCCGAGTCACTACGCTTTGCGTTCCAACCCCTGTCCCTATTAAACACCAAATGTTGCAGCAGGGGATCCAGGAATTAATGGCAATTAATGAAGAAATATTTGAAGAGTGACTGCTCGACTTTGTATTTAGCTACACCACGCTAAAAGGAGGGTTTGAGGAACCGAAATCGATTTCTCATTATGCAATACCTATAATCGATATGTTGTGATTAGCCTGATGTCACTAAATACTTTAGTTAGATATACGTACACATTAACATTATAGTATTCACCATAATAGCCTTGCACCAATACACGCACGAACGCCCTATTGTGGCCTCGTTAAAAGCATTGCATTAACTAGGCCCCATTCTTCTGCTGCACCCGAGTTTCCCTCCTGAGAAATAACCCAACTGTTGCTAAAACCGCTGTTTCAGCTCGTTAGGCCTGCCAAGGTCGTAGGTAGCAGAAGAGAAGACCGATAAGCACATTCCGGGAGGGGTGCGGGGTGGGCTGTCTCGAGACGGCAGAAGGGAGTCACCCGTTCGACCTTGCTAAATCTAGGATGAGCGAAACCAGGAGCGCATTGTGTGCCATATATGGACTTTCCATTTTCTGTCTGTGCCAGCCTGTACCAATTTGTATTTTTCTATGTTGGGTTACGCTGATGCCAATGCAACTGTATATATGTGATGTACTGACAAGCTGCCAACAGTCTTCTTGGCGGACCTCGTGGGGTGAGGTCGCAAGGAGCTCCTCTGACAGAGTTTTGTTTGTTATAATAAATGCTTGAACCTTCTACACTGCCAACTGACTGATTATTGGTAATTGGGTTTACTGTAACTATAATTGGGTGGTGGTAAATAATTTTCGGTACTTCAGTGGTTGTAGTCTGGCAACATGGGAATTAACCTACTGAGTTATCTTACCAGCGAAATCTGTATTTATACAAACAAATCTTTTGTTTCGGATTTATTCTAAACGTCAATGCGATTTTAAATCAAATTTAATTCACAAAATATCAACAATACCATCTAAAATTGGCAAAACAGCTTCTAGACATAATGGGAGGCTTAGGAATTCTGTGCTCTAAAAATGACCAAATGTTTCTCGTTTTATCTAATCAAGAGGCTGGTAGGTAGACTCCTTGTTTTCTGGCCTTCCCAAGTTATTGTGCATGTATTACCTACATCAGCCTGCTCGGTAAAGCTATCGCTGCAAACAGAACCTGTACAAATTCCCTGCTCGGCGATGAAAGGGAACGTTCGCCTGTGTTTCTTGTAACATAGTTAATATCTCGCTCAACACCTTCACAGGACATGAACGATCTGAGTGCCATGGCAAGGCAGTAAAACATGGAAGCAAGCTGCCGCGAGGCTGCTCAATAAAAGAGATTTACAGCGCGGGGCAGGCCCTGTGGCCGGGCAGATGACACAAGTTCACGTCTTCGCTCTGGTTGGGTCAGCAGGGGTCTGATGCATTGTGAAAGCGGCGTGCCTCGACGCTGCGGCGAGAGAGCAGATTTATGCTACTCGGATCAGGGTGTTAGCTAGTCTCTGACACGCTTGAAACAATATGCCGCCATTAAATGTCACGTACCGGAGCACTTTCTTCATTCTCTGTTTAGTTTGGAACGCTCTGTGCAGTGCTGGCATTCCAGGAACATGGAGACGTTTCATATTCTTGTCGCTGAGCCCTGTGGTGAGTACCAAGAAAGTAGCCAGGAAAATGAAAAATGCCTCTCTTCCCCACCCACTTTGAACCATGAGCCAGGCGAGGGGCTGAGCCAAGTGAACCTGCAGGTGTTTGGAAGACTGCTCCCCTTGAAGTAATTCTAAAATCCTTTAATTGGTTTCCTTACTTCTCTCACTCCTTCTTTCAGGCTTCTTCCATCTTGCTTTCATTCATTCTTTCCAGCCTTTCTGCGCTTCCACACCTCCACCCATCAGTCTGCCTTTTCCATCCATCTCTCCTGGTCATCTTTCTATTTACCCTACATTCTCTTCATCCTTTTATGGCTTTTTAAAATTTTCTTTTCATCCATATATCTAACCAACCATCATCTTATCTTGCTTCCATCTGGCACTATCTTTTCTATCCATCTAGTCATCTTTTCACTATCCATCTAACATGCGTCCTTCACCCCAATATCAAAGTGAAAGGAGCCATAAACAACAACTTAAATGTTTCATGTTATATTGGACTGCCGAGTGACAACCACGTCTTGCTCGAGCTGCTAAAGTTGGGTGTTAATGACACACCATTACCTTTTTGACTGAATGACGAGAGATATTTAGCTAAATGAAATCAATGTTGTGTTGCCTTTCCCTCAGTCTGTACCTAAGACATTCCTCGTCGTCCCTCACCCAGAACAAGCGTCTTTCACATCGGCTGACATTCAGAGATACACACATGATTGCACAATGCGAGCATAGGCAACACTACGCTCTCCAGTTGGAATCTTTTAAGAAGCTTTTGCATCAG
Source organism: Lissotriton helveticus (assembly GCF_964261635.1). Classification (NCBI taxonomy): domain Eukaryota; kingdom Metazoa; phylum Chordata; class Amphibia; order Caudata; family Salamandridae; genus Lissotriton; species Lissotriton helveticus. The sequence goes on from NC_136073.1 coordinate 407,991,677, forward strand.
CAGCAACAAGGACATCTTAAAAAATAACGTGAGTGAGTAAATGGCAAGTGGGCAGCTGCACAAAGGCATGTTTCATCCTTAAAACGAGTGTATCTTAATTTGTATTTTTAGTGTACGAATTTGCAATGCACAACATTGCAATGCGATTCACAATTACCATTGCCAATCCCATTTCACACATTGCAAACCCTTAAAATTGACAAAAGAAAGGTCACAGCAAAGAAGTATTTTTTCTCATCTTGCACAAGCAATGAACTACAGACAGGCTCTTTGACTGCTCTGTGGCCGCAAACCATGGAATAGTTACTTACAGCCGAGAGCAGAGGGTAACCAGACCATTCTCAAAGTGCAATATTTCAGTTTCGGCAGATTTTAATCTACATGTGCAGTTTTCGGTAGAAGTGGGAGGAGCAGACTGAAGCCCATAGGCTGAACCGCACCACAGATGTAATCCATTTACTGGAAATATTTAGCTGTTACTATGAAGTCAGGGACCTTGGATACAGTAAACAGTGAAACTTTTATTTTTCAGTTATATGAAGCTTTACAATTTAAAAGTAAAAAAATAAAAGTTTCGCACAGATAGAACTCATATACAGTCATGTTGTCACAAATCTTTCTGTCTCACATAGATAATATACATTCTTGGGAATATATTGAATCTCCAATTCAAAAACAATCAGATTCGTTGCACCTCATAATAAACAATGCATCTTTTCCTCCCAATAAGACGCAATGAGCAGGTTTCCTTAGAAAATCGCCTATATATAATTCGATGTTTATAATAAATCGAAAATCATACGTTCTTATATAGCGCCTTTTCACCGTAAGGTCTCAAGGCGCTTGCTTTGGGAACCCGTCCTGCCCTTTCCCTGCGAGATTACCCCTACTGGGCATCCCCATAGTGGAGATTAAGCAAGCTATTACCCAGAGTTGCAGAGTGTGAACCCACGATTCGAGAATTATCGAGTCCGTGGACATTTTGAGCTCTAGACCCTGCCGCATCGGGGATTGAATCCTGGTCCCGGGTCTGACCTCTGCATCAGGGACTGCCTCCTCTAACCAGTGAGCCACACTTCTCCACTACTGTTTACCATTCAATAAGGAACAATATAGCATGGTGCGACCTCAATTTGCATAGAACATTTGATGAACATAAACAGTTAATATGAGTTGATACGTACCACCATAAACAGTCATTAAGTATGTTACTATGGCATTATTGTCATACTCAAGCAGATTATGTGTGGTTCAGAGGTAATATTTGATTATAGGCACTCTAAAAATATATTTCAGCAAACCTTTGGGTTTCTTTTTTGAAATAATTTTCTTCACGGTACCTCAAACTACTTTCTCTCAAAGTCATTATCAGTACATAGCTGCTTTAAATTCTATTTTAAGGTATCCTGCACATACCTACTAGCATATTAAAACCATTAATAAATATATGAGTATCTAATTAAATGCTTTTTGCATTGTAATGTAAAGCAGACCTTAATATTGCTGGGTAGTTTGAAAGAGCCAGGTACACATGAGTGGAGGGCAGGCACTGCTTTTGGAGGACAGGGAGAGCCCCTGACATGTTCCTACTGCATTCTCACCCATAGTTGTGCTGCAGACACTTTTGTGAAATCTCTAGGAAGGGAAGACCCAATTTGCGAATCTGCACACTTGCTGTAGTGACTCACCCAGCCAAAGGACAGCACAGTGAAGCTAGAATATCCTTCACTCCACAATTTATTGCTACAAAGTGCGACTATGGTGTGAGTAGGACACTAACAATCACAGACACTGGAGAAGCCACAAGAGCAGGTTAGAGACAATCTCACTTTGCTATTCATTATTGTTGAATCTACAGCCTTGATAGAATGGAAAGTGACCATGCCCCACAAGCCTCTTGGTACAACTCAAGGTATTTCCCATTGACTTCACATAGCCTTATAATCTGTAAGAATTTAGGAGACACCTTACGTTTGTACTGGTTAATTTCCTAACTCAATGATCATCCATTTTCAATTGTGTGTACCATTTTGCCCATTTCATGTAAAGAGTTTATCTGTTCTATGTTTAAAATATTTTCTCCAAGCAAAAGCTCAGATTGGCTAATGATTAAATAGTTGTGACTATATGTTTCAATGAATTATGAGTCTCACCTCATTGAGGAAGCCTTGAACTGCTTTGCCTAGCTACTTAGATGCACAAAGAACAATGGTACTCCAAGGACTCATTTGTTATCAAGTAAATGCTTGTCAACAAACTAATTACTGTAGGCATTTAATGCAAGACAAATAAAGTTTTGCCTAATCTGCTTTGACACAATTGTTATTATTCATGGTCGATCAAAGACTTGGGCAAATAATTTTTCAGTAATTAAAAATATTTTTAGTACTTGGTGCAAATAGAGAGAAAGAAAGAGTGAGTGTACTGTGTCCCCATTGATCAAATGAAAAAGAAAGAATGATCACATATACAAAAGTCATACAGCTTAAGTCTCTATACACTTCGCATAAGTAATATACAGCTATGCCTTGGGCAACCCAGAATAATGTCTGTTTGGCAATCTGTTTGAACACAGGAAAAATATCTCAAGGGATCATGGATAAACACAGGCAAAACTGAAACATGTCTTCTCGGCCAAGAGACAATTTCTTCGACCCCAACTGATGGCCAGAAAGTCTGGACTCAATAGACACGTGTGTCGGAAGTCAGAATTGACCAAAAGCTTACTCCATCTACACAAATTAGCAAACTTTCAACGGCTTGCTTCTACCAACTGTGACTCTTATGTATGAGCTGCCCCTTCTTGCCATTTACCACAGTATGTTCAGTGGTCCAAGCCTTGATTTTATCAAGATTGTACTACTGCAACCCTTGATGCTCCCTGGATGATGTATTTGGTTATTGTAGCTTCAGCATTTTTATTGGGAATGAGGCAGCTGCAATATATTTTTTTTTTTAATGAATCCTCTGTTCTATGGTCAATGATTTGTTTAGTACAAATGGATTGTGTTTGTGAACATATTGTTTTTATCTGTTATAACTTGTAAAAATGGTTTTATGATTTCAACCATTTTAATAAAACAAATTCCTATTTTGAATATGTTATTAATCGCTTATCTATAATGCTTGTACTGCTTTTGTGGTTTAAAGAACTGAAATAAAGTCGACATGACTGACTACTGCAATCCACTCTTTCTGGCACTCTCACTCAGATTACTTTCCTCTCTTCAACACATCCAAAACTCAACTGTATGTCTTACATTCAGCTTACTGTGAGATTTTCAGATTTCTTCTTAAGGGTCTCTCTTCACTGGCTCCCTGTATCACAGCAAATTATTTTCAAAGCCCTGTCCTTGTCTCATCATGCAATACCCGGCACAGGTCCCACCTATTTACACACTAGGTTGTCTCCTCCTAAATCTCAAAGAACTCTGAGATCTTTCTCTGAAATTCAAGTCTCTGTCCCTTGGATTTGACATCAAAAGCTTGGTGGCTATAACTGTTCCTATCTTTTACCAAACATTACAATGCCAATACCCTTCCTTTATGATCCATTACCAACCATCTAGCCTTTTAAAAAGATTTTAAAACCTAGCTATTCCCACAAACTTTTGAACATTCCTAATCCATCTTGCTGCCCGTGGAGAGCACTATGTTATGTACTTTCTTTTGACTTTTCTCTTTGCCAAAGCGCCGGGACACTCTTTGGAGTAGCCGTGCGCTATAGAAGAGCTTTCATAACATAACATCTTTCACTCCCCCTCCATCACCCTTGCCCGAAACCCACTGACGGAAACGACCAACACCGACTCCGCCACCCACAACCTCAGGCAATGGATCGACGACTACGCCAACACTCTCGCCCTGACCAAGAAGCCCTCGAACAGACGCACCAACAGAAAAGCCATCTTATTCACCACCGACCTCCAGGCATCCAAGCAAGCTTGCCGTAGGCTCAAGAAGACATGGCACCACGATTTAACACCGGAGAGCAACACAGCCTACAAGAGTGCCATTTGCAGACACCACCAACTCATCTGAACTGCCAAATCTGGATTCTGCAGCAACCACAGCACCGAAACAGCCCTCATCGCCGCCACCGACGACATCAGGGCCATGCTGGACAACAGAGAAACCCCAGCCCTCGTCCTCCTGGACCTTTTGGCTGCCTTCGACACCGTCTGCCACCACACCCTCCGCACACGCCTCCACAACACAGGGATCCGCGACAAAGCACTGGACCACCTTCTTCCTCACCGGCAGAACCCAGAGTGTCCGCCTCCCCCATTCTGTTCTAAAGACACCAAGATCATCTGCGGCGTACCCCAAGGATCGTCCCTCAGCCCGACCCTCTTCAACGTCTACATGGCACTGCTCGCCAACATCGTCCGATTGCACGACCTCAACATCATCTCATACGCCGACGACACCCAGCTGATCCCCTCCCTCGCCAAGGCCCCCACCACCGCCAAATCCAACCTCCATGAAGGAATGAAGGCCATCGCCGAATGGATGATGAACAGTCACCTGAAACTGAACTTGGACAAGACGGAGGTCCTCTTAGATATTAACATTGGCTCAACTGACATAATGGTGGTATGGGACGCCTTAAAATCTTTCTTGAGAGGTCTGATTACAAACAAAACGGTCTATTAAAACAGACAATATAGACAAGAGATTAGCTCTGTGGAGTCCCAAATGAAGTTATTGGAGGAAAATATTAATCGGGTATCTGAGCAGGAACAAGAACTCCAAGAGACTTTAAGTGTAGAATTAGAGACCCTAATGGTTGAATTGGAAAACAGAATTCAAACAAGAATCTCTGATAGATGGGAGGTTAGTAAGCTCGCCCACTTCAAATATCGAGAGGGGGCAGGAAAGTTATGGATGTATGACGTTACAACGCATACTTTCACCACGCATACCATTACAACGCGGTTTTTACCACGCATACCATTACAACGCATAGCGCTTTGGGTTGCTGGATAGTGGATAGTTTAATTTACTATTCCAACTCCAGTCCCCGTGGACACTAGGGAAGGTTATTGGATAGTAAATTAACCTATTCCCTATCCTAGAGCGCCCCCCAGCGCAATGCGTTGTAATGGTATGCGTGGTAAAAACCGCGTTGTAATGGTAGTGCGTGGTAAAAAATGCGTGGTAAAGGTTGTATGCCGAAAGTTATTAGCCTGGAAAGCCAGAACGGACAGAGTTAAGAATCATATTAAAGAAATTTAGGATGAAGCTTCCAAGGTACTAACAAGTAATGAAGAGGAGATGGGAGAGATATTTCATGCCTATTTTGAGAAGTTATATAAAGATGATAGGGATTCAGATCTAAGATCGGCTCAAGACTGGTTAAATTCCATCAAGCTACCCGTACTGAGTGTAATCCATCAGGAAAGTATGGAGGCAGGAATCTCTCACCAAGAGGTAATGGAGGCTCTTCGGGATAGTAGGAAGGGAAAGGCCGCAGGGCCGGATGGCCTTCCTGCGGAGTTATATAAGGATTTGAGTGAAGTAGTCACTCCAGTTCTGGTTGAGGTTTTTAATAAAATCCTGTTAGAAGGAGCCCACCCACCGGCAACCTGGAGAGAAGCAAATATCATCTTAATTCTCAAACCAGGCAAACCCTCCATAAAATGTAACTCATACAAGCCGATATCCCTGCTAAATTCCGACTACAAAATTTTCTCAAAAATTTTGGCAGGCAGACTAGGGAATATAGCAGGGGAAGTCCTTCATTCGGACCAGAAGGGATTTATAAGGGGGCGAAATCTTTTCGATCTCACACATGATTTTATTGGAGCGATAGATTTCGCATCAACCTTTTCGCTCCCCCAAGCAGCAATGAGATTGGACGCAACCAAAGCTTTTGATAGAGTGAATTGGATGTATTTGGGGACAGTTTAGGAAAAGGTAAAATTTGGCCCAAATTTCTGCCCAAATTTCTGCCCAAATGGTTATCTATAGCGAACCATCTGCCAGACTGGTGTTAAATGGTAAAACCATCAGACCATTTAAAATCGAAAGGGGCACGAGACAGGGCTATCCCCTCTCCCCTCTCCTCTTTGATCTCTATATAGAGCCATTTGCCCAGCGACTTAGAGAGGAGCCAGCTATCGTACCATTTAAGTGTGGCCTATTGGAGAGGAAGGTAGCCCTGTATGCCGACAACATCCTGATTTTGGCATCAGATCTGGATTCTTCTTTCCCCAGGGTCATTGAACTTGCTAGGGAGTTTGGCCGGGTATCGGGATATGAGGATAATGAAGATAAAACCGAGTTGATGACGTGGAACCTGCCAGTGTCCCGATACCAAACTAGGAAGGAGCTACCTTATTTAGGAATAAGGATAGTTCCAGAGATAGACCAAATACCTAAAATTAACCTTAATAAAATCCTGAAAGAATCTCAACATCTTATGAATACTTAGCTACATCTACCTCTGTCTATATTAGGCAGAGTAAATCTTATAAAGATGTCTATCTTGCCGAAAGTTACATTTTTATTTAATACCATTCTTTTGAACTTTGAAAAAATATTAATCGATAAATTCCAGAAATCCATAAATTCTTTTGTTTAGGCATCCAAGGCTGTGAGAATATCTTGGAAAAAGTTGAGACGGAGGAGGGAGAAAGGAGGTCTGGCTCTTCCAGATATTCAATACTATGCTTGGACCTTTCAGTTATCATACTCCAGAATGCTGCTAAATTCTCCCGATGCATCAGGTAGAGGCAAAATGTTTAAGTTTTGGCAATGTTGGAAATCTTAGGGCTTCCTCGAGAAGGATTTATGTTTAAATATGGAGACAAGACATTTTTTAAGAAGGTCAGACTGAAGGTCCTAAGGGGTATGGCCCAAAATTGGGCAAAGATAAAACATCTAATAGGCCTTGATTACTGCTCTAGGCTCGCACCTATGTGGGACAGCCTGGGAACCCCTAGCTGCTTGAAAGACCAGTTGGCAGCCCCTCTAAAAGCATCCGGTGTAGTAGTCTGGGGGGACCTTGCGGTTAGTGGTTTGCTGTTGCCCTGGGCAACTTTAAATGATAAGCTGGTGGGGGGCCTGTCATGGTTCAAATACTTGCAGCTACTGAGCTGGTCGCAGAATTTGAAGGTTCCATTAGGGAAAGGGGACCCCCTGGAAGACCATCTAGTTAATAAACCAGTAGGGAACAAAGAAATCTCCTTTTTCTATTGGGCAATGGAAGTGGCTATTGATGGTGAATTTAAGTTAGCTGACCAATTATGGGGGGAGGTTTTTCCGGATACTGACTATGAGTCACTCTGGTGTTCCTCATATAACCATCCTCTTTTCGACCGTAAAGCCAGCATGGTTGAGGAGGAACCACTTTTTTACATCACACAGGGCATACTTCTCCCCGGCAAGGCTCTCCAAAATGTCCAAAGGCCCCTTGGCAAAGTGCAAAAAATGTAACTTAGAGAGCGCTCCAGACACACATATGTTTTGGGCCTGTCCCCTATTGGGGGAATTTTGGAGTAAAATTGAAGCTTCATTGGCATCGATTCTGGGATACTCGATACAGGTCTCCCTAGAGAATATCATTTTTGGCATCTGGAGGGACATCAGTGGCCCAGATAGAGACTTCCTATTCTATGCAATGCTTCTGGCCAGATGGGAAATTTGCAAGAAATGGGTTTAAGCAACACCTCTCACGTATTCGGAGTGGCTATCTTCCATATATAAAACTTCAAAAATTGATTTGATTAGGCTGAAAAATTTAAAGAAAAAGAACATATGGAAAAAATTGTGCAATTGGACAGTGGTCTGATCTTTTTTTTTGTGTGTTTTGTCTCCTATGATTAAGCCTTGAGGAAGCTCTTAAGCAGTGTCTAAGCCTATCAAGACCAATGACACTAGCCCGGGTTAAGCCCTGAAGAAGAGCACAATCACCTCCCCCTGTAACAACAATGAGAGGATAGCTTCTGGATTGAAGTGGGTGTGTTGCTGGTAGAGCTGTGGGGCAAGATCGAATTGTGGAGCCTACCTCTCCGACTGGAGAAGCAGCAGCAGCCTATGGATTTCAAGAAGGCTATGGTTGGAGGCGAATGAGGAAAAAAGAGAAAAAAGACGGAGGTACTCATCATTGGATCCACCCCCTCCGCCTGGGACGTCTCATGGTGGCCGGCCGCACTGGGAGCTGCACCGACGCCCACTGACCACGCACGCAACCTGGGGGTCATCCTGGACTCAGCATTGTCAATGACCCAGCAAGTAAACGCTGTCTCCTCCTCCTGCTTCAACACCCTCTGTATGCTCCGCAAGATCTACAGATGGATCCCCATCGGAACCAGAAGGACAGTCACCAAGGCCCTCGTCAGCAGCAGGTTGGACTACGGCAACGCTCTCTACGCAGGAACCTCAGCCAAACTCCAGAAATGATTACAACGCATACAGAACGCCTCTGCACGCCTCATCCTTGACATCCCCGCCACAGCCACATCACAGCCCACCTGAAAGACTTGCACTGGCTCCCCAACAACAAGAGGATCACCTTCAAACTCCTCACCCAAGCTCACAAAGCACTCCACAACACCGGACCAGCGTACCTCAAAGAATAACTCACCTTCTACACCCCGAACCGCCAGCTTCGCTCCGCTAACCTCCCCACAGTCCCCCGCATCCGACGAGCGACCACCGGTGGCAGATCATTCTCCCACCTCGCCGCAAAAACCGGGAACTGCCTCCCCATTTGCCTGCGACAGACCTAGGACCTGCTGGCCTTCAGGAGACTCCGCAAGACCTGGCTGTTCGAGCAGTAGCAACACCCCGCCCCCCCCCCCCAAGTGCCTTGAGACCCTCACGGGTGAGTAATGCGCTCTGCAAATGAATTGATTGATTGAATTCTTTAGCGACAGCATACCCTATTGGGTAATTGCTTGCACTCTACAAATTCTGTTGCAATAGATTCAATTTGAAAACAGTTACCTCTCCCCTTTCTAGAGAGTAAAGGCGGGACATAAATTTGTGAACAGCTACTTTGTCTGGATCACACCATTAATGCAGGATGAGATATTTGACTACTGGGTGCATTGCCAGGATTTAAAAAACTCCCTCTAGAACTTGACTGCGGTACAGAGACAGGAACTTAGAAACACACACACCGGTAGCTGCATAAAAGCCATGCAGAAGTGGGTCACAAAAAGAAATGCAGTCATAAATATAGTGAGGGAAGGAGCTGTCACATGGCTGGGTTAGGCCCGGGAAGAAACACTGCCATTTTACATGTACACATTTCTTAAGTTGCCTTCTTTTCAACACAATTACTTTTGACACACATTTTCCTGTGTGACAGTGCAGAATTAGTTTATCTGAAAACACATTGCTTACATTTCCACTTCATAAGTACACTATCATGACATCTTGAACATCAAGTGCAAGGCCTAAATATACATTGTGCAAATGTTGTTGCTAGTTTTCCATCCATAAGGCAATATAGATACTACAAGAGGATAAACAATGTCAGCCCAGCTGAAGCCTCGACACAGAAGCGTGGCTACTGTTATTATATATACACATGCATTTCCGTGTTTAAATCAGAGAAGCACTCTGATGTCACTGCAAGGTTGCTGTTGTCAGCATCCCAACCCAGCTGATTCCTGCGAGGAGGGATGTCCAACTTGTGAGCAAGACGGGGACCTAAACACATTCGCCCGCAGGTAATGGGAGTTAAATCATTCTGTAGGGAATTTTGGCAGATCATCAGACCTAGGCAACTAGGTTAGGGATCCATAGTAGGAGTACACTATACACAGTACCTATATGCCAGCAGATATACACTGTTTTAGCACAATGGTGCAATTGTTTATCTTTTTCACTGTTCTCATATTGCTTATCACTTTCATCTGCTGCAATCTATTAATCACTGCAGAGCATATATTTTACACAAGAATCACAATGGCTCAATAAATATTGAATCGCCCCTTTTTGTATTTCTTGTGTGCCTCTCTGGGTTTGCATGAGTGACTAAGCGACAAAATTCTATATCTGTTACCATTATTCCTTGGAGAGTCAGGGTTGTCATGTTCTGAGGTTGCCACATCCATTTGTTACTCTCATAGGTCTAGTGGTACTTATGGAGGCACTCTGAACTAGCAGGACTATAGACCAACATATCCTGAGGGGTTGCATAGAATCAATCTGGCACCATCCCAATGATTATGTTGTCCCACAGATGCACAGTTACTACTGATGAAGTGGAAGCAGTATAACAGAACAAAGAGGCAGGTAGCTGTCAAACAAAGGCTACTCTATGATCTAGAAGACAGCAGCAGGCAATGAGCCTCACCCAGTCAGCCAAATCCAGAACCCGCAACACCGTGGCTAGGCTACCAGAGGCGCTTTAAGGCAAAGTAGTCAATTGCCCAGGGGCCCCACTTTTCAAGGGACCCCCTGGGAAATTCAAATTTTTCTTTATCTAGCTTAACTCTGCCTATTTCTATATCCTAGACTCTTTCCTCTCTGCCTGCCTCTACCTCTGAATCTCTCTTTCCTTGTCCAGGTGCATATTAAGGATGTGTTAAGGCCCTGATAATAAATTTTTCAACTGTTTCTGTGTGAGCCCCTCTACGGGATGTTTATTTGGCATCATGTGAGTTTCAATTAGCATAAAATAGGTACTAAAATGATGAACAGGGGGCCCCAAAATATATCTTGCCCAGGATCCCACAAAATCCTTAAGAAAATACTGTGGCTAGCAAAGAACACAATGGAAGGAAAATAACATTCTGTATCCCTCCATTAAATCCCTCCATTAAGCACTGCTATGTTTTATTTCTGGCATACAAATTGTAGTTTGGATGGCTGGGAACAGTATTTTTCTCTTTGTGAATAATGGGGTGCCTGTCTGGGTAGTGGAAACCCTGCACAGTAGAAAATGCTAGGGCGAGGAGATGAATTAAGAGGTAATGAAATGCCCTGATAATTCTAAATGAAGGATTTATATCACGTTAGATACCTTTACAAGCAAATTTGTTCTAAAATGTCACCATTAATATTCTAAAAATTCTGTTTCATACTTCGGCCAAACATACTTGCTTGAGGCATAGTGGTGACCCACGTCTGGGCATACCCATTCCATTCGGGGGACAACTGCAAAAAGGGGAATTGATGAACAGAATGATGAACAATGTCAAATATTCACCCAAGTACAGAGATCTGGACCTAAATCCATCGTTTTGACAAGAAGGTTCAGTTTGACAGACTGAGTCAATCTGATTAATTATATCTGTAAACTTTGTTTTGTCATAGTAACACAGCATTAGCCACATACATTACAAAGTTAACCTGTAAATTCCTATTTTTCCCAGATATGATTCATACACATTGTGAAACTGTGGGACAAAGCATAGAAAATGCTACACAAGAGAGGAGCCAGCCATCAACTAGGCTCAGGGACTTATTTATGAGCACTTGTGTCACTTTTGCGCCAAAGGTGCGTCACTTTTTGTGAAGCACGAGTGGCATACAAAATTCACTTTATTGCACCATATTTACAAAGTGACGCATCTAGGCAGATGCGTCACTTTGTAAACCCCTGCTCCAAATTATACCTACGCCAGGTATAATGTATGCAGGGTGGGGCGTTCTGACCTACGAAAGGGTTGTAGAAGTGCCGCTGTGAAATCTATAAGATTTCATTATGCCACTTCAAGGACGCAGATGCATCAATATCCTACGCCTGCCTTGTGGCAGGCGTAAGACTGACGCAGGCACATTTAACATGGGCCTTGCCCATGTGTAATGACCCATTGCTGGAGTTGCGTCACTTTTGAGACACACTCCAGCAATGCGTCATTTTTACGCCTACAGATACATCAGAAATTTTGACGTATCTGTAACTCCTTGTGACATGATACGTCATACAGTAAATATGATGCATAATTGGTGTCTCATGGAGGGTGCAATGGAAAGGGACGCATTGCGGATTTCACGCAGCAATGCGCCACTTTTTATAAATGAGGCCCTCCGTTTCCAAAACACAGGAATCATGCTCCTAGAAATGGAAAGACAGAATTAAGGGAGGGTGATCCCTTTCACAGAATACTTGCTTGCCACAGAGAAGTGACGGTAGACACCCTTTGAAAACGCCTCATGTCTTCTGAGATATGCCAATCCTTTACTATTTAAATAAAAAGCGGGAATGCTGACCCTGGCCCTGGCCATGCCTATTGCGATCACTGACATGACACAGAGTGTTTAAATGTATACCTTCAGAAAAGTAATATCCATAAATGCTCTGCTGGTTTATTTGTGGCAGGCTTCCTGTGACAAGTAGATCTTCTTCGGCCTCCAAAAACGGAATGTGTGCTGTTCGAGTATTGTAAGGTAGTTTGGAAATATTAAGAAATTCTTGTCTTCAGAGTTCAGGGGTTTAGGACCTTTAACACTCTGAAGGGTTAACGATGGCTCTCTGTGAATAATTATGCCCATTTTACTGTGATTTGTGCCGAAGTCAAGAAATCAGCCATGTTTCTCAGTATTACAAAGCTTAAGAGAACACCGAAAAAATAGAGCCCTTGATTGGTCCGATGGATGCGGTGAGCTTGGGGACGCTGAAACCACAACCGCCCTTTCAGACTTTGCATCCCATGTAAGCTGAGGCTTGCTCATCAAAACACCCAGTAGCAACACTTTCAGCGCACCAATCAAGCTGTTTACTTGTTCACTACGTGCAGTGCTCCATAAGGTACGCTGCTCAAAATAATTCGGGAAATTAATGCAAAAATTCACATTTTTATGCAAAGCACTTGCACGTTACAATGATTTTCTCAGTCCTGTAGAGAGCCATCCGGGCTCTCACATACATTGTATCCTTACACGCACGCACGCACACGCAACCTTGGGGCGGGCTCGCCCCTCGGTATAAATAAACAAGCGGAAGACCGCTCGGGGTCTTTCCGGCTGAGTGCAAGCAAGTGTTGGTGTAGTTATTCAGTGCATATACATACACGTGGTAGGCCCAGCCTCACCACTCTACATTGGCGACGAGGCCGGTGTACCTGGACCCGCGTGTGTCTGCCTCGCGCGGCGGTGCCTGCCGCTGTGCTGCTCTGGCCCCGTGCGCCTGAGACCCGCCCACGCGTCTCCCGTGAGGGTGCGCCTTCGGCTGGCGGGACTCGGGACCGGCGGAAGCTGACGTGCGGCTGGGTGAAGGTCCTGCGGGTGAGTGCTCATCTGCCCCGCTCGCGCGGCCCCTGCCTTCCGCACTCCGCCTGCCACCGCGGAGGAGGCGCGCCTGCTGACTGCAGGCCCGGCGAGCGCCACGTGACGACCCGCCCTGGGCCCGCCCTCGCTCTTCGGAGCTGCCGCGCATGAGGCGCCCTTGCAGAGGCGCGCGCTAGGCACGACGCCAGGCCCCTCCTGCTGTGCTCCTGCCCTCGTGGGGCGAAGGGACGTTCTCACGGACGGTGAGTCAATTAATGGGAACATTTGAAGGTGTCAACACGCTCAAAAAAAAAAATAAAATCAAATAAGGAAAAAGGCAACAAGCATTGGCACATGCAACAAGGCATCTCCATTCACATTGGCTCCCACAAGGCCGTGCATCATTGTCCTTGCCGCCACAGCTGGTCCCTGGGGTCCTATCCATCGCCACTGCTGACTCTTCCCGCGTCACGCCCTAAGGCGCCTCGAAACGCTGCGTGGCCTGCGCCCCTGCCCTGCGCCTCACGCCGCCGCCATCCCGGAAAGCACCAGCAAGGCCAGAGTGACGCCTCGCCATGAACAACGGCGCTCCAGGAGCGGTCCAAGACGGGGCTGGCCAGCCCCCCCAGCAGCAGCCAGCTGCGCCCGCCGCTCAACCACAGGCTCAAGCACAGGCCGGAGCAGGCGCCCCTGCAGGTCCTCACGCACCCGCGCCCCATGCGCATCAGCACGCCGGCGTAGCACCCATACCGCCATTCAGCGAATCAGCAGACCCGGCAACGGCGGCCGTCCGCTGGAGAGCATGGGTCGGACGCCTCAATCTGTACTTCAGGGGCACAAGAGAAACCGACGGTACGGTGAAGAGGTCGCTCCTCATTCTCTATGGGGGTCAAGAGATCTATGACTTACTTGAATCGCTCCCGAACACTGGAGCCGAGGACAACTATGACGCCGCAGTCGCGGCCCTCAACGCGCACTTTGACCCTCAGTTGAACAATGATTTTGAAAAATTCAAATTCAAGCGCGCATGGCAGCTGGACTCCGAGTCAGTCGACATGTACTACACTCGACTCCGACGGCTCGCGAGCACGTGTCCCTTCATCAACCCTCGCGACGAAATCAGGGACCAGATCATCGTCGGCTGCAAATCTAAGTTGCTGAGAAAGCTGATCCTCCGACAGCCGGGGATCACCTTAGACGAGATCCTCATCCTGGCAAGGTCGCACGAGTTGTCGGATGCCCGGGCGGAGGAGATGGAGGTCGCGCTGCGCACCCCGGTGATCGCCCCGTCTGGGGCAAGGGCCCCGGCCATCAAGGAAGAGCGAGTGGAGGTGATCCAAAGAAGATTCCCGCCAGCAAGGCTGCGGGGTGGCCCGCCAAGGGACAGCCAGTGCGGGTACTGTGGTGTGGACCATCCTTCCACGGCCACGTGTGGTGCCAAAGGCAAGACGTGCCTCAAGTGTGGGCGCATGAATCACTTCGCTGCTGTCTGCCGGGGAGGGAAGTTCCGGGCAGCAGGCCCGCGCGCCAGAACAGTGACCCAACGAGTCCGACAGCTGTCTCTTGACCAGGAGAGACCCCCTCCCGACACGGAGGCTCAAGACCGCCGGCCCAGATATGAGGACGACGAAGACGATGAGGTGTATGTCATCTCCTACGTGAGCAGGGCATCCACGAAAAGGCGACCGCCTCCAATGTGTTCCGTCTCAGTGGACGGGACGAGTGTCAACGCGCTGATAGACACCGGGGCGTCCGTGAACGTCATGGACTCGGACCAGTATGAGCGCATGTCCCCAAAGCCGACGCTAGCACCGTCCGCGGCACGCATCTACACCTATGGCGGGACAGAGCCCATGCCTCTTCGTGGAGTGATTCAAACCACAGTAGTCAACGGAGAATATTCGACTGTGACCAGATTCCACATCACCGAGGGCAAGAAAGGCACCCTCCTGAGCTGCCACACAGCAGAGGATCTGGGACTGGTGTTTTTCGCCAACCAAGTACACCAGGCTCACGCTGACTTCATGTTAAAGGACTTCCCAGAACTGTTCAAAGGCCTCGGCAAGCTCAAGGGTAAAAAGTTTAAGCTACACATTGATGCGACGGTGAAACCTGTCGCTCTCAGACACCGGCGAGTACCGTTTAACCTCAGGCCCCAAGTTGAGGAAGAGCTTCGCAAGCTTGAGGAGTTGGGAGTGATCGAGAAAGTGTCGGGCCCGACACCCTGGGTCTCGCCCCTGGTGGTTGCCCCAAAACCGAAGCAGCCGGGAGCCATACGTCTGTGCGTGGACATGAGGCTCCCCAACACCGCTGTCAAGCGCGAACGACACATCACCCCCACTATGGACGATATTATAGCTGACCTCAACGGGGCGAAATGGTTTTCCAAATTAGACCTCAACTCCGGATATCACCAGCTGGAGCTAGAGCCGGCTAGCAGGTACATCACCACGTTTTCGACGCACGTGGGGCTGCGTCGCTACACTCGGCTCAGTTTTGGCGTCTCGTCGGCCGCCGAGGTCTTCCAGAACGCCATTCGCGAGGTGCTCTCCGGACTAAAAGGGGTGATCAACCTGAGTGATGACATCCTAGTTTACTCAACGACCCTAGAGGAGCATCACGCCAACTTGAGGGCGACTCTGCAGAGACTCGCCGATAGCGGCCTCACCCTCCACCGCGCTAAATGTGCCTTCTATCAGGAGTCAGTGGACTTCTTTGGATATATCTTTACGAGGGAAGGCCTTAAAGTCGACCCTAAGAAGGCCGAAGCCATCAAAGCGGCCAGCACGCCTAGAAGTCAAACAGAAGTCCGCAGTTTTCTGGGCATGGCCACGTACTGTGGCCGGTTTATCCCGAACCTGGCCGACTTAGCGGAGCCTCTCCGTGCCCTCACCCGTGCTGATCAGAAATGGGACTGGACTGCTGCTGCACACAAGGCGTTCCAGGCCGTCAAGGCCAGTCTGCTTGACAATACCGTCATGGCCTACTTCCAGCCACGGAGACGGACCGAGTTGATAGTCGATGCCAGCCCAGTGGGATTGGGAGCCGTGCTGCTGCAGGAGTATGGGCCGGAAGAGTGGAAGCCTGTCGCCTATGCCAGCAAGGCCCTGTCCGACACGGAGACCAGGTATGCCCAAATTGAAAGGGAGGCGCTGGCCATCAAGTGGGCATGCCAGCACTTTCACCTCTATCTCTGTGGACAGGACTTCACGGTGGTCACAGACCATAAACCCCTGTTGCCCCTCTTTGCGGGGACATCCCGGCTTGCTCCCCCACGCATCGAGAGGTGGGCTGTCCAGCTGCAGGGTTACCGGTTCAAGGTGGTGTTCAGGCCAGGAGCACACAACCCTGCCGACTACTTGTCGCGTCATCCGGATGTCACACCCCCACCGGCCCTCGATGCTGAAGGAGATGTAGTGGAGGAGATAGTGCACATGGTCACCCTAGCGGCGTGCCCCGAGAACATGTCGCTCCAGGAAATTAGCGACGCCACTGCGACGGACGAGACCCTGGCGAAGGTTAGGGAGGCACTCGAAGGAAATCGTTGGGCCCATTTCCTTGATGGCGCTTCGTGCCTCCGGCCGGAGGTGCGTCATGCCAGGCAGCAGCTGTGGCAGATACGGAGTGAACTTAGCGTCGGAGATGAGGGGGTGGTGCTGCGTGGGCACCTCATCGTCATGCCCGAAAGCCTCCAGCAACGAGCCCTGAGCCTGGCTCACGTGGGACACCAAGGGATGGCAAAGACCAAGGCCCGCCTGAGGAGCAAGGTGTGGTTTCCCGCGATGGACAGCCAGGTGGAAGCCATGATACAGGCCTGCCACGCATGCACGATCACGGGCGGAGACCCTGCCCCAGCGCCCGTGCTCACGGAAGAAGCGCCCCAGGCCCCGTGGGCTCAACTCAGCATAGACTTTGGCAGTTTTCCAGACGGGCGGCACATGCTAGTGCTGGTAGACTCTTTTTCCAAATTCCCAGTTGTGGAAGTCATCGCATCCACTGCGTTCCCGCAGGTCAAGAAAGTCCTAAACCGAGTGTTTGCTACGATGGGGCTTCCTGAAGAAATCAAGTCCGATAATGGGCCCCCCTTTCAAGGGAGAGAGTTTCAGGCTTACTTGGAGGCTCTCCGGATCAAACATCGGAAAATCACACCCCTGTGGCCTCAAGCCAACGGGGAAGTCGAGAGGTTGATGCGGACATTAAACAGAGCGCTGCGGATTGCAGTGGATAATGGCGAAGACCCGGAGGCCGCCCTGGACGACTTCCTTGGAGCCTATCGGCAGACACCCCACTCAACGACAAAGTGTGCTCCCTCTCATGTTCTGTTCAAGCGAGCTCCAAGGGATGGCATTCCCACTGTCAACACGTGGGTGCCGGGAGAAAGGGACGCTGAGGCCATACAGGCCCGGCGACAGGCCACCAACATCAAAGCAAGCGCACATCGGCATGCCAAAGAACCAGCCCTCCGGCAGGGGGACACTGTCGTTGTCAAGGATCGCCATCCTGGGTGGAAGTTTCGGACTCCTTTTGAGCCAGAAGTGTGGACAGTGGAGCGAGTGCAAGGGACTATGATTACAGCTAGGAGGAATGGCCAAACCGTGACGAGGAATGCCTCCTGTTTCAAGAAGGTACTGGACAATGTCAATGTGCGTCAACGGACCGAGGGAATGGAACATGGAGACCAAGAAAACATGGACTTTGATAATTGTTCTGATCCAACTCCTACTCTGCCGCGAATGGCCACCCCACCAAGGCCAGTGTCACCAGGCCCTGCGGCCGGGCGGAGTCAGCCAAGGGTCGAGGATGCGAGCGAGGGTCCGAGGACAACCCCGGCTGGGGTTGTCGAACTACCTCGGACCCAGGATCGTCGCTACAACCTGCGGCCCAATCCTAGGCCGAGTCAACGGTTGTTGGACTTTGCTTGTTCGTCTCCATGAGTAAGAGACTATGAATGTGCCTGCAGAAAGAGACTAAAATAAAGGAGGGATGTAGAGAGCCATCCGGGCTCTCACATACATTGTATCCTTACACGCACGCACGCACACGCAACCTTGGGGCGGGCTCGCCCCTCGGTATAAATAAACAAGCGGAAGACCGCTCGGGGTCTTTCCGGCTGAGTGCAAGCAAGTGTTGGTGTAGTTATTCAGTGCATATACATACACGTGGTAGGCCCAGCCTCACCACTCTACAAGTCCCTGGACAGTTAACCATTTTGTAGGTCGACGGATAGAAATGACAAGAGCCTGATACAAAGTCTTTCAGTCTACCGACGGAATCGGGGATTGTGATCGCACTGTGCTGGTGTTTTTTTTTCAGAACGTTTGTTGTGACAGTCGCGATCTGTGTGTCCGAGAGTGATTTCTCCCGTGTGCCAGCAGCCCCGCGAGGCTGAGGAGGGCCAGGCTTTGGCAGTGGCCGCGCGAGACTGCTGTCCCTGAGGGGGACGACACGGATGGGGGCAGCTGCGACATCCGAGCACCTGCTGCTGCTCTCACTTTAGAGCATGTTTTGACTTTTGCTAATCACTTGATTGTTGCTGTCGGGAGAGGCAAATTAGGGAACAAGGTGCTCTCGTTTGACCCCATTGATCTGGTGCCAGAGGGTCAGGTGAAATACTACTGCGGCCTTAGGAGCAATGGAGAGGGAATCAGCCACTCACACGCGATTACCGATGCTAGTGTGAATCTAGAAGCCATTTACTGCACCCGGTAAATGCCATTACCGCTAGGTGAGATACTCATGTTTGCCTCGGAATGCGGCATCTTCTGTTTATCGCGCTGAAACATGCATCCAAGTTTTATCTTTTTTTGGGCGTTTCCCCTGATATATATTTCACCAGGTTTACTGATAAAATGCGATAGGAGAAAACTGCAGGATGTTATAATGATTGAGGGATCAGATTGTACTTTTAACTAGTAATCAGGCCCTAAGGAGCAACGGTGAATGAATAAAACATCTAAGCCAGTTTTTCACTATCCTCTGGACACTAGTCTAATGTTTGAATGCCCTAAGAAGTACATAGAAGACCTTATTCCCATTAATTTCTTCTGCAGAATATTAGTACAGACAAACATTTTATTTCAGCAGCTTTATATCACATTCAAAAAGGTTTGCAATGGAGCAAATCTGTAAATGTCTGTGCCATCCTTAATATGTCCATGTCTGAATTATTGTTTCAGTTCATTAAAACATAACAATTTTACTGATTAAAAACAGAAGAATTATGATATGTTAAGAAGACCTAGTCCAATCACATAACATTTTTAGTAGAGAGTGGGAAAACGTGATTTGTTTAAAACTGTTGAACAGTTTCCTGGACTAAGCCTTTTCTTCATGACATAAGCTTTCACCAGGGATACAATATATTTCAGTAATGAAATAACGTGCATGTCTTGCTTTCCTTTTTAAATCGACTTCTCCGGTTGTGGGATTTCTCGTTTGCATGCTTAGGCCTGGCATTGCGCTTGGAAGAGGTGTCACACTCCATTACGCTGGCATGTTGTATAACATGACTGTAAACGTTTGTCTACAAGGGCGCTCCGAAGGCTTTGAACTGCAGCCTGGAAGTCGAAAAGACAAATTAGAGCTCAGAGAGGGCCTGAACTCCCAAATTACCAATCACGAATCTAAGCCAATGTAAGCAGAAACTGGAGCGCGCGGCCGCTGTGCTACCAGTGGAAGAACAGAGATTGAAAGCGAGGCTCGGAACACACATTGCATAAATGATCAACATTTGGTTTGCTCCTGGGACTTTAATTTCAGGTTTGGGAAACTAGCGCCGGGCGGTAAAGCGTTTTAACAAGAGTTACAGATTGGCCCAGTGGTAGAATGAAAGAAGACATAAGGTAGATTCAAATGCTGAAAAAAAAGAATAGCACTGTCCGTTGCAACATCCAACCACGGGCTCCTAAAAATACCATAAATACGGTATGGCTGCCCGAACAAGAGCCCTGAAATCATACTAAGCGCAGGTCATAGTTCAAGAAATGCCTTTGGAGGGGTACATTGATGAACCTCTCTTCGTTGTAGGGATTTCAATGGGCACTCTGCACCACTGATTGACTGCACATGGTTCACGGACTGGATGACTTATTTTCAAGTTATTGAGGTTTCACACAATCTGTGTTCAGCACGTGCCCAGAATCTGATATCAGGAGGTCTATTGCCCCAAAAATCTCAGGCTGCTTTGCAAACAGTGAGCAGCCCAGGATCAGTATATGTAAGGACCCTGCAATTTTGCCTACACTAATATAGTCATTCCCCGTTTATAAATACAATTAATACGATATATTGTCGGGAAACTTTCTCAACTACATATGCTCCCCAATTGTATGTATACTTCTATGCCATCTCAAACGTCTTTGACATGCTCAAAAGTTTTACTTACAAGGGAACATCAGTCGAGGCTCTTAACAATTTTGTTTGCTCACAATTGTCACTATTACCTTTACTACCTCATGTATTTTTGGTTGCTCACAATTTTTACTACCTCATGTATTTTGTTTGCTCACAATTGTCACTATTACCTTATGTAAGTAACGTATGTTTTTGTAATCTGTTCTTTTGTAATGTTTCTCATTATGTTTCATTTCTGTTCCTAATGTGAAGCGCTCTGACGCCTTCGGGTAAAGTCCGCGCTATATAAAAATGCATAAATAAATAAAAAATAAAATAAATAACAATCTGAACAGGTGCAACACCAAAGCTTGATAGCCTTGAAACAAGTCTGCGAAGTGATCATGGAGAAGTTTGAAGTCGGCTGGATGAGTCGTTGTGTGGGCAGGAGTGAATTTTCCAAGGTCCAATAAAACATCGATAGCTGGCTGGGCTCGTACAAGGACAGTGGCAGGCTGGCACATCTCAGGAGAATGTGGCAGTACTTAATGAACTGGCAAGGGGCCCACTTGAAATCAGCCCCACCTCTCACTCTATTTTCAAATGCTGCTACTAAGTGAAGGTTGAATTCAAAGGCCTTGTTAGGTCTGGGTTTGTCAGCTGCCAAACACACCTATTGCTTGCAAAAGACATAGAGCGGGCTTTAGGCCCAACCATTGCAATTACTGACTGTTTTTACCAGCCTCTTTCCCCCATAGACCTTAGACTTTGTTAATTACATCCTGGCGCTGCCAAGTGAAGTATTCATCTCAGACCAGGCGCGCAACGCCCATTGGTTTCAAAGGGTTTCAGCCCCCACCCCCTGTTGTATGTGTCAGGAGAATACTTTCTGAGAGCTGCTGTTTGGATGCAGGCGTGATTACTGCTCTTCTTTGAAGAAACGCTCCTAAAAAGAACTGCTAGCGCCGTCACTTTGCAAGCGCTATCTGGCAGCGCTGGTGAATTACTGCTCACGTTTCCCGCTTCGCGGGAAACACTCGTTGTGTGAGGCTGTAGGCGGCTGGAGAGCGAGGAAAACAGCATTGCCCACAAGCCATCGGGGACAGGAACAACTCCCCGCCACGCCCCCCTCACCTGCCTTCAATACCGCTGGAAGTCCGCTGTGGAGCGGAGAATACTTTCTGAGAGCTGCTGTTTGGATGCAGGCGTGATTACTGCTCTTCTTTGAAGAAACGCTCCTAAAAAGAACTGCTAGCGCCGTCACTTTGCAAGCGCTATCTGGCAGCGCTGGTGAATTACTGCTCGCATTTCCCGCTTCGCGGGAAACACTCGTTGTGTGAGGCTGTAGGCGGCTGGAGAGCGAGGAAAACAGCATTGCCCACAAGCCATCGGGGACAGGAACAACTCCCCGCCACGCCCCCCTCACCTGCCTTCAATACCGCTGGAAGACCGCGCATCGCGGGACGCGCGCGGGCGACGCCGGGCTAAGCCCGGGCAAAGGGCGGGCCCTCTGTGGCCCTCAGTGGCCGAGGTAGGCCAGGCTGGGCCCCGGTATCTTTCATTTTCTTAACTGTTTTAGTTATTTGACTTTGTACGTTCGTATAAATCACGAAGATTGGTATCCTGTGAGGAAATACGCCATTCGCCTGTACGAGCGTTTACTTTCTCTCCCTGTGGTTTCATTTTTTATTTATTTTTTATCGATTGTGTGATCATACTTTGGATTTATATACCTGCTGCAGGACTAGACTTTTTTCTGGCATAATGACTGCAAAGAAATTACGATCTGGGAGAGTCTTAGGGGGGAGGTCATGCATAAAAACAAGATCCAATCCCCTGAGAAATAAATATGACAATAGCGTACAACTGAAAGGTCAGATGCAGTTGGTGCAAATTTGGGAACAAACTGTAAATAAACCCTTAGAAGGCCCAACAATAACAGATGGTGAAATACTACCACAATCACAACGGCAATCTAAGGTGGTGCAAGATCCTACTCTTGATCAAACGACGGAAACAAATAACCCTCCTTTGACTCAGTCTAACGATGTATTTCTTCCAGTATATACATCAAAAGGAATCGATTCTGAGCCCATGTCAATAAATTCACATGTACTTCAGCATAATACTTCTAAGGAAAGAGAAAATGCGGAGGAAGATTTAGGAGATGTGTCTATTTCATCGAGTATCGATTTGGAAATCTGTGGTCGCTATATGGACAAGAGATCTTTGACTCAGCTTGAGCACAATAAAACCCCAATTGGAGCAACACCATCTGGACTGCTGCTTTATAGTAGCACTCCTTCTATCAAATCTCGTGACAACCTCTCAATGCAGAGTGATTTGAAATCTCCTCAATTGGATTTATCGGGGATTTGCTCCTTCACTCCTGCTGGCTATCCAAAAAATGAAAAGCCGATTTCAGAGTCTCTGATAGCACTTGAACAAATATTGTCTTCCATATTACTTCTACTTGGTAAATTTGCAGTGAGCTCTGACTGCATTTTGGCTTCAGTCACCGAGATATTGAAGACACTATTAGCTAAAAACGCAGAGAATGAGTTTATTCCCCCTACTGAATCTGTTGTCCAAAAAGTCGTAGATAACACTAATGCACTGGGGAAAAATGAACCGTTGGGGATGACTATAAAGGTTGATATTCATGAGCCCTGTGAGAACCCTACCCCTTCCTCCGAAATACAGAGAAAAGGTTTCGATCTTATCGTTAAGGAAGAAAGTTTGGTAGAGGTACCACAAACGGTCGGAAATGAACTTTTTCCCATTTTTACCCAGGAAAAAAAAGAACCTGAAGGAACTTTGACGACTAATAAAACAGCACAAGTAAAAACTAAAGGGAAAAACAGGAAGTTGCTTCGTAAATATAAAAAGAAAAGACAGAGGCAAATAATTTTCCAAAAACACATAATATCTGAAGTGCCTGATGTTATAGAAAGTGCAGATTGTTCACTATTGGATACTCCCGCCAAAGAGGTAGCGGGGTGTATTACTAACAATGTATTGGAAGGTACCCCCACTGAAGGTACTATGAATGGCGTTGTTCCATGTGCTGTGGTAAATGTATCAGAACCCCTGGTATCAGTTGTGGAAGATAAAAGAAACACGCCTATAATAACAAAGGTACTTAATCCATCTGCACCTTCTTTCCGGCCCCAACCTGATTTTGCTCGGAGTTCAATTATCCAGCCAGTGAAAAAACCTATCAGATATGTGGATACTTTGACATTGGATTTCCTTCCGTTATTTGATTTAGATTTAAAATTGAATAGATCGTGGTTCCTTAACTGCTTTAAAGAGATAGAAAGTTTAACATTAATTCTGTCAAACGACATTGATTTGGTTTCACCAATAAGATCTGTAAATGGGCAGCGAACAAGGGTAACATTTTACTCTAAAATAATCGCTAACCTTGTATTTCAACAAGCGGAAGTTTTTCAATGTAGAGGAATTGATGTGTTACCTTTTGTTAATAGTAATTAGTGTATTCCCTCTAGAGAAAGAATTACAAAATTGGGCTCTATGCAGGATGACCCCTCTATTTGTAATAAAGACCTAAAAATCTGGGTCTCTAGAGGTAAACGAATGGTCTCTCAGGTACTTCCATTACCGGACAACATTGATATGCCCCTAACGGAAGACAACCAGAGGTGGAACTGGTTACCAGGAATTCTCTCAAATAATACATCGAACAACCCACGACTATTTCAACATCTTTAACAGTCATTTAAAAATTGTTTCTTGGAATGCTGCTGGCTTGAATAACTGCCCTGAGAAAATTGATTTTTTATTGTCTTTAAATGCAGATGTGTTATGTATCCAGGAAACATGGTGTAAAAATCTCCTATATGGAGGGAAAGATTATTTTGTCCTAGAGGCCCCTGCTACTCCTACTAAAAAAGGCCATGCTAAAGGCGGAATTGCCTGTTTGTTATCTACTTCCTTACAATGGCAATTCTCCCATTACACGGACTCTAGTAATCTTTTCCAATCTATAACTATCAATAATCTAGCGTCAGCGGGTAGACGGTCTTCATTTATAATTTTAAATGCATATATCCCCCCTGAAGATAACTTTAATACAGTATTAAAGCGCATGTTTACTTATGTCAAACAATTAGTAGAGCTCGATCACCCCCCCTATATTCTACTTGTGGGTGACTTAAATAGCAAAGTGTCTAATTTGAGTCTAGACATGTTTAGAAACAAATTTAAGGAAGAAGCCCATAATATACCTCAAGCACTCCTTCCGATTAAAATAAAAACTAATATAAGAGGAAAGATATTGCTTGAGGAACTCAGTCATTTAGAGGGACTTATCGTAAACGGTAGGATGCCTTCTGACACTCCCGCTAATTATACACACGGTTCATTTAGGGGTGAATCTATTTTGGATTACGCAATTACGGATTATGATACATTCCCTTTTATCCAAGATATGGTAATCTCTCACTCCTCTCTGAGCGATCATAAAATGTTTAACATAACTGTCTCAATAAGCCCTCCAGAAAGTAACTCTTGGTCCTTAGAGAACAAAGGAATTTCTATTAACTGTAAGTCTGGAAGATGTTTCTGGGAATCTATCTGTATGAAGGATGTACAAAATATTCTTGTCCAAACTTTAGTAGAATTAGATGGATGGCAAGGTATGGAATTTTTACATCTTGAAAATCTCATAAAGAAACTCACTAAGATAGCTAAGAAAACTGGAATTCCCAAAAAGTTACACTTCTCTCCTAGCATAATACTAACTTTAAATAAGGAGATAAATAAACTTGTGAGGCAACAGTATCTTAATAGATCTAGGGAAAATGAGCGTAAGTTAGCTCTATTAAAAAGAAGGAGGGTCAGATTGAGATCTAAGCTAAAAAGAGAAAAAGAGGATTCACTCTGGATTAGACTTAGAGAGGCTTCGACCTATAATAAATCTAGAGATTTCTGGTCCATAATAGGGAAAGGATGTGGATCAATAACAACTCCCTCCCCAATCTCTATTGCGGAAGATGTCTGGATACTATTTGTAACTACCCTATATGCACCCAACGGTACGGTGGGGGATACGTGGGATCCAGGCCTAAATAGAGAGCATACAATAGAACTCCCTACCGAGCAATCCATCGCTACCGTGATAAAGAGTATGCGTTCTTCCGGAGCAATGGGTCCGGACGAACTGCCTATGTCAATAATTAAGCAAGACGCCACCACCTGGAGTAGGATTCTTCTTCCAGTGTTTCAAGCATGTTTTATATCAAGAACAGTCCCCGACTCCTGGAGGGGAAGTATACTAATCCCCATATTTAAAAAGGGTGACCGGGATAAGCCTACAAACTATCGTCTAATAGCTTTATTGGACGCAATAGGAAAAATTTTCGCTAAATGTCTTTTAATGTTAATAACAGAATGGGTAGAACTAAAAGGTATTTTACCCATGGAACAAACTGGGTTCCGTAAAGAGCATGGAACTTTAGATAACTTAACATTATTACAGGTGATTGTGGACAAGTATGTACGTGTTCGAGGTGGTGGCATATATGCAGCTTTTATAGATTTCTCCACAGCGTTTGACAAGGTGGACCGTCCAACGCTGTGGAGAAAGCTGGCTGTATTGGGTATGCCAGTGTATCTACTTGAATTAGTTAGGTCTCTTCACTCGAACACGTGGTGTAAGGTGCTACAAGGCGGAGAAAGGGGCCTTTCTCAATCTATTCCTTCTCAGAATGGGCTAAAACAAGGGTGTATATTGGCCCCTATATTGTTTTCATTATATACGGCAGACCTACCATCTTCCATCGCAGCGTGTGAGGGATTAGCCCCGACTATTGGAGGGTCATCCCTATCGATCCTAATGTATGCGGATGACATACTTGTTTTAGACTTGACCCCGAAGGGTTTATCTAATCGTCTACATGCATTGAATCAATTTGCTGAAGCACATTACATGAAAATTAATATATCGAAAAGCAAAATCATGTGCATCTTTGGTAAGAAAAAATGTAGGTCTGGAAATTATAATTGGGCTATTGGTGGACAAAAACTTGAGGTGGTTAAAACCTACACCTTTTTAGGCAAAATAATCTCAGCAAATCTTAGTGAGAATCCCCATATTGCACACAACTCACGAAAAGCGCGGGCCGAAGGTATGGGGTTATGTTCCTTGTACAATGCTACGGGGAAGAGACATTTCTCACTTTTTCTGGATGTATTTAGAGCTAAAATTCCTGCAACTCTACTATATGGAATTGAACTAGTGGAGTTGAAACAATGGGGTTTTTTGCAAAAGATGGAAGGAAAGGTACTAAGGAAAATTTCTTCCCTTAATTCAGCATGTTCTACATCTACATGCAGACTGGAATTCGGACTCCGAAGTTGTTGGGTACAGGGGTTGGTAGCCCTTGTAAGATGGGTAACTTGTCTGGCTAGAGGTAAACCGGGTTCCTTACGTGAAGCTATCAAAAAGGAACTTTTGGGCAATTTTAATGAGTTTTCCTTGTTAGTAAAAAACTTCAGAAAAGCAGTACTTTTGCTAGAAGTGGATGAAAGCACCTTATTTTTACTTTCACCTTCTGAGCTAAAGACTACATTAAAATGTGCATCTTGGGAACTCTGTTATAAATTGGATATACTTGCCCTACCCAGACAAAAAGAACGGGAAACCCTAGTAAAAACATATATCCCAAAGCTTTCCCAACAATATCTTTCCTGGAATATCCCTCATAGAGTCCGTAGATTATGGTACCTTTTAAGACATGACTTGCTTCCACTAAATTTCGTTTTAGCAAAATGTTATGGGGTATCCCCAATATGTAATTTCTGTAATAATGCTGTACAGGATCGTAACCATGTCTTGTTTATTTGTTCCGCATTGCGCCCATTGCGCTATAAATGGTTAAAACCAATTTGTCTACAACTAGGAATTTTAAATGTAAAAATGTTCTTCCATGCACTTTACTGTCCTCCTAATGAAATGTTCTGTTTTAGAATTTTTAATTTTTTTAAAGGGTTTTTAGATATTTATTAATGATGTACAGGGAGATGTTTTTTGATCGCTTGACCAGTAGATAAGTAGTGTTCCTTTTCGTCTTGTTTTGTGATTTATTCGTTGTTACTAATGTATAAATTGTGTGTTTATTTTTATGCGGCCCTCATGCAGAGCCAAAACATAATAAACTTTGACTTGACTTGAAAAAAAATGTGTCAGCCCGGGCTAAGACAGCTTCCCGGGCACACACACAGCAGCACCCGAGTAATTCACAGGTCTTTAAAAGACCATTTACTTGCTAACGAGGTTTTGTTGTATTTTCACCCCTTCGTAGAGCCCTTGCATCTCCACTCTGCATATTGCTGGAAGAAACAGCCCCCAACAAATTTTTAGTAGCCTCACGAAATTTGGCTCTAGTTGCGCCTCTGTCTCAGACATAATCCTATTAGCTGTTTGGGTGTATCCTTCTGCCTCCACTTAAGTGGTTGTACTGAACTACAAGGGACTACTTTACAACTATACCATCAATGCTCTCACCTGCAGGCTCCCTGGATGCCAGTGGGAGGAACACTAATGTGCCAAAACTGCATGCATTAGTACTTTAAACCAAGAGCTATTGTCTTTGCTGACACTTGTTTCCAAGCACCAACTTATTCAATTGGTCAGTCTATTTCTATAGACACTTCGTTTTGGCAGATAAAGGAATCTAAATCGGGGTTGCCTATCCCACATTGGACCCCTCACTGACACCGTATCTTCCTCTGCATTTATCAAACATCTCATTTGTCTCTGATATGCTCCAGAGGTAATGTAATTTCACCATCCTAAAAATGGTCAAACGAAAGTGTTGCAAAAGGCTAATGATGCAGAAATTCATAAGATTTGTAGGCCCAGTAAGTATAGCTATATGGTAACTGTATCAACTCATCCTGTTTATGCCTCTCATCCTACCTGTACCCTGAGACACTATGTGCTCACTGCCACTGATGCTGTCCAATGCTAGCGTCTCCGAACATCAATGTTGCCTAGTCTTAATTCCACCTCATGCCTCTCTCTTACACCACCATACAATACCCGTCCCTTCCTCTCACTTTTGTATGTTATTTTTATGCCTGTTTTATACCTTTGTGACTATTTTCCTTCTTCCTCTACCCCATTCCTTCCCCATTCAGTGCCTTTCCCTCTGGGTTAAAGTCTGGTAATGAATAATAAGCCCCAGTGCCCAAAAATGAGTGCCAGTGGGCCCCATCTGCAACCACTGGCACAGATTAAGCACTGTTTTAGTGCACTTTGTGCCCCAATATCTTTTGTCTCTTAAGTCGATCTATCTCTGTACTTGTAAAGAGAAGAAAGATCGGTCATGGAGCAGCTTCTCCTATACTATGCCGCGTGGGTCCCCTGTTACTCCAGTTTTCAACAATATTTTTCTTTCAGACCCCTTATAACATGCATTTTCTGTGCCTTTGTTATGACCCAGGAAATCTACTTTGTCACAACAACATAATAACAGCCATGGAGCATGTGATGCTGGTAGGCATCAGCATATCACAGGAAGGTGGAGTATTATGCAGTGATGCTGGTTAGGCTTTACCATGCAATACTCTCACAGTGCACCTAAGATGGTCCTTGGACTACCAGAAATAAATCCATAGCTCAGTCCAGGTAGAGTGGCAAAGATAGTCAGGCTTTACTAGAGGAACATGTGTTAAGCATTTCAGAGTACCACAGTGGATGGTAAGTAATTGACATGACTTGAATGAAATAAGACCCCAATTTATTTAAAAATAGCAGATTTTTAGCTTCATTTAGACCCCAAAATGAACAAGATCAAAAACATATAGATGGAACCATGGATTTTCGAAGAAAACATAAAGCAGAGCAATTCACTACTGCAGAACTTTTGCATTGCGGTTAATGGGAAAAAGTGGTATTGACAATTGGTCACTTGCAGGTGGTGGAACCCAAAGAGGGTAAAGGTGATAAAGGTCCCAGGACTAAGCCAAGACAGTCAGTTCAATTTTACCTGGCTCGAGAAGTCTCAGTGAAGAGTTGTCCTGGCTATCCTTGGGGATCTCCCTGGAGCCTCTGGGAGAGCACCTTTTACCATATGCACGGTGCTGGTGGGGGACAGGGAGCAAAAAGTTGACAATGAAGCCTCTACTGACGTCGGGTGAAGAGTTTGGGGAGTTCCCTAGAGGTGCAGCATCAAGTAAAGGGGGTGGTTGTTGGACTAGCGACTAAAAATCCTTGGCAGTGGTAAGCACAACAGAAAGGTATTTTGATGTTTCAAGGTCCTGGGGAACACTGCAGCCACCTGAAACTTCGTGGAGGGCCAAACTGCATTTCCCACAATGGACTGGACTATCTACATCTGGGCGATCCCTCAGAGGGCCCAATGTTCAGCGATTCTTTGATTCAAGTGCATTGTTTTTATGTACGGTTTCAGGGGACTAGTGCCACTAGTCCAGGGGAATCAGAGGTTGCTTTTGGCTCTCACAGGGGTCTCTCTGTCTGGGGGAACAGTGCTTTGGTCCAGGATGAGCTGCGTTCATGCAGTTCAAAGAAGGTTGACACAGGTGCAGGTTATCACACCTTTGGTTTGTGCAGCTCCTTTTGTCGCAGATATGGGTTTCCTCTTTTGTCCTTGTTGCAAGTTAAATCAGATCTGAGGTTCTGGTGCCATCCTACATTTATGGGCGTTATAGATGTGGGTGCAAGTGGACAATGGGCTACTAGCCCGAGCGGCTAATCCATCCCTGATGTGACCACATCTGGGGTGTAGGTCTCCTTTTCTAACCAGAACCCTCCATTCTACCACTTTTAAAAATGGCAGAAGTCTTCCTCAGCTGTACAGACGAGGTAGCCCATCCTAGAGGTGTGCCATTCCTTCTAGGGGTGTACACCTCCTGACTAATTTTCCCTCTTGTCTGGGTACTAATATGCCTGGGCCTTTGGGACGCTGCCTAATTGCTTATCACAGGCAGTTCAGTCTTTTAAGGTTACTGCCTTTTATGTGCCACTTCATTAGCAAGCCTGTTGGGGGGGTCCCATCAGGCGATCGTTTCTGACACCTGGGAGAGTTTACTCCTCTTGGCAGGGTGTCAGCTTCCTGTCTTGGCGGCAGTAAGCACAGGCTGGCTGTCATCGTACAGGAAAGGCTGGGGCAACCAGGTGGGCAACCTCTAAGGTTGCCACCTGGGTGCATCGTCCTCGAAACAAGATTCATTCCAGGAGTTATGACGCACGTTGTTTGATCCAAAACATGACATATTTAGTCTGTACCGTAATGAAACTGCCAACCTCGGATTTGCCCGTGTGCCAGCTCATGTTATCCTATGGACCATTTATCACTCAAAGTGTTCTTTAATGGTAATGGATGCTATAGGAATATATAAGTTTTCCCTTACATGCCCTCACCTTTAATATAATGCACCCTGCCTCCTGGGCTTAGGAGGCCTTTCTTAGGGGGTGACTGTCATATATTAAAATAGTAAATTGACTTTGCCACACATGGTGAGGGCACAGTGAATTCGAGCAGTTGACACTGCTTTTGCAGTCTGCAATGGCAATGGCATGTCTGCTGTGAGTAGTTTTACTTGGAGCACTCAGGGTGGCTTAAACAGTGCCTCAGGGCCTTGATGACCGCTTGAACACCCATGCCCTGGGTACCGCTGGTATCATATACTAGGGAATTATAAGGGGGTTATAAGGGGGTTAAAGCCCTTGCCAATTTGGGTTACCAATTCACACATTTCAGTTTTGGGGCACAAACACTAGCACTAGGGCCTGGTTAGCGGGTTCCAGTGCACTGTCAGAGTCAAAAACCGGCATTGAGTAGTTCAAATGTAGGCACAAAAATGAGGGGCAACTGCAAAAAGGGCCTGTTTTCTAACACCCCCCCCCCTTCCCACCCAAGCCAACATGCCCAGGAGACTCGGCCCAAATATTGGAGAGTCTTCCTGACTTGTCAGTAAGGAATAATGTAAAGAACACTGGCTGAACTATTGCAGGGCCTACTCTGCCTCACATCCTTCTGTCAGGGTCACTCCTACTGGGTAGTTGACTCATCTCAACAGTAACAAGACTTAATTTAAATTGGACCTTAACTACAGATGTGTCTTTACCTTCCTCGCCTTTTGCTTTGGGTAGGGAGGTGCCCATCTCTTCTAACCCTATCTTACCTAGGGCAATACCTAGCTTACCCACAGAGGTCACACAACACTTGAGCAACCCCAACTTGACCAGCAGAGCCAGGGGGCCTAACTTGAATAAATGATGTTACAATGCAAACAATTACAACGCATGCTTTTACAGCACAGTTTTTAACTCGCAACTACCATCACTTCGCATGATTTTACAACGCATGCCATTACAATGCATTTAAAAAAAGTACCATTACACCGCATTCCATTGCAAGGCCTACCATTACAATGCATACCATTACAACGCATAATACTTTTAGTGCAACAGTAGGGTAAGTGTTGGATAGCGTAGGGGTAAAACTTACCATTCCCCCTCAAGTGAGTGCAACAGTAGGGAAAGTGTTTGATAGTGTAGGGGTAAAAATTTCTATTCCCAACTACCCCAAAACCCCTACTCACCCTAAAACTTAAAATTCACCATTACTTATCAAATGATGCGTTGTAATGGCATTCGTTGTAATGGCATGCGTTGTAGTGACATGCGTTGTAATGGAATGCTTTGTAATGGCATGCATTGTAATTGCATGCAATGTAAAGACAGTTGCGTTGTAGCAGCTGTGTTGTAAAAGCAGTGCGATGTAATGATGACTGCGTTGTAATGGATGTTTCTCGCCTAACTTACCTTTGGCCATGGAGTCTGGCTCCCATGTCAAATACAGTGATGTGATGAAGGCTAGCACCCAACAGAAGCAACTGACAGCTGTCAGAATCCAGAACCATACCCTGAGCTCTCCCTTGGCTGGTGGGTGAGCTACCTTCAGGTGAACAGTGGGTTCTTGGAGCCTTCTTTGCTGTTCAGAGTGGAGGGCAATCACTTCCTATTGAAGATAATCTTCTTCCACTCCTTCTGTCACTTCAGGGGAGACACCCTGATTCTGAACAGTGTCCTAACTTTTCAGGCCTTTCTTGGGGTTCAGGAGAGGCCAACTTTGAGGTTCTCCCTTACAGGGTCCGAATGCCTTTGGCATATTAGATCTCTGGTTGGCTTCCTTTTCCTTTTCTTACTCATTTTCTTCATGTGTTGGGGCCTAAGTCTCCTAATTTTTAGGATCTTTGGGTTGGGCTGCACCCTTGGCAACCCTCCAATCTGGTATCAGATCAACCTCCGGGAGGTCATTGCCTAGGATACAGTTTAGAGGAAGGTCAGAACTGACGATCATCCTATGGCAGCTAAGGTTATCCCCTCTGTCTATGGGCACCAAGGCTACAGGTCTGGTTGTGACCTCCCCAAGACCAACCTTGCTCTTCTTGTTTCCCTGGGTATATACTGATCTGGAGAAACTAACCTGTCTACCATTGTGGTATAACTAGCACCTGTGTCTTGCAAGGCAGTGTTAAAGATACCATTCACCTGGATGAGGTGGAGGTGCTTACTGTCACGCTCACGGATCACCATCTTCCCATCTGGACACTTCTCCCAGTTAAAAACTAAGAGGACCTCCTCATCTGAGGTGTCCTCCTGAAAGGCTTCACTGAACACCCCAGTGCTACCCACCCTTTAGGGACAGGTTACATCCCATCTGCAGTGCCCTGCCTGTTGAAGGTCAAAGCACAGCTTATTATCCAAGAGTTGTTCATGCCCTGGTACCCCCTTACTTTGCTTGATCGGGGTTGGGGTGGGTTTTACTCTGCTCCTTTTTAGGATTGTGCGGTCCTGAGGGGGTCTCTTTGGTGAGCTTACCAACTCCCTCCTTTTCTTTTTTATGGGTCTGAGCCCCGTTCTCAAGAAAACCACCCTGGGTTTTCTTGGGTTTGCCTCTCCTGATCCACTCATCGGCCTTCTTGCCCAACTCTCTAAGACTAGAAAGTTCTGAACCTACCAGATCCTGGTTTAACGTGTCTGAGGTACAATTTGTTAAAATGTTCTATTTCATAATTAAATTACACAGACCATCATAAGTGTACATCTCATTGGCTTTTATCCAGCCTTCTAGTGCTTTCACTGAAGAGTCTACAACGTATACACAAGTCTGGTTTGACCTTTATGGGTGTCTCTAAACTTCATTCTAAGCTCTTGTGTGGTAAGTCCAAATCCTCCTCTCAAGGTCTCCTTCATATGCTGATAGGACTCAACCACATCCTCATTAGAAGTCAGAGGTCTATCTCTGCCCTTCACTGAGAATAACTACCACAGTAGAGAGCTCCAGTGCTGGTGACTTATCCTCCTCATTTTGCAAGCCCCCTCAAAGGCTGAAAAACATTTGTCAATGTCATCATCACTAAACATGGGGACAATCTGTCATGAATCACAACATAGCTGTCACAAAACATGCTTGATCAGGAAGTTACACTACACTGGTTCATTGATATTTTATTGCAGGGCTGTTTTCATACTCCCTACTATTTGTGTGTACTCATTAAACTGCTTAAACAATAGACAAATACAGACATGCCACCTGTCTGATCATGTATCTCAAAAATATGCATTTGGTACCAAAAGTGTACAATTATATAGCACTAGCTGTCAATGTGGATGTAACACGTGTTCCTGAACAATAACGAATAGTAGTGTAAAACACATGTCCACATGTTTGCGTCAAACCGTTGGTGCCATCAGTAAGGACCGGCCCATGAGGATTGACACACCCACCACTTGAGTTTCTGGCACAATCAAGGCTTGATGCTATAAAACGGGGCTGGAGTACACAGAATACCCTTGGCCTTGTTCCTGGATAGGCACTTACCTGATTTCCAGCAGCGTCGTTTCCCGCGCCTCACCTCTCTGCTTCAGCTGGCGTACTACCCGATCCGCCCGGAGTCATTAGCTGCGTCTTTTTGTTTCCTGGACGACGTCCTTCATCAGCGTCTTCACTTCAGGTTTCCGGCTTCCTTGAACTTCCTGTCAAAAAAGAAACAGAGGACAACAGTTTTAGGCATTTCTCAGCACTCGCATCTTCAGAGTGCAAGTATAGAACATTTGCAGTACATTTGCAGGTATTTTCGTTTCTTATTTATTGCATCTTACGCACCAAATACTGACCATTTCTGAGTACCTTGTTTTATTGAACCCCATGATTTATAAGCTCAGGTACAGAACTTCAGAGCTTTTTCTTTGCTTGACAGAAGAACATTTAAATCCCTGAAAGGTCAAGAACTTGAGGCTTGTCATGACTCCTTCACGTTGTAGCACACAATGCCCCTTTGAAAGGAGATTTATCCCCTCATAAAACCCACCCCTGTCCCGTGCATCCAGCACGCCATTGTAGTACATGTACATGTAGGGTATACTGATTGGTGTAACATTGAAGTTTGTGCAAATTGTAAAATGTTGATGACATTAAGAATATCCTGTACTGTATAATGTTGATGACATTTGACAATATCCTGTACTGAAATCAAGGTTTTAACGTTATATTCAATGACTAGATTGATAAGTGCTCTTTCTAATACTGAATGGGCAAACCAGCATCACCTGCAAGAAAGAACAATCTAGAAATGCACGCGCACGCAGGGAAAAGGTGCGCGATGCGTCGTCAGCCGTTCGGGTGTGGCTTGAGTATAAATAGCCACGCCACAGTCTCCAGACGCTTTGCCTTCCTCTGTCTTAGAAGAAGACTTGCTTGAGAAATCTCCAGAGGACCCGACGACCTGGAAACGCCTCTAGACATCCGGAGTTGAAGAACCTTCACCTTCATGCTGCAGACTTTCCACTTCGTGCTGAAAGAAGGAAAATACAACTTTTAAGCTAAGTGAACATTTTACTTTGTCTTTTTCAAAAGGCGCCCAACGCAAGCAAGCAGCAGTCTCAGAACAGAATACTACTAACCTACCTGGCAATATTCGGAGGCTGAATCTTTAAAATCCTGCCAATGACTTGTTGAATAATCTTTAATTTATTAAGGAAAGAAAGAACTTTGAGACTTTAATCAAAGGACATTTAGAGACTTATTAAGATGGTGAATCTTATGTAGATGTATAGCATGTTGTACCTCTTGCTTGTTATGTAAATACACTGATTGTGAAGAACCCAACAATCGAGAGAGTTTACAGAGTAAGTGACGCAAGGAACAGGTAAACTGCAAAACTGGTGAACTGAGACATAGGAGAAGAATCAGTAACGTATTCTTCTTTTTAATATTTGTTTAGGAGCTTACTTATCACCAGACAGCACTCTATCTTCTCGAAGACCACCCACGCCTAGTACAAGACTCTTCACAACGACACCACGGACGCGACGCCTACGAATTGAAGTCGCAGGTAGGCTCTCACCTAATTCGACAAGAAGGAAGTACAGTTTAGATAGGTAGTTGTCTAGGAATAAAAAGAAGTCTAGATTTACAGAAGTTTTCTTGTTGCTTCGCAGGTTGACAATCAAGAAACAAGTAGCGTCCCCCGATCCGGCCTTCCTCCCGAAATTCTATTTAATTACCTTAGTGTAATATTTAAATCACTGGGTGTTGCTTAGAGCTCTGGGAAGTTGGTCTATAACGTCTCTGCGAAATCAATCAACAAGCATCCTACAGGTAAGAGTGCTTGTAATCTGACAGAAGGCAAAGCCCACGAAGAATATTTCGCCCAGACGCTATGGATCCAACTGCCTCGGTTTCTTTGCAAGACATTGCAATTATTTTAACTGACATTAAATCTGAAAATGCCACCCTTAGAAGGGATATTACAGCCTTACAAAACAGTATACAAGGAGCGGATGTTTCTGGTCCTAGTACTTGGAGTTTTTCTCCTACTCAGAGGTCGGTACTAAAACCACCAACATTTCAACCTGGACTTCAAACTTTATATTCGAGTTCCTCGAACACCCCAACTCAAATCCAAGTAGTCACTCCAGTGCCAGTACCCTTAGCACAACCTGAACGGTTTTATGGGGACAGTAACAAGTTTACGGTCTTTTTAAACCAATGCCATCTGCATTTCATAGCTAAACCAACAGCTTTTCCTGATGATTCTTCCAAAGTTGCGTTTATATTATCATATTTAGGAGGAGATGCTGCCCTATGGTCAGTGCCAATATTAGAGCGAGACGACCCGATCCTTTATGACCTCAGACGATTTAAGAATACAATGAAAAGATTGTTCGCTAAACATGTCTTTGTTCAGTCCGCAGATCTGAACTACTGCATTTAAAACAAGGTTCATCAGACATCATATACATTATATATCTCAGTTCAACAGATTAGTAATAGAAGCTCATTGGCCGGAAGAAAAAAGGGTTTCTCTTTTTTATAAAGGACCTTTGACAAAAGAAGAGAAAGGCAAAAGAAGAAGGTTAAATCAATGTCTTTATTGCGGCAAGTCTGGGCATTTTGTTAAGGAATGTCCGATACGCCCTAATAAACCCAAAGGAAAAAATACAGATGCAGGTTTAGTCCAGCAGTCGGAAAACTAACATGCTCGACAACACAAGAGGTCAGTTTGTCGAGTACATTATCTAGTTTGGCCTCCACAACTCCGGACATAACTTTCCAACACCTCAGTATTAAGATATCTCTACAATCTCAATCAAACGAAGGGAAGGTTTGGTCTGTAGACGCTTTGATAGACTCAGGCGCTACAGGCAATTTTATTGACACACATTTTTGCATGATTTGGAGTTTAAATCTGAACCTAAACTCCACCCGGAGGTAGTCAGAGCAGTTGATGGAAAAGAATTATCTTCTGGACTAATACAGTACCACACTGAGACTCTTCAAATGACTTGTTTATCTTTACATAAAGAAGACATTACATTTGACATCATAGATGCCCGTCAATTTCGCCTGATTTTGGGAATTCCATGGCTTGTAAAGCATAATCCTAGAATTGATTGGATGAAGAAGACTATGTTATTTAATTCAGAATTTTGTCATGCTTCTTGTCTTCAACATCAAATGCCTGACCTGTTAGTGCAAGGCTATGATTTTCCTATGGGTTCTAAGAGTGTATTGTTATTAGAAGGTGTTCCACAAGAATATTCAGATCTTCATGATGTTTTTGATAAAAAGAAAGCCAATACCCTGCCACCACATAGGGATTTTGATTGTCGGATAGATTTAATGCCCGGTGCTACTTTACCTTGTAGTCGGATATATGCCCTCACAGAAAAGGAAAATGAACATCTGAGGGAATATCTTGATGAATACCTTGCCAACGGTTTCATTCGACACTCTGAATCACCGATATCTTCCCCTCTATTTTTTATCCCAAAAAAAGGAGGTGAATTGCGTAACTGTATAGACTACCGTGCCTTAAATAATGTGACGATTAAGAACAGATATCCACTTCCACTAATTCCAACCTTATTAGACCAATTGAAGGATGCTACCATCTATACCAAATTGGACCTGCGAGGAGCCTACCATTTGGTAAGAGTCCGAAGTGGTGATGAATGGAAGACTGCATTTCGCACCAAATTCGGCTTATATGAGTACCAAGTCATGCCATTCGGACTCTGTAACGCTCCAGCAGCTTTTCAATTTTTTTTATAAATGAGGTTTTAAGAGATGTTTTGGATATTTGTTGCATTGTTCACATAGATGATATTCTCATCTATTCCAAGAACACCACAGAACATGTAAAACAAGTAAGAGCTATTCTTCAAAAACTTCTTGATAATTTCCTATTCATAAAACTAGAAAAAAGTACCTTTCATACTACAAAAGTGGAATTCCTTGGATATGTTTTAAGTCCTAAAGGAATTGAGATGGATCCTAAAAAGATTCAGGCAGTGCTCGATTGGTCAAGCCCCTCTACAGTAAAACAAATTCAGAGCTTTTTAGGATTCACCAACTTCTACCGGAGATTCATTAATAATTTTTCTCAAATCATAACACCAATAACTAGGTGGTTACGAAAAAATGTGAAATTTGATTGGACAATGGATGCTGAAAAGGCCTTTCTAAATTTAAAACAACAATTTACTTCAGCACCTATTTTAATGCATCCAGATCCGTCTATTGCCTTCATAGTTGAAGCAGACGCTTCGCAGTCTGCAATTGGGGGCATCTTATCTCGAAGACCACCCACGCCTAGTACAAGACTCTTCACAACGACAACACGGACGCGACGCCTAACAATTGAAGTCGCAAGTAGGCTCTCACTTAATTCGACAAGAAGGAAGTACAGTTTAGATAGGTAGTTGTCTAGGTATAATAAGAAGTCTAGATTTACAGAAGTTTTCTTGTTGCTTCGCAGGTCGACAATCAAGAAACAAGTAGCGTCCCGGATCCGGCCTTCCTCCCGAAATTCTATTTAATTACCTTAGTGTAATATTTAAATCACTGGGTGTTGCTTAGAGCTCTGGGAAGTTGGTCTATAACATCTCTGCGAAATCAATCAACAAACATCCTACAGGTAAGAGTGCTTGTAATCTGACAAGGCTGACATGATATTAACAGACTACTTCAATAGTAAAAGGTGGTGATGTACAACTATTGCAAATATACTCAGCACAATTTGTATAAGGTGGCATACTAACCTTTCTTAGTTCAAGAGGTATTGTTTTGATTTTTATAGTTTCCTAACCAGAATATGACCAGTCTCAGAGTGTGAAGCAATAGAAGAAAGGAGACACCCAGAGTTTCATATTGAAAGCTACGCCAGTAATTGCCCAGCATGTGTTATAGCATGTATCTGAACAAACTCAACAGTAGAGTAGTCATTCGTTAATGTTAAGTATAGTAGAGTAATGGTTTTTTGTCTCTTCAACAGATAGCTCGTTACCAGTAAAAGGTCTTGTTAGTTATTAAAAATACCAGTACCCAACATTTCCAGTTCCCAACAACCACCATCACAACCTGAGGCAGTCATGCAACATTCCAGTGCGGTTTGTCTCTCTTTTTCTTTGTCTTCCCAAAACCCTTTCCCCTTGGAGTTCTTCCCTGGCAAGGTATGTATCTTTATTACTGCTGTTGAGAAATGTCTTAGGGAGTGTTTGGTCCAATCATCACCCCAGAGGAATAACCTGGATTTCAGGTGAGTGGCTTCCTAACACAATCTCTTTGGAGATTTGAGGTTCAAAAGATTCCTCCTCCTCCCCATTAAAATTAGTATTGCTGCCACAATCTTTGGGCTTGAAGCTCATCTTGACACTTCTTACTTCAAGGGCTGGTCTCCTTTCCTCCATTCCATTCAATTGTACCTCTAGTGAGAGGAGATCAAACTGTTCCTCAAGGCTTGCTACCACCTTACCAGTAGTGGGGTCTGCTATATTGAATACTGCCACTTCCTACTGGGGACCGGGACTGGGAAAGGGTGGAGAGTTGAGGTCTTCACCTTTTTCCCATCTTCATTAAATTGGGATAGGGCCTCATCCTCAACCTCAACCTCTTCAGGGTCTGCTTCTGAAGAGTAGCCCTCGCTCAGTAGTCCTTCGTTTTGATAGGCGCTTAGGGCTTTTTCAAGTACCTCCTTTTTAGCTGTAACTCTAAAGCTAATGCCCCTTGTTTTGCACAAAACCCTCAGGTCACTGATCCACAGC
This sequence comes from Lissotriton helveticus, assembly GCF_964261635.1. NCBI lineage: Eukaryota > Metazoa > Chordata > Amphibia > Caudata > Salamandridae > Lissotriton > Lissotriton helveticus. The sequence continues at coordinate 408,031,785 of NC_136073.1, forward strand.
ACTGTCAGGTACCAACCTCGATTATGCCTAAGTTTCTACTTGGAATTCGGCACCTTAAAAAAACCTTTTCCTAACTTCCCTAAGCCTTTTTAATCTACTATTGGAATGACGGTCTACACAGGGCCCTAGAACTCCAATTTAAAAATTGTAAAAAAAATTGAAAAAAATATTATTTAGCCTAAAGTTAATTAGTGGATTTCTCGTGCAAAAATCCCTTATGACGAAGTGGTACTGCGAAACACAAGTTCAGGATCCCACTGCTGTAACACCTATTTAGGAAGGTGGAGTATTATGTGATGATGCTTATTAGGCTTCACCATGCAATACTCTCAGAATTCGCCAAAGATGGTCCTTGGATTCACAATAATAACTCCTTAGATCAGTCCTGGTAGAGTGGCAAAAGGCAGCCAGGCTTTAGTAGAGGGTCATGTTTTAAGCATTTCAGAGTATCGACATGGACAATAAGTGATTGACATGACTCAAAAGAAATCTGCTACCAATTTATACAAATAAAACAGATTTTCATCTTAATTTAGGGACCAAAATGAACAAGAGCAGATATATATATGTGGAGTTATGTAAAGATTGCATAAGGTTGGCATCTTTACATCGACGAGGCAATGAATGACTGACATTCATTGCCTCACCAATGTAAAGATTCCAACCGGATTGTGGAACCTTCTCTAAGAATTAACTTTTTACTGCAAACATACTTGTGACTGTAAAATGAATAGCGGTGTTCCAGCCCTTTATCAAGCCATACTTACCCTGTGTGAAATCTGACTGTGTGCAGAATTAGCTATCCACACTTCTGTTATCAGTCCGGAGGAAGGCCCTCGGTGACGCTTATTGATTTGTGCATACTCTTGGGTTGAAACATCGGCACTTCTTGTTCAGTTCATGTTTGTAGTCTCCTCACCCCAATACCAAGAACAATTTACTTTTAAGGGTGTTGTTAGAACATGTGATATAATTGGAGAAGGACAGACCCATATTGATTGATTTTATGTGTTTATGGTTGTAATCTGCACTTCTTGTATATTAATATGTAGCACTACCGTTCACCTTATGTCACTTGACTCACTAGAATCACAGTATCTATGTTGTTTGTGTTTTCTAATTTGAAATGACAGCACTCTGCTGGGACCTTGTGTCTTCTATGGCGCCAGGGGGACACCCAGGTAGCCCATGAGCTCTGTAAAACCGTGCAGTCCCACCAGGAACAAGTCGTCCAGGTAGTGCGTCACCGCCTCCTTGCCGGTGCGCCACGAAAAAACCCACTGTAGGAAGGTACTGAAATGTTCTAACAAAGCGCACAAGATGGAACACCCCATGGGCGAAGCTTTGTTGACAAAATGGACCAGTCGAACTGAATCCCCAGCAGTTGATAATCCTCCTGGTGCACCGGTAACAGACGAAAAGCTGACTTGATGTCACACTTAGCCATGAGGGCCCCCGTCCCCAACGTCACAACCAAACGTCGTGCCACATCCACTGAGGAGTAAGACACCCACATCAACTCGGCCGCTATGTAATCATTGACAGATGTCCCCTCTGGCCACGACAGATGCTGAATCAGTCAATACTGACCTGGGTCTTTCTTCGGCACCACACCTATGGGAGCAATGATCAGGTTCTGAATAGGCGTCTCTTGAAAGGGGCCTGCCATCTGCCCCTCTCGTACCTCCTTGCCCAGTTTTTCCCGCACCACCGCCTAATGTGTAGTGGCAGATTTCAGATTTTCGGCCCACCTGGCAATTCTCGGACCCATGTACCCCAGCCAGAAACCCTTCCTAAACCCTTGCCGTAGCAGCCCCGCATCTTCGGTCCGTGGGTAAGACGCTAAGAAGGTTTCTATCCTCTCCTGCTTAACTGGCATATGAGCCTTTTCCCAAAGGCCTGTGTCCTCCCCTGCCACCCCTACCCCTTGACTGCTGCCCCGTCGGCACGGACTTCCCCCTGCTGGCCTTGACCCCCGCCCCCTGTCCCCCAACATTGCACCACTGGGTGGCGTTTTGCACACTTGGAACATTCGTGTCGGAACTTGCAACATTGCCTAGTACAAGCACCCTTGTTTTAGTCCCAGCACGCCCCCACCGTGGCACCGACAGTATTCTCTCCATGTCCCACCCCACCACGGGTGGGGTGAGTTGTAAAGGGGCGGGGCGGAAGCAGCAAACTGCTGGCCGTGTAAATTGTTTTGCCGAACTTCACCCCGCCATTGTCTGCTGATATAGATCCGAATCGATTTCCCCCCATTTTGAATCCAGGTCCCAGGCCAAAAGTGCTCTGAACTCCTCATCGTAATGCGAATAAGCGGAACCCCTGTATGTGACCTGCGCCCGCCGTATCACTCCAGTTCTTCCTCCTTCTACCCCTCTTTTGCCGTGAGCTCACGATGCAGCAGCCTTAAAATATCCACGTACTCCCCCTTCCAAATCTTCTCCTTGGTAGCCAACAACAAGTGACCCCCGAAGTACGGCATGTACGGTAGCTTGCGTATCGGAACATCGTGTTTCTCCTTCCCGTCCTTACCCTCCTTGAGTGTCTTCCCATCCGCCTTCGCACCGGGGTCCCTGCTCTCGTCTGAACCAGTTTCTCCCGGCCCCACCCCTGCGTCCTTTACATACCTTCCTTTATTCAAATGCACCTCCGTCTTTGTGCCCGGGTCCCCACTCCCGTCTGAACCCGCTTCTTCTGGCCCCACCCCTGCGTCCTTCACATACGTCAAATGCATCCCTCTCTCCTCCCCCCTCGCATCTGTGCCTACCGATACCCTGACCTGTGGGGCTCCGACCGCCCCGCACCCCGCTCCTTGCCGTGCCTTACCTGGCGTCAAGGTCGGCATCCGCACCACATCTCGCCACCTAACCAGTTGAGCAGGAGGGGTCATCACTCTGTCCGCCTTTGGTCGTTGGTGCGCACCCTGAAAGAGACTATGACAAACATTACTCCGCTCCCTCATCCCGACCTTCTCCCCACCTTTGCTCCAATATCTCCCCGTCCACCATGCTCTCTTCGTCATAGTCTAACTGGGACGGGACGCCCTCCTCGGACTCCAGCCCTGTTGGCCTCATGTGTTCGTGCACTAGGCCGCCCTCTGCGGGCTCCAGCATGCTCAGCCCCACCCGTTCCCTACATATGCGAAGCAGCTCCCTCAGCTCCCCACTCTCTCTCCTTTGTCCTGTGTGTGAACTCTTCTGGGTCCTGATTCGGACTGACGGACCTCTGCCCCCATCTCCTGGTGGCCGCCTCTACCCTTCGGGGTGGGGCTTGCGGGGACCTACCTACCCACCTCCCGTAGGACACGACCATCATATCCCTTGTGGGAGTGCGACCGCCCGCATGAGGCAGAGCCGGCCCATCCACTAGGTGGAGTGGAGCCGCATGCTGCTCTCCCGAGCCCCTCACCAAGCAGTCCTGTTGAAAGAAAAAAGTGGAGTCCAACATGCCAGGGTTAAAACCATCCCCCGTGCCGCCGCACCCCCAGCGTCTTCCCAGGATCCCCCCCAATCGCCCCCTGCCCCTGACGAGTGTCCCCCCTGGTGCGACAGCATCGACCTCCAGGCCCATGCCCCCCCTACCTAGAGAGCTCCATCCCCCTGTCCCCCACCCGGCCGTACTCTCCTCTCCATCGCTCCAAACCAAAGCCTCCAGCTCCCGGCAGACCGCACCACTCTCTTGTGGCACCCCTGACGCCCCTGCACCCCTCGAAGCCCAACAAACCTGCCCGCTCCCCCCAGGCCCCCACGCCCACCCACCGCTCCCCCAACCCGCGGCCGCCCTCCTCTGCCACCCCCAGGCTTGGCATGGACCCCCATCGCAGAAACTCCCAGTCCCCCTCCCCCAGAGGAACCCCCCATCCGATGCCTGGCCTCCCCCTCCCACTGCTGACCTTGGACAACCCCTCTGCATCCCGATCCCGTGGCCCCTCCCGGTCCCCCAGGCTGGGTGACCTAGGCCGCACGCCAGAAACCCTGCCATCCCCCCCCTGAAACCTCCACCACTCCCTGGCCCCCTTCTGGCACCTCCCCCTCCCCTTCCTCCTCCTCTGTACTGTCTATGTAGAACAGGTGAAAAACCCTCCTTGGTCGCCGTGGGGGGCGCGTCCCCGCTCTCAGCCCCATGCCTGTGTGCACCACTACTCCTTTCTTTCCCCGCCCCTCCTTCCCCCCGCCCCCTCACTCGCTCGCGTCCCTCCCTGTGTCCCCTGCGCTTTCCTGGTCTGCGCTGCCTCCCCCGCCGTAGCGTCAATACCCAGCCTTGTCTCCCAGATAGTCTTTGCCCGACCCCCGCCTTGAATTCCAGGCTGGGCCTCTTGGTCTTGCGCCGCCTTGCCGTACGCGGGCACCTCAGCGGCACGGCTGCGTGTGCTCCACGGCCGCGCCCCCCGTGCCTCTGCCGTAACGCACTTCAGCGCCCGCAGCGGATCACAGGCGAGCAATGCCGCAGCGACGCCACTCGCTTCACGCCGCGGGGGCCTCACCTTAATGTCGGGCCGCAATATATCGCTGCGGCCCACATCCTCAAGAAGACGGATGGCCTCCAGCACGCGGGGGTCATCAAGATGCGCCATCATGTCCCGCGAGTTGCCGTGCAGGTAAGCCTGGCTCTCGCTGCTGCCCACACGGTCTGTACTTCCCTAACGCGATGCCCAACCAAGGCCTTCCGCTAGCAGCACACTGCCAGCAACAACAAACCCCTACGAGAAGTAGCTAATAACGCTGAAACAAACCCCTGGCAACCTAATAACGGAGCAAAAAGAAGCCCCAGAGAACCTTCCACACTGGCTGTCGTGTTACGACCACAAAATGGTGACTCGTGACTCGAAATGGCTGGTTATAAACCCATGTAGCCCAAAACCAGCCCAGCCCAACTAGCCCAAAAACAGCTCAAACTAGCCCAACAAGCCCCCCAGGTCCGGCAGCCCCCCGGCCCAAAAACCCCAGGTGGGCAGGCTTCCCTCTGGTCGGCCGACCCCCTAAAGTCCTAGTGGCCTCATTCCTGCCCTGCTTCAGGTGCAATTGTGCAGGGAGCAGGGGCGGGGGTGTCTCAAGCGTGGGCCATTACTCCCCCATTTACAGCCCTCAGCCTCTGGCAGCAAGAACCGGGGGTGCCCTAGACGTGGGCTACACTCCCCTGCATAAAACAGCGAGGCAACTGCCAGTACACACGCGGGGTTCAGCCCCACTTGTCGATATTGTAAAAGTCATGGGCCTTAGGCCGACATGTCAAGTAATGATGGACACAGACACAGAGTATATGCTTAGTCAACTGGCCAAGAGCACATGCACTTGGGACCTCTTATTAGCAGGCCCACGTCACTCACCATGCCTGTGTTGGATGGTTGTGGAGTGTGTGTAAAATTGGTGCCTGCTGAAACACTAGAATCTGTCCAGCAGGATACTGCAGATCCAAAGCCCCCTCTCTTTGTAGTTTAAATAATTGTTAACAATAGTTTGTTGAGATAATTGTGCACATGTCAGGTCTAAAAAGTGCTGCGATTTTCTGATAGACACAAACAAGTCGCAAGGAGACAACAATGGAATTAAGTGTCTCTCAAATGTACATCAAGTAGAAACAACAGACGTTTAGAAGCAAACTGAAAACAGACCTATTTGGAGACGACTTGCCAACTGACCTTTCTGTTTATATCTACATTGCGGAAGTAGTTTATAGCAACTTAAAAAAAACACCAGAGCCAAAGGTTTGTATAAAAATCTATGTTTATATTTATATGTTTTGCATAGTGCTCAAATGTCACTTTATGTCTGGTTGAGAGAGAATTTGAGCAAAAGAGGCATAGAGAGAGTTAAGAAAATAATAATATTCAGAAAATATAGACTTTTGCTTTTCCTTTATTTATGATAATATTTAATTGTATTTGTTTTTCGTCTGCATTTTAGGCATTTTCCTCTCTAAGCATCTAAACTGAAGGCTCTTTTACAAAACATTCTGCAACCTTACTTGAGCAAACATTTAATTTTACCGTTTTGAATTCCAAACCCTAATGCAACCAATCAGAATTTGTGGGTTTTTGCATAGCACAATTGCAGTGATTCAGTCAGAGACGTCTGCTTCAGTAATGGACAACTCTACATAAACACTTCTGCCATAGTCGAGAGAAAGGGTGAGGTAAGATATTTTAGAACATAATGGTGGTGGGGTCAGGTGTAGGGAGCGGGCAAAGGCATGTATAATACCAAAACGTTTTATTTTTGTGGGTAATCAAAAAAGGTTTTCTTGAACCATCCCTTGCTGAATTAACATAATAAAAAACTATTTCTACAAAAGGAAGAATAAGTGTGTTTCCAGCAATGGAGGCTGGTGGCAGGGCAGGGTGGCATGGTGGGGGAGGGGGGGGTCAAAAAAAGAAAAGAAAAATTAAGAACGTACCTTCAGCCACATCGCGTTTTTCTGCTCCTCTGCAGACAGGCTCCCAGAATCCCCTGTGGTCAATCCTGGCGCTGCTCTCACAGCATAAGAGCAGTGGCAGGATTGGCCAGAGCAACCTCGATTTGCGCCGCCAGGGAGACTGGACCCTCTGTCTGCTGTCTCCAACCCTGCAACGTTGCTCGGGTTGGAGACAGTTTCAGTGCGCATGTGGGTTTGGCCGTCCTGAGATAGCCAGCCAAACCCACATACCCACATGCGTACTGAAGGAAGCACACCTACAAGTCCGCCTCAGTGCCTGTCTTCCTCTGCCCCACCCGCAAGACTCGAGTTGAAACACTTAGAAGAAAAATATAAAGATAATACAATGGGTTTAAAACACGTTTTACTACTGCATTATTTTTCAAGTTTTTGAGGGTACTGGTGGGGGAGGGAGCACTCCCCTGCCATAGCATTGGATTCTCAGCTGCCTTTAAGAGTGGAAAAGAGAAAGGAACACACCGTAGTTCATTAAAAAATAAATCATTGTGATAATAGGAAGGGAGATACGACTTGATTTCAGAGAAAATTCCAACATTCCTGACAAAGGTTAGACTTAGAACCGTTAGGGGTTGGGTGGCCAGGGTTTAGACCCGGAAACCTACTCGTGCCATAGACTTTCTAGTGTAAACCTCTGAAATTTTGTGAAATCAAACCCCCCCCCCCCCAAAAAAAAGTTAATCTGTAAACCGCTTGTTACCAGTAACATATAACTAGCTCAATTCTTTAAATCTTTTTGGTTGAAAGGTATTACTTTTCTGAATGGGTATAGCTGAATGTTTTTCCTAAAAACAAAATGCAAAACTCAACAACGTACATTTAGTATATCATCCAAAGCATTAGGAATTCGTTGTAGCTTGTTATTTGACCACAATCGCTTTACATTCCAAGTGTATTAGTTAGATGCTTGATTACGTGTTTAGCCACTGTTGACATTCAGATGCTTTGACCATAAATACCATACACGGAAATATCCCTAATTAGCCTGTGAACTTCAAATGCATTTTCCTGCCCAAGTTTCAAAAAAACTATAAATTGAAGAGCAGACATGCAGTGAGATGGCGTCTCTGATAACATAATTACCCAAGAATATCAAAAGCTATTCCGCTCCAATCAGGGCCTACATTTGTTCTCAGGGACTTATTATGCGAGGGATTAGAAGAAAGATTATTGTGCCATATGATCTGGAAAGACCCTTGAAAATTGAGGCAAAATACAGGTGTTACAGAAACATTGAAACCCAGCAGCCCCATTCGCCAAAGGCCAACTTTCATGCAAAAAATTGACCAATGTTATGCCCCAGTGACCAATGTATCCAAAATGGTTTATTAAAATGTATGTACCAGTAGAGATTTGTTAGCTAATGTGTGAGCATAATAGAATTTTTGGCCCGTTGTTAGCCTATTACCTAATGAAGTGAACAGGAATAAATTCAACAGGTGTCCCTACCATAATATTCGTGGAATTGCATATGTCTAGGCGCTTCTTGTGTAAAGTGTTTACTTTATAGCCATATTTCATCCTGCTTGAATGAATCCTAAGCCTGTGTTTGCGGTAGGAGGAATTTTTAAATTCCTGTGTGGTTTTCGCTTCCCTGGCTCACGTCCAAGGAAATTTGGCCTTGTGCGGTTCGCTGCTCGTTAGGGTGGGTTCCATGTCTTGTCTTGTTTCGGTTTCATTAACATCATTAACCTATCATACACTGCAGGGACAGGCGAAGCCAAAATCTACAAGCCGCATAAAGCACCGAACAGCTTGGGTTGTCAGATAAACATACCCAGAGGTGCCGTTATGAAGCAGAAATTATTAGAGGAGCCATGGGAGGCCCAAAAAAATCTGTGAAACACTTCAGCCGAGAGTATAAACATAAATATCCAACAGCATGCCAGGGCGCATGTGGGTTTTATGGTGATGTCTTAATACATTATCTGCGCAGGGTTTATTTAACCCATTTTGATCTCCTCAGAAATACATTTATCTGCATAGCCTCGCGCCGCTAACAAGAGCCGGCCTCGCGCGCGAGCGTCCCCGCGCGCTCTCCGCCACCGCCGGCCATCCCTCACGCGCTCATATTTATAATTCATGAGCCGATCCGGTTTGGGAGCGTTCCCACAAAGGCTGAGCAGGGGAAGGGAGTTGTTAAGGCTCCCACTGTCACGCACGGAATCGAAATGTGCCCACTCCGGCTCCATCCATCACCGCTCAAAGACACCCTGGCAATGATATTATCCAAATATTATTAAAACTTTGAACCCTGTCGCCATAAATTATGGCAAAATGGCTTCAGAGCCATTAGGCCCAGAGGATGTATGGGCTCCGGTTGCTTCGGAGTAATTATGTGCTTAGAGGGAAGCGTGGCTGAGCATTCATCGAGGGAGAGGAGCCGGGCGCGGGCCATTTGTAACTGCTTCGCTGCTGCGCACACCACTGTTCACACGGGTCAAGCCAACCTTACAGCAGGACAAATCTCTGCCGAGGACATCAAACATCTGTTATTAAGCACATGCAGACATCGGAGCAACATGCTAGAAACCTTGTCCACTTGGCTGGTTTGGCTTCCAGTAACATACTGTACTTCAAACACTTGGCTAACCCCGCACCACTTCCCCTTCCCTTATTGTTACTTTGACAGTCCAGCTTTGAAATATGCAATACCTAAACTCCCCCATTATTTCTTTTAATATTCACACAGCTGTTGAAGGTGCTGGAGTAACTTTGGCCAAGTTTTTTTTTTAGAACTTGTGTATGATTGCATTCTTGTTCATTTATAAGTTACCAAATGAGCCGGGCTGTAGAGATAAAGTACAAACGCCAAGGTCGTTCCATGTTTGCCTTTGAAAACAAATATGTCTTTGGTTTTTTATGTTGTTTCTAATATTCAACAGGTTGCTTAACATGCATGACCACTGTTGATAACAGGCCGCGTTATATTGAAAGACTGGCTCAGATGATGTGTATTTACAGTATTTTTTTAATTATATATGATTCTATGTTAAATAATCCTGCCCCGTTAACTGAAGGTATTGTGACATGGGGTTGTTCCAAATTGGAATAATTGTTTTCTTTTAAGTAAGATAACAAATCTGCCCTTATGGAGACAAGATAAACTTGATATGCACCAGTATGCAGTTTACTAGCACATGTATTTCACTGCTGATAAATGGAAATGACAGAGCTCCAAATGTGGCTATAATACTCAATAATTTAAACCTTTGCTTAATGATGAGTAATGGTTTAAATGCAATATAACAAATTCCATTTGCACACATAACAATGCCTATAGATCTCATTAAGAGTGATGATTGTTTGGGAGGTCAAAACCCCACGAGGCAAATAATGCAGTATTTTTTAAAGAGTTTTATATAGGGCATACTTGACCGGAACCGGGTATCAGAGCGCTTTACATAGCACTAGTTGCGTTACATGAGGACACATTAATTTTTTTGTTAGGCAGGGAGAGATTAAGTGATTTGCCCAGAATCACAGGACGTTTAGCAGTGTTGGCTAAACTCATACCTTGTTCCCCAGTTTCTCAGTTTCCCAGATTCGAAGACTACTGCCCCTAGCCGTTAGGCCAACTCCTTTCCCCAGTATTATTCTTGCTTTTGGAGTTCTAAACTTTGCATTGGGAAACGATATGGCAAAGGCGTACATTTACTCGCTGCGCAAACTAAACAACTCAAATTATTGTTGGATGGACCTGCAAAAAGTCCTGGGGTGGCATTACCTGTGAGCACAAGAGAGCAATAGCATTGATTGGAAATTACCGGCTCGTTCAAACTAAACATGATCCAACTTTATGTGCGGTTGATAATAGGTAAAAAGAGTGAAACAGCAGGTGTGACTTCTCCTGTCCTGTTCACTGCAAAGCCTCACACACCCTCAGTGGAAAACAGAGAGGATGCATCAGGTGCAGTGATGGGTCTTCGAGCCAGCAGCTGAGGTCATGCAGACCATGCTGAGGCTCACACATGAGGGGCTGACCGTGGGCTTCTGGCATCCATGCACCTCCAGCCAATACAGAGAGTGATCTCGACATAGCGAGGCCTCCACTTCAGTTAGCTCACCCTCATGATTGAGGCTCAGGATGCATTGTCCCTATTCTCCTTACTTGCACCTCCATCCTCCACCAGTGATCTCAGTAGAAGAGACCTGAGCACTAGCATAGGCTCTCCCACCTTCTTAAGGCTCTGACTATGTCTGCCCCATTCATGATGGCTGCCTTGCGTTGTAAATCAATTAGAGATTTCCCAATCCACCATGGAGGCCATCAGGTTACATCTATTTTTAGCTAAGACTTTGAATTTATGGTGAGTTGAGGGTCTAGGTACATGTTTTAGAACTTAATCCAGTGTTCTTTAGGGCAGATCCCATGCTCTCTGTTTTCAGAGAATTCTTTCTGCATTTTCTGACCTTGATGTCTGTTTCCTACATTTTGCTGTGTGACTATCTTATTTGCTGTTTTCCTCAAGCCATCCTCCTGGTAGATTGATAGTTCTTAGCCTGATGTACACTATTACAGGCATTTGAGGGTTCTGGAGAAAGGGTATCTAGTGTTTCTATGGTACCAGTGCATGTGAGTAAAATTTTACTTCTATAATTTCTTAGCTCCCAGTTACTTCAACTTCCTTTCCACTTACCTCCCACAAACTAAACCTCTACTGAAGCCAGAATCCGCTCAGCCGGCCCTCCTGCACAATCATCCCTGAGTGGCATGCCTTGGTGCATTTCACCTTATCCCTATGCGGTCCTTCCATTTGCAGAACAGGAACCTGTGACAGGGTTGAATGATATCAAACTCTGCATGACCAGTGTGCCAGCTAACTGACGCACCCAGAAGTGTTTGAGGCAACTGTTCATAGCTCTCAATCGTCCATATTGAGTACTGGGCCAAAGGTGTTATTTGCCACGTCATGCACTCTGCTCCACTGATCCCAAACAAGTAGTCCATGACTTTCTGCACTGCACGTTTGTTTTGTAGTGCCCATTTTCGGGGTGTGCTGCCTGTGGCCATCAGAGAGATTTTTGGTTTTGCACTGTTAATATAACACTTTAACTTTAGATTTTTTATCGGTTTAGCGGATTTCTGACCTTTGTATACATAAATGTAAATGTGTCATGAACAATGCTAAGCACAATTAACCTCCAACCAACTTTTTTCGCTATTTGTTTTTTTTAATAATATAAACACCATGCCCCATCCCTTCCAAACAAGTAGCAAATGGCTGAAGTTCTTATGCAGAACGCTGCAGAACAGGACATGGCTTTTGATTAGGTTCTTCTGACAGTCCCCATCACACCAAAATTGGCTGTCCATGGGCCTTGACAGTAAACAGCTACTTCTGGGTTCAGAGTATGGCCTATGCCTTGGCATTGCCACCTGCCCTAGAGACGAAAACTGATAATATATCATAGCTCTAGAAACTCTCCCATTCCACTGAGTTTAGCCGGTCCATGTGCACAAGAGTGGTTAGGTAAAGGCCCTGTTCTTTGATTCACTCCCTTGCCGAGCCTCCTGTAGACATAAAGAACTATATATGGACAAAGGTTGCATGTTGCATGGATTTAGAGAGGACCAGGCAAAAGGCCATGATTTGGACTCAACTCATGACCTTCGATTTTATGCGCAAAAAAGGCCAGTCTGTGCTTTATGCCTCTGTGCAGATTTAATAAGTATACAAAATAGTGATGCACGGAGTGCTTAAATTAATCTCAGCCACTGGTAATGACTTGGGCCACATCTCAATCCATTATTATATTGCACACCATGCCACCTCAGTTTAGACTCAGCTATATTCAAACCAGTTTTGACACTGATCCAGTAGGAACAGTCCAGCCCGAACTGTCAAGCCAGGTCCTCCCTGAGTCAGAACACAAGTGACCCAGGACCGGTTTTGCCCTAGTTTTGGGCTCATCAGCCGGGTACAGCTTTGTTCCAGTGACACAGTGTGCACAGGACCCACGTCTGCGCACACTGTCCCACTTACGGCACCACAATAGGTGACATGGCGTACAAAATAGTAATGGATTGGGATGCGGCCAGAGTAATTACCAGTGACTGAGATTAATTCAAGCATTCCATCCATCACATTTTTGTGTACTTTCTGTGAAGATATAATCCACTACAAAGTGCCTTTAGCAATGCAAAAGAGAAGTTGATGGCAGCTTGGTTTTGGACAGGCAAAGCATTCACCTGCCTATATGGATATAACACATTCACAGCATTTTACTATGCAGAGTGTAGCTTGAGTGCAGGAAATGAACTCTGGCCCACTGTGCACCCAGCCCATGCTTTCAAAGAGCTCATTGCACATGACCTTTAGCTGTGTACAGGTGTACCGTCGATTTTGTATAGTTTTCTTTTTAAATCATTGACTTTTGATCTACAAATCCAAAATGGGGATGTGAATTTGCAGCTGCTGTGTGGTCTTTGATCTTTGTAAATCTGAACAAGATATGCAGAGCAAATATACATAAATAAAGGGCATTGGTGAATGTGTGGTCATAGCTGCAGGTCAGGCAGTAAACACTTCATAATGTTCTTAATTTTATGTAAGTCTCTACCCTTCTTGACTACATCATCCTCAGAGTTAGGAGATTCATCTGCACGGATGTGCTGCGGGCATGCTGCTGAGGCAAAGGTGGGCCGAAGGCAAGCCCATCTGCACCCGTCGCGCACCTGGACCGCTCCCAGTGCCAGGAATCCTGGTCCAAACACCACAGTGATACTCTGCAATACTTCATAGGTTGCTAGACCCCATCCCCCCACCTGGTGCCCCGCCACACCACATACCATGGTAGGAGCTTCACCTACATCCACTGCCAGTTCTCCAGCAGCCACCCAGCCACATCCCCATGCAAATACTAACAACATGCTAAATACCCCTTCCCAACACACACGCCACATAAGCATCAACAACTAATACACCCCACCCTACACCACATGCCACAGCAAACCCATAGGTTAACATCCACTCGCATGCATGCTTCTAAATACATGATCACTCCCCAAACACACAACCAAAATATGGGGCCTGCTGAGAATCAATGCACCGGACATCCTCTTCATCACAGAGACCTACCTCAACCCCTCTTCAACCCCATCATCGCCACGGCAATTTCAACGGGCTACAAGATCGCTCAACAGGACCATCTTCACAAGCCAGGAGGAGGACTCGCTATCATCTATAAGGAATCCATCAAATGCACAACATCCACATTGAACGCCACCCCACTCATGAAATACCTGTACTTCAAGCTGCAAGTATCTGAAAACTTCATTTGAAAAAACAGGGGACTCCTACTAATGATAGGTTCGCTACATGTAGGGTATAGCAATCAATTGAGAAAGAAAATTGTAGCAAACAATTTTTACATTATATGCCATCTCCTATGGAGTAAAACTCAAGGTCAATATAGTGCACATGACAACATAAATTTAAGAAAGGAAGAAAACATATCAAAAATTGTTTTTATGAAAAAATATAATCACATTTTATTTATATATTTCTATTTTTTGTCAGTATTATATATATTTTCATTTATGATCAATTCCAGATATTGATAACATTGTATATATATATAATTAACAAATATTAACAAAGACGACAAAGAAAACCTGCAAAAAAGACACAATTCATTATCAAAAATGACTAGATGGATTAAGGGGCTATTGAAGTAGGCAAAGCGGTTGGTTTGGAACACTACGCGCGTTTCGGCTACTGCCTTCATCAGGAGACCGTCATTTGCAATGAAACATTTATAGACAACATTTAAAAGTACCCAGGGTGAATATACTATTTCTATTGTATACAGCTTATATGACTCGTCTTTCTTCTTGGATAAAGGTTAATCACCTCTCTAAGTATCAATATCGTTTCGTGGTACTTCACACGTGATTTTTTCCCCCCAACGGCTTTGATAAATAGGACGACTACCAAGCAGCTACGTTGCCAGTCAAATCGGTAAATATAATATCCTTTTTTAATGACGGGCGTCTTTTAGGTTAAATTATCGGATGCATGATATCACAAAGATGCAGTGTAGCTGGGTTTCTGTAATAAAGGTGCCGTCAGCCGTTTGCGGATAGAGTGACGCAAACGGCAGACGGCACCTTTATTACAGAAACCCAGCTACACTGCATCTTTGTGATATCATGCAGATTTCCACTCTTTAAAGACGGCCCTCATATATCATGGCATCCGATAATTTAACCTAAAAGACGCCCGTCATTCAATAGCCCCTTAATCCATCTAGTCATTTTTGATAATGAATTGTGTCTTTTTTGCAGGTTTTCTTTGTCGTCTTTGTAGATATTGTTAATTATATATATATATATATATATATATATAAAATGTTATCAATATCTGGAATTGATCATAAATGAAAATACATATAATACTGACAAAAAAGAGAAAAGTATAAATAAAATGTGATTATATTTTTTCATAAAAACTATTTTTGATATTTATTCTTGCTTTCTTAAATTTATGTTGTCATGTGCACTATATTGACCTTGAGTTTTACTCCATAGGAGATGGCATATAATGTAAAAAATGTTTGCTACAATTTTCTTTCTCAATTGAGTATCTGAAAACTTCACCATAAAAAGAACCATTGCCTACCAACCACCTGGACCACAAGACACCTTTACATACCTCATCACCAATGTTGTCACTCCACTTACCTTCCACTCCAGACCATACATTCTCCTCAGTGACATCAACTTTAACTTGGAAGACTGAAGTGACCCCTGCCCCACTGAGCTCCTCGAAACCTTGAGCAACATTGGATGCACCCAGCTCATCTCAGAACCAACACACACTTCAGGACACACACTGGACCTCATCTTCACCATAAGCGACAGCATCAAATACAACTCCATCACATCCCTCACTCATAATGACCATTCGTTCATTGACTTCCAAATCAACACACCTCAAGTCAACAGCCCTACCAGGTTCAGCATTCCAAGCTGCAGTTGGGCCAAAATCACAGAGGCAGACGGACTCAGCACCGTCAGAATGGATCATCCTAGCCCCACAGACAACCTCGACAAGAACACCAACAATTTCAACAACTGAATCAATAACTGCCCAGACTCCCTCCCACCCATAAAACCCAACAAGCATAGCAGATCAAACAAGCATCCCAGTTGGTACACAGAAGACCTCCAAGACACCAAACAACACTATAAACAGCTAGATATGGATCGAGAGCCACTACACCACCGACAGAACTACTTCCTAGGCTGCACTCAGGAGCTATCACCAGCAAATTAGAGACACCAAGAAAAAAGCACTAGTGGACTACATTGAAGGAAGCACCAACAGCTCCAAGGATATCTTCTGATCATTAAGGATTTCACCTCACCTTCAGCCACAGTCACCAACATCGCTGCCTTCCAACAAATCTGCTACAACGTATCCAACTTCTTCCACAGCAAAATCGCAAACTTCCACAGCAACTTCCCTCACAAACTCACCCCAGAGAACTCATCACTAACCCACCTACCACCAACCAAGGTAGCCACCTGACTGACTATACAACCCTCACCAGAAGCAACACAGCGGTAATCATGCGGACCATCCACTCATGTCCCCAATGGACCCATGCCCCCACCACATCTACAACCTGGGAACAACATCAATCAGCACCACATGACCCACATCACAAACGTTTCCATCACCTTCGCCACTTTCCTGGATGAATGGCAACTTGCAGAAATCGACACCCTCCTCCAGAATCCCACAGCCGACCTGAATCAACTGAACACCTTCGGACCCTTCTCCCTGCTCCTCTACCCAGCCAAAGTAATTGAGAAGACCATCAATAAGCAACTCACAACCCACCTCAAACTTCACCATCGTCTAGACAAAACTCAATCAGGATTTAGAAAGAACCACAGCACTCATTGTGTCCACTGATGACATTTGAAATCATCCTAGCAGCCTTGCCATTGACACTGTCTCACGTAACACCCTCATCAGAAGATTCCATGAGATTGGCATACAAGGATCCACTATCATATGAATCTGTTCCTTCCTCACAGGAAGGGCCCAAAGTGTCAGGCTGACGCCTTTCACATAAGAGACCAAGAAACTGATATGCGTAGTCTCATAGGGATCATCCTTGAGACCCACTCTTTTCAACATATACATGACACTGCTCACTGTAATGAAACAGGCTATTTGCAGGGTTCCCCTCCATTTTTTGCCCCCAATTGGATTGTTAGCTGCTGGTTTATTGACTCTGAGAGTGCACTGAGGCCTGCTACCCAGAACTAAGTGCCAGTGTTCTAACCCATTACAAAGTACATGTCAAATTGGCTACCTCCAATTGGCAAGAACTGACTTACTTATAATTCCCTAGTGTATTGTACCCATGGTACCTAGGGCATGTAAGAAGGCAGAGTGTCCACCCATGGCTGAAGCACTGTTTGTGCCACCCTGTGTGTGACAATGTACAATATGGCTCCCTGCCTGCCTCTGCAGACTGGAAGAGCAGTGATAACACTTCTAATTCAACCGTGCCATTTAAGCTATTGGAAAAGTCCCCACTTCCCTTAACAGTGTCTGTAAGCCTACCCCGTGGAAAGCCTGTAGAGCCCTAAGGCATGGAGCTGTATATTATTAGGTAGAACATGTATTTTCATAGCTGTCGTAACAGCAAAACTTCGAAACTGTTTGTTTGCTTTGGAAAAGCTAGTAGCCCCATTGGCGAACACAGGGTTACCCGCTGACCCCTCAACTTTGATAACTTATGAATGGGACTACTTAATTGGGTATTGTAAGGTATTAAATTAATCATCGCATAACACCCAACCTGATGGTCAGGATGGATTTAATACCACTATAAATAAATGGAACATTTAGAAAGTTGCCACTTTGTGAGCCATCACCAAGAGGGAGGTGACCTGGTAGCCCATTGGCTAGTGACCGTACCTTCCACAACGGCACTTTCTGGGAGTAAAAATGGCATCACTTGCATCCTCCACCTCAGATCATGTTGGATCTGGAATGAGAACTGAAGAAGGACTGCCATGCTGCATATTGACCGCACAAAGAGAGGGTACACCTTCTGCAGGACTGCACCTGCTGCCCCATGAGCCAGTGAAGAGAGGACTGGCTTGTGGAAATGTTGAGCCCCAGACCAAAGCAGTGGCTCAAATTAACAGTGGACTGCTCCTTTGGAGCTCACACCGGTGTCAGCACAGTTAAAGTAGCCCACACTGGCAGGTTGCTAGCCATCCCAGAAGATTTGCTCCCATTGGATGCCCCAAGAGGCCAAGCCTTGATGGCCAAAAGTTGGACCGGAATAAGTTGGACCCAGGAGTGTCATCTGAGTCCAGATTGCTTACCCAAGAGGGACATCAACCCCCATCAAAGGATTTTTTAGGGACCGCTATACACGGAGACCTTGTTGCACAGTTTTAGCTGACCTTCTATGGTCTCAAAGAGGCCTTTGAGGGACCCCCAACTTCTGTGACCAAAGTTGACCCACTGATGCGGAACGAGGAACACCCACAAAGGCACCCCCATTGACAGCACAGCACCCGGAGCATCCTCGAGCATCTTCATCTCCTGTATATTCAGCATCAGAATCCCTCCATTGATGTCTATGAGGTTGTCCTGTGAAGTGTGGAACTGGACTCGAAAACACTCTGGTGGTCAGGTAACTGTCCAAATCTGCCCCATTCCCCCCCAGACCTTCTCCCTGTCAGATGTGGTCATCCAAGCATATCCAGAAAAGTTGAACTAACTACTACAAACTTATAAAAAGCTTTCAGGCTTTAAGGTTGCCACTGCTTGTTTGCGGTTGGATTAAGAATTAAGAGTTCTTTAAAAATCTGTATCTGTGGAACCCTCTGATGGATTTTGCTCATCTTCAACTCTAAAATTTAATAAAAATGCAATCCATTTTTATAAATTGGTGTAGTATTTCTTAAATGTTACCTGGCTTTCTTGTTCTGTTTTTTGGTACTTTAAATGTTTTACACTTTTTTCCTTTAATCAAGCTTTGCTGCTGGAAGCCATAGATAACCAGGGTTGAACTTAAGGTTGTGCAAATGAGCCTGCTGGACCTCAGACAGATTTTGTGAGTGTATTCCATGATAAGGTCACACAGCCATACCATATAATACACCCAAATCCTCACACTTGCCAACATCATCCGATCACAAGACATCACTGTCATCTCCTACTAATCTTCTCCCTGATGGACAAGACAACCGCCATCTGAACTAACTTCACCAACTGCATGACCATGGTAGCAGAGTGGATGCGAACCAACTGACTGAAGCTCAAATCTGACACCACAGAGGTACATATCTTCGGCAACAAAACTTCCCCATGGGACTCTACCTGGAGGCTGTCAGAGCTAGGATCAACACCTGATCCCAACGCCCATGTTAGAAATCCAGGGATCATCCTAAGTCAAAGCAGTGTGCACCTCTTGCTTCCACATCCTAAAAATGCTGCAAAAGATCTTCATATGGTTGCCTCAGAACACAACAAGGACCATCACACAAGCACTCATCAAATGCAGGCTGGAATACGGCAACATTCAATGCTGGAATACCCAAAATACTCCTACACAGACGCCAGATGATCCAGAACACCACTGCAAGACTCATACTTAACCTCCCATACTGCACCCACATTACATGCAGCTCAGAAAGCTTCACTGCTCCCATTCACAAGCACAGCCAATTCACATTTGTAATGCACACATGCATAGCCATACACAACACAGGACCTGAACACCTGTGCAGTCGCATACACTTTCACCAAACCACCCGACACCTATGCTCTGTCTCACTCACACACATTCCCCTCATCCACAAAAGCAGAACTGGAAGTCAGTCATTCCCCTACATTGTACCGACGACATGGAACAACTTCTCTCAATCCATCAGCCTTCTAATCACATCTTCAGTTCCTCAAGAAACTGAAGGTCCAACTGATCCGCGCCACCAAGAAAAATGCATACAAGGACCGGCTGGACAACAACGCACACAACTGCAAGGAACTCTTCAACATCGTGAAAGAGCTATCCAACCCCAACGCCGGAAACAATGACATCACCCCGTCGCAAGAACTCTGCAACTCCCTCGCGTCCTTCTTCCACAACAAGATCACGGACATACACAACAGCTTCAACAACCAACCAACGCAAGCCACAACCGCAACGACGCCACCCACCACCACCCTCCGCACCTGGACCCCGATCAGCACCGAAGACACCATCCGCACCATGAACTCCATCCATTCCGGATCTCCGACTGACCCCTGCCCTCACCACGTCTTCAACAAAGCCGACGCTGTCCTCGCACCCCACCTACGGGACATCATCAACACCTCCTTCGACTCCGCCACCTTCCCTGAGAGCTGGAAGCACGCCGAACTCAGCGCTCTCCTCAAGAAACCCACAGCAGACCCCACCGACCTCAAGAACTACCGTCCCATCTCGCTCCTCCCGTTCCCGGCCAAAGTCATCGAGAAGACCGTCAACAAACAGCTGGCCGCCTTCCTCGAGACGAATGGATCCCTCGACCCCTCACAGTCCGGCTTCCGAGCGAACCACAGCACCGAGACCGCCCTCATCGCCGCCACCGACGACCTTCGAACTCTGATGGACAACGGAGAAACAGCGGCCCTCATCCTCCTGGACCTCTCCGCGGCTTTCGACACTGTCTGCCACCGCACCCTAGTACAGCGCCTCAGCAACATCGGAATCCAGGAGAAGGCACTGGAATGGATCACCTCCTTCCTCGACGGAAGAACACAAAGAGTCCGCCTACCACCGTACAAGTCAGAGGCCACCAAAGTCATCTGCGGCGTCCCTCAAGGATCCTCACTGAGCCCCACCCTCTTCAACATCTACATGAGCCCCCTCGCGGCCATCGCACGCCAACACAACCTCAACATAATCTCCTACGCCGACGACACCCAGCTGATCCTCTCCCTGACCAACGACCCCGCCACCGCCAGAGCCAACCTGCACGAAGGGATGAGAGACGTAGCCGAATGGATGACGACCAGCCGCCTGAAACTGAACTCAGACAAGACGGAGGTCCTCATCCTGGGCTCCACGCCCTCCGCCTGGGACGACTCCTGGTGGCCCCCCGCCCTGGGCACCGCGCCCAAACCGACGGACCACGCACGCAACCTGGGCTTCATCCTGGACTCCTCCCTCTCCATGACCAGACAAGTCAACGCCGTCTCCTCGTCATGCTTCAACATCCTGCGCATGCTACGTAAGATCTTCCGGTGGATCCCCACCGAGACGAGGAAGACGGTCACCCAAGCCCTCGTCACCAGCCGACTGGACTACGGCAACGCCCTCTACGCCGGAACCACGGCCAAACTCCAGAAGAGACTCCAGCGGATCCAGAACGCCTCGGCGAGACTCATCCTCGACATCCCCCGACGCAGCCACATCTCCGGACACCTGAGAGATCTGCACTGGCTCCCGGTCAACAAGAGAATCACCTTCCGTCTCCTCACCCACGCGCACAAAGCCCTACACGACCAAGGCCCGAGCTACCTCAACAACCGGATCAACTTCTACACTCCCAAGCGCCTCCTCAGATCAACCAACCACGCCCTCGCCGCCGTCCCCCGCATCCGAAGAGAGACAACAGGAGGAAGGTCCTTCTCCTACCTGGCCGCCAAGACCTGGAACTCACTTCCCACCAATCTGCGCCTGACCCAAGACCACCTCTCCTTCAGGAAGAAGCTCAAGACTTGGCTGTTCGAGCAGTAGCGGCACCCCCCCCTCCCAGCGCCTTGAGACCCTACGGGTGAGTAGTGCGCTTTACAAATGACCTGATTGATTGATTGATTGATTCGTATAAGCACCTTAGGGACCACAGACCTACATAACTGCCAAAGTTCCTGGATACCCTCTCAGGTAATTAGTAAGCTATACAAATCAACATTACACAACACAACATCTGTGAATATGTTTGTATGTCTTTTATGACTGCATGAAAAGTTGCAGGCTGTTTGCAAATTAAGCCTAGTGCACAGATCTCAGGGTTTCTGACAACGGGAACAATGCAAAAAGAGGGGTCATAAATTATTTGCTAATAACATTGACGCAGTTAGATACATCTGCCCAAACTTTGACAGTTTACAATGATTAACTTACAGTTGGCATGTTGACTTTTTTGCCAGTCTGTCAAGCAGGGTACATTACAAAGGGCAGCTAAAGTGGTGTTAATTTGCGATTAGCGTTGGCACACTGTGCCAAATCTACTAACAATTCTGCAGACAATTACAGGTTTAGTTTTTTATTGGAATGACATGTTTTAGGAAGAAAAGGCAGAGCGGGCAAAAAGGATAGATTAGCTAATAGCTTTGACACTATTTAATGCATATGCATGTTTTATGCTGACCAGACAAGGTGGGGCACAGTTAAAAGAGGGTGGGGTGTCAAAAAAGCTTTTATTTGCTAATAATTTGGCACCATTAAATGGACCTGAATGATTGTTGAAATACCTCCATTAGACTTAACTTGCTGATTGCATGCATCACAGAGGTTTCCTGTGGTTGGATGGCTGTAGCAAAAACCGATTGAGAATCGCCCTAGGCTGAAAGTCATACACAATTAAGCTTAATTAATATGCGTTTCAGGGAATGGCATGGAAACAGGCAGGCCCCGCAGCCTACCAGCTCTGTGCACAGCCCAATGTGGTGCTCAGTGGAGATTGACCACACACTGGGTTGAGCATATGGCGAGGCAGGGTGCAGCCCACTTCTGCTGTGCATGTCCAATAGATATGTGGTGTTAGTGTTGGATGCATGGTACTTTGAATGCAAGGAGTCTGGCTCTATGCCAGATCCTGTGGCAGACCCTAGGTGTACATAATGAAAGACAGAGTGCAGTAAGGTTAAGGTTTGGTGCTAAGCCTGACTGAAGGCCAGATCATTCAGCTAATCCTCAGTTTTCTCACTGGAAGGTCATATCTTGCAGGGGGATGACCTCATGCATATCTAGGCACAGACTCTGTGACTTACTCCCACTGCTCATAGGAAAATGCTGTTGTCAGCAGAGCGTCGATTTATGTAGGGCTCAGCATAATATAATCTGAAAATATTGGAGTTGGATTGAGTATATCATTAAAATGCCCCAAATGTCTTTGTAGACATTTTGTTATGGTTACATTATTGCTTACTAATCTCATAAAACATTAATGTAGTTTAAAACAAAACCTTTAAATTCGTTGATAAAAACACAAAGTGAACATCTGGATATGATTTTCAATTGAAAAACCACAAAAATTAAACAATTATGTTTTACGTATGCAACTGATGAACTGCTCATGACTTTATGCATTATGATCAGATGACATCACAATTGACATAATCAATGGCATCACTGGTGTTAGCAAATATCACCTCGCCAGTAACATCATTGAAGACATTACTATGGACTTGCAATTGTAAGTTTATTTGCATATGTGTTCTTACGTACTGATTGTGTTGTTACGTGCTGCTATTTACTGTTCTCATTCGTCACCTCACCTTCAACCAAACACTATGCCTATCCCTTAACTGGACATTGCCCGATAGAAGCACACTTTGGATGTGCACGGAGGTGGTGGGGATTCACTAACAGAGTTACACCAAAGTTTTCATGAAAGTAAAAATTCGCTCACCAGACGGACATTTTTGTAGTTTGATGTAAGTCCATTCAGTACTTTTGAGATATTTGCTTTTGATAAGATTTCAGACAGACTCCATGAGAATGAAGCTTAAGTTTTGGGAATCCATTTAGAATTTTAAATAATATGTGCTGGGTTGAAGAAGAGCCTGTTACAACCCCTTTCAGAGGACCATGGGGCAACCAAAGTTACCTGGGCCCTACCATGGGGGTTGAGGCATTTAACTCCTGATATCCTGATGTCACGGGGGACATCTTACTATGGACTCTGAGCAACTGGGCCAAGTACCCCTTCTGCACTTGACTCTCAGGATAGCGTAGCTTAAGCAGTCCAAGGCTTCCTTGAGGGGAGGTGGATATAGATTAGTGATCATTGGCTCACAAATCAACATTCCTGTAACAGCGACAGCAATAAATTAATGTATAATCAAATATTCACTTTTATGAAAAAAGTGAAGTATTTTATTTCTGATACGCAAAGGACAAATACAACATTCACAAAAATTATTACACAGCCCGCCCTTGATGTCAGGGCTCTAGTGTTTCTTTGACGGTTCCCTCTCCCAATCACTTTTCACGTTAACAATTGTGGTTATTTCCCATTCACTACTAGTAAGTTCCAGGGTATGCCTCACTAGTAGTCTGAGTCTTAAGAGTCTACTATGACTGTGATATAAAGTTATTTAAAGTCAACAGTGTTCAAGTGCAAACATGCTCAAATTAGAAGAAAATTCACTCCGGACTCCAGGTCTGAATCAGGTCTTGTCGGCACAGAGAGATGTGGAGTGTCCCAAGTTCCAGAGTGCACCCTGTTGGGGGTGATCACAGCGACTGAAGCCAAATTCAGGAAAGTCCTTTGTACATGGCCCAGGCGGCTGCGCTTACCAGGTGCAGATTCTCTCACTCGGTCATGCTCATGAAGTGACTTTCAGCTCTTCCTGTGGGGTGAGTGCTCCTTTGGCTCCTGGTAGGCGCTGGCTCTGATGATCCTGTCTGGAGTTCCACGTCTAGGTGAAGATGAATGGGTGCACTGTTGGTGTCCTCACTTGTCTGGCAGGCGGTAAAGAACAAGTCACAGTCCATGGTGCTCCAGTAAACTCCCTCCAAAATACGGGGTCAACGCAACTCACAGTCCATGGGCTTCTGGCCTGACCAGCATGGTGAAGTTATCTGCAGCGACTCCTCCTGACATCTGGGGTTGCCACACAACTGCTTCACAAGACTTTGGCCCTTACCACATGGCAGTCTATTCCCAAGTGGCTACACCAGGCCCTTGGGTGACTGCACTACTACCACAGAAGGCTTTGGCCGTCACTGCACAGCAGTCTTTCACATAGCTATCTTGATGACAAACCTCCTCATCGCATACGGGGATCACTCATTCAGTCCTGCACATGTGCAACAACCCGATCGGTGCAACACCCATTTATTTACACCTTACATTGGGAGTTCACTCGAGAGGGCTCCCCACTGGACCTGGCTCCCTCCAATGGTCACAGGACATGCTGGCTTTGGTAAGCAGGCAGGTGATGATGCTCCAGGGCAAGTGGTCTTGGATTCCCTGGGTGATGTCCCCTCACCCAGCAATGAGACTAACAAGCCTTGGCCTCCATTCCTGGCCGAAGACAAATGTCTTGCAGATCGTCCCCTTCTCATACAGCCTGAGTAGATGCTTGGCAGATAACAATTCAGGAGGTCTCAGACTCATCTTCCTATAGTTCACTTTAAGATACCAAATGTGATTTATGGTCTGAGTCTTTGCAGTTTTATAACAGACTTCTGCTTCTTTTGAAGTGTTCTACTCCCTCTTCTGCTTGAAAAGCCGTATATCACAGCAGGAGCATCTCCAAAGCTGTTAGTCCACAACACAGGCCATGGGAGTGATTAGAGTACACACCTTGAGAAGTGCCAGGTCCCTTCCTTGTGATCTCTCACTGAATCAAACCCTTTTAAGTGTACAGGACAGGCCTGATCCTCCCATCCCCAGTGTCTGTCCCATACAGTTAACAGCAATGCAGTAATCCACAAATCTGTCTGGGGGTATCTCTCCAACTCCTCTCTCTCAAAATGGAACCCAGGGCCCTCCATGTATTGTACTATTCACATGCCCACACAACGAGTGCATGAACACAGCATACACACACTGCACAGTACTGCATCCTCCAGGTACTGTACAATTAAGAAGCACACGTACATCCAGCAGTTACATCTAACATGTGTACACTGGCCAGCACTGTATGCTTAATTTATTGTACCACTTATAGGCACACATACACCCAGCATTTACCTTTTATATGCAAGCACTGTACTCCTCATGTATGGTACAACTCACAGGCACTCAAACATCCAGAATATGCATTTGATATGCACATACTGTGTATTTCATGACTTGTACCACTCACAGGCCCACATACACTAAGCATATTAATTTATCCTGCACGCACTATACAGCATTACATCCTTCAGGTACTGTACTACTCATAGGCACATGTACATCTATCACATGCATACACCATGCACGCACTGCTCAGTGCTGCACTATCTTTGTATTGTACCCTTTCCAGGCACACATACACCCAGTGCAGATACACCACTTCTGTGCTGCGCTGCACTTCACGCCAACCTGATATAGGTCAAGGGTAGATTAAGCACAAGGCAGCAGAACATAAAAAAACGAGCGAGTCCGTAGACCTCACTCCAGTGACACAGGTTAAAAAGGACCTGTTCACTCCTACTAATCCATAAACGGCATGTTGCCACCTCTGTGCTCATGCTGCCTAAATCCTGGTGAAGGCAGTGGTTTTCCACCATTATGAGGGTAGCACTTTGGGCATCCCTCCTGGTCCAACAAGTACAGAATCTGCGAGTCAAACAATATCTTTTTGAAGACTTTAGATTTGTGATTTCAAACTGAGATCGTTGATGATCTCCCTGATGTGGGCAGGAGGGCCGGCTAGGGTAGCATGGAAGATGTAGACACTTCCTCAGCGACAGGGAGGCTTGTGGGGCACCAGATTTCCCTTTATAGGCATTTTGCGCGCAGGCGCAGTTCCAGCACTTTTGGGTACCTCCAGTCCCCTTTCAACCACATGTAGCAGTTGAATGTGCCAGAGTGGTACCAACTCCATTAGAGGTGGCACTGTACCAGTCATGCCAACGACATTGCCACACAATCAACACTACAGAAACATTGAGGTGGGCCTGGGATAATCTATGGCGCAGAGCAAACATACCTATATTATATAGAGCCTTCGATTCCTTTGGCCAAGAATCCACAAATGCCCCCACTGGATGATCAGGGTGCAGTTACACGAGCTAAGCGATTGGGCATGGCTAGATTTTCCAATTTATACCGTGAGGAGGGCTTTCTTGGACCCCGACACCAACTGACACACCGCCACCATCGTTTTCCGACATTTTGCTTTACTATCGTATACGAGTAAGTTGCACAATTCATTTCCGGATCCACCGCCCACACTAAAGGCACTTGAAAATATTCTGACTGCTCCTTCAGCAACAAAACTCATAACTCATCTGTTTACCTCCATGCAAGTGCATCACCCAGTGATAGTGCCAAAATACCAGGAGCAAAGGAACACTGACTTACATCAGCAGGTCACAGAAGAAGAGTGGAACTTCTGCTGTGCGCAGTTGGAGCAGTTGTCTCCCAACTATAAACTCCAACTAATCCATTTTAAATTCCTCAACCAATATTATAGAACACCTATCCAACTGTGCCACATGGGAATTAGATCTAATGCTGAATGTTGGAGATCGTCATTCAGATCAGGCTACCTTTTTACATTTGGCTTGGAGCTGTCCACAGATAGGAACATATTGGTCAGATATGTTTACAACTATTAGTGACATACTCATGATACATGTTCAACCCATGGCATTAATTGGGCTGCTAGGTTAAGTAAAGGAAGCACCTGTGGGTGTGTGTAAACTACTTGCCATGATGTTGCTATTAGCGAAACGCAGGATAGCCATGACATGAGGTAGATCGCGCCCCCCCCTATTGAAGAACTGGGTTACTGATGTAACATTCTGCCAGGAGCTTTCTGGGAGATAATGCCAGCTGCCTCCAGGCCTAAAGATATCTGGGGGACTTTTGTGAATTGGTTACAATAAATGAATAATGATACTCAGTACCTTGGGAGGAGGCAGCAAACATTCCATAAGCCCTGTACTTGACTATGATTGTTTTTGATGTACTTGCATTGATATTAACTGCCCTGCTAGTTCATTCCTCCAATTATATGTATGTTCAATATGTAATGTGACAGCTGTATTCGTGGGGAGAAGGCTGTGGCATACTAGCTGTTGTAATACCTGCTTATATCGTGCATATGTGCATCATGTATCTTGCAATTCGTGCCTTTTGTACTGCCAATAAAATAAAAATAAATAAATAAAAGATTGTGATTTCAACCAAACCTACAAATACCTCACTATACAAAAGAAATTTTCAAACGGAAGAGCAAGTATGAAGAATATATCTGTGATAGAGTGGTATAGATAAGTAGACAGAAGCACATGACCAACATTTTGGATTAGGAAAGAGATGCATTTTATCAAGCTCACAGATTTTGCAATACTTGTGAGTTTTCTAAGGCCACAACTTAAAACTAAACACATATTACCACTGAAAAATACTTTTAAAGATAAGGAGCAATAGAGAGAGAGGATGAATAATAAAAAGTATTGGACATTGATAACGAAAAACTAATTCAGAGGCATTAGCTTTATGATTGTGCTAAAAATGTCGAGGTCGGAATTGCAATTCTTTAGAAGTTCACTGGTATGCCAAGATACCCGTAAGCAATTCTACACATACCCAACATCACACACCCATTAAGCAATGTCAACACATTGAACATCAAATTGCCACACAACCACCATCAGATATCCTCCCTCCCAGCATCAGATAGTCAGACTTTTCAATCTAGTGCTAGCACACCAACCATTAGATAACCTTATAAAGAGCCATTATCATTGACCACTGCACTGACCACACACCCACCACACATATTCACACAATCACCAGGGAAACAGTAGAAATCATATAAAATGTACTTTTATTCTCCATGCCATGTGACCAAAGGCCATTCTGTGAAGTCTGTGTCCATAGGCCTGAATGTGTTCCCCATGCCTCCTTGATTGTTGTTGTTATGTGATCAAGTGGAAGATTGACATTTTGTGCATCCAGCCGGTGTGCCTTTGCCCCAGACATGCATAAGTTCTTTGTTTCCTATGCCTCCTGGCTTGCTGTTGTTGTTTGAGCACGTGGCACTGGCTGGCAGACATTTTGTGCATCTAACCAGTAGGCCTTTGCCATTGGCTTCAGGGCCGGACTGGCTACCGGGCAGTTGTGTGTGCTGCCGAGCTGGGGGCTAATTTCTCCGTGGTGGGGGCTTATTTCGTTGATGGGGACCTGCGTGCGCATTGAAATAAAAAAAGAAAAAAGAATTTCGTTTTTCACACGCAGGTCCCCATCAACGAAATCAGCCCCCAGCTCGGCAGCACAGACAACTGCCCGGTAGCCAGTCCGGCCCTGATTGGCTTGCATGTGTTCTTTATTCCCCATGCCTCCTTGTTTTCTGTTGTTGTTGTTTGGCCATGTGGCACTGGCTGGCAGCCATTTTGTGTATCCATCCAGTGTTCCTTTGCCCTGAGGCTTGCATGTGTTCTTTGTTCCCCATGCCTCCTTGCTTGCTGTTGTTTGACCATGTAGCACTGGCTGGCAGCCATTTTGTGCATCCAGCCAGTGTGCCTTTGCCATAGGCTTGCATGTGCTCTTTGTTCCCTATGCCTCCTTGCTTGCTGTGTTTTTGTTTGACCATGTCGCACTGTCTCGCAGCCATTTTGTGCATCTAGCCAGTGTGCCTTTGCCATAGGCTTGCAAGTGTTCTTTGTTCCCCATGCCTCCTTGCTTGCTGTTGTTTTTGTTTGACCATGTGGCACTGTCTAGCAACCATTTTGTGCATCCAGCCAGTTTGCCTTTGACTTAGGCTTGCATTTGTTCTTTAATTCCCATGCCTCCATGCTTGCTGCTGTTGTTTGACCATGTGGCACTAGCTGGCCTCCATTTTGTGTATCCAGTCATTGTACCTTTGCCATACGCTTGCATGGATGGATGTGATATCAGTTTAATAATATGCTTGAGGATCATTGTAGTATGTTTATTAAGAATATGATTTTGATGAGCAGTGCTTATATATTACATGCATTTTTATTTTTATTTTTTTATTTTGCACCTCTTTGCCTCACAATGGGATTCTACTCATCCTCCCATACAAACATCAGCAACTATTGGTTGTTTTTTATTTTTATTTTTCATTTACATTTCATCTTTTTAATTTTTACTTTTTTAAATAATAAAAAAGAAAATTTTTATTTAATTAAAAATATATATATATTATTTTGCCATCCATCCACTAAAGGCACAAAGTCATGCAACATCATTCAGTTTATTTAGGTACAATTCCATTTCCTCTTGGACACTTTGACTACGGTGCACTGCAGACACATCAGCATCATTCATTTGTTTAATGATTATTACATTTCTCCCTGGATCACAATGCCTGCCATGGGGGCACACCAATCTCCACTTTTTAAAAGATTATTATTCCATTTACCCATGCAGTTCCCTGAGTTCCACAGGTTTCTCCTTTAGGGTATATGGGCATAAAGGAAATAACTCTAGCTGTATATTGTGTGTCATCCTGAAGGGAAATTACATTTTATGGTATGGTGGTGTGAATTGACCTTTAGGTGATTATTACCTAAGTAACCAACCACACGAATATTGCCATTGTCTGTACTAATTCAAACTGCAACAATGCCACATTTCACTAAGTGTTTTTCTTGCTTGTTTGCTTTTAAGTACACAAAAGAAGAGACATCACCCACAGTACTGCTAAACAGAAGGCTTATATAGTGACATCACACGTCAGTCCTCCAATCTCTTCTGCTTGTGCGGCTTAGTGCCACTGCCAACTGAGCCCCTTAAGATGTCCCCAAAGAAAGTTGGTCCCAAGAAATTGGTCAGTGAGAAAAAGCAGCTTTCCAAC
Organism: Lissotriton helveticus; assembly: GCF_964261635.1. Lineage (NCBI taxonomy): Eukaryota > Metazoa > Chordata > Amphibia > Caudata > Salamandridae > Lissotriton > Lissotriton helveticus. Next base: position 408,061,961 of record NC_136073.1, read on the forward strand.
AGTGGTGTGTCTGGTGAAACCTTTTTCAGATGTCATGTTCCTGTCGCACCCGCCTCCGAGGAGCAAGCTGGGAGCAACACTTCTGTATCGACAGCACCATCCCAACCTAACCCAAGACCATGTCTGTCAGTGAGGCAGCCACCGCAATCATGGTGATGCCGACGAGCAGTGACATTGAATTGGATTTGTCCCTTTCACGAAGTAGTACCCAGTCATTTCAGGAAACAGAGTAAAGTACACAGCAGCTGCAGCCAGCAATAATAGATCTTCCTGATGTTGGAGCAGAAATGGAGGTCAAGCTTTCTGCCTCGAAAGCACATCCTCATTTAGAATCATTGGCTCTCAGACCTCGAGCAAGGAAAAGGAAGGGTAGGGTAACCCATAGGAGCCCGACATTGCTATTCAACCTGCTCCAATGGTTGTAGCACATTTAGCACTGTTAGCTCCCATATTTGCAAAGCCCCAGCTGAGACCTGTACCAACAACTACCTCAATAGAAGTATGCACTGCAGAGAGGCAATTGATGACACACCCACCTACCTCCAGTTCTTCTTCAGTAAGCATGGGCGGATTTCACGGATCCACGAACCGCGGATTTTGCGGATTTGCGTATTGTTGATCCGCAAAATCCACGGATCTGCGGATTTTTTTTTTGGGGGCGGATTGCGCTCGTGAAAGTCAAGGATGCAAAGGCCTCTATCCAGCATCACAGCTGATTTTCGACGGTAGATTTGGGAAGAAAGCACACCTGCCCAGCCTCGACAATGCTCACAATTGTTTTTGGGCTGATTTATGCATCACTGAATTTGAGCTTCAACTGTCCATCATAGTGGGTAAATGGCGGGAAGACGGTTCACACCGCAAGTGTGTGGGCGGGGCCAAACAGACGGGCCTTACATGCGAGCGCACATGCCTCTGGTGTGTATAAAAGGTCAGAGACCGATCAGAGCAGCAGATGAAGAGAAAGAAGCTCCTGGTCACAGGAACAGCCAGGGGATTGCGCTCATGAGAGTCAAGGATGCAAAGGCCTCTATCCAGCATCACAGCTGATTTTCGACGGTAGATTTGGGAAGAAAGCACACCTGCCCAGCCTCGACAATGCTCATGATTGTTTTTGGGCTTATGAATGCGTCACTGAATTTGAGCTTCAACTAGGGCACATGCTTTATTGATATCTGTAAGTGCTTCTTGTCAGTGTTGAGGTTTAATTTTTGTGACAGGACCATCGTGCCAGAATGAACCCTGCCCTTCATAGCCCTTGAGTGAGCTGTCCAGCGCCATCCTGAAATAGTTACTAAGTTAGCTTCAACAGGAAGCACTAATAGATAAAATAAAGCAGGTGCTCGAGCACCAGCTTTATTTTATCTATTTGTGCTTCCTGTTGAAGCTAACTTAGTAACTATTTTAGGATGGCGCTGGCAGTTTGCCGGCGCCATCCTAAAATAGTTACAACAACTTCAAGCTTGAAGGCTTGAACTTTTGCCCCCCGGATCCGCCGCTCGCGGATTTGCGGATTTTTGGTAAATTCGCAGGAGTTCGCGGATCGCGAATTTATCGAAAATCCGCAAAATCCATGAGCGGAACGGATTTTCCGCCCATGCTTATTGTTCAGGCTTTGGCAGTGGCAGAGTAGAAAAGTACTTCTCCCCAGTTTCGGACACTTTTAATGTTATCACACAGGGGAAGCACATTGCAGTATGCAGCATTTGCAACTCGCATGTTTGTCGAGGTGAACACTTTTCACATTATGGTACTGGAGGTCAAACAACCCATTTAAAAAAAACACCATGCAATCCAGTGGGAGGAGCACCTTAAAAAAACTGCTGAACTTGGTTGTTATGGTGAAGGTGAGGAGAGCCAGGGAACATCAGCTACAAGTCCAATCATGGTGGAAGGTAATGAGGAAGACATCCTCACACAAAGAAGCCCTGTCCCCCGCAGTGAGCCAGCAGAATAATTCGCCTCAGCGACTTCACAATGGCACAAGTCTCGGAGTCAAATAGAGAGACCACGGCATTAAGTGAGTGCCCTCCATAACACGCACTGAGTCTACTACCACCTAGTACTCAAAAGTTACCTGAACCAGGGCCCCAGAAAAGAAGGAAAAAATACAGACTACTATTTTGGGCTTGTTTAGTCAGGAGGGACCCTACAACCTCAGCCACCCAACAACACGTTTGTACAATGGGAAGTTGCCGCATTTTTTTCAGTGCTAGACCTCTGCCCTTTTTCTTTTGTGAAAGGAGTGGGATTTTTAGAATTTGTGCCAGCCATCTGCCTGAAATGGAAGGTTCCAAGTTGCAATTATTTTGCCAGTTTTGCTGTTCCAGCACTGCATCACAATGTTCTGCAATTGGTTGAACAAGCTTTACAGCAAGGTGTTGTTCACACTATCCACCTGACAACAGACATGTGGACCAGTTGTCAGGCAACTGATTGCATGTGCATCACTGAACACCAGATCTCTTTTGCGGGGGTAACGCAATATATATCTACACATCTTGGCCCTGAAGAAAGGTTCAAGAGCATTTGGTGGCTTACAACAGTGGCCATGTTTACATTGGAGAAATAAACATCATCATCATCATTATACTTTCTTCGGTTTTTACATTGAAAACCATAAAAATCATACAAACATCAATAAAACCCCAACATATATACAAAAATATAGTACAATAAATCTATTTTGGGCCCATGTTTACAGGGTTAGAGAAATCACATACAGCTGCCACGGACATTGGCAGTAACATAGTCAAGGCCATGGAGATGGTGGCTATTTCAGGGTCCTGTGCTTGACCCATTGTATCAACCTGGTGGTGCAAGACATTCTATAAAAAGAAAACATTGTCGGCAACATACTGACCACCTGCAGAAGAATCTGCACTAATTTGAGTCATTCTTTTAAAACCCGGAAGCAGTTGCAGATTATTCAGCATGCTATTTGAGTACCAGTTAAAGCCCTGATACAGGAGAAGCCAACACTTTGGAACTCAACCTATTACATGTTGTAATGTCTGTTTGAGCAGTACAAACAGATCAATAAGTATGCCATTTAAAGAGGAGGGAATGCAATTGGGAAAGCTACGACCATGGATGCGGACAAATGGGGACTAATCAAATGCCTTGCAGATGTCCTACTCCCTTTTGAGGTTTTCACATAGGAAGATAGCAAGAAGGACTGTACGATGAGCCAAGCTATCCCATTGTTGCATCTGCTACACGACCAGCTAAAGAAGGTGTCTGAAAGGTTCACCCTCACTGGTGTGAACAAAAACACATAACTGGATGACTTGTTTGAGAGCTCAATCTTTTCTTGGCCTCTAATGGAAGCGTGCCAAATGACATCATCTCGTCCAAACAGTACATCTGTGCCACACTACTTGATCAATGGTACAAAAGATTGTGCCCACTTTCATTCCTTTTTTTGAAGGAGATGTTTCAACATAGAAGAGGTGGATTGGTGAGCAAGCAGGAGATCTGGAAGAAGAATGGCTAGAACTTAGAGTCCTACCCTGCAGTTCTGGGGTGTCACCTTCAACTTCCAAAGAGGGCAGTCTTGTCTCACAGCAACCAACAACACCGTCAACCAGAACACCGGCAACAACAGCAACAGAAGGATTGAACTCAACCTCTGCATTTTATTAGTATCAGATGGAAGGGCTTAAGTCCAGTGCAGAAGTGATGACAGAAGAGGTTGAGCAAGTGGCAGCATTAGTGACCATCCAGGGGATGTTCCAGGAGTATCTGGAAGATTCAAAAGTGGTTTAGGTGGATCAAAACCAATTGGTGTATTGGTATGGGAAGATGCACCAATGGCCAGAACTCAGCAGGCTGGCAATAAAGTATCTGGTATGTCCTGTAGCCAATGTGTCTTCTGATCATGTATTCAGTGCAGCTAGCACAGTTATTGCAGTAAGAAAGACCAGTCTCTCACCTCAGAACATGGAGAGATTGATCATATTCAAAAGGAACCAACATTTTATATCACACAATTACACTGTTTCTGAAACAGCACAGGAGGAGGAGGGGGAGGATTGGTCAGAATCAAGTGTGTTAGCTAACCGACTTCTGGGTGAACCACCTTAGTTCCAGGACCAACTCTACTTCTCGGACTGAGTATGCCAGTGCCACTATAGAACCTTTTAATGATTTCTTGTTGAACTTAATTCTTTGCAACAACAAAGAAAGAAAGAAAGAAAAAAAGTAGCTAGTGGAACATTATGTTTGTGTCAGATTTTTGCTGTCCCAACATTTTTTTGTCACATATATGGCTGGATTGCAGTTGGACCAGTGTGCAGTGAAGTGTGAAGAGGCCGCCACTATTCTTTAATGACATTGGAGACAATACCTGCCTCCCTTGCATGCCTATCCTTTTTTACATCACTGCGCAGGGCTGCCCCAGAAGATCTTTGATTTACAAGACTGTCATTAGCAAATTCACTGTGTTGCCTGTGTCAAAGATACAATTGTGTACCTACTACCTAGCCTACCCATGCTTGGATTGAAAGAGGTGACCACAACTAGTGCAACAATGAGTGAGGGATTGTGAGAGATGATTGATGATTCATGGGATGGCAGACAGTGAGGGAGTGTGTTCAACTGCAATGTGTAAATTTGATTGAGATAATTTGCAATGTTTGAGGCCTGAACGATGGGTGATCAGGGCTGCCCCAGAAGAACTTTGATTTATAAGACTGTTGTTAGCAAATTCACTGTGTTGCCTGCGTCAAAGATAAAATTGTGTACCTACTACCTAGCCTACCCATGCTTGAATTGGAAGAGGTGACCACAACTAGTGCAACAATGAGTGAGTGATTGTGAGTGATGATTGATGATTCATAGGGCGGCAGACAGTGAGGGAGTATGTTCAACTGTAATTTATACATTTGATTTAGATGATTTGCAATCTTTGGGGCCTAAACGATCAGTGATCATAATTCCTGAAGGTGATTGGCCTTTACAAACGTAATTAGTTGTGCACTTACCACCATGCTTGTATTGGAACAGGTAACTATTGCACCAATTAATTATATATAATTGAGAGTGTGTCAGTAATGATTGATGATTCATGTGGTGGCAGACACTGAGGGAGGGTGTTCAACTATAACTTGTCAAGTTGTGTTAGACGATTTTGAAATGTTTGGGGCCTAAATGATGGGTGATCATTTTTGCTGAAGGTGATTGCCCTTTCACACTTAGTGAGATATATGCAGGGTTCACTAATTTTTTCTCTTTCTTCAGAGACCAGACCAGTCACTTTAATCAACAAACAAAAACCTATACATAATATTGCAATTCTTTTTCTCTACTCTTTCTTCAACAGCAGCGCACTACACGTCTATGTTGCTAGGGTAGGGACTGGACCGGAATTACTCAGAGTCAGGAGGAGGATGGAAGAAGTCAGGGCGGGACTACCTCATCAACAGCTAGACAAAAGATGTTATTAACTTCAAAGGAAAACCATGACTTGGAGGCCTAGTACTCTAATTCCAAAAGTAAAACTCTGAGTCCTCTTGTTTTTTGCTCTGCCTCTGAGTCTTCTTGGTAGACTCCTCTTGAAGCTTACCTTCGGTCTGTCCTTTTCCTTGGCTCTCCAATATAGTTTTGGTTTTACAATCTGCCAGCCTTCTCATTTCCTGCATGAATAAAAGGGGAAAGCTGAGCTCAACACTCCTGCTTACCTACCAAACCGGTCCAGACAGGCACCCAAGAGCGACGAATATTTCTGAGGAGAATGCAGATGCACCACCCAATTTTGCAATGCAGTATAATTTTTCTTTTAATAATCATATTTATTGAACTGGGTGGGATCACTCCTCCATAATTTGATTTTTTCAAACCCAGAAGACAAAACATTTAGATATCTGACAAATTGGGTCTCTGAAGCAGAAGTACTGACTGCAATGCTTTTAACTGTGCTGTGTTCTACTCATTCCTTTGTTTGAACTGATTGATTACGATGATGTGCTTCTCATTGCCCAGATAAATATTGTCCTTGTGCAGTGTTTGTCTTTGTCACACCTTTCCCGAAATCCCCTTTCCCATCCATTCATCAAACCCTTAACCCTCTTCCCCTGGGCTTTGTGATTTGAGCTGTGACTTAATTTACACCATAAATGGATCACACACTTGGTGGGGTGGATTTGATGAAAGCAACACCAACTCACTGCTGGATCTTCTATTACCTGAGCAATAGCTCACACTGGCCCCATTTACCCACCTGCATATTAAAGTAATCCATATTTTAGATATAGAAAAACATCAGTAGTCAGCAAAAACATTCAACCCATGTGTTGTGTAAACGCTTAACCTTGACCACTCCCGACTTTGAGTCCACTTTTCATGCATGGATTTTGTAACTTTAGTTTTAATTAAATACTAGAACCCCGTAGCTCAGAAGAAGTTACTGTTGCTATTTTTTGTTATTTTATCTCTATCAGTTATTTTTTGTGGTGTCATGTAGTAGTCTGATCTCAATTCTTTGTAAAGCTATGATATAATTTATAACCAACTAACTCAGTGTTTTTATAGCCATTTAGTTGCCTGCAATGGATCATCTTTCCGATTAATCTTATAGTTAGAACTCACCTGGGTGGGATTGGGACCTCACTTGTGAAGTTGTGATGCCTTCCCTGTTATATATTCATCTATATTCAGGTAAAAGAACTTTGTAGTGAAATGAACAGGTTAAGTTAGTAATTAAGCAACTAACTGCTACTGCAGATAAGTAATCATTTATCTAGGTTGTTGTAGGCAATATAGGTAAGAGCAGTACCCCCCAATGGTCAAGATAGTTACAGAGGTATATAACTAATTATAACTAACTGGTACACACTTTTATAAGTTGATTAAAATAAACAGCCTGTGTAAAATGCAGCAGTACTAAGTTAAAGTAAAACACAAATAAACTAAATCAGATATAAACTGTGATGTAATCTAAATTTCTCCTTTATTTTCTTTATTAAAAAACACCCTTTCCAGTTCCACCCACAACAAACCCTTCTCTCTCCCCCAAACAAATTTACCCTTACCCATTCCACAGCCAATGTCCTTGAAAATGTCCAACAAATAAAGAAAACTAGTTTCAACTCCATTCTTACCCTCTCCAGTCACAGCAAGTCCTTCCCCTCAAAACCACAGTTTTTAAAAAGGGCTAAAAGAGGGCATTGTCCATTTGGGTCCGGAGCTGGTCCAGGCTCTGGTCTATCCTGCTGAGCAACAATGCCCTGTCAGAGTGGTAGGGGCGGCAGCAGTTCAAGTCAGGGACCCTGACAGCTGGAGGTGGCCCCCGGTGATGTAATGGCCGGGAGGATGGAGGCTATGGGTGACTGGTTGCACTGGGGATCAGCTCAGAGGCAGCTAATTCCACCTCTTCATCTGCCAGGGCCACTAGCCACCAATATTCCTGCTGGATATGATCCAGCCTCCGCAACAGCAGTCAGGCTACTATCTTTCGCCTGGTGGTTGGTACAGGTGGACCAGCAGTAGTGGCCCCATTAAGAAAAACAAAAAGAAAAAAGGCAAGTTGTAAATAATGCTCTATACAAACAATAGTGTAAAATTAGTGGGTGGCACAGTAGCAGTACTTTGCTGTCCCCTAGAGCCATTACAATTTGATTTGATTATGATTAGGAGAGTCACAAGTCCAATTTTACATTCGACACACACATTCCTCACAGATGAAGCACTGACTGTGTGGAGTAAAAGTATTAGGGTAGAATAACACCGGATAAAAAAAATTGGTGATGTTGGACCTCGTCCTTTTTGCAGGTTTATTCCACAAATTGTTGCCTCTACCTCCTTTATTTTTGACTGTGCCCTTGAGTTAGTTTTTGCTGGTTTAGGTACTTTGGGCACTTTACCACTGCTCAGTGCTAAAGTACAAGTGTAAATTGTGATTATGATTGATTATCTATGATTGGTATATCTGATCTACTTGTACGTCCCTAGTAAAATGCACTATGTTTGCCCAGAACCCGTACATCAAATGCTGTTAGTTGGCCTTCAGCACTGGTAGTTCCACCTACACGAGTAGCACTGTAAACTTCTTTCAGGCCTGCCATTTCATTGTCTGTAAGTGCAATTTTAAAATGCCATGTCAACCTGGCAAGTGCAGCCACATGCCAGGCCCTAACCGTCCTTTTTATTACATGTAAGGCACCCCTAAGGTAGGCCCAATGAACCCCCATGGGCAGAGTGCAGTGAATGGGAAAAATTTACTGGTGTATTTTGCATGTCCTGATAGTGAAATACTGCCCATGTCATTTTTCACTATTGTAAGGACTAGCTATTCCATAGGCTATCATTGAAGCCGCCTTGTAAGCTTTTACAAGTGTAACTTTCAATTGGGAACAGCTAGAGATTTGAAGTTTGGGCTCCCTGAGCTCAAAATCTTAAAATGAATCTTTTAAGGAAGGTGTTTTTTAAAATGTTTGGTTGAAAATGGCACTATTAGAAAGTGGGTATTTTCTTGCTTTACCATTCTGTGCCTCTGCTTGGCTGTGGAATCAACGTCTGATTCAGACTGACAGGGTCTGTTGGTGCATTCACTCCAGACACTCACTCAAAGGGAGCTGAGGTGTACCCTGCATATCCTGATGTTTTACCTGACCTAGAGTGGTGAGAGGAGTTGTCAATGTCACCTGAATAGGCATGTGTCTGCCTTTCAAAATGCTGTCTCTGCCCACTGTAGTGTGGCTGGACCAGAGAGGACAGAACTGGTTCTAGTAAGCAAGGGAGACTTTCTTTGAAACCTTCACACTTCAAAGGCTGGAGATAGTATAGCTTGTGGGGCCCTGAGCCCAGAACTTTAGAACCTTATGGATTAAGAGGAACCTGCCAAGAACAAGAGCTGCCAAGAGTACTGCCCCTTTGCGGTGTGTTGCTTTTCTGGGTTGGCCTGCAGTTGCTGCTTCTGTCTGTGGGCAGTGGAAAGGACTGGACTTTTACTTTGCTTTAGTATCCTGCTTAAGAAGATTCTCCAAGGGCTTAATCTAGAGGTTTCCTCCTGTTAAAATGTCTCAGGCACACAAAGACTTCAATTGCTGCATCCCTGTACTCCACTGCTGGGAGTTCTGACCTGCTGTGTGGTGCCAAGTCCAACTCTAGGCCCTTGGAGTATTTTGCTGCTGAAAACCATCAAAATCGGTGCATCACCCTTCCAGTGCATGTTTGTCTGACATAGCACTGCCTTGCAAGAGAAATTTTCATGCACCGCCATTCGGCCAAAGGAATTGGTGCAGCACCTTTCTGTAGCCTGAAAATCGACTGCACGCCGAGTTCAGTGCACCATCTCCATAGTCTGAGGTCACCGCACTGACTCTGACACAGGCCCTACTGTGTGACTGCCAAGATCAACGCATCGTGTGACCGTGGCTATAGAAATCAACGCAGTGCCTATTTGCATTCACTGCATCAATCTCCAGTGAATTCCAGATTTTGACGTATCACACCTGTGGGAGGGAGGGAGGGAGGGAAGGAAGGAAGGAAGGAAGGAAGGAAGGAAGGAAGGAAGGAAGGAAGGAAGGAAGGAAGGAAGGAAGGAAGGAAGGAAGGAAGGAAGGAAGGAAGGAAGGAAGGAAGGAAGGAAGGAAGGAAGGAAGGAAGGAAGGAAAATGTAAAGTCACAAAAACACACAATTAAAAAAATACAAAATACAAAGACACAAAAACACACACTCATATAATAAATAAAAATTAGAGGTAGATTAATTAGGAAGCCAGAGGATTGAAAGGATTAAAAGGAGATTCAATAATAGGTCCAGCACCATGAACAGAACAGATAAAAGAAGATTGCCACACCCATGCAAACTGCATGATGCCTTTCGTGCACATTTCCAATGTGAGGAATCACACCGTATTGCGTTTGATGTGAAAACGCAATGTGAACGAACGTGCCAGGCAGCACCGCCTGCTTGTGGATCGCCACATAGTGCAGCGGATTTCAGTGATCATTTCGCTGAGTTCTGCGTAACACAACTCCGCAAACTCCACCCAGGGCTACTTTGCATGTACTCAAAACAATAGACTCTTTAGAATTGTCCATCGAAAGGGAAACTGTCCTTGACTTGTTTTAGAAGTAGGTACTGTTAGAACCCAGCTCTCTCCAATGCCATGAAATATTTGCGTTTCATCTCAGCATAACACCACATAATAGAGCCTATGTCGACTTTTTATGAAAGGAAAACACAAAATTAAAGAAAAGTCATGACAGCCATGCTTCTTCAGTTGACAGTATAACCAGGCCAATGCCCATTCAATTAGTTTTTGCGGCCTACTTACAGTAACTTAAACTCACAAACACACATATATATTTAATGAAAAGTTATTTAAAACAACTGGACGTAAATTCACAAAATGACTAGCATACCAATTTCTGTTAGCTTTTTAATTCTGCAAAATATTCTGCCTATTTTTACTTAGAAAGTCTTCTTTCATTGTTCCATTTTCCAACAGCTAATAAAATGCTAAAGAAAACGAATAACTATTCCATGAGAGAAACAAAGGAACACCTATCGGTGACTCATCGCTCATAAATACAACTTTTCGTAGCGTGCAATCGGTGACCAATGCTAAAAAGTACCTTCTAGTCTGTCACACGTTTCCGAATGAGGCACAGTACTGCTGAGAATGGTTTGTATTGTTTTTTTCTACTGTCAGAATCACGACACATTCTGTCAGCATTAGGAAGTTTTCCTCATTTCAGTCCTTCTCTTGAAAGAAAAGGCACCACAAAAGCATATTGACCGGCGGTTTAGGCGAACCATCCTTTGTCTTACTTTTCCGAATGGAGTCCTAGCTGTGGAAGGAGTGCATTTTCTCAAGATCTCACATAATTGATAGAACATCTGTTAAACTGCAGGTGTCCTCCTGGTCTATCTTCCTTCGGGGTGATAACAGATTATCTAATCTCTGCCTAGACACTGGTTCCCTCTTTATGTGGGTGACAGAGACAAAGCGATTTCGTCCTTCAACTCACAGGAAAAAAATGACTTCTCTCCAAGACGTGATTATACACTAGATCGGTGGGTATGATTAATCGGCAAGTTCAGCAAACTTCTTGAGCCGCTTTTCTCTGATTAAAGAGGCATGACTGTACTTCCTCCCCTTTTTATGGGAGCATCTATGATTTCACCTCGGACATCAGCATGTGGGGTTTTGTTACACGATATTTTCACAGCCTCCGAGTATAAATAAAGCTTCATGGCTTTCTCATGAATGTATAAGCAAGCACGTAGAAAGTATCATACCTCACAACCAGTACAATATTGCGGTCATCTCACTTCATTATTATTCCTAGATATGAACAGCAGGGTTAGTCTTTTTTCCATTTTCATCAGCACCAAAGGACTTCAAGATATTACCTTTCAGAAAATGCTTTTATATTTCGTGATACATTAATGTGTCTTGCATTGGAAAGCAAACAAACCCCCCCAAGAACCTCATACCGGATGGGTATTTGATATTTAATACCAGACACCCCAGAAAAAGCAATTTATCATGTGTAATTTATAATACCTATTCAGACGTTTCCCTAATGATGCAGAACAACACGCTGATGTTAGTGCTTAGCACAACAATTCTGCATGTCCTGTTGGCTAGTGTGTCTCTTCCAGCTGATAAATTCAAGGCAGGTTTGATCTGACAAACCTTAAGGGGGTGGAGACTTTATCACACCTGTATTTATAACGTCCGCACAGCTCATAATTCTAACTCCTGTGTACAAATAGAGATTTGCACAAGGGTACGAATTTTCCCAACCAGTAAATAAACAATGTTCTTCATTGTTGCCTGGAGTATGTATTATCAAGTCACTCACAAAGTACTCTTCAAGACAATAGATGTAAACCATTATTTGTTTTCGATAAATTAAATTTTATTTCGTAAGTTTCAAAGCATGCCGAATCAGTGTACATGAACCCCAAACAGCATGAATAGTTATACTCAATAGGAGATTAAACTCTAAAATATTTTCACACATCAGAGATCCCATACACTTGTAGATTTTCATGGAGGTAGCCGGGTAAAAGAGCGGCCAACCTTCCCCTCAGCGGTAACCATAACTCTCGCAACTTGCGACATTGATTTGTCTTTATGTTGATAGACTCCAACCCATGCAATATAAACTGTTCCCACCAGCCTTAGAATCAGGAGGATTTCTTTGAAGCTAGGTCCAGGTGATGCCCAGTCTGGCTAGCAAAATTAAAACTCCTTACGATTAAGAGATATATTATAAGAGTGGCTGAACCTAAGGATCAGATCTAACATCAACACCCATTAAAGAACTTACTTTAGGAAATACCTTAGACTAATAGGAGAACAGTGCGAGGCAGGTAGAAAATACATGTGCGGAATCCAGATCCAGCCCCAGACATCTGAAGCAGCTGGATGTCGACTGGGATCCCATGTTGAACAGCTGATATGGTGTAAAATACACAACATGGAGAATCTTAAATGAATGAATTCTGAGTCGGGTCATATTGAGGGCTTCCTGAGCCAATGAGTTTGAGTAGCTAAAATCTTCAGAAGAATCCAACTTGGCCAAATGGTTGGACCACTTATCAGCCAGTTGGCCAAAATAATGTGCTTGTGGGCGATTGCTCTGCAAGATCGGATAAAAAAGTACCAGTACAACCTCGCCTAAGTCAATTACCAAAAGTACGCAAGAATGGATTTTGATTGATGGACAATGCCAGAGTGGGCAGATGACAATTGTACCCACGAACCTGAAGATAACAAAAAAAGCCTGTTTATGCTCCCCCCACAAGACTTCTGCAGTCCTTCAAAAGAATGAAAAATGCCTTCAGAAAAAATGGCCCAGTCATTCAATGTCAGCAGACCTTCAGAACTAAACATGCCCTTTCTGAAAAATAGGTGGAAGATTAGAATTGGAGCCCCGAGCAGTGTTCTCTCTTGTGTAGATCGTTGAACAGTCTGAGAATGGAGAGAATCAAGATAGGGACCTGCCAGCTACCAATTCCCTGAACGCATTACAGCAGAGAGGCATGGTTTGAACAAGCATTTTCAAAGCAACGGTCTCGCCTTTGCAAAAGTTAGAGCTATTGGCATTGTAAATGACAACATTTTTATGTATGTGTTGGTTTTGAAAACAGATAAATAAATGTCATTGTCATTTACAATGCCAATAGCTTAAGCTCTCGCAAATGCGAAACCTATTGCATTTGCAATGCAATAGGTCGCGTATTTACGTGAGTTTGAGCTATTGACATTGCAAATAACAATGAGTTTTATTAATGTTTCAAAAACCAAAACATAAATAAAAGGTCTCTCACAGTGCTGTCTCTCTCACACGGCTGTCTCTCTCACACACACAGAGCCACACACACACACAGAGCCACACACACACAAACACACAGAGCCACACACACACACAGAGCCACACACACACACAGAGTCCCACACACACACACAGAGCCGCACACACACACAGAGACACACACACACACAGCCACACACACACACACACAGAGCCACACACACACACACACACAGCCACACACACACACACAGAGCCACACACACAGATACACTGAGCCACACGCACATTCTGACTACCTATATTGTTTGTGACTATTATTTTAATGTATCGAACACCTATAGAAATCCATGTAAATAAGCTGAAAATGCTGGTACTGAAAATCGCATTGGGTGCCGGGGGAGATGAAGGTGTTTACAATTTCTGACGATGGCCAAAACGTTCGACAAAAATCCGTACTATTCCTGCTAAACATGGGGGGCGGGGAGGGGGTGTAAAATGCATATGGTGAAGTATGTAACTATAATTGGCTGCGGTGCAGGCAGTTCCTCTTTTCTTGTTCAATGACACAAGTCTGCCTGGCTTGATTCTCAATGACTTGGCGGTTGCCAGGCCAACCGGGGGTGCACAGGTGATAGTCCATTCGATGTTGTCAGGGTGAAGGGATCAACAACACTGAACTGTGCCAATGTGAAGCAAAAGTGGAAAGCATAGCCAATAGGTCTCGCTCCAAAAAAGCGAAAGTGGAAAACAAAAGCAACACAATAATTCACGTCTTTAGAACCCCTCCTGTTCAGTTGTATTTCCGATAAACACACGCACGAGAAGAACATCTAAAAGCATTCTGTATATACCTTCCGAGGACAGAGTAACCATGCAACGCACACAAACATCTACAATAACGCCCTTCCCATCCTCACCAAAGCGGGTTACTGCCCCGCGTCATCAGTTTGCTCCAATCAGCACTCAAGCCACTATCTTCCTGCTCCCTTTACAGTCAGGTCCTTGAGGGGACAAGAGCGAACAAACAAGCATAGAACCCATATACAGGGTATGAATACCATGATGCCAAACCTGCCCACATCACATCATTCAGATTTTGCCCACCCTAAACTTTTGCATGCCTGCCCAACTCTGCCGGAAACGATAGCATTGAAGAGGTTGCTATCAATTGATGTTAAATAATGTTCCTGGACCTGAAAGGGCCCGTGGGGCAGCATAAGGGCAAGTACGTAGACCTGTGTGTCTCTGGTGAGGCAGGGGTGAGGATGTGGGGTAAGGAGGGGGTGAGATGGGGGGTGAGATTGTGGGGTATGGGTGAGGCGGCGGGTGAGGTGAGATTCCAGATCCCTGCACAAGCACGTCTAGGCATTCCTCCCGGCCTAGGGGCGGCATCTCCAGCGAGTGGCAAGCCATCACGCAGCCGGCCGAACCTGGCAGGGGGACTGACCGAAATCGGTTCTCTGCACCCGTGCCAGGGCAAGGTGCCTGCGGGCCAAGGGTGAATGGAGCGCTAATTATCTCATTCATGGCTATTCCTATAGCGCGGTGAGTACTAATTCCAAGGTGTTGCGGCGCCTCCGTCAGGCACAAATTTGAACTGTCCTAGGACGCACCTGGGGATTTCCAGGTAGGCAGATAGCTCAGACATGTCTGCAAGCGAGGGGCAGTCTTTTGCCTTCTGCATGACAGAATCGACCCCAGACCTACCGGCCTCCAGCGTATTTCACTACACCCCACTCTACCTCGGAACCTGGCAGTATAGTTCATGCACTGTAAGACAGGACAACCTGTTTAGGGTCTCCAACTCCAACACTGACACCACCTTTTGTCCTTTCAAAGTTGATAAAAGGCGCACCAGAGAGTTTTCTCGATTACGAAAACCAGCTACTTAAGCAGAAAGTAGCTGGGTTTCGCACTCCATTGGCGTTGTGATCCTACATGAGCCGTCAGTCAACCTTGCAGTCAAAATGCATTTTTCAACACACTCATTTCAACAGACATCACTTTCTCTTTCACGAGCACCGAGCCACACCTTTAATCCCCCACTCCCTGGAGCCCGGTGGATCTGTAGTGAGTGTGGTGACATGCTCATTCTTCACTCAAGTCCTAGCTGAGGAAACAGGGCGTGTGTGTCAAGAACCTCTCCCTGAACGCCAGCGACATGTGCACAATAGAATACACGATGGCACGATGAAAGGCGCATGCGCAACAGGGATGAAAGCAGGAGCTCCCACCTCCAGCTGCAAGCGCAGCACAAGTCTGCTCACACCTCCTCCACGACTGCAACCTCCCTCTCAATCCTGCCCCGGCTCGCCCCCCGCCTCTCTCCTCTCAAACACCCCGGGGTGGTGGGAGCTGCCTTCCAGACGCAACGCTGCATACCGGCAGAGAAGTCTGGTTTCCAGCCACATCGTTTTCTGGAAACTATTAATAGAATTATAATTTAATTAACAGGGTGGTCATCCTTCTAGGAGAAAATTAAATTACCTCGATGTGTGAATATAAGTTGCCTACGGTTGGCGGGCAGTAAAGCCCGGCAGCTGGTGATATGAAAATGGCAAGATAAAAGACTGGCTAATGAGAGCATTTAAATAGCCAATGGCCTCAGGTGTCAGCTTTCGCAGAGCCATGCTGGACGTAACGACGCACAGATGAACATCGCGTTCATTTCTTAAGTCAACTCTTAAAGGGAAATACCATCACACAGTGAAATAGACATCAGGCAAACAAAGACATTAAAAGAGAATCACTACACCCGTCTCTTCTCGAAGAAAAAAATGCCGCCCCACAGTTAACAAGCACTCGCCATGACACAGGACATTTTAGAGCCGGACTTACTGCTGTGGTAAAAGGTTCCTTATCTTCTTTATGAGGTGAAACAGATGGCCCCATAAAAAAGATAAGAAACCTTTTACCACAGCAGTAAGTCAAGGAACCCAGTCTGAAAGACGGGGCTAAAAGAGAAAGAAGTACATCACGGGGACCTCTTTTCCAATGGCTGGCCACCGTTTAGCATGAACGGTGACGCCAGTCAATGGAAAAGAGGGGCGGGGCTTATTCTCGCTAGTGAAACTCACTCTATGTCATTAAGTCTCGCCAGCGAGACTGCGCGTGTGCGCGGTCTTACTCTAGCCGAGACCTAAAAAGGAGATAAAGTAAAGCCAAAGTGACTGTAGTGCCATGCCACCCATATCCTGAGGAATCTGCAGGTAGCGAATAGCTCACCGTGACTTTTCATATTGCCATATAAAGTGTTGCCCACTCACATCTACCTTCCTAAAAAAGGGATTAGATAAGAGAAGCAGAATTGCGCAAAATAGATATAGGAAATACAGGAACATAATCATTTTCACTAAGTTGCATCTGCCGATTATTCCCAGATGCAACCAATCCCATTCGCTAAAAACAACTGCAGATTCTTGATACAACGTATAGCAATTAAGAGTCAAGATGTCCCTAGTCCTGCAAGATATCTGAACACAAAGGTATATAGCCATTTTAACATAACAAGGTTCAAGGGGTTCCACCTCAGATTCATAATGACCTGAGTTTTGTCCATGTTAAGCTCATGACCACTGGCAATTCCACATTCAGCAGCAGTGATTTTGATATAAGGGAGGGCCTTAGATGGAGAAGAAGCCATAATGGCAATGTCATCTGCTAATGCTTATTTAGGGGAGTATAACCCCTTGACCTTCAAATGGGTAATGCACTTTGAGATTTTGAATGAATGGTTCAAGATACAGGGAAAAAAGGGGATAAAGCACATCACTGTCTAGTGTCCCGATGGATACTCACCCGGTCAGACATCCATCCCATCATGACAACTTGGGACAATAATGAGCAGTATAGGGACTTAAATGCAGATACAACAGGCCCATCTGGCCCATAACTACCCATAAGAATTACCAAGGGACACTGTCAAGTCTTTTTCTGCATTCAACAGAATCATCGCAGAAGGTTCACGTAATTCTTCCTAATGTCCAGAGCAGAAATGGCAAAATTGATATGAGCCATTGTATCCCAATCAGGGATAAACCCATGGTACAACGGATCAACCAGAGAGGTGATGATGGATGAAAGTCTGTTGGAGAGTATGTAATTAGGTGTCAGGTTCATCAATTAAATGGGTCGGCAAGAGCTGCAACAAATAGAGTCTTTCCCCTATTTTAGAACCACCACTATGTGCGCCACCCACCAAGACCTTGGTACTGAAAAAGAGAAGAAAGAGGAGTTGGCAAGCTCCACAAATGGCGGTATGCTAAATTCAGAAAAGTTCTTATCAAGAACGATTGGAATAGGGTCAGGCTTTCCCGAAATTATTAAAAGAGGGCTTTCTTAGTTTTTGCTAAATTACCGAGATGCCAAAACCGCCCACTGACTACGGGTCACCATAGGCTGATTCACTCCTGCGATATACTGAGTAGCCCCCACCACAGAAGCCTGAGTGCTCTCCTCATACAGAGCAGTCAAAAACTCCTGAAAAGCATTCAAGACCATGTATGTACCAGAGACCACTTGCCCAGAAGACGCCTGAATGCTCGTTATAATATTCTTAGACTGTCGGTCATGAAACTGGAAGGCAAAAACCTGTCCCATTTCCTCACTGTTTTCAAAACAGGTATCCTGCCTATTACGCCATTTTTGGCTACCCTTATTCTACACCCTCTGCTAAGCTAGCATCCAGGTAGCAGTCAGCGGTCCATAAATCCACTCTGCATGATGTGCCATTCAATAGGTCAGTCAATAAGAATATGCTTTTTCAAATTTCAGGAGCTCTGCTTGTAGATGCCACTCCAGCTCTCTGGCCTTATGGTCTCTCAGAATTGTGTGTCCCCTAATTGTAACTTTCAGTGCATCCCATAATGAGTGGGGCTGACCCATTATTGATGACACAAAATTACAGAATCCATCACGATAACATAGTCCGGATCCTGTAAAAGTGCGTGATTGAAAGTTAAACAGCAGATCCCACCCAAAGCAGGATGGTGTCTAACAAACAAGAGAGAGCGCTATGATCTGATAAGACCCAAGGAGGTCTCTTAATCCAGAGAGCCTGCATAATGCTGCTGCTAACCAAAATGAAATCAAATTGTGACATCATGTCATGTGGGGTATACCAAATCATCTGGGTTAAGTAGACAAAGTTCTTCCTTAACATAGCTGAGCTTGGTGGCAGCTCTCAAATCATTAACATTCCAAGTAAAGATATGGATACCATGGCTACCGCAACCCCCACTTCTCAGGCATCAAAAAGAATTAGATCCCTACATGTGAATACATTTTGGACCTTCTATGTTGATAAAGTCCCATTTTTAAACATTTGCAAACCCTGTGTTAATCGAATTATTTCAAAACAAACAACCATTCCCACAGTCCAACCCCTACCACCATTACCCTCAATGTCCATACCAGACACCACCCATAGACCCAGACCCAAACGGTAGGCAGACAAAATATCGATTTTTTAATATCGACCTACCATAATATCGATGTTTTAATATGGAAGGGACAGAATATAAAAGGTAAGAAATATCGATTTTTTTAACATCGAAGGGAAAGAATTTCGGAGGTAAGTAATATCGATTTTGTTAATATCGATGTAAGTAATATCGATATTACTAATATCGAGTTTTATATGATTTTTAAGTATATTATTATGTATTTAATATATTTTTTTAATGTCATTTAAGTAAATGTTGTATTTTAATACCGTAGCGGGTTGTGGGTTTATAGGGGAATAGGGTGGGAAGTAATTTAATTATACTAAATTAATTATAAATTTTTTAGGAATTATACATTAATTTTAATTAATTGGTAAATAATTTGTATTAATTGGTAATTTATTTTAATTCATTGATTCATTGATAATTATGTTCTGTAGTGGGTTGTGTGTACACAGGGGAATAGGGTGGGAAGTAATTTAATTGTAGTAAATTAATTATTATTTTTTTAGGAATTATAAATTCATTTTAATTAATTGGGAATTAATGTTTATTAATTGGTAATTTATTTTAATTAATTGATTAATTGATAATTATGTTCTGTAGCGGGTTTTGGGTTTATGGGGGAATAGGGTGGGAAGTAATTTAATTATACTAAATTAATTATTAATTTTCTAGGAATTATAAATTAAGTTTAATTAATTGGTAATTAATTTTTATTAATTGGTAATTAATCCTAATTCATTGATTAATTGATAATTATATTCTGTAGCTGGTTATGGGTTTATAGGGGAATAGGGTGGGAAGTAATTTAAATGTAATTAAGTAATAATTTATTTTCATTAATCGTTTTTGCTAATTATATTATTGTTAATTAATTATTAATTGGTAATTCATTTTTATTAATTGGTTATTAATTTTATTACTTGATTAATTGATAATTATGTTAAGTGTATTATTTTATTATTGCCGTTTGTTGTGCGTTAATAGTGTGTAAAGTAATTGATATGTAATTAAGTAGGTATTACATTTATAGTTGGGTATTGATAATTAATTTATTGGATATTAATTATGAATTGGTAATTATTTTTTTAATAAATATTTATTGGTATTTGTAAATAGTTTAGATTAATTTAATAAATATTTTTTTAATATTTTAAAATATTAGTTTATTGATAAGTATGTTATTATTAACTTCCACACTTTCCCTAGTGTTGCACTCTCTAGAGTTGGAATAGTCATTTTTACCCCTACACTATCCAACACTTTCCCTACTGTTGCACTCTCTGGAGTTGGAATAGTCATTTTTACCCCTACGCTATCCAACACTTTCCCTACTGTTGCATTCTCTGGAGTTGGAATAGTAGTGTATACCCCTACGCTATCCAACACTTTCCCTACGGTTACATTCTCTGGAGTTGGAATAGTAATTTTTACCCCTACGCTATCCAACACTTTCCCTAATGTTGCACTCTTTGGAGTGGGAATAGTAATTTTTACCCCTACGCTATCCAACTCTTTCCCTACTGTTGCACTCTCTGGAGTTGGAATAGTAATTTTTACCCCTACGCTATCCAACACTTTCCCTACTGTTGCACTCTCTGGAGTTGGAATAGTAATTTTTACCCCTACGCTATCCAACGCTTTCCCTACTGTTGCACTCTCTGGAGTTGGAATAGTAATTTTTACCCCATACGCTATCCAATACTTTCCATACTGTTGCACTCTCTGGAGTGAGAATAGTAATTTTTATCCCTACGCTATCCAACATTTTCCTTACTGTTGTTTTTTTTGGAGTTGGAATAGTATTTTATTCCCTCTGTTAATTAATATTGTTTGTATTGTTTTAGTTAATGTAGTATATACTTGATTTAAAAAATATTAAAATAAATTTTTTTAACACATTTTATGTGTATAGATGAATTTGTAATATATGATATTTATGATTATTTATAAGTTATTACAATAAATATTACAACTGATTATTAAGTATATATATATTATATATTATATTATATGTTTAATTATTTTTTTAATTAAATTATGTATATTACTTATTAATTTTAAATAATATAATATATTTTGTACTATGTTTATTATATTTTAAAGTATTTTTTAATTAATTTTACATATTTTTTTAATTAAAAAAACGATATTTAAAAAAAAACGATATTTTTGACGTCTATATATTTTTTTCGATTTTTTTGTACTTACCTTTTTGTAGATAGGATGTCGATATTGTTGACATCGATATTATTGCTCCGATATTTTTGTAGGTAGATATTTTGTCTGTCTATATTTTGTCAGACATTCGACCCAAACCTATCCTGATTACCTTTCCCTGTAACTCTCTTTGTAAAGCCCCGACCCTGCATAAAATTGCAAGATACTTGACGAATCAGCAATCTACTCCCCGGTGTCTGGGTCACACAGGCCCCCAGAGAACACTATGAAAAGCAATGTGAGAAACCATAAAAAAAGAGGATGTATAGAACGAAAGAAGAGCAAAACCAAGATTATTGATAATCACTCTTATAAATTAAGCCACCCATCATTTCCTGGTATATAAAGAAAAGAAAAACCAGCAGGGAATCCCACCCCATCAGCCAGAAAGACAAAGATGTCTAAAAGGTCCAGAGAAAAATCTGGCTCTGAGTGTGCCATTATCACTTATCATCAGAGCACCCTGTATTCCTCATTTTGAAAAGGTTCTGAGCCTTTGACAAATCCTGACAGAAATGTGTTTGCCCCTGATAACAGAATTTTATTTTAGCAGTTTCCAACAGCGAGGCAGAGATGCCTAAATTAGCAAATGCAGGTATCAGTTCCCGTGGTGCAAGAGTGCCTGCATTGCAGGCAGCTTTGTTTTTGACAATCCTCAGAGGCATTTTCCTCTTTCTATGTGTGCTAAAAGGAGGAGAAATAAAGATATTTCTCCTCGTTAAGCCTCACTTGGGGAGGCGTAGCATTTTGATGCATTCCGAAGTTTACCACTAATGGTAAACCTGGGAATGCACCAATATCCATGAGTGGATTTGTGGAAACACCAACACTCCACTAATGGAAAACCTCCCTGGAGCAGAGTAACACAACACAGATATTTGATCTGCATTGCGTTACTCATGATTTCTCTAGATTCCCTTGTGTGGCTTGATAAATCTGGCTTAGCTGTTGCGTCGCCCTTGCGCACCCCTGCATGGTGCAAGAGCGATGCAACTCAATGATAAATGTGCCACCTTGTCTCTGAAATGGAAGTCAGCAATCCTCAATGGGGCACGACAGCAGGCTGTTGGCCAAAGAGAGCTCCACATCATCGGATAGCCACTGGACGATGTCTTGATGATGCAGTTGACTTTTGATGTTAAAGGTTAAAGTGGAAGAAGTACAGATTTAGTCCCCATTGATGGTCCCTTGCTGGATGAATACTTTTTGGCGACTTTACACAGTGAAGATTTCTACTTTCGGACATAGTCACTTTTCTCGGAAGTGAGATCCTTCCAACGGGGCAAAGCTGCAGGATGAAGCCAAAGAGGGATCCATGAGGCTGGATACCTGCTCTGCGAGGTCACACTGAATCAGATTAGCTTCTGCAGAAAAGCTTTGAGGGAGACCAGCTTGATTTTTTGGCCAAGCGGCAATTCAACTTCGTCAGATCAACTTGGCAGGAGAGGAGAAGTACTCTTTGACACCCGACAAGAGACCAGATTCTTGAAGCCAGCACTTGGGGGTCAAGACTCACTCTGCCAGAGACCAGTAGGAGGTGTCCAGGCAGGTCCAGTTGAGACAGGGCAACTGAGCAGTTGCAGAAAATGCCTCTTGCAGCTTGTTTTGTTCCTGTAGCTTAAACAGTCAAACATATGCCTCTAGGAGTCCACTTCTTTGTCCTGTGTAAAAGAGGGTAGAAGAGGGGGTGCAGGTCCAACCTTCTAGGCACCTCTCAGGTCACAGGCAGTATGTCTCATCCTTTTTTGTTCTTCCACAGATCCAGAAAGTGGTCTGAGTAGAGTTCTGTCAGTGCCATATTTATAGTATTCACTAAGGGCTAGCTGTTCCTAAAGTCAAATAAATCACAACCTATTCTGGTTGGAGAGGAAGTATGAGAGTAGTCAATCTCAATAAAGTTGGGGTAGTTAGAGTGATGGGGGAATCCCTCCTTTTTGGATATAGTGCCTTCACACACCCTTGCGAGTGTCATGCTTCATTATCGGGAGTTGCTCCTCATGGGGGTGGCACAGCTGTCCTCCACGTGCTCCGCGAGAGGGCTCTTTAGCGGAGATCTTTTAAGGAGATGCCGCAGTTGTGCGTGTGGGTAAGTGGGCCTAGGATCTAGAGTGAGTAAGTGAGTGAGGGAGCGAGTGAGTGAGTTAAAATTACCAGATGATACCTAAAACCTAATTTTATTCGGGGTCTGAATGGTAAGGTTAAAATAAGGAAGGATGCTGGAGCTCCTCTAGGGAACAAATATAGAGGGGGAATGGGTGTCTTCCCGCTGCTCTCAGAATCCGTGTAAGTGTGTATCAAAGCAAAGGTATGGTTAAAATGTTTCGTGCTTCATGTAGGTCCATAAGGGATCCAAGGGTGCTTCGTCAGGGCCGTGCGGGGTGTAAACAAAGGAAAGTAATCAGGGAGGAGAAAGCCCTGTATACCTGTAGTAACTACAGTTAGGTGCAAATGCATCTTTGCACTGAAAGGAACACATATTACAGTTTCCTAAACCCAACCTGGTGATATAAGAGAGAGAAAGACATACAGACATAAAAAGAAAAAAATTGGTTTGTACGACACGTCAACAATGGAATTCACTAGAACTTAGTTGTACGCATAACCTGGCATTCAAATCTGCATGTAGTCACGTGTGCTTGCTTGGTGCAGTATGCCATGATAGACATACTATCAGGTGTGGATAAGAACCAATCTTAAGGCACCGCTGCCTCCTATGTAGTGAAGTTGACACTCGTGTTGTGTCTGTATAGGCGGGCTGCACTGCGCTGATGGCATGATGTGTTAGGCACAAACATCACCGGAAGGTGGCTATCCCGGTGTGGGTTGGTGGAGTAATAAATACTAGTAAAAAGGACAGTGAGGGTTGAGGCAAAAGGACTTCATTGGGTAACGATTAGTATCACACTTGTAGTTCCTTAGTCGCTATACTGAACTCAGTGTGAATCTCATATGCCGATCGCTAGAGCGTGGCTGAATTGTGGCGGTAAACATTGTAATACTGCAAACGAGTAAGGAGGCACCTCTATTGTGACAAGGGTGCTCTCAAGTGAATGATTAATCTATCCATGTTCAAGGTAGAGAGTATTGCGAGAAAGGTGATTCAGCACATTCTCACAAACAGAACACACAGCGAACCACAAGTACATTACTCATGAGCAAAACATGATGCCTACCCCCAGATTCAGAAATGTGGGCCACGTCGGCACTCCTTTAGGTTATGGGGCAAAGTATCTGTGGGTATTAAAAATGACTGGAATACCTTACAATCACTGAGAAAACAACTGATCAAGACAGCCCTTCACTTGATAATCATGACTGAATATCAAAGGGCTAATATAGCCCCGAATGGTCTCCTAGTCACCCTCTCCCAAAGAATCTTCCTAGAAGATCTGACCATCCATGAGGAATGATCAAAGATAGCATGGAAGTGCACACGAGATTGGCTCATCCTAATAATTAACACAGCTAAACGTTTGTCGGATGAACTCTTGGTCCAAATAACCTTAGCTGAGAGCGGGCACAGCGCAGGGATCTCAATTACAGCATTTAAATCACGACTGACTGAAATCAATAAGGAAATGAATGAACATAAGGAGTTCCTCACTAAATAGAAGATCACCAAACTCCAGCAAGACGTCAAATGCTTCAACAAGGATAATGTGTGTATGTACACCAAAGAAGACTATGTTATTCAGAACTACGAGACAACATCTGATGAGGGAAGCAAAAACCCCTCAAGGAGATCTGGATCCATTAGCAGCGACTCCAGCTATGAGGGTAGATACTACAAACCTCATTCCAGGAGTACACAGAGTCAAATTCTTCCACCCCTTTTCCAGAATTTCCCTTTACAGCCATTCCAACCACCGCTATATCCGGGACTATGAATGGGACCCCCATCAATGGCAAGGCCATCACCTACCGGTACCTCAATACCAGCAATTCTCGAACCCCCCCTTTTACAACAAAGGGAGGGGAAAAGGAAGAGGCAGAAGAGGAGGAGGATCCAAGACGGTCCAGTGGCAAGACCTGGAACCAATGACACTACAGAGGAAGACAATGGGGCAAAAACACTAGTGGTGAACCTGTCCTCTAGACAACTGACTGAGTGCAAATCTAGGCTCTTGGAGAAGGGCTTAAGGGTTTGACCCCACCCCCTCTGAGGATTCATTCTGGCTTCACCAGGAACTTCACCAATTTTTCAGGAAAGTCAGGCTTAAGGCCTTCTTACAGGATAAACCGGAAACCCCTACCACGGAGTCCGGTCTTAAGAAGAAATCCAAATTTACCCCGACAGCTGCCATGACACCCAATGTAGTCCCCACCTTCGAACAGGCTATTCTAAAGGATGTAGCAGCCATGAACAACAGATTCCCCTTTAACAACATGTCCAAAGAGGAGAGAACCCTCTTGAAAGCCATCACAGAAGATACCAAAAAACACAGTTGATGGACAGAATGTAGAACAATGTCATACATTCATCCCAGTACAAGGATCTGGGCCTAAATCCATCGTTTTTTTGCACTCCACACCACCCTGGGTTAGACACTGGCTATATGCAAATCAGATCTGACCCTGTGCCTCATGGGAACAGTCCAGTCCGAACTACCAAGCCATGTCTTTCCCAGTCCGGAATCAAGCATCCAAGGACCGGTTTCTGGCTATCAGCCTTCATACATTCATCCCAGTACAAGGATCTGGGCCTAAATCCATTGTTTTTTTGCACTCCACACCACCCTGGGTTAGACACTGGCTATATGCAAATCAGCTCTGACCCTGTGCCTCATGGGAACAGTCCAGTCGAACTACCAAGCCATGTCTTTCCCAGACCGGAATCAAGCATCCAAGGACCGGTTCCAGTCGAACTACCAAGCCATGTCTTTCCCAGACCGGAATCAAGCATCCAAGGACCGGTTTCTGGCTATCAGCCTTCATCAGCCTGGATAGCTTGACTCCAGTGGTGTGGAGAGCCTGGGACTCACGTCTGAGCATACCCAGCCCATTTGGGGTGAAAATAGCAAAAAACACAGTTGATGGACAGAATGTAGAACAATGTCATACATTCATCCCAGTACAAGGATCTGGGCCTAAATCCATCTTTTTTTTGCACTCCACACCACCCTGGGTTAGACACTGGCTATATGCAAATCAGCTCTGACCCTGTGCCTCATGGGAACAGTCCAGTCCGAACTACCAAGCCATGTCTTTCCCAGACCGGAATCAAGCATCCAAGGACCGGTTTCTGGCTATCAGCCTTCATCAGCCTGGATAGCTTGTCTCCAGTGGTGTGGAGAGCCTGGGACTCACGTCTGAGCATACCCAGCCCACTCGGGGTGAAAATTGCAAAAAACACAGTTGATGGACAGAATGTAGAACAATGTCATACATTCATCCCAGTACAAGGATCTGGGCCTAAATCCATCGTTTTTTTGCACTCCACACCACCCTGGGTTAGACACTGGCTATATGCAAATCAGATCTGACCCTATGCCTCATGGGAACAGTCCAGTCCGAACTACCAAGGCATGTCTTTCCCAGACCGGAATCAAGCATCCAAGGACCGGTTTCTGGCTATCAGCCTTCATCAGCCTGGATAGCTTGACTCCAGTGGTGTGGAGAGCCTGGGACTCACGACTGAGCATACCCAGCCCACTCGGGGTGAAAATTGCAAAAAACACAGTTGATGGACAGAATGTAGAACAATGTCATACATTCATCCCAGTACAAGAATCTGGGCCTAAATCCATCAGTTTTTTGCACTCCACACCACCCTGGGTTAGACACTGGCTATATGCAAATCAGCTCTGACCCTGTGCCTCATGGGAACAGTCCAGTCCGAACTACCAAGCCATGTCTTTCCCAGACTGAAATCAAGCATCCAAGGACCGGTTTCTGGCTATCAGCCTTCATCAGCCTGGATAGCTTAACTCCAGTGGTGTGGAGAGCCCGGGACTCACGTCTGAGCATACCCAGCCCACTCGGGGTGAAAATTGCAAAAAACACAGTTGATGGACAGAATGTAGAACAATGTCATACATTCATCCCAGTACAAGGATCTGGGCCTAAATCCATCGTTTTTTTGCACTCCACACCACCCTGGGTTAGACACTGGCTATATGCAAATCAGCTCTGACCCTGTGCCTCATGGGAACAGTCCAGTCCGAACTACCAAGCCATGTCTTTCCCAGACCGGAATCAAGCATCCAAGGACCAGTTTCTGGCTATCAGCCTTCATCAGCCTGGATAGCTTGACTCCAGTGGTGTGGAGAGCCAGGGACTCACGTCTGAGCATACCCAGCCCACTCGGGGTGAAAATTGCAAAAAACACAGTTGATGGACAGAATGTAGAACAATGTCATACATTCATCTCAGTACAAGGATCTGGGCCTAAATCCATCGTTTTTATGCACTCCACACCACCCTGGGTTAGACACTGGCTATATGCAAATCAGCTTTGACCCTGTGCCTCATGGGAACAGTCCAGTCCGAACTACCAAGCCATGTCTTTCCCAGACCGGAATCAAGCATCCAAGGACCGGTTTCTGGCTATCATGGTCAATGAAGCAGTAACGGAAGGCTGGATTTCCCGCCAAGAGCCGGACTTGCTTGTCAACGAAGATCCACGGACTCCATACTACTATACCCTCCCAAAGATCGATAAAGAAATCAACCCACCACTGAGACGCCCTATCGTGTCAGGCATCAAGTTAGTGCTGCAACCGCTCAGCAAATTTTACGACTTCTACCTACGCCCTCTGGTGAGTGAAACACCATCCTACCTTAGGGATACAACTGAAGTACTCAATCTCATTGAAAACTTCCCCCAACCAGAAACCATTAACCTTTTAGTTACCCTAGATGTCGAGGCTCTCTACACGAACATTTCCCAGGATGCCACCTTGGAAATATAGTAGTCTACTCTACGGAATGTTGAACCATGGCCTTATGAAACATCCATCTCGTCCATTTGCAAATGCGCCTCCATAGCTCTGAAAGAAAATTTCTTTGCCTTCCATACTCAGCTTTACCACCAAATCCAAGGTACCAGCATCTTCGCTCCGAGTCTATCCTGCCTCCAAATGGCTGATTTTGAAGACAAATATATCCTAGGGGATGACAACCCCTACAGAGAAAACATTATGATACATCGACAACATCCTCCTCTTCTGGAGGGGGGACGAAGAACAATGCACAACATTCTGTGGGTGGATTAACACTCTAGACCCCTTTCTGAGATTTTTAAGCACAAAATCACAACAGAGCATTCCTTTCCTAGACCACCTGATCTCCCTAGCCAACAGTTCCCTACACACAACCAATTATAGGAAAACCACAGGCAGGAACAGTCTCCTCGTTTATGACAGCTACCATCCAAAAGCACTAAGGAACAACCTACCAGTCGGCCAGTTCCTACAACTTCACAGGAATTGTACCACCCTGACAGAGTTTTAGAAACAATCTGAGATCCTCTCAGACAACTTGATTAGGCATAATTGCCCAAAGAAAATAATACGCCAGGCATATAAACGAGCCCAGAATAACCATAGGGAGGCCGTACTTGAAATTAAGGACAGACCAAAATCTGAGGCTATCACATGTGGTGCGGTTTCGCGGTTTCCCGCCAGGGCCAGAGGTTGCAGATGAACAAATCCGGTGTTCACAGGAGAGAAAGTCTTTGGAGTTGAATGCAGGCAGGTCCTCCAGGGTTTTTGAGGTTGCTGGTTGCAGGACACAATGGGATTTTGCAGGAGCAGGTTTGAGGTGGAGATAGACCGGTAGGGATGGGGCCAAGTCAGTAGTCGTCTTCCTCTTGTTAGCTGCTGTGAGGCTGTTCGGTCCTTCTT
Source organism: Lissotriton helveticus (assembly GCF_964261635.1). Classification (NCBI taxonomy): domain Eukaryota; kingdom Metazoa; phylum Chordata; class Amphibia; order Caudata; family Salamandridae; genus Lissotriton; species Lissotriton helveticus. The sequence continues at coordinate 408,090,750 of NC_136073.1, forward strand.
CTTCTTCTTGTAGTTGCTTCTTGTCTGCCGAATCAAGATTAAGGGGTGCCCATAAATACTAGATTTAGGGGTGTTACAGGTAGGTAAAAGGTAGTGTCCAATGGGTCCCTTCCCTGGGATGGGTACACCCCCTATTATGCATGAGCCTGTCCCTGGTTGACTGAGCCCCCTATCTGCAAGATGGAGGGGACTGAGAGTTGTGCTTCACCTCGCCTCCCCAACCTGAGGGGTGGAGTTGGCAGAGGTGGGCACACCTCTCTTCCTCACTTGTTTTTTCTGCCGGTTCTCTCGCCCAAAGTGGGGGTCAGACCAGTGGGAACCAGTTGCTGAATGCAGCAAGTGGTCTGGGGAAGCTCACAAAGGCAGCAAGCCTTTGAAGCTTCCCCTTCTTGAACCCTGCCCATTCTGAAGGAGGAGGCTTGGCACCTCGTACCAGGATGTGCATTGTTTCAGGCCCCAGACAGCAGTAGGCTCTCGACCCAGGGGTCCAGAAACATGTCTGGTGGTGGAAGCTGAAAGCAGCCACTCAGCCTTTACACTAGTGGTAAGTTAGTTTTCAGGGGGCATCTCTAAGATGCTATCTGTGTGCAATTTTCATTAAACCCCACACTGGCATCAGTGTGGGTTTAATGTAATGGGTAGTTTAATACCAAACTTCTCAGTTTTCAGAGTAGACATTATGGTGCTGTGGAGTTCGTAATGAAAAACTCCCAGCAACATATACTCTTAATGACAGTACTGCACTTACAGAGTCTACAAATGGACTGGGACACTGTAGGAGTTCAGGGCTCATGCACCTGTACCCTCACCACTGGTATAGTGCACCCAGCTAGAGGGTGACTGATCTATGCCTGGGAAGTCGGTTGTAGGCCTTATCGACTCTTCACTTTGTTCTGCACCAAGACACACAACCTGCAAAGGCAGTGTGTGTGTGTGTCAAGGTTCAGGACATCTAAGGGTGGCATAATAAGTGCTGCAGCCCTTAGAGGCCTTCTCTGATCACAGTGCTCTGGGTACCTGTGGTACCATTTACCAGGGACTAACCTGGGCCAGAGATGCCAATTGTATTTAGGCATCAATACAGTTTTAGGGAAATTACATAGGCCCTGGGTACCTGAGTAGGAGGAGCCCAGGACACACTCAGTCGAAGCACAGCAGCAATTCAGCAGAAAGTGGGGGCAACCATGCAGAAAGAGGGAACTTTCTCACACCTCTGAACATCATTATTTCCTTTAGTTTGGATGCCAAGGTAACCTCTGAGTCATGCACATGTATTCAAACATGTCATCTGCATTTGCAGGGAGTATTAGTCTGTAACCCTGTATTAGTCTGTAAATTAGTCTGGGGAGAGGATGTAGCCTTGCAGCTAGAGCCGTCAAATTCGGACCTGGGGAACTGGGTTAGAGTCTCGGCAACGACACTCAACATCCGGTGATTCCGGGCAAATCACTTAATCTCCCTGTGCATGACAAAAAAAAATGAATGTGTTAATCTGTAACGAGACTGGTGCTCATGTAAAGCGCTCTGATACCTGATGTCTCAGTTCTAATTCACGCTATATGAAAGTCTAAAAATAAATGTTTTAAAAACATGAATCTCAGACCCCTATGTGGATGAAATTCACGTTGTGCATGCTAATGTTTCTGCTACGAAGACATTCAGCAATGGTGACAATAGATTTCCTTCTCAGGTTCTCCAACTAAACGATAGGGGTTCCGTTTTCATGTGGTTAATCCTTCTACTTAAAAAGCAAAAACAGTTAGTTTAGGACCAAAGGGATTTTATAAGACCAAGCTCTGACAGATTCCCCAGATACTTTTAACAACAGATATGTCAGAGGGTCTGAAAAAAAGGGGGAACTCAAACAATGCACGACTTGTGTTCCAGATGTTCACTTAAACATGTGTGTGACAATCTAAGGTCATACCTGTAATGGTCAACCAAGGATGCCCATCAGTCACCATACGGAACCGCCCTTCGTCATTTGGGATTCCAAACAAGACCAAAACCAGGAGTGCCACTATATTTTCACAATCAAGGGTCCAGATGTATATAAAGGTACCCTTAACCCGTCAAGTGGGTCTTATTATAATCTTGTTACTCAGTTAGGAGAATCGTAGCACACATGATACATGCGGGACTGATGTTGCAGTGCACAAAAATAAGTGTGAAAAATATTGAGAGAAAATGTGATTAAAAATGGATGAGAGGGTACTAATAACTTTATTCGGGTGCTACCCAAGCCTCCACTGTTAAAAAGTAGTTACTGGCAGTCACTCTAATATGGACTGTCTAGATGGTTTATATATGGTCAACATCAGTCCCGCAAGTATCATGTGTGCTATGATTCTCCTAACTGAGTAACAAGACCATAATAAGTCCCACTTGACGGGTTAAGGGTACCTTTATATACATCTGGACCCTTGATTGTGAAAATATAGTGGCACTCCTGGTTTTGGTCTTGTTTGGAATCCCAAATGATGAAGGGCGGTTCCGTATGGTGACTGATGGGCATCCTTGGTTGACCATTACAGGTATGACCTTAGATTGTCACACACATGTTTAAGTGAACATCTGGAACACAAGTCGTGCATTGTTTAATCCTTCTACTTGCCATAGGTTCATTGTATAGCAATCAGGCCAGTTGCAAGACAATTGGGCATATGCATAAAAAATCTGTTAAACAATTCCTTATTTGCGAAAAATAAGGAATCGCAAATAAGGACTCGCATACCGCGATGCATCAACAGATTCGGTATTAAATACTGAATCGCAAAAAATCGCTAAATAAATCTGAAAACCACGATTGCGAGACTCCAAAATAAAGAATAGCAAATACCGAATCAGCAAATACTGAATCGGTATTTGCGATTTCGGTATTTGTGAATTCGCAACACAAAATGTGCATCGGAAGCAGATTGATGACATCACAACCAGGAAGTAACACAGCCCATGCTTCATTCAGTGCCCTGAGGAGCTCAGAGGAGGAGGCAGAGCACAGGAGCTGAGGAGAGATACAGTGACAGCTCAAACCAGCTATTGCACTGCATTCCAGGATGGAGAAGGATGCACAACAGGGCAAGGACACGGCCAGTAAGAGGAAGCAAATGTTTTCTGACAAAGAACTTGAACTACTCATCGAGGGGGTGAGCAGCAAACATGACAGGCTGTTTGGCAAGCTGTCCCTAAAGGTGCCTGAGGCAGAGAAGCTCAAGATCTTCTGCGCATCAAGGAGAGGGTAAATGCTGTAGGAGTCGCCCACCGCAGCAGAGACGATCTGAAAAAGAGGTGGTATGACCTCAGGAAAAGGGCAAAGGAGAGGATTGCAGAAAGGGTGAAGGATGCAGCTGGCACAGGAGGGGGAACATCAAACGTCACACCAAACACAGCCCTCGAGGACCTCGTTGAGGGTACTGTAATGATTTCCAGGCAGGTTCCGCAGGAGCATCAGGAATCCGAAGAATATTCCACAGCCTTCCCCTATGGCCTTCCGACTCTATCAAACACTAGAGTATTGAGAGGCTCGCCAGGGGAAAACAGGGAGACAAAACAAGGAAAGGTTGGGGAGAAATAAAGAACTTGACTGTAATCTTCAGAGTGGATGCTTAGCAACTCAGAATGGACTCCTGGTAGACGTGGGGCTGTAAAGAAATATACAATCTATCTAAATACAGATATAATACACATATACACTTTGTCTATATTCTGTATATGACCACTACATACCACAATTGTTTTGTCTATGCCGTAGAACGGATATGCGGGAGTTGTAGGAGTTCGTCTTGAGTTGCTACTAGTGTGACAAACAAAGAATAGTAACCACTCTCTTATTACCTTGAACATATGAGTGTCAATGTCACTCTGTGTAATGTAGAAGGCTTCTGGAAACATCCGCTATTCAGATGAATATGACAATACTCTGACGCCAACACCACTGCTTTGCATGGAATTCTATAAATACAGAACATACGTTTAGGATTCTATAGTGTTGTATCATTAGACAAAACATATATGCAGCGCACAGCGCTGTTACCGTGGTTCTAAGTCGTGAAGATTGAAGTCTGCACCCCACTCGAGTCCACGCAAGAATCCCCGAACACAATGAGGCTGGCCAAGGAATGAGTAAAAATGATGTTGGGGCCAGCAGGTATACAGCCAAGAAATATATGAAGGGAAAATAATGGGGCACCGTCGGATGGCGGAGAACAAGCCCGGCCACCGGGCGGCGCACAAAAGAAAGGGAGAATGCACCAGAATAGGGAAAAAAACATATCTAACTAAAAGGGGCAAAGTGCTGCCCAGCCAGCTGGCGGAGACCAAGCCCAGCCATCGGGCGGAGCAAATCACGTGAAGGGGGAAAGTTGCAGAGACACCCAGCCGGACGGCGGAGACCAAGCCCGGCCGTCGGGCGAAGCAACTCACGTGAAGGGGGAAATGTGCAGAGACACCTAGCCAGACGGCGGAGACCAAGCCCGGCCGTCGGGCGAAGCGCCAAGAAGGAACAGGAACTAAAGCTGAGCCCAGCCAGATGGCGGGGAAGAACCCGGCCGCCGGGCGGGACTCCAGACTAAGGTTAGTTCACGTTACGGAACAACAGTAACGGAACAGAAGCGAATGTCTGTTCTGAAGACGCCCGCTATGCACAAGAACTCAGTGGGGAGAGAAGGGAAGCCGAGGCACGCACAGCAGCACGAAGGTCGGCGAACTCCCGACAACAAACAGAACCGGAAGAACAAATCAGGAAGTCAGGCAACCAGGTACAGGACGGGACACTAAAGGCAACGGAGCTAGACGCAAGAACGTAAAGCGTCGCTCCAAGGGCTCTTGTATCTTATATAGTGGTCTCACTTAAAGGGACAGTGTGTAGGGAATCTCGGGGCATGACAGGTACCATTGAGCCTGAAGCTGTTGTGGGGGTCACCCAATTGGACACTTCCGGCGCTGCGGCAGGAGAACGAGGTGAGATGCATGCCAGTGCAGATACGCAGCGTGTTGTCTACCCCTGCCTGTTCCCCCAGGCCAAACACAGTGCACATGTAGCCGTGCCTAACGCATATACCCTACGCATATACCCTCACGAGAGTGTTGTATCATGGGAGTTGTAGTCATATCATGAAAGTGTGCATGTCTGATCCCTAATGTTAATGAAATGAGACCAGCAGCACAGGGCCAATTGTCAGTCCAAATATGTCCTTTATGTAGATGAAAGTATGCAACACAGATACATCCAGACAAAATAATAACAATGCACTGTTTCACACACAGATGCATCACCCCTGGATTCAGATGACAGCGGACGTCTCATAATCTCTGAAACCCCAGCAGTGATCGATGCTGAGACTCCACAGGGACGTCAACCCACTACACCGCCAACACCATCCCCACCACCACCATCACCACCACTGCGGACAACAACACCACCACCACACCTCCACCACGGACAACAACACCAAGCCGCAGGGCAAATGTCCCCTCCCTGCAGGTGATGGAGACGAAGCAGAGGCCAGCAGCCACAAATGTTCCACGGCAGTCAGTTGTCACTCCACCAGCCGAAACATGAGCACGTGTCCGAGTCCGACAGCGGGGCAGGCCCCTGGGTAGAGCTGCAGAGAGATCTGAGGATCCAACACACAGCTACAGTGTGGTTGAGACACGGATGTAAATTGTAAATTGTAAATTGATACTTGTATAGCGCACTACTCACCCGCAAGGGTCTCAAGGCGCTTGTACGAATACCGCTGTGGAACCCATCCTGGCATTCCCTGTGAGGTGTCCACTCCTGGGGAACCCCCAAGGTGGAGGCCAGGCATCCTTAGCGTTGTGGGGGCCGTTGTGGAGATTAAGCAAGCTATTGCCCAGAGTTGCAGAGTGGGACTCCATGATTGGAATAGGCACCGAGGCGAGAAATATCAGGTCCGTGGAATTTTGAGCCCAAGACCCGCCAAGGCGGGGAATTGAACCCTGGTCCCGGGCTAGACCTCTGCATCAGGGTCTGCCGCAGGATGCTGCGGGTTCAGCGCCTGCAGGGGAGACACATGGGTGCTATCAACATTAACATATCAAAATTGGCAAAAAAAATTGGCACCATGACTGACGCTGTGCGTGAGATGACCACAGCCGTTGCTGAGGGTAACAGAGACATGAAACTGCGCCTGCAGGATCTCAAACGTGCTGTCATAGCAGGGCAACAGAGTGAGCGCAGGAGGCATCAACAGAACATGCTCCGTTCCAATGCCTCCATTGTCCATCACAAAGCTGTGCAACAGCACAGCTGTACTATCACGCAGATCTGTGTCCCTGCAGGTCGACTTGGGCCATTACTGTGGAGATGTGGCAAAGGCCTTGGAAAAAGTGACCACTGCAGTGGAGCATCTGCAGTCCGGGACTTTTAGTGCCAGCAGTTTGGGAGTGGAGGAAGGGAGTGAGGCTGCTTCAATCGTCAGCAGCGTCTCTGTGCCGGAGGCCAGCGAGAGGAGGCGCTGTGCGCGCTGCTCCACAGCCACTGACACACATCGTGGTGATGTGGAGGCTGGGGGTACGTGGGAAGCGCAAATAGCCATGTTCCATTGGCTCCCTGGCCATGGTGACGTAACCATGGGCCACCTACACTACCACAAGATACTCCTGTGATTACAACGGACATGTATCCTCACCTCATTTTTGAATCTGCGTCATGTTGGCGTCTCATTTATATGCACCTGACAAGTGCTCATGTGCATTAAATATTTGCAAACAAGATCATGTTGTGATGGCTCATTCTTACCTGTCTCACAAGTGATGTTGCTTGATGTATGTCCACCTCCTTTGGCCTTCAGCTGTGTTAGGCACGTGTGCCTGTTGGTGTTGTGGGGGGGGTTGCTGTGCACGTAAGTCGTCCTCTCCGTCCACATCTATTGGTGTCCCCCTTCTTGTGGCAATGTTGTGCAGCATGGCACAGACCGCTATTATCCAGCAGCAGGTCACTGGATCATACTGCAAGGCACCTCCTGTCTTGTGTAGTATCCGGAAGCGACTCTTGAGGATGCCAAAGGTTCGCTCGACCACATTCCTCGTGCTGATGTGTGCTGTGTTGTAGTGCTGCTCCTGAGGTGTTGCTGGTTTGAGGTAGGGAGTGACGAGATATTCCCGCAAGGCATAGGCGCTGTCACCTGCAGGGTGGGGAGCAAAGGGTTAGAAGCATTAATACAATTACATATGTGAGGATGGAGTTAATGATGAGGCATTAGTATGTACCTAGTAGGTGTCCCTCTCCAAATTCACCGTTGATCAGACGCCTGTGGATGTCACTGTGTCAGAATATGTATGCATCATGTGTGCTTCCGGGAAGTTGGGCTACAATGTCCGTTATGATGTGCTTGGCATTGGATACGACCTGCACGTTGATGGAATGATATGACTTCCGGTTGCGGAAGATGTATTTGTTGGCAGAGGGGGGACAGATGGGGACATGCATGCAGTCAACACATCCTATCACATGGGGAAATTGTGCCACCTGGTAGAAGTCCTGTTTGGTCCGGTTCAACTGCTGTGGGGTTGTGGGGAAGGTGATGTGTTGATGTATCAATGTCAGCATGGCATCTAGGAATTTTGTGGAAGAAGCGTGAAAGTGCGCTTTGCGACACGCCTAAGGCTCCTGCTATGACCCCCAGTAAGCTTCCAGACACCAGCAGGTGCAGGCTGCGTAGGACCTGGACATGGGCTGGGATGGCGTTGGTCCTACGGGTCTGGTGCTGCAGTAGTGGTTCCAGGTCAGCAATGAGGCGCATGATCATAGCCCGGTTCAGTCTGTACTTGTCGTAGATTAGTTCCTCTCTCTGGCCCAGCAATGTGATGCGCACCCTGAATACCCTGTTGTGGATCATCCTTCTGCGCTGTGCAAGAGCGTTGATTCTCCTCCTCCTAGCATGCACGTAGGGGGAAGCCATTTTGGTACACATACAGGGTCTTCAGAGGCATATTTGAAGGGTTTCTGATTGTATGCACCTGTCTATTTCTTTTTTTTTTTTCTACTTCCTTTCAAAAACTTTACCTCCAGTTTGAGATTTCCCTTATTTTGCTCATGCAAAATAGCGATTTTGGGCATTTTCGTTATTTGCGAGTTTTGATGCATATCGTTGCGATTTATTAATAGCGATTCGGTATTTCCGGGGCTGATTTCTTTCTGGGTATTACCGATTGGCTAATTTGCGATTCGGTAATTTACCGCGGGAGTTATTTTGCGATTCTTAATTTTTTTAGGAATTGGGGTTGATGCATTGGGTTTTCAGGTTTTGCGTTCGGTAACGGCCTGTTTTACCGATTCACTATTTTAGAATTTTTGCATCTAAAAATACAGCTACTGCGAGTATGCTTGGGTGTATCTAGGAAATGGTGCCAAACAATATTCTGAGATCAAATGAGGTCTCACTGCCTGGGACAGACCCCACCTGCTCTAGCTGTATCAGTCCCGGTATTACTAGGGTTATGTGATTTGTAGGTATTTTTGCATCTGTGTTATTATGGTAACTATCAGTGCTTCTCTTAGGGTAGGTGGAAGACAACCCATCTGTGCCATATTTTTAAACAATGTTATTAAATACAGAATTATTTCTGTGAGAAGTTCTTTGGGAAAAGCTACTGTCAGGCAATCTGAGCCTGGTATCTTACGACTCACCATCCCTTTAAACACATTTACAGTTTTGGAGGATGTCAGCAGAGCCTTCAGTCTTTTACTATGCTAGTTTTCAAACCTTGCCTATGTTATGTTTTCTAGGAAGCCTTATATGTCTTACAGGGTATGGGCTGGTTGTATGTCATAGAGTTCTTGATATTAGCTCTTGAATCTGGCTATGATTTGTTCTGGTGTGTGCAGTAAGACACCATCTGTAGGCTACATTTGTGTAATTTTTCATCCAAATATTTGGTGCCCCAATAATGGCTGGCCTCTTGCCTTCACCATATCTACGTGCTGTGGAATATTTGCTATGTGTTCGACCTCTATGCCTACCAGTTCTTGAAATTCTGTCAGTTTGGAAGTTTTTTCTCCCAGTATGCATTATTCTGTTGTATTGCATGTGTTCTTTCTAGCATCACTGTCGCTTTCTCCAATCTAGTCAGTCTGCCTCAAATGGATTTTAGTGTCCCTGCATTTTGAGATATGACAATTCCATGGATATAAAACTTTAAAGCTTCCTACATTGTCTCAAATCATTCGATAGTAGTTATGTTTGTTTCAAAATATTCCTTTATAGCAGTGGCCACCTCAGAACGAAAGACAGTGCCATGAAGAGAGTCCAATGGGATTCTTCATTGAAAGATCCTGGGAGTGTTTTTTGGTATGATTAAGTTTGGATCTTCTCCGTCCTTTTTTTTCTCTTCAAAATGCTGACCACATTTTCTGAATTAAAAGAGTTTTGGATGGGACCTCCCTCTAGCATAGAGTAAGCAATCAGCAGCAGATATTCCACTAACACATTAAAAATTCACACATTCCTTATAAAATGATGCCGGAAAACCATCAGGCTCACCTTACAATTTGGCAAACTACTTACTACCTCAGCCACCTCGTCCTTTGAGAAAGGGCGGGACATTTTGTGCCTATCTTCCTCTGAAAGTGTGGGCATATCTAGCCCCTCTAAGAATGTCTCCAATGCCCCCTTGTCAACTACCTAAGTATGGCTGCAAATTCGCTTATATTGCTCAAGAAAAAGTTAATTCATTTTCCCTTATCTTTCCCTGTTCCTTACAGTGCTCCCCCATTGCAGGGCACATCAAACCATGAATAGTAGTACTGGCTACTTGCTCATGATCACAACAAGCCAAAAGCCTCCTAGCATAATTACTCCCCTCATAAATCTTCTGCCTATAGTCCATATTGGATGCATAATACTTGGCAAAATAATAATCATTCAGCACTCATTCAGCCTTCTTGAGCTCCCTTCTATTACCCTCCGTGCAATGCAGAGAAAATGCAATGTAGTGTTTCTCCAAGGCCTGTTTTTGCCCCTCAGCATTTCTATTATCATGTACATCTCTGGAAATCAGCTGTCCCAGCAGATAAGCTTTTAGCTCTTCCCAGACAACATTTGATGGAGACATGATTCCTTGTTAAAAACTCTGGGATCTCTTCCCTGCATACTATATCTCATCAGTACTCCTGGAGATACTGCTTAGTAGAAAACTCACTTCATAACTTGTGGTCTTTGCCTCTCCCCTAAAATATCTAACTTGAGAGTTGCATGGTTCTAAAACCCACTAGGGAGTATCTGCTCACATTTAAAAAAAAAAAAACTGATTTCTGAGGGGGCGTGGCTTGCGCTCAGCGACGATGACGGTTCCTCCGTGACTCTCCAGCGGCGGCGGGTCTCTGAACGGAGCGAACGGTGCCTCTACATCCACGCGGAGCTTCTCGAGTGTGGGTAATGCTGTCGGAAGCTGTGAAGCCTACGCGGACGCCTTTTCTGAGGATTTGCATTGCTTCTAAGACGAGTATGTGGCTTTTATATTCCGCGGCGCAACTCCGGTGAGTTGCGGCCGTCATTTTGTCTACACGAGTCGCCGACGGAGGTTTGCTCCAAGGGACTCTCTAATGTCACAAACTGCCTCATATCTCGAAGCAATTTATTAAACAGATGCTCCGCTTCTCTGCAGGTACTTTGTTGTGGGGAAGTCTTTATCTTTTGGGCTGTTCTATAGGAGCGCTCCCTCTCCACAGTATGGCCGTCATTTTGTGACATGCTCTTCATTTCCTTCTTTTACTCACGGCGCATTTCCCTCCTGCACTGTGCTTCATCTTATTTTAATAACTCAGCTGGATGGCCTATTTAAATGACTGAACTCTTACTTTACTATTACATCAGACTCAATTCAATCTCCACAAATTTCCGTATGCTCCTCAATGTCTACCTGAATTTTTTCTGGAATTTTCTCATGCTGTATCGGTGACTCAACTATTGACGATCTTCATGCTGGTGTTTCGTTGAGTTTTTACATGTTCTATTATGATGTACCATGCATGAATGCAACTTTTCGCCTCTATGTGCTTATGTTGTATATTCATTATATTCTGCTGTGCAATTTCTCATTTTTTTTATTATTCAGTGCTGTTTTATTTCTTTTAGGTATCAGTACTGATTATCTGGCATCACAAATTTACTGTTGATCTTTTCATAAGTGTTTCCATTTTTTCCAGTAGGGATATTTGAATTATTATTATATTAAAGTATTAACGCGTCTCGTTTCCTCTGTCACAATCTTTCTCTTTTGTTCTTTTGTATTGGTATTTCTTACCTGTGTCCCCTCATGTTGCAGAGCTGTACTCTTTATTTTTGCTATTTTATTCTATAACTTTTCTTGTATTTTTTTTGTCGCTTCTCTTCCGTTTATGGGAAGACTGTCTAAAGCTCCACTTTTACCTTTGCCTACTCCTCGCAGGTTTCTTATTCATACTAGTTCTCGTTTTGACTGCCTCTACATGGAGAACTCAGATATTTCTTCACCTAAAGGTGCTTCTACATCTTCTACAACTTACAGTTCTGTTGTTACTAAGGCTTCTACAAAACGGCAGAAAAAAGACCCTCCTTCTCCGCCTAAACAATCCACCTCTGTAACAATGGACTTATTACTTGAAGAGATTAGGGCTTTGAAGCCATTTATTGAAGACACTTCAGATGCTCTCTGATAAATGGTCCACCATTGACCAACGAGTTACTGACTTAGAGCAAAAGTTTGAGTCTCTTTCATCTTCTTCATCCAAAGTAGATTCACTCTCGTCACAGGTTTCCGTACTTCACAAACAGATTGAAAATTTGGAAAACAGGAATAGACGAAACAATCTTTGTATTTATGGCATTCCTGAAGGAACGGAAGGCTCAGATGCGCCTGCTTTCTTTAAAATGTTTCTCCCAAATCTCTTTAAATTGCCTGAGAGTACTGCCTTGAACATTCAGAGAGTGCATCAATTGGGACCATTATCAAATCCTACAACTTCTTCATCCTCACACAAACCAAGAGGGGTGATTTTGTATTTTCTTGAATACACTGACTTATTGTTGGTCTTATCAGCTGCACGAGCGATGAAGCGCATAACCTGGTCAGGAAGAACACTATTCTTGTCTGAAGACTATGCTAAATCAACTGCTGACAGACGTAGAGAATTTCTGTCACTAAGACCGCAATTGCGCTCAATTAATGCTAGATATGGACTTTTTCATCCCTGTTTGTTTAAAGTCACGATCAACAATAGGACCACGACCTACGAGGATCCAATAAAACTGCAGAGTTTTCTTTACTCTTTCCATGCTGATACAATGGAAACTACTTCATCAATGCATTCTACCTAGATAGTATGGATTATATTGCAAGAGTTTTCTTTAATTCCTTTGTTCTCCGTTATATGTTCATATACGACTATTGATTATTTCATGTTATCGCTGTTCCTATGTTATTTATATATTTTTCCTTTTGTCTTCACAGGCTATATTTGCGTGACACCTCTTCCCTCCTTTTTTGAAGTCCGCTCGTTTGTTCCTTTCTCCTTCCCTCCTTCCCCTGTGGGTCCTGGACGTGTTATTGTTCAATGTGGCCTTCCATCCCTTCACCTCCTATATGTTCTGGATCGTATGTAAGTTTCTTTTTTCTTCTATTTCTCCTCTATCTTTTTCACACTACTTTTCTCTTCTTTTATATTTCTCTCTCTATAGTTGATATATCAGCGTATATGTACTTCTTATCTTTTCTTTTCATTCCACTGTAAGGAACACTTCTTAACCTCTTTCTCCTTTTTCTGTGCTCTCCCCTTTTCACTCCTTTTTCTCATTCACCCTTCAGTTGGTTGGTTATTCATTATGTCATAGCTAGTTTACGATGTTATATTCCTTGGAGTTTCTTATGCTGTTGTAATCGTTTCTTATGCCCTTGAAAATTGTTACATGGAATGTCAGAGGTTTACATTCACCTATTAAACGTCAGAGAGTTTTGACACATTTAGCTCGACTAGACACAGATGTCGCGTGCTTACAAGAATCACATTTATCAGATGTTGAATTTGCTAAACTAAAAAGGGGTTGGGTGGGGGAAGTTCTATTCTCCTCGGGAGATGGCAAGCGTAATGGGGTTGTTATTCTTTTTCGCAAATCCCTGCCTATTAAAATGTTATCACATTGTCATGATCAAATAGGTAGATGGTTCTTTGTTAACTTTATGTTAGATAATATTCCAGTCTCTTTATTGAGTGTTTATGCTCCTACTATTGGTGATCCTTCCTTTTGGACCTCTCTATCCCAACAAATTACACATTATTATGCTGATAATTTTATTCTTGCGGGGGACTGCAATAACACCTTGGACCCCTTTTTGGATCGCAACTCATTGAGTCCCTTCATACCACACAGATAGCATAAGGCATTTGTACAGGTCATAAAACAACATAAGCTTATTGACGCTTGGAGACTTTGCAATCCCAATTTAAGAGAATATTCTTTTTACTCACTAGTGCATCACACTCAGTCCCGTTTAGACTACATTTTTGTTTCTCATAATATTTCTCAATGGTTGGTTGGATCGGAAATTGGTTCCATTTTGATCTCTGATCACCCTCCTGTTGCCATAGTCCTTGATGTTCTACATAAATCCAACTCTTCTCGTAAATGGCGTTTTAATAATGCTCTTCTTTTGGACCCTGTTATTTCCTCCTCTTTCAAGTCCTTTTTTGAAGAATATTTTACTCTTAATCAAACAGATGATTTGGCCTATCATACCATATGGGATGCATTTAAAGCCTCAGCTAGAAATTTTATTATTCGTTTTGTTTCCAATAAACGTAAAAATGCATGCCAAAAAACCAATACTCTCCTTACCCAAATAAAAAAATTGGGACATTCCTACTATTCCTCCAAATCAAAAGACTGTCTATCTGAACTTTTAAAACTTAAATTCCAGTTTAACCCCTTCCACGCTCATGACGAGCTGAGCTCGTCATGAGTTACGACGTTCGTACGCTCATGACGAGCTGAGCTCGTCATGTAACGCGGCTTTTGAAAAAACGCAGCACGCAGCGGGAAAACCGCTAGCGCGCATGCGGTTAATCAAGACACTACTAACAATGCATTTCATTATCTCTTGAAATCGAGTGCCAAGTTCTATGGCGGTCAAAAAAAAGCGGGAAAATTGTTGGCCAATTATTTAAAAAACAAACAAAATAAGCTTAATATTGAATCTGTTTTTGGCTCTGATGATTCCTTGAAATTTAAAGATAATGATATTTTAAGTGAATTTCTTCAATTTTACAAGACGTTATATACATCTTAAACCCTATCGTCTGACCATTTAATATCGCACTTTCTCTCTGGGATTCATTTTTCATCAGATTCACGTCCGGATCTGTCTTCGTTAGAACTTGATATTATCCGAAAAGAACTTCAAACTGCTCTTACAATTCTCAAAAAAGAAAAGGCTCCATGTCCGGACGGTTTCACTGTAGAATTTTTTACTCATTTTGCCTCCCTATTGCTTCCCAAGTTACATACCTTTCTTCTTTCCTTCCTGCAGTCTGAAGGATCTACTGGCTGCTTTTCTGATGCCCTTATTTGTCTCATTCCCAAAGAAGGTAAATACTCTCAAAACTGCAAAAATTACAGACCTTTAGCACTGCAATTGGAGTCTCATTTACCCGAGCTGTTAGGGCCCGAGCAATCCGGTTTTGTTAAGGGACGACTTATCACAGATAACACTCGTTTATTTTTTTATATTCTCTTTAAAGTTACACACCTGTCTCATCCTTTGACTGCCATCACTTTAGATGCGGAGAAAGCATTTGACAGGGTAGAATGGCCCTATCTTTTCCGCACACTTAGGGGTCGATATTATGCGTCCATCAATTTTATCGTCAAAATCTAATTATTTCCTTTGCACAGGCAAGTGCTACTTTAGGTCTCCCTTCCTCTTGGCATACTAAATATTCTCTTTTAACACAAGCTCTTCAATCTGCATATATACAATATACAACGTCCTCTGTCGATACATCTCCTGATACCACTCATGTAGATAACCTACGTACTTTATTACTTTGTGGTTCTAAAGCTTCCACTATCTACAAATTTCTCCACTCCCCACCTATTTCATGAGATGAGACCAAAACAGAACTTTCTTGGGAAAAAGATCTGGACGTTTCTTGGACTGTGACGTTTGGAACAAAATATGGCTCAAGCTTAGGAAGTCGTACAGAGCTGCAAACACGACCCAGACTCTTTTTTTAATTTATGATAGACTCCTATTCACTCCTGACACTCTCAATACATATTCCTCCGATACCCCACATACATGTTGGTCTTGTTCGCAATCGCATGCTGATTTGTTTCATATGTTGTTTACATGCAAACATGCACAAGAGTTTTGGGAAAAGGTTTGGCTGCAAATTAATTCGATTTTTCATTCTAATCGCTCCTTCTCTATTCTACACATCTTTTTGGGTAGTCTATCTCCCGTTTGGAAACACAATCCTATGAATATAAAAATCATTGACCTCCTGTTAGCGGTTGCCTTCCAACAACTCAACAAGAATTGGAAAGATTTTACCATACTTTCATATCAGGCATGGTGGTATGCTATCTGTTATAATCATAGGTTAGACACTACATTTGTATATCCACAACACTTAGCCCCCAAACGCTTAGATCTGTGGGAACCGATTATTCTTTTCATAGATTTTAGTGCTAGGCGCCATTCTTCCTCCACTCCTCTGCAGCAAGCAGTGCCTAAATCTCCATGACTTCCTTTTTGATAATATATAGTTCTATTTATATTTCTCATGCATTATAGTGTGTTATTCCATTGCAATATTTTATTTCTCATTTTCTGCTATAATTAAGGATAAAGTTGTTTTCACTGTTTAGATACTATTTGAATACTTAGTTGTTCTTACATGCTTTCCAATCCAATGACATTGTATTATTTTAACTTAATAAAATCTTTCTGAACTTAAAAAACAAAACAGATTTCTCGAAATTAGAAAGAAGTCGCTCAGAGATGCTGTTCGAAACCTGCCCAAAAAGCATATGAATTCATTCCTTTCTATAAAGTCTTCTCCCCAAGGATCCACTAAAGATGACCCTTTGATAATTTTGCATAACTTTCACTAGGCTTCTACTGAATTTAAAAACCAGAAGAGAAGTCTACTCTCGGTTTTTGCAGAAAATTAAAATCTCCACCTACAATAATAACTCGCCTGGGACTTGCATTAAAGATTGTAATAGCTCCTCATATGGCTTAGTATTATCATCTACAGGGGTATACAAGCTAATAAAAGTAAACTGTACTGAGGAAACAGAAGTGTTAACCCACCACCAGCAACCCTGTGTGTTACTCACCCACTCATGTACTTCCGCATTCAGATTAAAAATGGTTATACCCCGATGAGCCACAGGAGCAGATGAATAGAAACACTTTAGTGGTTTGATGAACCTTAAGCCCTTTAAGGCATATTTTAGCATTTTAAGCATTTAAAGGACTTTATACCCCACCACATTTTTAATATTGCTCTCCCCATTTCAAAAGTGCCTTATCGTCCCTATAAGTGCAAAAAAGTGCCTGAAAGTGCTACAGTGCCTCATACCCTTAAAATACTCTCTCAAATCTGCAAAAGACATCCCCAAATCATCAAACAGTCTGCAGCCATTATGGTGCATAAGCATCAGCTGTACCATCCCATTCTAAGTGACCTCCGTGGTTAACGGGCCTATTCGTCATTTTCCTGTCCAATGGCGTATCTTCCCTGATTAGACTACTGTGGGTCTCATTTTATACTGCTCCCATGCGCTCCCCCAGCAACCTTCCTCATCTCTTCCCCTCCTACCCCACCATGCTCTGATGGGAGACAAGCCCTCTTGCTCACTCCTTGCATCCCTCCCCATCCTCAAGGATATTGGCACCATATCAGAGTGGCAAACTCCCCTTCTTTTCCCCTCCGGACCCCCCTCTTATCCATGAAACCACGATCCAATATTTCTGTACTAACTCATTGTTAGAAACACAGCAGCTTTTCCAACAGTGCTAAATATTTCGAATATGCTTTTAAACAATACTTTGAGTTTAGAAAGTAGTATTATCGAGGCCAGCGCTCTGGCTGCTTGGAACCTCAGAATTATGCTCTTAAATTCTTTTTGCTCCCGAACTGATCCTTCTGTCATATCTGAGAACATTTGAAACACAAAGTTGTCTACTGTCTTAAATAACTTCTCCTAAATCACCTTGGCCAGAACCCTCTCCTTAATTCTGCGGTCCACAAAGTTCACCAGCATAGTCCTGGGATACTTGACTTGGTCAACAACTTAAACTGGGACTCCATGAGCCCTCATGATTGTAAAGTCTTGATTATGATCTGTAATCAGAAGAGTCTTAATCAGGCTTTCCACAAAATGTATACACCCATCAGCATTCTCTCTGTGTTCTGGAATTCCCGTTCTGCATGTGTTAGAGTTCCTAAAGTGAATCTCCATTTGCTCCAGTTTCTCATTGAGCCATGATACCTTCTTTTCGAGATTTTCATTGGTTTCTTAAAGGAAATGGACCTTATCCTCACACTCACACACTTTCTGCTCCACCTTGTTTAGCCTAGTAGAGAGGTTCCTCAACTGTAAACACACCGAGTTCTTAGTAGTTCATCCACCATCTTTGCTTGTGTAGTCTTGATTGATTTAACCTCTCTTAACACCTGCTTTAGGATACTGAATAAATCAGAGGCATCCTCTTCTGCCCCAGTGGTCTAACAAAAGAGCCTCCCACACATTTTATGTGCACCAGCTGCTCTTCCTGCATTGGAATGGTTGAGGCCTGAGTGTCAGGGACATCATCCGGGGCATTGTCCGTCCGGATATTTCTCTTATGCGAGAGTTCCTTATCCAGCCCTAGGACTTGAAGAGCTCTGCCCTGGCTTTTCCCCATGGTGTTCATTCCGCTGTTGGTGCTACTCCTGCTGGACTGAAAAAAGGGATACATGCCTCTTCCATCAGTGGTGTCAATAAATGAGCACCGCTTCAGCCTACTTTCCTGAGAAACCTTGTACAAGATTTCTTGAAACACCTCTCCCACTCAGCAGCTTGCTCTTGTTGCTCTTGCTGCTTTCTCTGTGCTTGTGGCCTCTGCATTCCACCCACTGCACAAGTTAATGCACCCTGGGTGTCTCCAGTTTTCTGGGACCCTGCCCCCATTTTATTTTCCACAGTGTCTTGGGTCCCTGCATCTTCTGTACCTAAGTCGGGTATATTTCTTAGCATAGTGACAGGTATCTCATTGTCTTCTTCCATCGCAATAAGAGCTGCAAATGCAACGGCTATAGCGATGACATGCTATGCTGTGTTTTTCTGGGCACCCATTAGTTCAAAGCAAAACCAAAGGGGATGAAGGGCGGAGTGTTGAACAATGCAAGCCTCACCCCCAGTCAACTGATCTGGGTTTAATCCATCATCATTCTTTAGCTTACTCCGCCACCCCAGTTCAGACATGGCCATATGCAAATCAGTCTGAACCTGCGTCTCATGGGAACAGTACAGCCCGAACTGCCAAGTCATGTCTTCCCTGGACCAGAAACAAGCATTCTGGGACCGGCTTCTAACTAAGCAGCCGTCGTCAGCCAGGCTAGCTTTAATCCAGTGGCAAAGTGAGCATGGTACCCACGTCTGGGCTTTCCCTGCCAACTTAGGGCGAACCCAGCAAAACCAAAGGGGATGATGGACGGAGTGTTGCACAATGCAAGCACTCACCCCCAGTCAATTGATCTGTGTTTAGTCCATCATCATTCTTTAGCTCACTCCGCCACCCCAGTTCAGACATGACGATATGCAAATCAGTCTGACCCTGTGCATCATGGGAACAGTCCAGCCCGAACTGCCAAGCCATGTCTTCCCTGGACCGGAAACAAGCATTCTGGGACCGGCTTCTAACTAATCAGCCGTCATCAGCCAGGCTAGCTTGAATCCAGTGGCAAAGTGAGCATGGTACCCACGTCTGGGCATACCCTGCCAAGTTAGGGCGAACAAAGCAAAACCAAAGGGGATGATGGACGGAGTGTTGAACAATACAAGGACTCACCCCTAGTCAACTGATCTGGGTTTAATCCATCATCATTCTTTAGCTCACTCTGCCACCCCAGTTCAGACATGGCCAAATGCAAATCAGTCTGACCCTGTGACTCATGGGAACAGTCCAGCCCGAACTGCCAAGCCATGTCTTCCTTGGACCGGAAACAAGCATCCTGGGACCGGTTTCTGTCTAATCAGCGCTCATCAGCTAAGCGAGCTTCAATCCGGTGGCAAAGTGAGCAAGGGACCCACGTCAGGGCATACCCTGCCAAGTTAGGGTGTACAAAGCTAAACCAAAGGGGAGGATGGACGGAGTGTTGAACATTGCAAGCACTCACCCCAGTCAACTGATCTGGGTTTAATCCATCATCCTTCTTTAGCTCACTCCGCCAGCCCTGTTCAGACATGGTCATATGCAAATCAGTCTGACCCTGTGCCTCATGAGAACAGTCCAGACCAAACTGCCAAGCCATATTTTCCCTGGACCGGAAACAAGCATCCTGGGACCGGTTTCTGGCTAATCAGCCGCCATCAGCCGGGCTAGCTTGAATCCAGTGGCAAAGTGAGCAAGGGACCCACGTCTGGGCATACCCTGCCAACTTAGGGCGAACAAAGCAAAACCAAAGGGGATGACCACCCCTGGATTCAAGCTAGCCTAGTTGATGACGGCTTATTAGCTAGAAAATGGTCCAAGGATGCTTGTTTCCGGTCCAGGAAAGACATGGCTTCGCAGTTGGGACTGGACTGTTCCCATGAGGCACATGGTCAGACTGATTTTCACATGGCCATGTTTGAACTGGGGTGGCGGAGTGATCTAAAGAATGATGATGGATTAAACCCTGATCAGTTGACTGGGATTGAGTGTTTGCAATGTTCATCACTCCTTCCATAATCCCCTTTTGGTTTTGCTTTGGTCGCCCTAACTTGGCAGGGTATGCCCAGACGTGGGTCCCTTGCTCACTTTGCCACTGGACTCAAGCTACCCTGACTGATGATGGCTGATTAGCCAGAACCGGTCCTAGGATGCTTGTTTCTGGTCCAGGGAAGACTTGACTTGACAGTTCAGTCTGGACTGTTCCCCTGAGGCACAGGGTCAGACTGATTTGCATATGGCCATGTTTGAACTGGGGTGGTGTAGTGAGCTAAAGAATGATGATGGATTAAACCCAGATCAATTGACTGAGGGTGAGTGCTTGCAATGTTGAACACTCCGTCCATCAACCCGTTTGGTTTTGCTTTGTTTGCCCTAAGTTGGCAGAGTATGCCCAGACATTGGTCCCTTGCTCACTTTGCCACTGAATTCAAGCTAGCCTGGCTGATGACGGCTGATTAGCCAGAAACCGGTCCCATGATACTTTTTTCCGGTCCAGGGAAGACATGCTTGGCCGTTCAGGCTGGACTGTAACCATTAGGCACAGGGTCAGACTGTTTTGCATATGGCCATCTTTGAACTGGGGTGGCAGAGTGAGCTAAAGAATGATGATGGATTAAACCCAGATCAGTTGACTGGGGGTGAGTGCTTACAATGTTGAACACTCTGTCCATCATCCCCTTTGGTTTTGCTTTGATAGCCCTAAGTTGGCAGGGTATGCCCAGACGTGGGTCCCTTGCTTACTTTGCCACTGAATTCAAGCTAGCCTGGTTGATGGCTGCTGATTAGCCAGAAACCGGTCCCAGGATGCTTTTTTCCGGTTCGGGCTGGACTGTTCCCATGAGGCACAGGGTCAGACTGATTTGCATATGGCCATGTTTAAACTGGGGTGTTAGAGTGAGCTAAAGAATGATGATGGATTAATCCCAGATCAGTTGACTGGGGGAGAGTTCTTGCAATGTTCAACACTCCGTCCATCATCCCCTTTGGTTTCGCTTTGTTCACCCATTAGTTTACCCAGAGATGTTTTCTTCTTCTTTTTATGAAATTGCTGACAAACAGTTTTAATGAATAGCTACTAACTAATACACCATGATGAGAATGGTTTTATTGTTTGATCGCTGTGTGCCAGCTAGGAATCAACATGCATTTTTTTAGCGGAGGTGCTGTGATCCTTCTGCTGGATGCTGAGAAGACTTTTTTTAGTATGCTGGAATAATGTCAAATACCTTCCTAGATCACAATATTGATGTATAAGATGTGTGAAAGAGCAGAGGCAAGGATTATTATTATTGCAGCAGAGGCCAGAACAGTGCCACTACAGCAAGCCACTAGGCAGGGCTGGCTGGCCCCTCTTCTCCTGTGATATTTGCTTTTATTATTGAGCCATTGATGATTGCAATATGGAAAGATGGGGCGATCCCTCCCACTACACTGCAGATGGATCAAATAAAACCTTATTTGGATGATATAATGTTTCTGCTCGACACTAGGAACAGAGCGCAAGGAGAAGTATTTGAGATGTTTTCTATTTACCAAGCATTTGAGGGGTATAGGCTTAATAGGAAGAAAACTGAAGTTATCTTATGTAATTGTGCGGCTGAAATCCTGCTCCCAGATATTCCCACTTGTGTGAATGAGCAAGGAAAGCGGTACTTGGATATTCAACATCAATCGAAAATAGAAGACCTGTTTGAGCTTAATTGTGTCCCATTGCTAGCGAAAGTTAAAACACAGTTTGCACAATGGAATTCACCCCCCCTACCCTTTTAGGGAGGCTGGCATTGATAAAAATGACACTTATGCTCCTGTTCAATGTTCTCTTTTTTTGTAGTACCTATTGTGCTAACAACTTCCTTTTTTTAAGCGGAATCTATTTTGACATCTTTTATCTGTCAGAATAACACAGCTAGATTAGCACTTAGTAGTTCTTGTAGAGATGTGGAGGAAGGGGGCTTAGCCCGCCCCAATTTGCGATAATATTATTTTGCATAATTTATTTCCAGATTTAATACAAAATATGAGTTAACTGGTATTTTTAAAAACAATTGGTTTTAAGGGAATACAATATAAGGGATGTTGCAGGGTGAGGAGGGTTGTGATGTTTGTGGGATTGGTTCTGGCGATGTGCCTATCAGATGCTTAGGGGCTCTTGGTGGATGTGTCAGATTTCGTTTGGATGAATCATTATCACCTTCCCTGAATGGGGTGCTGTCTATGGGTGATACCCCTGGCTCATTTGCTTGTGAGGATGGTAGCCTTATGTGTTTATGTGTAGTGCAGGGTGTAACATTAGGTATAGTGCCGCTCTCACAAGTTCCCCACTGTCAGAAGCCTCAGGCGCTAAGGTGGCTCTGAACCCTGTTGGTGCTGTAGGGAGTAAAACACTATTGACCCATAACAATGTTTTAGTGTCCCTGGACTGGCTTCTTGGAATATGGCTGGTGTAAATGACAAAATATTTGGCCTAGATTGGTCATCTGTTCTTAAATCCTTTGCTATAATTTGTCTCCAGGAGACCTGGGAGACTGACAGTTCCTTCTTTCTAGATGGTTGTAAATCTTTTTTAATCCCTGACACACCATTTCCATAAGGTAGACCTAAGGGTGGCCTGCTAACTTTGGTTTCTCTTTCACTGCGTTATTGGACGAGAAATTGACTACAACTTCTCCTAATGTTCATGTTATTTTATTTTCTTCTTCGGTGGGTGGCAGTTTTCTGGTGTTGAACTTTTATAATGCCCGAATGACTGTAACTCATTTTTTGGCCTTCCGGACCAGCTTTTATATAATGATTCTCATGCTGTTGCCAGAGGTGTTTTTATTCTAGTGTGTGATTTTAATAAATATCCGTGTCAATATTCTTTTAATCTTTGTGAGCAAATTCCTGGGGAGAATGCTGTTCAATTAGCACATAGTCAAGCTGGAGGTTGTTTAAGTTACATTCTGGTGGAGTTTAACCTGGAATGTATTATGACCCAAGCATTTAATAATTCTTGTGGTAGCTTCGCCCCACTTGTTGGCCGTGGTATGAATATTACCATAGAATTTATCTTCGCCTCTGTCTTCCTGCAGAATTTGCTCAGTCCTTTTGATGTAAGTATTTCTAGTTTTAGCAATCCCTACTGTATTGTTGTCTGTATTAGTGATTTGGTTGTACAGACTTCTGTGCCAGCTACTATACACATGTTAAATGGTATAACTAGTAATCAGGGCAGAAGAATCCAGTGGGCCAAGGTCATCCCAGAGGTATTTTGGTTGCAAGAAGACAAGGAATTTGCCTGTTATTTAGGGGATTCACCAGTTGCTACTGTTTTTTTAAGTGCATATCACAGGATTGAGGCAGATGTTTAGGCCAGGTTGTCCCTCCCTCCTAAAAAGGCACCCATTTCTTTGATTGACTCGGTTGGCAAGGTATCACGCAGGGTGATTTCAGAAATGGTCATGCCCTTGGCCGAAGACGGGTCTGGTCTTTCTAATATTCAGTATGGGTTCCGACAGGTCCTGGGGATTTATGATAAGTGTTTACATTCTTATATGCTGGTCAACATGTATACAGTGGTGAAATCGGGTTCATTGTTTGTCGTGTATATGGACTTGTCCTCCGCCTTCAATAAAATAAATAGATCCAAATGGTGGCTGATTTTGCTGGACATGGGCCTTGGTCTAGCTATTGTTCTTCTTCAGTGAGCTACATAGGGACAAGAAGGCATTTGTTCAGATCAATACAGATGGGTCTTGGGCCAGCCCTTTTCTTTTGAGGTCTGGTGTTAGGCAGTGTTGCCTAATGACCCCTTTTTTTGTTTGCTTTACACGTGAATGATCTAGGGGCCATTTTACTTGATAAGCAGGTAGACTGCCCCAGAATTGGTTGTCACCAAATTCCTGCATTACTATATGCAGACAATACTGTCTTATTGGCTAGAACTGCATTGGGTCTTCAGACCTTGTTAGATGGCTTTGTGAGCTCTATGACTCAATTAGATCTTTCCACTAACCATAGTAAATCACAGGTATTGGTGTTTGGACCTAAAAAGATTAAATCAAGACCATTCCACATACAGGGCACTAGTTTGTCTAGGGTACAGTTGTATACACATTTAGGGTGTTTTTTTATAACCAGAACATGTTAGTCCCATTGCTTAAAGCTAAGACATTCGCTCTTTTAAAAACTATAGGTGCCTTCTTTTCCTTCTCCTCTAGAATTGGCAATAAACCATTGAATGCCTTCATCAAGATATACCAGGCTCAATCTGTCCCAGTAGCTACATATGGCAGTGACGTGTGGTGCTACGTTAATTTGAGAGATCTTCAAGTAGTCGAGAATTGTTTTTTGCAGGCATTTATTGACGGTTGCAGCCTCTCCTTCTGCTTTTATGATCCAAGAGGAACTTGGTCCGCCCTATCTCTTGGATTTTATTGCACTCCGCTCCTTGATTAGGTGGCTCAATACCTGGGTGCGACCAGAATAGTTTCTGGGAAGAGAAATAGTCATGGATTGTTTGAAGCTTGATGGGTGGAAGTCAATCAAATGGCTGACTTACATTACACTGGATTCAAGCTAGCCTGGCTGATGATGGATAATTAGCCAGAAACCAGTCCCAGGATGCTTGTTTCCGGTCCAGGGAAGACATGGCTTGGCAGTTCGGGCTGGACTGTTCCCATGAGGCACAGGTTCAGACTGTTTTGCATATGGCCATGTCTGAACTGGGGTGGCGGAGTGAGCTAAAGAATGATGATGGATTTAGCCCAGATAAGTTGACTGGGGGTGAGTGCTTGCAATGTTCAACACTCCGTTCATCATCCCCTTTGGTTTTGACTTACATTATAGACACCTTTGTTAGGTCAGATAGGCCTACATTATTTAACTCCCTCTTTGCCATCTCTAAAGCTGATATTGCCTGGACGAGGGATAACTTTCGATTGGGGAGGTCACCAGAGAGGGAAATTATTGAATTGGAGAAGCCCACGGTACGGGACCATGCACTGATTAAACAGGTCCTGCCATTGAGTCATATTTGCTTACCACTCAATGTTCATCATAGATTTCTCCTCACTAGATTCAAGCTTAGCTAGTTTAACATGTTAGTTTTCATAAACCTGCCATCTGGAGTTCACAGCTCAGACCCTGTCCTTGTGACAATTTTTCTCCCCAGGACTCACAGCATTTTAAATTTTTCTGTGGCTATTATGAGACCCCTCCCCCCCCACCAGAAGGATGTATTGAATACCATTATTAAAAGCTTTGCATTTTGTACGAGTAAGACCTGCTTCATTATACTTACAGTCACTCCTGGACATGCATTCTGTGTACGTTATAACCTGCTTTCTTGCTTCATCTTTGAGGCTGAGAAAGTCATTTGATGAAGGGAGTATTGCTACATAAATGTTTACAGTTGTTTTGGAGTGAAGCCCTTTGTGGATTTGTGTCATATTATAATTTTGTTTCTAGATGTGTTTAAAAAAAACATTTTTATACTTTAGATGTGATGTATATTTTTTATTGATATATGATGATTAATGATAAAGTATTAGCAATGCGGTATGGATTTTTATGTTCTCCTGGCAGTAAGCGGATTACTGTTATAGTGCTTGAAACTTTCTTTATCTTGTGTGATTTATTGTGAATATTTATTAATGTCTTTTGTATTTTTATGGTCTGTCTTAGACCGAATAAAATTACTTTGATGATGATGACATAAGGGATGTTCTAAAACTGACAACATTTCCTCAGAAAGTGTATTATAAGATCTTGCAATGTTTTTTTAAAAGAACAAATGGATTTCTATAGGTTTTACTCAATCCCTTATATTAATGTCACCATGCCCTTGGCAAAGTTAACATGGGACTCCAGGGAAAGAATGGGCCACAGTATAAATTCAAAATGGGGGGTAATGGATTTTACTGAGGTTGCTGGTTTTATATACTTGCGTCTCACTGAGAACTATGTAACGTTCAGGAAAAAGCTTAAAACCCAGCTTTTTCCCATGACTTAATTGCGAGCAGCTGAAGGCCCCCAATATAACCTACCATGTTCCGCTACACAGTACCGAAAAAAATAAATAAAACGAATGTTGTTGCCCGCGCTGCATCACATTTGGCAATGCAGGGCAGGTAACGAAATTCATTTTTTTTTTCCGGTACTTACCTGTAATGGTCCATATCCCGCATTTTACAACCCCCCACCCTGAACCTCCCGCCCCTGACGCCACCGCCCCGGGCTGTGCCTGCTGATATGTGTCAAAAGGCTATAAGTATGGGGGGGAAATTTGAAAGGCTTATATTGACATGGGAGATGTGGGGTCAAATTAAGAAGTTAAACTTCACTGTGCTGAGAGGTGCCAACTGGTGCAGATATAAGTTTTATATGAAATGGCTGCTTTATAGAACCCTGTAAATTATTGTTAGGATGTATATTTCTCTGTCAGGTCACTGTTTTAGATCTGAATCAAATTTAGTTGCAAATTGGTCCCACGTTATCTGGCAGTGTGCAGATATTCAAGATTTCTGGAAAGAGATATTGCGGTATCTGGAGCTAGTGTGGCAGATACAGTGCATACCTAGTGCCTGGTCGATGCTGTTAGGTTACGACCTTGCCTTGTGAATAATTCCTGAATATTAAAAGCTGCTCTATGTCTCAATGCTGGTGGCCAGATCCTTGCCACTTCAAAGATGGAAAACAAAGTTAACTCCCTCCAGCAGTGAATGGGTGGGGAGGATGAAACAAGTAAGAGCAAAGGATTTTTAGCATGCTTCTCGATATGGAGGGATTGTAAGATCCAACAAATTGTGGAGTCAATTTATGGTGGAAATACCCACCTAAGGCAAGAGTGAGGAGGTTGTTCTTATATGCTTCATATTAAGGAATTGAGTAGAGCATTTTTTATATATATTCAATAGAATAGATAGATAGGTATAAGGAGGAGAGTTGACACAGATTAAAAGCATTCCACAAATTGATTCTTTATTTGCAATAGCACTTAAAACTTACCTCTTCTACATTGCTATTGGAATCATCATTATGGTCGACTATCCCAAAATAGAGGAGGATATTTACCAATTTTTCAAGCAACACAATACAGCAAGCAAAGTTGCTGTTCTGCGTTACATGAAAGGTAGACTACAGAGATATGCCATGCCTACTACAATATGTAGCATTTTTTGGTGTCTCCTAGTGCTGGTGCACTGTGTGCTGCCTAGTATCATCGCAGGCACCCTTGCAAGGTGCTTGCATTACAGGCAGGATTGTTTTTATGTAGGAAGGGATAAAATCGTTAAAGGTATCTTCCTCCTTCTATTTGTGCTGCATGGAAAAGAGGCAGTAATGAGGAGAAACAAAGATATTACTCCTCTTTAAACCTGGTTCAGAGAGGCATAGTATTTTGGCACAATCACAGGTTTACTCCTTAGTAAACCTGGGATTGTGTCAAGATCCATTGGCGGCTGCATGGGAACTCCCTTGTTCTAGCTGTGGAACGCCTCCCTGACTCAAAGCCACGCAAAGTGGCATAGTAAGTCTACACACTGATTTTACGTTGGGGCTGCGCCAACAGAGTGACACAACCGTGATGCAAAATCTTAGTAAATCTGCCCCAGAATGTTTAGAAATTGTGTGACAATATGTATCATTAGCAATGGTCCAATGTTGGATATCAATGGGTTTGAATTTATGATCAAATAAACTGATCTGAAGTTCAGCTGGAGAGAATAAGAATACCTCTATCTTAAATAAAAGTGACGATTTCTTTCAATGCGCGGCATCTTGGAAAAATCCCAGTCCGCCCCATTGCAGGCTTAGCTCTAAAGAGGGGTTTATAAGCGCGAGGGAGCGAAGAGCGAGAGTATTACTAAGGAATCTGAATTGGTGAGGAACAAGGCTTCATTTGTGTCTTTATAAATATTTATTGGGGTAATATATCAAATGTAAAGCTCATTTAAATGAACTCAACCAGAGGCACTAGTAAGAGTCCCAGACTCCCATTAATCAGTAATCCGCGTGCAAATGTATTTACATAAACGAAACACGGGCGCGATTTGAAATATTTGCATCATTCTTTTGAAAAATGAATCATTATATAAATCTGCTTCTTTTGTCATTCTCATCCATTAACAAAAAAGGTAGTTTAACATATTGTGACCGGCTGCTGATGCCTGAGATCTAAATACACAGCAGAAATATTATTGCTAACTCAGGATTCATATTCTGGTGTAACCTTATGATATATTGCATTGGTCTGAGAAATTATTTTTCCTCTTTTAATGTGTGATTCACCTTGAAAAAGCATCTGCATCCCCACACCGCAAGTCCTGAGAGTTTTATACCCATCAGATTTTGATTTGATAATTTGGTGAATCACTTATTTTTAGGAAAATATATTTTTATTAGTTACAGTTAAACCATGTATATAAATGTTGCTTCATACTTTGAAAAAAAATATAGCAACATTTGAAGAAAATTCATTCACCGAATATTACATAGTTCTTATTTACTCATTTTTGAGAAATAGAAAGGGGCAGCGATTCGAATACTAGTGTTTACTTCACTCTTTCAGAGGATAAACAAAGTATGTAACATGATGATCTAGAAGTAAACAGACGATAAATAAAGCAAACCTGCTGCACTATTGCGTTCTTTGAATTCATACAGCATTTTTGTCCTCATACTGAGTGTTGGAGGTGGTCCTTCGATATTTCAAAAAGGGTATTCATTTCTCATTCTAGAAAGTTTTACTCAAGCACATTTCACCTAAAAATGGAATTCGGAATCGAACAGTAATATCACCCGGGGGAAAAAAGACAATGGAGTAGAGAATGGAAAGAGCAGATGGGGAAGAGGCGGGGCAAAAGAAGCATTAGATGGAAACAGCAACACAAGGCAGGGAGAGAAGCACTCACAGGAGACATGAATGTGGGGAAGTGGGGTCTAATCACAAGCGAGAGAGAAAGGGAGCAGCAAAGGGGTGCAAATGAGGGTGAAAGCAAAGCAGGTGGAAGCACAAGAGGGAGTGAACAACACAGAGCGTGGGAGGGAGGTGTAGTAGTGAACGAGGGAGCAGCACAAGTGCGAGAGTTACATAAAGTGCAGGGATGGGCATTTGGGGGGGGGGGTAACACACAAGTGATAGAAAAAAACACATGCACTCTCATGGACTGCTTAAACAAAATAACAATAATAAGTTCCCTGAAAGGGAGCAGTGGAGGAATAGAAGTCTGACAATCAAAGAGATGGTGAAGAGCTTATGCCTCAGGGGATAGACAAGCAAAAGATGGACAAGCAGGGACAAGGAAATCCATTGAATAAGAAACAAGGAAATGAGAAGGATAATTAAGGAAACTAATGGTGAATAATGGGCTATAAGTCCTTCTAAGTTCTTGGTAAGCCCACAATTGGTCTTTTGCAACCAGGAAACTAGTGATGTCTAGTAGTCGAGACCTAAAAATGACATCAGATTTGGACATGGACAGTCCAGTGTGCTCCTGGCAGCCACCTCCTGTAGCAGTCTCAGGCAATCTACCCACAACATGTTTCCTTATTGACCCATTGTCCACCCTAGAATTACACACACACACATATCCCTACACTGCTCAACAAGTTACAGGAGTTCTACTATTACAGTATCCGGCCTCTTCACCATAACATAGTGATAGATCCCTCCACAGTATCACCACCTTGGCAAGCATTCATTTCACAATAATGGCATGCCAGAATGATAATTCACACAAGTGATTATAACATGAAATGTTAATTTTGGACAAAAGCCTGGAAATTAAACTAATTTAACTAAGACAATAAACAGGTTTCTATAAAAGGATACCTCTAAAATAACCACCACTAATGTGTTGTTAATCAGAACTTTGATACTCCGTCATTTTACTTCCCATGGCAGGTAATCTCACTATGGGTTAATAAGCCATGCCAACTGCTAGCCTGTGCTCCTCAGGCCAAGGCATTAACCCAGCAACAGAATCATGTTGTGTGGCAATGATAAGTGCATTAATTGATGCAGCATGGTGTGAAATACACCACATTTGTAAGGTAAGGATAAAGTTCAAACATGAACTCGTCGGTCATGGTTTATTCACTCAACTCCATATCATCAGAGAGCCACAGCATTGTACTGACATGCCCAGAACACTAATATATTATTTCTGGCAAGAGGGGGACAACCAACGCTCAGCCATGAGATGCGTGTGCTGGCATACCTTTGGTAATTAGTGGCATTTATTTTTAACATCATCTCTCCTGCCGGTCAAGGCTTCAGCCTGTAAGATTGCTATTTTAACCCTTTTTCAATGTGCTCACTCACCCATTCATCCATGTATTCATCCACTCATTCAACTGTGTACTTCGCCATTAATCAAATGTCCTTTCACTCACTTACATCCATCCCTTCCCTAATCAATCCATCAAACCATTGATGAATTCTCACTTTCACCCATTTCCAGAATTTCACGAATTCTCTTTAATTTAAAATAGCTAGCTCTATTGGCTTTTCCAATACATATTATTTTTGATCTCGCTGAAGGTTTTATATTTAAACCGAGGATAAATGTACTTGAAAAACAACAGTGGCAACAAGATACCATACACTTTAGAAGCACATGTAATTTATGCCTGAGTTAAAACGCTTTTCTAACTGCTCTCCTGAGATTATGGGTATTTCAATATTTTACTTTCTACAAAATAGTTGAAATGATAATTTAATAGTAGTCTGAGCACTCACTTAAAGGTTATTAATATGTTTCTATCTCCAACAATAAGAAGCCTGTAATTAAATCGCTTTGATTTCTATATATAACATTGAAAATTACTGATGCAAATTAAAGTTCAAGTTTTCAAGTTCAAGTTTATTTTATTTGCATGGTTAATTGAAACCTTTGCATCATTAAAAACATGCTAAATTCTAGTCATCTAAAACCATTTCCAAAATACGAAAATCAATAAAGTGGACATTAAGATTGACAGAGGAAGAAGTATTCTGCTTCCGACAATAAAACATGTTAAAAATTTGTATAAAAAATACACTTTTGGTGTTGCTGTGCGGATTATGCTATCCTATGTGCAATGTAGCAAAGTATTAAAACACTTTTTTACTGATGGCAATTGTTTTCTGAAACTTGGAAACAAATTCTGTCACCAGGTGACTTATTTAGAGTAATGTGGATAGATTACACCACCAAACTTATGGATCCTATGCTCTTTTTAGAGTGATGGAATCAGCCATGTTTCTGCCAGCAGAGGATCTAATGATGACTCCACTGGTGGAAGCCATTGGTTGATGTCTAAACTGACATTAGCAAAAACACTTCATCAGTCACATTAAAAGCTTCTGACCTATTGTTTACTGTTTGAGCCAACAAGAAAAGCTTGATTGACCTGAAGAGGATAATAAACAAATGACCAATTGACATTGGAGAAAAGACTGTGGGGCAAATTTACGAGGAGGCGGAGGTGAGAGGCGATAGCCTCCTTGGCTTAACGCCTCTCACCACCACTTCGGAAACGCCAGGCTGCACCCTATTCTCAAGAATGTGATGCAGCCTGGCGTTTCCCCCGTGACGGCGCTGAGTCTCATGACTTAACACCAATGCAGGCACTCTTGTACCAGAGTGCAAGGGTGTCTGCGAGCAGGGAGGTTTGTTTATGTACAGGAAGGTGTCCCTTCCTGCACATAAACAAACCTAAAATGCCAATTAGTAATTTGCATGTGTGCTGCTTCATGCAGCACACATGTCATTTACAAAGCTGCATTTTTTTAAAAGGTTTGTTTATGTACAGGAAGGGACACCTTTCTCACATGAACAAACCATGGCATTTTGCTAGTTCCATGTGTGCTGCACAAGGCAGCACACAAGGAAATAGCAAAAATGAGGAGAAATTAAGCATTTCTCCTCGTCTGGCCACCTTAAGACCAGGATTTTTCTGGTCCTAAGTTCAGCGCTGCCACCTATTATCGCCGCCCTTGATAATTGGTGGCAGCGTAGAATTCAATGGGTTTTGCGGTGGTACGCCCACCTCAACACCCACTGCACGCACCATTTCACAGTAAGTTTAGCGTGAAAAGGAGCCCTATTCTCAAGGCAGCGTTAATCTACTTATATATTTTTAAAAATGACGTGGAATGTCCGTGACTTGGGCAACCCCAAAAAGCAACACCTTATCTGGTGTATCCTGAAAGGAATAGCATTGAATTGTTGATGCTGCAAGAGACTTGTCTTAGTAGACTGCCTCATAGTTCTTTTGCTCAGGAGTGAGGACAGAGCAAATATTTTGCCTCTTCCAGTTCATACTCCAGAGGGGTGGCTATCCTGATAAAGAAATCCCTAGTATAAACAGGTGCATTTGCATGCGGCCCCCGAAAAGGCAGGCACCCTGTATGTGCCTGGAATACTGCATGATACTCTTGTCACTTTTATTAACACATATGCACCCAACGTAGATACCCTAGAGTTCTTTGAAGAGGTCATGGCGCTATGCAAGCAACATAGAGCACAGAATGTTTTGTGGGACAGGGTTTTTAATCTGACCCTACATCAAACACTTTGCAGTAAAAATTCCTGCAAGGTTGATAACTCATGTTCAGCTAGAGCACGATGTCATATGCTGAACATTGATGGACTGAGGCATGAGTGGAGGGAGCAGAGGAGTGCAGATAGAGCATACTCCTAATGCTCCATTGCCCATGATACACACTCAAGAAGGTTGCAGGACTTAACAATGCATGCATTTATAACACATGCCTTTACCATAGATCCATATCCAAGCAATGCTTTTCCCACGCATTCCCTTTACAACGCAAACCGTTACCACGCATATGCCTTTACCAATCAAATGCCTTGACAACACATGCCTTTACAACCCAAAGTAAGTATATATAAGGTAGGTGAAATTGCTATACCTATGGTAATTAAATATTACTTTGTTAAAAAACAATAGAAATTCACTGAAAAAAAGACAAAGGTTACATGGATGGTATAGTTTGGAAATCGAATTTAAAAAAATCTTAGAATTTTACTAAAAAAACTAAAGGTTACCGGGATTTACAGTCTTACTGCCCAATAACCTTATCCATCCCTAAACCCGAAAAACAACCTTGCCTTCCTCTACCCCACCCACCCCTAACCCAATAGACACCCTTACCATACCTCTACCCATCCCTAAACTTTAAACACACACACACTTACCTTATCTATACATACCTTGCGAGGTAAAGGAGTGTGTTGTAAAGGATTAAGGTATTATATTTATTATTTTTTGCCGTCATTTCAAAGTATACCGTTTTATATTATGTTTGTAAGTTATACATTTTTATATATTTTATACATAAGTTAATGATTTTTAATATGTCATGTTGTTGAAGTTAAATCATGTTTTAGATAGAACAGTGTACAATAGTTAAAATTCAATAAATATACCTATTTTTTATGATAATGTGGTCTTTATTTTTGCCGTAGATAATTTTTACTTTAATTAAAAAGTATGTAAAGTTGATATATGTGTCCTTAATATTATTTGGCAACATTTTTTGTTGGCGATATTTTTGTTGGTGACATTTTTCATACAACTCATCAGATGCATCATGACCTGAAAATGGTCTCATAAATAGATACTAGTTTTTTCAGTCAACCACATCTTAGTTATTCAAAAAATAACAGTCAAAAACTCTTGACTTTCTCATCTAGAAGCATCAGATGATAAGTCTCCCTTCTTAAAAATAGGGGCCAAATATATTCCTTTGATGTGTGTGAGTAGTTCTATTAATGAAAAATGAAATTTAGACAAAATGCAGAATTGTTTTTTTCTAATATTTGATAGAACTGTCTGGACTCGTGTATGCAACCTATGTAATCAATGAAAGAATATTTAACTCCACAATATCAAGATCAGATTGCATAGAAGAATCTTTAACTTCAAGCTCGTCTACTGAAGAAGTTATTGTAATGTGTCAGAAAGCTGAAGTAAAAATATATCGATCCACGCATGGGATGTCAGAGAACTTTCCTACTCCACTAACAACAAATATTATTTAACATTCAAGCTTCTAATGATTACTAACACACCATCCCCTTTATTGTGTAATTAAAATCTTTTTGCTGATGCTTTTCACATTTTTTTCTGGTCCTGGTATCTCCAGAGAGGTTGTGATTACTTTTCTCTCTGTGTTCCCCACGCTGATCTATCAAACATGCTAGAGAATGTCATGAGACATTGTTAACTAAAGAGCTGATGACAAAAATATTTGTGTGTGTATGTGTACTTGCAAAACACATATTTAGCTTTGAAGCAATGCAGTTCTGATCACAAATTCCCAATGTTAAAAAAATACCTCAAAACACAAATTAAACTGCAAAACAATAGAATATCTATATAAGACTTTTGTCTTACTTAAGAATTAAAAATAAGAGTAATATAAATCCACTTTGTTACCTATTTCCTGATCGCTTTAAAAAAATGCAGATTTCCTTAAATTGTGTTTCTATGTTCTTGTCTGATGGATGGTGCAATGTCAGAGGTATAGAATGCGCAAAAGTAAGTAAACGTCCCTCAAGATCTATTCTTAGAACTGTATCTCTACAGGGGCAGATGACTGTTAGCTCATCTATTGGTTTACAGCAATTCAGGTATTTTATACAAACAGATGAAATTTTATCAAGGGTCACACCAACAATAAATCGTAAATAAAAGCAAGAGTTACTCTAAGAGTAAGAACATAAACATATTTTATTATATCATCTCATACATTAGGTTCATAGTGTCTTTTAAAATTTCACATATAAAAACATATTAAAAATCACAACAATCATATAATCAATACAGTTCTCAATGTTTACATTCCAAATTAAAAAACAAGAAACAGAAAGAAAACATTCGTCGACGCAGCGTTTCGGTGAATTTTCTACTATATACACCTTCTTCAGGACTGTTTTCTCTATAAGCTTAAAAGGTCGAATGTAGATTACAACGTCTATACATGATTTAGAATGGCAATTCTTTTATCATTGAATTGTTTGTATTGGTCCAAAAATTGAAGACCCTATAATGAGGGAATATACAAATTCAACGTCCGTCTGTGGGTGCCACCGAAGTATTTGGAAGTGTATATATGACACTTAAGCTAAAAATGAATCAGACTAAAATATTGATCTGCCGGCACTTCGCTGAAAATGGCGACTGGCCTCGTTTTCTCCCACTCACTTTCTCATTTTCATTCTTAGACAGTTAGGACGGCCTCCCTGCACCCACGCGGATCTCGATATTCTCCGGGAAAAAAAAAACGGTATAGAATGGACAACCTTCAAAACATGAAAGAATATAATTATGAAAATATCTAGGCTCTTGCCTGTAATGTCCTAGCCAACAATACCAATAAATGGACTTATATCTTTCAGTACTTAAGATTCCATTCTACAATGCTTAGCAAACAGGGCACGATGCTGGAAAACCAGTCTGCTGCCTCTTTATCCATCACCTGTGTGGTTTTCGGTTCTTACATGCCAGAAGCAGGCTTCCCCTTCTCCCTTTCAGGCAAGGAGATGTCTGCTTATAGGTCTGTGGACATAAAATGGGTTATTTTCCTTATGACCTTGATGACAGGAATCAAAGAAGGAGGAAGAGGATTCTTCACTGATAAGTCTGTTCTTAAATGATGGGCCTTTGCCATAGGTTACCTCTTATTTAGTGCCATAATGACCAAAGTTAATGACTTCTCAAACTGGAAAACCATGACAGAAATATGTAATCTCACAATTTCAAATGTGCTAAACTGATAGATCCCTTCAGCACCACCAGTTTTTCAGTGTACAGTTAGACTGTCAGAGGTTTGGCACTTCTGCCTGTTTTCCAATACACTTGCAGCTAATGAAGTTCTGGGAACTTTGCCTGACCTTTTCACAAAACCCTTATTCCACCATTGTTTGATCACTGCAGATTATATCAATGCACTTCCACTCCTACACACCATCCACCTTGTCAGTTAGGAGGATAGGACCAAAATTAGAACAGGACTCTAGCTATGGTCGCCACTCATTCCATCCAGTGGATCCTAAACTATTTGAGAAAAACAAAAAAAGAAATGGATGAAAGGCTTAAATTAGGTTCTACCAACTTCTGCAGCATTCCAATACATCCTTTTTTTCTACTAGGCTACTCTATACATAGACGAGACAAATGTAAATCAGACTTAGTCCTGCTGCAATGTGAACAGTCTAGCCTGAATTGCCAGGTTAGGTGCTCTTGAGGCTGGATCACAAGCAACCCGGGAGCATTTTCAGCCTTTCTGAGTTTTGTCATTAAAGTGTTGCTTGAGGCCATGTCTGTACATGGCCCTTGCACTCAGGGGATCATTCTTAAAAAAATTTAAAATGATCGAATTAATTTCAGCCAGTGGTAATTCTGTATGCCACATTCCAGGCCATTATTTTCTTGCTGAGTATTCCACTCTGGATAGAAACACGCCATATTCAAATCAAACTGTGTCCTGCTCCAATAGGAAGACATGAAATATGAGTCTGCACCAAGCCCCCTCTAGAGGAGAACACAAGCAGACTGAGGTCGGTTTCGGCCTTTCTTAGCTTTTTCAATGAGGTGAAGCTCAAGTCAAATCTATTTAGGAACTCACAAATCGTGGTGTTTGGGTATTGTTCCAACCCTCCTCACACTGATGAGATACATTAAAGTGAGCCTACCTACAAAGTGGACTTAAATAATCCAAATCCTTATATATTGGTGGTAAAAAAGAAAAGGTGGAAGAAAACTAATAAACCTCTAACATAAGATCGGAATTGTTATCCAGAAACGAGAATAACAGATGCATGGGAAGGTGAAGGGTTCTCATGAATAAGGGCTTAAGAAGGGTTTGGAAACAAATAGACACATATATTAGGTTGCAGCTAGCAAAGCAGTCGCTATTTGTGGGATGGAACCTCCCCTATAGTAATAGCCCAAAGAAGAGGAACAATGTGGTCACAGGGTTATGTTTTTTCCATGTGTGACTTTAGCAAAGGTCAGACTGTTTTCAGATCCAAGCACAAAGAGATGAAGGGACTAATATCAAACCCACTGTAAGCAAGAACCGGCCAAGAGAATGGCCCTGGCTGTAATATAACAACATTGGTAAACACAGGCATTCACAAATGCTGTTTGCATGTCTTGTGTGCACAAATGTTGTTTATCACATTAAAGAATGTCCTTATGGTTTTTCTAGTGCTGGAAAAAACAGTTGCAAAGATATGGCAAGAGAAAAGAACTGAATGTGACAAGTAGCATAGTTTATTTTTCAGATTCAGAATAATTACCGAGATTTACAAAGGGACTATAATCTTAGGCGATATGCCATTATTACGAAAATTGTTAGGAAAGTACTGCACTAGCATTTGGTGTATTTTGTCTTTCAGGGACATATTACTTTGAGGGTCATTTTGAATATGTGAAGTCTGTATAAAATCTGGTGAAATGTATGAAAAGTGGTTTCCATGTATTTAACACTGTTATTTTACTAAGAGAAAAGTAATGCTTTCTCGATCTATTAGTGCCAAAACACAAACACAAGTCTGATCCTAATTTTAAAACAATAATTGTGGGAAAAGAGACAGAAACAATGCTTGCATATTTATCTCTTTATATGCAGTAATGTTATGTTAACAGGTTGTGGTAATAATGCTAGTATCAAATTGTGG
Source organism: Lissotriton helveticus (assembly GCF_964261635.1). Lineage (NCBI taxonomy): Eukaryota > Metazoa > Chordata > Amphibia > Caudata > Salamandridae > Lissotriton > Lissotriton helveticus. The sequence goes on from NC_136073.1 coordinate 408,128,348, forward strand.
TATAACAGGAAAACACCCAACATTCTGTAAATGACTCCACTAGCTGGCAGTGCTTATTTCTCCCAGATGGATATGGAGCACGGCTGGATTGGACATAAACAGCAGAATGTAGTCCTGAAAATGCTTCCAGTAATGCCCTAAAAACCTTAATCTAATTGTTTAAAGAGGTCAATTTTTTCACGTTGCTCAATACTTCTAAATGCCTTATACAGACATCCGTGATATCGCCAGGTAACTCCTTCTCAAAGTTCCTGATACCAGGGACATTAACAACTGCGGGGAGGGATATGGTGATAGGCATAACATGGACAGCTACTGGGACTCTGAAGGTTGTCATAGAAATGAGGAATTACCAGGGCAATCAGTAATTTGATTTCCAATTCTGAGTATTCGACTTTATCCTTCTCAGTTTTCAGCAGGCAGAGTCCCTAAGTGAATATTAATTGGCAGTAAGGAGTTTGTAGGATTCAAGAAAGGTTAGCATTAAGGGATGGTTGGGACTTTTGGGGTTAAGGGAAGAGTAGCATTAAGGGATAGTAAGGAGTTTTTAGTGTTCAGGGAAGGATAGCATTAAAGAGTAGTAAGAGATTTAATATTCATGGATTAGTAAATGTAAGTACCCCTTACATTTACCAATCTCTGAATGTGTTAGGGGTTTTTATGGATTGGATAAGTGTATCTCTAAAGGGTGACAAATTATTTGTAGGGTTCAGAGATGGGTAACATTAATGGATAGTAATGATTTTTAGGGTTTAGGGAAGGGTAGATTTAAGGACTAGTAAGGGGTTTTGGGGTTTGGGGTTCAGGGAAGGAAAGCATTGAAGGGCAGAAAGGGGGTTTCAGGATTCAAGAAAGGGTAATTTAATATTACAGTATAGTAACTAGGTAAATGTATTGAATGTAAAATATAAACACATTACATTTTAAAAACATTAATTATAATATCAGTGAATACATTTTTCAAAATGAAATAGGAAATTACAATTAATCATTAAAGTAACATTTGGGAGCTGAGAAGCTTAAACAAAATCTCTCCACCCCATAAATCTTAAAAAACTATATTAGAAAAAACACCATTCTCTCAAGGAGGGCCATGTTAAGGTATCTCGGAAATTGATGATTGAAAACGAAGGAAGGAGGCGACTCGGACTGTTATAGAGCAACACATTCCTCCTGACTGCCCTCCTCCCATCTGTGTGTCAAGCCAGAACAAAAGTCAGACAAAAAACAAACTGGCACACATAACATTTGTACAGGGCATATGGATGCTTTTATGCCTCATTCAAAACTTCAAACCAAAAATTGATAGTAAAAGGCTAAAGCGGTATTTGCACCTATTTGGCTAATGGTATACCTCATTTCCTGCAATTTGCACTTGTGTGTGTGTGTGTGTTTGGTCACATCTTTATCATAGAAAACATCTTAAATAAGGCTCCAATTTCAGAGTCCGATAGAAATTTACAGAGAACACATTTTGAAAAAAGATAAATATTTTTCCACGTCCAATTCATCTTATCTATTTCTGTTTTAATGCATGCCTAAGCCATGCTTCCTTTCCTAACTGTGACTAAATTCTTCATCCTTTATTTTGGAAGCCCCGGTAAATATGCATGAGGCTTCCTTACCCGTGATTATCGGCCACAGAGTTTAGAGTTTGACTTGGATGTGTGCGAGTTAATACTGATGGCATTTTAAGTGCAGAACATTAAAGAGCTGTACGTTTGAAAGCAGTGACCATTCAGTTTGACCAATGTGACAGCAAACGGCAAGGAAAGCATTAACACGTTCCTTCAACCTTCTAAATTGCATCTTTGAAAATGTTTGCAAACGTGCACGTTTATGGTTGCAATGAGGCTTGGTAAAAATCTGAATATATTCATGTTTGTCCTAGGTGAAAGCGTTTAGTGGGCAAAACACCCACAATTTGTACTAGGTGAATCAGAGAAATGTCACAGACTTAGATAAAATGTATTCGAACTACACTTAGGCTCAGATTCTCATACTTTTTTATTTAGAAACCTGATACATTATTTTACCTCATCATGTTTTTTTTTAATTTAGGGTCAAATTTACTAAGCATTTTAACCTTCACAAACTCCCAAACTCGGAGCTCACGACTGTTAACCTCATGAGCGCTAGCGCGTATTCCCGCTGTGCGCTAAAAAAAAAAAAAGGCTTGTTTATGACAAAGCCAGCTCGTCATCCGCGCAGCGCAGGTAACGCTGATGACGAGCTGGCTTTGTCATCAGCACCGAAGTAGTTAAAAAAGCATTTTGTTAAGTAGTAATCCCTTTCTAGGACTGGAAAAGGTTTTCTGAATTCTAATGGGCCTATTACGATGGCGGGCGGACAAAGTCCGCTCACCACCATAGCGGTGAACGGGACCAACCGCCTGAGGTGCAGCAGTCCCGCTGTGGCCATTAGGATGAAACCGCCACCCTGACGGTCACATCCCGCATATCTAACATTGTGGTGGGCGTGCTCTGTGCAGCACCCACCACAATGCATAATATGCCTGTTGTGCATTGGGATGCACAACGCGACAGGCATCGCATGGTGCCTGTCAGCTTGTGCATGCCAATGTAGGGGAGTACAATAGGTACCCCCCAAGTGCACCCCCCCCACCCCCCCCAACACCACGGGGGCCTGCAATGGGCCCTCAAAGGCAGACACTGCATGCCTTTCCATGGTGGCATCGGCGCCATGGAAAGGCCAAACTCCGCTGACACCCTAACATGGCGCATTGCCACCGCCGGTCGGGCGGTGGTGATCCGCCTGACATCATAATGGGCCCCTAAAATGGGATTGCAAATGGACATGGATTCAGTATCTGGAAGGGGCGTGTTGTAGGTGGTCCTTCCAAATACCAAATCAGTAACTAATGCATCAATGTTTTGCTACCAAAATCGGAGTTAGTAATGCTTTCACCAAAGGTAAGGGGTCCCTAGTGATTGCAATAAAAGATTCATTAAGAGTTGGTTGTGTCTTCAGTTGTGATCTGTCAACTCTTAAACAAACATTTTTTAAAGCATTTTTTAAATGCAGCCCTGTTTCCTATAAAAAAAAGTTTACTTTATCGAAAGGCAATCATAGACATGATGGTCTGGTTGCCTCACCTACATGCCATCCCTGTGATGGCCTCAAATCATAGTGAGTGCAAATTTGTGGCCGTGTGAATCATGAGGTAGGTCAGACTGGGACCCACTAGATTTGTAGTTTTGAGAACCAACCTATGAGTACATAGGTTGGTTCTTACAAATCTTTACTGTTTGCAAAAATACTAGTCACAATGTGCGACCAGTATTCTGCTACTAGACATTCTAACATTTGGCCCTTATTGTATTAATTCTGCACATGCAAACCAGTTTTAGAACTGTATTTTTATCTTTACATTTGTTGATATGATCGGAGTGTAAATTCTAATGTATTCGTTGTTCTATTTTGTTCCACTTTAAATACATTTGGAATAAGGGTGTTTTCTATGTTTCTTTTTCTGAATTCTGTTCCCTATGTGGGCTACTCGAAGATGATACAGACTTAAATTAAAATTACATTAAAATTCTTTCTGCATGTCCCTCTACTGTCTGTCTTTCTGTGTTTGTCTGTTTGTATTTCTACCCCGGTTGTGGATGGGGAGGTGTGTGTATGCAAGACACTTCTTTGGCATAAGTCTAGTATTGGCTACCAACTGCTATGAGGTAGTGCCAGTTTTAAGAACAAATTCCAGTGACAAAATACCTGTATGCGTCACTGGGAATAAGGTCCCCCCACATGCTGCAACTTCACAAAGAGAATATCATGTGCAATTTTACAATCTTTCCACATTTACTATTATAACTAGATTCAGTCCATTTGTGCAGTCATTCAGATTCTGTTTTTTTAATGGCCACAATAATTTCAATGATGGCCTCACTGTTCATTGGTTTTTATAGGGTTTTGCTAGTGGGACTGTACAGAAGAGCAACATCTTCCTATTCATCCCCAACCCTCTGCTAGTGGGCTGTGGGCCTAAAGTTTAGATGCTAAATTACGAATATATTATTAGGCAGGCATTCCTGAAAAGCCATAGAAATTCATAACCAGCTTCCAAAATGCCAGAGAAAGAAAGATGGAGAGGAAGTTTCTTAGGATCCCTAGAAGTTGAATTAAATCCAGTTTTAAAACCTGGGAATTGGATAGAGTGCCTCTTAGTCAGGCAAGCGTATAAGAAGGGCTTCATGCACAGAAAGGCACTTATTTGATTTGTTTTGATTTTGATACTTTTAGAGTGTAATATTCACCTGAAGGCATCAATGTGCTAGAGAAAGGCCACTCATACCACAGAATCAAGAAAAAAAAAAGAGAGAACTCCAGCTCACCGTTCGACTGTGAACAACCAGGTTTTAAGGGCATTTCAGAACAGGAGCAGAAGAGGGATGGATCTGAGAGCAAGGGGTAGGGAGTTCCAGAGTTTGCTTGCTGCCACTGAGAATGCCCTATCCCCCCACTTTCTCGTCTTTGTTCTTGGTACCAATAGTTGCTTTTGAAGTGACAAGCATAGTAGTCTGCTGGGAGAATGCCATTTGAACATAGTCTTCAGCCTTGAAGGGTAGGGGGAGTGCAATGATTTATGGACCATACAAAGAGATTTAAAAATGATGTGTTGTTCAATGGGAAGCCAATTCAGGTTTTCTAGACCCTTCCTGGCAGATTGTTTTTTGGGAATGTCCAGAATGAATTTTGCCAAAGCGTTCTGCAGTAACCTGGACTTTATGCTATAAGCTCTTATTATCAGCCAGGTACAGAGCCTTGCAGTTATCAAGTCTGGACATTACCAAGGCCAGTACTACCTGGATCCTAGCTGATCACAGGATGAAAGGGAAGATTTTTTTTAACATCCTTATGAGCCAGGAGCATATAGAAATGGTACGATTCACTTGGATATTGAAACTAAGTTCAGTGTCCATTAGGACTCCCATGTTCTTAGCCTTTACGCTTGGGACAGGACAACATTCCAAAGATTGAGGCCAGCAGCTGCTATTCCACTTGGCTGCCCCTGATCCGAATATCATCACTTCGGTTTTCTCCTCATTAAGTTTCAAGAAGTTAGTAGACATCCAGTCTGCCACTCTGGTCATACACCCAATGATATTTTCTGACAGTGAGCCCAGCCCTTTAGGGATGTTAACCATAAACTGTGTGTCGTCCGCATATGACACCACCTCCAATCCAAAGGAGTGGACTACATTTACGAGAGGTGCCACATAGAGATTAAAGAGGGTAGGGCTCAAGGAAAACTCCTGCGGGACTCCACAAGGTAGAACATAGGAGTCTGAGTGAAAGGATTTTCGATTCATCCTTTGGGATCTCCCTGTCAGAAATGAGGAAAGAAGGGCTAGTGCTTGATATGAGATACCAAGACTCCGGAGTCTGTCCAGCTGCAAAGTAGGTGAGACGGTATCAAATGCTGCTGACTGATCCAAGAGAATTAGCACTATCCCTTGTGCTTCATCCACTGTACGCCTGATGTAGTCCATGGCTGATATTAAAGCCATTTCTGTACCATGATGCCTTCTGAATCCAAACTGTGAATCATTGAGCCAAGATTGATGTTCTGCAGTTTCCATGAACTGCTTATTAAGATGTAGGTCCAGGATTTTGCTGGAGCAGGTAGCAGAGAGATGGGACGATAGTTTTTACAGTCCCTACAATCCAGATTAGGTTTTTTCAAAAGAGGGCTGATCATGGCTTGTTTCCAAGAATGGGGATTGATTCCAGTTCGGATGATGACATTCATTAATTTACAGAGGGGTTCTGCTATGGTGTCAGCATCCATGTGTAGAATTGCAGGTGGACATGCCTCCATTGGAGAGCCTGAGTGGGTTCTCATAAGGTAATGTACAAGAAGAGGTGGCGTGAGGTCAGAGAATTTTGAAAGACCTCTATGCTCACTACCAGGCATCAGCAGAACATCTTTGGTAAGACTGCTGACTGTCGGAGTTATAGTAAATGTTTTCGGGTCTGACTCAAAACCAGTATATATGTCCATGATCTTAGTTTGAAAAAAGGCACTGGCGCGCAAGATCTCATAAACAAGGTCATTGCCACCAGAACTGAACTTCTGTGACATAAAAATAAGGCCGACTACCTCACAGGAAATATTCAAGAAAGAGCCTTAATTGCTTGTGATCCCTTTGAGTGAGTAAATGTCTGCACATATCCCTATTCAAGGAGAAATCCTGAATAATGTGAGCAAGACTTGAGAGTTGATAGGTGCCTTGATAGTTAGATTGTGGATTCAAGGATCGCTAACCACCTTCAACTCTCAGACCAAATCACTAACTTTAACAGCCTCATACTGAAGTACCCTTTATTTGTAAAAGGAGAATCTGTACCTCAAACTGAACATAATATCATACTATACCCTAAAGAAGAGGGATCAAACATTGTGTGACCAAAAAGCTGTACCCTAGAATCGGTGCGACTTAAACAGGGGAGAGTACACTTCAGCGTAAGAAGGATTGCTAAATACACCACTCTAATGAAATCAGCACCAGTTCCTCTCAAGCTCAGAAGGCTCAAGGTCTGAAGACAGCCATAAGGAGTCTATGCTGATGAGCATCAGCTCTCACAAAGAGACCACTTACTATGGACGATAAAGTTGAAGCTATTTCAGAACATTAGCATCTGTGGGTCAAACCATGAGCAGAGGAGGGAAAGTGAAACAATCTCAGCTAAACGTGCATGTATATGCCACCAAAATACTGGGAACTAAGCATCTAAGGGCCATATGTATCAAGAAGTCATTTTGCGATTCTCAAATTGCGATTTTTTGCGAATCGCTATTTGAGAATCGCAAAATGCTATGTATGTAGGATTTGCAATAAATTTTGCAAATCCTACATATTCCTTAATTGCAAATAGCAAATTGCAATTCGCAATTAAGGAATACCTCCCCATTCATTCCTATGGGCCTAGAGGCCCATAGGAATGAATGGGAAGACTTTCTCAATTTGCGATTAGCAATTAGCAAATCGCAAATTGAGAATGCAATTTCAAGGGTGCAGGGGTGTCCAAAAGACACCCTGTTGCACCCCTGAAATAAGCATGGGTGCACATGTGGCGAACATACATGCCCTAAGGGCATGTATGTGCTTCACATTGCACTTTGAAAAATGAAAAAAACTCAATTTTTCACGGAAATCATAAATTACCACCAACTTGAAGTTGGTGGTAATTTGCGATTCCTTAAGGCCAATTAGCATTTTTTTATGCCTCTTGCATTGCATTTAAGGAATCGCAAAATTTGCAATTCCTTAAATGCAATCGCAAAATAAGGAATTGCAAATGTTGCGATTCCTTTTGTGCACGCAGATTTCTTTGATACATACCATTTAGCAAAAATGCGCGTCGCAAAGGCCCAAATTCTGCAAATGTTGACGTTTGCGAACGCATTAGTGCTTGATACATATGGCCCTAAGTAACCTAAACTAATTCCATGACTACCTGAGAGTTGGCGTAGTGAGAGCTCAAGCAAGAGTCAGGAGAAGATTATTGGTTTCCTAGCTAGATTATATGAAAATCTACTGGCTATGATGTGGTGTGGCCCCAATGGGGAATGTTCTCCTTTTAAGATCGAGAGGGGCATCAGACAGGGGTGCATACTGATGGTATTCTTGTTTTCACTCTTTATTAATGGGATGAATGACATCCTACAGTCTTGGCAGGCCGATGCACCCCCTGTCAAGGGCCGTTCAATGTCAATATTGTTGTACACCAGTGATGCTGTCCTGTTATCCAGGATGCCGGCCAGCCTACAAAAACTAATGGACACCTTCAGGTATTTCATGGCATCTAGGAGAACGAAAATAAACAAGGAAAAAACCTCCACGTTGGCCTACGGTAAAAAGGTGCACAAGTGCAAGTCCTTTTACATAGAAGCTTCACCGATTGCTAGTGTAAACTCCTTTTGTTATCTAAGCATCTTACTTTCTAACACTGGATCATGGGTGCAACAAGTTTCAAATACTCAGCTGAACTTGAGTCGAATACGCTAGGGTGTATTTAGGTACTCACATAAAATCGGTTGTCGACTAATTAAGGCAATTGTCGAAATATATAAAGCAGAAGGTGTATCAACTGCTACCTATGGGGGAGGGCTATGGGGTTTCCAACCCAGTAAATCCCTCCATACAAAAAAGACTAGTTTACTCAAACATTTGTTGTGTGTACTGCGATCTGCATCTTCTTTTATAGTTCATAAGGGAATTGGCCTGTGCTACCTAGAGGACATTTTAGCTTTAAACCCTTTACTGCTATGGCAGTCTATCTGGGCAACATCTGAAACCAGTTTTGCAAAGTCTGTTATCTTGAACTGCCTTGCCTTAGACTATGCTCTTAAGATTCTATGGTTGTGTTATAGAAATGACTCTTTTTTATTAGTTTATCCACGTGTTGTTAGAGACCACGAAAGTAGCCTCTCCATTGAGAAGTGTGTAATCAAGGCCTCTTTTATGAATTATAGACTGGAGCGAAGGATGCAGGAACAATCCAGGAAGCAAACAGTTATGACATATTTATCGAGTGATCTGCCAGACAGGTGCCAATCATATCTTATCTGGGTAACCAATGAGCATCACTGTTTTGTCCTAAACAGATTGCGGTTGGGCACTGATCATAACATGGTTGACTCTCCTGATATGAATAAATGTCCTACAAGTCTGACACCCTGTCTTAGTGAGGGTGTATCTGCACAAAGCATGAATCACTTTATCTTATCCTGTGGTTTTATGTAAGTTTGAGGAAACATTGCTTAAAACCAATTTTTGTTGCACAAAATATCAGGAATTTTAAAACTGTGGCATGTCATATACTTGCACTTGTGTATCCTTTCTGTATGTTTTAGTACTGCACTTTATATTGGGGCACTATACATCTTAGAAAAAGTATCTAGGAATGGTTTCACTATTTTTATTTTTTTATGCTTTCAAATATTACATTTATTGGTGATATTGTTTATTATTTTTTATGGGACTAGTATTTGTGCCATAATAAAGAATTTTGATTTAATTAAGTCAGGAGTGGGAGCTTAGGAAGCCGAGTACATTTCAAGTGATTATTACTTTATTGCGTGATTTAAAAAACCATTGCAAGTACAGAATTTAAAATATATCAAAAAGTTTCATTTAAAATACATTAAAAGTTCATTTAAAAGAAGGGATAAGTAATGTCCGATATGGGTGAGAATGACAGGTGAAGCCTGCCAAGACATTATGCCAACGAGTGACCACAGACTGTGGGCCCCTCACAAAGTTTTTTTGCTGCGTGATCCATAAATCTTACAAGGGAACAATTTAATTTAGTGTTCCTCGGATCGAAGCAAGCTAGGACTGCTGCCCTACATGTTCTAATCATTTTTGTATTCCAGAGGTACTTGAAGAGGGCCCGTCTTTCAGTCAACAGCTTTGGGCAAAGACAAATGATGTGTATTATGTCTTCTTTATGCTCCCAGCAGAGTCGGCATGAATCTCGTCCTGTACATGAGACTCAGCTTATACCTGCTACCAGAAACCCTTTACCCTGAACCAGGCTTGTGCAAGAGGCTGCCATTACTCCACATACTCCACCTGCAGGTGGTGAAATCTGAGCACTCCTTCCACAAAGAAACAACATTGGCCTCAGCTCAAAGTCAAACAAACACCTTCAACCAACCATACAGCTGCATTATCCACTCACCAATATCAAAGACCGACAAACAAGCCATATGATTCCAAGTAACCACACATGTTTTTCAGCCCAATCACTACTTTCAGAGGGGTAGAAACCAGGACTGTCCAGCGATCGATAACAGTATGAAGCACTTCAAGTGAAGTAGTACTACAATAGGAACAAAGTCCTAATGAAGGACCAGAAAAAATGGACTACTGGCCAGCCATATGGCTAGTGGACTCCCTAAAGTGAGGAGCAATAGACATATGTGGGATGTATACATAGGGACATGGGTAACAACAAAGTGCCCATGAGGTAACATCAGACCTAGTCCCTGCCATGCTATGTGTGCAATATAGCTGCCCGAAATGCATTGGGCATTTTTAATAAACACTGCCTGAAATGAATTTATGCGTCAGTCCTGTTCTCACTGAAGGTCCGGATAGACATGGTTTGAGCAGTAACAAATCGGAAATGGCATAAACACTCAGCGTGCAAACTCGCATTGAAGCTGGTGAAATAAGGATAAATTGATAAAGCTTATGGATTATATGGATGAACGTTGAATAATATTGACATACAATTGCGCAATTGGTACATTTAGCAGTGCGTTTGTTTGGGGCGAGACGTAGCCCCACTACAGTGATGCAATATAGCTGAATGCCATCAACATACCACACTGATGCCCAGGAGACAATGACTTGATAAAAGTAGTAACTAATGAGTATTTTCCTGTGCACACCCGTGGTATCTGCTAAGTACTCCGTGTGTAAACTATTTTAACCAAGTGTGTGTGCTGTTTGGTAGGAAGGCAGCCAGCCTAATTGAAGATCAGCATCTGGTGGAAACACCACTAGTATTCCAAACGATCAACATGTTTATAAAGTATTTCAGTAATTCAACATTTACTGTAATTGATAAAGGTCCTCAATAATCAATACAGAAATTGCACTTTGTAAAATTTGTATTTTGATATGTTTATGAATTCTGTACTGTTTTCAATAGTCATGCAGAGACATAATTACACATAAATTTTGAATGAATCACTAAACTATAACATAATCACAAAGCTGTTGTACTAAACGAAAAAAATCAATCAATTGTAAACACATAATCACATGATTACAACTTAAAGTAGGCCCAATGCATTTCAGGAAACTCCCTTCCTCAGGGGCATTATGTGTTAAGTTGTGTGAAAATTGCTGACTGTATACCTAAGTCGAGTAATTGAAGCGCTGCACCACAGGTTTTTTTTAAAAAAAAATTATTGAAGTCTTGGACACACAAAAACATAACGTAATTTTAACCAAATGTACATCTATCAGCAAAAATCAGTAAGCATAGATATCGCCTTAACAATAGATTGGAACAATAAAGGTAAATACGGAAAGAAGAAAACATAAAAATAAAAAAACAAAATAAGAAATAGAAAACAGAACCATATATACACTTAGGCTCAGTTACCATTGAATGAAAAAGAGCCCCAGATTTTCTCAAACTTCCGAATCGCCCCCACTCTTTGAACACACACTTGTTCACTGTTTCTAACTTTTTGCATTTCATAACGCCATTCATGTACGTTGGGGGAATATTGCGATCGCCAATTTTGAAGAATTAATGACCTCGCCACGGCCATAGCGATATATGTGAATTTAACTAATTGCCCTTCTAGCATCAATTCCGGGTCGAATCCATACAAAATCATTTTATAATTAACAGAAATTGAGATTTTGCACTGGTTTTGCAAGAACGTAAATATATCTTCCCAGAAAGGAACAATTTTAGAGCATTTAGCAACCACATGGGACCAATTAGCTGAGTCATGCTGCAAACACCTATAACAATTCGAAGAGCACTCAGGATACATCTTGTTAATTTTAACCGGGGTAAGATACAGAAGCCATTTACTAAAAAACAGCATTCTGCGCCAATTGGCTCCTCTTAGTGCAGAAAAATTCAGCACATTAATTTTCTTCCATATGGCGGGCGTTAATACCATATTTTCCTGGTCTAGCCATTTATTACTTGCTTTGCCATATAGATTCGGATCCCTGTTCATGGATAGCCGACGTTTCCACTCCCCAGGCTTCCTTTCTTGTATTAACAGAAAAAGTTCATTAAATAGTGGATCAGGGGGGAAAGATGTGTCAGATCTAATTGAAGCAAAACCCCATGAATCAGCTTATATGAACCCAGTAATATAAAATTACCCTGAATCCGGGCTATCAAATCAGGCATCATAATCCAGGTATCATTTTTCAAAAAATCATTCAGTTTCCTGAACCCTATTTTCTGCCATTTTTCTAAAAGCTCCAAATTGATATCTACCCCAAAAAAAGAGAAGACAGAGCTAATGGGAGAGAATAAATCAAGAAATGGAAGAGAGTGCCTTTTTAACAGTGCTGTGCGTCTTTTAAGGAACCAATGCAAAACCTTATACCTAACTGTTTTTGGTGATTTGAAAATTTGAAGCGGTGAGGGAATCTGAGCTTCTATACAAATCAAATCAGAGAAAAAAGTAATAAAAAGTTGTTGGGTATTGTCCTTAAATCTAGTGATAAATTGAGCCAAATAGGCATCGTAATAGTCTTTCAGATTAGGAAGAGCAAGTCCTCCTTGTTCCTTATCCTCAAATAAAGTGTGCAAGGCAATGCGTGGCGTCTTTTTAGCCCATATAAAAGAAGAAAACAAAGATTCAGCACCACAGTTGATAAATTTGGTAGACTAGGTCTCAATCGAACAACTGGCAATCCAGAAACACGTGTCCCTCACTGTGAATTCAGGTACTCTCAATTGTCGACAAAGTATCACTTCTCTTAATCGAATTGTTATTCTTGATCGAGATCTCAAGTAATCTATCGTAATCTTCGAGTAGACCACTGAAGTGGGCACAATCTTTCTTCAAATCACAACACGCTCAAAACCACTACGACGATGTCCTAAACTCTCAGCATCACGACCAGGAATGCGAACGCGAAGTGCCGCGCATTTTGAATGTAAAAGCGAACAACACTAAGCCGAAACGTTAAATTCAGTTTATAATGCTTAAAATGCTATAAATTGATACTGATGGGTTTTCCTGAATTGGTTAAATTGCAGTGACCCCTGACGAAGGGCTGGTGACACAGCCCGAAATGCATTGGGTGTGTAATAAAGAATTGCTGCTCTGAACTACTGGTTGCATTTGGATCTTATTTTCGAAGAAGTCCGGATGGACACACGGGAATATGAGAAGTTTCCAAAAATGCATTATGTTTCGGATGTGGATATGCAAACGAGAAAAAGAATATCTTGGAAAACTTTGGATTAAAATAGCAGATTATTGAATAAAGTGAAATGGAGAACAGTTGGTTGGATCTTGTATCCAGATAACGCAGTGCGTCTGGGAGTGGAGCGTAGATTCTGCGCTCCCCATTACAATGTATTTTCTCCTAAGCGCCATGTGATGTTCATTATTGCCTTAAAAGTCCGGTAACGCCTAGCATCAAGATCTGCACACCTTGAGCATCTCCTGTCCTAAATGTGTGACTGTGTACACCTTACACAGGGTAGAGCCCTATAATTCAATCCCACTGCCATCAAAGCTTCTACCACGGAGCAAACAGGCACAGAACCTGAGATGATCTAGGAATGGATGAGAACCAGATACAGCATGGCACGTGATCTGGAACACCAATCCTAGCAGATTTCTTCCCCACATAAAAAACAACATTTCTCACATACTGCAGGTGGGAAGCCCTGATCGAGACTCCTGTTGAAACTGTTTTAATACAGAAGTAGCTACAAAGGGTAAATCCTTCGGGCCCTCTTGGGGACAGACAGCAGACAGTGGGATAATCTTGCCAACCTTGGTTTTGGAGAATTTCCTTGAATCAATGGGACTTGCTCTCTCAAAAACACTAAGACTCTCACCTCAATATGAGAGGGAATCCCACTCAAACGTTAGACCGCTTCACAACTGCAGCATTGCATACAAGTAGGACAGAAAGTGTGAGTAGAGGCAGAAAAGGAGAAAATTACTAGGAAATCATGTTTAGATGTGACTCACCAAGGTGATAAAAGCAAAAAGAACAATTGATGGACAGAATGTTGAATATGTCAAACTTTCACCCCAGTTCAGAAATCTAGGCCTAAATCCATCGTGTTTTGCTCCCCTTGCCATTCCAGTTTGAACCTAGCCATATGCCAGGCCTGGTCCTCCCTGGACTGGAAACAAACATCCTGGGACTGGTTTCGAGGGTTTCACCTCTCATCTGCCAGGCTAACTTGACTCCAGGGGCATCTGGAGCACGGGACCCACGTCTGGGCGTACCCGTCCCACTTGAGGTGACAAATGCAAAAAGAACAATTGATGGGCGGAATGTTGAACAATGTCAAACATTCACCCCAGTACAGAGATCTGGGCCTAAATCCATTCTTTTTTACTCCACATGCCAGTCCAGTTGAAACCCAGCTGAGCAGAAAGAGTGAGATGAGGCAGAAAAGGGGATACCACAAGCAAATCATGATTAGATGTGACACAAAAACCTTGCTACTCAGCAATAGATATAGTAACATAAAAATCTAAAATAAATTTCTGATGCCGTCCTATGCCTTAATTGTTTTTGTACTGAAGAAAGTAATATCCTGCGGGCAAGATTGCAATGCACTTCCACCCTCCTCTCGCAGCTCTACAGCCAGAATGCACTGTTAAGTAGGACTCCAAGAAGAACCAGGGGAAAGGAGGGTCAGGGAAAGGCAAAGCACAGCCAGGCGGTCAGCATGTTTTCCTTGTCGGTGACATTAGATCAGGCTTGGGATAATGCATATCCTAGGAGAGCTGATCGTAATTTCAACAGCTTAGGAAAGGAAGAGGCCAACAAACCAATGAAAAAATCAAATGCATGCTATAATATCTAGCATGCCTATAATCCAGTGTGGCTGACCAGTTCCTTCAATGAATCAGTAGTGATGAACCCCAGCCATACACAAGACTGTCTGGAATCCCAAAGGAAGCTTCTGCATAACTGGAAGAAATCAAAAAAAGGTAAGTAGCAACAACCTGTACATCAAATCAATATAGGCGGTGAAAGGACCTTTAGAAGCGACATGGAGAAAATAGCAAAGATGCAGAAAATAAGATTTGGGTGGGAACTAATTTGAAAGGGGCAACACCGAAATAACTCTTGTTGCAAGAAAAAGTGTCAAAGCTCCATGTCTGTCTAAGTACTGTCTCCTCTCCATGTAACCTAGAAGTGATGCATGAACCATCTGAGTGGTACTGATGACTTCCTATGTGCATCCCTTGCTTCTGAGTCCACTACAGCAGCTATGATGGTTTACACCGACTCATCACAATCCAACCCAAAATCCATGTGCCTAATTAAGGCTGCACCTTTTCTCTCTTTCTTGCACACTGTCACCAGGGTCCCCTCAGCTGACATCATGGCTTTCAGCCACACTATGTTGTTGCTTAGTGGACTAATGTGCCCACTATATGCGCCTGTGTTCGACCTCAAGACCACGGGTTCAAATCCTGGAAGATCCACTTAGCCTTTGATCTTTCTGAAGTTGATAAAATGAGTACTGTTGAATCGGGTAACAATAAACATCTGTTATTCAGCGCCAAGATACCCTTGGGTGAATGTGCCCTTTACACATACACATGCTATGTTGACAAGTAGCAAGCGTCCTTATAGTGGCCCACAAATCTAGCAGGAGTGTTTGTACAGGGTAGGGACAGAGGCTGTAACCTTGTAGCAGCCTGTACACCCATATCCCTACATGTCATGCAAAAAAATAAACTGTATGGCGGAAATTGCAGCTACTTTTATGGCATCAAGCCTCAGGGAACCAGAAAATGGCATGTTCTTTTCCCAGAAGCGCTTCTATTTAAATAGTGTTGTCTAGGATAAGGAAGAGGAATTTACAAGGAATAAATCAGTATATTCTGTGATTTGTGTAGTGCCAATATGTCTTAATTCAGCCAATGAAGAAAAGCTCTCAGATGTCATGAATAAACTGAAGTATTAAAACACCACTGGTGTTCGTTACTGTGGCTGGGTGACATTTAAGTTATGCAGTGGAATTTCTTCAATTCAAAAGTTTCCTGTTATGTAAAATGTATGGCATTTCTCGAAATATTGCACTAGGAATTTCACAAAATGTTCACCTGCGTCTCACTTGCTGGTGAAAAGACCCGACAAGAACACGCATGATACTGGCAAGCCACATTTCACTCTACAAGTGTAATTTTGCATAATTTCAAAATGTTTTCACAGAAGTTTGCAGATTTTCACAAAAAAATGCACTTTTATATCGCCTCTATTAAATACATTCAAGGAAAAACCCAATTTTTAAAAAGGGTGCCGAATCCAGCATTTATGCCCAGCAACAATAATTATTTTAGTGCTGGTTGTGGATAGGGAAAACATTGTGATACCAAGGAGTATGTTTTCATTGCTCGCTGTCACAAGCCTTTTACAAGATAATCAGTGTTAAAATTACCATGAAGAGCCACAATACTTTATTCACTGTTTAAATGTGCAATAACAGTATAATGTGTAGTAATCAAATTACTGCACCGTTTTTCAACTTTGCTGCATTAATGTTGGCATCTAAATGAACTTTAACATGTACCACATGTATCAAGAGTGTAAATGAGGCAATGTGCTAAGAGCCTGCAAACTTTTTTCAGGTAGTTTCCCGCCCGGCATATTCTTGCAAATTCACTCCTATAAAGCACATGAGTAAATCTGCATTTCATCTGGCAATGGGCGGTTCGCTAAGAGGTAGGAGAAGTTTTATTTTCAAATTCACTCCTGCAATTTATTTTTACGTGCTCTATTTCTCTGTGAATAGTTAGATAAGTGAGTACTCCTGGGAATCTGAGACTTGCATATTGCAGGAAGAGTATTCTTGACATTCTTTGAGAATTCCATAGCAAGCAGATATTATTTTGCTCATTTTTAATTTATGTTTACAAAATTCATTTCTTTATTTATTTTCCAGTCATATAATTCTGAACAGATATTTTATACATACGAATATAGTAATGGAGTAAAGTGGTTAACATCTAAAAATCTTAAACTTCTAGGGCCATATTTACAAGGAAGTAACGCAGCGCAGTGCTGCTAGCTATTTGGCTGACAGCACTGCGTTACTTCTGAATCTAAGGGATACGTCATATTTAAAACAATATGATGTATAACTGTGCTATCTCCTGTGCTGGCGCACAATTGTATGCCGTGCGCCGACGCAGGCACCCTTGCACCATGGAGCAAGGGTGCCTGTGTTGCGGGGATGATTTATTTTTGTATCACCTTCCTGCACAGAAACAATCACAAGAGGTATTTTTTTCTCTTTCTGTCTGTGCTGCACAATCCAACAAGCATAGACAGAGGAAAAAACAAGGAAAAATAAATGTATTTCCCCTCGTTGTGCTTCCTTCTGCCTCCCCTGAGGAGGCGTAGGATTCCAACGCATTCCCAGGTTTAAGTAACATTGTATGTCTGGGAATGAGGCAGAATCCATGAGTGTTGCGTGGGAACACCAACAGCAACACCCATGGAACCCCCCCTTTCACGCAAAGTGCTGCATGAAAAGGGGCCGTATTGACAAGGGCACGAAAAGCCACGCAAGGTGGCTTTATGTGTCCTTGTAAATATGGAGCACCACACTGCGCTGTCAGTGAGTCACAAAAAGTGATGCACCGGTGGTGCAAGGGGCTTGTAAATATGCCCCTAAATGAGAATATCTGTTTAAGTGAGGGTTATATGCACAGATTCTGCAGATATTCTTGGTGAAGACAACAATCAATCAATCATAGCATTTGTAAAGCGCACTACATACCCGTGATGGTCTCAAGGCGCTAGGGGTGGAGGCTGCTACTGTTCGAAGAGCCAGGTCTTGAGAAGTCTTCTGAAGGTCTTCGGTCTGCCATATGCGGATGGGCAGGGGGTTCCATGTCTTGGCGGCGAGGTGGGAGAATGATATGCCGCCTGCAGTCACTCTTAGGATGCGGGGGACATTGGTGAGGGCGCGGTCTGCGGAGCGGAGCTGGTGGGTGGGTGTGTAGAGGCTGAGTCGGCTGTTGAGGTACACTGGTCCGGTGTTGTGGAGTGCCTTGTGTGCATGGGTGAGGAGTTTGAAGGTTATCATCTTGTTGACAGGGAGCCAATGCAGGTCTCTCAGGTGGGATGTGATGTGGCTGTGGCGGGGGATGTCAAAGATCAGGCGTGCGGAGGCGTTCTGGAAGCGCTGGAGCTGTTTCAGGTGTTTGGCCGGGGCTCCTGCGTAGAGTGTGTTTCCGTAGTCCAGTCTACTGATGACGAGGACCTGGGTGACTGTCCTTCTCGTTTCGGTGGGGATCCACTTGAAGCTCCTGCGAAGCATGCGGAGGGTGTTGAAGCAGGAGGAGGAGACAGCCTTGGCCTGCTTTGTCATGGAGAGGGTAGAGTTGAGGATGTCTCCTAGGTTGCGTGCGTGGTCGGTGGGTGCTGGGTGTGTTCCTAGTGCAGTTGGCCACCAGGAGTCCTCCCAGGCCGAGGGGGTGGATCTGAGGATGAGGACCTCCGCCGTCTTGTCTGAGTTCAGCTTCAGTCGGCTGTCCATCATCCAGTCGGTGACGGCCTTCATTCCTTCGTGGAGGTTGGTTTTGGTGGTGTGGGGGTCTTTGGTGAGGGAGAGGATCAACTGGGTGTCGTCAGTGTAGGAGATGATGTTGAGGTTCTGCCGTCGTGCGACGTGGGCGAGCGGTGCCATGTAGACGTTGAACAACATTGGGCTGAGGGATGAGCCTTGGGGTATGCCGCAGATGATCCCGGTGGCTTCGGAGCAGAAGGGGGGGAGGCGGACGCTCTGTGTTCTGCCGGAGAGGAAGGAGGTGGTCCAGTCCAGGGCCTTCTCTTGGATCCCAGCGTCGTGGAGGTGTGTTCGTAGTGTGCAGTGGCAGACCGTGTCGAATGCGGCTGACAGGTCCAGGAGGATGAGGGCCGTGGTTTCTCAGTTGTCTTGCAGGGTCCAGATGTCATCGGTGGTGGCGATGAGGGCAGTTTTGGTGCTGTGGTTGCTGCGGAACCCGGACTGGGACGGGTTCAGGATGCTGTTCTTCTCAAAGAAGCTGGTCAGTTGTTTGTCGACTGCCTTTTCGATGACCTTCGCTGGGAACGGGAGCAGGGAGATGGATGGGAAGTTCTTGAGGACCTTGGGGTCTGCCTTGGGTTTCTTGAGTAAGGCATGATCTCTGCGTGCTTCCAGTTCTCCGGGAAGGTCGCTGTCTCGAAGGAGATGTTGATGGTTTTCCAGAGATGGGGTGCGATGGTGCTGCTGGCTTTGTTGAAGATGCGGTGTGGGCAGGGGTCTTCTTGGGATCCTGAGTGATCTTGATGGTGTCGTTGTCGTTGATGTTGGTCCAGGTGAGCAGGCGGTTGGTGCGGGTGGTGGTCGTGGGAGCAGGGGTCTCAGTGGTCGTCGGGTTGGTGACGGCGTTGAAGCTGTCGTGGATGTTTGCGATCTTGCTATGGAAGAAGGTGGCCAGCGAGTCGCGCAGGTCTTGTGAAGGTGGATGTCGTTGGTGTTGGAGCTGGGGTTGGAGTGTTCCTTCACGATGTTGAAGAGCTATTTGCTGTTGTGTGTGTTGTTTTCAAGGCGGTCTTTGAAGGAGGTAGTTTTGGCAGATCTGATGAGGTGGTGGTGTCTGTGGGTGGCGTTCTTGTGGACTGTGTAGATTTCACCGATCCAGTTTTTTTTTAGTTTTCGGCAGGTTCGCATGGAGGCCTGGAGGTCTTTGGTGAACCAGCTAGCTTTCTTGCTGGTGTGGGTGTTGGAGGGTTTCTTGAGCGGGGCAAGGGTGTTGGCACAGTCATTGATCCACTGGCTGAGGTTGCGAGCAGCGGTGTCGGGGTCGGTCGGGTCTGCGGGTGGGCTCCGAGCGAGGGTGGTGGAAAGCTGGTCTTTAGTGACTTTGATCCACCAGCGGCACGGCATCTGTTGGGTGCGGTGGTGCGTGGTGGGTTTCCGGAAAGTGAAGTGGATGCAGCAGTGATCGGTCCAGTGGAGCTCGGTAGTGTGGTTGAAGGAGACTTGGGAGCTTGCGGAGAAGATGGGGTCAAGCGTGTGGCCAGCGGAGTGGGGGGTGTAGTAACAAGTTGTCTGTATCCAAGGTTGGCGAGGTTGGCGATCAGGGTGATGGAGTTGATGTCATTGTTGTTCTCAAGGTGGAAGTTCAGTTCCTCGAGGAGGATGTAGTCAGTGGAGGCGAAGGCGTGTGTGCTGACGAGGTCGGTGATGGAGTCGCTGAACTGTGCTCGGGGATCAGGGGGTCTGTAGACAAGGGTTCCTCTAAGTTCACATCATTATTTAAAGATAGCTACGGGCAAACTTTAACTATTGACAGAGATTTCAAGTCAGTGGGGGTATCCATTCTAGTCCCTTGTGGAGCAAATGCAGATGCAAGCCTAAATAAGTTCATTTCGCACTTCGTCTCCCAGAAATTTGTGGGGAAATGAGACAATTGCCTCTATTGTGAGGTTAATGAAGAGTGCAGCAGATTTGTTCCCTGGTCCTGCTAAAACTACTGGAAAACTGCCCAAAAGAAATATACAATTAGCAGTGAAAAGTTAATATCTCATGACAGAGATGGTACTTTTGAGACTCTCTGATACCATGTTCAGTATTCTCAGTGACCATACGATACCTAGCATGTAGTTAATGAGTATACACTGTTTAAACAACCTTAATACATTCATTTTCAATACTTATTGAGGAGAAAAATAACCTTCATTACCATAGGTATTGTTACAGTGAGAACCTGGTATATAAATGCATTGTATTAATTGCCTTAGATCAGTGGTTCTTAATCTTAACCTATGGTCTGGTGACTCCTAGGGGTCCACAAAGCCTGCTCAGTGGGGCTGCAACCGCTAAGAAAATTCAATATTAAGAGGTTACTAAAGTGTATATAAATTAAGACTCAAAATGTACAATTAAATATTGTATAACATTCTGTACGTTACTACCCTCAATTTGATTCTCTGGAGCACTGCAAGTGCATCACACAGAATATTCTATGGATGATGAATGGCCTCAATGAAATTTAGATAGCAAGAACCTTGCTGTTAAAGTTTAGATTGTTTGCGAATTAAATGAAATATTTCACCATTTGTGTATTTGTTTGATGACTGCTTGTTTCTGTACTTTTGATGCATTTTTTTACCATTGAAATCATCCAAAATAATTAGGCCGCTGTCCTCGGCTTCCATTAATGACTTAGTGGGGGTCCCCAGAGTACAGTAATGATTCAGTTGGGGTCCCCGGGTTCCAGGAATGATTGTGTAGGGGCCCATGGAAGTCGAAAGGTTAAGATCCACTGCCTTAGATCATACACATGTCAAAACATGATATTACATTCCCCAATACTACCATCCTCGTTTGAAGTTGCTCATACAAAAACAGAGTAACCTATTGCACTGGCGTAACGAAAATTGAGGGGGCCTCCATGCACGGTACGAAGAGAGGCCCCCTCCAGGCTCAATCAAGAGCTATCTGGCCAGAGCGCAGTTCTGAGGGGTTTCCCTGAAGTTGGGGCCCCTTGCACCACGGGACTGCGGGGGCCTGTGTTACGCCCCTGACTTCTTGTGCAACTTTGGTGCTGGTTGTACAATACAGACCTGAGCAAACTGCAGGAGGAGTGTCTGGGGAGAGCCCCCTGCAGGCGGGTGCTGTAAGTGAAAGTGCAGACCAGGTCCCACCTGCACCATGAAAGGTGGGCTGGGTGCTTCAAACAGCTGGTTCGCCTTTCACTAATGTGCTGCCCACAAGGCAGTATGGGTTCGCTCTTACCCTGGGGCCAGTGCACTATCAATAATAGGGCTCATGGGCCCAGTGGTTCCTTTGTGAAAAAAAGATGGGCCGGGGCTCTCGTCAGGAAGGGCTTCGACCAGCCAATTTCTCCAGTTAGCGCTGACTAACACAGAACCAACAAACCTTACAAGTGGAGAGGGCATGTAGTGTAATGGTCAGAGCTGCCGACTTCGGAGCTGGGGAACCAGGAGGTATATTTACAATAACTGGCGCATCCCTACAGATCCTCAGGAATGCGCCAGTTATGTTGTGTGATGTTAGGAACCCCTTGCGCGACCATGGATGTGCCGCATTTACAATGCAGCAGACCGTGGCGCAAAGAGAGACAGATGCGTGATGCATCTGCCAGCGTATAGGTAACGCAGTGCTGGAGTGGTGTCGCAAGCACGACGCAACCCCAGCACTGCTCAGGGCCAGCCTATACTTGCTGTACTGTGTCACCCCTTACGCCTGCTACAAGCAGGCATAAGGTTTTGACGCAGCGGCGACGTAAAAGTGACTCAGTGAAATCTTGTAGATTTCACTGCGTCACTTTTACAAGCTTCCTTGCGATGGAAGCCCACCCTGCATACATTATACCTGACACAGGTATAATGTAGCTTAGGGCTTTACAATGTGACGCATCTCACTAGATGCGTCACGTTGTAAATCTGTCGCATAGTGGTGCATGGTTTACGACGCCGCTGCGCCACAGAAGTGACGCAACGGTGTTGTAAAAATGTCCCAAGGGGCTTGTAAATCTGTCCCCAGGTTCGAGCCTGGCGTTGGCTCAATATCCTGTGATTCTGGGCTAATTACTTAATCTCACCGTGCCTACCAAAAATTAATGCTACCTTAACTTGTGCTCAAGCGCTGGGATTGATGATTAAGTGACACCAGAAACCACCGGCTCAAATTAAACACTGCACTGGCCCTGTATGTACATGGCGCACTTAGGTAAAAGTACGCTAAGTCTAGGTCAGGACAATGCTCCCTTATTGTAACATGACCATTGATATCATTTAATAACTGCAGGACATTCAATATGTTTGATTTCATTTTTGTATACAAATTTCCAATCGCAGTTTATTTATGTCACAGAATTTTACTTAAAATATTACCCTTTCCTATTCTTCTGGTTATTTTTAATGCGATTGGATTACATGTGGCTTTGATTACGCGTCGTCTCAGACCTCTGCTCCTTGGTACTAAGTCAGTTTAGGACTCAAACCCGAATTCATGGCTGTGCTGTAAATGTCGAACAACCATATGCAGCCATTACTTACATTTGCTTCAGGCCCAAAGGATCAATCGAACCGGTCAGCTTTACAGTAATGTTCCTGGGGGGCAACATACCCCACCCTTGCCCTGTCGACAAGAGATCATGACAAATGGGTTTAGGGTTTCTCAAGACGTAATTTCTTTCAGTTATTAGCATCTACCAGGAGGGTAATTTTACCACGAAATTATTTGCAAATGTGCCCCACCTGTTAGGGGCATTTTTTCCAAGTCAAGTTGTAATAAACCAGAGCAGTTTGACCCGGATGAAAAGATACAATTAGTCTGTCTGAATGGCAGCCTAGAGAGTACTACTTAGAGCAGGTTATTGTTTTATGACAAAGGAAGACGTTCTGGCAGAACAATAAAGCCGGCACGCGCAGATAAGATCCTCTGTTTACTCCGCTGTGTAATTTATTCAATGCACGCTGAACAATCTGCTGTTTGAAAATATCCCCTCAAAATTAGCCATTGTTTTAAACGTTTTCATCAGGGCAAGCGGGGTCCTGTTTTCCGAGGCGGTGCATTCAAATAAAACAAAGGTTGCCAAATAGGCGCGTGCGAGATCAAGGACAACATGGCTGCCAAATGGCCACGCGTCATGAAGGTTAGTCATTCAACAATCTTAAACATTCCTACACATCCCAGCACGGTGCTGGCAGCACCCTTAGTACAGCGGGGTGCCAGCCAGGATTGCCCGAAAGTCACTCTTGTGTGTCATGTATGGACCAAGTATGTAAAACGAATCCGTTTGATGTTATTTATTCTCTCAAACTCTTCCATGTAAGGCGTGGGTAGTTCATCCGGTCCTGCGTAGGTTCTTGTGTTCCTGGAAAAGTAAATTTTTCTTTGACTAATTCAGTCCCAGACAGACCACGCTTGGTATATGAGAGATTTTATTTATTGCACCATAGTTGTCAGGTTGGCCTAAAGAGTTGAGCTCGAGCTGCTGGCGAATAGGGTAGTTTAACGCACAGGGTTCGAGTCATTAAAAAGGGGATCATTACACCTGCAACCAATAGCGCTTAGACTCGTCAGATGTTGGGTAAAAAAAAGCAACTTGTGAAGTAAACTTTCATCGATCTCTATCCCCCCCCCCCTTCCATAAACCGAGAAGAGCTCTGAGTTTGTAGACTGCCCCTTTCCTGTCCTCCCCACTGACCAGCTGTTTTGTGAGATCACCAAACGTGACACCAGTATTATTAGGCTGACCGGTGTTCTTTAGTCAAAGCCGTGTTTGGTTGCAGCTGCAGGCAAGAAGCGTTGCACATAAAACAATAGAAAAACCGCAAGAGTGAACCTGTCCGCGTCAGATCCGCGGAGACTGGCTGCCGATGATATAACATTTACTCATCTACAGCGTCTGAACATTCATTACATAAAATATCTGCTGCGAGTGCCTGCCTGTGAGTTCGTTTGCTGAGAAAAGCGTGGAATTCAAGTTTTTGGTGTCCTTTAATTGCTAGCTGGAGGCGGCTCACAATAATTATTAGTCTTTAAGAATTAAAGGGGTGAAGTGGCAATCAGAGGGCCGGGCGCCTTTGTAGCAAGGAACAATGCCTCGAGAGCTGCTCCGTCTCAGCGTCTGGGAGGGCTGCTTGCTCGGCGAGTTTAATGGCGCGGATTCAGCTGGCCGAGGAGTGAAAGATTGCACCGGGTCCGCTTGTTATGAGCCTTTCATGCGTCTCTGTCAAATGGCGGTTTACGTTCTGGGATCGAGGTCGTTTATTTCCTGTATTCTCACAGCTTCGGGCTTTTCTTTCTCGTTTGCCACCATGAATTTACAGCCTTCCTTCCCTCTCATAAACCACATCTGAGCAGATAAAGGATTATTAGTTTTTTTTTGTAGTATGTGGCTGTACAACTTGTGGCAGAAAGTTGCAGACACCGTTGACAGGATGACTAAGTACTTATTTCTGATGGGCAGCATGCATGTGTCTTTCCGAAACGTGCGATCATGGTTAGCAAAAATGTATTATTTATGCGCTTAATTTTTTATTCATTTAGTGCATGCAGAGTATGCATGGGGTCCCTGCATGAATACACCAGCAACAAAACAAATGTTGCAAAATAGAGGAAGTAATGGAATTCCAGAAACAATAGTTTCTCAGGAGGCAACTATGGTCCAAGGGTGATCCTCAAACATAAGTGGTTCAAGGATGTAACGCAGGCCCCCAGTCCCCGCGAAGCAGGGGTGGGGGTCCAATGGGAAATGGCCTTAACATCGCGGCCTTAAGCACGCGTACCTTTACCTCTCAAGCTGAACAACGCTCATCCTAACCATGCATATGCCTTAACCACTCATATAAGTGGTTAAGGCTGTCAGGGTTCTAGTTGTGGGGGCGGATGCCAGAGAAACCAGAAGGCATGCTGCAGGAAGGACGTACCCGGACGTGGCCGGGTATGTTGAGCTGGTGCCTGGGGAGGTGGGTTTTAGGGCTCAGGGAGGGGTGCTTGGGTCGGAGTAGTATTTAGGGGGCTGAGTTTTAGGGCTCAGGACAGGGTGTGGGAAAGGCAGTTTTCAGGCCTGGGGCTGTTGGGCTGAGACTGGGGGGAGGTGGGAGTAGGTTTTAGGAGGTAGGTGCAAGTTTTAGGGCTAAGAGAGGGGGCCTGGGATTGGAGTCGTTTTTAAGGGGCTGAGTTTTAGGGCTCAGAGCAAGGGGGCAGGAAAGGGGCATTTTTCAGGCCGAGGGGGGCAGGTGGGCTGGGGCTGGGGGAGTATGGGGGAGGTGTAAAGGGGTGGGGGCTGGGTTTAGGGCTCACAGGGGTGCTGGGGTCAGAGTAGTTTAGTGGAGCTAGGGGGGAGGGTTTTAAGACTCAGGATAGCGGATCAGGGTAGTTTATAGGGCTGGAATGGGTAGAATACACTGCAGGAGGGCGGAATTGTAGGGCTTAGGGCAGAGGGGCAGAGGTGTGATCTTTACCACACATGTCCCTTTACCTCTCTTATCTTTACCGCAAAAGTGTGTGGTAAAGGCATGTTTGGTAAAAGCATGCATGGTAAAGACACGGTCGTGGTTAAGACTGTGTGATTCAGGCATGCATTGTTGAGGCATGTTTTGTTCCATCACACAACAGGGTCCAATGCTTGAGGGGGGGGGGCAAGCCATGAGAGGGCCCTGTTAGACCTGGCATCCTTGGTGTGGTATTCCCTATTGCCTTCACCCCTCTTGTTTGCTGAATTAGTTTTGTTGAATTTAGGACTCTGTGAGCTTTACCACTGCTAATCAGTGCTTACGTGCTTGTGCTCTCTCCTTTAACTATGGTAAAATTGGACTACACCTAATTGGTGCATTTAATTTACTTGTAAGTTCATAGTAAATGGTGCTACCAGTACCCAGGTCTGTGAATTAAACTATTTGGCAGCAGCACTCATTGTGCCACACACTAAAGTAGCCCTTTTTCATACTTATAAGTCACCCCTAAGATAGGCCCCAAGGATCATAGGTCAGGGAGAATTGTATTTAAAAAGTAGGACATGTGTACTTAAGTTGTACATATCCTGGCAGTCAGAAACTCCGACAGTCACTTTTCAATGTTGTAAGGCCTATCTTTCTCATTGACTAACTCTGGATTAAAGTTTTACATTTAATAAGTGCTAACTTCCGATAGGGAGTCGAAAAAGATACAATGTTCACCCACAAATGAATTGTAATTTAAAATGCTTCTCTATGGTGAAGGCGGAATTATAAATTACAATTCTAAAATTTTAACTTTTAGAAAGTTGGTATTTTACTGTCCCAACTAACTGTGCCTTTCTGCCAGTGTCCTGGGTCACATGACTCAATCAATCAATCAATCAATGTATTTCCTATAGACATGGCTAATCACGTGTTAGGATCTCAAGGCGCTGGGGCTTCTGCAATTCACTCAAAGAGCCAAGTATTGAGGTCCTTCTGAATTGAGGCAGTGAAGCTGATTGCCTGAGATGTAGAGGTAGCGAGTTCCAGATCTTCGCAGCTTGATAGGAGAAGGTTCTTCCTCTGACCAAGATTTAGCAAATCCGTGCGATAGTGGCTGGGGCCAGTTGGGCAGAGTGGAGATGTCTGGTGGGTGTGTAGAAGGAGAAGCGGTGCAAGTGGGGCCATGTAGATGATGAAGAGGGTGGCGCAAAGGGAGGAGCCCTGAGGAACTCCAATCTAATCACTATAGGTTCTGAGAAGAATGGTGGGAGCTTGATTCTCTGGGTTCAGTCAGTGAGGAAGGAGAGGATCCACTTCAAGACTTTGCCGTGGATGCTGGCATCATTGAGTCTTGTGCAGAGGGTGTCGTGGGAGACAGTGTTGAAAGGAGCAGAGAGCTCCAGGAGGATGAGGGCTGCGGTTTCACCTCGGTTGAGGAGAGTGCAGATGTTGTCTGTTGCGGCAAGGAGTGCATTCTCTGTGCTGTTGTTGCTACTTGATTGGGTGAGGTCCAAGGTGTGGTTTGTTTAGATGAATTTGGTGAGTATGGTGTTGATGGCCTTCTCGATGACTTTGGCTGAGAAGGGAAGCAGAGAGATCGGTCTGTAATTCTTGAGGTCCATCAGGTCGGCAGAGGGTTTTTCAGGAGGGGGTTGATCTCTGCATATTTCCAGTCTTCAGGGAAGGTGACAGACTCGATGGAGCAGTTGATGGTGCAGCAGAGTTCGGGGGTGATGGTGGTGCTTGCTTAGTTGAAAATGTGGTGGGGGTTGAAAGGGACTCCAGAGTGGATGTTTTTCTTGATCCTTAGGGTGTCGTCAGTGGTGAGAGTGGCCCAGTTGAGCAGGGTTGGCTGGGATCTGTAGCATTTGGGTGCAGTAGTTGCAGGTGGGTTGGGTGGGTCCTGGGTTGTGAAGCTGTCGTAGACATATATGATCTTGTGGTGAAAGAAGGTGGCGAGGTTGTCGCAGAGGTCTTGGGAGGGGGGAGATCTGTGGCATCTGTGCTGGGTTTGGTAAATACTTTGATCACAGTGAAGAATTATTTGCTGTTGTGTGCGTTGACATCAATACATTCCAGTATGGCAGTTTTCTTTGTGGTTCTGATGAGATGGTGGTGTGTGGTGATGGCGGTTTTGAACGCTGCATGGTCTTTTGAGGTCTTGCTGCTCCTCCATCTTCACTCGAGCTATTTGCAGGTGTGCCTGGACTCTTGGAGGGTGGAGGAGAACTAGCTGGCTTTCTCGTAGAACTGCTTGCCGTAGGGTTTCCTGAGGGGAACCAGTGTGTTGCCGCAGTCGGAGGTCCATAGGTGGAGGTTGCGTGCTGAGGAGTTGGAATCCGTAGAGGTCGGCAATGGTGTTTTGCTGAGGGTGGTGGCGAGTTGGTCTTCAGAGACCTTGTTCCAGCTTCTGAGTGGATAGCAGTAGGCGCGGTGGTGGTCGGTCGGTTTGGTGAAGGAGAAGTGGATGCAGTGATGGTCAGTCCAATGTAGTTCAGAGGTGTGGCTGACAGAGATGTTGCTGCTTGCAGAGATGATGGGGTTGAGTGTGTGTCCTGCTGAGTGGGTTGGGGAGGTGACCAGTCGCTTTAGTCTGATAGTGGAGAGGTTGTCCTGTAGGGCTGAGGTGTTTTGGTCGTTGAGGTTGTCCAGGTGGAAATTGAGGCCATAGAGGAGGATGTAGTCCATTGAGGTGAGAGCGTGGTGTGCAATGCAGTTGGCTTTGGATTCGCTGAAGGGGGACGGGGTCCAGGAGGTCTGAAGACGAGGGTGCCATGGAGGGTGGCATTCAGGTTGGTCTGGACCTGGAAGTGGAGGTGCTCCATGTTGGGTGAGTGGTCACCAGGGCTAGTTGTGAGGCGGAGGGTGTTTTGTGTGCGATGGTGATGCCTCCTCCCGGTCGGTTGATGTGGTCCTTGTGGATGATTTTGTAACCATCGCAGTTGGTGGTGGAGAAGTCGGGAGCTGAGCTGAGGTGCAGTTCGTCCAGGTTTCTGTGGGATTCATTCAGGTTTCTATGAACAAGGATGAAGATGGAACTGTGACAGTAAATCTGCCCGGAGGTATCTGCTTCTCAGCATGCTGAAATAACCCACAAATAAGCACTGGAAAGCCAGTAGGTTGAGCTGCCAGCCTTTTGGCTTTGTCAGTGCACGTTTTATTTTGACATATGTTTTCTAAAACTTTATTGATCCCCCCTAATTAGAAAATCAAATTGTCTAAAAGTAAAAATATTCTTTGGGTCTCAAAAAGCACACATTACCATGGTAGTCACTGGCACTGAAGGGAACCACTTTATGTGTGGAAGAGTTCTTTCCGAAAGGGCAGAATACCATCTCTAACAAATAATAAAGCCAGTGGCTGACATGGGCTGCCACACTGCCCTAGGCTACATTGCTGTAGTGGGCAGATGGAAAATGTGACTGACACTGTGATGGAATTGGAAAAATAATTTCTCCGGCAACCCATAAATGGGTGGTCAACGTGTGGCAGTAGAAAGAGGGTACAGTCAAGAGAGGTAAAGTCAGACAATTAACTTATATATTTATTTTAAAAAACACTGCTGAAATTGGCAATAATGGCAATCGTGACAATAAATCTGATTAGGCTTACTGCATTGGTCACAAAGAGTGTTCATTAAAAAATATCTTACAAGGGTAATGCACTTGCTGCAGAGATCTTCCTGGCATTATCAGGAGATAATAATAATGATAAAACACTGAGATCTGTATTTTGACTAGCAACAGTTTTGACTTATAAAACAGCATTGAGGGTTAATATGTCTGCTGCAAAGCACATTGTGCAGCATGCAGATCACAGATTAGTACTTTTATGTAGATAGTTCAATGGGTTTCTGCATTTGACACAGAGATCCGCTTGCAATTAGTAAATTGCAATATTTCTTATACAGCACAGTGCGCTATGAACCAGCATCACGGAGCTGCATGGAAATTGAAAGGCATGCGTTTGGTGAACAACACTTACAACGCAACTTTTACATCGCAGAGCCTTTACAACGCAACCATTACAATGCAAACTATTACAACGCATTGCTCTGCGGGGCGCTCTTAGATAGGGAATATGTTAATTTACTATCCAATAACCTTCCCTAGTGTCCACGGGGACTGGAGTTGGAATAGTAAATTAAACTATTCACTATCCAGCACCCCAAAGCACTATGCGTTGTAATGGACTGCGTTGTAATACTTACGTTGTAAAGGCATGCGATGTAAATGCATGCGTTGTAATGTCATACATCCCATGCGTTTAGAACCTTTTTTTCCTATCATTTGTTTTCGTTGGTTGCTCAAAAGATTCCTTTGGGTATTAATAATGTCTTATGAATAAAGGCAATACACATAACTGCATTACGTTATAAATTCTGAATTTTTGTTTCTCCTGACTATGCACTCTTCACTTATAATGCATACCAGTATAGATGATGTATGACTCGAACACCTTGTAAGACTCAATGTCTTGTGTAACATTTCCTGTACATTGATTTACACACTTGTATAATTTATTTTCTCTGCATCATGTGCTTGATGTAAAGTGCTCTGACAACCTGCATTAGGATAAAAAGCGCTACAAAAGAATAAACTTAAAACAATAAATGAGTAAATCTTGGTTAATTCGTTATTTGAATAATTACTCATAAAGATAGACACGTCTGACATTCTTACAGTGCATGCATATCTCTTACATAAAGCGGGTTAAACAATGTCAAAACCTACCTCCAAATCATATTTTTGCACAAGATATGGCTCAATAATAGCTGTCGAATGAGGGATTTGGCTGGCTCCCCTTAGATCCAGCACTGATGCCACAAAAGCAGATTAATGGATGAAGAGCTCTAGATAAAAACCAGTATAAGTAAGGATTATAGACAAACTTTTAATAAAATCACAAGGTGCTGGCTAACTCCAGACCTAAAAACAAGCATTGGTAAATTAAATAAGTCTCTCTGGTGAAGCATATTGACTTTGCCAATACTCAACGTTTCTTTTTTTTTCATAGACAGAGATTGGGAATGTGCCCCTATTTGCAGCAATCACCTCTGAATGAGATTTCTTAAAATATAACAAAATGAATTCAAAGATTCCTCCAGCGCATGCATGGGCTTGCGCACTCATGTGCATCCATCATGGAATGATTAAAAAAAGATGACCACCTGCCAACAGCACATCAGGAGGTGCCCAAAGCAGGAAGGGGCTGCGGGAAGAAGCCAATGACTCGGGTATAAGAGAGTTGATATATAAATATATATTTATATATTCACTGAAAAAACCATAGGTTTCAGCCACGTTATAGTTAGGAATTAGCATTTAAAAAACCTTAGAAATTCACTGAAAAAACCATAGGTTTCAGCCACATTATAGTTAGGATATAGCATTTAAAAAACCTTAGAAATTCACTGAAAAAAACATAGGTTTCACACATGTTATAGTTAGCTGGACATTTCACTCATACAAAACCATTGAAATTCCCCCTTTATAGTTAGTTCAGCTAACTATAACCCGCGCGCCCGCAATGCACTGCTGATGACGTCACATATTACAACACTCATGACATGGTCAGTGACATCACTCATGACATCACTGATGACATCTCAAATGACATCACTCATGACATCATCCTTGTGAAAGAGTGGCAGACCTCCTCTCACCCTACTTTCAGGATAGGACCGGTGCCAAAGTTATTCCAAATAGAATGTTGCAGATTTCCTATGGAAACTAGGTCCTGACTATAACTACCTACTGGCGACCGCCAGTAGGTAATATATATATGTGGCTTTGTCTGTGCATACCGTAAGTCAACGGGTCATTGCTAGATGTCTGTTGCACCAGCTTATGCTGGTAGCAAACTAACAGGAAGTTGAACTTTTTGTTCCTATAAACACTTAATTCCAGAAACAATAGTAGTGATCTAAACTATATTTTAAAAAAGACTGTGAGAAATGGACACATACTGGAGCGTACTGAAATGCTGTATCTTTCCCAATTAGAATTGATAACCTCAAACAAATTGGTCAGAATATTTGTAAACGGTTGATATCACAATGTACTGCTGCTGTGTTTGTAATAAAAAGATTAGAAAAATGATTATTGTGTATCATCAAATGAGAAAACCCTATTTTTCTAGATGGCCACCTCACTG
Source organism: Lissotriton helveticus (assembly GCF_964261635.1). Taxonomy (NCBI): domain Eukaryota; kingdom Metazoa; phylum Chordata; class Amphibia; order Caudata; family Salamandridae; genus Lissotriton; species Lissotriton helveticus. The sequence continues at coordinate 408,160,192 of NC_136073.1, forward strand.
ACAGAGCACTGTATTGTCCCTTTTGGTCTCAGCTACATTTTTAGCTGTCAATTGGAGACTTGTTGATTCTAATACATTACATATACATCAGGTAAGCTTTGGGTCAACTCGTTGCTCAAGAGTGGATGGCTTTGTTTTCTCTTTCACTTCATTGCACCTGACACATTGACTTTACTCCCTATTATTCTGTTTGTCCTGCCAGGAGAAATATGGTCTAACAGTGATTGGACTGGTTGATGTATTCGTACACTGTAGACTTCAAGTCTTCCATTGCAGTGCATGTGAAGGATTGTGTTGTGTTGTCTCACTCTCCCTGCTCCCTCTTCAACCTCTCTTTCACCCTTCCACCAGGCCTTCTTTTACCAGATCTTCCCAACCACACCCCGTCATCCCTAATAATTATTCTCATTCCACCACGCTATTGGCAGGCAGCCATCTTAAAATGATTTTTTGACAACTGCAAGATGACCACACAAGTGTGCATGTTCATGCATGCAATCGTCCCTAATAGGCATCTATAAATGACTATTATTTTATTTTGCTAACTCCCATAGAAAGGTGGCCACAGTGGTCATCTTTGAGAGACATTTGTTAAATAAAACACAATGCTAATTCAAAGATGGCCACCACAGATGCATTAGCATCCCACATCCATGGCAACCATGTTTAAACAAGGTTTAATAAAGTATTAAAACTGCTTTGAAAGATGGCCAAGGTGAATGTGCATATATCTATGACAACCATTGCTGAATGCATTTTGTAATATTTAATCAAATATAGCCTCTAAATATGCATGCATATGCAGCTTTAGATGATAACAAAAATATAAGCAAAACCAATAATTTTCAATAACAAGACATATTGATTTTGCCTGTGCTTATTTCTATCCCGTTCAGTGACAGAAGGAGTGTGCTAGGTATTTGGCAGTGGTATTTCCACTTCCCTTTTCCGGGTTACTGTTATCCTGGAAGTGATCAGAACTGAGGGGCTATACTTGATCCCATTTTGGGTTGTTGATATATTCCAGCGTCAACCAGAAACAAGCAGTTGCAATGCAATAGGTCTCACATTTAGTTTGTGCTATTGGCATTGTAAATGACAATGCCTTTTAGTTGTGTGTTGTTTTTAAAACAGATAAATAAAGTCATTGTCATTTAAAATGCCAATAGCTTAAACCCTCACAAATGCGAGACATATTACATTGCAAATGCTCCGTCCGTGCTATAACATTTTTTTAAAAAGCATTAGGAGAGAGCTTGTGCTGCCTGCAACCGAAAGCAGGACAAAGCTATTTGAACAAATAGTGCTTGGAGGCTGTAATTAAAACCTACTGTGTAACAACACATGTAACATGGGGTGTCACCATTGGAGAATACAGAATGAGACTATGCGATACTAAGAAGGAACTGCTAAGCCTATTGACCAATGAACAGCCACAGTTTACAGTGGACAATGACACAAGCCAATGAAAAATATGGGCGGAGAGTAGGTGCAGCTTCAAGTCCCTACCTGAATACAGCATGCCTCGCAGAGCAGTGTATTCGCTGCCCGTGCTCGACCTAATAAGCCCTTCAGGCTTCACTTGCCCTCAGACATGACAATGTGCAGGCTTGTGTTGGAGTCCTAGATTCTCACCATGGAGTGTGTTGCGTGAAACTAACTGCACTGTGCACACAGACGAGATGGACTTAATAAACCTCAATTAGCAAAAGAATATTCAAGAGGCAAGGCAACTTGCACAAAGGATCAATCAGAGCTAATTGCACACATGAGCTACAGCACTGAAGCTGCAGCATCACTATTGCTGGCTGATTCAACAGCGTTGTTCCGACTCTTCTTTTTACTTTACTGTAAATCAAGGTTAATATGTGCATTTGTTAAATCGGAACAAATAAAGACTACAACTCCAAGGGTGCACTGAATTTTTTTTTAAAGAAATTAGGATTTGGGAATATGGAGTGAGCTCAAACATGTATTTCTCTGGGGCGTGGCTCAGAATGTAAGAGAATTTGTGTCCAGTCTCCGAATCGAAGTTACTTTCTCAGGAAAGCACACTTTTCTCCAAAGCACTACTGATAAGAGTATTATTGTTTTGTCTCCCAGGTTCCTCTTTTCCGATTTGTAGTTATTTTTCAATACTGATCATAACAAGTTGTCTTTGAAGTTTCTATATTTTTAGAAGCATGTGTGCGTTGTGTGTGGCCTGTTATTGGCTGAGTCAGATAATCCATACCCCCTGCCTGAGTCTGTCATCCAGAACAAACAATTATCTGTTACATACAAGGCTTGTTTCCAAAAGTAGCCCACAAGTCATATCTGACGTGTTGTATAGGCCTGAAAAATAATTTAAACGGCTGTCCACTAGATGGATGGCATTTAGTGCAGGATCACCACTACAAGTTTGCCTGAAGGGTCCGCAGACATATGCTCTACAAGAAACTTCCATTTTGTCCCCTGCCCTCCTGTAACACATTGCCTTAATCCATGTAAGTGTTTATCTATAGTTTTCCCACTTTAGGTGAATTTTCTTTGCATGCCAGCAAATGATTGCATCACACGCAGAGGGACATTTCAGCGGGAGGGCCATGTCAAGGAAAAATAGCCATTCATCTTTTTCTAGCCCCTTGTATTTGGGGACAGGAGGCCACAGGACGGGCGAGGTCACCCCACCCCTTCAGATACACCCTCTCCTGGGGGTGGGGGATACGGGGGGGGCTTCAATTTTCTGCTAGGTGATCCAAAGGACTTTGGTGAAGAAAGAGCCCAAGCTGTATTGCAATCCAATAGCCCTGGATAACTTATGATAAGGCCCGGGACAAAAGAGAAAGCACACCAGTACTCCTTTGGGACCGTCGAAAAACTGAAAAACTGTTGGTGGCCTGGCATCACTCTGCCATTTGTGAGAGCTCAGGTTTTCCTTGGCTGTGGGATCCAGATATTGGATTTAACCCCAAAATATTTAGCACCAGATGATGACTATTCCTTGTGGTTGTTGACTAATCAGATAGCAAGTCAGCTTAAGTCCTATAATTGCTGGCTGCACTTGGATGCTCATACATTAATTTATTACTTGTGCAACATATTTTTTCAAAGGAAACTTGATGTGGTCTCATTCATTCATGTTGTATTGTGTTTATTTCATTAAATGCATGTATTAGCTGTTGCCTATAGAATATCAGCGCTATGGAGTAACATTTTGTATTTTTGATAAATGCCAACTTGCTTTCACTCTTTAGACCACAGTTTCTCACTTCACTTTGAACTTCTCAACCTCTGTGCAAGTAGGGGCAATCTAGAGCCTAATTGTTAACTGCCTTTTGCAGAAATAAGGGAAGATGGCATTAGTGTTTTTCAGGTTAGTTTTAATGCTGTGATCTCCATGGGTTTAGGCTGAAGTCAATCCCACATTCAACGTGCATCTGCCAAGAATTATCATCAGAGCAAGGTCCGTTGTGAAGGTCTTTGTTTAGAAGACTGAGGACTATCCAAGTTCCTGAAGCAATTCAGGCATACTTTGCAAGGGATGACCAGATGCTTATGGCACGTTTAATGCAATTTTGGGATGTAATTTCATCCAAATTGCATATAATATCCCAATGTGTAACCAAAACAAACCGTGTAAAGTACACAAGTCATATAAATAGGAAATCTAATGAAATTATACTTACCTAGATTATTGCTGTTTAACAGTAAATTGGGCTTATGACAGTTCTTAATGCAGAGCTTTCCAAACTGTGTGTCCTAACACAGTACTGTGTTGCCTGCAAATGGTGGGTGTGTCGCGGGCACTTAGCACATAACTGCTGCTAATTAAGAGGCATTTCTAGACACTCTGCTCTATGGTCTTTTAAAGACCTGTGAAGTGCTCAGGTGCGGCTGTGTGTGCCCGGGAAACTGGGGTGAGGTGAAAGACAGAGGGAGACGGAGGGAGGAAGACAGAGGGAGGGAGACATAGGGTGGGAAACAGAGAGAGAAAGACAGAGAGAGGGAGGCAGAGGGCGACAGACAGAGGGAGACAGACAGAGGAAGAAGGGCGACAGAGGGAGGTAGACAGAGGGAGTGAAACAGAGGTAGGGAAACAGACAGAGGGAGGGAGACAGAGAGAGGGCGGGAGACAGAGAGAGGGAGTGAGACAGAGAGAGGGAGGGAGACAGAGAGAGGGAGGGAGGGAGACAGAGAGAGAGAGGGAGACAGAGAGAGGGAGGGAGACAGAGAGAGAGAGGGAGACAGAGAGAGAGAGAGCCAGAGAGAGGGAGAGAGAGGGAGAGAGAGAGGGAGGGAGACAGCGAGAGAGACAGAGAGAGAGACAGTGAGAGGGAGAAGGAAAGAGAGGGAGGGAGACAGAGAGAGAAAGACAGAGAGAGGGAGAGAGACAGAGAGAGACAGACAGAGGGAGGGAGACACAGAGAGGGAGGGAGACACAGAGAGAGACAGAGAGAGGGATAGAGAGACGGAGAGAGGGAAGGAGACGCAGAGAGGGAGGGAGACAGAGAGAGGGAGGGAGACAGAGAAGGGGACATAGAGAGGGAGGGAGACACAGAGAGAGACAGAGAGAGGGATAGAGAGACGGAGAGAGGGAAGGAGACGCAGAGAGGGAGGGAGACAGATAGAGGGAGGGAGACAGAGAAGGGGACATAGAGAGGGAGGGAGACAGAGAAAGGGAGGGAGACAGAAACAGACAGAGATAGAGACAGAGACGACAGAGACAGGGACAGACCAAGACAGATAGAGGCAGAGACAGGGACAGGGGCAGACAGATAGAGGCAGAGACAGACAGACACAGAGAGATGGAGAAGGAGACAGAGGGGGGAGACAGGGACAGACAGAGACAGGGAAAGACAGACAGATAGAGATAGAGACAGGGACAGACAGTTAGAGGCAGAGACTGAGACAGGTAGAGACAGAGAGGCAGAGAGACAGAGAGGGAGAGGGAGAGAGAGAGACAGAGAGAGAGGGAGACAGAGAGAGAGGGAAACAGAGAGAGAGGGAGACAGACAGAGGGACACAGACAGAGGGAGACAGAGAGAGAGGGCGACAGAGGGAGGGAGACAGAGGGAGGGAAACAGACAGACAGAGGGAGGGAGACAGAGGGATGGAGTCAGAGGGCGACAGACAGAGGAGGACAGACAGAGGAGGACAGACAGAGGGCGACAGAGAGATGGAGGGAGGGAGACAGACAGAGGGAGACAGACAGAGGGAGGAGGGCGACAGAGGGTTGGAGACAGAGGAAGGGAGACAGACAGAGGGAGACCATTTGCCCACTTTTATTTCAACATTTTCTTCTGGGGGAGAACCACCCCCCAAGCCCCCCATAGTTGGTTCGGGCTCGCTCGCTACACTGCCTAAAAAAATTATGCATCTCCAAAAAGTGTGTCACCAACATGAAAAGTTTGGAAAGCTGTGTCTTGAAGGGTAGTGTGGTGTCGGTTGATATTTCAATTAATTCTATTGTAATAACTTTTTATTAAGTATACCTTACTAGCAAGGGCATTCAAATTATGATTTATAACTGGGAAACACTATTTTGCCCTCCAATCATCAGATATCAGGTCTAGGTATTTCAGGTCTTGTGAAGCATCCACAAAATCTTCTGAGACAAAGGTTCCACAAAGATGCAGACCTCCACATCTCACTCCCTAGGAAAAGTGAGAGCTCTACAGCCTAAGGGTCTGGGTAGTGGGATGGCTGACATTCAAACATGGCCTGGACCTCCTCAAGATATGAGGCAGTGGCTCTCTCTCAAAGATATTAGTGACATACATAGTATTTAAGGACTATGGATATGCTAACATGACCACTTCGCTACCCTCAAAGTGTTACTCCTTCACATTTAGATGAATGCATTTTTAGTGCAATTACCCCATTAATGCTTGGTCACCTTTTGCAAACCATGCCACAACTCATCCCTCCTGCTAAAGTGACATGTCTGCCAGTTACACTGCCATGCTCATGCCCACCATGCTCATGCCAGCCACTGCTAGGAAAGTTGTTCCTGCTGCCAATTGTGTTTTTTAATATGGGACATTAGAAGGATCACCATTTCTTAGAGATTGTTTCCGCTGATGTGCTGCTGTCATTGCTGATTATTTACTTATGGCCCCCTGATTCCTGGCCCCAGGGAGTGCCGTTCTTCATTTACCATTTCCAAGTACAGTGACATACCTCACTCTAAGGGGCTGATTACGATGGCGGGCGGCAGCTAGAAAAGGGACCGCCCGCCATAGTTGCGGCAGTCCCACCATAGCCATTCTGATGCGCCAGCCAGTGTGGTGGGCGCATCCTGTATATTTTACATTGCGGCGGGTGGTCTTTCCGTCCGCCGTGGACCCCCAGCCATCATAATGTGGCGGGGGGTCTTTGCTGTCACGATGGCGGGCGGATCGCCCCCACCGGGCCGGCGGTGACCACCGCCAGCCCGGTGGGGGGCGATCCACCCGCTATCGTAATCGGCCCCTAAATGCCCAAATTAAGGGGCCAATTACTCACGCCATCACAGCTACAAAAGGGACCGCCCACCATAGTTGTGGCGGTCCCACCTTAGCAATTATGATGTGCCCGCCAGTGTGGCGGATGCATCGTGTATATTTTACATTGCGGCGGGCGGTGCTGCAAGCAGCACCCACCGCAATGTAAAAGATAATGTTGTGCTTTTACATGCACAACGTGACAGGCACCGCGCGGTGCATGCCACATTGTACATGTAAAAGCAGGGGGGTAACATAGGTACCCGCCATGTGCACCCCCCAACACCCTGGGCACCCGCAATGGGCCCCCAACAGCAGGAACGGCCAGCCTTTCCATGGCAGCAATGCAGCCATTGAAAGGTTGCTCTGAGCCTGCATTGTAATATGCACTGTCTTCCAGACACTGCCAGCATATTAAACCCGTTTTCCGCCGGTCGACGAGGCAACCAGCGGAAAAGCAGCGGACGGTCTTCCCCCAGCCATCATAATGCCCCCAGCCATCTTTTCTGTCACGATGGCGGGTGATTTGCCTCGTCGAGCCGGCGGTGACCACCGCCGGCCCGGGGGGCGATCCGCCCGCCATCATAATCAGCCCCTAAGAAAGGGGACTAAAGGCACAATGGATATGATGGTGAAGGATAATATGAGAAAGAAAAAATCTTATATAGAAAAGGGTAAATCAATATGCAAGAAATAGTTGCGGGAGCCCTTAGGAGAAGGTCCATTAAATATTTTTATGGATAGTAGCAGCAGCACTCACAATCCTTCACCCAGTTTAAAGGTTGCTTCTTCAATAAAGGAGTTTGTGGAGGAAACATTTCAGGCAGAAACAAACTCAAGTGCACTAGGACAGTTTTCCTTACAAATGGACTCATTGAGTTGCCACAATGCGTGCTCTATTATTAATATAAATGAAGTATGTAGTGTATTTGATTCTATTTCTGTAACTCAGGCAGCCTTTCCAGAACCACATCTGTCATAATCCCCTTGTTTATTCCACTCTTATTATCCAGAACATCCCTTGCCAACTCCCTGTAGGGCGCCTTCTGCATTAATAAATATGGTTAATGGTAATGCAAGTGAAACCTTTACACAGCGTAATACTCATCCTCAGTTGGCTAATGTAATTGACAAGGATGAGGCTGCCCTCCCATCTCCCCATGGTGTGAAGGTGACAGAAGACACAATAATATTGGATAATGAAAGCCATCATCAATATACAATGACTGACCCCGTAAGCGAATTTTCTTCAACACTCAGGGCCTGATTACAATGTCGGTAGGTAAGCCAACGACCGCTCCTCGGAGGCTTACTGATGTCATGGCAGGTTTACATTCCGACCACCGAATTATAATATCAGTGGTCAGAGTGTGAACCGACCAGGAAAACTGACTGGGTCGGCCAGTTGGAAGCCACACATAATCCCTTCATGACTGTATTTCCGCCATCAGGATTATGATGTCGGTTTCAGACAGCCTTCCAAGGTTGGCCTTTACGACATGGAAAGGCTGTCGGAGAGCAAATTTGGGTAGCCCTAGCAGGGCCCTCTTCACATCCCTGCACTGTGTGGCAGGTACCATGAAGTGCCTGCCTCAATGTGTAGGGATGTGCACAAAGTTCCATTTTACGATAGGAGCTTGTGCTGCGGCTGGTTTCGGACTGCCGCATAAGTTCCCCTTGTAAAATGTAAATGTGGTCAGATATTTCCCTCACCGAAATGGTGTAGTGCAAATGCAATTCCAACAGACATCGCATTGAGGGTGTTAATGGAATTATTCTGCTTATGCAAAAGATTCTGAATGGTATCCTAGGGGTTAAAATCAAAACGTTGCTTCTTAATTCAACAGCAAAAGTTACAAGGGCGATAAAGGAGTGCATGCCGTCAATAATAAGCCAGTAGCGGTATTCAGAGAAAATATCGAAAAAAATATCAGCATACCAAACTATCTTGTCCAAAATATAGTGATATGGAAATATCGTAGGCAAGAATATCGTTTTCAAGAAAATAGATTTTAAGGTCATTAATATGGGTTTTTAAAAAATCGAGGTCATTAATATGGTTTGCAAAAATATAGTTGTTTACAATAAGTTTTTTGTAAATTCCATGTTTATGTTTTTTAATATATTTGTTAAATTTTCAGTAGTATTAAATTAAATACATTTTTGTGAGTTTTAGTGCCATAGCGGGTTGTGGGTTTGTAGGTGAATAGAATGGGAAGTAATTTAATAATAATACACTCATGATGATTTTTTATGTAATATTATTTATTTAATTGATATTTAATTATGATAGTTGTGTTATTAAATTTTTTAATGCAAATTTTATTTGCAGGTTGTGGGGTGTAAAAGGTGTGAAGTAATTTATTTTTCATTAATTAATAATTCGGTGTTAATTAATATTAATTAATTAATTGATAACATATTATGTTAATTGTGTAATTGTGTTTTAGGTGTGGGTTGTGGGGCTTTAGGGGTAAAGAGGGAGAAGTATTTTATGGTCAATTAATTATTTAGTTGTTAATTATTATTAACACTTGATAATTAATTTATTTTTAAGGTGTGGGTTGTGCATTTATAAAGGTAAAGGGTGGGGAATAAAATAATTTAAATAAATTATTAATTAGCTGTTAAATAATTTTAATTATTTAATTGATAATTAATTATTTTAATTGTGTAAATAATTTTATTCAAAGTTTAATTTTAGGTGTGGGTTTGGGGGTTTATAGGGGCAAATGGTAGGAAGTTTATAAATGTTAATGAATTATATTTAGTTTTTGATTAATATTTGTTTAATTCATAATTAATTATGTAATTTGTGCAATTATTTTGTACAAAATATTTTAGATGAGTTTGTTTGTTTTGTCGGGGGTACGGGGTGGGGAGTACATTAATTTTAAATAACTCAATTATTTTCTTAATCAATATTAATTATTATGAGTGTGTTGTTTGTCTTTTGGGGGTATATTGTGAGAAGTAAATTAATTATAATTAATTCATATTTATTAAATGATAATTAGTTTGGTGACAAATCTTTTTAATAATAGTGTAAATATTTAGCTTTTGAAAGTTACGTTTTTTGGTGCTGGTTGAGAGTTTTGTGGGACTTGAGGGTGGGAAGTACCGAAATTACATTTATGTGATAAATATCTTTTTATTATTAAATCATTTTGAAATAAATATATTTATTTGCATGAACATTATTTTTGTATTTTATTTATAATAATATTTGTAGTTATTGGTGATATGTATTTGACATTGTAATATTGTACCTCTCGGAAATGATACAGTTTCCCTACTATTGTACTGACTGGAGTGGGAATAGTTAATTGTACCCCTCCACTATTCAACACTTTCCCTACTGTTGAACTGACTGGAGTGGGAGCAGTAAATATTACTTCTGCGCAATCCAACACTTTCACTACTGTTGCATTTACTGGAAGGAGATTTGTACCTTTACCCAGATTTAATATTTTTGCGTTGTGTGAAGTGGGAGTAGTACATTTTTAATATATTTACCGATATTAGTTTGCGTAGTTTTGCATAAATTGTAGTGGGAATTGTATATGCATTACATTTTATATTTTATAATTCATTTGATATTGTTATAATTTATATTATTATGTTTTTGCTTATTTAAAAGTATATCTATTATTTTTAATGTTTGTAATGTGTAAAATATTGTTACTAAATTTTACGTTGTTTACTTTTTAATTTAATTAGAATGGTTAGTTTATTTTAAAGATTTTATATTTTTATATTATTGATATATATATATATATATATATATATATGTTAAAATACTTCTATTAGCTAAAAATGTTAAAATTGGAATGCAAATTACAATTATTAACTTAATAATGAGTTGTTAAGTAGTATATATATATATGTATATATGTATTAATTATTATATATGTGTATGTTTAACGTTTTTAAATTGAGCTTATTTGTTACATTTGTTAAAATATATATTAAATCTATTATAGTTTTTAAATCAATGTTACTGTTTGTTTAATATATTTAATATTTATTATTTTAATTTATATATATATATATATATATATATATATATATATATATATATATATATATATATGTATATATATATATATATATATATATATATATATATATATAATATTTATATTTAAAAAACGATATTTAATACAAAGATACCAGAGGAATGCAGAGAAGATGTAAAGGTAAAGGTAGTACCCTCAGATGGTCAGACAATGGTATTATTTTCTAGGAGACCCATACTTGTGAAGAGATGAGGGGACCCATTACTTTATCCAAGATATACAATGTGGAAAACAGAGTATTTAGATGCCAAAAGAATAGGAGGACGTTTTGCAATGCTGGACACATTGTTTCTCTGGGAAATGTGGTAAGCTAGATACAAGAAATGAGGGAAAGAAAGAGAAGAGGGAAAAAAGAAAAGCTCAGAAAACCTAGATAGATTGAAATTCAAGGGCCCATTAGGATGGCGGCCGGATCCTATTGTGAAATGGGACCGCCCACCATAAGGGCGGGGGTCCTGTGGGGGCCATTAGGATGCGCCCGCCACAGTGGCGGGCCCATCCTGCATTCTTGTCATTGTGGCGGGTGGTGCTCACTTTTTTCACACCATTGTCACGAAAAACCAGCTCCGCAGTATCCTGGTGTCGTAGCACACCAGGGAGGCATTCGGCTTCTCCTGGTGGGCCCAATGATGAAGCATGTCACCAACCAGGGTGGTGAGTGAGGGCTTCCTATAAAATCCAATGAGATTTACTTGCTTTTTTCACCTATCTCTCGTTTCTGTGCTGATACACTTAGAACGCTTGACACTCTTTTGTTGTTTGATAAAAGGTTCAGAAATTGACAATCCCCATACATCCATCTGGTAGAGGTGGTGCGGACACTTTCAAAAGGGGTTTTAAACCCTCCTTCTCTGCAAAACCACAGAACCAGCACTTTTGAGGTAGGGATTGAGGCCTGGGAGGCCTCTAGTACTAGCAAATCTATGTCTAAGAAAGTCTCTCCTCCTCAATGATCATTTCCAAACGCATCATTATGTAATATAGGGGGAGCTCTAGAAGGAAAACAAATACAGGTTTCAAAGGTTTGGGACTCTTCTGTTGTGGACTGTTGGATTTTGAATGTCATTCACCAAGGCTACAGTGTCCAATTTTTAGAATATCCTTCCTCAAGTTTCTCAAGTTGTCTGAATTACTCCCACTCCTAATTTTTTTTTTTTTTTTTAGGAAGCTTATAAAGCGCGCGGCTACCCCCGTCGGGGGTGTCCCGGCGCTAAGAATACAAGTTAATCACAGAAGGGGATTACCAGGTTCAAAACCATCCAACCTGAACCTGGTAATCCCCTTCTGTGATTAACTTGTATTCTTAGCGCCGGGACACCCCCGACGGGGGTAGCCGCGCGCTTTATAAGCTTCCTAAAAATAAAAAAAAAATAAAAAATTAGGAGTGGGAGTAATTCAGACAACTTGAGGAACTTGAGGAAGGATATTCTAAAAATTGGACACTGTAGCCTTGGTTTAAACTTTGTAGTTAGGCAATGCTACAGGGGATTCAAGATCTGCTTGCCAAGTTAACCTAGCATTCCAGCTGCAGAAAACAAACGGTTTCAGGGATGCTTTTCAAATCTTTAAGTCCAAAAACAATCAGGGGCATTCCATCCTGTCCTAGACCTAAAGAAAGTCAATGCTTTCCATTCTTCACACTCCATTCAAGATGGTGACACTTAAAGTAATGCTTCTAGTGGCCATTCAATGAGACTTTATTGCATCTTCGGATTTAGACGATGCTTGCTTGCATCCTCAAACCATGCATCAAGTGTCCCTAAAGTTTCTGCTTTCTGGACCATCGTTGTTAGTTTCAAGTACTGCCATTCAATCATGTTGCAGCTCTGAGAGTACTCACAAAAGTATTGCTTCCTTTGGTGTGTATAATGTGTATAATAGGTCATCCAACAACTAGATGACTGGCTGGTTTGTGCTAACTCTTTATCAAGGGCTCCAAAGATGTATAGTAGGTGCTTGAAGTGATACAGAATATCAGATTCTTGATATAAGAAATTGGGTTGTTGGTTAAGAGAGGTGAAACCCTACTTGAGCGACAGTCACAATACTTGTCAGAGTAAACCACAAAAAACACTAAATTAACCCGTGCTTAAACCTCTGGTAGCTTGACACAAAAGCAGTCAGGCTTAACTTAGAAGCAACATGTAAAGTATTTAGGTAGCACTCAAACAACAATAATGTAAAAACACAACACAAGAAAAATGCCACAATCATTTGGAAAAATAGAATAACATTTAATAAATTATTTGACACCAACATGACAAAACTCTAATCAGTAGAACCGGATATAAGCACTATCAAAAGGTTTAGGTGAAAATAGCACCCAAAAGCAAAGAGCGCCACTTGCTATTATCTTGTCGTGTTAGACCGGAGAAAAGTCCCAAGTTCAGGCCAACCATGGCGTAGGCCAGGCCGGATACAGGGACCATGTTAGTCCAGCTAAAGAAGTTACCTTGTCAATGTCAATGTATCTCCAAGAGCAGGCTGGGTTTTTGCGTTCGGCCATTCAGGTAGAGCAAAGACCTTGTCGGGCGTTGTTGCTGGAGCTTCACATTGGTGGTTGGCTGTCGATGCTCTACCGTGAAGTGTTGATCTCGTGTTGCTGGTTATTGCTAGTGGTCACTGTGAAGCAAAAAGTCAGATCTCCCAGCGAGTTGCATTGGCATTAATCATGAGTGGTGAGATGCGGTTGCAAAGATTCCAAAACATCAGGATTTCTCCTTTTACTTTAGAAGAGTGCACACTGATGCTAAACAATGGCCCAGAACTTGGGGATCATGGACTCACTCTAGCAGAGGCCAGCAAGAATCAGGCAGGTCTTGTTACAGGCCCACTTAGCTCCAGTTGCAGCAGTTCAGCTGGGCAGTTGCAGGGAGTCCTCTGGATCTTGTTGTATTCCAGTAGCTCTAAGCAGGAAGTCAGCTACCTGAATCTTGGAGTCACTCTGACTGGGATGAAGGGAGAAGGTCCAGCCTTCCTTCTCAGAGAGCAGGGTAAGCCTCAAACTGCAGGGCAGTCCTTTTTCTGTAGTGTGCAAAGTTCCAGAGGTGGAATAAAGAGTGGGTCTGAGGGTCCTATTTTTATAACTGGTGCAAGTTTTGAAGTGGGAGAAACTTCTAGACTTCCCCACCACATCTGGTTCTGGAACGTCCTTCCTCCCCGCATCCACTTTCCTTCTACCTCTTCAGAAATATTAAAGAAAGCTAAAGATGTGCACTGTGACTTATACACAATAGAAATGTACCACTTCATCTAATTTATTCTGTTGGTCATGGTTTGCTATTATCTGAGATGCTCAACCACAGGTATTTCCACCTCCGGGGCTGTATTTAAAGTGGCTTCTTTAAAGACACGTGTGGTGTGAACACCTGATTTAATCCTCTCACGTTTATGTTGTATTAACTGTTACAGGTGGAAGGGTGACTGTCCGCAGAGTGTGCTGTCCATGTTCAGAGTGCTTTAAAGACATTACTTGTTACAGTCGTTGATTCCTTCCCACTGCACCCATAATTATTTGCCCACTCAGCCTATTTCTGATATTGGCTTAAAATTCAGGAAGAGTTTAGTTTTCCTTCTGATTTTATGTGTGAATGGCAAGGGGTGGGCCTAAAGGCAGGTAGAACATATCAGGGAAATTATAACTATTAGAATTTGTAAATAATTTTGCTCGGTTAGGATATCTGTGGTTCGAGTTTTAAGGACTGTGATGTGGGAAGAATGGAACGAAGATTAGCGGTAAGTAACCGGGTCATCTATCTCACCGCAGAGAATATGCAAAATCCTGCTCGTGAATATAGTTTATTCAATCTCGAAATGTAATTTTATTAACATTATTCTGGTAATGATTGATGTTTAACACTACTGAAATCTTCTTTGGCATTACTGGAATTTGGGTTTGAAATGTTAACTCATTGTGGAATCACTTTTGAAAGAAATGTGTAACAATAATTGAGTGTAAATGGTTATACATGTATTTTAATTCTTCAAAATCCATCTAACTGTCAATCTGGCAACGAAAGTCTATGCCTTACGCATGCTTTCCTCATTACATTTTCTATTAATTGTTTTCTTGTTACATTTTCTGAACTCACAATTCACACTGAACCAAACTGTGTGATCCTCAGAACATCTCAATATCTATTTCACCGTGTTGACCTTTTCTGCTAAAAAAAAGTACAGTAAACCACAGAAATATGCACTACATAAAATCCTACGTTCTCCATTACTTCTAAAACAGAGAAGATTCCTCAGACAGAGGTGAAAAGAAAATAGCTGAAAATTCATAATGCATTCTTATGAATAAATTCCATACACCCATATATACTCATTTCTCAAGTGTGCAGGTCACTGGCATCTAAATTTCCTCGGAAGTACGAACATTTCTTGCTTTTTGGCTATTATTAAAGGCCTTCCTTAAAACCAGGATGCTAAATACAAGTTAACAATTGCAATACTAACATTAGGAATGTATGCGCCCAAGATGAAACTCTAATTATGCATCAGCAACACCACATTGAATGTTTTCGAGGTAGTTAGATAATAAAGCATTAGACAACGGTTAGTTCTCAAGTAAACCAGCCAAAATGCAGGACAAGGAGAGTATCGAATACACATTTCATATGCACTCGGGATTGTGATAACCCTGTGGAAACTCGACTCCGGTAAATGGGCGAAGCATTATTTAAAGGAAACCTCAGTAATGCCCAGTCATTTTTTTCTCTCAGATCTCTTGTGAATTTTCTTTATGCCATTGCCGCCCATTGAAGGCCCTGCTCGCAGATGGCATGCACACGTTGCCTTTAGCTTTGAGCCATTTCTTCTATGGCATTAGACACATGCTTGCTTTTGTTTATATAGGTAACTCTCACTGCGCCAATGTGCCTCGTACGCTCTATCAAAGCATGATAAAAAAAAAAACTTTAATGTGAAAAGCAGACATATGGCACCTGGAATTGTCCACAGTTCAATACCCTCAAATCATATGATGATGTTACTCAATTACAACCCTATGATGATCGTTCTGCATAAAACTGCAATATTATATGATGAGGCCGTATTAAGTTGCAGCTGATCTCAGCTGCCATATGTTGCACAATGAACAAAGGCGGCATTTTATGTCTCCTCTGCAAGTGACTAAGACAGATATGAGTCAATCGGGAGAAACACAAATGTCATGGAACGATTTATGACATCCAAATTGTTCAAAGCGTAAGAGATTATATCACTCTTGCTTGCCACAGTCCTTTCTATTTGTGTTAATTGTATATGAATAGTTTCTGAATATTCCCATTTCAGATGTTTTGGGGCCAGTCACAAAGTCAGGGAGGATTATGTAAAAGAGTGCTACATGAGTACTAATTTATGATCTCCAAAATACCTTTGTGAATGTGCCTCTCCTGTCTTTTAAACTGATACTAGACCAATGATGACAGGTCAGCCAGGGCTTTAAGTGAGCCGGGTCCTGCCAGTGCTGAGCCCTGGCAGTTTTAAAAACAGGGCATCAAAGTCGGTCCATATCGGGCTCTCTTTCCAAGCCTTGACCTTTGTGTACCAATGACTTGCAATGTAGACTGGCGAGGGCAAGTTTAACAAAGATGGCTGATGCATCGTTACGCGAGTCACACCTAATACTTCCATCATGAATGTGGTACCTAAATGTATCATAAGAGGACAGATGTTGTTTTAATGGTACGCTGGACCGCTGTGCCTCCTTTCTCGGCTGGAATCCAGTAGCATGGCTAGAGTCACTTTGGAGCCTCCTACAGCTGCCCTGTGTGGGTTTGTATTGACCCACTTCTCTTGCTGCATGCCATGGCCTTGGCTTTGATGCTGGATGTAGTGGTGTTCGACACCGAAAGGGAATCATCACTTGGACAGACCAGTGGCGTCACTGGGGTTGGTGTCACCCGGTGCGGGTAACTCATGGTGTCACCCCCTCACGACTTACCGCATGGACCACCTCTGTCAGAAATGTATGGCGCTAGGTACTGTCTTACTCCCTCTAGCTCCCGACAGACACCGCATTAGAACAATGCAAGTCACAGGTGGCACTTGGCTGGAACTGGTCAATTTATGTAATGTTTTCACAACCCTGCATTTTCCCTTTTTGTCGCGCCTTTCCATCCTCCTGCGCACCTGATATTGCCGGATCTCAAATGCAGTTGTAGTTTAGCCTTAGGTTGTTGTGGAGCCGTAAATATCTAACCCACCAAATTTAACCATAAGAAAACAAGTTATGCAGGGCATAAGCCGGCATTTGGGATGTTTCACAGATTGTATTGTAATCTAAGTGGCATGGAGGAGAGACTCATCTGGGGTCATTCATTTCACCATGTTATGTTTATTTGTTGGTTGACTGGCACTGCCGTTGCTCAAAGGCAGGCTGGTAAGCTTAGAGTGTGTCAGGCACCACCGCCACACACTCACAAAGAGATGGAGGCTTGCTTTCAAAACACAGCACATTGATGCATGCATGCTATTTATAGCAATTGTACATGATGTTAAGTAAATATCAGAATGTAATGCATTACATAGCTGGCTAACTTTCCCCTGAGACCCCTCTTGCCTTCTACATGCATGTCCAAGGATGATGTGTACTCGGTATCTGCTTTGGTCAGGATCAGAATGTAAAATGTAAACAGCGCAACAAACATCAACTTTGAACATGATAATTTTTTTTCCCTTTAACACAGAGTAGTGTCTCTGCCATGCTACAGCCATGTATCCCCTATTGCCTGTGCCATTCTTTGCCTTCAAGCCTGTCTCGCTGTCAGCAGTTCTTGAATAAAGGAAGGGGCCTACTGAACTTTGATTATTTCTGAATTTCACAGTTCGAATGTTCTTCCTTGCACTTGGGCTCATGACACACTGCCTGCACCACTATCGTTTTAAATGCTAATTTGTGTCACTTGCCTAGCTGTGCTGTACACAGGTCCAATGTAACTTTTTACCTTTTTATTATCCTTTGTTGAATGTGAATTCATGAATTTCGTAAGCAGACAATTCTCATTCTTTAGTCCAAGCCCCTAACTGCTGGCTGCAGTACCTGCTGCAATGTAAAAACCAGACATGTTACATATTCCTGCTTTACGTGGCAGGCACCATGCGGTGCTTGCCACATGGTAGAGGGATATGTAGGGGGAGACACCATATTTGCCCCCCAACACCCACATCCAAGAGCCAGAGGGGAAGGGGGGTTTGCTACGGGTTCCCAATGTCCCTTTCTGCCAGCCTTTTTATGGTGGATAACCCGCTATGAAACGGCTGGTGGAAAGGGACACCGTAATCACTAGGGCGGTTCCTGGTAGGCACTATCAGCATTGTAGAGACTACGAGCCCCTCTGCCACATTGGCGGGCTCAAGAAGCCAGTTGGATGAGTGACGGTTAGTCTTTACAACAGCCACATGTCCGCCCACCATTAAAATATGGCAGGCGGTAAAGTTGGTTATGATGGCGGTTAGACAGCCACCAACAGTTTGTCGGTGGCGGTCCACCCGACATTGTAATCAGCCTCTAAGTATCAAGAACTCTTCTTTTTCAATCTGCTTTTTAAAATGCATTTGAAGATATCACAACTGGAGCAGTAAAAGTCATGTTTATAAACATAGCAACATATAAATAACAAAGAAAGGTGTTAATTGTTCAAAGAATTCTAATTGTTAAGAGAGTTTTTTTGTGACTTTTACTGCTATGATGGAAATAATGTTGACAATGAATCGGTGTTGATGCTCAGTGATCTGCCTGTAAGTAGTACAGAGTGGGACAGTGGGAAGTAGCTTCGTTTTATCCCTTTGAAGTTCCCATAGTTCTCACCAAACAATGCAGTGTCAGTAGTTAGCACATGGGGTGCTTCTGCATAAAAAGCCAGAGTTGTAATATGTTGAGTGACTTGTGAGGTAGGTATATTATACATGTAAATCTTGGCTAATGCTAGAGTTAAAATTGAACCTGTTTTTGGTTCACAGATTGTGTTGTTGGTCTATCAAGGGAGACTATGATGAACAAAAACTTTACGTATCATACTCTCTAATATTATCTACATTTTACAAGTTTATGTGTTAGCAAATTGGACCCTGGTTTTCAGAACTGGTGGCCGAAGAAATAAAAACAGGATAACATGCCACAGATATCTTACATTTTGTTGTGTAAATCCTTCTATACACTTACTTTTGCATATACTTTTACACTTCTCACCATGGGTATTGTTCATGTTTTATCAAAGAACGAAAAAAGAAATTATTTATGCATCTCTCAGACTTTGGGAAGAGCCCTGTGTTGAGTGGAGTGACCTGTGATGTAAGGGCTGGTGGAGTGGTCGGCCCTGGACAGAATGGAGGCTGTAGTTTGATGGTAATGTATACATGATCACCTCTAGTAAAGGACTATTGATGTGAGAGAAGATATGGCTAAGGAAGAACAGTTTTTAAGTGTTCAAGAGTTAATAGATTTTGGATGAACATTGTATGTCAAAGGCATCCATCCAGAAGCCGAAGTATCACAGAATCATCATTTACTTTCAGAGTCAGACCAGTAGCAAAAGGATGTCAGCAACGAATTTGGGTAGCTCTGCAGGTTTACAGGGGTGGCAGTTCAGGATCATTTTAATAGTTAGAACTCTTACTGTGAGGATGTGGAGCATAACGTGATGCCCTAATAATGACAACTTGGTTAAATAAATACAGACAATGTGCTTCTGAAGCATGCTTAAAAAATGTGTTGTACTGGAGGCATTAATGCGAAAATTCAGACTATATATTTTGAACTCCTGCATGGTCTAGTTTTGAAGAAAAATGTATTAACTTAATAATAATGTTGTATATTGATCATGACACATATTATTATGAAGAGATTTTCCCCTTATTACTTTCTTTTAGGAGGTTTGTCAAGGGTGTCCTCATTTCCACTTCAAATGTCTTCTATTTCTAGCAACCTTTTTTAGAAAGACTAAGCTATAATACTATATTTAAAGGATTTAGATATGATTCTTTAGAAATTAAATAGTCAGGGTATGTGGATGACATTCTCTTTTATTTGGATTATCCATTTAATTCTTTACCACCTTTCTGAAATAAAATATGGCTTCACTGCTTGGTTTCATGATATGTGCCTACATTTTCCAAAACTGAAGTTTTAGCTTTAAATAGATCTTGTATGCAATATATTTGAAGACTCACATTTTGAATAGTCTGTCTGACAAATTAAATATTTGAGTATGTGTTGTTCTCCCTATGATAAAGACACAATGGGATATATGTTTACCTCTTTGAAGGAGACATTTGATGCTCTTCTTATTTCTGGGTCTCCATTAGCTTCATTATAGTGGAGTTGATTGGATACAAACATCATGACAATAGTTCTAAATATCTTTTTTACATTTTCAATGCTCCTCTTTGAAATTCCACTCTCCATTTTCTGCAACTTTACACTGGGTATTCTAGGCTTTTGTGGAATAATAAAACTCCAATAATTGTATTATCTAACCTTACGAACATTAGAGCTAATGATGGTTTCAGTTTTTCAGATTTTAAATTGCATCAATCCTTTTTTATTATCACACAAGTGTGCTTTAAATGACTCATTAACAGAATTACAATTTGTCCCCGTAGGAGTTATTTAAATATTCTTCATAAATTCTTAATTTGTCACAACAGTGATCTATCATTCAACGGGTGCAAGGAAAATACAGTGTTTTACTGTTGTTTATTTTATTTATAAGTTATTTTCTTTGTCAAAGGAACTGCAACATGGCAACATAAATACTACTATATTTGTGAATTTGGCTTCAAATAGTATACAACACCTTTTGCTATTTACATGGAAAAACGAAATACCATGCAGAGAGGAATTTTTCATTGCAATACATTCATTGTAGCATCACACAAAATGGTACAAATGTAAACAAAACGGTGTCCAGCGTCGACGTTTCGGTCCCTCGTCGGTTTACAAAATCCATAGGACCATCATCAGGACAAGTTGCACATATATATCAGTAACCTCCAGCCGGAAGTTGTAAGCCCTGAAAGGACAGTAATGCCCAAATGTAGATTGCTTCAGTCAATCCGTCAAGTTATTTGAAATGTGTCAGCCAAATCAATCAGTAGCATACAAATCACTTGTAGAAAGAAGGTGCAGCGTTCAACTTCCTCTCGACTCGTCAGTCCGAGAATGCCGACCACGGCTTGCCCAGTCAAATTACTCATAGCATCCTCCCCCATCTAAGTTATGTTATCGTTTATGTTTATGAATGGTGTTCATTTACTTAAATGATCAGTCTAATTGGTCTAGAATTAACACAATTTTTTTTGTAGTTATCCAAAAACATACTGCAGCCCATTTTATGTTCGGACTGCTCTTTACAAAATACTTTTCTTCACCTTCTGATTTGGCATAATAATATTTTAAAATTAAAATTAAATCCTTTTGCTGGACAAAGTGAACAGAAAGAGTGTTTTCGATGGGAGAAATATACTAGCTTTTGAAACAATTTGATCCGAGTTTTCCATTCCCTCTTCATTTTGTAAGTACGGATTGCTTATTTGATATGCTTTTTATTAATCAAATTTAGTTTTTATCGGAAAATCTTTTACATAAACGTCATACCCACTCTCAATTGTTTGCTCCTATTTGGAGGAACATGATTTCCAAAGCAGCATATATTTATTAGGATGAGGTGTAACTCATGTAATGTCATGTAGCATAGTCATGTGGATTTCACCTAAAAATTCGGCGAAAATATGTGGATTTATGTGCGAAGAGTATGTCTGCATTTAGTGCTATTTTCCTGGTGCAAAAATGTGTCCTCATGATGATGTATTTTGCACAAATAAATAGTGCTAAATGCAAAAGAACATGAAGCAGTGTGAGCATACGCTCACTAAATGCACTTTTAGGCATTTTTCCCCAACTTTCTCCTGGTATTTAGCACTAGTTTCTTAGCGCAAAATCTGCAGTCACGTCCAAAATGAGGGGGAGGATGCATTTTGAGCTAAGAAAAAAGCCCTAAATACAAAACAACACACACAGCAGCGTAAGCAGCACATGCAGATGCTCACAATTATAAATTTTTAATTTCTGGGCTAATTTCCCCCTCAAGTTATTCTTAATTACTCAAGTGGGCATACTTGCATAATTATTGGTAATTCTGCATTAAAGAGTAATGCAAAATTACCAAAATTACTCTTATTACTCTAGCGTTATTGAAATTGCTCCCAGGACTAATATTTATGAGAACAAATCCAACAAACCAAGTAATAAAGACCTAAGTTGAAATTTGAGATTGCTTGGGAACAAGATGTTCAGGTCTCTTAGTACATTCTTCTTTGGACTGACTTTAGACAAAGAGTTTTAAAAACTCTAGATCTGTTAAACTTATTAGATATTTTTTTTTTATTTATAACACAATGCTTCATGCACCTGCTTCTATGTGAAAGTTCATGAACCCTGGAAATGCTGGTCTTGTAAAGAGTTTAAAAGTACTTTATTTCATATGTTAACTGAATGTTAATTTTGTTGTTCAATTTTGCGAAACAAGGTGTTCTACATGTTATGAAATCCTTCAGAGTAATGTATTCTTTTCTCCACAAAATGTCCTCCTTGGTTAGTTAGATTTTTATGATTGTACTAGTTATCAAAACAATCATACCGTTGAATTATTTATTGCTGTAGCTTTAAACATGTTATGTATTATTGGCAATACTTATCTATGTTATCATATGTATCATTTTGGAATGGAATATCTCATAATCATAGAGTTGACTCTGCTGTTGAATATGGTGTTCATGGGGAGAGAAACTGAGTTATTTTTTGGGTTACCCTTGTAAGCTCAGAAAATTGCACATAAAATGAATCCATAATGATGTTAATTTGCCTTAGGTTTAAACACGAAAATGTGTTTAAAATGTCAAGCAGAACAATTGTGCAGAATGCACTAAGCTTTCATTTCTACTGCCAGGCCTCAGCTAGGCCTTTTCTTTCTATAAAATAGATGCATTGAGGAAAATGCTAAACCATGCACAAGTGTATTCAATAGCTTGACCTCAAATGACTTGCTTAGGTACTGTCATAACTGTAGAATATGCAGAGTTTCTAAAATGTATTACTTTCTTCAGCTACATATTCTTGATAAACTAGAATTAAACTTCCTTCTTTGTCATATGTTATATAATATTGAGTAGAGAATTTGTTTTAACAATAAACGTATGCTTATAGGAAATTGACTGCCATGACCTAACAGGAGACCTGTAAGTAAATGTTTCTGTCTTAAGTGTGGTTCAATGTTCCTTAGTGAAATATTTAATACATGATAGACTGAATGCAGCAATGTTGTTCCCTGGGAACCAACGTTAGCTGGTCCCAGTTGTTCAAATGTTAGCATAATAAGATACTTTCTGATAATGAATCATGAGCTTCATATGTTTGCCATGGGACAGGAAGAACAAGGCTACTTATAAATTGAGGATGCCTTCTCATTGGATGGGTATGTTTGGAGCTGCAACTTTGTAATAACATGTTTTTTATAATAGTGCAGGTGCCTAGCTAGCACCCATTCCACCGGCTCCATTAGAGCCATTTGCACCCATTTTCCTCCTCTGTTAAATCTACTTGCTGTGAGATACTGCTGACAGGGATTGCTGTTGCCTGACACTTTGCAGGTGGCAATTTCTTTTCTGTTGTGTCTGTTTTCTTATTTTACTGCAACTGTATACTAATGCTTTTGGAGAGATGAGACTCAGATGAGTTTAAAGTACTCCTCTTTATGGGGAGTTCAGCTTATTTTATACTTAGATTTTGATACTCCTTTCATATTTCTCTTTTCTTTTAGGTTAGGTTCCTATTAGATAGAATAGGGATACCCTATTATTTAGCTATATTGATGACTCTAACCATATTTTCTTGATGATTTCTGTAACCAGTTTATCTAATTTACGAATTGAATACAAGATGAATAAAAAAATAACTTACTCATTTCTTAATGAGATATAAAGATTTGAAACTTTCCTAAAACTCTCATCTTTGACTGAACTTAAATGTAAATTATGCCAATGATTGATTTGATTTGAGATGGTTTCCATATATATAAGGTGGCAAAGATCTGTCGTCTCAAAGAAGAAGAAATTATAGCATGGAGATGGAGTCAATTCTTGTAAGTAAAAGGTTGAACTTGTGCTAGAGAGTACATTTGGAATCTTTCCACCCTATCACCAGTTATTCATTTTCAAATAACTAGGCCTGGTGTTATAATTTTAAAACATTTATATTGATGGTATTATTATGATATATACCGTTCTGGTTTGAGTCTGTAAATACACCTGTAACACTCTTTTCTTTCTTTCCTTCTATATATAATCTTTGTTAGAAATTGGGGGCATATTTACAAGGAATTGCCGTAGAGCAGCGTCGCAAATTATTTTGCTGTGCTGTGTTACGCCAATCTGAAAGGACAGGAATACCCCATGTTACAAGATATGGTGCATTCTTGTCCTTTGAGCCAGCGCACATTTTGCAGCCATGTACCTACGCAGGCTCCATGCTCCATGGTGCATGGGTGTTTGTGTTGTTGACATGAATGTTTTTATGCAGGAAGGGGCAAGAGAGGCATTTGCCTCTTTCTATATGTGCTGCAAACTACAGCATATGTGGAAAGAGAAAAAAATTGACTAGAAATGTAAACATTTCTCTTTGTTATGCCTGCTGTAGAGAGGCACTAGGTTTTGGTGCTGCTCCAGGTTGACCTGATGTTGTTCATCTGGTGGAGCGTCAAATTCCATGGGTGTTGAGTGGGAACACCCACAGCTACCCTCATAGAACGCCTCTTTCATGAAAACGTAAGGTAAGGCAGCAAATTGTACTGTCTCCCCTTTCTCTCTATCTACAAGGCCATGTAAAGCCATGTAGGGCGGCGTTACGTGGCATTGTACATATGGCTTAGCCCTGTGCACGATAAAGTGAAGCTCCAGCCTCACACAGGGCTTCTAAATATGCACCATAGTTTCTGCTTGGCAAAGGTATGCATCCTGTCCAAACACAAGCCACAATCCTGTTCAGGGTAAGTCACAAAAACACACAAAATTATCCTGTGATCACCCTCTGGTAGCTTGACACAGAGCAGTCAGGCTTCATTTAAGAGGCCATGAGTAAAGTATTTGTGCAACACTTCAAACAGTAACATAGTGATAACACCACAAAAATAATCCACATCAGGATATTAAAACAGTGCTTAATGTTATAAATAAAACAAGAACAAAGCTACAAAAATAAAACAACTAGAAGTCGAGATATGGATTTTCAAAGAATAAACTGTAAAATAGTGCTTGAAAGCAATAATTGCATAAATGGGATATCTGGTCTCACCAGACTGGGGGAAGGTCAAAAGTAGACCTGGGTGCAAATTCCGTTCCGCTCGCGGAAATTGCGATAATTTGACATTTTGGCGTTCCGTGGAGAGCGCGAAAATGTCAACATTTCCGCAATCCGCATCTTACCGGAAATTTTTGTCTTGCTCTCGCTGTAAAAAAATACATTCTCACGTGCGCGTGATCGTCTTACCTGAATTTGCCGGCCAGTTTTCCCAATCCGGTCACGTTCTCCACGAGATGTTGGATTGTGGTAGCCATTTTGCGCTATCTCTCGAGAGTTCAAGCTCGCATTAACGTATTTCGTCACGCGATCACGTCATTCATTGCATGAGCACGTCTTTCTTCTCGCGATCATGCACCGTGAGAGTTTGAGATGATTGAGTTCTCGAACACGTCATTCTCCACCGTGAGCGAGAGCGTGAGGACGTGGACCCGTCATATCGAACATGACAAGGAGCGAGAGACCCCAAACATGTCATATCCAACACGTAGGGAGCGAGAGAACGCTATCAAGTGATTTTGGACGCACCGGCGGAATTAATGTGAAGCTCGAGAACTCGAACATGTGGAATTTTCAATTTGGAGAAGAATATCAGCTCTAGCAGCATGAAACCTTCTGGAAATGATGATTTGGATGAAAACAACACCTCAGATTGACATTTGGCTGTTCTTTTTTGTGCAAGGAGTCCTGTTTTTTAAAAGGTGGGGAGAGGGAGAAAGTGCCACAGAATCTCCAACTTCCTGTTCCTGTCCAGCAGGCTCCTCCCACTGCTTTGTCCATCTCCTGGTCATTCTGCCATTGGATTTTGAGCTGGAAAGATCACTCTTTTTGTCTGCTGCATCATTGCAATTGGATTTTAGGATTTTTTAATTGGATATTTTACAAGTAAGTGGTTGATGTGTCTGTTTGATTGGGGGCATTGCAGTTGTTGCAACTACAATTTAATCTTAGTAACTATCATTCCTTTTTTTTTAATGTTGTGGGTAGTAGTAGTCAATAGTAGGCCAGAGCTAGTCATGGCCTCCTGGGTGTGTGCATGATGAAACAACTGTTTCTTTGGTGTTTTTTGAATGAATTTCATTTTCAAGCATGATTTAGGGCCTGGATGGCATTGAATTGAGTTGGGGAATGTGTTGTTTTGGGGTGGACTTTCTGTTGTTGGGCCTGGTCTTGTGGTTGGTGGCCAGTTAGAAGCCTAGGCCTGCAAGCTTGTCTGGCCTTGTCTGCCAACAGGCCTTCTTTCAACCAGTAGGCTCAGAGCAGGTAACCCAGCCTTATTAATCAAGTGTTTCTGTGTGTGGTCTGTTGAATTTAGACATCATTTAGGGCATGGATGGCACAGGATTGAGTTGGGAAGTGTGTTTTTTTGGGGTGAGCTTTCTGAAGTTGTTGGGCCTGGCCATGTGGCTGGTGGCCATTTTGAAGCCTAGGCCTGCAAGTTTGTCTGGCCTTGTCTGCCAACAGGCCTGCTTTTATCCAGTAGGTTCAGAGCAGATAGCCACAGCTTTAGTAATCAAGTGTTTCTGTGTGTGGTCTGTTGAATTTAGACATAATGTAGGGCATGGATGGCACTGTATTGAGTTGGGAAGTGTGTGTTTTTTAGGGTGGGCTTTCTGATTTTCGGCCTGGCCATGTGGCTGGTGGCCTCTCTTTGTGTTGGGAGTTAGTAGTGTCCTGCTTTTGGCATATATGCCTGCATGGTTTTCCTATTGGCTTACTGCTTCCATCCATCCACCCCCTTTGCCAACAGCAGCTCCATGAATGATGTGATGCTCTAATAATTTAATGGCATATAGGATCCACCCCACTTCCATTAAATTTTTTATTTGGTGGTTCTTATTCTCTTTCCTATCCTTCCTGAGAGTGTAGTGTGTGTATACACAGTAGTATAACATAGCCCTTGTTGACAAAGTCTCAGAAATGGCTAGACTATATCTTTTGTACAGTAGTAAGTAAATTAACCACACAACAACAAATGCAACATTTCACTGATGTTCTTCTCCTGGCTTATTTGCTTTTAGGTGCACAAAAAGCCAGAGGAGGAGTTGTCATCATCCTCACCTGTTGTACTGCCAGACAGACAGAAGTCCTGCTGTGCATCACGTCCACGTGTGAACACAATTTGTTGTGCATCTGTGTCCTGCCTGACATCTGAAGAAGATGGCCCCAAAGAAAGATACTAGGTCCAGTACCAAAAAAGTTGCTGGCGAGAAGAAGGAACAGAAAAGGGAAGTGCCATTAACCACGACTGGTGTGTCAGCCAATGTTTTTTTTGGGAGCAAAACGCTGGAGCAGCGCTGTCCGGGAACCAAGCTGGGAGCAGCACCTCCGCACCAGCGGTCCAACCCCACCAACCTAGGCCCAAGCCCTTGAGTGTCGCAGAGGTAGGCAGTCTACTAATGAGCAGCGATGTTGAAATGTCATCATCGCAAAGTAGTACACAATCAATGCAGGCAACTCAGCAGATAAGTGTGCAGCAGCAACAACAACAGCAGCAGCAGCCACAACAGCAGCAGCAGCCACAAGAACAACAGCAGCAACCGCAAGAACATGTGCAGCCAAAGTGATGCATTGGTATTGAGCCAAACAGTGGGCAAGATGAGTTGAGATTCTGATGCAATGGCGGTGATGCATGATCTCTGTGTGTGGTGCACTGGTTGAAAATGCATTGTGCAGCAGCAGATTCATCGATTTCAAAGGTGATGCGCTGGTTCCAAGTGTGATGCACCAGCTTGGTTCCATGCTGTGACAAGGATGCACCAGTTCCAACCCCGCAAAGGCAAAGATACACCGGTTTCAATGAGGATGCATGGGTTGGCTTGAGAAAGCACTTTAGGCCTCCCTTCCAAGGGTCGGGACTGGGGTAGCACCACTTGGCAGGGCAGATTCACAACTTGCAGAGTTCAGATGTAGGTAGATGGAAATCTTTTGTATCCCTGAGACCTTAATCAGCGGACAAGCCCTTGGAGTCACTCTGGGTTCACGTGAAGCAAGTCCAGTCCTTCTCATCCAGGCAGAAGCACAGGAGGCAGCTTAGCAAGGCCAGAGCACAGCAAGGCAAGAATCCAGCAAAGCAGCAGTCCTGCAGCATGGCAGTGCTTCAAACAGCATGGTAGTTCTTCTTCCTGGCAGAGTGGGCAGAGGTCGAGAATGGTGTACTAAAGTCATGATGCCAAAGGTCCTGT
The DNA here is from genome assembly GCF_964261635.1 of Lissotriton helveticus. Taxonomy (NCBI): domain Eukaryota; kingdom Metazoa; phylum Chordata; class Amphibia; order Caudata; family Salamandridae; genus Lissotriton; species Lissotriton helveticus. The sequence continues at coordinate 408,188,276 of NC_136073.1, forward strand.
ACTTATACCCAGTTGTGCCTTTAAAGTGGGGGAGACTTCAAATAAGGCTTTTAAGTGCACATAGGTCCTCCCTTCCTGCACTAGCTCCAGACTCCCCACAGGGGGGTATGCAGCCCTTTGTGTGTAAACAGGACACAGCCTATTCAGGTGTAAGTGTGAGGCAGTGCTCAGCTCCTCCCTCCCATCTCCCAGGATGGCCCATAAAGACACACCTAGGCTTATTTTGTGTGTGGCTGTCTTGAAGGAATACACAAATCCCATCTGTCACCCAACCCATATTGAACAGAGGCAGGCAGTAGGCACCAAATGGCTAAAGTAAGTAGATGCCACCTTTATAAAAGTGGAATTTTCCAAACTGTAATTTAAATTCTGACTTCACCATAAGTTGTCATTTTAAATTGTGAGACCAGTTACACCAAACCTGATACGTCTATCGCTTCACAATTGGGACTTACATTTTAAAGATGTAATAAGGTAACTTGTGGAATATTCGGTGTAAATAAACCTGTACACATTTCTTCAAATAATAGGTCCTAGTTTTTGGATGAAGGATACAATTACTTCACGGAGCATATTGAGCGCACCCTTAAGATGAGAGGTTATTTGAGCAGCCTTAGCACCATGGAGGATTGCTTTGTAACACTTATGATGACATTTATAAAAACATAAATTGTTCCTGTACATAGCTCTTATGCCTCAGGTGCTTTGCTCCTCTGTATTTGACTTGGCATAGATATTGCTTAAATAATGCCTTTTTCTGACCTTGTGCTTGCTATGTTCCAGTTCAGCGTAGCCATGTATAATGTTTCTGTATGTTCCAAGCATGTTTTCCTGATTTACTCATGTACTTTGTTCCACTGGTACACTCACTTGTAGTAGCCCATGTAGTAGGTCCTGCCAATATATCCTGAAGTACTTAGTCATGGAAAGGGCAGGGTGAGGGAGAGGAAGTGGGATCAAGGGTCCAATGGCAATGTAGATTCCTTATCTTGCATTAGCCACGGCTACTAGTGGACGCATTCTTTTTGATATAGCCACAACTATGTAGTCTCTCACTCTGGAGTGTAAATCCTACCTTTATTGTTTAATATTGCTCATAATCAGAGTAGACTGTGATGTTTGCTTCTATTTTCCATCAAAGAGGGGACACGATCTCTGCAGCTTTCTACATTCATTTGTCTCCTTGAATTATTTGTAATCAGTCTCAGCAAGGCTTTGAGAAACTGAAGAAATGCTTTACAATCTCATGAAATAGAGGGGTTGTAACCCAGATGATTTCTACTGAACCCTTCATAAGTGATGGGACTGCCTTTCTAAATACTATAACATGCATACATCTTAACTGAACTGTCATTACTGAGCATCACACAGCCAGGAAGTCTCAGTTACTTGACCATCGACTGCTAAAACATGTGGTGGTCTGCAGAGTAAGACTAAAACATGTGGTGGTCTGCAGAGTAAGATGTTGAATCACAACAAGGCCAACCCCAGCCTCCATCCTTCTGAGGTTGGTATATTGAGTACTATTAAAATGTTATTCATGTCTAGAAAAAGTATACAATACTACATGAAAACAACCTATTGGTTTTTATTAGAATCTCAGAAGCCTTGAATTATAAAAAAACACAGTAAAAGGCCAAATGGAATAAGTGTGAAATATAAAGGGAAATTTCAGGAGAAGAATAGGGTCCAAATAAACTCTTTCTAGCCAAAATAAAACCAATGGTGAAAGCAAAAAAAAAGCTATGAAAACTAGCAAAAAAGGTTGAAATAATTTGTTCTTCAAATCCGCCATATGAAATATTCACCAAGTTAAAGTGAGCTTGCCGGTTGTCAAGTAAACTCTAGAAAGCGAATCCAGATTTTACAATTGGCCAATGCTAGTTCTCTGCTAAGGTGGAGGAGTGTCGTCCCACTGCTTTGCAATAAAGGAAAAATAAAATGGTAATATCTTGATATTGTTATCATTTTATTTGTTCCTACTGCTGCAATTGTGCGTGGCGGGGCTGCTCTGCTCACGGAGCATCAGGTAGAGGAGTGGTGGGCTCTCTGTAAGTGCCCAATGACTGTTGGGCCGGCCAAACAGTCATGGACATTTTGCATGTTCTCCACTGAGACTGCATTACAGCCTGGGTGGAGAACATGCCCAGGCTCCCATTACCTGACTGTGTGCTGAACCATGGAGCTCAGACCAATCATCACAACACTGCTGTAGGAAAGTAGGATCTGCTTTCAAGGTCGCCCCCACCTTTTGCTGGTGTCATTATGTTTTACTGACTAGTCTGACTGGGATCCTGCTAATCAGGACCACAATCTCTGTGCTTCTTCCCTAAATTGGACATGGTGAGTACTTAGGGATACTCCAGATTGGCTACTAGTGTACCCTTGTAAGTCCCTAGTATATTTTACTAAGGTACAAATGGCATAGTAATACAGGGGTCTCCCATGGGCTGCAGCATGTATTATACCACCCATGGGAGACCACACAAATTGTGACTCCAGGCCTACCATTACAGCCTGTGTAAGCTGGTGCTAGCACCACTTACAACAGATATAGGTTTTCAAATATCTGAGGTCACTTCACTTAAAACCTATAAGTCACCCCTAAGTCAGGCCTTTCAATGCTGAAGGCAGGGTCCTAAGTGTGAGAGTACCCCTGCATGAGCAGTTGACAGGAAAAAATGCCTACAAGGGATTTATTTAGGTGTACTTTTTTAAACAGTTAGTATAACAATGGGCCAAGGTTCCTTCCGGTAACCTGAAGTTGAAGAATCTACAATTCAAATGTTAATTTCTTCCTAGAAAATCTTTAAAAGATACTAATGAAACAGGTGTGAATTCTTTAAAAAACTAATTTATATGATGTGAATAAAAAGGGCACAAAGAATAAAAGCAACACAAAAATGACCGAGGTTTACAAATACATTTCTGTGCTGCTAATACTTCAAAGTCATTGGTGTGACCATCTATTCCAAACAAAAATACATAAATTGAAAAGTGAGTCTGAACAAAACAGAAAGCACTTTCTAAATCAAACCAATCAATAAGGAAGTAGATGCTGTTGTTGATGTTTTGGTCTTGTTGGTGTTTGCATCCATTAGACCATCTTCAGGACGATGAAATAAACTGTTGTACGACCCTTATGAGGATTCCATAGGGAATGTCTAATCATGACTGAATCTGATTATAGATAAAATCTTCCTGGTCAAATCCACTGGAAAAAGAAGCTATTGAAGAGCTCTCGGGTTTAGTATGCTATCAAACCAATTGATTGATTGAATACGTTAATACCCTAGCCTAATGGAAGTTGAGGTTACTGGCATTGTTAGAATCAATTAATGAATACTGTTGTTCCACGTGAGCTGCATCCACGTAGATGAAGTTATGTAATTTTTGGTCCTGTTGGTGAGTTTGGTCATAACTTGATTGTAAAGCTGACTTTATGAACCATATGATCGCTGCTGGCACCTGCAGGCACCTAAACATCATGGCTTCAGCTTCCGGCAATACCAACTCAGTGCTTCATCCTTCTAAGGTCAACAAATCCAATATCATTAAATTTGGTTTACAGTAGCTCATATAAACAGAAGAGACGCGCTACAAAGTGCTATTAAACATCTATTATAACTACTGTGAATGATCTGCAGTATTTTAAGCAGGGGTGTAGCGCAGGAGAGGCCCCAACCTTCTAGGGGGCCGTAACCCTTCAAGAAGGCCCCATAAAAAATGTATTTGGCGAAAGGAGGGGTAAAGACGTGCTCAAGTGTGGCAGCGGGGGTGGTGTTCTTGCGAGGACCGCATTTTGGTAACTTTGACAAAGGGACTGCCAAGAGTGTAATTACAACTTTATGGGGTTAATGGAGCTTCCCAGAAGGCTTTGAGATAAGGAGGATGCCTGGACAATAAAAATAAAACTCGGCAAGCGCATGCACTACCTAGGTGCACTTAATTACTGATTTTTCAGCTATTATTTACAAGGGGAAACACAAAAAGTGCATAAAGTTTACGTGGTAGACGGTGTGCTCCTTTGCATGATTGAGGTGCCCAAAAGGCCCCTGCATGGAGCCACTTTTATCTGAAGCTGTATAAAGTGAGAGGCTGCCAGTAATTACAATAGGGAGGGGAGGCCACAGTGCTACAGATACGAGCCAAGCTTGCTGAAGCCTTTTTGAGTTTTCTGAATAACAGCAGCGCACTGAAGTCAGCCGGTGTGCGCTGGCAAAGCCCATTCTCCCCAGCACGCCTCCCATGCCTCTTGTTTGCTGCCCAGGTAATGAAAAGCATACTCACACTTAATTACTAATTACCCAATAGGAAAGCTGGTATCGTGAGAACCAGGTTGCAGCAGCTATACGGAGACAGGGATCGGGATGCCGGGCCATGCATTTGAAATGGAAGTGACATATCGGATGGCCAGCCAATAATCAGCCAGCTAAGCAGAGCAGTGCCAGAGTGAACCAATGTCAAGCGGCAGGTGGGATTACCCTCAATATTCTGTTTACTACGGGTCTTGCGACTGCACATACGCTGTCTAGGCTCGACCTAAAAAAAGAAAAGGTCCTAACATGGAGAAAGCAGTTTGAAAAAAATCACAGGTTGGAAGACCAATATGATGATTTTGAGCAAGAAGTCAGAACAATTGGCCAATGAGATGATGAGATTTTAAACAGACAGTGTGAACACAAAAGCTGTTTCCCTACAGAACTCTTCAGATAAACATGCAACACATTTATAAATAATAAAGCAGACTCCTCAGGTCATTTACTGAAAAACATGGAGATAGCACCCACAAATACTCACATTGCTAATTCTTTTGCTGTACTTGAGCCCATTTGTTAAGATCTTCTTTTGAAAAAATACAATATAAATCATGCGTGTCCTTATTGGTTTCTGTATTCATGGACTCTTGTGACTGCCTGCCAAACTACATACAACCAAAGTTATTCGTGGATCCAGTGCAACCACCAATTCCTTGGTCGTTCCCTTGCTAAGTGAACTGGTTGCCATGTCTTGATCACTACACACTACTTGAGGAGACTCTGACATGGTACATACCCCATTTTAAACTTTGTGCCCTGACTGGTTTAATCATTCCTGGGCTTTCCTAACTGTCTGTTGCATTGCTACTTTGGAGATTTTTGGCCAAAGTCACTGGTAAGACCAGGGCAAGGCCATACCCTAGTAACTCTGTATGTGTTCCTCCACCTAGAGATCTGGTTGCAGGGTCTTGTCCAGTACCCATTGTTTATTACCCACAAATATCAGGAGATACTGATTCCGTATGTCTACAGCACAACAGCACAATAGAAGCCAGCATGCATGAAGTACACAAAGCAAATCGCCTTTGTGTTCAGCTGGCAGAGGGCAAGGGTCCAGGACAATGCAAGGTTTTTACCAAAGCTGCCACACTGCCTGCCTGCTAGAGATTCCAAATTATGCAAAAACTCAAGTCTTTTCTGGTAAGCCTATTTTATGTCACTTGAAGTGCGCACTTCCAGAACATTTAATTTAAAAAGACTGAGCAGTCTCTCCTAGCATTCTATTGCAATTGCTAGTCTAAATTATCCCAATCCACTGGTGCTGTTGATCAGTGTCTCTTAATCACAATCATAGAACTCTTAAACCTCAGAAGCCTCAAATCATGCTGCTCTCTGGCTATGCAAAGATCGACATTAGAAATTCTTAACCTACACGTTGTGAAAAGGAGAACATTTCAACGATGATGGTAGATGAAGCATTTTCATAAGTACTTGAACTTGCCACTGAGCGTCTGCTATTAGCTGTCCCATCAGTAGACACTATTAGCCCTAATGCAACTCTGTCATCAACCATACCTTTATGGAAACAAATTATGAAATACCAATAACTGGAAGCCAAACTGTAACTCAATCTATGGCTTCTTTTAACTGGAATGTTTGCCAATCTATTATTACTTTACAATTTAGCGAACTAAAATACTGTATTCAACAGTGTTTTTAGACTGGTGGGATCCTTATAGTTAACACTAAAACAGGTTATTCTTCAAAATGTTACTTTAAATCTAACTGACTATTCGTTTTCATTGTGTGATGTAGAGCAAATTATTGCCTAAGTCCCAAGACTGTTTCTTCAATGCAGAATAGCTGCTAAATGTCCTGAGGCGGAAGCCGGGAATAGTCAGAAGGTGAATTTTAAAATTGTTTTTACTCTGCTTCATTTTGCACAAACTTACACACTGTGTTGCCGCACTTGTCCCCCCTCAGCCGACTAGGTGCTGTCGCGGGGTACGCCATCTTGGGGAAGTCTCCGGGTGTCGGTCTAATCGCTTGGCCCCTCCCGCCCTCTCCTGCATATAAGACGCACCAGGACACACCCGCGCTGAATAGAATAGCTGCTAAATTTCCTGAGGCGGAAGCCGGGAATAGTCAGGAGGTGAGTTTTAAAATAGTTTTTACTCTGCTTCATTTTGCACAAACTTACACACTGTGTTGCCGCCCTTCTCCCCCCTCAGCCGACTAGGTACTGTCGCGGGGTACGCCATCTTGGGGAAGTCTACGGGTGTCGGTCTAATCGTTTGGCCCCTCCCGCCCTCTCCTGCATATAAGACGCGCCAGGACACACGCGCGCTGAATTGAAGAGCTGCTAAATTTCCTTAGGTGGAAGCCGGGAATAGTCAGGAGGTGAATTTTAAAATTGTTTTTACTCTGCTTCATTTTGCACAAACTTACCCACTGTGTTGCCGCACTTCTCCCCCCTCAGCCGACTAGGTGCTGTCGCGGGGTACGCCATCTTGGGGAAGTCTCCGGGTGTCGGTCTAGTCGCTTGGCCCCTCCCGCCCTCTCCTGCATATAAGATGTGCCAAGACACACGCGTGCTGAATAGAATAGCTGCTAAATTTCCTGAGGCAGAAGCCGGGAATAGTCAGGAGGTGAATTTTACAATTGTTTTTACTCTGCTTCATTTTGTACAAACTTACCCACTGTGTTGCCGCACTTCTCCCCCCTCAGCCGACTAGGTGCTGTCGCGGGGTACACCATCTTGGGGAAGTCTCCGGGTGTCGGTCTAGTCGCTTGGCCCCTCCCGCCCTCTCCTGCATATAAGACGCGCCAGGACACACTCGCGCTGAATAGAAAAGCTGCTAAATTTCCTGAGGCGGAAGCCGGGAATAGTCAGGCGGTGAATTTTAAAATTGTTTTTATTCTGCTTCATTTTGCACAAACTTACCCACTGTGTTGCTGCACTTCTCCCCCCTCAGCCGACTAGGTGCTGTCGTGGGGTACGCCATCTTGGGGAAGTCTCCGGGTGTCGGTCTAGTTGCTTGGCCCCTCCCGCCCTCTCCTGCATATAAGACGCGCCAGGACACATGCGCGCTGAATAGAATAGCTGCTAAATTTCCTGAGGCGGAAGCCGGGAATAGTCAAGAGGTGAATTTTAAAATTATTTTTACTCTGCTTCATTTTGCACAAACTTACCCACTGTGTTGCCGCACTTCTCCCCCCTCAGCCGACTAGGTGCTGTCGCGGGGTACGCCATCTTGGGGAAGTCTCCGGGTGTCGGTCTAGTCGCTTGGCCCCTCCTGCCCTCTCATGCATATAATGGTTATCCTCCGCCGGACGTGCCGATTGCGCGCCGAAGGAGCGCCAAAGGAAAGCCTGTCTGCAGCCGTCCGCGACCAGGTCGCTGCCGAGGCCAGAGATGCTGTTCAAATCAACAACACTGAAAGAATTATATATATACTTGGGCGGAGCTGTCCGTCCGTAGACCTGTAGGGTGCTTCCATACTTTGCCCCTTACGTTTGACATTCTGGACATGGATTTACCATGTAAAGTTTGTGGCTTTATTTGGAATAAGAACATTGATCCAGACATTGACTCCCCACGGTATATTATCCCCCCGTCTCCTGAGCCTGGGGTAACAATATCCCTTAAAGCCGGACTTAAAAACTGCAGATCTCTAGTAAAACACTCATTAGATATCTTTCAGTCTCTCAGGGATAATGATTGGGATCTTTTATTCCTGACAGAAACCTGCCTTAGTGAGGAGACAAACCCCGCCCTGCCCCTGGTCATTCCCGAAGGCCATAGTATTTTGTGTTCCAATCGGCAAACAGGCAAACGTGGAGGAGGGGTGGCCATCATTCATAAAATCAAATGGACGATTACTTCGCCCCATTACGAACAAATTGACTGTATTGAAGGTCTCCCCTTCCGCATTAAATTGTCTGCGTATATCTCCTGTGCTGGCCTACTGATCTATCGAACACCTAACTCCAGCCCCTCCCACTTATCATCTTTAACAGACTATATCATTCAGGCATGCACGCGGTATCCCAACTTTACGATTCTAGGGGACTTGAATCTTCATGTGGAGGATGCTACGTGCTCTTTTAGCTCAGACTTTATTTCCACACTAGCTGGTTGCGATCTTATTCAATTAGTAACTCTTCCGACGCACAAAGCCGGCCACACGCTAGATCTTATTTGTTCTAATCTCACCGATATCGTGGTCAAAGATCCTAAACCAGTTATATGGTCTGACCATTATCTCATTCCTTTTACTGTTCACTTAACTCATCATGATAGACCCTTCATAACCCCTAAGCACGTTGGTAGAAATTGGAGTAATATTTCCCTGGAATCCCTACAAGGCTATCTCAAAGATTCCACTCCGCCCTTGGCCTCTGACTTGGACTCAAGTATTTCCAACCTCAATGAGTGGGTGAGCAATGCCATTGACTCATTAGCCCCTCTTAGACCGATTAAAACCTATAGGTCTTCCCCGGCAGCCCCTTGGTACTCGGAGGAACTGAGATTAAAAAAGTCTGCATGCAAAAAACTTGAATGTTGCTGGAGATCGACCTTCTCGACGGAAAATAAATATAAGTATCTAACAGCTCTTAAAGAATATCGTAAAGTGATAATAAAACATAAAAGACATTTCTTATCAGACAGAATTGATAAAGCCAGCAATTCCTCTAGAGAGATATTTAATATCGTTAAATCCTTCACTTATCCGAAAGCGCTGAATCGGCACCAGCCCGTGTCCCAGGCTCTGTGTGATCAACTTTCTAAGTATTTTGAGGGTAAAATTGCCCTAATCTATGCTTCTTTCCCTAAAAAGATTTGCCTAGATATTGAGGACGAACTGTTAGGTAATCAAACTTTCGCATCAGCTTTGGCAGAATTTTCTGAAATACCAGAAGCTCGATCCCTTCAGGAAATATTTAAATGTAAATCCGGTTCTCCCAATGATCCTTGGCCAGCTAAACAATACAAAGCTCTGGCAACACTCCTCAATCCTCATCTCAATGCAATTTGGAACGCATCCTTGAGATTGGGCATTTATCCAGAAGCTTGGAAACACGTGTTTCTAGTACCGTTACTAAAAAATGCTAATGCAGATCCTAAGATCCCGGGAAACTACAGACCGATTTACCTTCTCCCTGCACCGGCCAAGATCATGGAAAAGTTGGTACATCAACAACTTGCCCAATACATTGAATCTAAGGGGCTTCTCCATGATTCTCAACATGGATTTCGCTCTGGCTACAGCACAGAGTCGGCCCTGATTGAAATGGGGAACTCGTGAGGTGGACACTTGATCAAGGATCGAGGGCGGTGTTAGTGCTGCTGGATCTTTCAGCAGCATTTGACACCGTCTCTCACCCGATCCTCTTAAAATGACTGAAATCCATTGGAATCCAGGGCACGGTTCTTAAATGGATCGCATCATTTCTTTCTGGCCGAAAACAACAGGTACATACTCCTCCCTACACCTCCTATACGAGGCCACTTAAATGGGGTGTCCCGCAGGGCTCCTCATTGAGTCCGCTTCTTTTCAATGTTTATTTTACTCCTCTGGCTGAAATGATATCCCAGTTGGGTATTAAATCAACATCTTACGCTGATGATATCCAGCTCCTTGTTACCTATAAAGAGGTTTCCCCCTCCACCTTTGATCCCCTTAAGTCATGCCTCAGGAATATTGCTACATGGATGGATCTCAATTTTCTTAGACTCAATGCAGGAAAGACTGAGGTCCTGTTTTTTAATCAACCTTCCCCTCTAGCTTCTAATCTTTGGTGGCCGGAAGATCTGAGTCTTGCCCCTCTTCCGAAGGAATCGGTGAGAAACTTAGGTGTCAGGTGGGACAATCGCCTGTCCTTTGATAATCAAGTTCATTCAGTTTCCGCAGCATGTTTCTGCAAAATTAAAATGATAAAAAAGTTCATTAACTATCTGCCCAGCAATACCCGTAAAACCATAGTCCATGTGCTTATAACATCGCACTTGGACTATGCAAATGGACTTCTTTTGGGCTTAAAAGCTGGACTGTGTCACAGACATCAGATAGTCCAAAATGCCGCTCCCCGTCTGGTCGACGGCATTTCACTTAAACAACACATCTCCCCCCACTTGCGGAACCTACATTGGCTCCCCATTATTAAAAGAATCGATTTTAAAGCCATGACCTTGGCATATTGGGCCAATCAAGGCTCAGGATCAGCCTACTTCATTTCTAGTCTCCGTCCTTACAGCCATTCTAGAGCTCTTCGCTCTAACACCAAACTGCTGCTGGTCACTCCTAGATTTAAAAAAGCACGAGCTGGAGGCAAAACCTTCCAGGTGTGTGCCACCCTTCGCTGGAACAAATTGACGCTCTACCTCCGTAGGTCTCCGACGGAACTTGAATTTCGCAGATCCCTTAAAACTTTCTTGTTTAGTTAGGTTGATCTTGCCTGGGATTTACAGCTGCGCTGTTCATTAGCGCCGGGACACCCCGTTGGGGTAGATGTGCACTTTAGAAAATACACAAATAATAATAAATAATTAAAGGATGGATTTGTCACCTGTTCTTCAGTTTTCTTAGAGGCTTTTTCATTTTGTTTACATTTTGCAAACAGTTTCCTATGAGGCTCAGAGTAAATCACTCCATGAACACACTCTTTATATAGCAGCATTATATGACTTTTGCTCAACAGTGTCCCACTGTAAGAAATTGGGTTGTTAGTTGAGGAGGTGGAAACTCTACTCAAGCAACAACAATGAGTCTTGTCAGGGTGAACTAGAAACAGTCACTAAATTAGCCTGTACTTAACCCTCAGGTATCTTAGCACAAAAGCAGTCAGGCTAAGAGACAATGTGGAAAGGTTTTATGCAGCAGACAAACAGTAATAAAGTGAAAACACAACGCAAGAAAAAAACTCCCAAACCAACTCAACATAATAGAGTGAATTGTAATAATCACAATTACACCAGAATGTCAAACATCTAATCAGTAGAATTGGAGATATTCAATTTTAAAGTTTTCAAATAGTGCCTAAAAGCACAAACCGCCACTTATGGTCATCTAGTCATGCTAGACAGGGGAAAGTCACATGTTTAGGCGTACCATGATGGAGCGCTGGCCTAATACAGGGACCCTGTTAGTTCAGCTGAAGTTACCTTTTAAGTTCGGTATGAAGGGTTCAATTCACAGTGGAGGAGGCCGCGAGGAGGAGTCAAGAGCATTGTGATTGGTCATCGCTATTGCGCAAAGAGCCATTCAAGCATCATGGAGGGTTGTGCTGCAGCTTTGGATTGACAGCCCCTACGGACTATCATTGCTGTAGCGCGAAGTGCACATCTCGCATTGGCAGTTGACACCATCGGCGTGAAGAGCAGGTCTCACTGAGACTTTTCATTGGAAGTCATTGTGGGCAGGAGAGTCTTGGTGTGAATGAGCCTGTTTGTTGTCAAGAGGAGACCAAACTTCTGGAGTTTCAATATTACTCTAGGAGAAGCTCTCACAGATGTCAGCCAAGTGTCCAACACATGGGAGCACCTTTGGGAGATCAAGAGTCTCTCCAGCAGAGGCTAGCAGGTGGACTCAGGCAGATCCAGTTGCAGCAGGTCAGCTGGGCAGTTGCAAGGAGGCCTCTGAAGCTTGTTGTGTCCCTGTAGTTCACAAGGGAGCTCACCCAAATGACCATTGAAGTCACTCTAGGTAGCCTGGGATGAAGGCAAGCAGGTCCAACTTCTTTATCAGACAGCAAGGCAGTCTTTCAAGCAGCAGGACAGACCTTTGCCAGCTGGGCAGTCCTTCTTCTGTAATGTCCACTTGTCCCGAGTGTTCTGATAAGTGGATATGGCGGTCTAATATTTATATATTGTGCCTTTCTGTGGAGGGACTCCCTGTCCTACCCGCACATCTGGTTCTGGAAAGTTCTTCCCCTTCCTCTGGCCTGGCTCCAAGCTATATGTGGGCATCAAAAGGCAGAGCAGGCCTGGTGTTAGGTTCCCTTGTGTGTGCAGGAGGCAAAGCCCTTTGAAGGGTAAGTGAGACTAGGTACAGCTCCTTCTCAGTCATTCTGTCAGGATAGCCCACCCTGTCCTCACCTAATCCCCTTTTGTCACATGTCTGGAAACAATACATAAACCCTAACAGCAGAGCCATTCACAGGCATGTGACCAAGGATTGGAACAAGAAAATACCAAATTTCTAAGAGTGAACTCTGCTGTAAATCTGACTGTACCATTAAAGAGGATTTTAAATTACAATTAATTTCAGTGTACACAGCATATCTCTATCTGCTCCCAATCTAAAGTTAGCACTTATGAAATGTAATAAGGTAACTCAGTGAATGTCAACAAGAAAGATAGGTCTTAGAAAAATGAAAAACAATTTAAAGAGCTTTTCACTTGCCTGGATATGTAAGTGTAGGTAAATATGTCCTACATTTAAGTACAGTGCACCCTTCACCATGAACTTCTAAGGCCTACCTTAAGGGTGAGTTATAAGTATTAAAATGGAAGGTTTAGGACTGGAAAAAGGTTTATTTTGCCTCTTCGATATGGCAATTTGAAAATTAAACTACAGGCTGCAGTGGCTGGCCTGAGGCATGTTTTTAAAATGCTACTGAAGTGGTGGCACCATGAGCGCTGCTAGCCCATTAGTAGCATTTAATTTAAAGGCCCTGGGTACATGTAGTACCAATTTCTAGAGACCTACAAGTAAATTAAAGGTACCAATTGGGTGTAGCCCAATTTTACTATGTTTGAAGGAGAGAGCACAAGCACTTTAGCACTGGTTGGCAGTAGTAAAGTGTGCAGAGTCCTAAAGCCAAGAAAAACAAATTCAACAAACAGGGGGGATGAAGGCAAAAAGTTTGGAGGAATACGACACCAAAGATGTCAGGTCTAATACCCACATATATGAGGCTATAAGTGCAAGTAAGGGGAGGAAAAGGAACTTTAAAGGGTCCAACAGAACTTCTGTCTCTGAATGTCTATAACCCAAATAAGCTACCAATAAGTCCCACTCACTGCCAAACCTTTTCGTAGATCTAGCAAGTGCCTCTGGTAGGATGATACATGAACTCAACAGCTGCCAGCACTGAAGAGTCTATCCCTCATGAGTCAATAACAATTGCCTTATAAGATCAAAGCATACAAGCTGATGTAACTGAAATGTGTCTCGATCATTATTTAGAGAGTTGGATGACAAGGCCCATGACTCTTCAATCCCGGGAAATAATTCAGAAGTTGCCCACGGCTTCAACCTGAAATCATCTTCTACCAATTAAGCAGGTAGAAAAAAGAAAATAGCACAAAAAAAACTTCAAAGCCAAAATCTACTATCATGAGCTAATGTGATGGCTCAGCTAATCTGCAACTTAGGGCCCAATTCCGATGTTGTGCGGAAGGCCCTCCCAGATGCATCCAGAGAAAAGTACAACTGACTTGTACTGTGAGCCGGTTAAACCAAATGACGCAGTATAATGCATAAAACCCTTTACTTACTGAATGATACGGTCACTCCGATTCCGTCCTCATTGTCCTAACGAAAAGCCTCCGGAAACGCAGAAAGGAATTGTTTGGAGGCATTTCCAAGTCTGATTCTGAACGCCGAAGTATGATGCGTACTTCCCTTGCACCGAATCCGTCACTACAACCAACACATCAGAACAGCCGGAAGGGGAGTATTTCAGCTACGATTCGTGCCACAACACTATTCCTGTGAAGGAGAAGATGCAGCCATGAATCCGATCGTGCATGTCATCCCCATACTCTACCTCTTCGGGCACTACTACAACTGCAACCGACACATTCATCGCAGAAAGCAAGTACGACACCTACACGTACAGAATAACATAAAACCACATGAAAAAACAATACAACAGAAAGCAGGGTTGCAAATACAGCCAAATGGTGGGGGGATATTACTTGCATTGTGGTGTCAAATTAGTGGTTGGGGGGCAAATGTGGTTTGGTAAAATCCCCACATCAATGTAAAGTCAATATGGTGGGTGGGAAATACCCACTGCAGTGTAGAGTCAATATTGGGGGTGGCAAATGCCCACATCACTGTAGAGTAAATATAGGGGTGGCAAATACCCACAACAATGTAGAGTCAATATGGGGGGTGGCAAATGCCCCCATCAATGTAGAGTCAATATGGGGGGGGTGGCAAATACCCACAGCAACGTCGAGTCAATAGGAGGTTGCAAATACCCACTTCATTGTAGAGCCAATATTTGGGGTGGCAAATGCCCACAGCAATGTAGAGTCAATGTGTGGGGTGGAAAATATCCACAGCAATGTAGAGTCACTAGGGGGTGGCAAATACCCACAGCAATGTAGAGTCAATATGGGGGATGGTAAATACCCACATCAATGTAGAGTCAATATGTGGGGTGGCAAATGCCCACATCAATCTAGAGTCAATATGTGGGTTTGAAAAAACCCACAGCAATGTAGAGTCACTATGGGGGTGGCAAATGCACACATCAATGTAGAGTCAATATGGGGGGTGGTAAATACCCACAGCAAAGTAGAGTCACTATGGGGGGTGGCAAATGCCCCCCAGCAATGTAGAGTCGATAGGGGGGGTGGCAAATACCCACAGCAACGTCGAGTCAATAGGGGGTTGCAAATACCCACTACATTGTAGAGCCAATATTTGGGGTGTCAAATCCCAGAGCAATGTAGAGTCAATATGGGGGGTGACAAATACCCACAGCAAAGTAGAGTCACCATGGGGGTTATAAAATACCCCCATCAATGTAGAGTCAATTTGGTGGGTGGCAAATACCCACAGCAATGTCAAGCCAATATGGGCGTGGCAAATACCCACATCGATGTAGAGCCAATATGTGGGGTGCAAATGCCCACAGCAATCTAGAGTCAATATGTGAGGTGGAAAATATCCACAGCAATGTAGTCACTGGGGGGTTTAAAAAATACTCACAGCAATGTAGAGTCAATATAGCGGATGGCAAATACCCACATCAATGTAGAGTCAATATGGGAGGTGCAAACACCCACATGTTGAGTCAATATGGGGGTGGCAAATACCCACATCAATGTAGAGTCAATATGGGGGTTGCAAATGCCCACAGCAATGTAGAGTCAATATTGGGGGTGGCAAATACCCACAGCAATGTAGAGTCAATATGGGGTGTCAAATACCCACACAAAGTAGAGTCCCTATAGAATGTGGCAAATGCCCACAGCAATGTAGAGTCAATATGGTGGGTGGCAAAATCCCACTGCAATGTAGAGTCACTGGGGCGTGGCAAATACCCACAGCAATGTAGAGACAATATAGGGGTGGCCAATGCCCACAACAATGTAGAAGCAAATCTGTGGTTGTGTGGGGGATACACCATATGTGTATATGCACATCTGGAAATTCCCACAAACATGAAGATGCATACCTGGCATTTGGTGAAATACCCACATACATGAAGATGCATATCTGGGGTTTGGGGGAAATACCCCCATACATGAAGAAGCATATCTGGGGTTTGGGGGAAATGCCCTCAAACATGAATATGCATATCTGGGGTTGGGTGGAAGCACCCCCATACATAAAGATGCATATCTGGGGTTGGTGAGAAATTAACTCAATACATTTGTACATGAACAATGTACCCTATGATCAAACCAAATCCCTAAATCAGTACATGTGGAGTACATGCCGCAGGAATGTCCACATAAACAATCTCAGAGGTTATTTTCAATGAAAGGCATTCACACACTGTTGCAGCAAGAGTAACTGGCAACATTGAGAAATGGGTAGAGTGGAGATGTAGGTGCACAAGAGTCACTTGTGGGTCATGGTTAGGTGAGCCTTCCTAGACCACACCAATGGACTTACACAGTCCCCACCAGGCAACTTCAACATTAGTAATTAAATCAAAAGGATCCACCACATAGATCGAAATGTGTTCAAGGAAATGTGTTATTTATCCTGATGTGGATGCACACAGTGTTTGCTTAAATACCCCTCACACACCAAAAGGGCCCTTGGTGTCATGCTTCATCATAGGGGTCTACCCACCGCGCTGCGGGACGGGGCGTGTTATGACCTACAACTACATGGGAGCACTGTTTTGACAACACAATGTGCAGTGATTGGGTAGCGAGAGGAGAGGTCGGGCTTGAGAATGGGTAAGGGATTTAAAAAGGACCTGGCCTCATAGACTTAAAAAACTTTAATAGGTCGTTGAGGCTGGACCTGATAAAAAAGTGATGCTGAGCTGTCCTGCCTATGATGTGCGGATACTCCTCTAAAGTCAACATGTTTCGAAGCAAAGGCTTCTTCATACGGACTATGTTGAATGTCCCCAATGGGTGTACTAAATACAAAAGTGATAGAAATAAAAAAACATGAATTTTATGCATTTAATACGATACCTAATTGTACCATGTATGTGTTAATTATGTAATGTAGGAGGTAATACTCCATGAGCCTCTTGTAACGGGTAGGGAAGAGAATCGCTAAACATAGCTGTTTTGGTCGATGCAGCCTCGACTAAAAGTAATGCCAACCCGCGGCTCCGTGATCAAGTTACTGTTTTCCTAAAAGTATTATTCGTTGCAATGGTACGCATTGCAATGGTTTGCGTTATAATGGAATGCGTTGTAAGTGTAGTTTCTAAAAATGCATGGTGATGGCATGCATTGTAAAATCATGCGATGTAATGGATGTTACGATGTAAAATCTGCATTGTAAAGGCATGCGTTGTAAAAGTTTGCATTGTAACATGTCCTATTCCTTCCAGGTCATGGCAGGTGCAGGGATTTTGCGTTCAATGTAGGGTCCTTGCAGGGAGGCAAGTCACAACTGGACAGTCTGACCTACATACCACAACCTTGATCAGCAGCATTGTTCATTTTACTACAAAACCCAGTCCAGGTTCAAGAGATGATCACAGATTGTGTGCCAAATACTTTCAGCGGGCCTGAGCTTCATTGTGATCACAATCCGAACATGGATCCATAGCATGTGGTGAATGTATAATGAGGGAATTTCATCATCAGGTAGGTACAGTCAGCGCGCTAAATACTAGGAACATAGCACAGTTGATGCTGAACCAGGAATTAGAATAAACACACATATGTGTGTATCACAAAGTGAATGCATAAGTCCACCACAACACTCACAGAAACATTACAGGACAACATTACTCAGACAAAAGTATGACATTGTGATGCATCTGTGTTCAGTAAAGAACAGAGGATATCAGCTCAGACAACAAACATGTCCACAGACACAGACACTCAGTACAGTGTCCAGAGTCTACAACAATAACAACACAGAAGTGGTAGTGTCACAGTTGTCATGGAAATATTTCTAGTCATAAATCATAATGGTTTTGAAAGAAGCATGGGCCAACAAAAACGTAAGATACTCTCTGCATGTGTGGGACTTCTGCTGCTGAACACAAATACCAATCTGCATGTGTCTATTGACATTTTTTGCGTATTTCATTTGCAGCCAATCTCCAACTGGCATCTCAATCTGTAGTGAATGCTTGAAATTAGTAATCACATTTTGAATGTGCAGATTGTGTCCTGTATAGCAGTATGAGTACCCATGAGTCACAGGATGTTGGATCCACAAACAGTGTGGTGTGGCTAGTGCACATCTCATTGAGTGAGATAAGCTGCCAGCATGGGTGAGGATGCTGGGGTGGTGGCTCAATCTGTGGCTCAAAAACACAAGTGACATAGTAAACCTGAAGCCAGGAAATATGGGTACATCTTGTGAGGATGAAAGACATGTGCAGAATGATGTTCGCTTTGTCGACATTTGGCACTGAAACAATGTCCAAAACAATCTATTGAAACATTAAGGGGACTTTCAACAAACACACATTTCCATCAAGCCATAAGTCGGTATTAAATGTGCACAATGGGACCCCTCACGGATACCCACAAGGGAGACCCTTGCTAAACCAGATCAGAGGTAACAAAAGTTGTTAGAATTAATAAAATCATGGAAATGGGAGTACTGTTCCAGTGTCAAATGTGTGTTTGTTCACAGTGCAATGTGTTTTCCTCAGCACAATGACCATCTCACTTGGTGTCACCATACCTCAGACATTCTGCGGACGAGCCTGATCTAATAGGCGACACGCTGCTGCAGGGGAAGGGTTCCTTATATTAATTTTTACTTAGAAAGCACCCTGGAACCGTGCCACGATAATTTTAAATAGAATTTGCGCGAAAGCACTTTTAAGCATTCTGAAAGCATTTTTTACTCTGTGTATTGATTATTATGTACTGACCTCTGTGCTCCTTTCTGTTTCCCGGTCGTGGCCCCGGTCCACCACGGCAAGTGCCGTTTGTGTGGAGGGCGTTTCTGACCGCGGGCCCGCCCCCTGAGGGTGTCACTCTGCACCAGAGGCGGGGACGGTGCCTACATAGACTCCTTCACTTTCTCCCGCGCGGCGGTCACGCGCGGCGGGTAGCCGGCGGGTCGCCAAAGGTAAGCCCGTCTGCGCCCGTCCGCGCCAGACCGCGGCCTGCTGCCCTAAAACTCTGGTTGCTCGACAAGCGATGGCGCCCTATGCCCGGGAAGAGCTTCTCGCTCTTAGATATCGGTCCGATTGTCCGGCTCACACATGGTATCCTAACTCCCCCATTATTCAATGTAATCAGTGTGGCTTCAATATCTCTACGACCTGCTTATCGCTACCTTCTGCTTCCTCAGTGACCACTGACCCTTCTAAACTACATATATTGAGCCTGAATTGCAGGTCCCTTGTGAAACATCATGAGGACATCCACGAGCTCCTCTCTGATAAATCCCCTGACGTTCTGTTTCTAACAGAAACCTGGCTAACCGAAGATTTCTCGGCCATTTTAGCCCTGGCCCTCCCCCCAGGTCATTGCATCTGTGTTCAGAACAGACCTATAGGCAGAGGAGGTGGAATAGCGGCGATTTATAAGTCCAAATTCATTTGCACTCTTGAACCCACTAATATAGCATACAGTGAATGTGCATTATTCAAGATAAAGGTCTCTGATACTTACACCTTCTCATGGCTACTGGTCTACCGTCCCCCAGGACCAGCGAGTGCATTCCAAGAGTCGTTGGTATCAGCCAATTTTAGCGTATTCGGAGACTTCAATCTCCATCTTGAACGCCAAGACTCTCCTGCTATATCAAAGTTTCTGGGTGACTTGGAGGCCTGTCAGCTCCATCAGCTGATTGTGGGTCCCTCTCATCAGGCAGGCCACCTTCTGGACCCTGTATTTACCAACATAGAGGAAGCCACGGCTGAACCCCCTAGTCCTCTCAGCTGGACCGATCACTTCTTGGTCTCTGTTTCAGTTGAGACCCGAGTAAGCGGCAAGGAGAATCCTCCCCCTCTCATATGGAGGCGCCCCTGGAATAGCCTAGATAATGCTGCATTAGAAGTCAAATTGATCCAATCACGCCCTGTTTGGTCGAACAATATGGAGGAAGCAGACTCTGCATACAGAGAGTGGATAAACACCTCTCTGGATCATCTCATTCCCATAAAATGCTCAAGGCCTAAACAAGACTATTCTCACCCTTGGTACTCGGAGATGCTTGCTGATACCAAAAAACAATGTAAACGGCTAGAACGTATTTGGAGACGTTCGTATGACCCGCTGGCTAAAAGCGAGTTTAGGCTGGCCACTAAAGCATACCACAAACTTATAAGAAAAAACAAAGCCACATACTACACTGACCTGATTACGTCTAGCACCAACCGTTC
This sequence comes from Lissotriton helveticus, assembly GCF_964261635.1. Taxonomy (NCBI): domain Eukaryota; kingdom Metazoa; phylum Chordata; class Amphibia; order Caudata; family Salamandridae; genus Lissotriton; species Lissotriton helveticus. The sequence continues at coordinate 408,208,273 of NC_136073.1, forward strand.
CAAAACTATCTTCTCCCTGGTAAAAGAAATGACCAAGGCCCCGGACGGTATGGGTAACCCGATAGTGTCAGATACACAGTGTGAGGAACTATCCTGCTTCTTCATTAATAAGGTCAAAGGGATATACGATTCACTACAATTAGATGGCCCCCTGGGGTTCTCCAATCCCACTAGTGATCAAGCTATTCTCTCTCACTCCCTCTCTAGTATACCATCTCTAGAGTGGACAGAGATGGAACACCTTACACTTAGAGTAAAATCAGGATTCCCAGATGACCCTATTAAACCCCAATTGTTTAGATCTCTACGTGATTCCGCCCTGCAGGCTGGACGAGAGCTGATCAATAGGTCCTTTCAGCTAGCCTCGATCCCTAAATCATGGAAGCATGCCAAAGTAGTGCCTCTCTTGAAGAAACCATCTCTAGACATCTCCCGGCCTGACAGCTACCGCCCCATCTCACTGCTTCCCTACCTTGCAAAAGTGGCAGAAGCACATGTCAACCACACTCTGACTACCTACCTGGAGTCCAATGGGATCTTGGATGAGTCCCAAAATGGGTTCCGTGCGAACCATAGCACGGAATCGGCCTTGCTAACAGCTACAGAACATCTAAAAGCTTCATTAGATATGGGCGCAACCTCCATTTTGATTCTGCTGGATTTGAGTGCGGCTTTCGACACGGTCTCCCACAAGATACTGCTCGAGAGACTGTGGGAGATCGGAGTCAGGGAAACGGCCCTGGATTGGTTCGTGTCGTTTCTATCTGACCGTTCCTTCCAGGTGCACGCCCCCCCGTACTCATCTAGCAGGCTCCCCCTTGAATGTGGGGTGCCTCAGGGGTCTGCGCTCAGTCCCACATTGTTTAATGTGTTCGTCCTCCCCCTGGCCGTGATGGCCCGGGAATGCAAGATACAATTAATATCATATGCGGACGATACACAACTTATCTTTAACTTCTCTAATAACAATGTGACAGACCAAATGAAGTTTCAAGAAGACATCTTGGCCATTTCTAAATGGCTATCTAACAACTGTCTTCAATTAAACTCCTCCAAAACAGAGGTACTTCTGATTGGCAATGACACACAGACATGGGATGAGCATTGGTGGCCTCCTGCGCTGGGACCAGCTCCTATACCCAAGGAGCTGGTAAAAAATCTAGGAGTGATGCTCGACAACTCGCTCAATTTGGATTCCCATGGCAAAAAAGTGGCGGGCATCTGCTACGGGCGCCTGCGCTCTCTCAGACCCATCTTGGGGTTCTTCGAGCCCCCAACTCGTCAACTCATAGGCCAGGCGTCAGTTCTCTCTCACCTGGACTATTGTAATTCCCTCATGCTAGGCTCCAACACGACTACAATAAACAGGATGCAAAGAGCGCAAAATGCTGCTGCTCGTGTTTTGTTTGCTCTGCCCAAAACCTGTCACACTTCCCCCTTTCTTTGGCGATTACATTGGTTGCCTATAAAGCAACGCATTAAATTCAAAACCCTCTGTCTCACCCACAAAATCTTGTATAGCGCTGGCCCCCAAACTCTTCAAGGACTATGCTCCTTCTATACCCCTACGCGCGCACTTCGCTCAGCGGACCTTTTCCTAGCACGTACCATTAAGATACGGAGGAGCAGAGCTGGTGGCCCCTCCTTTAGATATCTGGCCCCTAAACTTTGGAATTCCATCCCCCTAAAGGCTCGAGCCACCTCAAACCATCTGTTATTTCGCAAACTTATAAAAACTTGGTTGTTTGCATCCATCTAATACATCCTCTGTCGCATTAGTGGTAGGCATGTCCGCAAGCGCTGGGACGCCCCATTGCTGGGGTAGCCATGCGCTATACAAAATTCCATAACATAACATAACATAACATTCGAAGACTGGGCATGAGTACCCGGGGATAGTCTTACTCCAGATGACACAACAACACACATTTGTTACTTGGACATTGATGGGGCTGTACCCCTCAAAGAATGGATTGCCATCTATTGTTCATGCTTCATGACATTGCATATGTAGCAATCACCACATCCATCCCTGGGCACTTTCCAAAGCCAATAATGACCAAATAATGAATACACATACCTACAATGGGTGAAATTCCACATATGCCAACACTCAACTCAGGCGAGGCTAGGTTGAGGAAACATTTCCACTGATGCCAATAGGTTTTGGATATGACAGTGTACAGAAAGTGGACATTCACACAATCAGTCATGAAAATCCATTGGCAGACACCAAGCTGGAGACAAACAGATTCCACATCTTCATATTCACTTTGACAACTGTATTTGACGACGAACATACACAAAATCTAACACTATATACACATCAGCATCACCTCATGGCCTGCATGAAAGACACTTGTGCAAGTATGACCTCTCTCACATCCACCAAAAAGTACATGCTCACCTTTAAACACTAGGAAACACACAAGCATGTCATAATCCACATATACTGTAGCTAGTTGGAAAAACATGTTTGGTCCGCAAGTTATAGTCTTGTTGTCCAACTGTTCAAACACAATTGTCACAAGCTCACTCATGCGCTCCCCTATTCACAAACACAGATAAATGCACAGCACCACTCCTCATCAGTATGTACACAACAACTCGCATTTACATGACATGCACACTATGTACTGTACTCATCACATCCTCAGCAGATGAAAAACTTTACATGGAAAACTTACCACGCTCATCACCATAAGCACCCTCTGCAATGTATTTGGAATGCACTCATATCACACCATGCAGCATCACTGCCCACTCTGACATGAAAACTTAATACATCACCACTTCTAATAACAAGACACTTACATTGCTCAATGGATATGTCCCCAGTAAGTCACATATTATCACAAACACCCTACTCTGCTTAACCGCATCAACGCTGAGCAGATTTTCCGCTCAGCGCTGACTTTTGCAGAAAACCGCGTTACATGACGAGCTCTGCTCGTCATGAGCACACAAGAGGTGTACCTCATGACGAGCTGAGCTCGTCATGAGTGTCGAAGGGGTTAAGTTACCCAGATTGTCATTTCTACATCATATGCATAAACAGATGATGGAACAACATACATCAACTATATGCCACTACACATTTTACCTTTCTGCAGACTACAGTACACAACTGGTGTATACCCTTCACATACACTTAAGCCCTTTGTGACAAAGGACAAGTTGAATGTTGTCTCAATGTGGCACTGTCAAATCCACATGTTACTTACATGTCCAATAACACCATTGACTATTGCACATCAACAACTATTATCACTCATATGACGATGCCTGGTCACAGTCATCCCTCACTGTAGACACACAGACTACAGATCACCACCTGGCCAAATACAACCTTGTCTAAGTTCTACAACATTTATCTCATCTGTCCATTCATCTCATGCCTTGCACAAGATTCAAACTGTTGCATACTCAGAATCATAAAATTGTATCTGTAAACACTCACATAGGGGGAATATGGTTGCCTCCTACACAATGTCCGCCCATGCAATCAACTCATACCTCACACCCTCTGACAACCATTACATTTGTCCTGCCACTATGATGTATGTATCTCCACTCACACCAAAACTTTAAATACTAGTCACTCTCACCTTAACCCATGTTCAAGCAAGCTCAGCACATGCAACATGAACCACTGACTCTACATCTGCAGTCAAGACGCATATTTACATCAACACATCCTCACAGGTGTCACAACTAAGAGCACGGTAGAGACATAAGATCTGGAAGCATCTGCACAGTCTACAGACACATCCTTTCTGTGCACTCACTGTCTACTTGCCTCACCACATGTACCACCTGGCAAGTCGCAAAAATTTGTGGAAGGTTCCCCTGGTAACTTTCACAGGGAGGGGAGTAGACAGTATGGAAAGTAAGACCCTGTGTTTCGTTTCTGAAAAATGTCAGTATGCTGACTCAAATGTACGGGGGAGATTAGTCTAAGGAGAGTCCCAGGTCTTAACTGATCTAAAAAGGCAGAGAGATATTGTACATTTGTGGCACTATATATCAAACCATTAGTTAATACACATTTACAACAAAACTATTTTAAAACAATTTGCACAATTTATTGTAGTACCTCCCTTCAGGGTTACACTCCAATATTTAAAAAAATCCTTAAAAAGGTTTTGCTTCATCATAAGGTATACATAAACCATAATAAAAACAGTCAAAAGAAAAAGGTCGACGCGGCGTTTCGGTGTCATTAGAATAGTTGCACCTTCATCAGGACAAATGACAGTAAAGACTTTTCATCTAAAAATTAAAAAAACAAGATTTTAGCTGCCTAATTTGGATACACAATGACATGTACATAGCGGTGTTATCTTGCCTATTTTACTCCTAGACAGACTATTTTATATTCAAACAATTTTTGTTACCCCGTCCACATTCTAATCTTAAAAGACTGAAAAAGGAACATCCTTGAAATTATATTGTCCAAGCACTGCTCATTTTAGATCACAGTGGCCTAAATATTGCCCAGTCAGTGTAATGAAGTACCTTTAGTTGAAGATTTGTTTCTGGAAACTTCAAAGACGATTAAACAAGTATTCACTCATGTGTTTCGTCTGATGATTTAAGCAACCCTTTTCTATGAAAAAACCAAATTACATACAGACAGTTTGGACTACATTCTAAGAAATAGTTTTTGGTATATTTGTATCATTCTGTCATCTGTAAGTTACCTTAATAGAAACGTCAGTGCTTATAAATCGGCACGGAGGAGCCACCGTATTTTATTATGCGGTCTTCTTCACATGTGGATAGCGGATTCCTTCATCAATTTGGAATCACTGAAGACAATGGAGAACATTATGAAATCGGTCTCTATTTTTTATGAGGTCTAGCAGGAAATTTAATCTACCTTACTCTGATTTTACAAGCGTTACTCACCAGTACGGTAACTCGTTTTCGCTTGAGGGATGTGAGTAGTTTTAAATCATCCGCTACGAGAGGACACAATTTCATTCCTTTGCTCGTGAGCCTGTTGGTGAAATAAATATATGCAGTAAGCATTTTATTCGATCCCTCGTCGATTTTCTAATCTTTTAATTAATATTTAGAAAACCGTGCTAGTTGTTAGTCACACACGGGGTTGTAGAGTTTTTATAAAAAAACCTTATAGTTGATCATAGAATTACCCTCAGTTTAGCCCTTACTTAGAAAAAACTCATTTAGGTCGTCTACTGCCTCGAATTTGAGTATCAGACACTATGGATTAATTTGATAGCGAGGACAGGGGCTTCGTCTCACAATATTAACGTCCTCCCGAGTTTACCTCACCATGGTACTTATTAGCGTGGGTTCCAATATGGCTATCAAGCGAATCCAATCTTAGTTAGAGAGATATTTTCAATAATAAAAGAATCATTTAAAACATAACGAGTGGAAAAACATGACATAATGTTTAGTCAGACCCAGTCTAACTTCTTGTTATTCAAGAAGTGGAGTGCTCGTAACCTATCCCTCAACCGCGTACCTGTATTAATTGGTTCGGCCTCCCTGCTCCTCCGTGTTCGTGTCGTCGAGAGTGAGTTCTGCATGGGCTCGGTCGGTGTTTATGTGCTGGCTCTAACCAGCATGACCCGGAAGTAGATATTATTACAATTGTTGCATGGAGATACATCCTATCTACCTTTGTGATCGCACTAATTTTTCGCGATGGTGTTTGTTTTATACAAGCATCTTAGTCATTTCATGTATTCGTCTTTGTTTCAATCGAATTCCCGGGGTTCTAATTTCTTAGTCGCGTGAACCGGAAGTTCACGCCTTTCGTTATTAGAGTTATGTTGTTTAACGGAAATGAACTGTTGCGAAGTTTGTTCTTTGTTTGTATACCAAATGTCTCATATCAACAATCAATTTCATAAACTTCATCAATTCTCTGTGTGCCAGCCCGATATTCTAAATTCGTATTTCTTCTATGGTGGCCATTTTGGATTGGGAATGAGGGATGTCTTATCCCTTGTCAAAGGTAAAGAATACATCCCCCTAATGCGCCATTAATTGCATACATTCAGAACCGGTTTTAATAACAAAGAGGAATGGGAGAGGTTGATTCTGTAATATGCATCGTAAATAACTGAACACTATGGTTGTTTTTGGTAAGGAGATAAGTGTATATAATTAAGAATATATTATGAATATTTCTAATGTAATATCATATTTCAATACTGTAATAATTGTAGTAGGAAGTAGTTAATAGTGCATTAGGGGGATGTATTCTTTACCTTTGACAAGGGATAAGACATCCCTCATTCCCAATCCAAAATGGCCTTACTTTCCATACCACCTGGCAAGTCAACAGACATCCCAACACTCATAATACAGCTTGGTGTGACATGGAACAGCATCAATGCAGCTCAAATCAATACCCGTGTCAGTCATTCTCAAAATACATATGACACACAATTCATATGCTCAACTACGACTTGTGTGTGGTCACAAAATTCAATCCAAGCTGGGATAATGCATAAACAGCATACCTGCAATCTCACCTACCAAATGCAGGATGGCCTGAACAACTGCTAAATGAGTGACCAATAGACTATAAAAAAATAGACCTTGCCTTTCGAAATCCATGCAATTATTTGAGTCCAGTAGAAGTAGAGGGTTGGAAGACTGTGAGAATACTGCTCACCTTACACTCACCATGTACACAGTAAATGCACAAGATGTGTTCACAGCCATGAATGCTTTTGCCCACAGTGGCATTACACCTGAAGCAAGGCTGACCTTGCCACTATTCTATAAGATCTGCAGAAGACACATACATTGATTCACCACTTGAAAGTCACATACAAGTATTGTGAAATCAATTTGTGTACATGGGTGTGTCCTAGATTACAGCCATGCAGTGAACAGCCATATGTATCCAGGTGAATAGATGAAACATGTGCCTATATGCACATCACAAACATATGCAGCATGCTACGCCTACACTGTTGCACTTTGAGACACTTGCAATATGTTGACAACCGAATGCATGACCTATGTGTAAATGTGCTTAAAAAATGAAAAGGTTTGTAACTTCATATCACACTCTGATCCAGATCTTAAGTTGGCAATGACACCTATGAAATACAGACCCAACGTTTTAAAATACATTCTGTCAAAGTGCACAAACTCCATGAAATATATGCAATCCATGCCCTACTAACATCATTGTAAACATAAACAACCAACTCTACTTGTTATACAGTTAACTCTGAAACACGTTGGCGGACAAACAAATTTGTAAACAAAAATAAAAAAGGCAGTATTAGCAATAGGCCATTGGCCAGTCCATAAATGTCAAATGTCCTGATGAGCTTAGGACATCATGCCCATCTGGTCTTGCCAGCACAATTCCTGCAAGGGGACACTTCCCTTGGCATCTTGGGGTCATGCCAGGCACCAAAGGGGACAACCTAATGGGACTGGGTTGTGTTTTGGAAGGGATGGGATCAGGAGGGGTGTCATGGTGCACTGCAATGGTAGGGTCTGATGGCGAGGGCTGGGACTCCACTCCAGTGGTTGGCTCTAATTGTGAGCTGTAGCGGCTCCTGGAGGGAGTGCTGCGGGTGGTGAGGCGGGGCGGGGGAGGGGCAGGGTGGGTGTAATAATCTATGGCATACGGATCCTTGGAATATGTGCTGTTTGCAGACAATAGTGACTTTTACATTACCCCACTTTAATTGCTGTGTCACTTTACCTTGAGAACATGTCTGTGTAGCGTACCGATGCTGTGATATGTATCTAAGGGCATATTTTATTATTGAAATTTGGTTTTGAAATGATCTGTAGCTTCAGTTGTGTTCACATTTCATGTTCAGTTTCTCTCTAATTATGTTGCTTGGTACATTGTGACCTGACACCATCTGTGTTTACACTCTACACATAGGTATTACAGACGACCTGCAGTCCACAGGCCTTTACCAGACCTGGAAACCATAGAAGAATATGAATTCATCAGGAATTATCGCTTCACAAGGGCAATCATTGAAGACTTGACTGTGCAGTTGTCACCTCATCTGCAGCCTGGTCAGCCATAACCATCTGCACTGACGTCTAAAGTGAAGGTTTTTGCAGCTTTACATTTTTTTGCCACCGGTACATGCCAATACACAGTGGCAACATCTGGTGTGATCTCACAAACCATGTTTAGCCATGTTCTGCAAGATGTTTTGAGGGCTTTGCTGTGTTACCAGTGCCAATACATTAAGGCCCCCATTAGGATGGCGGGCGAACTTTGCCCGCCCGCCATCCTCGTGCAAAACGGGACCGCCCGTCATAGGAGCGGCGGTCCCACCTTGGCCATTAGGATTCGCCCGCCATGCTGGCGGGCGCATCCTGTATGTTTACCATTGCGGCGGGCGGTGCAGGAAGTGCCGCCCGCCGCAATGGTAAAAATGCACGTTGTGCATTTCAAAGCACAACATGACAGGCACCGCGCGGTGCATGCCATGTTGCACTTTGAAATGCAGGGGGGTACCATAGGTACCCCTCATGTGCACCCCCTACCCCCCGGACTCCCAGGGGGCCCGCAACGGGCCCCCGCAGGGAGTCTCTGCATGCCTTTCCGTGGCGGTATTGCTGCCACGGAAAAGCATGTCAGGAAGCCCATCATAATATGGCTGGCGGTGTCTCATAGACACCGCCACCATATTAAACATTTTCCGTCCCGGCCACAAGGCGACCGGGGCGGAAAAGCGGCGGACGGTGTTTACGTCCGCCGCGGTCCCCCCGCCATAGTAATATGGCGGGGGGAAATGGGTGGCGGGCGGGCATTAATTTCGGGCGGATCGCCACCGCAACCATGGTAGTGGCAATCCGCCCGACATCGTAATGGGCCCCTAAGTACCCAACACCTGGAGAATTTACAGACATCAAGGTTGAATTTTATGCATTGGGACAAAAAACCCATATAATTGGCTTCATTGATGGCACCCACGTTGCATTGGTGCCACAACAGGCTAATGAGGTAGTGTATCATAACCGCAAACATTACCACTCAATTAATGTCCAGGTGGTATGTTTGGTGGACTTCTGTGCACGTTTCCCTGGATCTGCACATGACGCATACATCATGAGGAACAGTGCCATCCCCGTTTGATGTCACAGCCACAACCTGACCGTGCCGGCTTTGTTGGTAGGTGATGTTAAATGAGTGTGTTGTATTGTGTGTAGATTGTATGTCAGAAAATGCTCTATCAACCAACAACTGAATCTATTTTTCTGTTTTCAATGGAGGAGACTCTGGGAACCCCAACCAACCTTGGTTACTGACACCACTTCGTAAACCAGTCATCCCTGCCGAAATGCGATGTAATGAGGCCCGTTGTAGGAGCCGGAGAGTCATTGAACGGTATTTTGGCCTCCTAAAGACAAGATTCCGCTGCCACGATTGGATGGGAAGAGCCCTACAATATGCACCATTGAAGGTGTGCAACATTATCACTGCTTGCTGGATGCTCCACAACCTGGCTATACAGAGGGAAATTCCACTTATACAGGACGATGGAGACCAGCATCCACCAGCGAGGGAGGATCCTGGACTGGGACATGACAACAGTGGGGATGAAGATGATTGTGTGGATTTGATACAACAGCTTATCAACAACTTATTCACATGAGTGTAGATATCCAATGAAAATAGGGAACTAGCCCCAAGTGTTTGTTGTTGTGTTGCTGGTGCACAATGAATATGTATGTTTGTGAGTGTATGAAAAGTGTGTGTGAGACTGAAAAGCTGGGATGTACAGTGTTACTGTGAATCATATGTAGTGTCCACACTGAAAATCTTGTGCTTCAGCTGATAATGTTGTCAAAATTATAGAGGCTTAGTCCTATGTGCCTAACACTGTTCTATGTTTCTCCTTACCAGGGTACTTGCTGTGTCAACCATGCAAGTTGTGATCTCACCAGGCACCTGAGGCTGTGACCTATTCCAACATTGGACTTGCTTGTAAATACATGGCACGCACTTCCTTTTGGACTGATGTAAATTTTCTTCACTTTACAGTATTTTCTTACTGTGTGATGTCCTTTGAAATTGGGTTAATGCACCAGGTTGTGTCAGGGAAATAAACCTAGGATACACAATGATTCGTACCGTGTGTGTTTGTACATATCCCAAGGTTATTTTTAAACTGATCATGCTCCATGATACACTGGTTTGCTAAAAATGTTTGTTTATTGTGTTTGAAAATGGTGCTAGTATTTTAAGCAATGTACTTGCATAGCATCTGTAACATGTCCTACGGGTTGGGCCATGACCTGGTTGTGTCTATCTATCATTCTGTGACAATGTACATACACTCACAAGCCAGTAATGTACTCCTTCAAAGTGATGTGTTGCCAATGTTGTGCACACTTTTTAAACATCATTACAGTTATTACATTTGTGTTATTCAAAGTAACGACATAACCACTTTTGGGTGCTTGTGTTTTATTTTGGTGCATAATGTGATGATATCCGTCAACATCATGGTGGTGTCATCAACAAAAAAGATTTAAATAAGTGAAGATAGAAGTTGGTAGTGTTTGTAGATGAGATATTCCAAAGTAGATGCACAGTTTTTAGAGCCCATAGTCCAGCATAGACCCTCTGTGGGAGAGTTTTGTGACAGTCAACAAAGTGAATGTTTGGCACACAATGGAGGATATCTGTAGCAGGTAGTTACTTCCTGGGTGTGATGAGTGGACATCTGTCTCTCACCGTTTCTTCTTTTGACGACTTACTCCACGTATTTCTGGGGGACCCTCAGGTGCAGGCAGGGGCGGTGCAGGGGGCTCTCCGCCAGAGTCCACATCCCTCCCTGTGGTGGTTGCCGATGTTGTTGCACTGGATGTGGTAGGCACACAGGGAGGTGTGGAGATGTTGGTGGCAATCTGGCAGAGGGAGGTGGCAATGTCCCTGTACACTGCAGTCTGTTCATCCATTTTCGACATAAATATGTCCATTTTTTCATTTTGGGCAGCCTGCTGTTGTTGCCTTGGCCTGAGGATCCCTATGACCTGGCCCATCTATCCTTGTGAATCCTCATATGCATGGAGGACTCTGACGTGGGTCCCTTGCTGACTCTGGTACTGGATTCAAGCTAGCCTGGCTGATGAGGGCTGTTAGCCTGGAACCGATCCCCGGTTGCTTGTTTCCAGTCCAGGGAAGACATGGCTTGGCAGCTCGGGCTGGACTGTTCCTATGAGGCACAGGGTCAAGACTGATTTACATATAGCTGTGTCTGAACTGGGGTGGCGAAGTGAGCTAAAGAACGATGATGGATTCAACCCAGATCTGTGACTGGGGTGAGTGTCTGAAAAGTTTCAGCACTCCGTCCATATCCTTGTGTTTGTGATGTTTTGTGTCTCCTCATCAGCAGCATCAGCTGCATGATGTTGCCGATCCCCATAACATTTTCCGCAACACCTACCCACCCAAGCAGGACCAGTTGGTGCTGGCACAGTCGACACGAAGCCTTATTCATCGTTGTCATTGGTGTTGTTGGGCAACTCAAGAGTGTCCCATTTTGCTGTGCTGTTGGTGGTCTGCTGGGATGCTGTGTCCGTGCAGGTAGCAGTCAGCTGGGTGTTGGCAGCTGAGGCGGAGTGGTTGCCGATGATCTGGATGTTCCCGCTACTGGTGCTGTGAGGTGACCCATACCAGAAGGGCCAGGTCTGTCGTTGTCGTCCGAAGAATGATGAGAGTCATCAACACCGGAGGGCTCCTGGTCGACCGGAGTCTGGGCCTTGCTGTCCTGGCTGGTTCCAGTGGTGACCTCGGCTGGCCCTGTAGGTACAAACATAGCACAATGACTGCTGTGAATGTCCACTGCCCCTGAAATCATGCACATTACATAGGCTACTGAAGCTCATGATGAGTTACTTTAAATAGATTGGAGTCCTTCATCCATGATGCAGACCAATTTTTTGTGATGACGATGTTTTGGGACAAGAGGTGGATTGATGGACATGTGCAGGTATGTGCATTAATGGACCTGTTTTGTTTAGTTCACATTACATGTCGGAAGACATTGAATGGTTATTGACACCCTATGAATGACACAGGTATGTTTAGGTTGTCCATATCTTCACTTTCTCAGTGAGATACAATCACTTTTTCTCCCCTTGTGGGTACTTTTTTAGGCCTGTCTACTGGTCTTAGTGCATGTCTTTAGCAGTCACATTGATGTGGCTATCTAAACACCTATATTCTGTTAACTTAGCCAGAAAGTTGTGAGAATGGAGTGATTGAAGTGCTTCTAGTTTTCATCTCATTCTACACATGTGAATGGCTGTGAGTATGAAAATTGTGTGACTGATTAACTTTGTAGCTACACAGATAATTTACTTTGTACATTGACTCCATGGTCAAATGATTTCACAAACTTAGCTTGGTGCCATTTTGTGGCAAAGAAATATGATGAACTGATCTTTGAGTGCTTGTTCTCTATTTGTGATACTTACACTCCTCCTCCCAGCCAGCCCAACCAGGCCCCACGGAAGAGTGTTGTGCAGCCAATCTTTATAAGGGTATTTGAAAGATATGTGTCTATGTTGGCTCGACTTTGTGGCAAACAGGCAAATGTGGCAGTTGTGATAAGTTCAGACATAATTCCCCAGTGTGTGCCATCTTGCTAGTACACATGAACTCACTGTGAGATAGACATAACCCACAATTAAGTGGTTTTGCAGTGTGTGTAGAAGTGTTTGTAGTTTTTCTAAGTCCCATCAGGGCCAGTCCTACATACACCTTCTTGCCCAGTGCTAACAGGCCAACAGGACATGTACTTAGCTCACAGTGTGTCAGAATATCTTGGCCGGCTGTCTGGCACTGGGAACTGGTTTGTGACTTGGAGACAACTTGCCTCGTGGCCTTGTGCATCACACAGTATGTCCCAGTCTCTGCCATTTCATATTTGGATGTCCACTCAGTGTCAGGTAATGACGGTTCTTAGTGGTCTTGTATGGCTGTTTCTGCGAATGCGTGTTTACAATGGACAGACATCCCATCAGGCCCTGTATTATGCACACTCTTTCCTGCATGCAAATACAGCACCCCTGGAACTTTGCTTTCCTGCGAGTGGGTGGATGTGTACTGACAAAGCTGGCTGACACTCATGCCTGGTCTTTTGAGCACAAGTCACTGTTTGCATATGTTGAAAACCAGTGCCCAGTGTAATGCATCCTGCTAGTAAATTATAAATCACTGTGTGTATGATTAGTTCCTGTAGGTCTGTTTGTGATGTTAGGGAAAGTGTATGTTGTCCCCTGCCTGATGTGAATTTTAGGATTTTAAAATACTCCTCCTCCCACCAGACCAGCTAAGTCCTCTGAGGCAATAGATAACTGGCAGTGATGGTAAGTGTTCTGACAAGGATGCAAAGACTGGTACATGGTGCTAAACGTGAATCCAAATCCCAACAAAGGCCTTGTGCCCAAAACAACATGCACCAGTGCCAGGCATCTTGCTGTTGCATTTCTATTCACTGTCAGGTAGTCATTGGCCAAGTTAAAGTGGTTGTTTGTGGTGGGTGTAGTATTGTTTAACATTACTCTGACTCACACCAGCCTCTGTCCTTCACACACTCTTCCCAACCAGAGAATACAGACCACATGGCAAACGTTTTCCAGACAGTGATTGTGAATGCATTACAAAGATGTGTGATACTTGTGCGTGGTGTCTGCTTTTTGCACACACCCACAAATCACAACTGGGCCTTGTGGTCCAAACACCAGTCCACATTGGCATACATCTTGTCAGTACATTGCTACTCACTGTCAAGTGAGCAGAGCTTCTGTTAGGCTAGTTGGTCTAGGTGGGAAGAGTGTGTGTATGACATTACTTGATGTGAGTTGTAGCCATTGCAAATATCCCTCCTCCCGCCCAGACCTGCTGACTCCTCTGTGCCTGTATTTACATCACAGTGCGAGTGGATGTACTGGCAAGGTGGCTGGTACTGGTGCATGGTTTTGAACATGAATGCAACTCACATCAGGAACCTGTGCTCCAAACACCATGCAACAGTATCATCCATCTCGCTAGTCCATCTTTCCCTAACTGTGAGTGTGGCCTAGGCCAAGTAGAGTTACCTAGTCTGGATGGGAAAAGGAGTCATTGCAATGGCAAAAAGTTGCAGAAGGCACATTCCTACATACTCCTTTCCACCCAACTCAAACAGCCCAGCATGTCCTTTGCTTACCTCACTGTGATACGAAATGTCCCATCAGGATACCTGACACTGGTGCCTGTTGTTTGACTTTACTGCAACACCCATCAAGGCCTTCTGCTCCAGACATCATGCAGCAGTGTCAGCTATCTTGGCAGCACATTGCCACTCACTGTCAGGTAAGAAGAGTCCCATATAATCTATTTCGACTAGTTAGGATGGTGTGTGGAGGCCAGAGCCTGATGGTAGGTGTAGTCATGGTAGACACTCCTCCTCCCAACCTACCAACCAGCACAACCAGCTCACCTGTGGCAATGGCTACCTGACAGTGAATATAAGTGTACTAACCTGATGGATGACACAGTTGCATGATGTTTTGTGCACATGGTCATGATTGGAGTGTGTTTAAAGATCAACACCATGCAGCAGTGTCAGCCACCTTGCCAGTACACTTTTCCTCACTGTGAGGTAAGCATAGGCCCAGATGAGTTAGCATGGCTGGGTGTGTGGATGAGTATTTGCAATAGCTACAAGTCACATCAGGCCTTGTTCCACACACACCTTCCCACCCATCAGTATACGCCTACCTGTAAATCAGCTTCCCTGACAGTGAGTGTGAATGTACTTGCAAGTTGTCTGACACTGATGGCTGGTGCCTATTTGTCCACAAGCAGGGTGTAGTTGTTCAGACTGAAATCCCAATTGCCAGCCATTTTCTCAGTAGATTTCCAGTCACTATCAGGTAAGAATTGTTCTTGGTGGTCTGTTAGTGTTGTTTGAGAAGAGGAGTGTTTGCTCTGACTCCATCTCCCATCAGGCTCTGTCCTCCACATACCTTCCTACCCATCCTAAATACCTTACTTGTGACTCTTCTTTCCTGACAGTAAATGGCAATGTACTTCAGAGATGTCTGACCTTGGAGACTGGTGTCTGATTTGTCAACTACTCTCCAACAGTGCCTTGAGCACCAAACAGCAGTCCGCAGGGCCAGTCATATGGCCAGTACATTCTCATTGACTGTCAGGGATCTCAATTGCATGTGGTCTTATTGGTCTGTGTGAGGATGAGTGTTTGGTGTTTGCACAGACTTCAACTCCCATCATGCCCTGTCCTACATACACCTTCCCAGCCAGCACAAACAGCAGACCAGGAACTATGCTATCCCTGATGGTGAATGGAAATGTACTATCAAGATGGCTGACACTCGGGACTGGTGTGAGAAGCGCAATGCCATGATGGGATTTGTGGTCAACTCTGACACCATGCACAGTGTCAGACATCCTGCAAGTACACTTCCACTCATTGTCAGGACACCACTCTTTCTGGTGGACTGGTTGGACTGTGTGGGAAGGTGTGTTTGTGAGATAGGACATGATAGGAGATGTTGTGAGTGCAAACACTCCTCCTCCCACACTACCCAACCAGGTCATCTGGGCCTATGGCTACATGACAGTGAATGTGAGGGATGTATAGTTGTAGTGTGTCTGTTTGGACTGTGTGTGAGGAGGAGTGTTTGCAGTGACTACAAGTGCCAAAGGTGCCTGTGGCCAGACCCATCTTCTCAGCCATCCCAAACAGCCTACCGTTTGGCTGAGCTTTCCTGTGAGTGAGTGGAAAAGTACTGGCAAGATGTCTGACATTGGTGCCTGTTGTTTGACTTGACTACAACACTACCCAACCAGGTCAACTAGGCCTATGGCTACATGACGGTGAATGGAAGTCTACTATCGAGTTGTCTGACACTGGTGTCTGTTGTTTGACTTGACTACAACTCCCCTCAGGCCTTGTGCTCCAGACACCATGCAGCAGTGTCATCCATCTCGCTAGTACATTTCCATTCACTGTGAGGGATATATAGTTGCAGTGTGTCTGTTTGGATTGTGTGTGAGGAGGAGTGTTTACATTGACAAGTCCCATGGTGCCTCTGGCCAGTCGACCTTCCCCGCCATCCCAAACAGCCTACATGTGATTGGGCTTTCCTGTGAGTGAGTAGAACATGACTGGGCCAAGATGTTTGACGCCAGTGCAAGTCGTTTGGAGCAGGCCTTGCTCCTTGCTGTGAGTTTGTGAGAAGTATGTACAGGGTATAGTTTAGTGCATTTTCAATATGATTTACAATTAGACATACACATCACATGGTCTTAGAATCTGGTACATATATATTTATACTGCCCTTTGTTTAACTGTATCCTTTACAGTGATGTCTCTAGGGGTGTGATTAATAACTTTATTTGAAAGTGTATTGTGTACTCACCAAACTCTTGTGATCTTGGTATTCCGTAAACACCCTCTGGCAGAATGATGTCACGCACCTTCTCCTCCCTGGAGGTGAAGTGGACAGGCTGTACAGGAGGGCCACCACCAGTCTGCTGGATTTGGAATTTTTCCCTGGCAATCCGGTTCTTGACCCTCCTTCGCACATTATAGTACCTGGTCCTGATATCTTTCATTTTGCGCAGGCAAGGTGCTTGAGCATTTACCTTGGTAACTATCCTCTCCCATATCCTATTTCTCTGGGCAAGGGGGGGTCTGTTGGACTAGGTTCCAAATAACTGTGGCTCTCCTCTGACAATCTCATCTACAGGCACTTCCAACTCCTTATCTGAAAAACGTGAATGCTTCCTTTTGGACATGGTGATGGTGGGTGTGAAGGTGAGGGTGAGTGTGAGTGTGAAGGTGAGTGAGAATATGCAAAAAGGTGTGTGTTTATGTGGTTTTGTACGAAATGAGATTGGTGCAGGGTGTATGGTGTGTGAGGCAGAAAGGCAGAGAAGCAGAGAGCAGGGTATGTCTGGTTAAAGTTCCTTGGAACTATTGACAGTTGTGGCAAAGGATCATGGTCATGGTGTTGGCCCCTTTATATAGGTGGATTTGTGGGAGTGGTTATTTTTTTTTTGAGGGGGGGAGTAGCCAAAGCTATTTTTGACTGTTTTTGACTCCCTCCATTTACATTTAATACATGGATTGACACGGTTCGGCAACTGAGTCTCATGGAAAATCCCCTGATTGCGTGTTGATACGAGTCAGAATTGTGACCGGCCTGCGATTTAAGAGCGTTTGCAAATGAGTCAGTTGCATCAGTGCGGTTCATGGAGCCTTCTTTTGGAATGATAGCGTTCCGTACGACTCTGTTGTGTTTGATATAGGATGCATCGTATTTCGTCGCTCGGGTGGCTCGAGTCCTATGGAAAGCATTCCCAATCCGATTTGGTCAGGATGTTTTCCGTACGAGATCGGAATCAGGCCCTTAGTCTGAAATCTCTTTATGTGCCTTGTACCATCTTACAGCCACCAACAAAACCAGTGCTGCACTAGTCCAGTCTAGTGCCTTATTTGTTACTTTGCAAAGCAAGTTTTAAGTCTGAGTTACTCTAGTCTAAGGGCATCATTACGATGGCGGGCGGACTTTCCGCAATGGCAAAAGGGACCGCCCGCCATAGGTGCAGCAGTCTCACCATGCCAATCAGGATGCGACCGCCATTTTTTACATTGTGGCAGGCGCTGAGCACCTGCACCAATGTAAAAAATGCAATGCTGTGCATTTGCATGCACAACGTGACATGCACTGCGCGGTGCCTGCCACCTTGTGCATGCAAATGTAGGGGGGTACCATGGGTACCCCAAAGTGCACCCCCACCGCTAATACCCCAGGGGCCCCCAACAGGACCCAAATTCAAAAAACCGCATGCCTTTCCATGGCTGCATCGTTGCCATGGAAAGGCCATCTCCGACAGGCATCATGATATGGATGCCACCATATTAGGCCCAAGATCCACCCGGCAGGCAATCGGAGGGATTTCCATCTGCCGCTCCGACCCCCCATCATTGTCATATGGCGGGGGTAATTGAAGGGCGTGCGCGGATCGATGTCGGGCGGATCGCCACCACCGGCCGCCCCACATCATAATGGACCCCCATGTTCTTTCCCTTTTCTCCCAATGCGATTCCATACATTTTCTCCTTATCTTCTTTTTATACTTTTGGAGATGAAATGCTTTATCACTTTTCTCATGTTTCTAAGGACTTCTAAGACTATGATATCTTGCTTGTTTGTGTAGAACAAAGAAAAATCGCAAACTTACAATATGTGGAGTTTACGCTTCTAATCAAGATGAGCCTATAATCTTTGACCAAATTAATATGGAACTACTGGGATGGGGGGGAGAGATTATTGTGTTAGGAGATTTTAATTGCATAATGAACTATAAATTGGATATCACAAGAAAAAATGCTTTTCAAAGGATGAGGAAAACTAGAGCTGCAATTGTGGATTTGGCAGCAATTCATCTTTTAAAAGATGTATGGAGATCTTTAAATCCCGATATAGCTGGATACATTTTTTATTCTGCTGCACATAAGGTATGCTCACGCATTGATATGATATGGGCCTCCGGCTTGATTCTTGATAAATGCAAATGTTCAATGGATATATATCCAAGGGTGACGTCTGATCATAACCCGATCTCTATAACATTTACACTTACAACTCAGGAAAAAACTACTCGCTCCTTCTCTTTTCCTCGTTACTTATTTTCTGACGCCATGTTTATAAATCAGCTCAAAGAGCATATAAAAGAATTCATTGATATTAACAGACAATCGAGCTTACCATGGATAGTCTGGGATTCATGTAAAGCTAGCGTACGGGGATTTACCCAACAATACATTTGGCGACAAAACAAAGAACTTCGAACTATAAATCAACAAAGGTTAAACGAAATCAGGGATATTGAACTCCAGATATCTGATGCTATCTGTAACAATGTTTTAAACTTAGAAGATTTAAACTTCAAACTAATTGAGCTTAAAGCAGCAATTAAAAACCTTTTGAGGGACAAAAGCATTAATAAACTTAAAAAATATCATTTAGAACAGTATGAAAATGGAGATAAAAGTGGGAAATTACTGGCTTACAAAGTTGCGGAAGATCGCTCTATTAATATGGTTAAAGAAATTAAAGGGGACAATAATCAATTATTCTGTGATCCAAAATCGATTCTACAACAGTTTGCTTCCTTCTATCAAACTCTTTATACACCGGAAGATGCTATCTTAGATGACTGTATTAATAATTATACTGATGTTAATAAAGTCAATAACTTAGATCCAGATCAATCGGCTCAATTAGAGGCCGAGATCACCCCTTTAGAAATTAGGGGCGCAATTAAACCTCTTGCAATGGGTAAAGCTGTTGGGGAAGATCTTATTCCTTTGGAATTGTATAAATATTGCACTGAAGAAGTATTACCACTATTTGTTGATGTGATTAGTGCTATTGGTAAAGGGCAACAAGCACCCAGATCATGGAATCTAACTCAAATTATTTTCTTTTTGAAAAAAGGTAAAGCACCACAAGAGAGGGGATCTTACAGGCCTATCTCTCTCATTAACAGCGATGCAAAAATCTTTGCCAAAATACTGGCTACTAGATTAGCTCCATATATGTCCCAACTTGTCTCTCCCCAACAACATGGTTTCATCCCAAAGCGTGACACCACAGCACATATTAACATGGCTATATCAGCTTTCGATGCAGCACGGATTAAACACACCCCACTCGGTATGATTTTATTAGACGCTGAAAAAGCATTTGACCGGGTGGGGTGGGGTTTTCTGTGGGCCGCACTACAGGCATTTGGTATTAAAGGAAAACATCTACGATGGATTCAATCTTTATATGATAATCCTATGGGCAAGATCTCATATATGGGAAAATGCTCTTCTTTGTTTTCCATTAAAAGAGGGACAAGGCAAGGGTGCCCTTTATCACCACTACTTTTTGCTCTTGCAATAGAGCCTTTTTTAATTGCTTTACAACGTCAAACACTAATCTGCCCTTTTTTTAATGGATTAGACAAATTAGATATAACTGTATATGCTGACGATATCGCAGTTTTTTCCCCAGATGTCGCTAAAACTATGAAAGGTATTTTAATAGAAGCTGGCATCTATGGCTCAGTTTCTGGTTACAAACTTAATACCACCAAAACTCAAATCGTCATGAATTACCAATCTACCACCCCTGTCCCTGGAATTAGCAATGTAGCCACCTACTTAGGTGTTAAAATATGCTCAGATATTGATTCCATCATAGGACTAAATTACGAACCTTTATTAAAAGAAACTGCCATGCAACTTAAGAAATGGCATAAACTTCCTATCAATATGATTGGTCGAATAAATTTAATAAAAATGAAAATTCTGCCTAAATTCTTGTATTTGTTTCGAACAATCCCTTTGCGGGTCAATAATTCCTTCTTCACCAGACTAGAAGGTATCATTGGCGGTTTTGTATGGGGATATAAAAAAGCCCGGCGTGCTGTATCACTGCTTAAACTTCCCTTTAGTCAAGGAGGACTGCTTTTTCCGGACTTTAAATTTTACTACTGGTCAGCATTTATGACTCGGATTTGCAGTTTGGCAGTTCTGGATAAATGCTTATATTTTCACAAGTTTCTACTAGGATTAGATGTCAATATGTTTTTGTATAGGATGAATGACCCCAACTATTTTAAAAGGGTTAAATTTAAGACCATAAGGGACACTGTGAGTATCTGGCGATCTATTATGGCTAAGTGCAATACATCTCTTTTTCACAGTCAAACACCTTTATGGGGCAATCCCGGCTTTCCTACTATTTTTCATGACACAGCCTGTCAAATGTTTTTAAACTCTGGTATTAGACTTCTGGGGGATTTATATGATCATCTTGGCTTTATGGCATTTGATAAAATGAAACTTTGCTACAACCTACCAGAAATAGCTAGGTTTAAATACTATCAGATTAGAGATTACTTAGTGAAAAAAATAGAACTCACTACAGTCTCAGAATCTGAGATATGGGACTGTATCTATAGGGATGCTGATAAATCTATTATAAGTCTGGGTTATAAGCTCTTTTCTGATCTTAAGACCGGTGATGCTACTATTTTAACAGAGAAATGGAATAGGAAACTGGCAATGAGTATTCCTACAGATTTAATTGTCACATCATTTAAAAGTCTAAATACATCAGTTCAATCTTCCAGCTTAAAATTGCAGATGTTTAAAACAATCTGTCAATTATATTATACGCCTGAAAGGATACTTAAATGGGCAACGAACAACACTCATTCAGATAAAACGAAATGCCCTAAATGTGATTTGAGTGGTGCGGACATTGTCCACATGTTTTTTACTTGCCCTCACCTCAAGGAATACTGGGAAGGAATAACTAAGGCTATCACTGAGAGGTTGGAGCAATCTTTCTTATTCTCAAATATTGATGTTTGCGTAGGCGTCAATGGGGGTGAAAGGTTTAAAGATCTGTTGAATATCCTAATCACTTGTGGAAGGTTAATTGTTGCCAGAGCATGGATTCAAAAGAACCCACCAATAGTTTTAGAATGGTGGAGTTTAGTAAAGGAGATCCATAGTATGGAAGCCGCTATTGCAGATTCTAGGGGAGTGCAGGCCAGACGAAAAATCGACAGAATATGGGGGTTATTCATGTCTTAGCAAATATTTTTCAAAATACATGTTTACTCTTAATTTTATGTTTCGCACTGTTTAAATTATGATATATATTTATCTAAATGCAATTATGGAATTCTGTCATATTTCTGTTTCTTTTTTCTTTCGTGAAAAAATGAATTGTTTATTGCCTATGTGATCCTTTGATGCAAATAAAAATATTTAAAAAAAAAAAAATCTCATAATAGAGTAGTGATATACAGATGTCCTAATAAATAAATAAATTACATTTGATTATCATAACTCATGCTTTTCCATGCAGTGCTTATACCCATTTATCTTATACTAGTTACACCATCAAAAATAATAGCATTTACAATAAGACTTCATAAATCACATGTTTTGTGAGAGCACACTGCATGTTAGAGTGGCGAGTTACAGTTAAT
This sequence comes from Lissotriton helveticus, assembly GCF_964261635.1. Lineage (NCBI taxonomy): Eukaryota > Metazoa > Chordata > Amphibia > Caudata > Salamandridae > Lissotriton > Lissotriton helveticus. Next base: position 408,230,336 of record NC_136073.1, read on the forward strand.
GTAGTGTAGCTACCGAGGTCAGTACATTGTGGGCTTCATTTACCAAGCCTTGCGTAGCCCTGAGAGACTTAATAAATCCAGAGTAACGCAACACAGTGCAAATCCCTGTGTTGAGTTACTCTGCCCCAGGGAGGCATTCTGATAATGACTAGAATTAGGGCCCCTTTTTGCTTCCTCCCTGCAATGGAAGTTTCTAGGAGCCTGAGGAATAAAATGAGTTAGGATCAACTAAAATTTAACAGTTACTGTGTAATTGTTACACGGTATTTGGGCAACACAGTAAAACTCTGAGTTGGAAGATGGGATTAAGTATGGATGTATTACAAATTCAAAGCCAGACTGATAAACACAAGTTTCAGGAATATGTTGTGAAAATACAAGAATATTACTAGCAGGATGAAGCGACGGGTGAAGTTTAGCTTCAGCAATATAAAACATACAAGTAATTCAGTAAACACAACAGCGTATTAGAAAAAAGATTTGATAATCAGTGTATGATTTGCAGTCCTCTTGCCTGTTATGCATGAGGAAAGTCTAAGGGGTCCATTATGATATCGGGCGGATTGCCTCCGCCAGGCTGGCGGAGGCCATTGCCAGCCTGGCGGAGGCAATCCGCCCGATATCATAACCAGATTTCCCCCCACCATATTAGGATGGCGGGGGGGACCACGGCGGATGGAAAGACCGTCCGCCGCTTTACCGCCCCGGTCGCCTTGCGGCCGGGGCGGAAAAGGAATAATATGGTGGCGTGTCTAATAGACACCATCAGACATATTATGATGCAGGCCCCCAGAGTGAAGTACAGGTGGGGGGTGCACATGGGGGGTACCTGTGGTACCCCCCTTCATTGTCATTTACAAAGTGGCAGGCACCACGCGGTGCCTGCCGCTTTGTAAATGACAATGCGAAAGTCCATTTTCAGCATTGTGGCGAGTGGTGCAGAGAGCATCGCCTTCCACAATGCTTAAAATACAGGATGTGCCCGCCACTGTGGCGGGCACATCCTAATGGCACCCCCGGGCCCCTTGCCCTTATGGCGGGCGGTCCCGATTTACGATGGGATGACGGGCGGGCAAAGTCCGCCCGTCATCCTAATGAGGCCCTAAATCTCCTAATCTAATTCTCCTTTAAATAATACTAGATAAGGAAACCATAATTAGCTCTTTTAAAGGAGAAAGGTGTCAGCATAGCAGAACCTCTGGAGAAGTTCTCTAAAGGAAAGTAATATTGTATAGCATGAAGCGACACAACAAATAAGTTGCAAAGAGGTTTGTACCTCTCAAAGTTTAAAAGGGAATCTTAGGGTACCATTATGATGGCGGGTGGACCTTAACGGTATGAAGGACCGTTTGCCAGGGGTGCGGCGGTCCCCACCTGCAACTAGGATGCCACTGCCACCGTGGCGGTGGCATCCCACATTCCCAGCATTGTGGTGGGCTGTGCTCACAGCACTGCCCGCCGCAATGCTGGGAATGCATGTCGTGCATTGGCATGCACAAGGTGACAGGCCCTAGGCGGTGCCTGCCACCTTGTCCATGCCAATGTAGGGGGGTACCATAGGTAGCCGCATGTGCACTCCCCACCATCCTGGGGGCCCGCAATGGGCCCCCAACAGAAGAACAGGCATGCCTTTCCGAAAGGCTGCTCTCTGCCGGCATCCTGATATGGTTAGCGGTGTCTTACAGAAACCGCCACCATATTGTGGCAGTTTTCCGCCGGTCGATGTGTCGACCGGCGAGAAAGCGCCAGATGATCTTCCTGTCCACCCCGGCCCCCCCCAGCCATCCTAATGTGGCGGGGGCTCAATCATGGAAGGATGGCTGGCAGATCGTCCAACCGTGCCAGCGGTGGCTACCTCTGGCCTGGTGTGAGCGATCCGCCCACCATCCTAATAGGCCCGTACATTTGCTGAAGTGTGATCTCCAGATAAACCCCTTTAAAACCATTGAGAATATCTTATTACGTGTCCCATTATTTACAACTTTCAAACCGTAAAAACTTGGCAAATATACTTGAAACTCCTTTCCTTTGTTCTACACATCAGAATATCCTTAAATTCCTCCCATCTCCCAATTCTGTACAAACCAAAGGTCCTCCCTTTGTTTGTTAAAGCTTCTAATTCTTACCAAACATAAACTCTCCGAGCCTCTCTATCTGTTTCACACAATGTGCTTTTTCTGTTCGTGACCTCACACAACTGCATCTGCACAGGATAGAAAAGCATTGCATACAAAGCAAACGTTGACGTTGAAGGATAAGCATTAAGGAATCCACATTCTTAGGGCCTTTGGTCAACAGGTAAGCATCTCACAACATGTTTAAATGCAGGATTATAGAAACGTATACAGTAAAATATAGATGCAGAGAACTATTCAAATGAATACATGATTATATACGAGTTAACAGTATTCAAACTACACAAATGTAGAAATATAAGTGCTGCACTTCGAGATTACTGTAATGTAAACCTTAGTATGCATGCACATGTATATGTCCAGATTACACAGTGAATGCACTTATTAGTAGACCACATCACATTAATAATTTTACATCACATGAGTACATGAGGTCATATGTAAAAAATATATGTATATACGGGTGGCTTGGTCAAACATGAAAGAGTAGAACCAAAATTATGCTGCAACAGTCTCCCCTCTGATGACGACTCAAGCCATCAAAGATTACAATCAGATCATATCAGACGGACTATCTAAAACCTTGTGGTCTTGAGCATCTTTCGTCTAGAATCTTACAAACATTTCATGTCATCATAATTCTTACCCTGACTTTCCTCTAACTTTACATCTGGTTGTTTTCTTTTCACTCCCTGTCTAACTTGTGCACACTTATATCCCTTAAAGATCATAAGTAGGAATATTGCCCAAAGGGCAATTCCCAAAAGTGGGTTCAAAATGGTGCCCTGAATCCCACTTCCCAAGCTTCTATATCACTTACCTATTGAAGAAAATCCACTTCCAACAGCTTCCCAAGCACATGTCTCTTCTAACTCTTTCAAATCTTTTGTCAATCCAGATATATACTGATTATATTTCTCAAGATCCTTACTTTTGTTTGGGATGTAAGTACAGCACTGCTGGACTTTTAACATACAGCAGCCTGTGCCCTTTTTAGCACAAGTGTGTTTTGCAAAACCATAGACCTTATCGCAAACATCTCAATATATACAAGTAATAAAGAATTTGTGGTACTAGTATCCAATTTCTCATAGGGTAGACAGCTTTCTAATTTTCAGATTATTCACAATTACTCTTACAGATGGCATTATAGCAGCAAAAATATCTCCTTCTACCTCCTCTGCAGGAGTACCTCGTCTAGTTCTAGGACTCATTTCCCATACAGGATAATTTTAATGTTCCACATAATAAATCTTTGTGAAAACTATACCAATATAACATGTACGGTGTTCGACACCCAATACACAAAACAGAAATAACACAAACATCGATAAAAAATATTGTTTAAAAAAATCTCGATGACAAACATATCGACAACAAAAATAAAGAAAACTAAAACATAGATAACTCTAAAATAAAATAAAATACAACAAAAACATTAATATAAATAATATTGACAACACAAACATTGATGAAAAATATAACCTATACATAAAATAACATTTAAAAAGAAAAATAAACTATTTTCAATAATATAATAAAAAAAATCTTCCAAACATTTTAACCATACACTAAAAAATATCCAGAAGTAATAATATTAAATAAAACAAATACACTAAAAAATTAAACAAACAATAAAACATAAAAAAATCAGAGGTCCCAAAAATAAACAAACATAAAGATATATCATATGTAAAAAAATATATCACATTTAACTACAATATATTTAAATAAAAATAATAAACAAAATAAAACCAAACATTAAATAAACATAATAAATATTAAACAAATTAAAAGGTAACTGCTAAAAAATTCAAAAAAGCTACATCGACCAATACATTTAAACTACACCAACACTAACCAATATAAAATGGTAACTAATTAAATAAACACTATAAAAACAATTAATTAATTACCACAAAATTCACCGTATAACGGACGTACTCAGAAGAAGAATGAACCTATACAAGACAGAAAACAGAACAAAAAAGAACTACACAATATTCTGAACATCTCTCATTAAAGGTAAGAACAAAACTTTGCAACTAAATAAATAAAATGAGCTTTAAATAAATTTGACTAAGACTATAACATGTTTTCGTTTATATGTCACAGATTAAACCTCACTAAAAACCCACCTAGAAAATTCAACAAAAAGATTTACGTAAACAACACCAATAAAATAAACATTACAAAAAATATATAACAAAGTATTTATTTATTTTTATTTATAAAGTTTTATATAGTGCGAACATGATCCCGAGGGATATCAGAGTGCTTTACAATTGGAGTGAGAGAAAGGTAAAAGTTGCTGTACATTAATATCACAGTCTCTCTTTGCATGCAACCGTCCATCTCGACTGGAATGCATGCAGAACCTTAACCTTCACACTTCACTAAAACTCCACCTAAAAAACTCAGATCAAGGATTAATTTAGAAAAGAATGAGAAAATCAACATTAAAATAAATAAAAAACTAAGGGGCTCATTATGATGGCGGGCGGGTCTGAGTCTGCCCGCTTGCGGTGTTTGGGACCGCCTGCCAGACAAGCAGCGGGCCCACCACTGCAATTAGGATGCGCCCACCATACTGGGGTGCATAAAGAAACAATATCCTGATCGGTAAGGATGTATAGGCAGTTAATTGTGCATGCATACAGCATTACTCACAAAGAAAGAAGGAGAAACCACATTAATTTGAAAAAAGATAGTTAGTCATCTTTATATTGTCACATAAATTATGGTCGTAGAAAATACAGTTAGAGGCAGCACTGCATAAATAAATTGAAGACAACCATAGAACACTTGGTGCTTGAAAGTGAATGTGGTGAAAGTAGCGGCGCGAGTGAAACAAGTAAATAGCAAGGACGGCGCACTGTGACGAAGTGCAAATTATTTACAGTGAGTGGCTCCAAAGTAGGTGACAGCGTGATATCACAATACACAAGATTTTTCAATTGGTTGTTGAGCCACAGAAGAGGAGTACGCCTATTAATACACTGTTAGGTCGACGGCGTTTCGATCCGTGTTAGTTTGGATCGTCATCAGGACTGGGTTGGTTCTGTCACAGAGACCTTCTCCTCACCACCCAACCCAAGAAACCAATGACCAGGATCCCCTTCGTCTCGAAATTCAGCCCTCACAGCAACAGAATCAATAAAATTATCAGAAAGAATTGACCCTTGCTACGTTCACATGAACAATTCAAAGAAGCTCCACTGTTCTCCTATCAACGCGGTGACAACCTGGCGAATCACCTAGTGCATGCAATTACATGGCCACAATCTACCCACGGAAAAAACACCATTACAGCCGCATGGGGTCTCGACCCGATTGTAGGCCACTACAGATGCCAAAACTGCAGTGTGTGCGATTTGACCGTAAATACGAAAGAATTCACAGTGAATGGTCGATGATATGAATTGAAGAAACACACAAATTGTAGATCGCAGAACGTAATATATGCCATCAAGTGTCCATGCTATCTCATCTACATTGGGCAGACGACACACATGATCAAACAGCGCATCATTCAGCACAGGAGCCGGATTAATTGCAAAACGGTAACAGCACCTTTGGTAGCACACTATTTACAACTGGGTCACTCAGACACCGATATCCGCTGGCAAATAATAGAGAAACCAACCTTGCCCATACGAGGAGGGGACATTAAAATGCTATTGAACAAGGCCGAGTGTAAATGGATGACCATCTGCGATACTGTGAACCATGGTCTTAATACAATTGATGAATGGAACAGTACTGTTACCACCTGAAACCTACTTATCCATTCGCCTCCGTTCAGTATTTTCTGCATCCCAGTCCAACATATGGTCTGCCCATTAACAAGAGCATTATGTCTTACACTGGGTTCATACTCTAACACTAGACTATCCTAGTTCTGCAATTCCGGTCTCATACAGGTTTATATGCATTCCGATTGGTACAGCTTGACTATATGATATTAAAAAACTTCTTTGATAGTCTGTTGTATGATACAAACTGGCGAAGTTAATTTGTTTAATTGCCTAGTAGTGATGGTACTGTATATATTTACAAATATTTACAATTGTTTAAATACCTGCACATAACATCTGCATGACGACATACAAGTATTGTCTATGGTATTGATTGCAGGTGCTATTTATTATCACAACTGTAATGGACCATAAATGTTTTAAACATGCAGAAACGAATGTACTAAATGTAAAGACATGTTTTAAGTTGAGCCACTAGGTTAGATAGCCCACTCCCGTCCATTGTTTTGACATACGCCTCCGTCCCCCTGAGACCTACGTCACTGAGACATGCTGATCTCACGCCCCCGGCGGTCCTTTCTAACTCCGCCCGCATGCGGAAGTGAGTTTCAATGCCCGCCTCTATGACTGACGTCGGCCCTCTCTAACTCAGCCCCATGCGGAAGTAAGTTTCTTCGTCCACCCAGTCCCTGCTACCGAGGACTTGCCCTCCGTGACTGACGTCACTGGGACACACCTCCCTCCCAGTCCCGCCCATACGCGGAAGTAAATCTTCCGGCCTCACTGCTCCCGGCTCACAATGCCGTGATCGATTCCTGAGACAGCACGACGATTTCTACAGGTATGTGCCCCTTTCCCCCGAGTTAACCACAGGGTTCCTTGATCCAGTCTGAGGTTTTTTATTGGACACACGGGCTGATGGTAATCACTGCCTTGTTCTCTCCCACAGATGTGCTGACACACCGGCTGATCGTAGACGGACGCTTAAAGCATTGCTTCGGTCAGGTACGTCCCACCCGTAATTTTAATCTTCCCAACCCATGATCTGCAAAGTAACATGGAGTTTCATAAACTCCAGATCAATCTTACATATTCCATGTATTTAATATGGTTGCAGAAAGACGGCCATAATTCAAGCATCTGAATTCCTTATAGCCACTCCTATAGAACCGGCAATTATAACCCTTACCCTTCTCACTCCCCTTTCTCACAGTGCCCTAAAGCTGATCTTGGATCGCCTTATCCCGGGGAACCAGAACACTTCATAGGCTACCCCCCACGACGTATGGGACACTCCAAACAAAGTATGAGCTCTCCCTACGCATGGAATTAAACCAAGGTAAACAGACTACAACCTTTGACCAAAAACTTCCGTGATCTGTCCCATTCCTTTCCTGACTCCTTTTCCCTTCCTTGCAGCACGCCCTAACTCAGACAACCCAGTCCTGATGACGATCCAAACTAACATGGATCGAAACGCCGTCGACCTAACAGCATATTTATAGGCGTACTCCTCTTCTGTGGCTCAACAACCAATTGAAAAATCTTGTGTATTGTGATATCACACTGTCATCTACTTTGGAGCCACTCACTGTAAATAATTTGCACTTCGTCACAGTGCGCCGTCCTTGCTGTTCACTTGTTTCACTTGCGCCGCTACTTTCACCACATTCACTTTCAAGCACCAAGTGTTCTATGGTTGTCTTCAATTTATTTATGCAGTGCTGCCTCTAACTGTATTTTCTATGACCATAACTTATGTGACAATATAAAGATGACTAACTATCTTTTTTCAAATTAATGTGGTTTCTCCTTCTTTCTTTGTGAGTAATGCTGTATGCATGCAAAATTAACTGCCTATACATCCTTACCGATCAGGACATTGTTTCTTTATGCACCTTACTTACCCAGTCCTGAACTGGTCTATGGGTTACACTCCTGTAATATTTACAACACCATACTGGGGGGCGCATCCAGGGCATTTAACATTGCAGACAGTACGCAATGCCAAAATGCCATGCTGTGCATTTCCCTGCACTACGTGGCAGGCACCATGTGGTGCCTGTCATGCAGTGCAGGGGAATGCAGGTGGTACCATGGGTACCCCCAAGTGTAACAACACCTCCCCAACACAGAGAGGGCCCGCAATGGGCCCCCTAATCCAGCCTTGGCCAGCCTTTCCATGGCGGTTCCACCGCCATAGAAAGGCTGGTTGACACCAGCATTGTAATCTGGCGTGCTGTGCCTGCTAGGCACTGGCAAAAGTTCATGTCCCCTTGTCCGTCTGCCAAGCAATCAGACTGATTGCTTCTGGCAGACCGGTGGCCACAGACAGATTGGGATTCCCACCGCTATCCTAATTCAGCGGTGCAAAAATCGGGCTCCGATGGCGGAAGGACCTGTCCCACATGGCTGGCGGTGGCGGTCCTGCCGCGATCGTAAACGACTCCTTAGTAAGTGTATTAATCAACCAAAAAACAGAGCAAAATAAGAAAATACTATAAATTAATTAAAAAAGCAAAATATAACTAACAAATACTTTTTTCCTCACAGATTTTACAAACTTCAACATACAATAACATCAATAAAATAAACTTCATCAAATAAAAATAGTAAGTACTTTTTATCTCAACTAAATAAAAATAAAAAATAGATAAACAAAATAATCAAACTTGCATGTTAATTGTGCCCCCCACCGCGTTTTGAGCGGACCTGTTACCTTACATCTCTTGTGTCTGGCGCCCGGTCGCCATCTTGGGGGAGGCAAGGGTCGAGTGTGCCATTGGTTCAGCGCTTCAGCGCTGTTAATGACCACAGGTGAGCCCTACTTAAGGCGAGCATTTCTTCAGCTCTGCCTCTGGAAAGGTATTAGCACGCACGCGCGCTATGCTGCAGTAATTTGCGTGTAAGCGCAGCTTCGTTTTTAAAATTACCGCATTTAGTATTTTTTTTCCTAAATTGCTTTTTTCCCTGCTTTTAACTCCTCTACGCTGTGCCCACACACTTGCATGTTAATTGTGCCCCCCACCGCGTTTTGAGCGGACCTGTTAACTTACATCTCTTGTGTCTGGCGCCCGGTCGCCATCTTGGGGGAGGCAAGGGTCGAGTGTGCCATTGGTTCAGCGCTCCAGCGCTGTTAATGACCACAGGTGAGCCCTACTTAAAGCTCGCTCGTGTCGCGCACCGGTGACGCGTAGCGGTGGCACCTGACTCGCGCCGGAGTCAAGCCAGAGTCCTGCCCGTCTGCGCCCGTCAGCGCTAAGGCAGTGATATGGCGGGGGACTCTGGCTCTCGCAGGGTGATATCAGCCGGGACGCTGCGCTCACTGTGTTGTAAGGTAAGAGACTGCCCACATGGTTCTTTGGACCCTTTATGTGGCCCCTTCAAGTGTCCCACTTGTTGTTTTAGTATTCCTAAACCGCAGCCGATATCTAGTTTTTCTACCAGCTCCCCCAGTGCTCGTAAGTCTGATTTGGGGGCCGGTGCCACCAGACAAACAAGTCTTAAAATATTCCATCTGAACGTCAGATCTTTGGCTTGCCATCACCAAGACGTACTTACTCTGGTTACAGATGACAAACCTGATATATTTTTCTTTTCTGAGACTTGGTTGCATGACCAATCTATGGCTGTTATAAATTTAGCCCTCCCCCCGGGATACATCACGCACTCCTTGCACCGTACTGCTAGAGGTGGTGGTATCGCACTGGCGCTAAAATCCTGCTATCCATGTATTTGGAAGCCCATCACCATAGCGGGGTGCGAGAGCGCGCATTTTAACATCTCAGTTAGTCCCCATTTTACTCTAGCGGGATTATTAATATATAGGCCACCCGGTCCTGAGGGCACCTTTCGCCATAGTCTTTTAGAGGCTGTCTCTTCTTTGATCTTGAAATCAGCCAATTTCACGATTATCGGCGACCTTAATTTGCATATGGACGCTCCCCTTTCTAATTCGGTGTCCAGTCTGCTGGCTGATCTTGAAGCCTTCCAAATAAATCAATTGGTGCAATTACCGACCCACATTGGCGGACATCTGTTAGATCCTGTTCTGACGAACTTTGCTACCAATATCCGTGTGCTTCAGCCTAGGCCTATGGCCTGGACAGATCATTACCTGATTGAAGCCCATGTCTCCATCCCTACCCCTTTTCAGAGTAACAATACTCCGGGTCTTTTCAAACGCCCTTGGAGTAAACTCAACTATGTACATTTTCAGCAGCTGTTGATGGAACATCATCCTCAACCTCCCTCGGAGGTTTCTCTTGGGTATGATAACTTTTGCGAGTGGCTCAATCACTCCCTAGATGTGCTAATACCAGCTAGATGGAGCAAGACTAGATCTAGCCCTTCCAGCCCTTGGTATGATGAGTCTCTTAGACTGCTCAAATCTACCTGTAAAAAAGCTGAACGCGCATGGCGTAAAACCTATGACGTAGACCTTAAGTCCGCCTATAGGGCTTGTACCAGAGTATACCATCGAGCCATCTGTTCCGCTAGAGCGGCCTTTTACTCTCGGGAGATAAAAAACAGTCCTAACCCCACAAAAGTTATCTTTAGGGTCTGCAAGGACCTTACAAGTAAACAAAATCAATCTATTACTCTGGCACCCTCCCTAGAACACTGTGAGGACCTGGCGTCATTCTTTATTGAAAAAGTCGAGGCCATTTATAGGTCATTCTCCCAGTTTTCCACCCAGGAGAATAACATCGTACCTAAGGCCTCCATACCACTGCTGACTATTCCCAGCCCTACTCTAGAGGAGTTCAAAACCTTGACAACTAAGGTTAAATCTGGCTCACCTGATGACCCCATGAGACCCACCCTATTCCAGGAAATGGCTGAGTGCTGCTATCCGGTCATGCACAGTCTCATTGAGCTGTCCTTTAACACCGGCCGTGTGCCTAGTGCTTGGAAGCAGGCCACCATCATTCCGATTCTCAAAAAAACGGCCCTTGATCCCACTAAATCGGAACATTATCGGCCTATTTCCCTGCTTCCTTGGCTAGCGAAATTAGCAGAATCTCATGCTAATCGCATCCTGTCACTCCATCTGCAGGAAGCGAAGATACTGGACAATTCGCAGAATGGGTTCCGTGCGGGTCACAGTACTGAAACGGCCCTCCTAGCGGTGGTGGAGAACATCAGGACGATGTTGGACCGAGGTCAAACGGCGGCACTGATCCTATTGGATCTCAGTGCCGCATTTGACACGGTGTCCCATCAGATCCTACAACACCGCCTCGAGGAGGCCGGAGTTGGAGAGAGAGTGCTCGAGTGGTTTCGATCTTTTCTTACTGATCGAACATTTAAAGTGTCCACGCCCCCTTTTGTTTCTGCTCCTCGCCCGATCTCGCAGGGTGTCCCGCAGGGGTCGGCCCTAAGCCCTACCTTATTTAATTTATATGTTCAACCGTTGGCTGAGGTTGCCCATAGTTTTGGTCTCTCCATGGTGTCATACGCCGATGACACGCAGCTGGCGGTGGCACTTAATGGGGAGTCCAACATGGATGCGACCACTTTTCAGTCCGCGTTAAAAGCTGTGGCGGGCTGGATGGCGATTAATCGCCTCCAACTGAATGCCTCTAAAACCGAGGTTATTATTTTTGGTAGGGAAAGCGAGCACTGGGGTGATCAGTGGTGGCCAGCGGAATTGGGCCCTGTTCCCACACCAGTGGCTGAAGTCAGGAACCTTGGGGTGTGGTTGGATGATAAACTTTCATTCACCACCCATACTAAACGGGTTGCCGGTACTTGTTTCGGTGCCCTGCGGTGTCTGCGACCTATTTTCAAATTTTTCGACGCTGATACGAGACAGATTATTGTCCAGGCTACGGTCCTGGCTAGACTAGACTATGCCAGCTCCCTGTTCCTGGGCATTAATCAAGCAGAATTAGTTCGCCTACAGCGGGTGCAAAATGCGGCTGCCAGGATGTTGGTTGGCCTTCCAAAGTTTGTGTCTGCACGCCGCACTATCCAGGACCTTCACTGGCTGCCCGTTGGGCAAAGAATTAAATTTAAAACTCTCTGCCTAACTTTTAAAATCCTGAAGCTAGCCTCTCCCCCTATTTTGTCACAACTAATATGCCATTATGTGCCTTCCAGAGTCCTTCGATCGTCGGGGACAAACCTTGCTGTAGTGCCACGCTTTAGAAAAGCAAGGATGGGCGGACGCTCTTTCTCTGTGATGGCGGCAGCTCTCTGGAACTCCCTGCCTGTCTCCCTTCGCGCCATTCCTGATCTGCTTCCATTCAGAAAGGCCTTGAAGACTTTCTTATTTTCCACTGTTTAGTCCTTCTGTCTGGTTTTATTAATTTCCGTGTTGTGTTTTCTCACCATTCCTAAGCGCCGGGACGCCTCTTGGCTGCTGCATCCGTGCGCTTTATAAAATAAAATAACATAACATAACATAACATGTAACACTTAAATAAAAATAACATTTTGCTTTCAAACCAACATAAAAAAGAAACCAGTGAATCAACCATAACCATCAATAAATATGCAACAACAAAATTAAACAATGACAAATGTAAGTTTATTTTCAAATAAAATAATTATTCAAACATGTTTACCATTAAAGACTTCATAATTAATAAATATATATGTATATATATATATATATATATATATATATATATATATATATATATATATATATATATATATATATATATTCAAATATAGACATAAAAATGGCAGAAGGAGAAAAATTGATCACATCACATAAAGGGAAAACTACTTCTGTGCTACATGGGCTTCACTTATACGCAAGAAAAAATAACTGGAAATAAAACCCATTGGAAATGTAGTAAATACGACTCCAACTCTTGCTATAAGAGAGCTACAACAGTAGAAATAGAATGGCCGTATAATAAAATAAAAAAAAGACTAACTCCCCATAGATAAGAATGGATAATTAATTGAAAAAAACTCCCAAACATTAAATGTATTTTTTTATTTATTGTAAAAAATGTTTGCCAAAGTTCAAAAAATGTAATTTAAAAAAAAATATACATTAAATATTATATTATCATATACAAAAAATATTATACTTAATATATATTAAAATGTATGTTTGTTTCACGTATTTAACTTCAAAATATATAATTAAAATAAGACCATTGTAAATTTGGAACCAATGTAACAAAGATCTTTATAAAAAATATATTATAAAAAAATATATTTGTTAAATTATAAATTATGTATATATTAAATATTTTTCTTAATAATAATGTTTAATATATGAAATATAAAAAATGTACACAATATGAATTTGTAAAATACATATATATTTTTACAACAGAAATAAATTACTTTAAAAACGTATTATAAAATGTAAAAAGAAATGTACTAAAATGTTTGCTTTTCCTCATAAAAAATGATAAAACATAAATGAAAATGTTTTTTTTGAAATGTAATAATATATTTAATTTACAATTACATGACTACACTTCAGAACATTTATAATTTTTCAAAACTGTTAAAAATATATGTATGTAGAAATATATTTTTAATTTTACTAATGTACATGAAAAATATGTTAAAATATATCATATTTTAGCATAAATTCTGAATAATAACAACATTTCTGAATCATGTTTTTAATATTGTCAAAAATTGAATAACAAAACAAAATACATACAATGTTATTGTGAACACACAACAAAATATATGCTCGATAATAAACTCAGGGAAAGTGTTGGGTAATAAACCACAATAAATTACTATTCCAACTCCAACACCAACTAAACTCAGGGAAAGTGCTGGATAATAAACTATAATAAATTACTATTGCAACTCCGCAACAACAAATAAACTCAGGGAAAGTGCTGGATAATAAACCATAAAAAATGTATATTCCAGCTCCATAACAAACTAAACTAAAAACAAAATGCTGGATAATAAACCCCCCCCAAATTACTATTCCTAACTCCAAAACAAAAACAAAGAAAAGAAAATACTACATATTGTAAAAATGACAAATATGTTAAAATATCAAATATTTCAAAACTATAGGAAAAATCATACTTTTTATAAAACTCTCAAATGTCACATAATTTTTGTGAAATTAGTTAAATATATATATATTTTTTTAATGAATTAATTACAAAATACAATTATTACATAATATATTATGTAACATTGAAACACCCCTTCTTAGAAAAATTTAAAAATATAAATATTACATTCGAAATCCAAAGGAAATTTACAATTATCCACATTTTATTGAAACTAAAAAATGAAAATAATATATAAAAAAAATTCCAAATCTATAAAATATTGTACACAATTTACACCAGAATATTAACGCTGAAAATATTCTAAATGTTTTTTAATCATTTATATATTTCAATAATTTTTTAATTATTAATAAATTACTCCCCACCCTTATCCCCTATAAACCCAACATCCCGCTCCTAAATTTTTACATAACATTAAAAAATATAAATAAATTAAATTAAATATTTTTAAAGTACTCCCGACTTTATACCCTATAAACCCAAAATCCCACTCCTAAAAATAAATTAAAATGCAATAATAACAAACATTTTCACAGAAGAATTACAAAATATATAATAACTCCTACCAAATTAATGAAAAAACAAACATTAAACAAAAACAAAAAATACAAACAGTCCATATTATTTAATCAATATATTTGCAATCAAAATTTACAAATTCGATATTTCTACGCTACACAAAAATCGATATTTTAAACAATGAAAAAGCGTACCCCAATATTTCCCACCATCGATTTTCTCACCTCGATATTCATGCAATTCGATAATTCGATGTCGATATTCTGTCTCTGCTCCATGTACGGTGCCAACCATTGGGAAATTTAAAATATATGTACTGTCTACAAATAAAGTACACAACATGTTTCACAGGATCGTGTCCCTCCAAGAAGGGTTAATTCCTCCTCCTCACATTGAAAACATGTTCATATTTGCTCTTCCCTAAAAGTAACAGGTCTATATAACTCTGATCAACGTATATGCACAACTTTCCCTTACGTTGCCAATCTAATGTCAAAGTGGGCAAATTTCCCTTCACCTGATGTTTCAGTTCCTTCCCTACTCCACCTCTTAAGAGATGTACCAGTTCAGATTTGGACTCCTTCTGTCTTCCACTTGATAAAA
The DNA here is from genome assembly GCF_964261635.1 of Lissotriton helveticus. Classification (NCBI taxonomy): domain Eukaryota; kingdom Metazoa; phylum Chordata; class Amphibia; order Caudata; family Salamandridae; genus Lissotriton; species Lissotriton helveticus. Next base: position 408,245,372 of record NC_136073.1, read on the forward strand.
TAATTTCTTCACCATATCTGACATAGAACAAGTAAAATTATGTCTGTGTGCAGGTGTGCTTAAGACACACAAAATATTTGCCCGCATTCTTAGAACCTTTCAAATCAGCATTCTTATTCAAATGATTGAACATAGAAACTTCTGAAAGGACTAATCCATAATTCAAAAAATAATATTGGAAACTACCCTGTCTTTAAAAAAATCTTAGTAAAAGACTACAAGAAATTCCGTACGTCAAAGGAATGTGGTAGTATGTAATACCCTCTGAAACAGACGCAGACAACTGGGTGCAAACATAACAGTCCCTGGCATTCATAGGGGGTGATTATGGCGGCGGGCGGATCGCCATCCAAACCTGATTTACCCCCGCCATATTACAATGGCGGGGGGTATAGCGTCGGACGCAAAGGACTTGGGCATCAATATAATAGGATGCAGGGTTTCACAGTCTGAAGCCGCCATGGAAAGGCTGGCGGGGGAATTGCTTTGGGGGCCCAACGGGCACCCCGGTGTATAGGGGGCTGCTCTAAATTGCCATGCATAAGGTGGCAGGCACCGAGCAATGTACAACATGGCACTGTGGCATCGCGGTGGGTGCTGCTTACAGCAGCATGCATCGCAATGTAAAAAATGCAGAATGTGACTGCTAGGGTGGTGGTCGCATCCTAATTGGTGTCGTGGGACTGCCGCATGCCTGGAAGCCAGTCCCAGCACTTCTAGGGTGGTGGGCGGATTTCAGTCCGCCCGCCATCCTAATAACCCCCATTGTGTTAATATTGTCTTAAAACAATCTAAAATAAGCGTTTAAAGAAAAATCTCCCATTGATAGATCTCTGTGCAATTTCTTAACTCCCAGCAACTCTGCTTTACTATCAGCAGGATGTGGTCAATCAGTTCCAGAATTAAATGTTATCCACTAGTACAGGGAACTCATTCGCATCCAGGAAAAAAAACTTGGCCATATCCAGAATAAGATATCTCAAGGCCCTCAATCTCACTGACAGAGGAAGTTCAAAAGTAAGATAGAACTGAAGATCAAGGGGTCCATTAGGATGGCGAGCGGTGGCACCACCGCAGTGCTGACGGGGCAGAAAAATGAAATTTTTTGCCCACTAGCAGCTGAAAACACGTCCGCCATATTAGTATTGCAAAACAAAGGTCATTTCCCGTCCGCCGTGATGCGACGTGCATCGCCATCAAAGTGCACCCGCCACCGCGGCGGTGGGAGTCAATGGAGATTCACCGCCGTGCAGAATGACGTCCGCCTGCTCCACAAATTAGCAAGCAGACACCCCGCAGTGGAGACACCGCCCAACCAGAAACGGCGGAAACTCGACAGCGGAGCGCAATACCAGAGTCCCGGTCCACCCCACCCGGTCACGACCGCCATGGACCCAGCTCTACATGTGTTCCCGGTGCTGTACCTGCTACATCACTACCAACTCATGTACCGCCGCGGAGGCCCATGCAGGTACGCAACCACACAAATACAACACACGGGTTGACACAGGGTCCAAATCTACAACAGACACTCTGCTGGGGGCAACAACACATCTACAAGGGCACCCACACATGACCCACCTGCCACCAAGTCACCCCTCTGCATCCTGGGCACACATCAACCGCGAAATTGCAGCAATGTCCCGGTCACATCACCGCAGCGGTGAATACATGCGTACAATGCAGAAGGCAGGGCCAGTCCAAGGCATGGGCAGGGCACAAAGACCCCAGGGACACACCTCCCCCAGCACACATCAACACACCCCTTGAAGGCACAGGCCAGGTACCCATCCTGTGCACACCCATGCACAGCAACAAGCCAGGTCAATCCACACCCTGCACCACACAACAACCAACTGGGAGATAGCCACTCCTGCACAGGGACACACAACACACAGCACAGTGCCATGAAACCCACATACCACAACACCACCACTCACATGGAAACAAGCATGAAAACAAGCACCAAAGTAACACATACAAGGAACAAACATACAAATGGACACACAGCCTGCATACTCACACATACATACCACACACTCACACACAGACACCCAAAATGTCCACAGCAATGGAGCATAAAAAATCCACAATCCAAAGTGGGATGTACACGAATGGAAGGCCATGGAGACACACAACAAGCATGTGCACATCTTATCCAAGACCAGGAACACAGAACACCTCCCTCAGCCCATCAAACCACACATGGCTGCTACAGCCAGTGAAGTCAAACCGCAGCCAACACAGTGCAACAACACAGGGACACAGCAAGGCATACCAAGTAAAGGCACAAGGAAGGAAGGAAGGCCTGGAAGGGGAACTGGGAACAGCCACACATGCATACAACAACCCCACAGGAGTACACCTGCAGCACAACACACAGGGCCCATATACACACTCCATTACTGACAAACACCATGAGGAATTTACACAAATACCCCCTCACAACAGCAGCACACATCACCAGTGCCACACACACTGAAGGCTGCCAATACTTGCCAGTACATACACACACAAACAAACACACACCCTGGGTATAGCCACAAACATAACACACACACAGGGATGCCAGAACAGATGTCTGCCCAAAAACAACACACAAACACAAAGCAGAACTGAAACAGGCACAGAACCCCATCAGAAACAGACGTACCTATGTCAACCAAACTGTGGAAAGGCAATGGGAGCACAAACACAACATGAGTGCTCAACCCCATCACCCAGGACCAAACACACACAATATACCACAAATCACACAAGAAGTACACCATCACAGAACAACACTGCCACATCAAACCAACTACAGATGTACATGAAATAAAAACTAAACAAACACTGCTGGACATCAGGGGATGCACATCAGGCAATGCCAAGGCCACATACACACAACACTGTATGCACAACAAGCAGTGTGTGCACACCAAGCATAACAGTCACACACAGACATGACTGACACAACCTCAACACACACAACACAAATCAGCATAGCACAAACACAACAGCACACCCAGGAAGTGAAGCAATACCACAGCCAACACAAATACATCCAACACCAACAACAGATGCACCACTCTGGGATACAAGAGCAGAACCATCTTCACCAGAAGACTGGGCAGCACACACAGCTGAAATGCACATGAGCAATCCTGACTGATAAATAGCACAAGAACATCATACATAAACCATTGGGGCAATGTCCAGAGTGGAACATTTCTCTTGGCCCAAGAACTGCACCACAAAGCACAGTGTCACAAATGAAGTGATGGGGAGGCACACACACATGTAAACCAAGGGTACAGCTGACATCAAAGTGAACTGTCTTGCATGTCAGTAGTTGATATGTAAGGGGTGTACCATACACAAATAGAGGGAGTGCAGATTAACAATGAGTAGGCAAAAGTGGAACACATAGGGGATGTCATTACACCACACACACCATGCCATACAGGAGGATTAAACCGCACCATGTGCCTGCAATGTATGAGAAACACAACCACAATGGCAGTGTGGAGTAGCAGGGCTGCACAGTGATCAAACAAACACAACACTGATGTGCAAGTCACACACTCTGCACACTCACAAGTGACTAAAACAACAAGTAGGAGTGAGACAGAACAACACGGACATACCAACACACTGCACAGTGTACAACAGACAACTCACACATGTGCATACCACCACATCCACAGTCCTGAACAATCCAAACAACAGGCACATAACTCCTGGGTGACACATGTGCATCTTTCACAATCCAGGGGCACATCTACATCCACAACCCCTACAAGGTCACACCCTTCACACTGCACACCTCTTGACTACCCCAGAGCACACATCTCATGTAGGTCATGGGAGCAGGATTAAGGGCCATTACAAGATGACCGTACACATACGCAGCTGGGCACACATAAAGGAATAACACACATGCATGATGACATTTCCCAGCCTGCATGCAAACCGTTGCACAGTATCACACCCTGTGCTGGCATTGTCCCCCAAACTGACATGTGAACAATGTAGCCAACAATACCTAACCACGAAAAAGAGAACTGCATGACAGGTAAAATTTAAACCACAGATAACACAAGTATCAGTGTCTGAATGGACTGAAGTCCCTGTCACCCCGGTTAAAAAATGGGATGTGGGTAAAGAGCTTGGCAATGTTGAAGTGACACACAGAGCATGGGGCACAGTCAACCAAATGCACACACCAAAAGAACTTTAATCAGAAAGGACAGTGACAAAACAGACAACAGGAGTAACTGTCTTTATTCACAAATTGCACAGATGTGACAGTAGAACAACAGTAGAACAGTAGAGAAGAGCAAGGCACCAAATGCTGAGCATATGCAAGAGAATCTGCACAGGCAAACTCTAAACAGGAAGCCCAGGGGCCAGTTCAGGGTACAGGGCAAATACATGAGAGGCTGCACAGGGTAGAGTCCAACACAGCAGAGCAACAGTGCCAGTGTCCAGGGCAGGGTGCACAGCAAGTACATGAGAGGCTGCACAGGGTTGAGACCAACACAGCAGAGCAACAGTGCCAATGTCCAGGGCATGGTGCACAGCAAGTACTGAGAGGATGCACAGGGTAGAGTCCAACACAGCAGAGCAACAGGGCCAGTGTCCAGGGCAGGGTGCACAGCAAGTACATGAGAGGCTGCACAGGGTAAAGTCCAACACAGCAGAGCAACAGTGCCAGAGTCCAGGGCAGGGTGCACAGCAAGTACATGAGAGGCTACACAGGGTAGAGTCCAACACAGCAGAGCAACAGTGCCAGTGTCCAGGGCAGGGTGCACAACAAGTACATGAGAGGCTGCACAGGGTAGAGTCCAGCAGAGCAACAGGACCAGTGTCCAGGGTGGGGTGCACAGCAAGTACATGAGAGGCTGCACAGGCGAAGGGAAAACAACAGTGAATGACAAGGCCAGCGGGCATGGCAAAGTGCAGAGTGAGTACCTGAGAATCTGCACAGGCAAGGGCAGAACAGGAAGGCCAGTGGGCAAGACAAAGTGCAGAGTGAGTACGTGAGATGCCGCACGGGCAAGGGCAGAACAGCAGTGAATGACAAGGCCAGTGGGCATGGCAAAGTGCAGAGTGAGTACATTAGTATCTGCACAGGCAAGGGCAGAACAGGAATACCAGTGGGCATGGCAAAGAGCAGAGTGAGTACATGAGAAGCTGCACAGACAATGGCAGAACAGGAAGGCCAACCGGGCATGGCAATGTGCAGAATGAGTACATGAGAAGCTGCACAGGCAAGCGCAGAACAGCAGTGAATGACAAGGCCAGTGGGCATGGCAAAGTGCAGAGTGAGTACATGCATGAGAAGCTGAACAGGCAAGGGCAGAACAGCAGTGAATGACAAGGCCAGTGGGCATGGCAAAGTGCAAAGTGAGTACATGAAAATCTGCACAGGCAAGGGCAGAACAGGAAAGCCAGTGGGCATGGCAAAGTGCAGAGTCAGGACATGAGAATCTGCACAGGCAAGGGCAGAACAGGAAGGCCAGTGGGCATGGCAAAGTGCATAATCAGGACATGAGAATCTGCACAGGCTAGGGCAGAACAGCAGTGAATGACAAGGCCAGTGGGCTTGGCAAAGTGCAGAGTTAGTACATGAGAATCTCCACAGGCAAGGGCAGAACAGGAAGGCCAGTGGGCATGGCAAAGTGCAGAGTAAGGACATGAGAATCTGCACAGGCAAGTGCAGAACAGGAAGGCCAGTGGGCATGGTGCAGGAGCTCAACAGACTCAACACTGAGTACAGCAAGGGGGAAAGGTGCAGGCTCAGCGATGCCAGGTGTGAATGTAACTTGTCCCCTCTTACTGACACAGACACGGGCAGCACCAGAGGAAGTGGATGGGAGGGTGGAGACAGGCCGCTGTCTGATGGAAGATGATGCAGAGTCCCCATTCTCTATGCCTGTCAACATGGATGCATCCCCGCTGGCATCAAATGATGTTGTACTTTGTGTTTCAGGCAGGGATTCCTCCTGCATACTCCGGTCCCCCTCTGAGGCGCTTGCGACCTCTGTGTCACTGGGCTCTTGTCCAGCTGTAGTGCTAGTGTTGCCACCACTGGTGTCTGGCTCCTGTCCCTCCGTGTCCACTGGCGAATCTGCATGAGAAAGAGATGCAGGGTCAGGTTAGTGTCATCAACAGGACAAAGCAATGCAATCGATGCAGTACAAAAGATGGCCAAATCTACCTGTTGCCCACCACACTCTGCAATCACATTGCAGCAACTCACTACATAGACCACAACAGTTCCTGTAACCCTGATTATCTGCCATGACTGAGCCATGTTAAGGCCACAGAGCACAACACCCTGCCCGTGTGTGAAGTCTACCAGACACACAATTAGCTCTGCCCACACCTAGGGACATGATGTGGGCACTCCACTTATTGCCACTGACAGACCTTGAGGGAACAGGATGTGAGAACACAGACACCTATTAGAACATGACAGTCCACAATGGCAAATAGCCCCTGCCAAGGACCATGTTGTACCCTGGGGCACATTGTTGTCAGATGTGTAGGCCTCAACATTCATGGTGCATGCAATGTGCGCATAGATGAAGTCACACTCAGATTGTGAACACTGCTGTTCACTCCCAAATAGATTGCCCACACTATCCCAATGCTGAATAACCATGAAGATCCTAACACATACGGCTATGTGAATGCACAGCAGGGAAGATCACCTTTGTAAGGCCAGTTTGGGCTAATGCATGACACTGGCACCCATCACAGCAGCCACTTACATGACACATAATTGCACCACCCCACAAACATCACATAGGCCACTGCTGCCACAGGCCCTGTACACATGCATCCGCTCCCAGGCAATATCACCCTCCCCAAATATGCACCCCTGCCTTGCTGCTGATGCTCCTTCAGACGTGCATCCTGCTCAGGATGAGTCACTGCCAAGATACGGCCCATCAATGGTGTCATGCTGCACCGTGCCAAATGCCCAGTGCATGGAAGCAGCCCCAAGGTCATCTCTGCCACGTTCTTTGCCAGCCAGCTGATGTCGTCCCACCTCTTGTGACAGTGGGTGCGTCATCAGTTAAATACCCCCAGAGCTCGCTCCTTTGCTGCAATGGCCCTCCACACAGCCTTACGCTGGTGTACCTTGAGCTGCAGACATGGGAGGAAAGAGGGAGAAATGATCAGTGACACAGTGTCATGTATCAACATCTATTAGTACAGTAGCAAGACCCAGACTCATTACCAAATGTTATCTCTTTCCATCCCATCCTGGGGTACATCTCACATGGGCACTCTGCATGGGCTAAGCTGATGCGACTGCATGCATTTATGTTGGCGTACAAGGTTCCTGCTAATCTCACATACATGCAGGATGAAAGCAATGAACCCCCTCTGTGGCTTGCACACATCTCCAGTCCTATGCATGTCTAGCCACTACATACATCACATATCGACCTGTGTCTGTGGGTAGACTCATTGTGTGCATGACTGGGCAGCATTCAATGAGCATGTCCAGTGAACATATCTGTATGTCATGTGTGTGGCACCGGGGGATATGGACTCACCAACAAAATATAGATCTACACAAGTGTGGTTGTGTGCAATTATACAGGGCTGAGATGGTGCATATTTGGATTTCAGTGTGAATGAACAAGAGTAAGGACACAGTAAGTACAGTGATGTGATCTCGTCTTGGTGGGTGGGTACTGTGCAGAGCATCTGGGTTCACACTGAGTCAGACAACAGGGGCACACAGAGACATTCAGCAAAGCAATCACTGTCCTGGTACCTGCATGTCTAACATACTGTGTCTCTGTATGGCTGACAATGTAACACTCTTCACTCAGACATACAACTGCAGGCAGGGAAACCTGTGACATTGAGACACACACTCCTTCCCCCTGGAGACAGCATGTTTGTCAGTGCATGATACAACCCCACATCCTCAGGCATATACTGCAGCAGACCAACTACATGTATGCCCCCATCTGCCCTACACCTCCCTTTTCTATGACTTACCATGACATTTGGGGCACCATACAGCTTTGGGTACTGTGCGAGTACCTCGTCCACCAAGACCTCCAGCTCCTCGCTTGTGAATAGACTGGCACGGATCTTCTCTGTCCTTGCCATCCCTGTGGACATGGTGGAATTGGGTATTGAGGGGTTTCGGGCAGCAGGCTCTGGATGCAGCAGCAGATGAGGGTCTCAGGCAGCAGGCTCTGGAGGCAGCAACAGATGAGGGTCTCAAGCAGCAGGCTCTGGAGGCAGCAGCAGATGAGGGTCTTAGGCAGCAGGCTCTGTGAGCAGTAGAAATGTGAGGCTCACTCAAACACACATATATAGCCCCCCTGGGGTAGTTTCAAAGGTGCCAAGCTGCAACAATTAGTTGTCCAGGTCTGCCTCATTCAAAATCATCCAATGACCGCCTCTGGGGTGGCGGTTCACGCCTACCACGATTTTCAAAATTGCATCGTACCACCACAATCATCATTCCCATTGGCTCTAGGGCATGCTCCATGGCGTTGATGCACCACAGGGGCCCGGGGTGCGCTACCGCATTGTTGCATCTTTCAAAAGCATCCAATGACCATCTCCGCGTTGGCGGAGCCGCCAACCGCGATTTTCAAAATTGCATCATGCCACCGCAATCATCGTTCCCATTGGCTGTAGGCAATGCTCCATGGCGGTGACACACTGCCAGGGCCAGGCAGTAGCTACCGCGATTTGGGTGGCGGAGCATGCCCACCGCCATTTGGGTATGTCTCCATGCCAATGACTACCGCACTTGTGTCAGGGGGGGTGCTGGTGACACACCCCAGGGCCAGGCGGTATCTACCGCAATTTGGGTGGCGGAGCATGCCCACCGCCATTTGGGCATGTCTCCATGCCAATGACTACCGCATTTGTGTCGGGGGTGCTGGTGACACACCGCCGCGGCCAGGTGGTAGCTACCGCGATTTGGGTGGCGGAGTATGCCCACCGCCATTTGGGCATGTCTCCTTGCCAATGACTATCGCACTTGTGTCAGGGGGGGTGCTGGTGACACACCGCAGGGGCCAGGTGGTAGCAACCGTTATTTGGGTGGCGGAGCATGCCCACTGCCATTTGGGAATGTCTCCATGCCAATGACTACTGCACTTGTGTCAGGGGGGGTACTTGTGACACTCCGCAGGGGCCAGGTGGTAGCTACTACAATTTGGGGCGCATACAATAGCAATGTCCATCGGACATACCTCAACAGCACACAGTGGCCACATGAGGGCACCTCATCGTGCACACAATGCCAATGTCCCATTGACTCCACAGGTGCCTACACGTGCCATGGTTGTGTATGTGTGACGTACATTGGTCTGTTGTCCCTACCATGTCACAAATGCATCAGATGGTTGTTGAAGCAGGACAGTGTGGTAGTGGACTCAACAATGTGTACACATATGAATGTGTTGTGGGGCGGTGATGACCTCGGCAAGGCTTGTCTGACTGTATGATGTTGTTACTTGCTTGTGCTTTTCTGTGTGCTCATACACGCAATTGTCAGTTCACCGCCAACTGTGATCATTGTGTTGTGGATGTGTGCCAAGTTTGAATGATGCATTGAGGTGTGACAGGTACAGCAGATGATTATGAGACAGTTGCGTTGATTTGTCGCACAATGGCTAGATGCCACCCTCCCAGGTGTGCACATGTGGAATGTGGGCATGAAAATATGTGCATTCACATTGACCTATGTGGTGTTTGAGGCACTGGTGTATTGTAAATGGAGAGGTCTGCCCTCTGTGTGGCTCAAACGTCCACTCATGTTACCTGGTGTGTCACACATTCCTAAAGTCAGTCATTGTTTTTCCTGTTTCATCCTGAACGGGATATGCTGTGGCCATCTCATGATGGATGTCATTGACATGTGTCCACTTTCATCTCAACTAGGAGGAGGCCTAATCTGATACGCCACTTGACACTGCTGGAGGAAATGGAGGATGTGGTGATCATTCAACAATACCGTCTCGATAGAGCCACCCTGAAGACCCTTTGTGATCTGTTGGAGCCCCACCTTCAGTCTCGCCGCACATACCCAACAGCTTTCACCCCAACTTACAAAGTGATGGCAGCCCTCCATTTTTTTGCAACTGGATCATTCCAGGAGGCCATGGCCGGCGCAGCAGGGATGTTTCAACCCGTGTTCAGCATGGTGCTGCAGGATTTTCTGTCCGCCATGATGATCTACAAGGACAGATATATATACATTTCCCCAGGGGTGCAGAATTGGCAGGTGTGAATGGAGACTTCTCTCCCCTTGGGCACATCCAATATGTTGTTGGGGCCGTAGATTGCAGACATGTCGGTCTTGTGCCACCACAGGCAAGTGAGGACATTTTTCACAATAGAAAACATTATCACTTGATCAATGTGCAGGTGGTGTGCCGGCAGATATGACCATCTCGCATGTGTGTGCCATATTCCCCGGCTCTGCCCATGACTTATACGTCCTGAGGAACAGCATTTTGCCCCAGCTGATGGCTAATCTGCTTCCGGAGCGTGCTTGGATTGTGGGTGAGTTTGCCTAGTCGCATGGCGTGCGGGGAGTGTGACCTGCTGCCCACTGCCTGTGCAACATTGCAGTATGTGTTTGTCATTCCAAGGTGACTCTGCATATCCCAGCCGTCCATGGCTGCTGAGCCCACTGCGTAATCCCAAGACCCCGGCTGATATCAGATACGATGGGCCATGGCAGGAGACGTCATGTGGTTGAGTGTACTTTTGCAAAACTTTTGGCCTGCTCAAATCATGTTTCCGCTACCTTGACTAAACTGGAGGTGCACTGTCATACTCGCCTGGAAAGGTGTGTAAGATCGTAGTGGCATGCTGCATGCTGCACAACCTGGCCATTCGCAAGGATATTCCCCTGCTCCAGGATGATGATGAGGACCCAAGGCTGCACAAGAACCTAAGTCCAGTGATGAGGACAGTGGAGAGGAGGAAGGAGGTGACATGCATCAACAGCTCATCACCCGCTGCTTCACTTGAAGGTGGGTGACAATGTGCAACATGTACATTGTCTGGTCTGATTGCTGTTGTCGTGAAGGGCTATGTGTGAATGGTACAGACAGCCAGATGTAAAGTCACCTGTGTGTGGATATGTGAAAGTGACATGTAATGTGTGAAAGTATACGGGACATGTTTGTTGACACTTGTTGCTCATTGTGTTGTCTGTATGTTGGGTTATGTAGATGGTTTGTGTAGTGTAATGTCTGTAATGCCACACTCACACCAGTGAATGTTGTTCTGTTGTGTTTCCCTAGGTGCCTTAAAATTATCCATTCCTACATACAGTACATCTTTCTGATACATTATGGGCATTTTGAAGACTGTACATCTTGCACTAAAGACAAAGCTGACACGATGAAAGTATGTAAGGTATTTTATTTACAAAGTTGACATGTGAGGGGGCGGGCAGATTAACATCAATGTGGTGATGGAGCAGTGAGTTGACACTCATGGTAAATGAGATGAAAGAGTTGCCACCACATCGATGTGGTGACCCAGTCCAACAGACAGCTGCCATTCACAAGGCAGTGTGGGGAAGGACAGCCCGAACAGTCAATGCAGTGGGGAAGAGGGTTGCCATCAGGGCTGGCTCCGTGACTGGTGTTTGGCAGGTGCTTTGCCTCCAGAGACTCCCAGGCTCTTCTTTGGATGGCCCCTTGGTCACTTCGCTGGGGTGGGCCCCACTGTGGTGCCAGCGGTGTCTGAGGACTCACCCCTCTCAGTGGGTGCAGGGGGGATGGTGAACTGTCATCCTGCAGCACAACAGAGGGAGGGGGGGTGGTGTTGTTTGGGACATAGGCCTGTCCCTCAGTAACGCTACTTGCTGGCCTATGAGGTCCACCATGTGTCCAATGCGGGTGTCGATGGACCTCATCAGCAGGATGAGCTCACGTAAGAGTTTATCAGACCTGCCACTCTGTCCCTGGACCTGTTCGTAGGCCCCAATGACTCTGGTGCAGTGGTCCAGGGATGGGGTCCCAACCTCCTGATGTCTGGGGGTGACCCTGGCCCTACCACCTACCCTGCTGCCACATACCTGTTGCCTCACCACTGTGGGTCCATGCACACTCTCCCTGCCGTCCACAGTTGTTGGTGTGGGCTGGTCATCCCCTGGGACAGGGAGGGTGTTGCAGGTGGCACTGGTGATGCTGGTGGTGATAGCGCCGGCCGTAACAGCAGGGCTCTGCTGTGCTGTTGTTGTTGCAGCAAACGTTGTGGTGGGGAGGATGAGGTCCTGGGACCTGGTGCTCCCTGGCACACTGGATGGGCCGGCCTAGAGCTCATCGTCCGGAGAATCCTGGGAGTCTATATCAGAGAGTCCATGTACCGGTGTTGGAGGCTGGCTCTGCTGGTTATCGATGTTGTCCTCAGCAGTGAGTTCTTGGTCACCTGTGGATTAGATGGGGAATGGTCAGTGTTGTGCACTCAGCAAGAATTCTGCTAGCTGTGTGTCATCTAGTGTCTGTTCACTACACAATTGACTGATCTTCACATCTTTTGCTATGTGCAATACTGTGCCTCATAACATGAGGCAGGGGTACATACATTACTCGTACATGTTGTCAGGTGTTGATGCATAGCACGCAAAATGTGCTGTGATCATGTTCACAGGGACCAGTTGCCAAGTAGGGACCAGCACAAATGAGTTTCATGGTTCTCTCATTTGTGTGTTGGTTAACATTTGTTTGTACGTACCAGCCTCCACTCCCCCGGATACTTCTGTGAGACTCTCGGGATGCAATATGGCAAGCACCTTCTCCTCCGATGGTGTGAATGTTGTCTGTGGGATGGGACAGCCACTGCCAGTCCGGTTAGCCAGATCCCAGTTCTTGCTCCTCCTCTCTTTGACAACCATCTTGAGATCATGCCACCGCTTCATGATCTCCTTCGTGGATCGCGGGATGGTCCCTACTGCGTACACCCTTTAGACTATCCTTTGCCACATTTGGGTCCTTGTGGCTAATGGTGTCTGTTGGATCAGACTACCAAATAGTTGTGGTTCCACTCTGACTATCTCATTTACCATGACTGTCAACTCACTCTCTGTGAATTTGGGCATTTTCTGTGATGCCATGGTGTGTAGTGTGCAAAGTGTTTGTGTGTGCAAGGGTGTGGGTGGTGGGTGTGGTGTTTGTGTGTGAGGTGTGTTATGTGCTGTGGGATAGTTGGTGCTGGTGTGATGGTGGTGGTGGTGGTGGTGAGTGTGCTGTGTTCTCTTGCCTCTCCTGTCAGGTCTGGTGTATGCCCTTCTCTTCTGGAATATTGCAATATTGTGGTCAGTGAAGGGGCTGGTGTTATACTCAGCTATGTGGGTGTGTCCCAATGGGCTTTTGCTGTCAGGTGTGTTGTGGGAGTTGTCTTTGAAATTGTATGTTTCTGTTTGGCATTTATTTGTTTCATTGGGATGTGTTTTGTGTATTTGGAGGGCATGGCTACTTTGATTTGTGCCAAGTTTGCCATTGTTGTGGTGTTTTTGCATCGTCTGCCATGTTTTGTATGGATCGTCTGCTGCAGTGGCTATGCTGCAGCTCTTCAGCTGGCTCTTCCATTCACTCCAGTGTGCGACCGCGGTGGTCGGAAACGCCGGATCGTACCGTGGGACCATCGGGATATCTAAATTTCCTGAGTGGTGTCTCCGCTATGCTTGCGGCGGGTTGTAGCTTTTCCGCTGCATTTCCGACCGCCGCGGTCGGTTTTAGATCGTCACCGCCCGCGTCGGGTGTTTTTTATTTGCCCGTTACCACCACGGATGGTCTTTTTTGGCGGTTGATCCTAATTTGACTGCCCGATTATCCACGGTCCCTGCGGACAGTTGTTTTCTGTTCCATGGCGGTCGGGGTGGTTTTCCGCCCGCCATCCTTATGGGGCCCGAGTTCCCAAAGTTTTAGTTGAACTTTCACAGTGATCCCAGAATTGTCATTTGCAAGGTTGGAAGCCCATTCAGGGAAAGGGTACTTCCAACAAGGCAGTCTTGCTCGCTATCACCTTCCGAGTGCAATGTTCTCTCCTCCATTACTCAGATCAGAGTGCCTAGTATCCTCTGGGATGGCTGGAAGGGCACCTTCTCCCTGCAGGGTCAGTTTTCCCCTTTCTTGGCTTCTTAGCCAATGTTCTTTTGTAGCCCCTCACAGTTCCAGAGCACCCTGCTCCTGATGAGGCAGGGCTGTGGCAGCTTCAACCTGCTGAGACACAGAACGTACCACTTCAGCCAGTCCTTTGGATCACTGCTGGTGGGGGGATTAGGTCCCCCTACCTCCTAAGGGTCTCAGGACTAAACTGAACTTCTTCCCCTAAGCAGCAGTGCACCAGGAGGAGCATTTGAGGAGTGGTGGAGAAAGGGGGCTTGGCCTCTGACCACCTCTTAACAATCCAGCTGTGTGGATCTTACAGGAGGCAACAGGAGGGCTAGTTGGCCCCCAAAGACCCTCAAGCGCCAAGGGGACGTCATCCCCAGCTAGTAGCGATGTCATCAGTGATGTCACTGACCATGTCATGAGTGATGTAATATGTGAGATCATAAGCAGTGCATTGTAGGGACACGAGTTATAGTTAGCTCACTAATTATAACGGCGGAATTTCTCTGGTTTGTACGAATGACACCTGAACCCAACTATAACGTCTCTGTAACCTTTGGATTTTTCAGTGAACTTCTGAGTTTTCTTTTAGTCCATTTCCTAACTTTACCATCCCTGTAACCTTTGGGTTTTTAATGAATATATATATAATTCGCTGAAAATACCAAAGGTTACAGGAATGTCATAGTTAGACTCAGATTTCACTCTTACAAAACCAGTGAAAAGCAGCAGTTTTAGTTACTGATGTCATCAGTGATGTCATATGAGATGTCATAAGTGATGTCACTGACCATGTCATGAGCGATATAATATATGAGGTCATAGGCTGTTTCTCCCTGATAGCTTATGTGTGGTCAAAAAATCCTTGAAAATAATTTTTCGAGGATCTTTTCCCTCCTTGGCGGCATTGCCGCCACCGAAAAGCATGCGGTTTTCGAGGTTGGGGGCCCATTGAGGGCCCCCAAGATGTTGGGGGTCTGGGGGGAGCACCTATGATACCCCCTATATGTTCATGTACAACATGGCAGGCACCGCGCGGTGCCTGCCACGTTGTGCAGGCACATGCACGACATGCATTTTTGGCATTGCGGCAGGCGGTGCTGAAAGCACCACCCGCCGCAATGTTAAAATGTAGGATGCGCCCGCCAGTGTGACGGGCGCATCCTAATGTCACCCACAGGACCCCCACACATATGGCGGGCAATGATGCCCCTAGTCTCAGCCGAGTCACAAATAAAATACCCTGATCCCCTAGGTCTGGTACTGGGGGTCCCCCAGAAATTATCCCAGGGCCAAAAAGGATTTAAAAAAATTGAATCTAAAATAATGATGAATATGCAAATGCATGGCAAAAATAAAAAAATATAGCAGGCATGACCTCCCGCACTTGTTTCCAGTATAGCCCCTGGGTGGGCCGCATCCAGGATGCATGTGGGCATAGAAAAAAAAGGAGGGGCACATGGAGCTCTGCGCCTAAGGCTCTTTTGAGCCACAGGGACCACCACCTCCCTGGGGATTTTTTAATATATTGGAGGAGTGCCTCATGGGCGAATTTGAGCCCCAGGGACTACCACCTCCCCGGGGCTTGATTTTTTTAAATGGAGAGAGGCCGTGCGGACCCCCCCTCCTGGGGTTGTTTGAAGTCCCAGGGCCCCCCACCTCCCCAAGGCTAAAATAAAACATTTAAAGGGCGGCCATGCAGACTTCCTGGGCCCCAAGGTCCTCCACCTCCCCGGGGCTGGCTCATGCCAATTAAAGGAGAGTGGCCCCCATGACTGGCTTCTGCTATCTCCCGAGGTACCCTCCCTTGGGAGATAGCAGTTTGCTTTTGCTTGGTGGGAGCTGTGACAGCTCCCACCAAGCGAGAGCAAACACTAAGGACCCAATTCCAATCCTGCCCGCAAAGCATTCTGTATGGCTCAGATTCGGAGGGCTTTACGGGTGAAACGTGCTCTGGGAGTCCGAGCAAGCGAGTACGATGCGCCCATTAGCATATGGACTTCATTCGCTCGGACTTCCATTGAACTCTACAGGATCCTGTGTACAGACGTGTACACAGGCTACCATAGCAAAAAATGGGTGGGTGGGGAAAAGCATACACCCTGTGGTGGACACCACATGGTGACCGCCACACTGTGCATGCTTGCATCAGGGGGACCCATGGGCACCCCTGTGACAGATCCGTAGGGCCCCGGTTGAAGGGTGCCTGCTATGGCCCCCCCGAAGTACGATTCTGACAGCCATTTCATCTTGCTGCGACCTTCTCGATACAGCTGTCCAAATCGTTCATTGTACTTGCTTGCTCGGAATCCGGCTCAATTGCACGGCACAATTCATCTACGAACGAGTCATACAGACAGGATCACAATGGGAAACGATTCGGTTGGCGCGTATGCACACTTCGCATTGTACTTTGTTGTTGGGACCTGTGTACGATTCGGTCATAAACAAGGGTTACGATTCGGATCCGGCAAATCCAAATCCAGTTCGGTGACCTTCCGAACGCCATCAGAATCAGGCCCTAACTCTGTTCCCAGTGGGCAAGAGCAGCAAACTGCTCTCGCTTGCTGGGAGTGGAGTTTTCATCTGTTTCACTGCCCACTGTCAAGCGGGCAGGAACACAGATGACACAATTGCTCCCACATGCAGGGAGCAGAATTTATGGTGGCTCTGTATGTGTGGGAGCACTGGAGGTGGGAAGCCGGCAGGGGCCTAGGGGGCATTGACGCTCCCCCTGTGGTCCTCAACAGTTGTCATTGGGTGCCCTGGGATGGCTCCAGAGCAGCAATGAGCAAGAGGGTGGGCCGCAGGGATCCTGGGGATGCGGTCCCTGGTTGTCAAAATCAGTCCAGGGAGGGGGACGTGCAGCCCCGTCCCCATTACGTTTTGGCCAGGCACCGGGGGATAGGGTCGCCAGGGCCAAAATCTTCTCAGGTAGGGAGCTGCGTGACCCCCTCCTCATTACATTTTGGCCATGCCCAGGGAATGGGGTCCCCTGGCCTTAATTGGATGCAAAGGGGGGGCTGCATGGCCTAACTCCCCCATTAAACCTTGGCTGGGCCTGGGTGGGCATTATGCTCATTTCACAGAAATTATACCTCATCAGGAAGCACTTACAAATGTAATCATAGCAGGTGCTCCAGCTGAAGCTTCACTTGTGTAAAGGACAAATCATCCTAACTTCCTGGGCTTGCCAACTGCAAAGCAAGTGAGTGTTTTTTTTGGGCAGTTCGATATTGAAAGACAATCTGAAATCCTTCATGCAGGTGAATGCCTCATTGATCTATTGAAGCGCAATCTGTAGTGACTGTGCAGTAAGTTTGTTCTAGGCCTCTCCTGGTGAGAGTAGAGTCCATGACTCACCCATTAAATTACTGTGAGTTTGAAAATGTGCAAGTCACCTGAAAGTCTCGCCTGTTTTGCTCCGCCCTGTCCAACTTAGTAGTATACAAAGGTCTTCCCACGTTTTGCATGGATGATGGTAGCTTACCAATAGAACAGCCAGTGCGATTCCCGCTGATTTTGGTGATGCCTTCTTGATTCCGAAGAATATGAGATTATCTCCACCAAATAGAGAATCACTTAATTCATATAGTTAAGAGGAAGTACCCTTGTTTGGTAGACATTTACCTCTTTGTAGTATTGTTGTCTTCTCCATAGGAGATTCATGTTATTACAGATTTTGGGGCAGAGACACACAAGAAATGCACACAAGGTCACTGGAGTCATTTTATTTTGTTCCATTACCCATATTTAGTGTAGGATATGCACTAGACACTTACACAACAAGTTAGTACTTACTAATTAACCAATAGAATGTACTCCAGTTGAGTAGATATTTTTTGCAAAACAGAGGACTCTTGTTGGGTCACACAGCTACTGATACACCTACACATACACTCAGACACCCACTTAAACACCCACACAGCAACTCAAACACCTACTCACAGACCCATACAGCCACTCTCACACTTACTCACAGACCCACACAGCCACCTATACACTCATTCACACACCCCTACAACCATTTACATAGCCACTCATACACCCACAATAGCACCCACACACACACACTCACAGACCCATACAGCCACTCACATACCTACTCACTGACCTATACAGCAACTCATACACCCACTCTCAAAGGATACAGGTTACAATTAGGAAATAAACTTAAAAAACCTTTGAAATTCTAAAAAGAAAACAAAGATTACTGGGACATTATAGTTAGGAAATACACTTTTTAAAAAAATCTTAGAAATTCCCTGGAAAAAACAAAGGTTACAGGAACATTATAGTTATGATATAGAATTTTAAAAAAACAGACAAATTCACTGAAAAAAGATAAAGGTTACAGGGACGTTATAGTTAGGCTCAGATGTCACTTGAACAAAACCAGTGCAATTCAGTGGTAATCGGTAGGTCCAAATCCGATCGTAAGGAGCTAATACCTACAGTAATTAACTCCACATCAGTTGCATTGACTATGTCTTACTAGCCCTTAAGCTGTGGTCCCTCCTTGTTGATAATCACATTCAAGAAAGAGCAGAAAGTGACCAAAATCCACTGTGTCTCACTTTGGAGCCGTTTTACTCCAAAGGCTGCCCATTCCATCCCATCTCACCTCAACAAGCGAAACATCCTTCTTCACAGACAAAATCACTTCATTTGGAAGTGAGCTTAGAGCAGACGCTATTAACCTACCCTCCCTGTTGGCTTCACAAATCGATGAACCTTCACACTCCCTCCAAGCAGTGCCCAAAAATGAGGCTCAATGGGCTTTTTTCAAGTTATAGGACAACAACGACATCTCCAAAATCCTCTGTGCTACAAAGCTAAATAACCACTTCAATGATCCTCTCCCTTCAAAATTCTCAACAACAACTAACCAATTTTTCGTTCCCATCTGGACTGTGATACTCAATGTCTCACTGTCTCAACACTCTATACCAGACTATCTAAAAACAGGGCAAGTCACCCCATCATAAAAAAAACATTGAACGCTGCTGACCCAAATTATTGCAAGCCAGTGTCCAATATTCCCTTATTCGCAAAAGCCCTAGAAAAATGTGTGCATCAACAACTGCGCCAACATATCTCTAAATGTAATATTCTGGACGGCTGCCAATCAGGTTTCAGACCATACCATAGTACGGAAACTTCAATACTTCATGTAGTGGATGAAGTCCTGCAAAGCTTGTCTTTTAATTCTTCTGGACCTTTCATCTGCGTGTAACACAGTAAACCATGAAAAATTGCTAGATTGACTCAGAAGCAGGATGGGACTGTCGGGAACTGTGCTCGAATGGTTTAAATCTTTCTTGGAGAATAGATCACAAAGGTATTAGTAAACCAAAAGCTATCATCGCCGTCCCCTATTATGATTGGTGTACCGCAAGGATCAACTCTTTCCCCAACTCTCTTTAACCTCTCAATGGAACCTCTGGTTGAGAGACTGCAACATGCCAACATCTTCTTTCATATGTATTATGACGACACACAAATTTACATTAAAGTCTCGTCACTGGAGCAGATCAAGTCAATGAATGAAGCACTAAAGATGACCATTCAATGGCTAACAAGTAATCAGTTTAAACTAAACGGGCAAAACAAATAATTCCTATTAATCCCCTCCCTCAAAAATCTCTTCTGAAATAAAGGAATGGACCATAATGATCACTGCACGATGTCAGTGGACTTAGCCAAATCACCAGGAATCACGTTGGACAAGAACCTGAACATGCAAAACCACATCAACCTATTGGCTAAAAATGCCCAGTACCACCTGAGTTGTCTTAGAAAACTGAAAACGTTCCTAGAAACTTCAGACCTCAAAATGGTTGGTCATTGCGAGGATCGAATACAGATGTTCAACTCCATCTGGACTGCCAAAGATCTCAATAGCTCCGCTAAAAGCCTGTCTCAACACAGCTGCAGGACTCATAACGGGATCTAGAAAATTGAACACATTTCTCCACACTAGAAAGCTCTGAACTGGCTACCACATGAAACCAGAGCACAACTCAAACTGGCCTGTATCACAGATAAGGTGCTACACTCAAAGACAATGGCATCCCTTGCTCAGAAAGTGATGATATCTGGAGGAGGCAGGTACTCCCAGGGCCCAAAAGATCTTGTGTGGAAACTTCCACTCTTCCAGAAGAACACAACATACAACAGAGCTTTCTCAGGCACTGCACCAAGAATCTGGAACTGGCTTCCTTCAAAAATTAGAAGAACACCATTCCATTCAAAATTCAAGAAGGAGGTTAAGATCTTCCTAATGGGGGAATTCCTACCATAACTCTTTACAAATAATCAACTAATTTGTCTGTCTATTGATTCATCATTGTGTTCGCTACGGATTAATAATCTGGGGGCCCCTCAATGATTTCCTGAATCGATGCATATTGGGATCTACACAGTCTACCTGGGTCCCCTTTCTCGTTAAGCTACTGAGGCAACCGCTCAGCTAAACTTTGAGTCTTTTGTTGGTAAAAGATATATTTGTAATTTAACATATTCAGTCAGTTTCAGATATTATTGTAAGTACAGAGAATTTTTAGTGTCCACTGTTTTACACTAATTTATATTATTCTTCATGGGTAAGTTTATGATGCTTTATATTGGTCGCATACAGGACCGCTATATCACTGTTATGGGCTCTGACACCCTGAGGGGTCATGTTCGCGCTATATAAAATACTAAATAAATAATAATAAATAAATGTATTCTACTAATGGCATGGGGATCGTCAGGTGGTTCAAGGTCATTGATAACCCAGGTATAATGCTTGCAATAAAAGAAGAGGTGACATCTACTATAGCTGTGATGGATGCCCTCTCAAGTAGCAAGGAGGGGCTCGTCGAAGTCACGGAAATCTGCACTAAACTTTTCAAGCAAATTAAATACATTTTTCTATCCCTAAAGTAGGGAAATGAAGACACCCTCCTGTAAAGCATATCTGGTTCAATAAAGAGTGCAGGCTAGCACATATCTCTCTAGGAGTAGCAATAAAAGCTAACGGCTTACCTAGGATTCAATTAGCTAGGAATTTCTATAAATTCTGTCAGGCATGGCTAAAAGAAACTGGGACAACGACAGGTGGTCAGAACTTTAAAACGCTTGTGTGACCAAAGATTCAGCAAAATGTAGGTCATTTGTCAAGTGGTGTAATGGTCAGGAGAGGTCCCCATCTAATTTTATTGCACCTGAAGCTCGGGTTGCCCATTTCTCACTTTTGCATTCTGATGAGATTAAATTGAATGCCCTTCCTACCATCTTTCCACTGATCATAGTAGATGAACTTTTTGATCTAGTAGATGTATCAGTAGCTTAAGATGCACTTACGATTGGCAGAGCACCTAGCCCAGAGAGTGCCCCTTCTGCCTTATTCCTCCCTGGCAGAGGAAATTGGTCCAGATACATCCTAATTTTGGCCATTGCTATAGTACATGGGTAACCGATGCTGGACTCATGGAACGGTGCGGAATTAATTCTGTTTTTTTAAAAGAGGCAATAAATCTATGTCAGGTAATTACAGGCCTATAAGCCTTATCAATTGTGCCCAAAAATTTTTGCTTGAATGGCCCTGTCTAAAATACAGAAGTGGTCCAAGGAATATGTCATCCTTCTCCCTTCCAGGTGGGATTTCGCAAGCAGGTCAGTATGATCGACCGGGTCATTTGTTTTGTTCTTCTCCATTGATGAACAGTAATTATCGGCAAAGGCAACATGTGTGCTCCTTTTGTCGACCTCAAGTCCGCCTTTTTACCTGGTCCAACGCGACAGGCTTTGGACAGGATGACATGAATTAGGGTTCCCTTGTGCACTTTTACCTATATAGATTGTGCTACATCACAACAATTTCATCCAAGCTTGCTGGGGTGTCCAGGGCGAACTCACGGATCAATTTCCCATCACTAAATGGGTGTGCCAAGTGTGAGCACTGGCCCCAACCCTCTTTTTATTGTTTTTTTAATGGCATTGTCCAGTTTCTCAATTGCTTTCCCACTGGCGCACCATCTCTGGCAGGCCGCAAAATCCCTATATGAATGTTTACAGATGACACACTCTTAATCTTAAAAACCCCAAGTTGTTTACAGTGTACTCTGCTCCGCTTTGAAGAATTTTTTTAATGCGGGACTTGGTAATTAACTCTGATAAGACTAAATCTATGACATTCAACCAGCACAAATCTTATAGGGGAATTGTAAGACTAGGGATACCCCTTTGGAAAAAACTGAAGTCTTCAGCTATTTGGGAATAACACTCGTCTCAAATATGTGCTGAAAACATCAAGTAAAAATCATGGCTTTGAAATTTCACCGAATCACTGGAGTACTTTCCAAGCCCATTAGCCCAGTCCTAAAAATTTATGATGCTAACGTTTTGAGCTCGGCCCTCTACGGTGCTGCACTATGGGTTTTTTCCAACATAACTACTCTAGCAACCTATGAGAACAAGTTCTTGAGGAGTGTTACATGCCTTCCGCAAAGCACTCCCATTAAACACCTGCTGCTATATCGTTGAAGGTATCCGATAACAAAGAAAGCTTTACTTCACCCCATTTTATTCTGGCAAAGAATCTAATCTTCTCCAGAGTTGGTCCATTATGCCACAGCTTTAAAGGATGTCATAGAAGCTGATCACTCCAAAAAGATGCATGGCTCTGTTACGTCAAAAACACACTGATGAACATGGGCCTGGAATCAATTTGAAAAAAACCTATATGAGCTTCTCTCCTCTCAGCTGAAAAACGAAAAGAGCTTTATTGGTCATCCATTTCACTGGAAGAGTATCAAGAGGTAAAGAGTTCATCACTGCCAGGAAGGTTTTTCAAATTTAACTCCAACCCCCTCTTGGAACAATATTGAGACACTATATTAATACCATCAGATAGGAAACTTTCTTTCCAATGTAGAACTGGATCATTTCCTTTACTCATTCACCAAAAATATTGAACATGAATTCTAATGATTGTTGCCCCTTTTGTTCTGTTAATAAAACCAGTCCTCATGTTCTGATTGTCTGTCCTGCATATGCTAGCCCTCGCAAGAAGTGGTTATTGAAACCCCTATGTCAGCCTTTGAGGACAAGAAGCAATGCCACTGTATTAAGAATTCTAACGATTGATTCACGGCTGCTTTTTGCATGTGCATTCGCTAAGTTCCTAGGCTGAATGTGGCCCATAAAATGCAAGAAGTTATTAACCCCTCCAATGAGAGCACTGTGAATCATCTTAGCTATCCCTTTGTTAGAGTATGAAGTTATCAACCAGCACTTCTCTCTTTGTTATACTTTGTCTATTGCACTTTATATGAGTGCTCTTTATCTCTGTTTTTAACAAATTGTTATATCATTCCATTACACTATTCCTGATTGTAATTTTATGTAACATGGAGATTCATGTTACACTTGATTATTACTTAATCCATGAATGACTGGAATATTTGGTGATATCTGTATGTCAACTACTCAGTTTTTTTATTCATTTTACTATTTATATGCTGTATAGTATTGCTTTATGACATGCAATGACAAAATAAAGGTTGTTGAAAATACATTAATTCAGCAGTTAGTAACATGTGCTAACTATAACTTACACCCCTGCATTGCACTGCTTATGACCTCACATATTACGTCACTCGTGACAAGGTCAGTGACATCACTGATGACATCTCAAATGACATCACTGATGACATCATCCAGAGAACGACTCACACCTGCACAACACCTCTCATATACCTACTGACATACCCATACAACCACTCACACACCCACTTACATACCCACAGAACCACTCACACACATACAGCTAGTCACTTACCCATATGCCTACTCATACCTCCACTCACTCACCTATACAGTCACTCACACAGCCATTCACTTTTCCATACAGCTACTCACACACACATCCACTCATGTACCAATATAGCTACTCACACACCCAGTCACTCACCCATACAGCCTCTCAATAGAGCCACTCCCACATGCACACAACCACTTAGTTACTTATTGATACATCCATACAGTCACTCACATGTCTATTCACCCACCCATACAGTCACTCTCCAATACAGCCACTCCTACACCCACTCAGTCAACCAAATACCCATTCAAACAGCCACTCACTCACCCATACATCCACTTATACAACCACTCACACACCAATACAGCTACTCAAACAGTCACTTACTCACTGCTACAGCTAATTATTCACCCATACAGCTACTCGCACACCCACTGATTCACCCATACAATCACCCACACAGCCACTCCAAAACAGATATACAGAGTCAGACAGGCACTTCCATAATATATGTTAGAAGTAGTATCCCTCATTGGTAGTACACAAAGTATATTAATGTAACTTTTGTAGTACCTTAGTATATATGTTTAACACTCATAAATGTTTGGAAAACACTCACAGTCACTGGATGATGTCCTTAGTGATGTCATTTGAGATGTCATCAGGAATGTCATGAGTGATGTTACTGACCATGTCATGAGTGATGTAATGTGTGAGGTCATAAGCAGTGCATTGTGGGGATGTAAGTTATAGTTAGTTCAGGTAACTATAACTGCTGAATTTCACTAGTTTTGTATGAGTGACTTCTGAGCCTAGCTATAACATCCCTGTAACCTTTGGTTTATATATGTCAGTTCCTTCTCTCTCCACTTCCTGAAAACAGGAACGCACTCATAATTGACAAATATTTCCATTTGTTCCAGGAGTCAAGGCGGCAAAACAAAATGTGCCAGACGTGTTTCAATCTCCTGGACCTTGATCACGGGCTGCTATAGTATAGTCCTACAGCACTTTATATTGTTGCAAGTATGTTTTCACTTACTATGCACTCATTTTTATCACATTCTATGCATACAAATTAACTTAAAATCATGAAAGTCACTTCAATCATAATTATAATTTGGTTCATGGTTTGTAAATAAAAATGAAATTTTGGTGCAAAAAAGGATATTTATACTACATGCTTCATTGTGCTTTAACGTAATTGTGAGGCACGCAGTGCACTTTTGTTTTTTTTGTTCATTGACATGACACAAGTGTCCAAGTTCAGGAATCCTCATGAGTTCACTCATTTTCATTACGCCCAAACAAGGTGCAATCTGGTATATATGGTCATTACCTCCACATATTGTTGCATCATTGCATAATTTGCTACCTTCATTTTAAGTGCATGTAATGTCATTGTTGTGTTGATCACATTTTCATGAATTCATTGCATTTAAATTTGTTTGATTTGTTGTTGCTATGTTGATTGAAATTTCACAAATTCATTAATTTGTAATTTATTACTAACAATTTCTGATTCTTGTCAGTGTTCAATGAATATTAACCCATTGTTTTGCCTGAAAAGCATGTCCTGAGCTGGGTATTGCTGACAATCAGTCATGTGACTTTTACAAACCCTTGGAGCATGAACTAGTAGTAAGTGCGTTGACTTGCATTTTGAATTCCTAAACCACTTAGTGGGAGATTTATTATCATGAATGTGTCTTTGCACAATCTTTGTTCTTGATTCACATTTAATGTAATGGTACTATACAACAGGTGCCATGCAGTACTATAGGTGAACGTGCAACTCTTCATCCTATTTGAGCAACCTAGGGGTGAGAGTATGTATTGGCAGTATGTGCCTTAATACTTTTTGTTTTAAAATTCCTTCCCTGTCACCATCCCTCTCTATTCTCATTACATGGTCAACGGCATAGTGTATTAACTGTTCCCAATAACTGTTATGCTCATGTTCCATGTGCTTCACCACTGCTTAGCTTCTGCCTTCGTTTACTGCAGCTCTGGTGTGTTCAATGATTCTTTTTTTTTTGTTTCACATACTGAGCTTCCTACATAGTTAAGGCCGCACAGGCATTCGATCAATTAAATAGTACATTTTCTTTTACATGTGATATGATGCATGATCATCCAACGTTGCCCGCTCATTGTAAAGAATGCCTGTTCGTTTATTGCTATTTTGTATGTTTTGCAGTGCCTTCATTTCCAGAATCCTGGTTTCTTCAATTATATGTTGGTTGCTGCTTCATGTTTTAAGAGGAGGGCATGCTTGCAGCACCCCTACCTGAGCCATTACATGGCCCCAGATACCCCATCGCCCGGTGCCTAAATAAAAAAAGAATTCCATGGGCGCCCTGGTGCCACCCAGGACACCCAAAGCAATGAGATGGCGTGTGGCCATAGGGAAATCCCCAGTGTCCCCGTAGCCCCGCCGGCTCCCCTGTCTGCACATATCCAAGGTGCAGCAGGAGCAGGCAGCATTGGTTTTCTCTCACCTGGAAGGAGCAGCTTACCTTTCTTCTCCTGCCTCAGCAAGAGCAAACATATGTTCCCTGCCTGAGAGAGTGCAGGTAGGGAGTGACACTGCTGCTATCAGGTCCCAGGCGATGAGATCCCCAGCACCAAATTATGGCTTTGGGAGGGGCCCAACACCCTCCTCCCCAAACAGTAATGCATCACCCTGAGGGACAAAATAGCACCCCTACGGGAAGGGGTCCCTAGGGCCTTCAAAAGACTAAAAGAAGCGGTTGCACAGTGCACTCACCATTAAAAAAGAAATCATCTCTGGGGGATGAGGTCCCTGGGGTCTTCAACAGACTTTGGGAGGAGTAGGGCACACTCCCTCCCCTTTAAAAAATAGTTTGACCTTGAGGAACGGGAACCCCAGAGACTTTAAAAAGCTCGGGGAGGGGAGCCCATGCCCTCCTAGTCATCTAAAGAAATGCCTCAGGCCCTGAGGGGTGGTGGCCCAGACTGTTATATCACTCAGGGAGGGGGGTGCATGCCCCTTACCACCAAAAAATATACAAAGCAGGAATGAGAAATGAGCAAGGTAACCCCTCATTTCACATTCACTGCTCCAGCGGGGGAGAACCCCATATTGCCTGGCAAGGGCTTTTTTAAAGATTGTTTCATTCTCATGGTGCCCCTATAATGGGCAGGGCACCACCAAGCTTTTATAAATGCTGTAGGGGGATGCAAAGGAGTGCAGCAGCACCATATAATTTTTTTTTTTAATGTGCAATAATTCTCTTGGGTCATTGAATTCATGACCCCCAGAGAGTTTACCATTATTTTTAAAACACTTCGAATTGGAGCTGTGGGTTCTTCAGCTGAAGTGTGGGGACTTGTGGTTAGTGCTATGGCTGCATTGTGTGACTTGACAAATGATAAAAAAGACCTAACACATGTTTATGGTTGTGTTTCAGAAAAGTGCTTTATTTGAAAAGTTATCTAATAGTGATTATAATTAATCATTGCTATGTATGGAAATGAAAATACATTGGATAATAATTAATGATGCATTTTTATGCTGATTTATTGAAAACGCCAATAAGTCAGCGTTATATATGTTGATGTGAGTCAATAGTTCTGCATGTTATATTGTTGTGTTCTGATCTTTTGATAAAGCCAGAAGGTCAGCCTTATTTAAAACTAAAACCTTTATATTGTTATATGACATTCTCAGCTGTTCATCGTTGGGTGCTGCCCGTCCGAAAAGGATTGGGAACCCGCAGGAGGTTGGACACAGGCTCTGGTCTGGCACGGTGATGGACATCTTATTTTACATTAAAAAACTCATAGAAATTCCCTGAAAGAAAGAAAGGTTAAACTTTATAGTTAGGGATTGTAATAATAACTTATTTTAGATTTCTTTTAAAGTATAATTTCACTGAAAAAACAAAGGTTAAGGGGACATGACAGTTAGGTGAAAATGTCAGTTAAAATGTGTTATAGTTACCTCAAATAACTATAACTCATGCCCTACAGTAACTATAACTCATGCCCCTAGTGACATCTGAAATGACATAATTGATAACAAGACTGTGCATGGCGACGGCACAAGTTATAATTACTTTAGGTTTACATCATACCTGTTGCCTCCACTTTAGGGGAACAGAGCCAGTTGTGTCTCTAACCCTGTTCAGTAGGCAATTATGATCAATTGCCCTTTTGCCCAACCTGAAGTTAACCATCACTCTTTCACTTTTTCCATTGCTGCTCTCCACCGACACCCCTACCACCACACATCCCCTCTGCTTTCCCACAGTCATGAAGAATAACCCACATAACTGCACATAAAATAACCCTTCATTAGGCTGCCATCCAACAGCCAATGATACTACCATCCCACTCCATTCTTCTGAAATAGTATGTTGGAAGCCTTGGGTGCAATTCTCCAAGCTGGCCTCTGCCTCTAGCCCCATTGATCTCTCTCTAAATCCCCTTAGTTGCCATCACAGGTTGGTTCCAAACGTTGCTGTGTTCACTGCATTCTTCATGTGAGCACAAGTGACCTGGACTCTGGGTTTGAGTTTGACTGCGGTCTTTTAGTCTGATCCGCACTGCTTCTAAAAAGGGCCTTTTAAAACTCATCCCTGCAATATGGAACAGGAAAAGAGGGGTGGGTATTGGTCACTTGAGGGATCTTAGTTGGATTTCAATGCCAGTAGCCATCCTGAATGTCGCAGGATCTTGTGAGCCTCTTGAGACCTCACAACCATAATGGGTGGAGTCTCTGTATAAAACAGGAGCTCTGTCCAGACAGCACTACTAGTTTCTGTGGTTCCTCAGGTGATGCAGCAGCAGAGGTGCAGCACAGATACAGAGTGGTGAGATTGTTGCACTAAGAGAAATAAAGTTTGCCCAGATATGCAAGGCCCTATAGAACTTGAACAGAAAGACAGTAACCTGATTTGTGCAAAATGCACTCCATTTCCAGATATTTTCCTTAGATTCTGAGTCACTAGTTGCATATGCTATGGAAAGGTAATGTGGAGAGTTTTTACAAGGAGGAAGCACTCTCATTAGTTTGTTGGAGACTCTGTTGACACTTTGGGGTCTGAAGGAAACTTTGGCTGGTATATAAAAAAATGGAAATCTGACATTAGACATTCACAGGATCTACGCACAATGATTTATCAATGGAGAAACAACTTCTTTAGTTTTGGAACTTATTGCGGAGTCACAATAATCTTAGAACTTCAAAGAAACAGAGACTGAACAGGTAAATTAGCAAGTTGCACGAGTCCTTATGAACAGCTGATTCAATAGTTCACTGTGATTTCCTAGAGTCCAGTGTTTAACCATTATATTGTCTTACAAGCTACTGCTTCAGCAAATACCCCATCCACTCAATCCACTGCTGAGTGCAGATATTGTTGAATTGCACTTAGTCATAGGTCAATAAAATCTCTAATCCAAATAGAACTAGTTTTGTGGGCATTTGGTCATCAAAACAAAAAGCATGAGTAGCATGACCTTCTTATGAATAGAATTTACTCCCTGTCAAGCTCACAAAAAAAGCATCTGCCAGTGCCAGCAATCACACAAAGAATAGCATAGGGGACATAGCAGATGCTGGCTCATATTTCTCTCTCTCTCTGATGTATTATTTACAAAGCCTCCACAATTAGCAACTTCACATATCTAACTATGAAAGCTCAACATCTCCAGTAGCTGTTTTCACACTGACAAACAAACACTATCTGACTTGAAGCAAATACATGTAAGAAAGAAACAACAAGGTGACAGGCTATCCCCATCTATGCACTCAAGATCTGGAACAACATGCCTGTATCCATCGGTATCCCCAACCCTGCTTCAATTTAGTAAAGAGCTGAAAACTCACCTCTTTAAAGAACACTTTATCGTGATGTAGAAGCAGTCCACCTCTCCTCCTAGCACCCTGCTACCTCTCCAATCATTTGATGAATATATCTTTGCCTTTGACTATGTGAATCACTCCACAGCCTTTGCCTAGGTTCATTGTATACAAATGCCACATACATACATACAGATATGCATAAATCTATACTTTCTCGCAATCACAAACACACACAGAGATATCACCAAATGTTTGCAGGTCAAAAGCACAGGGCCTGTGCATTCATGCAATTGAGGCTCTTCATCTAGCCTCTGCCTCAGCTGACAAACAGTGAATACATTCCCAAATTCAATTTAATTGACATTTCTAGGTGAAAAGCATGCTCTGCCACATCCTCTCTCACAACACATTACACGCAGTTGTGCCTTACTCTAGCTCCCTGTTTCATGGCCTACCCCTGACATTCTGACTGGAGTGCCACAGTGCTGTTTTCTCTCGGTCTGATGTTGCAGGGTGATCACAACAGGCCTTCCACTCATACAGTGGCTTCGGGCCATTGCTGGTACTACATGTCCAACTCTCAAATTAATTTTCTATATCACTATACTAATTCACCACTAATCTTTTATGGTTTCCGGAGTAGGGTGCTACTCGGTGAAAAAACGCTTCAACACCCCATCAGGGGTAGCAAGTGCTATATAAATGCAAAGCTTTTTCCCTCTTCTATCCCTCCGCTATCTTTCTCAATCCAAATAACTGACTAACATAACCACCACTCAAACTACTTTCATATTTCACTATACTAATTCACTACTAATCCTTTGTGGTTTCCGGAGTAGCGGGCTACTTGCCGAAAAAGCGTCTTAACACCTCGTCAGGGGTAGTAAGCGCTACATAAATGCAATTACAATGCAAATAAAATACACATGGCAAACACAAAAATCATTTCCACTATTTCTCCTTGCTTCCCCCACAGTCATGACTCCTGCATCAGAAAAATAAAACTCGTCTTTCCTTCAAACTAAATGACCACAGACACAACACTCACTTGAACAAGTACATAAAATATTATAATGATGTATGTGGGCCACCCCTACTTTTCCAGTTAGATTCGTGGCACACACACATTTTGCCCACACACTTTAACAACGTGCGTCTGTTGGACAAAAAACCAAATAATACTGTCGCAGAATGAGCCTTATTCTGCTACATAAATTGTCTTTTTCTGCTGCATAATTTGGGGCTCAATTGCCGCACTGTTCTACAGGTCCTTACTGAGGGGGATGTGATGGTGCTTTCCTCTGCCCCTCCAATTTGAAAGCGCTTTCTCACCCTTTCTGTGGTTGGCCTGGCCAGACTTTATTTTCACGCCCTCACTCACTTCGATTTATACTTCTGTAGACAATCCAGTCAAAAGGAAAACCGTTGATGTGACAGTCACAGATCTACATTGTAGTGCAGGAGAAAAGAGAGCGAATCCAAGAGGCGTCTTTGTTTTGATACAGGACCTTTTTTTCCTTCTGGGACCTTGCTGAGATATGGCTTTCACATAATGAAGCTTGTCGAGGAACAAACATTGTTGTCTAATTAATCGACATTTTAAACCCAGACTGCTTAAATTGCAAGCATTTAAATTAAGCTAAAATTGGCGTTTGGGTGGAGGGGCGCAGAAACTAGGGTCTCATAGCTAATCCTATTGGGCTCGTTATTAAGATGGAGTTGTTCAAATTGATTACAGCTGCAATCCGTCTTAATCAGGATTATTCAAAAATCCCAATTATAAAGACTATTCTTGCATCAGAGAAGTTAAGCCACCTTTCCCGATCAAAAGCTTTTGTTAAGCGTGTTCTTACATGCCTGATAAATATGAGAGCCTTCATGGGGCGCGCAGCTT
This sequence comes from Lissotriton helveticus, assembly GCF_964261635.1. Classification (NCBI taxonomy): domain Eukaryota; kingdom Metazoa; phylum Chordata; class Amphibia; order Caudata; family Salamandridae; genus Lissotriton; species Lissotriton helveticus. The sequence continues at coordinate 408,277,021 of NC_136073.1, forward strand.
TCAAGAACAGCCTCGTTTTCATTTCTTTCACAAGTGCCTCCTGGGTTACTGGAAGACGGCGCATCCTCGGCAATCGAGGGTCCCAGCCTTACAGTTATGGACTGCCAGCCACATAGCAGGAGTTGTACACAAATTACGTCATTGAGCTGGCAAAGCTGTCTGGGGCATCTTATAAGACAGATGGTGTCGCCGAAATCCACTCCTACGGATACTGGGCCGTGTTTTATTTAGAAAACATGCTCAGTGGTAAATTTGGTTTTCTGACACGCCGGAGTTGCAGAATTTCTAAACTATATTATGAGGTGCTGAATTTTGGATTAGAGTCAATTTCTTTAGTGTGAAACTGCGTCTTCACACTAAGGCACACTATAAAGTTTGTTCTTCTATTTTAAATATGTTTCATGCTAGACATGTTCTAACGCTAAGTTCATATTGGAACCCATACGTTGTGTTTGACTATCTTTTAGAGCCCCCTTTATTGGCTTACTCAAATCCCTCTTTAAAATCCTGATAATATGGACAACAAATCTAACTTTCAGTTAAGGGTGAGTTTATTTCCTTGATAAGCTATTGTGGCCGTGTAGGTCGGTAGGTTTGAATGCCCATATTATATTGACTTTGTCTCACATTTAATGAGGTGCTGGCATTGAATTAGGTTAAACGTTTGAATAATCATTCCTTTGTTACTCTTTTTATAAGTGGGAGTGAATATCATGTTAAAGTGTATGGTGCATTAAGGCACAGTTGGCATCTTTCAACCAACATACAATTATTGCTTCTATGAGTAAAGCTCTATTGTTTATCCCCACTAGAGGTGGGGGCAATTTGTCATCAGCAGCCTCTCTCCCTGCCGCTTATTTCATGTAATTGTCAACAAGCACTGCGCTGGAGGGCACCCCCTTGTGCATTGGCCAGGGTTTCTGCCGTAATTCGTACTCCGAGAAGTTATTGGTATTGTATACATATGTGTTTCTACATATGTACAGAGGTCCACTCACCAATTACTGTTTGAATAATCTTGTTTATATTATCTACCCAAAATGATCATGATCTATTTACAGTGTGACCTCTTGCTAGGTAAAACATTTCATATTCAAATGTTTCCCCTTGCCACTGTCATAAAAAAATCATTACACATAGAATATATAGCAGTTACTTAAGTAACTGTAACTTGCGCCCCCGCCATGCAGAGTGATACCATCAATGATGTAATTTCAGATGCCATCAGCGATGGCATTAATTATGTCATTGGACATGCCATGCAGCGCCTACACGTCCTTGGGCATTCAAGCGCTATATACATTTCACAATCAAATCAAAATCAAATCATGAGTGTTGTAATATAAGAGGTCATAAGCAGAGTTCAGCGAGGGTGCCTGTTAGAGTAAGTTGAGTTATCTATAACTGGTAACTTTCAGTTGTTTTTTGAGTTTAAAATGTTGTTTTAACTGACATTTCCACATAACTATAACATCACTTTAAACTTTGTTTTTTTCATTAGATTTCTAGGGTTGTATTTAAAGTAAAGTAACATTTTAATACCATACCTAAGTATGCCAATCCACTGCTGCACACAGCCTTAGGCCATGGGTGGCATGGAGGTGGCTAAAAGGCCCTGGCCAGTACCTGCACACAGCACCCTGCAGGCACACAACCTCCTACGGGCACCCAGCATCCCTTTGCTGGCCAACTCTCCATAGTTAAGCACCACCCCATGGACACCCACCCCCTTTTTTTGCAGCACTGTGGTTCCACAGTACTACAGTGATATTACCCATGGCCACACTGAGCGCTGCAGTGGTACCATGGTACCACGCGATGTGGAAAACATGCATTTCTTTTTAATTATATGTTTGTGTTTGTCTCTCACAGCGCAAGGACCAGCAGTTGCAACATTTCTCTTCAAGTGGCAGCCAGCCAATTAGGTAGAACACTTGGAATTTGCGGTACTGCAGTACTCTACACAAATCCTGTGACGGTACAGCGGTCTGAAATATCCATACATTTTAGACCTTCATTTATCAAAAAACACTGTGTCTAATGTTCCCACAGAAGATTGCACAGCTTACACTTATTTGTCTTGAGCTTGTTGATGTGTCTCTGTTAAAAAAAGAGGGTCTTTAGTTGGCAAGGGTTTGCACCTTTGTCCAAGTAGGGATCCTTTTTCCTAGTCAGGATAAGGGAGTTACACTCTTAAAATAAACCCTGCTCATCCCCTTGGAGGCTTGGCAAGAGCAGTCAGGCTTATCTTAGAGGCAGTGTGTAAAGCATTTGCACATAACCAACAGTAACACAGTGAAAGCACTACAAAAGGACACCACACCAGTTTAGAAAAATATCCAAAATTGGTTATACTCAAAAAAAGACCAAGACGATAAAAATCCATAATACAGTACTTAAAATGTATACTTTGCAAGAATACATGAAAAATACAGTTCCTTGAAGTCGGTAGCTCCGTCCAGGGCTGCCACAGCATCGGGAAAAACAAATCCAAACAGTTCTAGCTTATCGCGGCATTGCTGGCCAGCTATGGTGTCGGGACGACCCGCAAAACAGTACCTCTAGAAATGTAGGACGTCGGCGACCTCTCGTTGAGCTCCAATGAGCCGGCATCGGCAGGATCGGTCCCCAAGTCGGTGCAGGAGTCGGCGGGCCCTTGGAGTCACACACTTTGCAGATCGAACTCCTCGCGGTTGAATTCAGGAGCGGTGTGTTGCAGGCGTCAGGTGCTCTGGTGCGCAGCGGTGTGGTGTGCGGTGCCCTCAGGTTGCCGTGCAGGCTGTGGCTCAATGACGGTCATCCAGCAGCATCAGTGAGACCAGGGTAGCGGTGCAAAGTGATGTGGTGCTTGTCGCGGTGTTGGCAGGTCACGGTGCAACCAGCGGCAATGTCGTTGCTGAAGCGCTGTCGTCAGCTGACGAACTGCAGTCGATGGCGCCGGTAGGCCAAGGCTGCGATACGGGATGAGGATGGTGTGCCGTGTAACTTACGAGCGGTGCCCTCGAATCACAGTGCAAGCAGGGGCATCGATGTCGGAGTGGAGCATTTATGTCGGGGATACCAAGCCAGCATCGTGAAGTGAGGCAGTGCGAAGTGCGGTGCCCACAGGTTGCGGTGCAAGCAGCGACTCAGTGCCAGTGTCAGGTGGCGTCGTCGGTGAGACCAGGATTGCGGTGTGGTGTGAGGGAGTGTGCTCTAAAATGCCTTCAAGACACGGAGTCGGCAGCAGCATCGTAGACGGTGTTGGGTTACTTTTTCGTCTGTTGCAGCTCAAAACACAATGTCCCTAGTGCCGATGGCAGAAGAACGTGAAGTCTTTGCTGTTCCTGAGACTTCTTGAACAGGGGGCAAGCTCTACCTCAAGCCCTTGGAGAAATTTACTAAAGAAGTTGCAGAAAGTTCAGTTCAGTCCTTTCACTGCCCAAGACAGAAGCAGCCACTGCAGCTGACACAGCAAAGCACTAAGCAAAGTGGTAGTTCCTCCTCACAGCTTCTCCAGCTCTTCTTCTTGGCAGTCTACTCTTCTTGGTCCAAAAGAGTTCTAAAGTTCTGGGGTCCGGGCCCCAGTATTTATACTACAAAATCCTTTGTTCTCTCAGGCAGAGAATGTCTGTGCTTAGTCCAAACCAGTTCTGTTCTCTCTGACCCAGCTCCCTGGCAGGAGGTGGAGACAGCATTGTGGAAGGCAGGCCATGCCCATTCAGGTGAAAGGAAATCTCCTCACCCTACTCTAAATGCAGCCCGGTCTATTCAGCCCAGCCCTGACTCATCAGACTAAACAGAGCTACTACACACCCCTAGCCCCTGTCATCCCCAAAGACAAACAGTCAATACACATCATAGCAGAGGCACACTGGATGGCTAATCAATAAAACACCTACTTTCTAAAAGTGGTATTTTCAAACACAGAATGTAAAAATCACCGACACTAAAAGATGCATTTTAACAGTCGGAGTTAAGGCATACCAAACTTTATTTTCCTACCTGGTTCCCAGGGGTAGTTATATTTATAAGATGTTATAAGCAAACTCCTCATTTCTATCAAATGGAAACAGGCACCCTTGCAATAGTGAAAAATGAAATTGGCAGTATTTCACTATCAGGACATGCCACACAAATCAAATTCAAATAAGCTTTATTCGATATTTCATAAAATATCATACAAGCATACAAATACAGAAAATAATTTAAAACAAACAGTTTGATCAATTCATTAAAATAAGTAAATAGAAATGGAAAAATGTATCGGAGAAATCATTACCATTCAAAAAGCAAGATCAGGAGAACCAATCTTAGCATGATTAATAGTTAATTAAAAAAAGAAGCAATCGATTAGGACCTTGATACATAGAGAAATACAATTATTAAGAACATATTGGGCTTTTTCCATTTTACATGCCTGTGTATAAGACTCAACAGTTGTTTAAAAACTAACTAATGTGGTGCAGAGTAATACCACGTGGTCAACAGAGTCCCCTTTCAACAAGTGTTATTGTTCAATACTCTGGGGCCCGGGTAAAAATCAAACAAATCCCAAGTAGAAATAAGGCCATCTCCAGGTTTTGGTTGAGAAAGTCTTAAATAGGGGACAATGTTCCTGTGTTTAAATCTGATTAATATCAGGTCTCCCGAAATGTCTTTAGGCAATCTGCCTAACCACCCCACCCTCCTGACGCTCACAATTCCGCCATCTAAGGCGGGCGGCAGCGGTCTGTTGTTGTTAAGCCAAAAGATGGTCTTATTTAGCAGATCCTCGCTTGTTTCGTGATTGCCCTGACCAAGTTCAGGCACCCCGGAAAGAACGGACACGTAGGGGGCAGCTTCAGGGGGTAAATTTATTTGATGCCTTTTTACTTGAGGATACCTAGAGGCTTTGAAAGGGGCACTAGTAGGCTTAGGAGTGTTATTACGGCCCCTTGGAAAGGGTATGCTCAAGGAAGAGTCAATTGTTCGTGCTTTCCTGTGTTCAGTGGAAGTAGGCTTGTCAGGGTTTGTAGAGAGCGTGGAACGTGGGGAAACAGCAGAATTTACAGTCGGTGGGTAAATCCTTTTTACTATTTGTTCAACACTGGTCAACCTGTCTCCCAACTCCTTAATTTTAGTAACCAGGGGTAACAGAGCAATCGCTCAAATTGGGCAAATAGGGTCGATTGAAGGGGGGGAACAGGATTATTTAATGTAGTCCCTGCTTTAGATGGCGTTAATACAATTGGATTGGCAGGGAAGGATGAGGAGCTACAACACATCAGATCGACATTTCTCTTTGTTGTTAAACAGGATTAAATCGGTGGATACGGGTACAGCCTGGGTGGTACAGTTTATGAGATCAGTGTCTTTCCCCACTCTGGGGGGGGTTAGTATATCAGGGACATAGTTTGTGCCGCACACGGCATTAAGGTCTTCCCAAATAGTCATCATGGGTGGACTACGTAAGGCCCGATTACGACACTGGGCAATTGAACATAATTATGTATAAGGTATAATGTCTCTGTACCTCTTATGATAGGACCAAGTGGGGTGGCCCGCCCCGTCCTCCTCAGGTCCTCTGAGGGCCACAGAGGGCCCGCCCTTTGCCCGGGCTTAGCCCGGCGCCGCCCGCGCGCGTCCGCGACGCGGAGCGAGCTCTCTCTGTTTATGCGCATCCGGGCGCGACTGACCAGGAAGTGGGCGGTGCTAAGTGTCGAGCTCGCTGGGAGCTGTAGTTTCCCCCCACGGCGGCCGTGCTAGGTGGTGAGCAGCGGCGGCGAGGGAAACAACCAGCGTCAGGAACCCAGCAGTAATCCCCGTGGCAAGAGCGACCCTCCAGGTAGGTCGTCAGCAGTGTCCCCCGCTCCTCTGTGGCAGCTCTCTCCGTTTATGCGCCTCCGGGCGCGACTGACCAGGAAGTGGGCGGTGCTAAGTGTCGAGCTCGCTGGGAGCTGTAGTTTCCCCCCACGGCGGCCGTGCTAGGTGGTGAGCAGCGGCGGCGAGGGAAACAACCAGCGTCAGGAACCCAGCAGTAATCCCCGTGGCAAGAGCGACCCTCCAGGTAGGTCGTCAGCAGTGTCCCCCGCTCCTCTGTGGGAGCTCTCTCCGTTTATGCGCCTCCGGGCGCGACTGACCAGGAAGTGGGCGGTGCTAAGTGTCGAGCTCGCTGGGAGCTGTAGTTTCCCCCCACGGCGGCCGTGCTAGGTGGTGAGCAGCGGCGGCGAGGGAAACAACCAGCGTCAGGAACCCAGCAGTAATCCCCGTGGCAAGAGCGACCCTCCAGGTAGGTCGTCAGCAGTGTCCCCCACATGCCACACATACCAGGGCATCTCCTACCTTTCAAATACACTGCACCCTGCCCACAGGGGTACCTTGAATCTACCTTAGGGGTGACTAACATGTAGGAAAAGGGACGGTTAGAGCCTGGCAAGTGGGTGCACTTGCCAGGTCGAAATGGCAGTTACAAATTGTGCGCGGACTCTCCCGTGGCAGGTCTGAGTTACCTTTACAGGGCTACTTATGTGAGTGGCATAATCAGTGCTGCAGGTCCACTAGTAGCATGTGATTTACAGACCCTGGCACTCTCTATACACTTTACTAGTGACTTGCCAGTAAATCAAAAATTACAATCATGGAAACACAGATCCATAACACAATTTACAACCGGAGCACTTGCACTTTAAAACTGAACAGCAGAGAGAAAGTACGCAGAGACACTAAACCAGCAAAAACAGAGTAAAAACCGTGAGGTCAGAAACCAAAAAGACAGGGGAAACATGTCAAAAGATGCTAGTCTAACGGTCTCTTCATATGATGTTAAGCCGTAAGGGATCTTGATCATGCTTGAAAAGAAAGATGACAATTTGAATGTTAGTACTCTGAATGTGACCGATCAGACATTAAAATGATGCATGTAGGAAGGGGGAGCGAATGGCAGTCCTTGAGTGTGCAGTGATTCTACCTTAGTGCCTTGATAAGTCTCTCCCTGGTCTCATTGGCACTCTTTATGGAGTCATTATGCTAGCGAGCAGGGTATTATCCCATTGGAATAGTCTCGTCCCTCCTTTTTAGGTCTCGGACTAGGCAGCGCATGCGCTGTCTCTTCAGAGAGATGCTGTATACAGTATAGTGGGGGAAGCCCGCCCACTTTCCTTCTAGCTTTTTAATTGGCTTGTGGATTTGTTCTTTTCTAAATGCTGCCCTTTGATTGGTTTAGAGGCTGCTAGTCCCGCCTTATGACTGCCATGTCTCCTTCCATGGCTATTGGCCCCATTACTGCATATTTGCTAAGCACTACTTTGTGCCTGTGTACCCCTCCCGCTGTCTGAGCTTTCTCTCCCGCTCCCCCCCCCCCACATCTCATGGTGAGATCACTGCCACAGGCAGGGGGATTGCCGCTGCTTATGTGGGAACTGTGAGGGCACTGCATGTTATCACCACCGCGGGCTTGTTTTTCTTGCCATTTAAACTTGTAAACATTTAAACCACCTCGGGAACCCTGTGCGCTGCACCCCTGATGTCAGGGAAGAGCCGCACTGGGATTGGTGCCCGCATGGCGGTTGCCCGGCAACGAAGGGCTGGTCCCGGAGAGGAGCTGCTGGGAATTCCAGGAAGAAAGATTAAACCCGACCTCTTCTGCCGTTCAACTTGGTGAGGGGGCAAGAGTCTGGGTGAGTCGGCTCTCAGACATTGGCAGTGAGAGCCGGATCATAGGAACTTGTTTAAATGATGTTGTTCCCGTCCCCCCTGCTCTCTTTAAAGGTGGCAGCACGGTCTCGTACCAGTGCGGGGTGTTGTGACTGTACACATTCTCTGTAGGTATGCTGGCTCACATGAAAGCTTTCGGTGTCTGTATTCACTGATATTGTAACTAACTGATGTATTTTATCGATATGAAATTGAGACAATTATTAACGGTTTGTGTTCAGGGTCCCCCTAGTCTGAACAGAAAATTCAGTGCTTGCCCAGAGTTAAGCTTTGACAGCGTCTGATCTCTGCGCATGCCCAGTAAGTGCAAAATATTCTACCCCCGGCACAATACGTCAGATCAGGCAGTTTGCAGAGCGGCGCTAATTTCATTATTATACAGTAAGGAGTTGTATACCTGGGCTCATTCTTTGCTCACCAGTGAGGCCAACGTTTTATTTACCCACGCTGTTTTTTTTCTAGTTTGCTGCCTGCTACTTCTCAGAGGCAAAACCTGTGAGCCCCTGGGTTCTTCTTCCTCCTCAGTTGCTGCAGCATGCTCGCAGGTTGTTATGAATCAAGCCACAATCCCAGAGATTTATATGGCAAGTGTAAGTGGGATGAATTAGCAGGGTTTAATAACAGCGGCATAAATCATGGAGACTTGAACGAGCTTTAATTGATATACAAGAATGTGACGGGCATGAATCACTCAGCCATTCAACAGCATGGTAACATATGGTCACCTCAATATGCTGCATCTAAAATCGTTTGGCAAATCCTTGCTTGTCCCATATGGCAGAAGAAATATATTTGGTTCCATTTTTTTTATAGTGTGGTTTTAAAAAGACAATATTATCACTGTAAGTTTTTGATGGGTATAATGAGAGGGAACGCTATTTAAGTTTTTTTTCCTTCTTGTAATCGAGCCCATTCAGTATACATTTATTCCTCTGTTAGAACAATCTATTCTGTATGCTTGTTCACCTCCACCTCAGCAAATAACTTTATGGTAAGAACATGTAACTGAGAATAGTGGCAGGTCTGTACTATATGTTTCTCTGGAAAAATAGAAATAATCAAACTTGTGTGAGTAAAGTATGACACAATAGAACTCACAGCCCAAAATATATTTTGTTAAGCCATAGAATAAATATAATGAACATCCCTTTGTCCTACCCTAAATTATTTGCAAAAGAAATGCCAAAATTTCAAAACAGCTTGCAAATTCGGTAGACAGTCCTTCTTTTCACTCTTCATAAAACATTTCTTGTTAACAGCCAACATGAGCTAAATCCCCAGCAGCCACTAAAGAAGGCCATCATGGAAGACTTTCTCTATCTGAGCCATGCTTTGAGCAGTTTCACCCCATCAGTGGGGTGGCGGCAGACTACCTGAAGCAAGAGAATCTCATCCCACTCCTAAGGAAATCAAATACTGATCCAGATGTCCTTGTTCATTTTCAGGACTCATTTCAAACGTCCCCTACTTTAGCAAAAACATTTAAAGGAAAGCCACCAGACAGTTGCAGGATGCTTTGAACAATATTACATAATCCGAGATCTCTAAGCAGACTCATGTGAGGAACATACATTGTGGAAGCTGATATCAGTGAAGTCCTTCCAGGCACTTTGGAAGATGATCACCATGAAGCACTGATGCTCTTAGAATTGTCCACAGGACGCCAGGGCATTAAAGATATAGCCTCGGATGTGATCATTCCTGCACAATTGGAGGCAACTCATCAGGATCTTCATTTCAATCCACTAGTAGGTAGGTGGAGTATGAAGTCAACTACTGTTCAACATATATATGTTGTGACTGGCAGAAGTAATTCAGCAACATCACCACCAATTAAAGATTGAGGAGAACAACACTCTGATCTGCCCTCTCCTTGAAAAGCAATGGCAGGAAGCGAACCAACTTCAACATTGATCACTTGATGAGGTGAGGCTTTTTATGTCATCATGGAAATTCCACTACTAAAGCAAAAAGAGGGAATAATCCAACTTGCATATCCTCCAGTACTGAGAGCTATTCTGTTCACTGCAAACAGTTGGGGGGCCAAAGACTAATCTTTTATTTAGACCTACCATTTATCCTCCAGTCAATGCTGTGGTAAAATGAACCACTGTGCAACTGGTATCTCTTTGTAAGGTCCTACCATTCTCTTTTTCAAACTCAGCATACAGTAGAGCAAACGAGATTGCTGATCATGGTCTGACTAGGCAATTCTAAAGTGTTCTACAAACGCCTCTATGGAATGTTCATGGATATATTTAAAATCTGGCAGCAAGAGTGGCCGTCAACAGGATGAAAAGGCACCAAGCCAAGAAACTTTATTAGGTGTATGGATCAAAATCAAATTTTTTTGATAGCATGCATAAGGTATCTTGAAGTGCATTCTCAGAAAACATGCAGAAACAGGCCAATCGCTGTTCAATTTAGGAAGGAGAATTTCGCCAATGAAACATAATATGCAGGTAAAAGAAAACTCAAGTCGGACAACCCCTGAAACTTCATAACTATTCTGCTACTTTTGGAGTCATTGCTAACCTGCTAACTCATTCATCTGATACTAAACACAGTATATTAATATATTTAAAATAGCAACTACATCACTAAACTCATTAGTATGCCAAGACCAATTGGCATGGCCAATGCTTGTTGGTATACTAGACAGATTCTGGGATGTATATCTTGTGAAGTAGAGGTAACTGTTGGCATACAGCCTGCATTTTCTTTGTAATAATAATATTGAATTTGAGATCAATGTGTTTGTGGAATCTGTGCGACTTGGGCTTTTTCCCAGTAGTTAAAAGAATGCTCCGAGGTATATTGCCATGAGCCAAACTAACACACTCCTTGGATGATGTCATCAGTGACGTAATTTGAGGTGTCATCAGTGTTGTCGTATATTATGTCATAGAACATGTCATGAGTGATGTAATATGTGAGGCCATAAGCAGTGCATGGCAAGGGCACAAGTTATAGTTAGTTCTGCTAACTATTACTGGTAAAATTCAGTGGTTTTGTGAGTTCAAAATGGTAATGTTGGCAATGTTATATTCACGTAACTATTATGCTACTTTAACCTTTGTTTTTTTCAGTGAATTTCTAGTTTTTTCCCCCATATAGTAATGTTTTATTACCATAGGTAAAGCCAAACCCCCCACAGTGCATGGCCTCTGGCTGTGCACGGCAGGGGATTGGCATAGGGTGGCCAGGCCCTGCTGCAAACCCCCCACAGACTGCCAACCCCACCATGTGCACAGTCTTTGGCTGTGGACAGTAGGGGGTTGGCTCCAGGGCTTGGCCAGTGGCTAGGCACTGTGGCCGACCCACACAAATGCAGCCAACCCCACACTGCTCATGGTCTTTTGATGTGCACAGTGTGAGAATGGCCGCAGGACCTGGCTTGCAGCAAGGCCGTGCATCCAACTCCCCACAGGCAGCCATCCGGAGGCAGCCAACCCCATGCCGCACATGGCCTTTGGTCATGCATGGCATTGGGCTAGCCGCAGGGCCTGTCTTGCAGCCAGGCCCAGCTTCCAACTCCCTGCAGGCTGCCAACCATATGCTGAACACAGCCTTTGATTGTGCACAGTAGGATGTTGCCAACTGGGCTTGGCCAGCTACCAGGCTCTGTGGCCAAAGCACCAGCAAGCCAGTTATCCCACACCACGCACAGCCTTTGGTGTGCACAGCGTAGGGTTGTTCTTTGGGCCCGAGACACCCAATACCCTAGGGCAAAGCATATATATTAAGGGGCAGGATGTGCAGCCCCATCCCTGACCCTTAACTGGCCATGGGGACCCCATCCTCTGGGGCGGCATTACATTATAAATGGTAGAGGCAAGCCTACTTAGGGACCCATCCTCCAAGGCTGTATATATTTTAAAGGGAAAGGGGACTCCGTGGCTCCCCTCCCTGAGGTCTTCAGGCCCTGAGGACCCAATCCCCCAGTGCCATAAATATTTTAAAGGGGAGGAGATCATGTGGCCCCCCACCGTGAGCTTCTTTAGTCCTTAGGGAATCCATACCCTAGGGTCATTTTTATTTTAAAGGGGATGAGATCGGGTGGCCCCTCTCCCTGAGCTTCATTAGGTACTGGGGACCCCATCCCCACAAGTACATAAATATTTTAAAAGGGAGGGGAGCCACGTGGCCCCCCTAGCAGATCCTCATTAAGCCCTGGGATCCCCATCCCCCCATTTGTACATCATAATCTATATTCCTGGCACATTATATCTACATCTATTCATCCACTTTCAAGCTACGCCTATTTCAAGTAACACACTCCACTCTATGCCACTCCAGTCTGTGTCACTCCACTCTATGCCACTATACTGTACATCACTCCATACACCTCTCCACTGTACGCTAATCTACTGTACACCATTCCACACTACCCTGTTCCACTCTATGCCACTACACTCTACGCCACTCCAATGTACGCCCCTTCACTGGATGCTACTACAATGGACACTATTCCACTGTACAACATTCCACTCTATGCCACTCCACTCTACATTCTTCCACTATATGGCACACCACTGTAAATGACTCCACTGTACACAACTACACTCATCGTTATTCCATTCTATACTACTGCCTTGTATGCTACTCTACTGGATGCCAATACACTTTAAGGTACTCCACTTCCATTCTACGCTTCTACAGTCTACTCTATTCTTCTCCATGCCACTGCACTCTATGCAGCATTCTGTAAGCTACTTCACTGTATGATATTCCTCTGTAAACAACTCCACCCTATGTTATTCCAACCTAAGCCGCTCCATTCTCCATTCTACAACATGTACACCATCATACTGTGCCTCACTCCACTCTAAGCCGCACCACTGTATGCCATTGAATTCTACAACCACTCTACTGTATTTCACTCAATTCCATTCCACAATACACAACTTCATTCTTTACCACTTCACCATACTCCACTCCAATCTATGCCACTCCAGCCCATGAGACTCTACTCCTCACTATTCCCCTTTATGAAGCTACACTCTACACCACTTAACTCTATGCCACTAAACTCTACGCCGCTCCAGTCTATGCCACTCTACTGTACCCTACCCCACTCCACTTGACACCAATCCACTATATGCTCTTACACTGTATGCAACTATACTCTAGCCCACTACACTTTTCACTATTCCACTGTAGCCACTTCACTCCACAAAAGTCCACTCTTATGACACTTCACTGTATGTGTCACAACAGAGACTGGTTGACTAACCTTGAAAAGCCGGGTACAGCAGGAGCGATGAGGATGCAAGATAACCCCTTCCCTGATTGCGGCACCACTGCGAGTTGGTATATTTTCACTCTACAGATATTACCTCAGAAGGGGAAGGGGAAAAAAGAGATAAACGAAACACAAAAGCTGTGTGAGTTTCCCCCCTAACCCACTTAGTGAAGTATATATATCTATATTGTTTGACTCAACTTACATCATATTTGCCACAATCATCCTGAGATAAAAAAGGCACAAAAAGGAAAAATAAAGAAAAGGAAATAATGGAGTTCCTAATTTCTCAGGGTGTCAAATAAACTCAGCAGGAGTAAGCTTTCCAAATGTAAGAAGTCACTGAAGAAGTGTACTTATCTGAAAGTGCCATCTTGAATTATCAATTATTTCTCTTAAGGTTGAGAATGTTGTTTGTTTCCTGTTACACAAAGTTTGAAGATACCCTGTTGACCTCCAGGATATTATGCCACTTATCCGAGCCTCTCAATGGCTCCACTATGCCAAAAATGAATATAAAAACAATCCTCTGACACTTGCGTGATGTACCCTTTCCTGCGGGTGAAACAGCCAAAAGAAATCCTGAAAATGAGCTCATTCCTTACGAGCACTTCAGCTCAGGTCGGTATCGCAGGAATGAAATGATCCTGCTTGTAAACATCAAGGCTCGTTGCTCGTAATAGCGCCCCAGCGCGTACATGAGCTGAAAGCCCCCGTTGTATGCCAGGCGCTGCTGGCGGGTCAAATGTCACGGTAGCACTCCAGCGCAAACGAGTTAAACTGAATTCCACTGGGAAACACCCGCGGCATGGCAAACTCTGCCGGCGAGTGACAAGAGCGCTACCGAGCTTCAGAGCGAAAGCGGGTTTACAAACACGGAGGCATCCACTGGGAAATCTGCATGTACGTGAGTAGGCAAACAGAGGCAGCGTCTTCTTTTCAAGGTGGACTTCACCTAAAAACACAGGTGACAAGCACCAGACTACGGAAATGAGGTGCCTATAAAGGAAGTAGGCAGAAAGGAGAGACATAGAAGACAGAGCCATTCTGTAGGTTTTCTGGGAGATGTAGTCCCCTCACCATTATCATCTCATGCATTCATGCTGGCTGCCTATTGTCCACCTTCATCCTGGCCTAAACGTGACAGTATGGTAATTCGCTATGTACTACAGCACTGCACGCCACTACACCGTAGTTTATTGCACTCTACACTATTCCACTCTACTCCACCCGACTCCACTCTATGCTATTGTATTGTACATCTCTCCACTCTATGCCACTAGACCCTCCACATTTCCACTCTATGACACTCCACTTTACACCACTCCACTGTAATCTACATCACTATATGCTATTCCAGTCTACACCACTACACTTTACAGCACTCAAGTCCATGCCACTCCACTGTATGCCACTCCACTGTTCCCTATTCCATGGTACGCCACTCTACTCTACAACACTCTACTGTATTCCACTATAGTCAACGTTACTCCACTCTACACACTCCACTTTATACTACTCCACTGTATGTCACTCTACCCTATGCTACTCCACTCTATGCGACTAAACTCTATGCTATTCCACTCTATGGTACTCCACTCCACGCCACTCCAGAGTACACCACTCCACTTTAAACTATTACCTGTACACCACTAAACCCTACCCCTTTCAACTCTACACTATTCCACTCTACTCGGTTGCACTCTATGCTACTCCAGTGTACACCACTCCACTGTGCGGCACTCCATTCTACGATGCTCCACTGTATGCTATTCCACTGTACTGCACTCCACTGTATGCCATTCCACTGTATGCCACTACACTGAAAGCTATTACACTCTACGCCACTCAAATCTACGCTACTCCACTATATGCTGCTCCATTCTGTAGCCCTCCACTTTGTGACACTAATCTCTACACTATTTCACTCTATGCCACACCACTCTATGACACTCCACTCTGCATCACTCTACGCTACAGTATGATTGTACGCAAATACAATCTACCCCACTCAACCTTACAACACACCCCTCTACGCTATTCCACTCTACACCAATGCACTCTATGCAATGCTGGTCTTCGTCATTCCAGTCTATGCCACTCCATCTATGACACTCCACTCTACCCCAATCCACTCTATAGTATTTGACAGCACTCTATGCTACTCAACTCTAACCTATTCTATTTTAGGCCACTCCAGTCTATGCCACTCCACTCTACCCCACTCCACTCTACACCATTACACTCTACTCTATTCTGCTCTACGTCACTCCATTCTTCGCCACTCCGGGCTACGTCCCACCACTGTATGTCTGTGCAATCTACACTACACAACAGTACTCTATTTCACTGTACTGAAATCCAGTGTACACAAGTTTACTGAAGGCGTTTACGCTGTCTACCCTCCACTATGCACCACTCCACTGTATCCTATTCCACTGCACACCACTCCAATGTACACCACTACAGTGTACACCATTCCATCCTATGCTATTACACTGTACACCAATACACTTTACCTCACACCATTCATTGCCACTCTACTGTACGCCACTCTAATCTATGCCACTCTACTCTATGCTCT
This sequence comes from Lissotriton helveticus, assembly GCF_964261635.1. NCBI lineage: Eukaryota > Metazoa > Chordata > Amphibia > Caudata > Salamandridae > Lissotriton > Lissotriton helveticus. Next base: position 408,292,524 of record NC_136073.1, read on the forward strand.
TCCACTCTATGCCACTCCACTCTATGGCACTGTACTCTGTGCTACTCAGCGGTATGCCACTCCACTGCGCCACCTTCCACTCTATGCCATTCCACTCTATACAACTCCACTCTATGCTATTCAACTCTACGCCACCACACTTTACCAGGCTTCACACTACTCCACTCAACTCTACTCTGCTATACAAATCTACAGTCTACAACACAACAGGGTACAAGATAATCTCCCCTCTAGTACATGAGACTCCACTTAACGACACTCCACTTGACGACACAAAACGGTACGCTTTGAAAAATACTTTTATTAAAATAAAAAAAGATTAAAACTCAATGGAAGAAACAAAGGTTAAACCTTTGTTAAAGTTAAGAAAACTTTCTTTTCATACAAACCAATCATAAGCTATTCAAAGATGACTAATTCTAAAGTTATAGTTATACCTTTAATTTCTAATTTAAGTGCCACATATAACATCATTTATTCTTCAGATAAAAACCAAACAGAAACGTGCACAGCTCTAAACACAGTCTATTGAACTTGGTAACCACACTATATTAACTATAACTCACAACTCCAACATGCACAGTGTTCTTACAAACCATGTAATTTGCGATGTTATAAGTGTTACTGTAAATGCTATCATTATCAAGGGTAAAAGCAGTGCATGGAAAAGGTACATTCTCTCACAGACTTCACAGGAGAGCAGGCTTAGTTCTGCAGAGGTATCTGAATCAGTATTAGCATGTAGGAGGGCAGTTCATCAGGTGTGCAGAAAGGATGTCTGCTTTATCCAGGACTGCTTCCAGCTTTTGGCATGCTCTTTGCTGCAGTAGCCCTGTGGGGTTACTATACTCTACAGCACTCCAGTCCTCCCCACTCCACTATATGCTACTCCACTGTATGCCAATCCACTCTTTGCCACTCCACTGTACCCTATGCTACGGTATGCCACCCCCTCTACACTACTCCACTGTTTGCTACTACATTCAACGTTATTCCACTCTTCACACTCCACTCTACACTACTTCACTGTATGCCACTCCAACCTACACCACTCCACTCTATGCCACTAAGTGGGTTGCTCTGCACACAGTCCAGAATGTTGGACTAGGATTCTATTCTATGGTACTCCACTCTACACCACGCCACTGCACTGTCTCCTGGCAGTGGGTTGCTCTGCACACAGTCCAGAATGTTGGACTAGGAGTTTGAAGGAAAAAGTATGGTCGTACGGAGGATCAGAGATGCCAGATGGATCAAAAGCAGGATATTGGATTGTGTTTCTCTTGTTCTGCCAATCATAAAAACACAATGCATATGGTGCGAGTTAAATTCATTGTTAACCAAGGTGGGAGTCTTCCCAGTTTATTCTTTCTTGCCCAAGATGGTGTTTGTCAATTTATCTGTTAAGTCATTTCCTGTTCTACAAATATATATATATGGGAGCTTGGTTGTGACAAGGTTGTGTTCTAATGCTTTCAATTTCCTTATTTTTCATCACACTTATCACCCACCTTATATACTTTCTGCTCTGATTCCTGTCCTCTTTTTTCAGCTATTTTCCTCTGTTGGAGTTCTTCAGCCTGGAAGTTTATGCTAGACACTTTCTTGACTCTGTCTCTGGTGCCTTGCTTCCTATCTCTTGTAACACTCTTCATCCTTTTTTTTAAAAAAAAATTTAATTTTTTTTTTTATTAGCAACACAAGAACCAACAGTATACAAAAATGAGTCAAATTAAAAGAAATAATCTAGACGTCTACAAGGTTAACGTTAGGTTGGCATTAGATCATTTGACAAAATTCTTGTTAGATCCAAACAAAATATATACATATATCTTGACACATATAAAACAGAAGACAGTAATGATCTAGATTAAACATAATTTTTTAAACTAAAATATGAGAGACCTCCAAATCTTATTGAATTTAGCTAGAGATTTAGTACCCCTAAGCCTAGCCAGCGCTAATTCCATACTATGAATTTCATTAAGGTGAGACCACCATTCCATTATGTGTGGGGGTTTAGGGGAGAGCCAAGCGCGAGCTATTATAAGTTTAGCACAGGTTACCATAATAGTAAATAAGGATTTATGTTGGATATTCCTACCATTAGTGTCTAACATAACTAACGCAGAGTCTAAGGGGAGTATATTCCCTAATTTCAGTGTTATTATATTCTGAAAAGATGTCCAAAATTCTGAAAGTTTAGGGCAGGTGTAAAATATGTGCACCAAATCTGCTGCAACCAACGCACATTTGGGGCACTTAGTTCGTTTTCTTTATATGCTATTCGAGGCCCATTTGGTTATTCTTTCTGGGGTATGGTAAAGCATACAGGTTATTTTAAATTGCAGCAATCTTAAACTTGACGATGAGACCAAATTATTAATATTACGTAGAGATGAGCTTAGTACAGCCGGAGTAATATTGGTCCCTAACATCCTGCTCCACTTCTCTGATATTATATTGCAGTCCATATTTCTATAAGTGTTGAGAGATTTGTAACAGCCACTAATTAATGATTTAGTTTCCTGTGAATAGAAATTATCCCATATGCGCGAATCAGAGATATTCTTTAGTTTCATTTTTCGAAAAAAAAAGTCGAATAGCTGCAGGTACTTGAACTTCGTAGAGTCAGGGATATTATATAATATTTTAAGTGTTTCAAAACTTAGGAGCCCTTGTGCTCCGTACAGATCCCCTAACTTTTTTATTCCATGTGTTCCCCATATGTTAGTTAATCCATCGTTGAATATTCCCGGTAAGCCGGGGTTTTCCCACAAAATCAAATTAGGATGGAAAAAGTTCACATTACAGAAGGCCTGGATATTACGCCAGATTTTAACTAGATACCTCCACTCTTCATCTTTAATCAAGAATTATTTATAATTTCAAGAAGGTTTTTTGTTGTCCTTTGTGGCTTTTTCCTCTTAACTCTTAAAGACACAAATGATATATTTTACGTTTATATTAAGTGTTGGGTCACATTGTAGCTACTTGCAGGTAAGGCCTTTCCTTAGGGCAATCACAAAGAAAATAAGAGAGAGCTTCCCTGGACACAGCAATTCTTCAATATTTAATAATGTTGTCTCCCTGCCCAACTACAAGAAAAGAAAAAAGGTTTGCTATTACTATTAGGGATATTTTCAATTTTTTTTCTGACATCAGTGGCTCAAGGAGCTACATACTTATTTTTAGCTATTGTCAAGGTTTTTAATGGTGCTAAGCCTATAATTCTTTCTAGATGTCTTTGTCATTTCTGAATGAGAATGCCTACCTGATGCTTCCTTTCCTTTGACTATTTGTTATGAGGAAACTTAAGCTTTTGGCCCTATGCTCATATTCAGCCTCTTAATTGTACTCCATGAAGGGGATCTCAGAAAATTTCAGTTTGTAGAGGAATTTTTTTCCCTGATCCTATGGTGTCTCTCCTTGCTAATACTCCAAAATGTATAATATTACTGTCTTCCTGACTGTTAGTTAGCACATGTCCTTTAACGTGGAGTTTATAGGATAAGGGATGAGCCAAATTTGATTAACTTTTACCCTTTTGAGATGAAACTATATCAAGAGGTTTGCCACACAACTTCTTCTCCATCACCCGACCCCCTGCTGAGGTACTGGGTTTTTAAGAACCGGCACAGAACCGGTAACCCAGCGGTGTCAGGGTACACCCAGAGACCTCGGGTTCTTCCTGATCCAGACCACAGAAACTCAGAGTCTTCTAGGTGAAGTCAAAGATTGCTTTATTGGCTGCAACCAAGGTAACAAGTGTCCTAGAAGTACAACACGGGGAAGTATATTCTCAGGAGACTGCTCGCATTTACAAAGTCGGGCTTCTCTCTTTATACAGAATATTCAGCTTCAGGCAAACATTCTTCGAATTTGTAGTATGTCATTTACAGTTATTGGTTTACAAAAGAAAAGCAGAGTCATGATGACATGTACATATTTCACGTCGTGCTGCCCATAACAAATCACCTGGCAAGGCCCAACATTTCATCAGATATCGGTGGACCCCCAATAAAACAGGCACCTCCCCATCATAAAGTAAGTGAAGCAAAAGAGTAGAGACAGATGTGAGCAAGATACGGCAGGTGTGCGCGCTGAAATGGTTTTATGGCTTGTTGAGCCTTGATGCTATCTTGCTCGGCCACTGGGAGGGGAACTGACCTAACGAGTTCGGCCTGGGGCAATGGTTCCAACTTGCACAGGTCATGGAAAAGTCGATTAAGGAGTATGTGTCCTTGTGGAATTGAATTCAACTGGATTAAGGCCTATGTAAAGGGCAACACATAAATGGAAGCCAAGGGTTCAGAACGCAAATGACGATTTCGAGGTGAAATCGTCACTCGAATATGCTGAAAATATATGTACATGATGTACTCGTCATTCTCGGTCTTTTGATACCAAATTCGTCATGTTTCGACGAAGTTTTAATTCTCGAGTCCAGAACGATTACACGAATCCAGATTTTCAGAACCACAATCCCTCCTGTTGCCCTTACATAGGCAATTAATCTATCCTCATGTTAGTCTGAGTCCAGATCTATATTCTTAAAGTCATTGAGATGTTGCTGTAACATCATTCTAGTACTTAGTTCATCTCTTGACACAGGTTTCCTCACACATGATGTAACACAGAGGCCACATATTGCAGGAGCACACTGTATGCATAGACAGAACAGGAAAAGAATGGCTAAGACCATCCCAATGATCATTAGAATTTTCCATCCCCAGGCGGATATTAGTTCCCAGACCCATCCCATCAATGACCAATCTCCTTTATCCACATGAATAGATTCGGAAATCCTATGTAGTTTGGAGATGGCCTGGTACACTGTTGGAGCGTTATCAGGGATGAAGATACAGCAACTAGATTGGATCAATCTGCATACCCCACCTCGGTCTGCAAGTATGACATCTAAAGCGACCCGGTTCTGAAGGGTCATAAGTCGATCCGACTGGAGCTCAGCAGTCAAGTTACTAAGGGCACCAGTAGTTTCTATCACAGTGGACTCAACTACCCTTGTCAATTGCCTTATGTTTCTGCTGTTAGCCATGGATCCCCAGAACGGCAGAAAACCCTTTGCAAAGTCCCCAAATTCTTGACCTGCAGTGTCTTCTTCACTCAAAACACCTCTAACTATCCTTGTCCTGTGGTAGTCTGCCGCTGCTGTGTAGGTGGGAGGCAACAGGAAGGAAACAAAACATGAGCCCGAAAAGTCAGGGGGCAACCATGTATAAGCTCTATCATGGCAGACGAAATAGGTACCCTTAGCTGCTAAAAACGCAGGGGAAGTCTGAGATCCAAAAACATACGTTTTAGTACAGACACTCTTCCCTAACTGAGCCCTGGGATTCGTGCCATTACCTTGCAGACACAGATAACCCTGATGGGGTACAATCCAAATCGGGGACGATCGCTTAGCTTGCTGTTTCTCACTCAGAGTAGTTCCATACCCAGTCATGTTCCATCCTATGTATAATAGTGTCTCATCTCTAGGGATAGTCTCATAAGAAATACCTTCCTTAATCATGTCAACTATACCTTTGACTAGAGCACTTTTTCTAGGATTGTCTGTTATGGAACGTAGGGGGTAGATTTCGTGTGCATATATGAACATTGTCCTATATGCCCATACAGAACCATTGTGACTAAATGGCAGGACCAAATAGGGGATACCTTTATCCGTTGTGTGAGGGATAAGACCGCACACCCAACAGTTAGTTGTGTTCATCACAAGTTGGTGTTGGTGTAACAACTGAACAAAGGAGTTATTAACGAACTCCAATCTCCTATTTGATTCGTGGTCAGGCAGAGGGTGGAAAGAATGAGAGGAAACAGTAGGAGGAGGTATGGGTGATGCAGTGGGCGCAAATGTTACATGGAAAGAGAACAAAACATAACTTATCAAAAAGATCATTACGCTGAATAGCATAAAAATACACAATATTATAAAACTTTTCTTTGTCATCGTGTTACACAGTCTCTGCTTAAAGTTCATTTGTTTGGCAGGTCTCTCCACATCGGGAAACTCCATCCTCTCTAAAGTGCTGCCCACGGTGGGAGGTTGCCTCTGCTAAGGGATGCTTCCGTCAGTCTAGGGCAACTCCCTTGGACCAACCAGAACTACCGACCTAACGTCGTCAGCTGCACCCCAAAGACTTTAATCAACCCTAGCAGCGGAACCCGGATGGCGGTTCGAAAAACAAAAATGAGCAAGTTTCTTAGACGGGAGAGCTGCACTTTCAAAAATAGTACTTGGGGAAAAAGAAATATCTTTTTATTTGTCCATGGATCTTAGTCTCAAATTGCAAAAGAAATGATTTTATTAGTTCGTTTTTCTCGGTCTCAAATTGTATCGCTGCTTCCCAGGTATTGTTTGATCCTGGAACAGAAGGTCAGGCTCTGTAATGTTCACTCGCTTGGATGGTGGCACAGCCTTGTGCAAAATGTTTTCGTTTTCTTGTTCAGAGTCAGTTCCTTTTACATGTGAATCATTAAAAGGGACGGTATTTGGCACGGCATCAGGTTCTGGGTCAGCGACACCCTCCTGAACCCACTGGTCATAGGGCAGAGGTAAGGGTACCCTTTTACAGTGGACCCCGTGGATCCAGGCCTTCTTCCCTTCCACTCGAACTGCCGATCTGGTAGAGAGAAGGACGAGGTATGGTCCCGTCCACATGGGCTGGTCGTTTTTGGTCCTTTGGAAATTCTTTATCAACACCCAGGATCCAGGGTTTATGGGGTGTCTTGGAGTATCAGAGGCCGGAGGCAGGGAGTCATGTACCTGTTGATGCAAAACACGCAATTTAGCCGTCAATTCATACAGGTAATCAAGCAAAATAGGGTGTTCTAGCTCGCTGAACTTCGTGGGCCTAGGCACTCCCCATATGTTGGCTGGCCGGCCAAAGACAATTTCATAAGGGCTGAGTTTCACTCGCGAATGCACAGTCATTCTGGTGGATAGGAGTGCTAAGGGTAGAGCGTCAGGCCATTTAAGACCTGTGCTCGCTTGGATTTTGGCCAATTTAAGTTTTAAAGTGCCATTGTAACATTCTACTAATCCAGCTGATTGGGGGTGATTTGCAGCGTGGAACTTCTGCCTAATGCCTAGCCCTTCACACACTCTTTTCATCACACGACCCACAAATTCACTTCCATTATCAGACCAGACCATTCTAGGCATTCCAAACATGGGGAAGTACTCTTTCACAAGGGCTTTTGCTGTGGACAAGGCAGTATTGTCTTTCAGGGGATATGCTTCTACCCACCTTGAGAAAGCACAAACAACAACGAGCACGTATTTTAAGTTGTTGCACCTCTCCATGTGTATGAAATCTAGCTGCAAAACCTCGAACGGATACGTAGGAGGTGCAAAATGACCAGCTGGAGTTGGGGTTCCCCTACCAGGATTGTGCTTCAGACATACCATGCAATTCTTGACAACATTCTCTGCACACTTGGGAATCCCTGAATTCTTCCACACTGGGGCCAACAACTCGCAAATCCCTTTCACGCTGATATGAGCCATTCCATGAGCCATTGTAACCACTGCAAGCACATATGCATCGGGTAACAACCATCTCTGATGCTCTGTCAATTCAATCCAACAAACATTTGCATCCATTTTACCTGTACTCTCTCTCCACGTGCTCAACTCTTTCTCTGTGGCCTCAGCTTGGATGGACTTCACGCTTTCTATCGTGTCCTCACATATTCCAACATCACCAGTCCATCTTTCAGGGCCTGCAACATACATTCGGCTCATCACATTCTTTGCCGTTTCTTTAGCGATCTCATCAGCAAATGCATTCCCACGACCAACATCATCAGTCACCTTCTTGTGAGCACTACATTTCACAATCGCCATTTGCAGGGGCAAGGTCAGTGATTCAAGAAGCTCATATACCAACTGACCATGCTGAATCTTAGCTCCATGCGAAGTCAGGAACCCACGTTCTCTCCACAATCGTCCGAAACTGTGAGCCACTCCAAACGCATACTGACTATCAGTGTAGACAGTCACTTTCATTCCTTTAGACAATACACATGCTCTCGTGAGTGCAACTAATTCTGCAGCTTGAGCTGAACCATGTGGTACTCGTGCAGTTTCAACAACTGTGTGCAAAGTCGTGACAGCATATGCTGCAGTCACGTTACCATTTGGGAGCTTGAAGCATGAACCATCCACCCATAATGTACCATCACATTCAGCAAGAGGAGTGTCAGATAAATCTACTCTCCCTTTTGTCTCTTCCTCTGTTGTGAGAAAACAATCGTGCTGTTCTAAAGCATCTGATTCCTCTGCAATTGGTAACAACGTGGCTAGATTTAAGGTACTGCACCTTTTTATGTGCACATGGCTCGCTAGCAGTGTCAATTCGTAACTGGACAGTCGAGCACTAGTTAAGTGCTGTGTCTTGGTCCTATTTAACAATGTGTCTACTGCATGCGGGACCATCACGATTAGTGTATTATTCATTACTAGACCAGCAGACTGTCGAATAGAAACAGCTGCTGCTGCTGTGGCTCTTAAACAACTTGGCAATGCTTTAGCTACCAGATCCAAAGTTGACGAAAAATAGGCGCATGGGCGCTGCCTACCTCCGAATAACTGAGTCAACACAGACAATGCACAGCCCTCCTTCTCGTGGACATACAATGTGAAAGGCTTACTGTAGTTGGGGGTACCTACCACAGGAGCCGAACATAATGCTGTGCGTAATTCGAGAACACTTTTCTGACACTCTTCAGACCAAGGAATGGTATTGGGTGTATTTTTACACGTTAGTGCCACCAAGGGTTTGGCCAATAACGAAAAATTAGGAATCCACTGTCTACAGTACGATGTAATGCCCAAGAAAGCGCGCACTTCTCTCTGTATTCTTGGCACATTCAATTTCGCTATTGCCTGAATTCTTTCTGGGGTCAGTTTCCTTCCCTCCTTCGATAAGAGGTGACCTAAGTAGGTCACTTCTTGTCGGCAATATTGCAGTTTGGAAAGTGACACCTTGTGATGCAGATCACATAGATGACGCAATAATGTCAACGTGGCCTTTTTACAAATTCTCTTAGTATCTGCAGCAATGAGCAAATCATCCACATATTGTACAAGAGTAGCACCTTTAGGTAAAACAATCGTGTCAAGCTGTGTTTTCAGAGCTTGACTGTATATTGATGGACTTTCACAGTAGCCCTGAGGAGCGCGTTTAAAGCGGAAAGTTCGACCTCCTAAACTGAAGGAAAAAATATCCCTGCTTTCCTCAGCAATCGGGATACTGAAGAAAGCATTCTTCAGGTCAATCACCGAAAACCAAGAGGCAGAGGCTGGAATCATAGTCAATAATGTGGTAATGTCGGGGACAACTGGAAATTGTGGCACAACTATTTTATTCACCTCTCTCAGATCAATCACGAATCTGTACACAGGTGGCTTAGAAGGGTCAGTTCGTTTTAAGACAGGCAGAACAGGACTATTGCAAACATTTCCTCGTGTTTCTTCAATCACATCCTTATTAATCAATTCGTAAACGATAGCTAGTAAAGCTTTTTCACCTTCACTCGAGATTTTGTATTGGGGAATTCGTGGCATTTTAACGTTGGCTTTCAATGTTACGACATATGGTGGAATTTCTAAAAGACCTACATCATTAGGACCAGTGGCCCAAAGAATTTCTGGGAGAAACGACAATTCTGCTGGAAGTGCATCTCTCGACAAATACATGGGAGAAACTACTTTCTTACCTAAAGTAAGTTGTACTCCTGACGGAGAACATTACAAAGTTGCATACAATCTCTTTAACAAATCCAATCCTAGCAAGTTTTCACCACAACCTGTTGTCAGAATGAGGGGTGCTTCGAATTCACAAGGACCAACAGAAAGAGACAAAGGGTCAGAAATCGGATTCCTAACTGGGGCGCCAGAAAAACCTACATTAACGTTCATTTTGCCAGACAAAGGGGCGCCAGGGAGTTTGGAGTGCATAATAGAACTCTTTGTAGCACCAGTATCCAACAGAAAAGGCTCTGACACACCTGATGTAATCACCTCAACGTAAGGTCCACTCTGATCTACTGGAACTGAAACAACTCCCTCTCTTTGTCTATGGCTGTCCTAGCAATCATTATTCTCCAAATACTCATCTTCTGTATAGTAATCATCAACGTAGTATTGAGCTGTCCTGTCAGATACGTTATTTTGCTGGTCAAATCTGTTCATAGAGTTTTGTGGTGGAAGGGGACGTGTGTTCTGAGGGGCATTTCCACGCCCTCTACCTCTAGGTGCTTGCTGACTGCCACGACCCTTCACACCAGAAACTCCATTTGCACGTTGTAATAGAATAGGACAATTATACTTGAAATGACCCTCTTGGCTGCAATATGAACACTGGTTGAGGCCTACAGGTACACGGGGTTGAGTATACTCGACTCGTTGCGAGTTCCTCTGATACTGTTGAGGCTGCTGAAAAGTATTTTGGTAGTGATTCTGACCATTATTATTTTGATTACCACCACCACGTGGCGGATAGGCTTGCTGTAGCAAAACCTTCGTTTTTAGTTCTCTAGTTTTCTTTTCTACTCTATCTTTCTCATCTTTGTCTCTATTCTCGTAATATTGTGCAGTAGCCAATATCTGGGCTGAAGATGAGACTGCCCAAGAACTTTCTGAATCCTTTAATTTCTTACACAATTCTGGAAGCAGATTGTGCACGAATTTATCGACAAACAATCTCTGACCACCTTCTGTGGTCATATCTTGACCGCTGTGGTCAACGAATGTTTCTTCAAATCTGGTGAAGAAATCTGAGACTGTTTCTTCTTTCTTCTGCTTGCATGCAGACAACTTATCCCAATTTACACGTATTGCAGGCATTATCGTTTTCATGTAATCTACTATTTTACCAGGGAGTTCTGCTATCAAAGGCTCAGGCTTGGCACCACCAACTTGTCGGGCATCTGCAGCAGTAATATTAGCCCATGAGTGACCTAATTCCTGATCATGGTCTATATGACGAATTTTACCCCATAAAGGCTGTGGAACAACATTCCCAAATAGCATATCGATATCGGCTAAATTCATTATACATGACCCAGCAGTTTGCGACAACTCTTTGTAATACCCTGCAGGATTTTTACGTGGATCAGGTAATGTTTGTTTAAGTGCTAAAACTTCAGCTCGCTTCCATGGGACATGTACCCATACATGCTGAAAGTGTGGCAGAATAGGTGGGACAGCAGTCGTGTCATCCTCTCTCCATTGTGGGGGAACTTCTCTCATAGGGTATTGTTGCGCCTTTTTCCTACTAGATGTACTAGATTCAGATGGTGACCCAGAACTGCTTCCCTTACTCCGATATGATAACAACATTTCAACTGCTTTTTCCACATCTGGACCTACAATCATACCCTCTCCGAACTTAAACCGTACACGACACATCTCTTGTGGGATGCATTCCATATCATTGTCTTCTAAATCCTCGCAAAGGAAAACACACATCTGTTCGAAAACATATCTCTGTGTCGCTGCTTCCCATTGATGGAAGACTTCCATGACAGACTGTACATCATATTTTACAGTGTCCATGACCCATTTCCGTGCTAAACTATTCAGTGAGTCTCTCTCTTGATAATCAGGCAGTCGACTTCGCAACTGTCTTCTTCCCATGTTAGGGGTCATAGTAGGCGACCCGAAAAGAGGTAAAAGAAGGTTAGTAACAGTGCTGGCCATTTTCTGCCGAATGGAAGGTGAAACTGAAGGAAGAACGGACGGAAAAACGGGGTGAGATAAGGCAGGGGCAGAGATAGCAGAAGAGGTATCAGGGGAAATAGAGGGGGCACTAGGCAAAATCGTAGAGGGAGCATTAGGAGACGTAAAAAGTACAGTAGGCAAAATCGTAGAAAACACAGGTGAAACAGAGGTGGTCGGTGGGCCTGGAGGAGGCTGCACCAAAGGAGTAGGAGCCAGCTGAGGAACAGTTGGTGGGTGCTGTGGAGGAACAGGAGGCGTAGTTTGCGCAACTAAAGGTTGCGGGGGTGCCATGGCATTCTGCGCATAGGGGGGTGGCGAATTTAGTAAATGCGACATTAATGGGTCTTTTTCACGCTCTTTTGCTGCCTCTTGCTGAAGAGACGGCAAAACTGGATAACATTTATCTATTGCCATTTTACGTTGCCTGTGCAACTGCTCACTCATCTGCTCTTCTTCATTATCTTTAAACTGCATAGCAGCTTGCATTACTGAAATTCCCTCTTCTCTCTTATTTTTCTTAGCTAATTTGATTTCTTTTTGTTTGGCTTCTTTACGCCATAAGCGGAAAGAGTCAAACATCGCCGGCCGGGCTTTCTTTTTAAAGAGTTTAACTTCAAGGTTGTCTAAGATTTCGGAATCAAAACTACCATATTGGGTCCATTTTAAAACACCATCTTTTCTGGTGTATTTAATCCATACTTCGTTGTAGGTGATGGGGCCTACCCCATGTTTCACATATAGCTCGTAAGTTGGAGTTCCAACTGGAGGAACCGGACATGAGTCCTCCAATCGGGAGTCCCTGTTATTATAACCAAGACAAAACAAATTTCCAAGTCTAAGACTAGGCATCTTTTGCTCTCTAGTCTAGTTCCAAACTTCAAAGGATTATCGATTACGATATTTCTCGTGAATACACGAGTCCTTCGGTTTTGGTGCTTGCAAGTACCAACAAATTATCCCAAAGGATACCCAAGACTAACACCAACTAAGGACTGGGAGATGCTCCACTTATACTTAACTGAAATATCGATGACGTCACCAGAAGACTCGTCTTAGTGTTTCGCTCTACCAAACTTCAAGGGTCCAAATCAGGGCGATAGCCAGGGCAGCAGTCCTTGTAGCCGTCGGGAAGCGGGGAACCTCACAGCAAAGACCTTCGGACCACGTCGACATGCAGGGGTCGATGAGGTGGTTGGCCGTCCTCTGGCATTTTCACACGAAGCTCCTCACGATCCTCTGGCTGACTGGTACCACTGGAATCGCCCCACGTTGGGCGCCAGCTGAGGTACTGGGTTTTTAAGAACCGGCACAGAACCGGTAACCCAGCGGTGTCAGGGTACACCCAGAGACCTCGGGTTCTTCCTGATCCAGACCACAGAAACTCAGAGTCTTCTAGGTGAAGTCAAAGATTGCTTTATTGGCTGCAACCAAGGTAACCAGTGTCCTAGAAGTACAACACGGGAAAGTATATTCTCAGGAGACTGCTCGCATTTACAAAGTCGGGCTTCTCTCCTTATACAGAATATTCAGTTTCAGGCAAACATTCTTCGAATTTGTAGTATGTCATTTACAGTTATTGGTTTACAAAAGAAAAGCAGAGTCATGATGACATGTACATATTTCACGTCGTGCTGCCCATAACAAATCACCTGGCAAGGCCCAACATTTCATCAGATATCGGTGGACCCCCAATAAAACAGGCACCTCCCCATCATAAAGTAAGTGAAGCAAAAGAGTAGAGACAGATGTGAGCAAGATACGGCAGGTGTGCGCGCTGAAATGGTTTTATGGCTTGTTGAGCCTTGATGCTATCTTGCTCGGCCACTGGGAGGGTAACTGACCTAACGAGTTCGGCCTGGGGCAATGGTTCCAACTTGCACAGGTCATGGAAAAGTCGATTAAGGAGTATGTGTCCTTGTGGAATTGAATTCAACTGGATTAAGGCCTATGTAAAGGGCAACACATAAATGGAATCCAAGGGTTCAGAACGCAAATGACGATTTCGAGGTGAAATCGTCACTCGAATATGCTGAAAATATATGTACATGATGTACTCGTCATTCTCGGTCTTTTGATACCAAATTCGTCATGTTTCGACGAAGTTTTAATTCTCGAGTCCAGAACGATTACACAAATCCAGATTTTCAGAACCACACTACTACTGGTATAGGTTATAGGAGAAAGGGCGTATGTATGGATGATTACTAGCCAAAATTCAAGCCCATTTAAATCCATCCTCTTTCCGGTGTTTTTACCACCATTTCCCAACAATCTGAGTTGTGATAAACACTGCGGTACAAAAGGGGGTGGTGATGGACGGAGCATCTGAACCAATCAAACACTCACACCCAGTCAACAGATCTGGGTTTAATCCATCACCGTTCTTTAGCCCACTCTGCCACCCCAGTTCAGACGTGGCCATATGCAAATCAGTCTGACCCTGTGCATCATGGGAACAGTCCAGCCCGAACTGCCAAGCCATGCCTTCCCTGGACCGGAAACAAGCTTCCTAGACCAGTTTCTGGCATTACAGCCATCTTCAGCCAGGCTTGCTTGAATCCAGTGGCAAAGTGAGCAAAGGACTCACGTCTGAGAACATCCTGCCAACTTATGGCGAACAAAGCGGTACAAAAGGGGGTGGCAGTTCGGGCTTGACTGTTCCCATGAGGCACAGGATCAGACTGATTTGCATATGGCCATGTCTGAACTGGGGTGGCAGAGTGGGCTAAAGAACGGTGATGGATTAAACCCAGATCTGTTGACTGGGTGTGAGTATTTGATTGGGTCAGATGCTCCGTCCATCACCACCCCCCTTTTGTACCGCTTTGTTCACCATAAGTTGGCAGGGTATGCTCAGACGTGAGTCCCTTTTCACTTTGCCACTGGATTCAAGCAAGACAGGTTGAAGACGGATGAAATGCCAGAAACCGGTCCTAGGAAGCTTGTTTCCGGTCCAGGGAAGGCATGGCTTGGCAGTTCGGGCTGGACTGTTCCCATGAGGCACATGATCAGACTGATTTGCATATGGCCATGTCTGAACTGGGGTGGCAGAGTGGGCTAAAGAACGGTGATGGATTAAACCCAGATCTTTTGACTGGGTGTGAGTGTTTGATTGGTTCAGATGCTCCGTCCATCACCACCCCCCTTTTGTACTGCTTTGTGATAAACACAGGCATTAATTCTGATGTCCTGTTTTATAGGAGTGATTAATATCAAATAAATAAATAGTTGAGGTGATGCAGGTGGGAAACTTTTACAGAGCCTTATACTGAAAACCCTGTTCTCCAATTTTTGATAGTTTGGTATCTGCTTAACAGTTTGACCTATTTTTCATCTTACTTACCCCTGCAGAATAGTTTGTTTTTACCATAAATACGTAAACGTTTTTTGTGCTCTAGATCGACTTAAACCACAAGGCTTGTAAAATGCAGCTGATTACAACTTTTGCCATTTGTAATCATAATGCCATCTATTCTATTTTTCTCTACATGCAGTGTTAAGTTTTTATTCTTTCAGTATTTTCTGTTCTTAAGACTTCATGCACTGGCACTTATGGCCCAATTCCGCTAGTGGCCTAGATCACCACATCCTTTTATACAACGTATTGTTCTATGATCAACAATAATATTTTGACAATTGTTTTTGATACAATGGCATGTTTGATTTTGCATTAGCTTCTAATAGAGATATTTTAAGACATGAACATAGTGGGTAATTGCTCAGGGCTCCTACCTTCCTAGGGGCATCTGGGAAAGAAAACCTGCTCTCTATTTACCCACTGTCTATTCTATTTCTCAATCTAAACCTCTCTCCATGTTGGAAATGTGTATTTTCCATTTTATGTTGGCCATAGGATTCTGTGCACTTTACCCCTACTAAACAGAGGTAGAGTGTGTGTGTGTTATCTCTTTTAAACATGGTAAAAACTGGTAAACAACTGGTTGGTCCATTTAATCTACTTGTATGTCCCTATTATATATAACTGCAGGTAACCAGGATTTGTAAAATTAATGCTAGTGAGCTGCAGCACTCACACATATAGCAAGGAACATTTTCTGGATTCTATCCAACCCCCACTGGCCAGGAAATTGTATGTGCAACTTAGATTAGGGACCCTCCCATTACTAGCGATTACCAGCAAATGGGTTAAAGACCAAAAGTGGAATTGTCCTGCATGTAATTATAAGGTGGAGTCTGAAATACACGTCCTGTTTCTCTGCCCAGCCTATCGGTTGCCGTGCAAGCGTTGGTTAATCCAACTTTGTAAGAACCTGGGCTTTGTGCGCTGTGCAGAGGCCTACAGGGTTTTAAAGTATGACACACATCCACCAATAGGCTTTGCTGTATCCCGATTTTTAAATTGTATGTGGCACACCCAGCGAGCTATCTTAAAGTAGAATCTTCGGGGAAGTAGAAATTCACTGAAATTATACAGGTTCATTAATTTTCTGTCCATGTTTTGGGTTTATTGTTTTAGTCCCATATCTTTAGTTTTGTAATAATTTTAGAGCGCAGCCTTCCTTCAGTTAGCTGCTTTTATCTTCTTTTAATGGGCTGAAGATTGCATCACAAAGTTTTTTACTTCTCTGTGAGTTTTTTAATTCTTTTGTGTCCAGCGGATTAACATTGTTCCAACATATGAATTTGAGAAATCTACATTTTTAAATTACAAATGTATAATATTTGTTTTACTGCTACCTGCACTTTGATGGCCCTAGTGGCCGAAATAAAGTTACTGAAGCGAACGGATATTTTAAGACATTCACATAGTGGGTAATTACTCAGGGATCCTACCTTCCAAGGGGCTTCTGGGAAAGTGAACCTTCTCTCTATTTAACCTCTGTCTATTCTATTTCTCAATCTAAACTTCTTTCCATGTTGGAAATGTGTCTTTTCTGCAGGGTCAACCCAGACATTTGCCTTTTTATGTTGGCCATAGGATTCTGTGCACTTTACCCCTACTAAACAGAGGTAGAGTGTGTGTGTTATCTCTTTTAAACATGGTACAAACTGGTAAACAACTGGTTGGTCCATTTAATCTACTTGTATGTCCCTAGTATATGTAACTGCATGTAACCAGGATTTGTAAAATGAATGCTAGTGAGCTGCAGCACTCATTGTGCCACTCACTTAAGCCACAGCGTAAACCACATCCTAGGCTTGCTACTGCAACCTGGAGTGCAGTGTTAAAACTGTCATTTTGACCTGCCAAAATAAACCTTTTTGCCAGGTTTAAGCTTCCTCCTAAGTACTTATAAGTCATCCCAGATGTAGGTCCTGATGTGTTAGAGGGCCTCAGGCTGTGATTAGGACGGGTGACCCAAGTTTGAATTTTCTTAGTTTCGCCGAGGTAAGGGTGAACCCATTTATTAGCCACAGTGCGGCCAACACTTGGTAACACCTAAGCTGAAGGTGCCTTCCAGAAGTAGACCCGAACACAGGAAAAAGCCAAAGAGCAAAACATCTTCTAGATGGCAGCAAGGTTTTAGGTGAGATGAATTGAGGCAATCAAAGTATAAGAATGAATAGTTCCAAGGAGCAGGAGATAGCTGGAGGAATACTCGGAGCAGCCTGAAATTAGAACTAAAAGACTGACTAAACTAGGAATCACCTAGATTAGGTCAAGAGAGGTGAAACGCACCAATAAAACAGGAAAGTACCTCAAAAGCAGTGGTTCAGCCATGGTGGATAGAAAACAATGGTGTGGCAGCCATCCTGGAATGGGGAGTATATTTATCCCAGGCGTCCACAATAGCGGATTCTGGGAAGGAGGAGAATTTGGGAGAACAGAGGTGTCGAAGGAATCTCTTACCAGGACCCCACTCACCCAAGGGGGAAGAGCTAGGGTGCAGAAGTCTGTACCAGTGTGCCGGCCACATAAGGTACCTTTGTTGAGGGAGTGCAGCAGCCTTCCAGCAGTCATATTGCCCCTATTGCACCCAGGAAGCTGTGTGTTCTGCCCACTTGAGACCAACTTGGAAGCTGCGCTTGGGCGAGGCACCAGCAGTGACATAAAGGCTAATAGGTTAGGGTGCATGTATTTAACAAAGAGGACATGTGTACTCACATTTTACATGTCCTGGCATGGAAAAATGTCCTAGTTTTTTTTTCACTGTGGCAAGGTTAGCCTCCCCTAAACTAATACTGAGTTACCTTATTACATTTAATAAGTGAGAACTTCAGTTTTGGTAGCTACTAGAGAAAGACTGCTTTTACTCATTTGAACTGTAATTTGAAATCCTCTTTAATAGTAAAGTCAGATTTTAAATTACTATTCTAAAAATGACACTTTTAGAAAGTTGGCATTTCTCTGCCTAAATCAAATCTGCCTTTCTGCCAGTGTATCAGGGTCACATAACTGTTAATGTCTCTCCTGTGGTGTGATGTGTGTTCCTTAAGGTAGTACAAAGGGGCCTTGGGTATGGGAAGGGTGTTCGTCTCCTGAGCAGGATGCCCTAGGAGGTTGTACCCAGGCACTTCCTGAGCTTCGAAAGGTAATCTGAAGGCTGTACCCGGCCCCTTCCTGACTTCAGAAGAGGTCTGCCCTGTCACTGGCCACTGCTGCTAATACCTGGGACTGCCTACTCTTTGTTCAATAGAGCCAGACTTGAGCCAAACCAGTGGAAAGGGAAGAAATTACCAGAACCCGTTTACGGTTCGCCAAAGGGTGTGACCCTCCCATCTACAGGCATGGGGTATAAACGTGGCACTCTCAGGTCCTTACAACAGAAAAATCTTGGACCCATGTAGACTCAGAAGTAGGACTGATTTGCTGTCTACCTCCTGTTTGACATATTACGCATAGAAAGGTCTTCCCTGCAACTGACCAACACCAACTGGACCTGTCTGGACCCTGCTGCTGGCCTCTGCTGAAGTGAGTTCTAATTCCCAGTAGGTACTACCAAGGCCCAGGGCCATTGATTGGTGTTAGAGTGTACCAACAACAAAACTGAAATAACTGGCCTCCAGGTGAAAAACTAGTGGCTCTAGGCACTTTTCATCGTAAAAAGCCACCCAAACTCCTTGTGAATGCAAACTGACGTCACCGAGGCCACAGTTACATTTACATACATTTACATTTACATTTACAGTAGGAGCTACATCTGACTGCCAGCGAGACTCTCCCAGATACAAAACTTGGACTTCGCCTGCAGAGAGCTGTTTGCATCAACAACGACCGCCTGTGTTTTGCACCAGTGCAAAGTTTTGATCACCTACCAGCACTTGGTGCTGACTACTACCACTCTTCAGTCTCCCGATAATGTGAAGGTCCGACAGAGGCTTGGATTATAGCCACCTTCAGCCGATGAGCCCTTCTCCGCATTCAGGCTCCAGCTCGACTGCTGACGACCTCGCTGACAAGAGCTCCTTGTGTGATAGAAGGTGAACTTTCAAGGACGAACCTTGTCTCTATGTCTGACCAATGCTCCAATGCAGTTGGCCTTAACTTTTGACTATGACCTGGTCCAGCTCGACCAGGTTATCACGATTAGTGCTTTGTGCTTTTTGCCACTGTTTATACTGAAAACGATAAAAAATCATATTTCCGTTCCACTTAATGGATTTTTTTCATTGAAGTGTCATTTTATTTCTTAAAATATTCTGTAGTTTTCTAAATTGGTTTTAGATTTTTTTCATGTGGTACTTTCACTTTATTACTTTTTGAGTTGGGTATAAATACTTTACACATTGCCTCTAAATTAAGCCTATCTGCTTTTGTGACAAGCTACCAGAGGGTTAAGCAGTTATTTATTCAGTGACTTTTGTGATTCCCTCTGACATAGATTGTGATTATTCTTTGAAGTGGATTCTGGTCCAATTCAACAAATAATTCCATTTCTTGTACTTCTTGCCTGCTTAGCTCAACCTCTTCTCTAACTCTTTCTCTCTCTCTCTTTGGGGTTTCGGGTAAGACATATTTCAAATGTTTTTGTGTGAACCTATTTCTGAAAGTGTAAACTATAATTCAGTATTCATGCAGGTTTGAATCAGCGGGATATGTATAATACATTTCAAAAGTCCTCTCAGCAGGGCCCCCTAAAGTATAGCTTGCCCAGGACTTCAAAATCCTTAAAATTACACAGGTTCCTAATTTACATTTTGATAATCACGTCCCTAGACTACTGTCCAGTTTTCATTTTGTCTTCACTCTATTACCTCTTCTTTTTCCCTTCTATTTCATCTGGCCTTAAGTCTCCCTTCTTCTGCTTTCCTTGAAATGCAAAATCATTATCACAAGTTCATGAATGCATATAACATATGCCAACCAAAATATCTAAATGACAGGACACAAGTTTTGTTGGAGTAAAATGATGATGCAAGTTTATTAAACAGTTAATGGTTTAACCAGCCTCGGATGACACATCCCATACTGAATGGTAGCCTGATTAACCAACAAGCATCAGAGTTATATACAACTATTACAGTACTTCTAACATCTACAACTGGGTTAACTCGCATCTGGCGACCTTAGACCAGGAGAATGTAGCTCCTATGAAAGATGAAGCTATGACAGGCTACTCCCCCATCTGTTCAGGTTTGCAACTGTCCCAGGGAATATAGAGAAACCTTCTTCACTTTTATTGACCTTTCCTCCCCAAAAGAAGGCCCCACTTTTAGGAAGTGTTCATGGTTGCTTTAACCCTTGCAACTCATAAAACTATGCATAGAGCAAGAAAATTAAGATACACAAAAAGCTTGCATTAAAAAAAATCCTACTATGGGTTAGGTGTTGGGTGGGGTTCACTGCAACCTGTAAAAGAGGCTGGACTGAGGTTTTAGCTGGAGGGTAAGCTTCCTGGCCCTCACTGCATAAGTGACCCAGCCAGAGCAGGATGAGGGGAATCCAAATAGCATGATCTCTTGAATGCCGTAGCCCCCACTCTCACTCCAGCCCAGAGGTGAGGGTTAAGGTTTTATACAAAAATAATCAAACCAGCTTTACAACAGACCAGTCAGTGGTGGTCTATGTGGTATTAATATAGTCAGTTAATAAGTCTTTCTTTAGTGTCTTAACTTGTGTTGCTTCTCAGATGCTTCTTGCCCCTGTATTACAAACACACAACCATGTTTTCACATGTAGGGGCTCATTATGATATCGGGCGGGTCACCACCGCTGGGCCGGCGGTGGCGATCTGCCTGCAAAATGTCCCTGGTTCATCCCCGCCATATTAGCATGGCGAGGGGCACCGCGGCAGACGGAAAGACCGTTTGTCGATTTTCCGCCGGTCGGATTGCCAGCCGGGCGGAAAAGGGACTCAATATGGTGGCGGTTATCCATATTAAGATGCATGCTTTTCCATGGCGGAGACTTGGCCATGGAAGGGCATGCGGCAAATGACCGCGGGGGCCCATTGCGGGCCCCTGGGGGGGGTGAGTGGCTGCACCGGGGAGTACCCCCCATCATTGTCATGCACAAGGTGGCAGGCACTGCGTGGTGCCTGTCACATTGTGCATGGCAATGCATAACATAGGCTTTGCCATTGTGGCTGGTACTGATTAAACCACCGCCGCCGCAATTTTAAAGTTGAGGATGCGCCCGCCAGTGTGGCGGGCGTATCCTAATTTTCCTAGCGGGACTGCCGCAACCTCGGTGGACGGTCCCATGCTCCATTGCGGTGGCGGGCGGACAAAGTCTGCCCGCCATTGTAATAGTCTCCAAAGTTTCCCTTTAAAATTAACATCGATCTATGACTTACCCATAGCCTAACTGTTCAGTTTAGAACTACAGGCTCTGTGTAGTGTTTTTTATGTTCATGCTTTGAGTGATGTACCATTATTGCATTTGTGCACAATGCTTTTTTGAAAAGCACTAAATAAATGGAAACCAAATTAATTTAGACCCTTGACCAGAGTAGCATTTTAATTTCTTTTTCAATAGAAATACATTTAAAAAATGCCATTTGAAACACGTATTCATTGAGTAATAAATAGTACAAACATAACAATTGCTAGTTCAAATAGAAAAAAACCTTAACATAATCCAGATATCAAACAGATATGTTTTAACACATTTACGACTGGAACACAGCTAAGCAATTGAACATGCAGTGCTGTGCCAGAAGCACCCGAAGCGCATTGAAAATATGTGTTTCTAAATTCTAATAAAAACAACGTACACCATTGATTGCTATCACAGCAGACATGAAAACTATTGCAGCAAGCAAGGTATTAAAACAGCTCAAAAAGAGCCACATGAGGCGGCCACTTTAACCCCTTCGGGGCTGATGACGAGCTGGGCTCGTCATGGCGTAGCCTCCTCGCACGCTCATGACGAGCCCAGCTCGTCATGAGCCCCACCCTCGGGGGAAGCGCCAGCGCTCCCCCCGAGTCAGCCCGATTTTTTTAGTTTCTGCGGGGATGGCAGGGGAAGACCTTCCCCTGCCTCCCCCCGCCCTCCCCGCCCGCGTCATCAAGGACGTCAGCGCGCGAGGCGCGCTGACGTCACCGGAGGCTCCATTTGTTTACCGACGCGCAGGGAAGCCATTTGCTTCCTGCGCGTCGGATGGTAAACAGGTTAGTTTTGCGGCTGGGGCGGGGGAGATTTCAGTATTGGTTCTAAGGAGGGAAAGGAAAGGCTTTTCCTTTCCCTCGGTGGCATTTAGAGGTTTCCTGCTGCACGATCGTGCGATCGTGCAGCAGGAATGTTAGGGATTTTTTTTTTTTTTTCATGGATGATCAATTTCGTAGTTCGGGGAGCGGCCCCTTGGGGAAGGGTCGCTCCCCTTGTTGGGGGAACATTATCTATGAAGTCTTCTCTTTGCTGCAATGTTGTTGAAAGGCCGTTTTTTCTACAAAAATGCCGATGGGGGTCATTTATAAAGTAAAATAATAGTGCTCATTGTAATGAAGGATGCAAGTGCCTCTGTCCTTCATTACTTATACTGATGTGTGTTTCTGAAGTGGCTAAAAAACACACCTGTGCTGCCTAGGCAAAGCTCACTAGTGTTTTTGGCCTGATTAATGTTTTTTTTTTGTGTGCTGCTTTTCAAACACATGCTTTGTCTCCAGTGACCATGTGTGTGTTACTATGCCATGTGCGAAGGGGTCCCTTGAGTGAGCTGTCCATCATAGTGGGAAGCTCACAAATGTTTTTGGGCTGTTGATTGTTACCTGAATTTGTGCTGCAACTCTAGCGCCATCTTTGTCTCCATTGACCATGGGTGCGTTACTATGCAACTGCACAAATGTGCGCAGGGGTCCCTTGAGTGGGCTGTCCATCATAGTGGGAAGCTCACAAATTTTTTTGTGTTGATGATTGTTTTCCTGAGTTTGTGCCGCAACTCGAGCGCCATCTTTGTCTCCAGTGTCCATGTGTGCGTTACTATGCAATTGCACAGATGTGCGCAGGGGTCCCTTGTGTGAGCTGTCCATCATAGTGTTTGGGGTATGCACGAAACATGTCGACGATAGGAGTTGATAGGTACATCTGGACACATTACGTTTAGGGCAGCCTATCTTTCCACCCCGTTTATTACCACCTAGAGGCAAGAATAAAGTTTATTGTAAACCTACTGGGCAGGTATTTCACACATCACATAGTCCACTCCTCAAATACACATGCACCACACATAGTCTAATAAAGTGCTCCTACGTAACTTTCGCAAGTCGCAGCACGCCCCAGCCCGTAGAGGACTGGGATGGCCCCAATGATGAAGCATGTCACCGTGGGGCAACCCTGGTGAGTGAGGGGACACCTAAAAGAGGAGCATTTCTCCCCTTTTTTGTACACAATACCATATTTTCACAATCGACCCCAGTGTGTGTTGGTTGTTATCTGAATAAACTAGCAACGCTCTTAGGTATCTGGAAGCAGAGACCATTTGTTCATCATAGTGGGAAGTTCACAAATGTTTTTG
The DNA here is from genome assembly GCF_964261635.1 of Lissotriton helveticus. Taxonomy (NCBI): domain Eukaryota; kingdom Metazoa; phylum Chordata; class Amphibia; order Caudata; family Salamandridae; genus Lissotriton; species Lissotriton helveticus. The sequence goes on from NC_136073.1 coordinate 408,316,134, forward strand.
GGCTGATGATTGCTTTCCTGAGTTTGTGCTGCAACTCGAGCCCCATCTTTGTCTCCAGTGTCCATGTGTGCGTTACTATGCAATTGCACAGATGTGCGCAGGGGTCCCTTGTGTGAGCTGTGAATCATAGTGGGAAGGTCACAAATGTTTTTGGGCTGATGAATGTTTTTCTGAATTTGTGCTGCAACTCGAGCGCTTGCTTTGTCTCCAGTGTCCGTGTGTGTTACTATGCCATCGCACCAATGTGTGCACAGGTCCCTTGAGTGAGCTGTCCATCATAGTGGGTAAATTTAGGAAAGATGGTGCACTCCGCTAGTTGGTGGGCGTTGCCAATAGGGGATCTTCTGTGTGAGTTCACATGCCTCTTATGTGTATAAATGGTCAGAGACTGTTGAGAGCAGCAGATGGGGAGAAAGAAGCTCCTGGTCATAGGAACTGTTTTAGGATTGCGCTTGTGAAAATCAAGGATGCAAGTGCCTCTGTCCAGCATCGCAGTTAACCACAGTAATTCTGTTGTCCCCCTCCCCATGAGAATCCCTGATGATGTCAGCGCGCACAGCACGCGCCAACATCTTCAGGGATTCCCAGGCGGTCGGGAAGCCATTTGCTTCCTGCGCCTGGAGGTGTTAGGTTGGTTTTGAGATATTTGGGGGGGTTTGCAAAGAGGCTTCAGGGGAGAGGTAAGTGATTTTCCTCTCTTCTGATGTCTCTTTGCAGGGCATTTCTGGCTCACGGTCGCGCACAGCATTGCGATTGTGCGGTGGAAATGCCCTCACTAGCACCAGGGATTTTATTTTAGATTGTAGGAAGTGACCCATTGTGCAAGGGTCGCTTTCAGGTGGGTCGGATTTTAAATTTAGATGTTCTGGCCCCCCCCCCCCGGTGGGCAAATCAACCCGTACTTTTGTCCGTTTTGCCCTTTTTGATGGCCCATCTGTGTGGATGTGATTTTGGGGGTACATTTGTGTATTGTTTATTCATTTGTTATGTTGTTTGTGAAATGTAGTATTAAATTATTTTTTTTCTTCTTTGTTTTTGATCCAGGCTTTTGCTGTTTGTATTGGTGTAGGTTGTGGTTCGGTTAATGCTGGTTTTGCAGCTTGTGTAGTTGCATGTGCTTGGTAAGTAAATGTTTTTTGTACTATTTTTCCTAGATAAATGTGTTGTTATGAAAAGTGAAGTTATTGCTGTTTGTGTGGCTTTGTGTTTCTTGATTGTTAACTTTTTTTTTGTATTGCTGCTTGATGTGTACTTTGTCTAATCTATACTTGTTTTTTTTTCTTTCCAGTGGGATTTCCTTTCTTTTTGCTGTGTTTCAGCAGAGTAGGTGCTGGTGAGTCTTCTTATATTTGGTTAGATTTGAATTGTTTTTGAGTGTATTGATTTTTGTGTGAAGACTCTACCTTGTTTACTTCTTCCTTTGCACAGTGTAGGTTGTTGTTCACTTGTGTGTGTAGTCTTCTTGATTTGTAAGGATAATGGCTGCTCGCAGGATTACTGCTAAGCAGGTTGTTAGTTTGCTTTTTGAGTCTTCCTCTGACCATGGTCCAGACACTGACTCCGATTCGGAGCTTGAGTTAGGTGCAGAAGATTCAGGCAGTGAGTTTTCTCTTCGCATGGTATCATCGGATGATGATTCTTCTTCTAGTGCTGATGAAGTGCCTGTGGTAGAGAGGGACATTGATGTGCCGGTAGAGAGGGAAGAGCCATGTGAGCGGCAGCCTAGGTCCTCAAGGTTTCCCTTTTTTTCTCGTCAGGAACAGGTAAGTGTGGTAAAGGCTGCGCCCAAAAGGTTTCACATTGCTGTGGTGCGCCAAAGGTTATCTGGTGCTGCTAGTCTTCCTGTTGTTGAGCAGCATGAGGCATCTGGTGCTGCTAGTCTTTCTGTTGTTGTTGAGCAGCAAGTGGCATCTGGGGATGCGAGTTCTTCTGTTGATGTTGAGATGCAAGAGGCAGCTGGGGATGTGAGTTCGTCTGTTGGTGAAGAGATGCAAAATGTATCTGGGGATGCTAGTATTCCTGTTGGTGTAGTGAGGCAAGAGGCATCTGGGGATGCTAGTGTTCCCGTTGATGTAGTGCAGCAAGAGGCATCTGGCCTGCAGGCTAGGGTGGCTTCTTCTCCTCATGTTAGTGATGACGTCTGGGTTGCCCCTGGCATGGTGCAGCCGGAATTGCCAGACTTCACTGGTGTTCCAGGGTGTAGAGTGGATACTGACAATTTTTTGCCAATTCAATATTTTCAATTGTTTTTTGACGATGAGTTTTTGCAGGAGATTGTGGAGCAAACTAATTTGTATGCAGAGCAGTATTTGAGGGACCACAGTGCCAGCCTTAAGCCCCATTCCAGAGCTACCCATTGGTCTCCCACATATGTTGAAGAGATGAAGAAGTTTTTGGGATTAACTTTTTTGATGGGCTTGCTAAGGAAGCCATCAATGTCTTCTTATTGGTCCACTAGTCCCTTGATGGCAACATCTATATTTCCAGCACTTATGACTCGTGATCGATATATGCTTCTTCTTCGCATGATGCATTTTGTTGATAATGATTTAGCGTTGCCACGCGATCACCCTGATTGTGACCGTCTTTTTAAGATTCGGCCTGTCCTTGATCACTTTGTTGATCGTTTTCCTGAGATGTTTGCACCTGGAAGAGAAATAGCTGTGGACGAGTCTTTGGTGTTGTTCAAGGGCCGCTTGGTTTTTAGGCAATACATTCCTAGTAAGAGGGCACGCTATGGCATCAAACTGTATATGCTGTGTGACAGTGAGACTGGATATGTTTATAATTTCAGGGTGTACACCGGTAAGGATTCCAGCATTAACACTTCTGCTTGTCCGTCCACTTTTGGAGTGACTGAGAAAATTGTGTGGGAACTAGGTAGACGATTATTTAACAAAGGCCACCATTTATATGTAGATAACTTCTACACTAGTGTGCGTTTGTTCAAGGAGTTGGCCAAAGTGGGCACCGTTGCATGTGGCACGATGCGCAGTAACCGGAAAGGTTTTCCAATAGAACTTGTTTGCAAAAGGCTTGTGCGGGGACAGTCTACTGCATTGCGATGTGGGAAGCTTCTAGCTGTGAAGTTTTCAGACAGGAGAGATGTTTACATGCTGACTACTATCCATGACGAAAGCACTGAAGCTCTGCCAGTTCGGGGTGAGACTGCTGAAGTGCGTAAACCTGTGTGCATTTTAGACTATAATAGGCACATGGGTGGTGTTGACAGAGTAGATCAGAGGTTGGAACCTTATGCTGCTCTTCGAAAGGCTTACGTTTGGTACAAGAAGTTGGCTATCCATCTTTTCCACTTGGCATCCTTTAATGCTTTTGTTGTTTTCCAGAAATCTTGTCCTGAGTCAAAGATGCCTTTTGTTAAGTTTCAGGAGACTATAATAGGCAGCCTTGTACTAGTGGAACAGGCAAGTGTGCCAAGATTTGGAGTGGTGGAGGAAGTGGCTAGACTGAAAGATCGCCACTTTCCAGAATACATTCCTCCCACAACTGCAAAAGACAAACCCACTAAAAGATGTAGAGTCTGTTGGCGAAGAGAAGTGCGGAGGGAGTCTCGTATGCACTGTCCTGACTGTCCTTCAAATCCTGGATTGTGTGTGCCAGCTTGTTTTAAATCGTACCACACACAAAAGAAGTTTTGGGAGTTTCATTGAGCTTGTAAGTGTACTGTCTGGTTTGTTTTCCGTAATATTTTTTTGTTTGCTTTTAGGTTTGCATTAGTGCAAAGCATTTAGGTTTTGAATTTGTGTTAGCAGATTTGTAGGTTTCTACATTTGATTTGTGGTATTTCTTTAAAAAATTCTAATTTTGATGGTGGTGTGTGCAGGATTGTGCTTGGATTGTTGGTGTGCGTGGACAGGCGCTTGGCTGGTGGTGTGCGTGGTCTGGTGCTTGGCTGGAATAGTGCATGGATTGGAGTTGTGCTGGGGGGGTTAGTGGATTTTTGCTTGGCTGGCGGAGTGTATGGTTAGGTGCTTGGCTGGCGGTGTGAGTGGAGTGGTGCTTGGCTGGCGGTGTGTGTGGAGTGGTGCTTGGCTGGCGGCGTGTGTGGAGTGGTGCTTGGATGGTGTTGTGTTTGTGGAGTGGCGCTTGGCTGGTGGTGTGCGTGGAGTGATGCTTGGCTGGTGGTGTGTGTGGAGTGGTAGTTGGCTGTCGGTGTGCGCTGAGTGGTGTTTGGCTGGCAGTGTGCATGGTCTGGTGCTTGGATGGTGGTGTGGGTGGACTGGCGCTCGGCAGGCGGTGTGTGAGTAGTTACTTTCTGTTGGTCACTACACACACTGCTAGTTGAGTGACACTCCACACAGTCCATCATTTTGTGTAGTTGCAGTGTCAGAAATGTGGGCGTGTGAAAGTGATGGGCCCTTGAATGGCGCTGTTTGCTGGTGTGAGTGTTGAAATGTGATGGGTCCGCGGCTGGCGGTGTGAATGTTTTGTATGTGTCACGCGTACGAAAGGTGTATGAATGGCCTGTAAAGAGGTTGGTGCCTTGACGTGGCTTTACAGCTCTCGAGCTGCGAGTCAGTGGTTCAGTTTATCATACTTTCAATTATACGCAGTGTATTTCATTTTTGATGAAATTACTTGCGTATCCAATTGTATGTACTGAATCATCACTCACCCTCGTGCCAAATCCAACCAGTATGTGTGTGTGCTTGCGGATTAGATGGGTGTGCAGTAATAATTGTTTTTTTTCTAATTTCTGCAGTAGGGTGTACCTTGCCCCTTATTGTGATTGTTGTTATGTGTTGCTTTTCCATTCGGATGGTGTCAATGGTCTGGTTTGTATCAGGTATGAAAGGTGCGTGAATGGCCTGTAAAACGGTTGGTGCCTTGTCGTGGCTTTACAGCTCACGAGTTGCGAGTCACTGGTTCAGTTTTTATGCATTTATTTATTGACAGAGCATTTCATTTTTTTGAAATATCTTGTTAATAAAATTTTATGTACTGAACCATCACTCGCCCTCGTGCCAAATCCAACCTGTATGTGTGTGTCTTTGAGGAATAGATAGCCGTGCTTGAATGTTTGACTTTTGAGTAACTCTGTTAAGGTGTGGTATCCTTTTACTTGGGAGAACAAGGGGAGCGCAGGGTGGTAGGACTTTTTTGCCGGCACGGCGATCCCACGCCAAAATGTTTGGAAAAGTGCTATTTTTACCTATTTTTAAGGTTTGCAAGGAGTTCTGGGTAGGAAAACATTGGTGGACCCACACATGCCATACCTCCCTGGACTCTCCCGGGTGTCTAGTTTTCAGAACTGTTTGGGTTTGCTACTTTCCAAAGAATACCACCCATCCCGGGCCAAAAACTCAGGTGCCTCCCCCCCAAAAAATCAAAGTTATATTGCTTCAGGGTATTTTATATTCACCACTGTTAGATTTGGACCTTTTCCTGTTGCAGCCACTGTGGCTACCCACGCAAGTGAGGTACCGTTTTTATCGGGAGACCTGGGGGAATGCTGGGTGGGAGGTAATTTGTGTGAGCCCAGTGATGCCACGCTTTCCCAGACTACAACGTGTGAAAAAATTGATTTTTTTCTGCTAAAATTGAGGTTTGCAAGGGATTCTGGGTAAAGGAACGTTGGCGGATCCACGCAAGCCATACCTCCTTGGAAGCGCCCGGGTGTCTACTTTTCAGAAATGTGTGGGTTTCGTAGGTTTCCATAGATGGCTGTCTCGCACGGGGCCAGAAACCCAGGTAACCCCTAAGTCCACCAGCTTTTGCAAGAGGGGTTACCTGGGTTTTTGGCCCCGTGCGAGACAGCCATCTAGGGAAACCTACCAATCCCACACATTTCTGAAAAGTAGACAACCGGGGGCTTCCAAGGAGGTATGGCTTGCGTGGATCCTCCAACGTTCCTTTACCCAGAATCCCTTGCAAACCTCATTTTTTGCATGGTAAAAAATCAGTTTTTTCACACGTTTTAGTGTGGGAAAGCGTGGCATCACTGGGCACACACAAATTACCTCCCACCCAGCGTTCCCCAAGGTCTCCCGATAAAAATGGTACCTCACTTGCGTGGGTAGGCATAGCGGCTGCTTTAGGAAAAGGCCCAATTCATACTGTGGAGACAAAAACTTTACCTTTAGCCAAATAATCTTATTTTTTGAGGGGGTCACCTGAGCTTTTGGCCCGGGGCTTGGCAGGCATCTTTGGAAACTACCAAACCCAAACAGTTCTGAGAACTAGACACCCAGGGGAGTCCAGGGTGGTATGGCATGCGTGGGTCCCCCAATGTTTTCCTACCCAGAAACCCCTGCAAACCTGAAATTTTGGTCAAAAAACCCACTTTTCCATACTTTTTTGGGTGGGATCTCGCTGCCGGAACAAATGTCCTACCACCCAGTGTTTCCCTTGTTCTCCCGAGTAAAATGATACCTCACTTGTGTGGGTGGGCCAAAGGCATGTGACTTAGGCTGGGGTGCTTAATTTGTAAAACGTAAATATGAGTAAAAACTACTTTTTTCAAAATTCATTTTTGGCGTATTCTGCTTTGGGGCACCCACACAAGTGAGGTATCCTTTTACTCGGGAGAACAAGGGGAACGCAGGGTGGTATGACTTTTTTGCCGACCCGGCGATCCCACGCCAAAAAGTTTGGAAAAGTGCAATTTTTACCTAATTTTAAGGTTTGCAGAGAGTTCTGGGTAGGAAAACATTGGGGGACCCATGCATGCCATACCTCCCTGGAGTCCCCCGGGTGTCTAGTTTTCAGAACTGTTTGGGTTTGCTACTTTGCAAAGAATACCACCGAGCCCCGGGCCACAAACTCAGATGCCCCCCCCCCCAAAATCAAGGTAGTTTTGCAATAAGGTAATGTAAATTCACCACCGTACAATTTGAACCGTTTCCTGTTGCAGCCACTATGTTTACCCACGCAAGTGAGGTACCGTTTTTTTCGGGAGACCTGGGGGCACGCTGGGTGGGTGGAAATTTGTTGATCCACGCAGATTCCAGAACTTTCCACCACAGAAATGTGAGGAAAATGTGTTTTTTTGGTCAAATTTTTATGTTTGCAAGGGATTCTGGGTAACAAAACCTGGGGGTAGGCAGGCGAGTCACCCCATCCTGAATTCCCCTGGGTGTCTAGTTTTCAAAAATGTATAGGTTTGCTAGGTTTCCCTAGGTGCTGGCAGAGCTACGGCGCAAAAACAAAAGGTAGTCTTTTTGTCCGAATCGTGCTAAATTTCACTGGGAAATTGAGGTGCGACCATGCTGCGTTTTGCGCTGTTTCATGTCGCAGCCACTATGCCTACCCACGCAAGTGAGGTACCGTTTTTTTCGGGAGACCTGGGGGCACGCTGGGTGGGTGGAAATTTGTTGATCCACGCAGATTCCAGAACTTTCCACCACAGAAATGTGAGGAAAATGTGTTTTTTTGGTCAAATTTTTATGTTTGCAAGGGATTCTGGGTAACAAAACCTGGGGGTAGGCAGGCGAGTCACCCCATCCTGAATTCCCCTGGGTGTCTAGTTTTCAAAAATGTATAGGTTTGGTAGGTTTCCCTAGGTGCTGGCAGAGCTACGGCGCAAAAACAAAAGGTAGTCTTTTTGTCCGAATCGTGCTAAATTTCACTGGGAAATTGAGGTGCGACCATGCTGCGTTTTGCGCTGTTTCATGTCGCAGCCACTATGCCTACCCACGCAAGTGAGGTACCGTTTTTTTCGGGAGACCTGGGGGCACGCTGGGTGGGTGGAAATTTGTTGATCCACGCAGATTCCAGAACTTTCCACCACAGAAATGTGAGGAAAATGTGTTTTTTTGGTCAAATTTTTATGTTTGCAAGGGATTCTGGGTAACAAAACCTGGGGGTAGGCAGGCGAGTCACCCCATCCTGAATTCCCCTGGGTGTCTAGTTTTCAAAAATGTATAGGTTTGCTAGGTTTCCCTAGGTGCTGGCAGAGCTACGGCGCAAAAACAAAAGGTAGTCTTTTTGTCCGAATCGTGCTAAATTTCACTGGGAAATTGAGGTGCGACCATGCTGCGTTTTGCGCTGTTTCATGTCGCAGCCACTATGCCTACCCACGCAAGTGAGGTACCGTTTTTTTCGGGAGACCTGGGGGCACGCTGGGTGGGTGGAAATTTGTTGATCCACGCAGATTCCAGAACTTTCCACCACAGAAATGTGAGGAAAATGTGTTTTTTTGGTCAAATTTTTATGTTTGCAAGGGATTCTGGGTAACAAAACCTGGGGGTAGGCAGGCGAGTCACCCCATCCTGAATTCCCCTGGGTGTCTAGTTTTCAAAAATGTATAGGTTTGCTAGGTTTCCCTAGGTGCTGGCAGAGCTACGGCGCAAAAACAAAAGGTAGTCTTTTTGTCCGAATCGTGCTAAATTTCACTGGGAAATTGAGGTGCGACCATGCTGCGTTTTGCGCTGTTTCATGTCGCAGCCACTATGCCTACCCACGCAAGTGAGGTACCGTTTTTTTTGGGAGACCTGGGGGCACGCTGGGTGGGTGGAAATTTGTTGATCCACGCAGATTCCAGAACTTTCCACCACAGAAATGTGAGGAAAATGTGTTTTTTTGGTCAAATTTTTATGTTTGCAAGGGATTCTGGGTAACAAAACCTGGGGGTAGGCAGGCGAGTCACCCCATCCTGAATTCCCCTGGGTGTCTAGTTTTCAAAAATGTATAGGTTTGCTAGGTTTCCCTAGGTGCTGGCAGAGCTACGGCGCAAAAACAAAAGGTAGTCTTTTTGTCCGAATCGTGCTAAATTTCACTGGGAAATTGAGGTGCGACTATGCTGCGTTTTGCGCTGTTTCATGTCGCAGCCACTATGCCTACCCACGCAAGTGAGGTACCGTTTTTTTCGGGAGACCTGGGGGCACGCTGGGTGGGTGGAAATTTGTTGATCCACGCAGATTCCAGAACTTTCCACCACAGAAATGTGAGGAAAATGTGTTTTTTTGGTCAAATTTTTATGTTTGCAAGGGATTCTGGGTAACAAAACCTGGGGGTAGGCAGGCGAGTCACCACATCCTGAATTCCCCTGGGTGTCTAGTTTTCAAAAATGTATAGGTTTGCTAGGTTTCCCTAGGTGCTGGCAGAGCTACGGCGCAAAAACAAAAGGTAGTCTTTTTGTCCGAATCGTGCTAAATTTCACTGGGAAATTGAGGTGCGACCATGCTGCGTTTTGCGCTGTTTCATGTCGCAGCCACTATGCCTACCCACGCAAGTGAGGTACCGTTTTTTTCGGGAGACCTGGGGGCACGCTGGGTGGGTGGAAATTTGTTGATCCACGCAGATTCCAGAACTTTCCACCACAGAAATGTGAGGAAAATGTGTTTTTTTGGTCAAATTTTTATGTTTGCAAGGGATTCTGGGTAACAAAACCTGGGGGTAGGCAGGCGAGTCACCCCATCCTGAATTCCCCTGGGTGTCTAGTTTTCAAAAATTTATAGGTTTGGTAGGTTTCCCTAGGTGCTGGCAGAGCTACGGCGCAAAAACAAAAGGTAGTCTTTTTGTCCGAATCGTGCTAAATTTCACTGGGAAATTGAGGTGCGACCATGCTGCGTTTTGCGCTGTTTCATGTCGCAGCCACTATGCCTACCCACGCAAGTGAGGTACCGTTTTTTTCGGGAGACCTGGGGGCACGCTGGGTGGGTGGAAATTTGTTGATCCACGCAGATTCCAGAACTTTCCACCACAGAAATGTGAGGAAAATGTGTTTTTTTGGTCAAATTTTTATGTTTGCAAGGGATTCTGGGTAACAAAACCTGGGGGTAGGCAGGCGAGTCACCCCATCCTGAATTCCCCTGGGTGTCTAGTTTTCAAAAATGTATAGGTTTGCTAGGTTTCCCTAGGTGCTGGCAGAGCTACGGCGCAAAAACAAAAGGTAGTCTTTTTGTCCGAATCGTGCTAAATTTCACTGGGAAATTGAGGTGCGACCATGCTGCGTTTTGCGCTGTTTCATGTCGCAGCCACTATGCCTACCCACGCAAGTGAGGTACCGTTTTTTTCGGGAGACCTGGGGGCACGCTGGGTGGGTGGAAATTTGTTGATCCACGCAGATTCCAGAACTTTCCACCACAGAAATGTGAGGAAAATGTGTTTTTTTGGTCAAATTTTTATGTTTGCAAGGGATTCTGGGTAACAAAACCTGGGGGTAGGCAGGCGAGTCACCCCATCCTGAATTTCCCTGGGTGTCTAGTTTTCAAAAATGTATAGGTTTGCTAGGTTTCCCTAGGTGCTGGCAGAGCTACGGCGCAAAAACAAAAGGTAGTCTTTTTGTCCGAATCGTGCTAAATTTCACTGGGAAATTGAGGTGCAACCATGCTGCGTTTTGCGCTGTTTCATGTCGCAGCCACTATGCCTACCCACGCAAGTGAGGTACCGTTTTTTTCGGGAGACCTGGGGGCACGCTGGGTGAGTGGAAATTTGTTGATCCACGCAGATTCCAGAACTTTCCACCACAGAAATGTGAGGAAAATGTGTTTTTTTGGTCAAATTTTTATGTTTGCAAGGGATTCTGGGTAACAAAACCTGGGGGTAGGCAGGCGAGTCACCCCATCCTGAATTCCCCTGGGTGTCTAGTTTTCAAAAATGTATAGGTTTGCTAGGTTTCCCTAGATGCTGGCAGAGCTACGGCGCAAAAACAAAAGGTAGTCTTTTTGTCCGAATCGTGCTAAATTTCACTGGGAAATTGAGGTGCGACCATGCTGCGTTTTGCGCTGTTTCATGTCGCAGCCACTATGCCTACCCACGCAAGTGAGGTACCGTTTTTTTCGGGAGACCTGGGGGCACGCTGGGTGGGTGGAAATTTGTTGATCCACGCAGATTCCAGAACTTTCCACCACAGAAATGTGAGGAAAATGTGTTTTATTGGTCAAATTTTTATGTTTGCAAGGGATTCTGGGTAACAAAACCTGGGGGTAGGCAGGCGAGTCACCCCATCCTGAATTCCCCTGGGTGTCTAGTTTTCAAAAATGTATAGGTTTGCTAGGTTTCCCTAGGTGCTGGCAGAGCTACGGCGCAAAAACAAAAGGTAGTCTTTTTGTCCGAATCGTGCTAAATTTCACTGGGAAATTGAGGTGCGACCATGCTGCGTTTTGCGCTGTTTCATGTCGCAGCCACTATGCCTACCCACGCAAGTGAGGTACCGTTTTTTTCGGGAGACCTGGGGGCACGCTGGGTGGGTGGAAATTTGTTGATCCACGCAGATTCCAGAACTTACCACCACAGAAATGTGAGGAAAATGTGTTTTTTTGGTCAAATTTTTATGTTTGCAAGGGATTCTGGGTAACAAAACCTGGGGATAGGCAGGCGAGTCACCCCATCCTGAATTTCCCTGGGTGTCTAGTTTTCAAAAATGTATAGGTTTGCTAGGTTTCCCTAGGTGCTGGCAGAGCTACGGCGCAAAAACAAAAGGTAGTCTTTTTGTCCGAATCGTGCTAAATTTCACTGGGAAATTGAGGTGCGACCATGCTGCGTTTTGCGCTGTTTCATGTCGCAGCCACTATGCCTACCCACGCAAGTGAGGTACCGTTTTTTTCGGGAGACCTGGGGGCACGCTGGGTGGGTGGAAATTTGTTGATCCACGCAGATTCCAGAACTTTCCACCACAGAAATGTGAGGAAAATGTGTTTATTTTGTGAAAAACTTAGCTTTGCAAGGGATTCTGGGTAACAAAACCTGGTGGTAGGCAGTCGAGTCACCCCATCCTGAATTCCCCTGGGTGTCTACTTTTCAAAAATGTATAGGTTTGCAAGGTTTCCCTAGGTGCCGGCAGAGCTAGGGTGCAAAAACTACAGGTAGGCACTTTGCCAAAAAAGGGTCAATTTGTAACTGCTAAATTTAGGTGTGACCACGTTGCATTTTCCGCCGTTTCCTGTCGCAGGCACAAGGCCGACCCACACAAGTGAGGTACCGTTTTTATCGGGACACTTGGGGTAATTCAGATTTGTAAATCAACTGTTATTACCAATTGAGCTTTCATGCATTTCTCCCTTTGAATGAAAGACATTGAGTAAAAAAAAAATCTTTATGAAAAATGACCAATAATTCTCATGCTAGTATGAGTATTCCCAACTTTGAAAATGTGCAATTATATACTGTTTCTGAAGTCTATAATTTGTACCCAATTCAGAAATACATAGGTGTCTTTCATACAGATTATTCCATGTATACATTTTCCAAGACAAAGTGCACTATACCCAGTAAATGAAAAAATACCATTGCAAGTTGCTGCTCAGTTTTTGGATCTGGGTTCGTCGGGTTCTTGGTGAAACTACAAGTCCTATATATCCCCACAACCAGGAAGGTCTAACGGATGTAACGGTATATTGCTTTCCAAGAGCTGTCAAAATTAGAAAAAGTTATAGGTGAAAACGTTGAGACAAAAGGCTGTTTTTTTCAACAAAATTTCAAATATTCCAATATCTAACTGTTAGTTTCTATAACGAAACCTTCATGGATTTAGACAAATGACCCCTTTCTGAATTCAGAATTTTGTCTACCTTTCGAAAATGTAAAGCTTTCCAGGATCCATTATTGCTTTCAAACTCATTTCTACCATTAACTGGAAGGAGGTGGAAAGCTCTAAAAATAGCAAAAATAGGCTATGTCCCAGAAAAATGCCAAAACTGAGTGAAAAATTTCGGTTCTCTGACAAAAGTCTGTCATTCCCTGAAAGCTGAGAAAATGGAGATTTCAGCCCCACAAACCTTTTTGTGATACCATTTTCAGGGAAACACCCAGAGGCTTTCATTTGCAGCCCGTTTTTCCCATTTTTCTGAAAAAAACAAAAAAATCACTATATTTTGCTAAATTTCTGGGCCCCCTCCAAGGGAATCCACAAACCCAGGGCGCCTTTAGAATCCACATGATGTTGGAAGAAAAGGACGCAAATTTGGCGTGGATACCTTATGTGGTCAAAAAGTTACAAGGGCCTAAGCGCGCACTACTCCAAAACGCCAAAAAAAGCCTCAGCACAGGAGGGGAAAAGGCCTAGCAGCGAAGGGGTTAAAACAAATGTGAATTCACCTCGAGTTTTAAAGAAATATGTAATGGTGAAATCATGAAAAGGGAGAGAAGCAAACACAGCTGCCAGAGAGATTGCATGTGTCCAAATGCTTGCATCAGACGCCACCTGTAAAGACAGATAATAATGCTGCAAAGTTCATGGTAACTATGAGCAGCATGAACCTTCTCTTTCATATACAGCATGGCTGCAAAATGTTTATTCAAAAAGTGTGCACAAATAAGCCAGTGTTGAAAAATATTTTTTTTTTTATTCCTTTGAAGGTTATTTTTTTACACAGAGCTCTGACTGTTACCACATGCACTGGGTGATAAGGGCCTCAATGTTAGCATTCTTTTGGGTCAGAATCATTTTTAGAGAGCAGTTTTAATCTGTTTCGCTGGCAATGAGGAGTCAGAGTATATGGTTTTATGTGAAAAATTAGCGTCCATTTTTCTGTAGGACACATACTCCTGTTTTCACACTGTATCGTGATACATGCAATAGTTTTTCTGAGTTAGGTGAAGGCTCTCAATACCTAATGCCCCACTTCGATCCACCATGCAGATAAAACACACTTTACACAAGACATACGTGCATTAGATTAGAAGCCTGCAAGAACGCCCTTCTACACAACACCTCTGTAGGGATAATACACACAATCCAAACCACTCACACAAAATACGATTCGGAAACGAAAGCCCTCAAGGGTTTTTTTTTTATATGTTTTTTATTGGTATTTACATGGTACACAGTACATACATTGACATACATATAGTTACACTTTCTTGGCCGTATATCGATTTAGCTGGCAAGAACCACCGATAAGAATCACTATCCAAAGACTGAAACCTGCACAAAGCAGAAAGAGGCCAAGTAATTGGGGAATTCTACCATATACAAATACCAAGTAATCTAGCATGAGGTAAATCTCTGACTGTATTCTGTAGTTTATAGTCAGGGTCAGTGGAATTATGTGAATGTGCGGCAGTGCGATTTTTGCATAGTTCTAGATTTACCGCATTTTCCACATAATCCATCACCTGCTGAATAATCTGTAATGTTTAACACAAGAAAAATAGTTTCTAGCTCAAACGGCTCAAAAGTTACTAAAAACACAGCAACACATGTTGTGGCGCAGTGGAAAGCCCTTTGCAAAGTTGGACTTGTCACCTTTTTGTTGCTTATTGCTATATCTGGGTGTGAGACTGGCACTAAAAAGGTGCAACTAATGCCCAAACAGTGTTAACAAGGTTAAAAGTGACAAAATAATGAAATACTACTATCAAAAAATGTGCAGCATCATCCCCCATCATTTATTCAACCCTGCCGTATAGTTTGGCCCTCCGTACTGCATATTTCCAGTGGCCCTGCTTATAGTAAACGGCTTATAGCCCTGCCAATTCCAGGTGTGAAAAGATACAGAAAGTCTAATTATGTATCTCATAAAATTGTGATTCCTTCACAAAGACCTGTTTGTGACGGGATCGAAATTATAATTGGTGCAGCGTTTACCTCACCTGGAATCACCAGGTAGGATAAAGATTGCATCCTTTGTTAAATTTCGGCAGGTCAAATGTGCCAGTATTTAACAAGGTGAAAAGGTCTTGACAAAAGAAACAATTGATGGACGGAATGCTGGACAATGCAAACATTCATCCCGGTCACAAGGATCTGGGTTTAATCCATCATTCTTTTGCCCGAAACCAGTCCTAGGATGCTTGTTTCCAGTCCAGGGAGGACCTGGCCTGGCAGTTCGGGCTGGACTGTTCCCTTTGGGCGCCTGGGCAAGACTGATTTGCATTTGGCTGGGTCCAAACTGGAATGCCATGGTGAGCAAAAAAACGATGGATTTCGGCCCAGATATCTGTACTGGGATGAGTGTATGACATTGTTCTGCATTCTGTCCATCAATTGTTCTTTTTGCATTTGTCACCGTGAGTGGGACGGGTATGCCCAGACGTGGGTCCCGTTCTCTCCATGCCACTGGAGTCAAGCTATCCTGGCTGATAAGGGCTGAAAACCAGAAACCGGTCCTAGGATGCTTGTTTCCAGTCCAGGGAGGACCTGGCCTGGCAGTTCGGGCTGGACTATTCCCATTGGGCGCAGGGTCAAGACTGATTTGCATATGGCTGGGTTCAAACTGGATTGGCATGGTGAGCCAAAAAACAATGGATTTAGGCCCAGATCTCTGTACAGGGGTGAGTGTATGACATTATTCTGCATTCAGTCCATCAATTGTTCTTTTTGGAAAATGCCTTGACGACAAGACGATGTTTGTGCTGTAAGAATCAACAGTAGAATGTTACATCCCAGAAAGTCGGATTAGGCAAAAATGTCAGATCCATACATTCCAAACATCTCAGTGTAGGATTTTTTTTTTTAGCAGAGCAATAATTAGGGGCCTACTCATAATCAGACTTATTGTGTTCAAAACTGTCAGATCCATTGCAGAATGGACTCTTATAGACATAGTGGCAGGCTATTTCTTGTAGCATGGTGTTGCCCAGTGCCACGCACTTCCACCAGCACACTGACGAATGGACAGAGACAAAAGAGTTTCACATGAATATGCACGTCCTATTTGGTGACAGTTGGAAAATTGTGAATCAAGGATTGAATTAGGTCCCATTATGGGTGCCTTGCCAGCACCTTCTATTGCAAGAGTGAGAGCTGAAAGGCCCCCATCTAAGAAGAGGACAGCAAATTATCAAGTAAGTCCCTGCTTTCTTATCAAACAGGTAATGGTGTACTAGCATGCCAAAAAGAGGAAATGTGCACCATGAGTGGCCCAGGTCTTCATACACAGATGTAATCTTTTTGGGATGACTACCATTTCTTACACATTATTTATTTGAGTTTAATGTAAACAGCATGTAGAAAAAACGTGAACATATTGTTTGTATCATGTTTAATTAGATTTCCTAGAATGATATATTATCAGTAAAATAGATTGTTAACTGAGAGAGACTTCACATTTGGAATTAGGATATTTGGTGGAATTTATATTTAATAACTCGATGATAAATTAGGATCTCACTATGGGTGGTTTGGAATTGGTGTATTAGTTCTTGCTCAGTCGAAGAGGAGACACATATATCAATAATAATGCTGTGGGGCTGCCTTAGATTTGTGAGGAAGATAGGAGTGTGAGATGGGGAGCAAGGAGTCAGTGGTGCTTTAATGTTCTCATTAATCTTATTTGGTCTACTGTTTCAATGATCCCTTATTTTGATTTCAAAGTGGCCTGAAATGGTCAAATGATTACCCGTTTGACTCATACATAATAAAATATAATATAATACATACATAACATAATCTTGCCCATCAATACAACAGTGGCTAACGTCTTCCAGCTAAGTGACAGAAAGTAAACAATATTCATTATAGTGCAATCTAATTCTGTGGCATGGATGCTGCTGTTGTTTGGCATACAGTCGTGTGTCCCCATAAAATAGCACAGGGCATGGCAACAAATAAGTGTGAGTTCTGGGAACATGATTTCTGTGAACTTGATGTGTTTGAGCATATAAATAAATAGGTAGTTGCGACCCTGTGGCCCTTTTGCCCAAAAGTGCTGTTGTGTCTCCTTCTGCTCATGCAGTGCACACGAGTTCTTCAGTAAGTTGCTAGCCATTCAATTTTCCGACAGGTGGCTCAAAGAACTTACGTTCTAATACCAGTATGATAGTTACCCCTATGACCTGGTGAAATAGTGAAATAAAAATCTTCTCTTATGGATCAGAACATTCAGTAATGATCGTACCCTCTGACGTTTTATTTGACCCAAACCCTGTGTATAGTATAGGCATTTTGTTGCCGATTTAGAACACGATCTTCAAATCTCTCAGCAAATTAACTCGACATAATGCAACAAAATGTGATGTTTCCTTGCTGAAAAAGCCCATGATTTCTTCATCGCTCTTGAAATGACTTTAGATCATGTCCGATGGTTGCCTGTATCCGAGGAATACTGTAGGGTGCTCCTGTGTCACTCCTGGAGGGACACTATCCCCCAGATTCATCATTGTCCTCTTTTGTGAGTCCTTAATAACGATTATTAAGGAATCGCTATTAAAGACTAGAAAAACAGGATGCATGTAGAAATCGCAATTTATTTTGCGATTTCTACTGCTTCCTTATTTGCGATTCGCTAATTGCGAATCGCAAATAAGGAATGGCTTTCCCATTCATTCCTATGGGCCTCAAGGCCCATAGGAATGAATGGGAGTCATTCCTTATTTGCGATTAGCAATTAGCGAATCGCAAAGAAGGAAGCGATTTCAAGGGTGCCAGGGTGTCCAAAGGACACCCTGTAGCACCCCTGAAATGCAAATGTACACTGGTGTTGCACACACACATGTCCAAAGGACATGTGTGTGTGTAAGATACAACTTAGAAAAATGCACTAAAGTGCCTTTTTCTAAGTTTTCGCTATTTACCACGAAGTTACACTTCGCGGTAAATAGCAGCCCCATATTGAAAATTCGCAATTTTAAAGAGGTTCATGAATAGCATTTAAAGAATCTCCAATTGAGATTCCTTAAATGCGATTCTTCGCAATATAGCGATTTCTAGTATAGCGATTTTTGCATTTGGGATTATGAATCCCAAATGCAAAAATAGCGCTCGCAAAGGGCCAGATTCTCAGAATCTGGACCTATGCGAGCCGATTTCAGTATGTTGAATCTGGCCGCTAGTGAACTTTTCCTCGCTGTTTGTGTCCGTGTGCTCATCATACCCCCATTCTCCTGAGCGGACCCTTCACAATTTTTACTCTGTCTGCCTGCAACCGGATTACCCCTGTGGGTCTCTACTTTGTGGCGGCTGTGCAGTTATTAAAAATAACATTTACTATGGCTGTGTTCTCTTTTACATGCCTGTGAATTACTCCACATTTAGAGGCATATTTATGAACTGCTTGCACCGCGATACCTTTTTGTGATGCTCTAGGGGCACAAGCCACAAATTCATATGTATGAGGTCATGCAAAGCCACTTTGCGTGGCTTTGTATTGCCTCGTAGATATAGAGTAAGGCAAGGCAGCGCAAATCAATGCGTTTCCTTGTTCTGTGCTGTGGAGTCGTTCTATGGGCATTGCGATGGGTGTTCCCATGCAACACCAATGAAATTTGATGCTTCCTCAGATTTACATAAATCATGTAAACCTGGGGATGGGCGAAAACCTTACCTGTCCCAAGTTATTTCTCCTGGTTTTTTCCTCTTTCCGTGTGTGCTGCATTCTTCAGCATGTATAGAAAGAGGAATACACCTCCCAGGGCTGTTGTTTGTGCAGGAAGGTGCCACTTCCTGCACAAAAACAATTCTGCCGACAAAACAACTACTCTTGCACCATGGTGCAAGGGTGCTTGCATTGGAGCTAAGCTGACAAACTCTGCATTCCTGGTCTTTCACTTTGATGTAGGGCAGCACAGCAAGGTGACTTGCTTCGCTCTCCTGTGCCAAACCACCATAAATTAGACCCTTAGTCTGGATGGGCCCTTGGGTACATTTACCATGGTTGGCTATATACAGTACATTTCCTCTGAATCACTCTTCCGTCGCTGGAGGGGAATTAGATATAACGTCTGGCATGAGTGCCTTTAATCAATGGTTGTTGTGGGTTGCTTCTCGGTTTACTCCTGGGAGGACTCTAGAAACCAGCTCAGTCAGGCACAATAATTAATGCAAAGAGCACACGTTCTACCTCTCTCTTCTCTTCCCACCATTAAGTGACTAGGCGCAGCGACCTAAGACAGGATGAGTGAATCTCTGGTCACTCATGCTCGACAAAATGCTTCCCACTGAGGCCACATTGCAATTCAAATCTCTCCCAAGGTAGCACTCCCCCCATTGGCGTGGCATATTACCCATCTGATGACGTGTTTCACTGCATCTTCAGGGGTATGAAACACTTTAGAAATGCAATCATAAGGCAACACAATGCCCAGCCTCTGTGTGCTGTGATGCTCCAAAGGAGTGTACCTGCAGAGGGCTGTGTTGTGAGGATGGCCCTGAACATTTTTAATTTTCTACAGTACCGAGGAACAGACTGCTTTAGTGGTAAGTTCAATAAAGTGTGTTTGAAAAAAGTATTTCTTTTCGAATAGGTTCAGTGAACAACTGATTGCGCCAACCTTTCTTCATTTATTATGGTCATTTGATAATCTTCTTACAGTGTTGACCTTCATTAATTCTTTAATTTTAAATACTTTGGATGATAAAACAGATTTCTAAAAGTGCATGATCCTCACAATTATCTGAAAATTAGTGATTCACACAGCTGGCAGCTTTGCATAAGTAGATCTTCTGGTGAGTGTGTAGTATGCGTTTAATCTGGATTTACGGATTTCATGTACATAATTGGAACTCTCGGGCTTGTAAAGAAACCAGGCGTTGAACTTTGAGCATTTTTGCATTGATTATATTTTAAAAGCATGGTACTTATTTTCAAACGCTAAGGTTCACTCATGAGAGAAATTGGCTGATTTTATAGAAAATGCATTTCTCATAACGGTTCATATCTACTTTGCTAAACTGTGCATCATTGGGTTCCCCCTTATCCATCACCCTCACCCATCACATTCTTATGGATTACATTACATATCCATTGTTAGGTCTCGCCAAGACAGGGCATGCACTGTCTCTTCGAGAGATGTTGTGTTCAGAGTATGGGCTTAAAGCTTCGCCCATGTGCTCAATTGGCCTTTGTGGCTGTCTTTTGTAAATGCTTTTTTCTTTGGTTAGTTTGTTTAGTAGTGCCTCCTTTTTCCTCTCCTTTTCTATTCTTGTGAACTCCCATAAGGACTGCTGCTGTTACATGTGTTGTTACTTACTATGTGTTATTTACAGTTTGTGAGTACTATTTTGTTCATGACTTTCCTGTAGCTGCTGTTGAAAGATGCTCCCTACCCTCCTCGCTCCACGGCCGGCGCATATACGATACCCATATATATTTTTTTAAGCAGCAGAATGTGCTTTAGCTTTAACAATGGAGGCCACAAGCCTTTCTTTTCTCATGCGTGGCTCGCAAAACTCTTTAAAAAATATAGTATATGTTTTTTTAAGCAGCCCGCTTGATCTTCAATAATGGTGGCCACGCAAAGTAAGATTACTCTGCGCGGCTCACCGAACTGTGGGGCATATTATCAAGGACACGCGATACATTATAGCCGCTTTTATCGGCAGGAAACTGCCGATAAAACGGCGATAATGGCCTTGATAATATGCTCTATGAATTCAAATCGAAGCCCATGTTAGATGTGAACACATCTAACATGGGCTTCGATTGGAATTCATAGAGCATATTATCAAGGCCATTATCGCCGCTTTATCGGCAGTTTCCTACCGATAAAAATAAAAGCGGCAATAATGTATCACCTGTCCTTGATAATATGCCCCTGTATTTTTTCATATTATATTTTTTTCAAACAAGAGCAGCATGCCACGTTTGATCTTGAACAATGGTGGCCAAGCGTATTTCTTTTCTTTGCCGGGGCGGCTCGCCCAACACTCTACATATGTGTGTTTCAAAACGGCGCTCATCCCGAGAACAGCCAGCTCTGTGCACAGGATTATACTGTGACTAATGTACGGCAGCCCCCTCCACCCATGCTAGAAAGCCAGCAGAGAGAAAGGTGGCTGCGCTCCCCCACCTCGAAGCTTTCAAAAATGCATTCACTTTAAAAAGCCTTGCGCTTGCTCAGTACTGCAAAGTTTACTGTCACATACCCTATCACGTTTTCTCCACCACCTCTCCAAACATAATCCTTCGCTCCATGAATAAAATAACACACATATAAATAACACCCTGTCCATGTATTTTTATTAAAGTTTTCAGACAACCCAAAAAAAATGCAGATACATATAATAGCATCAATTTGTCTGCAATATATCCGTACAGGGATAAATACTGTTCAGGAGTTAGATGGCGAACAAACTACACACTCACTAGAAGGGGGAATGATACGGGGATGGCAGGGTAGGGGGGCCCGGGAGCCCTTAATAGGGGCGTAAGATGTAAGTTGCTGTGTCCGCTACGCAGGACATGCGTAGTATGATCCCCTTGGGGTTGTCCGGGATACTCCAAAAGGGGTACAGATGCAAGCCATAATCGAGTCATACTGGGCAGGGGTGCGTGATGTACTGTGGCGTCAACGTAGCAGCTGACCCTATAGGGGTATTAGGTATAGAGTTCTCCTGGATTGACTAAATCTCAGGTGAGTGGGCTGGTTGTGAGGGAATTGTGCCTGACGCAGGTAACAGAGGTATAAATGCCATATGTCCTTAGGCTGGGAGGGTGGGGGTTGGAGTGCTGCATAGATTTCAGTTTGCAGGTCGCAGTACTACATGCTACGCTCCCATACTGCTCTTGTGGGTTTATGTTTGGTACCCCAGTGAATCGCGACCTCCCTCTTCGCCAGTAGTAGCGCAATGGCGACAAACCTCCAATAGCATAGTTTTATACTGGTAACTATTCCCAGCAATGCCAGTTTCCGGGAGGGAGGAAGCAGTGTGCCAATGACATCAGAGAGAGTCTGGAAGACCTCTATCCAATATGCGGCTATCTGGGGGCATGTCCAGGTCATGTGGACGAAATTAGCCTATGGGGCCTGGCATGTGGGGCAGTTGGGCGATTTGGTGGGGTCAAATTTGGTTAACTGTTGTGGAGTAATGCAACCCTATGCACAAATTTAAAATCGAGAAGTTTGTGCCTATGATTGGGGGAAATTCTCTTTTTTTGTTCATGGGAATGTGCCCATTATTTGTCGGCCAGCGGGAGTCCCAGATCCTCTTCCCAATGTCACCACGCTCCCCTGTACCGAACCTGCTAGAGTGCCATGCATGCCCGGTATAGTTTGGCAACCAAGTGATCTCCTGTTTTGTCAGTAATGAGTAGAGTAAGTGGTGTAAGTTCCGAGGGGGGGGGGGGCGGGAAAGAGGAAAAGGACGACCGGAGGGCCCAAAGAACTCTGATAGCTATCAATCTATCCATATATGTCAGCTCCGGATGTGTATGGATGTCCGTCATGGTGAGTGCATTGCCGTCTGGAAACAGGGACGCAAGTCTGGTTAAGTTCAGTTTAGTCAAAGTGCAGTGCACCACCGTCTCAGAGGTTAATGGCAACAACAGATTTTTATGTAGCGGAATGGCATGTGAGTATAGGAGACTAGTGCCCAGCATTCGGAAAAGCTTACACCAGGCCCAGCATGCGGTAGATAAGGGTTGTATAGCATGGGAGTCAAGTGGCATGGTTTAGTGTATGGTGTGCGGTTGTCTGGGTGGAACCAATGATAAGCAAATTGGGCTTGTGTGACCAAGAAGTACAGTTGAAGATCTGGGACTGCAAACTCTCCAGGGTTGTACAGAAGTGTCAAGTTTTTCCACGCCGCACGAGGTCAGCGCCCCACCCACCCATACCAGCTGGTTAAGCAGGCCCCGTAATTGTGAAAAGAAAGCATTTTTGAGTGGGATAGGTATATTGACAAAGAGATATAAAAAACGGGGTAGTACATTCATTTTAATGAGACCAATGCGCCCAGCCATAGAGATGGGCAGTTGGATCCATCTCTCGACCTGTGAGGTAAGGTGTTCGTTCGCTGGCCCGTAATTGAGGCGTATAACATCTTCCTTACTCCTTTGTAAATGAATGCCTAGATATTTGGTGGTATTCCCTGCCCAGCAAAGGGGTAGATCTGCCTCTCCCGTGGTTGTGGCATCCGTGATTGCGAACATTTCAGATTTGCCCCAATTAATCCATAGTCCGGACATGTCGCTGAACTGGCGTCTTTCATTGATTAGTGGCTGCAAGTTAGTTTTGGGATGTCTAATAAAGAGAAGGATATCCTCCACATACAGGGACATCAGCAGGGGCCCGATTGAAACTGCAAGCCACGGAACAGATGTTTTTCCTGCAGGTGTCGAATCAAGGAGTCCATTGCCAATACGAAAAGTAGGGGAGATAGAGGACAGCGCTGACAAGTGCCTCTAGAGATCAGGATCAAAGGAGATAACAAGCCATTCACACGGAGGCGGGCTGTGGGGCAGGAATAGAGCAATGCAGTCAAGGCAATGAAGTTGGCTGGAAGCCCCAGCTTACGGAGCGTAGTAATAAGGAAAGGGCACTCCAGGGAATCAAAAGCTTTTTCCACATCAAGAAGGGCTATCGCTGCAGGGGTGCGGGGTTCTATTCTTTTGATGACTGTGAAAACAGTTCTGAGGTTTAGGGCAGTGGACCTGTGGGGGATAAATCCAGATTGCACTGGCGAAAGAATTTGGTCCAGGAGCAATACTAGTCTGGAAGATAGCATTTTGGCCAGGATTTTGTTGTCAAAGTTTATAAGAGAGATGGACCAATATGAGGCGCAACTACTAGGCTCCTTACCTGGTTTTAACAAAATAGTTATAGCCACCTCTCTCATTGAGGTGAATTATGCCATCCTTGAGGGCCTCAGCATACACCTCGTGCAGCTGTGGTGCCAGGAAATCTTTGAAAGTCTTGTAGAACATCCCTGACAGACCACCAAGCCCCGTTGCCTTTGCACCAGTCAGGGCATCAATTGTGAGCGTGACCTCTTGTACTGAGAAGGGTGCTCCCAAGAACTCAGCCTGTCCAGTGGTAAGCCACACCATGGCCACCTCCTCCAGATATGCTAAGTGCTGTGTGAAATCCCTGGGAAGTTTGGTTGCGTATAGGGCTCAGTAGTACTCAACTGGTTCCACAATAATGTCTGCATCATCAGTAGCCATGGAGTTGCCAGATCTCATTATTGCTGCTATATGCCCAGCCCCCCTGGGGGGCTGCACCAGGCAGGCCAGAGTCCCACCAGGGAGTTCCCTCTCTCCGTAACGGCGTGCCGCATGGTGCTTGCCCAATAGGTCTGCCTCCCTGTCCGCATGGTCATTAAAGTCCATTATAAGGGTGCTACGCTTGTTCAGAGAGTGAGGTGTGGGTGTCCCCATGTCTAATAATGACAGCTCAGTCTCGACCCGAGCCAGACTCCCACGTATGGAACATAGGACTCCCACTTGTTTTGATATACAGATACCGTGGAAATATGCCTTGAAGGCGTTCCATAATGTAGCATATTTGGTCACTGAGACAGTGTTCAGCGTCAAGTATTCGGTAACTGCCTCCTGCAGTTCAGACCAGAACACTTCATCTAGCAGGGCCGTAGCAGGGAAGGGCCATCTGCGCTCCCAACCAACGGGGTGAGGGATTGTTATATGTAGGAGTACCGGCGTGTAGTCTGATAGCGTGCGTGGCTACGTATCAATACCCTTAGTCCACTTGCATCCTGGCGCGTCTGTGAGCCAGTAGTCTAAGCAAGTTTGAGTGAAATGTGGAGTCGAGTGAAAGGTGTATCCCGGGACATTCGGGTGATGCGTGCGCCAGAGATCTCACAGATCTAAGGAGTATATTAGGTCCGGCATTGCTTGGTGGACATGGGCTTGGTAATGGAAATCGAATTTGAGGAATCACATCTGGGATCTAGCCAAAGTTTTAGGTCTCCCCCAAGGAAGATTGCATCATAGTCGTATCTATAAAGCATAGTGTGCATAGATATTGAGGAAAACAACTGTTGTGCCCAGTAATGTCCCCATCACTAGCAGGTACCTTCCCTGTGAGTCAGCAACAGTGTCCCTGTGTGTAAATGACACAGTCTGATGGCAAAGGACGCATACCTCTCGGGTGTGCCCTTCCCCTACAAAGGACCTTGAAAGGTTTTCAGCACCAAACAATTCAGTCAACATAGTTTCCACAAATGTTTCTGGTCTTCCATTGTCCATGGTTTCTGCCAAGCCCATTATGAGTACTTTATTCCTGCGCGATCTGGCCTCTAGATCTTAATTTTTTACTGCTACAGCCTTGAACAGCCGCTCCACCTGCTCCAGTCATCTTGTTGTGACTTTGATGTGATCATCTTGGGTGGAGATGCGCATTTCCACTTCATTAAGCCTGGTCAGGGAATCAAACCTAGAATCTATTGCGCGGAACCCAGCTCGGAGTTCCGCCATGATGGCAGCGGCTTCGTCCATGGACTGCGGCTGCTCATCGTGCTCCGATATGTCCCCCTTGTCTAGGCTGTTGTCGGGTCGATCACTAGGGCCTGGCCTATTGAAAGTCAGCTTACGTTGCTTAGAGTCCTCCCTACATATTGTTTCGCACTGCGTGGGGGTTGTTTGTGGCGAGTCTTATGCAGATTGTAGGATATACTCCCTGCAATATGTAGAGGGGAAGGTGGTACTGGTAAACTTCACTCATCCTGTACTGTGCGCCCCTGGGCAGTCTGGTGTTGGTGCCCCAATACAGTGTAGGCACCTAGGTGCGGTGCAACAGTAGTTGCAACAGAGGCACCGAGGCGCATTCATCAGGAGAGCCCACGCAAACCCTGGGGCCAAGCCAGGGCACCACTCAAATGTGCTTGCAGTGTATGCAGTGGCACCGCACCTCACAGGACCCTGCCAATCTCCACTCCGGGTCCCAAGCAGGTGAGTTGTGGTGGTAGTGGTTGTTCCCCAGGTTCTGGCTGACTCTGACTGCCAATTGTGCCCTTTAGGCTATATATCAGGCCCAGACACAG
Organism: Lissotriton helveticus; assembly: GCF_964261635.1. NCBI lineage: Eukaryota > Metazoa > Chordata > Amphibia > Caudata > Salamandridae > Lissotriton > Lissotriton helveticus. The sequence continues at coordinate 408,341,695 of NC_136073.1, forward strand.
CAGCTCACTGTGCAATGTCTCCGCCCGGGCCGCCTTCGAAAATGGTGGGGAAATGCGGGCTGTAGTGGTGGTCCCACCAGCCTCGCCCTGCAGGTAGTTAACTAGGCCCCCGAGGCCCATGTGGTGGATCACCCGACCAGGTTATGTGCGACAAGAGGGATGCCGGACACAGCTGTGGCATCTCCTGGTGCAGGGGCCCTCCACAGTGGCAGTGGAGGCGACAGACGGAGGGTTAGCAGATGGGGACCGGTCCAGCCAATATACTTCTGGGGGTGCCCCTTGCAGGCCCGACACCCTGGGGCCCACTCCCCCCCAGGCTCCAGTCGCAATCTTGGTGTAAGGCCACAAGGGCCAGCAGGCCGGGCCCACAGAAACCCTTGCTGATTTGGCCAGTACCCCTGTATGTGAAGCAGTTGGGGGGGTCCGGAGGCTCGCTGTGAAGGTGCAGCCCTGGAAGAAGGGGGGAGAGGGGTATGGAAAGCGGCTGTGGCCCACAGTGGAGGACAAATGCAGCCGCAGCTTGACCAGTTAGGCCTCCGCTCGCCATGACCTTAACCCCAGCACTCACACAGCAGCAATCTCTGTAATTTACGGCCAATCGACCCTCACAACCGTGCCATGTTGCTTCTCCTCTCCCATGCAAGGCGATGTGGACGCATAAGGGGCCCGACGGAGCTCTGCCGCTCTGGCTTCAGGCCCGCCCATGGACCCTGGCACCACAGGACTTCTGGGGCGAGTCGGGCCTCCTCTCTGATTTTGAGCCCACAAGGTGCCCTGGTTGCATCTTTTCGGCCCCAGAGTTGTTGTCGAGGGGTCACCGAGAAGTTCTGCAGCTCTATCCGTGTTGCAAGTCACAGAATCATGCTGTTTCCATTAATGTTACCATTAATGTTAAGGCATCGGGCGCTAGAGCTTCAGTGCCGTGCGGCCATCTTGATGACTGCTTGGCCCCGCCCCCCACCCTGTCCTTGTATGAGTCAAAGTAACAAAACAGTAAATATCCCGAAATGTACCTCATTTAAAGTTCACATGTATTGTGTTTATTGCGTTGCCGCACCTCACATTTACATCTCATCCACAAAGTATTCAACTAATCAGCCATTAATAAACTCTATTACAAAGGCTCGCAAAACATTCCCCAGCTACATACTTAGTCTTGCAATGTCCATTCCAAATATACTGTTAAAATCCAAACCGGATTATCTCTCACTCGCATAGGATCTAAATGATTTCCAAGTTCAATGATTTTTCATCCAGGACTTCGTATAAACTAACTGTCACTTATTTTCAGGTGTAACAAACAAAACAAAATAAGTACATTTTCATAACCTTATACTTGTTTTTTTAAATTGAAAGACTTTCAAGCTTTGTTCCTAATCACAGGGGCCCGAGCCCCAAGTCATATCTTTCAATGCACCATAACAAAACCATTCTGCTAGCCATCTTAGTTCATAGCCGACCCGTCCCCAGACAGTGCTACTAGCTGCCTATTGCATTTCAAATTTCCCTAACCATGTTGCATTGTGCAGTACCTTAAGTGGCCAAAAGAAGGCCAAAGGGACATCTAGTAACAGCCTGTGGTATTGCACCCTTTCACTGCTTCGTGCACAGTAGAACAGTAAATGTTGCTGTACCCACAATAATGTGCTGCATAGCTAACTAAATACTTATAACGTCCCAAAGGCAAGACCTATTGAATTGCAAATGCTTGTACTTTCTTGTGAAATAAAGTCACAATATGTGCAGATAAATGCTGATCTCATTTTAAAGAGTTCTCCAGCTGCCACCAGCTGCACAATAATCAAAACATATGTTACAGCGTTAACAATTACAATGACAGAACTCATTTGCAAGAGAGTTGATAATGTGGATCAATAAATGGAAATGCCGTGGTGAGGCATGCAAGATGCTACCCTTGCATATGTTGCATATGTAAATAAATTGTGAAAAATATCTTAGGAAACTAAAATAATTGCACACGTGCACAACAAACAAATAATTGCAGTTCTTCAATATGCTAGGGTTCATGGCTTACAGTTATCTCAAAGAATATTGTGAGACATAATAGCACTGGGAACTGTCAATAGACTTTACTTTTACAATCGATATCTATGACTCCAGTCTGTTAGAGCTGTAGAAATCAAAGCAGTTCTCAACTGCTAAAGGTATTTATACAGTGCTAACACTTTTTCGGGCGAGTCTCACAGTTTTGGTTGTCCCTATTGCCTGTCCAAACCCTGCAAAACGTGTACAGAAATCCTTACAGGTTTGTTGTTTCTCAGATACAAAAATACATGATGTTAAATTATTCCAGGTCCTTTGCCAATGCGCGGACGTCAACTAACTAGATTTACATGTCATGGTGAGATTGTGACAATTTACCCATATGTTATTACAAAAAGATATGACTTTCAATGGAGGTAATTATACATTTTTCTCTAAAGAGAAACTCACTAGAACTTGCGAATGCTGAAACCATTGGGATAATTATACACATTGTGCCTGAAATCTCTACATCTGATTGTTCATTGTTTGTTTCTTTCTAGCCATGACATTCACATTTCATAAAGACAATGAACAGAAAAAAACAGTATAATGCATTTTATTTGAACTTCAGATAGAATCAACTTTGTATATTGTAACACAAAAATGATCATGGTCTCCACCGGGAAATAGATGCAGTTTCCATGACAGCTTTATTAGATTTCAAAACTGAATCATTATTGCTATAATTATTATTGGTATTATTAATATTATTAGGGAAGTGCGTATTTATATTATTATAAATAACAACAATTATCAAAATTATTTATGGAATAAACTACCTACAACAATATTTAAAAAGGGTTATAAAATTCACAGTGCAGGCTGTGAAAGAAGGGATGTTCTAATTTGCACTTTCTGACTAGAATAAATAGTTATGGGTAGACTGGCTGTGATACTATCACCATGCTTCCTTGTATGTTCATTTGCTGTGGAAAAATTGTGTTTCATAGCAATAACTGGTGAAATGAAATGTCGAATATGTTCCATCTTGGAATGATGATTTTATTTTCCTTTCTATGCTTCAGCTATATGCATTCAAAAGGACTATTGTGGACAATACCATTACTTACAGTAAGCTTTGGTTCAGCTCATTGCTTGTCATTGCTTATCATAGCCTGGCTTTATTGTAAGTCTCATTTGCTTGATTCTTATTTAATGTCTTTTCTTCCTCTTCTTGAATTTACCTCTCACCTGTATCATAGCATCTTTATCTTCCTTTTCAATGTATGACTTGTACCTTTCCAGTACTCACATACAGGAAACTATTTTTTTCTTTTACTTGTAGCAGTCAATTGGATTGTGTGCTTTTTCTTGCTCTCTCTCCGTTTTCCTTGTGTTCTCTTTCCACTTTCTCACGACTGCCACCACACTCTATGTTTTGCTGTTTTCAACACACCACATTCGTTGCTTTCCTGACCTATCCCTGTCCCAGTCAGCTGCTTTTTATATCTCCCATATTGACCTCTACCTATCGCAGCTCGCCACTGGTTGGCTGTGGTGTTGGTTGGCAGTACTTGCTCCCCTCACCTCCACCAAACTTCTCCATTACCTCCCCACCTTTAAGCTATTCTTTTGCTTCCTATCTCAGTGACTATTGATTGAAATGTCCTTTAGTGATTTGAACCTATTGGACTTATTTTGACAGGTAACCCCTGAATGGTTTCACAAAAAGTGGAGTGTAAAGCATGCCAAACCAGTAGGAACTGTAAACAGTTTGCGTTACCCATAGGACTCTAGAGGGTGATTTAGAAACCCTTTAAGTGCATCTGATATCTGCATCTATAATTTATAATATTATAGTAGCACCATGTTTTCCTCCAACTTAGGATCCTGGAGCACATGCAAGCTATTAACATGGTGACCCTACTTATTCTGTTGCAAGACCCATGATAGAACATCACAACCAAAATGCTAAATTGTTCATTTTTTGCATTCACAGAAATGTAATTAACAAAAAAGGGAGAGATCATGAGATGATGTTTAGGAAGCTGGAGTCTAGATATATACGTATAGGTCATTAAACCCATCACCTCCTCTTTTCCTCTCTGTAAACACCTCTTCTAGTTTTGTTAACCTCGTTGGGATTGGATATGTTCACATGAGGGCATATATCTGAGGAGGCCCTCATGGTCATTAACTTTAACAATGTTTGTCTCTTGATCATTCCAAATTAAATATTATCTTGAGTCGGTGATTCAGGGTCAATCTTTTTTCCCATGTCACCTTTGTGGTTAACAATATATCAGACTTGCATTACAGTATGGGAGATTGTTGATTAGCCTATACAAACTAGTGCCCTCAAGAGCGTGATTTATATAGGTTTTTGCTATGCTGACTCATAGTCAAAGATGCCACAATCAATTTACATGTTTGGTGAGATATAACTGGGTAATCCAACTTGGATCCTATTTTGGATCTTTTTGCCCCAGTACCATCAGGAAAGTTATCTCCATTTTCCCTCATATTCATTTATTATAGCAATAACTCTTTGGAAGCTTACCAGTTACTTGCTTCAATTATACAGCCAAATGACACTTGTTCATTGGATGTTAGAATTGTACAAATACAATATGTTCTGATAATAGAACCTTTTCTGGTTATTTTTGCACTTCTCTGGCCCAGTTTTCCCTGGCTTTGTTGTACTCTTGCACTATTACATACCAGATGGCAGGTAGTCCTTTTTATGAATGATATGTAACATCAGGGAAAGTCTCTTCCTCATTTATTTAATGTAATTATTAACAAAGTTTGGAGTCATCAGTTCTCCTGTTATTGTTGAATATTTAAATCATACAGTTCTGATGAGATCCTCATGATATATTTGTTTAGAGTACATCTTTGCATGTAGTATTTTTTGTGATTTTCATGAATGATTTTGATATTATCAAGGGTGAATTGTGTGTTGCATTTTGTTTTGATAAAGGCTTTTTGCCGAAATGTGTAAACACCCAGATAAAGGAGCATATTTCTATTTTTGGAATATCAGTATCATTCTTCTTGGAAGATTTGTTTGCATGTAACCTGAAATACCAATGTAACTTGCAAATTGTCTGCCACATTTAATGTAGATTTATCAAACTTGGACAATTCTATTGGCAAATGGAAATTGTATTTCTCTCTCTCCATAACTTGCTCCCCTTGATTGACTGTCACAAAGCTTGGCATACCAATAGAAAGCACATTTTTCTGAGCTTCTGCCGAATTGCATACACATTTGTCACAGAGTGGCTTACAGCTCAACATTGTGGTTGCTCTTTAGGGAATATCTGACTCCCTAAACATTTTGCCTGACAATCTGTCGTCAATCCGCCACTGCACCTGCTTAAAAACATCAGCAATGTAAAGAGGGCTGGATGGGCTCTCCAATTATATCCCCCATGGTCTCCAAAGCTGTAGTTGCCGGAGGTACCAGCCCATGCTGAGAGCCAGAGATGCTGCAGAGGTTGGCACAACAAAGGCGGCATGGAGCCCAGCAGATTTTTGGGAGTACAGTGTGGGACCTGTGCAATGAGAAAGACAAATCTCTGCAGCTGGGGACCTGCCTGAGGCAGCGGATAAACCCTTGGGCTCCCAAGCTGGAGGCGGCCCTGTCCTCGGTGCCTTGACTGGGCACGAGGAGGCCATGGAGGCCATGTGGACTTGGTGATGGGACAGGTGAGGAGCAACCGGGACACCCAGCTGCCGAGGATTAGAGACGGGTGACAGCGAGGCCCAACCACCCCCTACACTGCCAGCAGTGCCTAGTCTGGGACTCAGACAGGCAGCGGTGGCCAATTTGGAAACCAGGCGCAGCAGTTGCGAAGAGGCAGCAGAGGGCCATGGAAGAGATCGGCCAAAGAGAACCCCCCCATTGAGGTGAGGGCCCCCAGAGGCTGTGACGGAGGCTGCTTAGTCCAGTGGGAATCCCCTTTCTCCTCCCAAGAGAACAATGTAAAGTGGGGGCCACTGTATAGCTATTGGGGTCCCTTTCATGGTTGGATCAGCATGTGGAAGTTAGATGTGCACACGCTGCCTCCTGTACACCTCACTAAGGAAGGAGAGTGATAGAGCGACCCACTGTTGAACAGTGGAGTTACACCTGATGAGTCTTGTCCTGTAAGTGAGACCCTTGCTTACATGTGATGGCTACAGGAGGACACAGGGGCACTCTTGAGGGAGAAAAAGAGCCTCACTGATGGAAAAATGGGCAATAGAGACACCTCACTGGACACCTCACTGATTCAATGGGCCTGCCTGTAGACCAATCAACCTCTCCTCACACATGAGTGTGAAGCAGCTCAAGGAACCCAGGCTTGGAGGTGGCAGAGGTGCAAACATCAAAAGGCAGCAGGTTTGAAGGGCACCTACAGAGGGTGTTCTCCCTTCCTCTCTCCCCTTCCCTTGGCATGCAGCAGTGAATATAGCGTTCCAACATACAATCACCCACCTACAAACTCCTCGGTGGTATTGAACCACCCCAGACTTGCTCTCACCATGGTGGAAGGCAAGGGGGCAAGTTGACTCAGCAAAACAGAATGGATAAATATGCAATCCCCCACAGCCTCAAAGTGGGAACTGGCAAATTCATTCCCAAATCCAGCACTGGACCCATTTGCGACAATTCCAAAACCGACCCTCCAAGAAATTATGGCAGACATCCAAGGCATAAAAGGGACTATGGAGCCAAAAATGGATTCCTTTATAATAGAGATTTCCCTATCACCAGTTGATGCCAACGAAACAACTGACCACTTGAGAGACACTGAAATGAAAGTGACAGACATTAATACCTCCACAGCCACCCTAGAGCAACAGGTTGACTGTCTACAAAAAGACAACACCCTCAAGCAAGCCAGGCTTGAAGTCATGGAGTAAAGGTCCAGGTCCAAGAATATGTGTATTGTGGGGGTACCTGAATGAGTGGAGGTCCCTATTCATGAAACATTTCATTTTCAGCACTCTACCACCATGAGTGCCTTCCAAATTCTTCTCTGCAGAGTGGGCCCAAAGGGCACCTGGACCTCCATCCAGACCGGAAGCACCACCAAGAGCAATAGTCACCCATATCTTTAACAATAAGAACTGAGGGGGTATACTCAAGACATCTAGACATAAACCAAACTTAAAGTTTGAAAACTCTACTATCAGTCTCTACCCAGACTTCATACTTAAAGTACAACAGCAGAGATGCAGCTTCACTAAGTTTAAGAAAGCTCTCCATGCCAAAGAACTGAAATACATGATGCTTTTATTCCAACCAAACTACCAGTGGAACCATGAGGGCAAAATCAGGTATTTTGTCACCCGCTAAGAAGTCATGTGAATGGCTGGAGCGCAGAAAATGTAGCATCTTCCCCATGACAAAGCAGAGCAGCAGACATGACCAAACACATCACCACAATGATTCATCGAGGGAATGTAAAATAGGGAAATACCTGGGACATACTGGGTCAAACTCACAAAACAATTAACACTGAACACATACATTGTTTTTATGCTGGTTTGTGCATTGTTCCACACATAGGAGGCACTGTCACTGACCCATGGAGGTCAAACCAAAGACTATGATATACATCCTGAGTGGGGGCAACCACAAACACACATTCGGTATGGGTGAGTTTCACTAACAATTTGCCTAATTGGTAAAATTCTCCCCCAGTTAAACATTTAATAACATTTTCAAAGGGGTGACATGCACTCTTCAGGTTGTGGGGAGGTGGGCAGTTTTGGGTCCACTACGCCCAGTTGCAGGGGGGGGGGAGTGCTAGTTAAGGGGACAATTCAATGTTCATGTTGAGAAGCAAGTATGATCTAAATTACAGAGATATGCAGGGCATGGAACCTTACGAAGAGGGACACGACAACTGAATCATGCAGGAGACTTCAATGATGCAATGCTTCAGTAACCATTTAAAAGTACTGTTGTAGAATGTAAATGGGTTGTGAGACCATCTGAAGAGAGGGATAGTAATGCAATACCTTTGTAGCCGTAACCCGAACATTATATTACTTCAAGCTACTCATCTCCTGGGGAACTCCTGTAAAGTCATGTCTAGGTGTGGATATAAAATGTCAGCTCATACCGATTTTACCTTCGACTCCCGAGGGGTAGGGATACTGATTAAAAAGAGCATCCCATTCTCTCCACATCAGACTTGGACTGAACCTCAGCTTAAATATGTAGCACAACCTGGTACGTGAGATGGCCTGACTATCAACTTATCTTCGATGTTGCATGCCACTCATCTGAACTTCGTGTGGTTCCAATTGGGCAAGGATATTCCCAGAATCCCTATGAAAGCTTGCAAGTTAGCAATGGAGTTCACACTGCCTGCTTGGGAGCACCCAGGGGAGGGGGGGATGGGATAAGAGAGAAAGAGAAATACCAGGACTTCAGCAATCCAATTTTCTCCATGCTAGTCGCTGCTGAGATCAGGAAGCATGGGTTTGGGTTTTCATGATATAAAATTATCACTATCTGGATTGTTCAAGGGTGTTTTCAGCATATATCTATCTGCGACAAAAAATCTGAATTAAAACTAGCATAACATATACCATTTACATATGGCAGAACATATGGCATACATCATAGGCTGTATCAATACAGGCCTGTATCAATACAGGTCTTAATTACCAATATTGCGTACCAACAATGGATGGCAGGTCAACAACCACCAGACCTGTGCTAAGGGATAGGATACATAAGCTTCTGCAATGAAACACAATATGTCGGTATTGAATCCCACTAAAAGGTTCTGCATAACACATATGCACATATATACATATAAGTTTATGCAGAAACTTGAACGTACCAAACACTACACACAACTTCTTTGTGAGTAGTTTCATAAACAAGGAATACAAGGAACAGAGGTACTGTCACAATCTGGTATTTCCCAAAAGGAACAGTTGGATTCATAGTTTTCAAATAAACAAAAAGTTCTAAAGGAGGTACAATGTCTTTAAAGGTTCTGACACTCAGTAATGTTTCCCATCAAATTGCGTATCCTTAACGCCCAGGAATAGTAGTTCTAGAGAGAAACTCCTCTACAGTTTTAAAAGCACAATTGTACTGTGCTTCTATTACAAGAAAGAAATGTGTCTTTCTTGTTTTTTCCCAACTCTGGTATTGAGCGTTAGGTTTTTTTCACTGAAAAATGTAATTAACAATCTATAGCATCCGACGTGTAAAACAAGGTTCCTTTTTACCTATGTGCATAGATTCTTGAAACATCGGGAGCGAAGCGCATGTTGATTGAGAGCTCTAATTATCTGTGCCTTACTATAGGTACCATGATAGCAGAGAGGGTGCAGTGGAAGCCTGGAAAGCCGCAGTCCAGAAAGCAGGCTGCAGGAAGACCGCGATGAAGCAGGAAGGATGCCAAAGACGAAAGCCTAATGGGGCCAGGTAAGTGATCGTTGTCCAATGAGGCTAAGCACTGGGCCTCTGCACTATGCAGTTTAAATACTCACCTCCACAAGTGCAAAGCACATGTGCTCGCTACCTCCTTCTGCAGCACATTGTCCAAGTTGGCTGTTTACACGTTGCTGTAGATGTCCCATGAGGATTCATGTAAATGTGGGCAGGTTGCATGTGTACACGTGCCAATGGTCTGCATACCCATGTTCTTTCTGACTTGTACGTGTGAATACACGTGTGCAGAGCCTACCACTGCCACCAGGGTTAAAGGTGTATACATATATATAGTCTGGCATGACAACAGTTGTTGAGCCGATGGGATGCGATGACCATAGCACTTGATATATATTCAACAGAGGCACAGAAGGTCATGCTCCCAACAGCTGCTGCCCATGCAGGTAAGAGCGGTGAGGCAGTGGGGCCCTGTGGGTGGGGATTTCGACAGACGATGAGGGAAAATGAATTATTTATTTAATTTTCCCTCATGGTAGTCTGTTGAATCCCCCCAAACCCGGCCCCACCGCCCCACCACTCTTACCTGCACTGGCCGCAGCTGGCTCCCAGTGCTGAGCACCCCACTTGTTACTGATGCTGGAGGGCATCTTGATAATGGGAGATGACTACAATGCAGTTATGGCTGAAGAAATACGTAGACACTCAAAAGAACAGGACTGACACCACTCTTGCCTCCTATATGATGGCTCTTGGCCTCGTAGACAAATGGCGCCTCTGAGACCTGGAGAAATGCCAATATACCTTTTTGTCTGGGGTACACCACAGTCTCTAGTGGCTAAATTACATATTTACGCGAAACTCCACCATGACCTGAAATTGCTGAGGTTCATCATTTTGGATGGGGCATTACTCACCATTTGCCCGTATGGCTAGAGCTCCGTGGGAATTCAGGGAGGAATACAGGGCTGTGGCCTATCAGAATATGGCACCTAAAGGATCAAGCCCTAATAAAGAAGATGTGGCAAACTACTGAATTATTCTGAAATGATTGATGAGTTGGTCCGTTCGGAACTGACATTATAGGTAGCTTATAAAACAGTAATCATGGCAAGGTACTCCCTAAATGCGGGGGAGGGGAGTGGGAAAACCAAAACTTGATAACTTAGAAGAGAAAATTACAGACCTAGAAATAGGCGCAATTTGCAACCAGACTGAAGATGCTATACAGAGGCTTAGACTGAAGCAGAGGGAGTATAGGAACCTAGCAGAGGAAAGCGCAATGATGTCCTACATAATGTCCCAGAGAAGACTATATGTTGTTGTCAACAAGGCGGGGAAGCTATTGACATAGCTGGAAAAGAGTGACCAAGCCCACACCTGGGTCCTGCAGATAACTAATGATAGGAGAGATAAAGACCAACCCTATTGACATAGTGAAAGAATTCACTGGGTATTATGAAGACCTCTACTCTGCTAGGGGGCACTATGGGACAACTGATATAAAAGTTTTCTCAGTGAGATCGATGTCCGTAAATTATCTAATGTACAAAGACAGTTGCTAGTCAGTGACTTTCAGCCCAGTGAGATAAACCAAGCCCTACGTTTGCTAATCTTAGGGAAGGCGATGGGGACCCAACGGTATCCCCATTGACCTTAGCAAAGTGTTAGGAAGCAAATTAAAGCCATGTCTGATTAATATGTGGTTGGAAGCAAAATGATCCAGTCAGCTCTCAGAAGATCGGAGTCAAATTAATAAAACATGATACGTCTTGTTGTCCGCCTTTGCATAGGTCGCATATGCCTTTTGAGTTATTTGTGCCATCCCACCTAGCTTTAAGAATTGCTAACGGGAGAATACCCAAGCATAAGAGGAGGATACAACGTCTTGCCCCGTGCTCTAACTGAAACTGTAATTAAGGTGCAGGTGTTTTAAATACTATTTTCTCAGTGAAGATTTTGTAATACTTTAGTTGAATGCAATATTCTTTGTCCCTTTCACAACTGATTCTCGGGGGCCATATGGTTTAAGAAGAGCTTCAGGTGTGCTGGAGACAAATCCTGTAAAATTGCTAAGGTGCATTGTGGGACCTCAAGGGCTTTTAGGAAATTCATTACTGACCATTTGCCCGTATGGCTAGAGCTCCGTGGGAATTCAGGGAGGAATACAGGTATGTGGCCTATCAGAATATGGCACCTAAAAGATCAAGCCCTAATAAAGAAGATGTGGCAAACTACTGAATTATTCTGAAATGATTGATGAGTTGGCCCGTTCGGAACTGACATTATAGGTAGCTTATAAAACAGTAATCATGGCAAGGTACTCCCTAATTGCGGGGGAGGGGAGTGAGAAAACCAAAACTTGATAACTTAGAAGAGAAAATTACAGACCTAGAAATAGGCGCAATTTGCAACCAGACTGAAGATGCTATACAGAGGCTTAGACTGAAGCAGAGGGAGTATAGGAACCTAGCAGAGGAAAGCGCAATGATGTCCTACATAATGTCCCAGAGAAGACTATATGTTGTAGTCAACAAGGCGGGGAAGCTATTGACATAGCTGGAAAAGAGTGACCAAGCCCACACCTGGGTCCTGCAGATAACTAATGATAGGAGAGATAAAGACCAACCCTATTGACATAGTGAAAGAATTCACTGGGTATTATGAAGACCTCTACTCTGCTAGGGGGCACTATGGGACAACTGATATAAAAGTTTTCTCAGTGAGATCGATGTCCCTAAATTATCTAATGTACAAAGACAGTTGCTAGACAGCGACTTTCAGCCCAGTGAGATAAACCAAGCCCTATGTTTGCTAATCTTAGGGAAGGCGATGGGGACCCAACGGTATCCCCATTGACCTTAGCAAAGTGTTAGGAAGCAAATTAAAGCCATGTCTTATTAATATGTGGTTGGAAGCAAAATCATCCGGTCAGCTCTCAGAAGATCGGAGTCAAATTAATTAAACATGATACGTCTTGTTGTCTGCCTTTGCATAGGTCACATATGCCTTTAGAGTTATTTGTGCCATCCCACCTAGCTTTAAGAATTGCTAACAGGAGAATACCCAAGCGTAAGAGGAGGATACAACGTCTTGCCCCCTGCTCTAACTGAAACTGTAATTAAGGTGCAGGTGTTTTAAATACTATTTTCACAGTGAAGATTTTGTAATCCTTTAGTTGAATGCAATATTCTTTGTCCCTTTCAGAACTGATTCTCGGGTGTCATATGGTTTAGGAAGAGCTTCAGGTGTGCTGGAGACCAATCCTGTAAAATTGCTAAGGTGCATTGTGAGACCTCAAAGGCTTTTAGCAAATTCCTATTAAAAGTATACTGGGACGCTTTCTCACTAAAAGTCACCAATTTTACCATATATCTTAATGTGTCTGGCACTGCATGTAAGAGATTATATGCCCACCTTATGATATTGGCAAATATTCCCGTTATAGCTAGCTCAAGGCGAAAAGCTTAAACTGGGACAGATTGAGACACTTTTACCAGTTTTTGAAGTATACTTCCTTCCTTTATTTTTATCTGTTGCTATGTTTTAATTTGTGTATATTCCATGGCATAGGATAACATCGGTGGGATTTTCATGCCATAGACCTCCAACAACGTTTTGAAGTGTCTATTTCCCGTAGAGCAATAAAATCTCAGTAAAGCCCCTACATGTGATTCTGCCTTCTGCCCTAAATGTTGAAGGTGGGCTGTATCTTGTAGATTATGCTTAAAAATACGGCCCAAATAAACGTATTCTTTTACTGTCTCAGTTGGCTTACCTCCCAATGACCATGTGAAAGATAAAGGCTTCTTTCTGCCATTAAAAAGAAGAGCTTTATTTTTCGATATATTTAGGACCAGAAATGTTCAATTGCATACTGATTTAATTTGTTTAGACTTCTTTGCAGGCCGATTGGAGTAGGATCAAGTATGATGATGTCATCTGCATACATTAAGCATTGTATATCGTCTTGTGCTATCTTTGGAGGGAAATTCTTGATTTGGGATAAGCACCCCGGTAGATCACTAATATAAATAGAGAATAACAAGGGAGCTACGCAACGCGTTTATCCAGGTACAATTTGCTCGAAGACTCCTCACCTTTGGACGATCATATATTGTCGGAGCTGCTCAGTAAGGGGGCAATCTCACTAAAAGCTAATTTATTACTCCCTTGATATCCTGTTACAGCTTATGACTAATTGGGAATCTGAGATAGAGGACCATGAGGATGCAGAATGGGAGGAGGCCACAGGTGTATTTCGGGAGATTGCAACTGGGTTTAGGCTAATACAACTGTAAATTTTGAATCAATCCTACTACTTTTTCATGGTACTCCATGCCATGGACAGATGCCACACAAACAGTGTTAGAGAGTGCGGGGAAATGGGTACATTCTTCCATGTGCTATGGACCTGCCCTAAACTACAACCTTACAGGGCCACACTGTGGAAAATCATGAACGATGTAATGGGATACACTGTGCCTGATAAGGTCAAATGTTGCGTGTTGAATATATATAGCAATGATCCCCCACCTAAATATGGTAAGCTGTGACTATCTTTGGGGTTGGGAGTATTTAAACGTAATATAGCCAGTAAATGGGGAGCGGGCGGAGCCCTTGAAATGGTGGAGTGGAGTAATAACATGGGCTGGTGCATGATAGCGGGAGAAATGATCTATCAAAGCTGAGAGTGCCCCAAAACGTGGGGAAAAATCAGGGCTCCTTAGCAAGAGTACAGAGGATTAATGTGAAAGTCATTCAACTCGTATCTGACTATTGTGACAGCATGTATAACAGGACAGTACACAATGATGTCCCTTGTCAATTGTCTCTGAAAACTTTTCTCAATTATCCCTCACTAATAATGCCTACTGTGTGATGTCTTGAAACCTGCCTTTTGTTATTTTGGTTTATGTTTCTATCTCTCTTCTCACAGCAAACATTTTTTTTGTTGTTCTAAGATTTGTCTGGAAGAGGCAAAGTTATTAGTAAATGTACACTTTTTGACATCCCCTTTTAAAAGAGACCGCCCCTTACTGTATCTGAATGAAATAGAAAACAGCATAATTCAGCCTAGTATGCTAGGGCTCTACACATTTTATTCATTCATGCATTTTTTTGCATTCAGTGCAAAAGTTGTAAGCAAATCTACAAATAACTTTTTCAGTAACAAGATATACCAGACATACAAACGTTTAACCCTCTGAAGCCCACACATCATTTTTTTTCATTTGCTATATTCGCCATCACAATTTTGACTGCCAATGTATCACATTAGAAATAGTGGCATAGCTGCTATCTTATGTAATAGGGGACTTCTGGATTTTCAATTGCGTATGGAAAAAGTGAGCTACCAATATTTATCTGCAAATGTGAAACTGGCTACACAGGTTTTCTGAAGACACAATAGGTTATATAAGAAGCTAGAGACTCAACCACCATGGTACAGGTCACATGAATTACTTTGGAGTGTGCAAATATGCAAAGGTTTATGCTCTCTGACTTTTTAGGACTTTTTAGGACTTTTAGGACTACACAATGTTTGTGTTCTTCACAAACTATCTGAAGTTTGCCCAAACAGCAGGAAATAACTTCAGGTAAATTAATGTTGGCTGGAGAAATCAGAAGAGACTGGGCATAAACTTTTTATTGTAAGAATGCTAAAAAAACGATTTTGCAAGAAATATTCCCTTGCAAAAACTTGTTTTATGAGAAAATTTCCAATTGAAGTAAAGTTCTTACACTGAGAAAAGTGTACAAGTAGCAACATTTGTCAACTTCCCCCAACTCTAAAAAAGGGGTTTAAAATGTTACTCTACTATGAGGTCTGTCATCATTTTCTAATTACTTATATTTTCCCTTTATTTAGGATTTGTAATGAGAGTTATATGTTGTCTTAGGCCCTGATTATGAGTTTGGCAGTCTGACTGCTAGATCAACATTGTGGTCAGAAGTACGCCCCCAAGCAGGCGGCATCCCTACCGATGCATTAAGAGATGACCCCTGGGCTGGTGGTGTTGCAGCGGCAGTGCCACGGCTGTGGTATGCTTCCCCTACTAGAGAGCCTACAGCACATGCTGCCGCCATGGCACCGCCGCTTGCACATCAGTGCACTGTGTACCATGTACCATGTTGTGCATGCCAGAGAGTGCATGCACGACTGTGCAAGAATAGGGGGTCAAAATATGTGCCCCCATGCACACCTCCTATGGGCTGCAATCCCCTGGGGCCTTGTTTGCAGCCCCTTCCCTGCCTTTCTGCCAACTTTTTCATGGCAGACTCCCCACCATGAAAAGGTCAAAGGAAAGCCAAGTTGTAATCGCCATGGCGATGCCAACATTGGCATCACCTCCAAAGGCTGATGCTGATCTGACCGCTGTGGGTTTCAAGATCCTTTAGGTTGCAGCAGAATTGTGGTGGTCAGACCGCCCTTCTTGTAATCTGATGGTCTGACTGACAAGGAAGCGTTGGTTGGACTGCCACTGACGGTACAGTGGTCTCAAGAACGCTGTACTCGTAATCAAAGCATTAATGTTACTTCACAGTGCTACGGTCTAATTAGAGTCAAATCACAGATAGGGGCCCAACCTAACTTTATTCATCACAATCTCTTTTGATTTAATTTTCAGGTGGGCTGTGAAAGTTCAGTACTCAGTTTCTGTCTGAAACTCATATAGTTTGGTACAGACCCCAGGTTTGGATTTAGAGCATACCATAGTCTGAGACTCTGAAATCCAGTGGTCTAGAAAATGTGCTTCCACGTTTTGAAAACTCTTGGTTGATCAGGTGATCCAATGTGCTTCCACGTTTTGAAAACTTTTGGTTGATCAGGTGATCCGATGTTGATCATCTTTTGGGTCATAGGCTGGTGCTTATTTCTGCAAGTACAATGGATCATTGCCCCAATAAGGTGTTATTCAAACCGAAGGGATGATATTTCTATAAACAGTATTTAGGTCACTATTTCTTGTCTGGCAATTTTTAGGCCTCAGTATTCTGGCATCATTACATTTGTGTAGTACAACAAACTTTGAATTTGATCTCCATTCTACTGGGAGCTAGAGGAACACTTTCATGCCAGGTTTAATATGATTTCCACTTTGTAAGCTAACAACATATTCTAGCAGCATGGCTTTAGAGTCTTTGCAGTCTTTGGATAAGTTTCCTCATGCATATAGTATAGATGAAGTTGCAATAATCTACGCCAGGAGTTCTTAACCTTTTGACTTCGGTACACCCTCACTAAGGGGGATAATCACAAGGACTTATCTCCGATTTATCCCCACCTTAACGCATCAAAAGTGGAGATAGATTTAACACTCCATTCCCAAGGTAGTGCAAACTGCAGACACCGCCACTATTCCTGCGATAACTGCCCCAAAATGTATCTCCACGGTGGACACCACAAACTAACCCTAATAAGATGCAGAGTAGGCATTCCCGTGCAAAAACACACAAAAAACCACAACACCACATTCACAATGAACTGCCAGATCCACAATGTGAGTCAAATACAGGCGATAAGCTGTGATAGCACCAGGGATTTAACACCTGCCTTTTGCTGGCGCTACCCTGGTGCTAAGCAGGATGACTATCCACAGCATGAAAGGGAGCCCAGCCAAGAGCCACACCTTAAGACCCACAGATGCCATGGAGACAATGATCATCCAGCTCCGATACCCATGAGGGCCACAACATCCCCCGCCACCACCCCCAGCCCCCCGGCCCCTCTTTGACAGACACATACCGTGCATGACACAAGAAACACAAAAAGCACATGATGACGCACCTTGCCAAAATAAATGCACACATGTGTGGCCAGAAGAATGAGAAATAGTCACACAGCACTGAAGTAACAACCAAAAACTTTATTGACATACAACGGAAAAAAACAAAGCGGAGAATCCTGTCTGGTCCGTCAGGGACAATCTCAATGTCACAGCCTGGAAAATAAAGCACAAAATCAGGACATGTGTCATGCGCACATCAAAGGAGCAAGACACAGAGAAACAGAGAAGGAAAGTAAGCCAACGGGAGAAAGAGAGGGAAGGAAAGGAAGGGAGAGAGAGAGAGAGAGAGCGCAAGAGAGAGGGAAGGGAGAGAGAGTGAGAGAGAGAGAGAAGGAAAGGAAGGGAGAGAGAGAGGGAAGGGAGAGAGAGTGAGAGAGAGAGAGAGAGAGAGAGAAGGAAAGTAAGGGAGAGAGAGAGAGACACTACCGCTCCTGCGCACACAAACCCCACTGTTCACCTGCTGCCACCGGTGTGTTCACCAGTAGGCACACCACGTGCTCGTGCAAGCTCCAGGCCCCAGTCCCACCACTATGGTATGGTCCACATCATGCGAGCCCACCCCACGGCCCAGCAGGTCCCACACATGACCCTGAATCTTGTGTCATCATGGGCAGAGACCACATCAGTGCACACATCATCAACGCAGGCATGCACACCGGCTCAGCTATTTCGGTGCCACTAACCCTGTGCAACGCCAGTCAGTGCCACATGGTGGTAGACCCATGACAGCCACAAAGCTTCGGGTGCCACTAACCGTGTGCAACACCAGTCAGCACCACGTGGTGGTAGGCCTGTGATGGCCGCAAGGCTTCGGGCGCCACTAACCCTGTGCAACGCCAATCAGCGCCATGTGGTGGAAGGCCCATGATGGCCGCAAGGCTTCGGGGGCCACTAACCCTTTGCACAACAACTCATGGGCCCTTTATGATTGAGAACCATGGAGCGTCCGTCATCCAGTCACCACCGGCAGAGGGGAATGTGATGTTGACGGCCACTTATGTTTGCGGGGTCACATGGCCTGTAACGCCTGTGCCGGATGGGTGTGGTGTGTGTGCAAACCTGCCATCAGGGAGTGGCCATGACATCCTAACAACTAGACCAGTGACCTGCACATCACCAGCAAGTACGCCTGCAACAGGTAGCTATGTGGGCCCTCCCCTTGGAGCGTAAGTGTAGTGGTCTGGTCAGGCGTACCCCGTAACAGCGCAAGGTTTGCAATAATGACTAGGGGGCTCTGGGCGTTGTTCAGTACATGTCCGGACAAGGAAGTGACTAATAAGTGTGTCCCTGTTGTAGTGTCCACGGCACCCCAAACACAGTAGACAATGTAGCACACTGTTACTGGCATCCCACTAGATGAGCATCATTGATGTATGGGAAGTCACTGTCCCTACATTCATCCACACAATCATACATGAATGATGAAAGACATGACACAGCAGTGTGTTACTGGATGTTTATTGCAAATCCAGTGGAGTTTTTCAGCTGGAGTGGTACAGGGCCATGGCAAGCACACTACACAATATGGGCCAGTGGAGGGCCAGCCATAGTCCATCCGGATATGACAAGTCCTGCGGAAGAGTAAGGGTACAGTCCGCAGTCTGGTCGCCGTGACATTGGTCATTAAACAGGGCATGGCAGTCATTGTTTCGGTACAAGGTGAGTGCAGCAGGGTGTATCAGGGGTCAGTGGAAGGTCATTGGGCCATGTGCGGCACCAAGCAGAAACAGGCCAGGTGGCGAAAATGAATGCTAGTGCTTCCTCCTGAACTCAAACCCATCCACGGATGTGTGCTCTGTCCCACCCGTGGGTGTTGCAGTACCGACTGCGGCACTGTGTGCCACTGACACATCAGGGGCTGGCGGAGGATTGTCAGCCACACTGTGTGGCAGTGGCACATCAGGTGCCGGACTGGATACGCCTGTCGCACAATGAGGCACTGACACACCAGGCGGCGGAGATGTGGATGGTGTGGGGCCAGCAGCATTCATCAGCGCCATGCCTTTTGGCAGTAATGCCATGATGAGGATCTGTAGGGCATGGTAGATCCCAGCTACATTTCGCTGATGTGCAGTGGTGGCTGCCATCCTTTCCGCCTCCATCTGCACCATGTTGTCCATGAGCCTCCGCATGTGTGCCAGCTCACGGCTGGGATTGCTGGACCTACTATGAGCGGACAGGTGTTCTTCTCTCCATGTCATGACTCCAGCGATGTCAGTCAGAGCTTGTTGGAGACCATGGAGCGGGCCGTGGGTGTCCGTTAGGAACTGGAGCTGGTCCCTGATGGGACGTAGACACACATGGATGGCGTCCAGTTTGGTAGCAATGATGCCGAACCTCACCCGCACCTACTTGGCTGTCTCACTCTGGCCCTACAGCACACGGCGTTGGAAGGCCATGTGTTGTTCCTGGGGGTCTTGGGAGACTGTTGGAGCTGTGGGTGACTCCTGTTGGGTGGTTTGGGTAGCGGGTGGGGTTTCCTTGATGCAGTTGGGCTGCCCTGATCCTGGAGGTGAGTTGCGGATGATGTCAATGATGTCTTGGAGGGCTTGGGTGTCAATGCTGGGGGTGTCCTCCTTGTCATCAGTGAAGAGTGGCTGTGACTGCTATGCAGGAGGTGTTGATGGTGCCCCTGCAATGTGAAAGGGAGATGGTGTATTACAATGTGTCCACATGTTTGTAGGGTACAAGTTGACATTCAGACAGCATGGCATTGTACATTATGACAGACTGTAGATCAGAGCCATGACCCAGAGTCATTGTGGTTGTGCACTGTGCTCTGCTTGATTGTGCATGTGTGCCATTGTGGCCATCTCCACCGGTCTCCCCAGTACCTGGTGGTCACTCACCCTGTTGTGGTTGATTTGTGTTCTGTCAAGCAGTGTCCGGTCCTCCGATCTGGCCACAGTCTCCACACTGATGACTGTCGACACCAGCCCCTCCATGTTTCCTTAGGCTGCTGTTTCCTTAGGACTGCTTGTAGTGGGAACCGCAATGCTACTAGTGCTGGGATGCTCCTGCATAGCTATGCGCTTTAGAAATGCCTTTCCATTCCATTCCAGTCCATCCAGCATGATCTGTGGCGCTGGGCTCCCACTTCCAGTCTGCTTTGCTGCCTTCTTGTTGGCTGCAAGTTTATCATTGGTCTTGCGCTTGATGTAAGTCCATCGCTTCTTGGCCTCGTCCATTGACCTCTTGTGCTCTCCGACGGCATTCACCATGCCCACGATGTTCCGCCATAGTAAATTTTTGGTGCCCAATGACACGGAGGAGACGAACAGTTGTTGATTGTGTTCCATCACCTCCGTGACTAGGATCCTGTTTTCCTGCAGACTGAACTTCGTCTTCCTCTTCTTCTTGTCCTTGCCCTTCCCTGTCACTGAGGTCCCAGGTTGGTCATCCAGGGTGCTTGTGGGGTTGCGCTCGACCTCTGCGCCTGCTCCGGCTGCCTCCTTTGTGCTTGGGTGTTGTTCAGTTTGCGTTTGAGTGTTTTTTTTACTTTTATAGTGATTTTTCCCGCCTGCCATGTGTGTATTGCAGGCCTGGGGCTGCTTATCGCTGATTTCCTCATCGCGCTTTGGCCCATCGCATGTTTTTCACGTTGAGGTTTGTGTTTTGATCTCCGTCCATAAAAATACAGAAACACATATGCATCAAACATATTATAACGCATTTTATGTAAATCACAAATACAAAAATACAAATTTTGATTTTAATTGGCAGGTTGGAGTTTTTGCAATACCTTGGTTTATTTCTAAAAAAGAAGCAGCAACATGCTAGGCTCTAGCATATCACTATGTCTTTATATAATTTAGGGGGGAGTGGGGATGGGGGGGGCTGAAAAGCCAGATCTGGATGAGGTGCATTCATAACACGGGACAGTTGGCAGGTAGGCAATTTTGCAAGCCTATTTCCTGTGACAGTGGAAACACTAGTGAACCCGAGCTGTGGCCTTTCTAGTTTAAAATGCTCGTTTGTAAAAAAGCACTCATTTGATGTGCATCTGATAGTGTATCCGACATGACTGCTCATCCGTGAAAAGTGAACTGAATAATAAGTAGGAGAACTTCGGAGACTTTAATCCACCTGAAAAAGTGTAAATCCACAGGACGAATGGAAAAATAATGTTTTAAAAAAGAAAAAAATTCTAGGAAACACCCTAGCTTTAACGGGCATGAACTCATAGATGCTGAGAGTCTTTTTTCCTTTGTTCATAATTTCATAAATGGAACCAGTAGCCTGTGACAAGCTTCTCACGTCGCTGCCTTTGAACACGGGTCCCTGATGGATAACCACCAGCCCCTCCACACACACTATTATCAACAAACGTCTAAAAAAAGGCCAGCAGCAGCAATGACATCCGGCCAAGGCTGAAGCGAGGGCTTCTATTTTTTTTTTTTGCATTGGTTTTCCCTCTGCGCCTTTAATCAGGCCCAGTGGCTATAATTGCTGCGTCTGGGCAAAGCTTTAGGCATGCTGTGCAAGTAACAATTAGTTTAGAGGCCGTGATCTATAAATTTCGAGAAAAGACTAAGAGGATTTCACGTGCCTGAGCCATCCTTTCTAATGAAGAAAAATATCACACCGGAAGGGACCTAGAGTGTTATCAAAGCAACTTAATATCATCTGGGAGTGATTTGTAGACCCCGATAATCTATAGTGATCAAACAGGAAAAAAGAGCTCTTTACACGTGCTTGTTGTTTATGAGATTTCTGAAGTGGGCCTAGCCATCTGTGCTAACCTCGTTAATCCAGCCACTGGCCTCCCGGCAAATGGCTGCCAGGGCCGGCCCGAGTAAAGTGGAACCCTGCAGGAATGCCGGGCTATTTATTGTTTATGAAAATAAACCCAATGTACATGGATGTACGCACGGAATTCATACCGAGCAGCTGCACAAGCAGGATGCAAAAAGGAGGGGTGGGAGCCTTGATGTGACGGATCAAGTGGGTGGGGTGAGAGTTCGAGGACAGCGTCGCCTGAGACCACACTGAAACGAGGTCAGGTGCTTGAGGGGGCCGTTTGTTGGATTCCCAGAGAAACAGCATACTTAGTTTTTCAAGAAACGAGGCTGTGCTATTTTCTGGCTGTGAGTATATATTCGAAACAAGACCCAACATTTGCCTTCCTGAACTTCTAGAAAATATTGACTCCTTGTTTGGGAATACCTGCACATGTTACCTGATAATTCTACGTCACCTGGCAACCCGTTTTCCAGACCTGTGCTTTTCACTAGCAATCTGAGTCTGCATTGCATGGTGAGTGAGTCGAGAGGAAACTGGCACAGTGTGCCCTATCACAGCAAATGCCCTGTACACAGAGCAAGTGTACTAAACCTGCACCTGATCTGGGAACTGTTCTTTAGTGAAAGGTTTGAAGCCACATGTCTGCCAATCACTGGAAATAATGATCTCTATTTCAAATGGTGGTGGAGAATCCCCTTCAATGGGGTGCAGTGGCTGAGTACACCCACTTGCAGAAGGATGCCTAAAGGGGTCCCAAAGCAACACCCAAGAGCCCCCATTTATTTATTTGTAGGGGGTGTGTTATGGGATGTGACTCCCAACACATATCTTTTTGAGGGGACCTGTTTTGGGGGTGTATTCCCAAATCCCTCTTTTTTAAAACCTACTTACCTCCTGTTGGACTTGGGATGTTGATCCCTAAACTTTTTGCCTTTAGCCTCTGGCATAGTGGTAGTGATTTTAGGCCTCTGCGCACTTTAGGACTGTGGCCCAGTGTAAAGTGCGTGCGCACTCTGAGTGCGTGTGGTGAGAATGGCCTGCCCTCCCATAGGAATGCATGGGGGATATGTGTGTCCATGGTAGTTCCTGATATATGGGGAGTGCAGGTTCGAGTTTGGTATGTGCGAACTCGTGAGAATAAATGCTGCGTAATGGTGTGCGAAGACTTATTGTGTCTAGTGGAGATGTGCCACTTTTAGAAGTTGGCATTTCTGTGTGCTGTGAGATGTGAATTGCCTGTCTGGCTTGTGAGTGACAGGGGCTGGCTGGTGTGCTTGGCTCCAGGACCCAGGATGAGTCTGCCCGGTGGTGACTAGGGAGATCTGCATGTAGATGGGAGGAAGGAGTTGCACCTGGGACCTAACTAGGGCTGGGCCTTCCCTCCACAATGCTGGCTCCACCTCCTGTGGTGCGTCTGATGTCCCTGGCCTGTCCTGTGAATAGAGAGGGGAGCTGAGCAAAACAGAGTGCTCCAGAACCAGTTGTATCTAGTTCTCCTCTTGCCTGCACCTTTTAGACAAAGGATTTAGCTGTATATGAGATGGGGCGTGCTGCTGCTGGGGCTCAGGGGAAGGCTTGCCTCCCTGGGCTCTGCCCTGCCCCTGGACGCCTGACAGACTTCTCCCTGGGACCCTTCTGCCCTGGCTCTGGCCCTGGAGGACTTTCCTTGGTAGGGAGCTGTCTGCTCCATTCCCTTGCCCAAGAGCCTTGAACTTAATTCCTTTTAGCCCTAGAAGGGCTGGCCTTGCTTTAAGAGCACCTGGCTCTTGTTAACCACGAGGAGCGCGCTGCCTGCATTCCCCAGGGGCACTGGAGCTTCGCTGCCCCGGGGTTGCGCGGCGCTACTGGAGGAGGAATCCCCAGCGTAGGGGCTCCCCTGTGATGGCGGCCTTGCGGGTGCCACCCCGCATATTTCCTTTTAATAGAGCGGGTGCCCACCCCGCCGGATTGCCACTTTCTGTGGTTATTTCATAGTGTGCGGGTGCCCACCCTGCGACTTTGGCCTTATTTATATATTTTCATGCGTGGGTGCCCACCCCGCAACTTTGCCCGAGTTTTTATTTTGAATGAGAGCCGTGGCCCGAGCCGCAAGAGAACTTTCCCCCGAGCCGCTGCCTATCGCGACCGGGAAGACAGACGCAGGTCCCTGCTTGTGGGGGGGACTGCAGGCGTCACTTCTGCCCTCCCGGGGGAAGACGACCCCGAAGTCTGGCCATTGCTCCTACGGGGCTCTCGTTGCGAGGATGGAGCCCTGTGTGCCGCATCAGAAGACTGATCCCAGGCGGGGCTCTCCTAGGAGGAGGGAGAGCCCAGCGTGTCGCCGCACTTGAAGGGGGAGAGAGCAGACCAGCGAGGAACGGAGCCCGGCAGCGCAAAAGAGCCCGTGAGTGTGGCTCAATGGTGAAGAGGTGGTTGGGGGGTGATGTTGGGGCATATTGTCAGCCCGTCCCCTGTGCCCATTCCGGTGTGGTTGGTCTCCTGAGTGGCCCCACTAGCTAGGGCCGCTCCAACAATGGCACCATTATTTTATGGCGGGCCCAGAGGGTCCATGATTATTCTCCCTCAATTTCTCCAGACTCTGGGCATATTTCATTTTAATAAGTGCTAGTGCACTCCACGTTCTTGGGGGCATTATTTTTCAGAGCCAAATGGCTCCACAGTTTGGCCCCACTATTTCTAGAGGCTAGATGGCTCCAAGGTTTGGCGCATTTCTGTTAAGTGCTACTGAGAGCCCATGCCGCATTTTCTAACTTTCCCAGCTGCCCAGCAAGTAGTGGGCAGCTGCACCATTCAGGTCGCTCTTTCTCTTAGGGGACATGTTTTGAATCCAGGAGTGATACGCACTCCTTTGCCCCATCTCACCTGCACAGCTGCGCAGCACTTAGTGCCAGCTGCTACGTTTAGGCCTTCATTGAGCTTCACAGCTGCCCAGCAAGTAGTGGGCAGCTGCAACGTTTAGGTTTGCCCCACGTGCGCACCCTTGACTGTCGCTGCATTAGGCAGCGTGCCCTTACTTTGAACAGAGGGCATTTGAGTCCCTTAGAGATGGCCAGTTGGCCCTGTGGACTATTAGATTTATAGGGCACCAGGCCCTAGTGTGCTTTTTTATTGGTGCTAGGAAATGTAATATTTGTAGGATGTTTTATGCACCTTGATTTATGCTTATAGATGTGATTTTATGCCTATAAGGTTTTACCTACTGACTTATGTTTTATTAGATTCTCTACTGTGGTCTAGGTTTGATTTATTCCCTACGGCAGGTTATGTTGTTCAGTTTATTTCCTAATACAAGGTATGTTTAGGAGATTATGGTCTACTATATTTTAGCTTATGCGGTTGGCGCAGAATAGAGTTCTCCCCTTATGTGATACTGTACCTGGTATGATTTATGTTACAGGTTCACACTGAGTATAGTGTCTGCCAGTGATTACTGGTGGTGTTCTAAGTTCATACATATTCTTACTTTTATTATTTTTACCAAGTGACAATTCTGACAGTGGCCCAGGCGGCCCTGTCATGTGTAAATAATCCCCTGTAAATATTGCCCGTGCTAGCTGGCACAATGTATATTGTGTGATTACTATCTGATGTGTTTTAGTATGACACAAAGGCTATTTTTATTTATAACCTTGTGTGGAGTTCCTTTTGTGATGTGCCTAGTGTGTTGTTACTGTGTGTGTTGTGCAAATGCTTTACACATCGCCACCGGGATAAGCCTAACTGCTCGTGCCAAGCTACCAAGGGGGGGAGCAGGGGTTATCTTTGGTGCATAACTCCCATTCCCTGACTAGAGTGGTGGTCTCTGCCTGGCTTTGACACACGCCTTAGCCAACCAGAGATCCCCATTTCTAACACCTCCTTTAACTCTAATCACCCCTTAACCCTAACAAACATTTTACCTCCTTTATTTCTACACACTTTTTTACCCTAAATTCAACCTTTTCCTCTTTACCTCTACCCACCTCTAAACACTAAAATCACCCTTACTTCCCTTTAACTCTACCCACCACTAAATGCTAAAATCACCATTACCTTCCTTTAACTCTACCCACCTCTGAACCCCAAAACCACCCTTTCCTCCCTCTAGCTCTATGCACCCTACAAACCTTACAATCACCCTTTCATCCTATACCACTGCCCACATCTTTACACTAAATCCACCCATAACAATTACCCTGGTGTTACTTTATCACGACTCACGCCTTAATAGTAACACCACCCCTTCCCCCGTACCACTACCCATCCCTTTAGTCACATATAGTCAATCTTCCTGTTGCAGCGGATGCGCAGTAACATTTTACTATTCTACTCTTACTGTTCTTAAAACTCCAACCAAACTGATCCCTTTGCAGTCAGAGAAATAACATCATTTCCATTTACCACAGAGGCAATGATCCTCTGACAAATCTCTCTCCGCCAAAAGGAGGGGTGGAAATTAGGGTGGCCAAACACGTCGTTAGCAGGCCAATGAGGACCATTAATTGAGAGCCAACTCACAAATTTGAGACCAGATTTAGATAGACCACTCTTAAAACCATACTAATAGAAATAAAGAATGGTAACGGGAACCCCAACCTCCTGAAGAAGTTAAGGCAAGTTAGGATTACGCATACCAAAAGCTCTGCAACAGCAACGCAAAACAAAAGAAGTAGCACCTGATGTTCTGACAAAGATTGCTGTTTCTCTCTACAACACATTTAAGTCATTAGTAAACAGCTCAGTTTAAAAAACCAACAGGACCTGATAATAGACTCAGACAGGTATTAGATTCATCTGGTTATTGTATTAAAGATTAAAAATTCATTGCAATAAGCAGTCATTTGAGGATTTCAGTTAAGAATATCACAGCATGTTAAAAAGTGGCAAACATTTAAGCAGGCTTTATCAGATAGTTATTTCAAAATCATTTTATAGAGTTACAAAGTCAAGCTGCCATTAAGGTAGAAGGATAGTTAGTTGTCTAACAGCTCATATCCTATGAAGAAAAGGGGAAGGGTTCAAATTTAAAGTCCATTTAAGGGCAAGTCTGTTAGCATAGAACAAGGGAAAATAAAATAAAAGACAATTTGGAATGGTTTGGCAAAGAAGATTTCAGCACCTCACCCACTGACTATAGCCTCAGCAAAGCTGTCCAAGTAAAAAGACAGTTAACAGAAATCGGTCAGCATATCATCCTCTCCTAAGGGGAAAAGAAAAAATATAGTGTGACCCCTCCTTTGGGGTTTTTTCTTTTATAAAGTTTATAACAACTTCCCGGTGAAGTTGCATCACACCACCATTGAAAGACCATTGAATGTTCAGATTCACATAATGTCACCTAGGACACTTGCAACAGTTAAATGCTTTCCCATGCTGGTCATGAGAAACAAGAGATTTGAAAGTCCACAAAGGCCTAAACATCGGTGGAAAGAGATTCAAAGTAACCATCTAAAGAAACAGCTGAAATCCTGTTCCTACAGAAATATTTCACTGTGACTCTTGAAGAAACGTTCAGGAGATGGCAATATTTTCACATGTACAGGAAAAATAAAGCAACATTTCACTAGTTGTAAATGGGCATTGCATTACGTCAGGGAGCCAAGTTCAGCATTAGATAAAAGCATTTTCGAAAGAGCCTTTAAGTTGGTGTTACACATTTAGTATGAAATAAACTTTAATCCAATATCATTTATAATGAAATTAAATCCTTTCAAATAGAAAAAACATAGAACATTCAACATGAAAATAGCTGTTATAAATACCCTACTACCACAATTTTCACAATATTAATATAAGTGTATAATTTTCTAAAGCTCTAGTATTATTATATAACATTTCAAGATTGTGTTAATTTGTATCTGTTTTTGCACCAACTTTTCTAAATGATGCATTCTGACAGAAAGCATTAAAAACACTAGGGCCACTTCATTTAACATCACAATTTCATCAATAATTGTTAATAAGCAACATGAACATAAGAAATTCATTAGTGCAACTCATTTATATGCATTAGTGTTACTTTGTGTGTGTGTTTTCTTCATCTCACAGTACAAAGCATGCTTTTACAGTGCTTCTATTACACTTGTGTCAGTTTCATGTGTCACTGTGCCTAATGTATGCAAAGTGCACTTTTATCTTTTCATGTCTTCAATCAGTAAATGTGTTGTGTATCATGATTTTTAAAATCTTGCATCATCAGGCCCCCCTGTGATAGTGAATCAAGCCATCACCTTATCTACCACATCAGATCTTTTCGCAGTTTATGGATGTGTTGTCTATAACCTTTTTCTTCTACTCCCCTCTAACGCTTTTAATTCATTATACTATTTCCATTATTCATCCTCCATTTCAAAATCAGCTCTTGTTCTGTTCAGTCCACGATTTGTGTTCTTTTTGTGGCTGCAAAATTTGATTGATAATATCAGCATTATGCGCACAGAGATCACCACTAAAAGTCTCAAGATCGAAATCACAAATACTTTTCCTACTCTTCCCAACCAGTTGCTAACATTTGACACTCCCTTACCTAGGGTTTCCCAGGCACCATCCACTTTTAAATGATTCATATCCTTGTTTGTCAGAATGTTTTTAATGTAATTCTCTAAGTCCTTACTCATGTGTGGTATGTAATCACAACAACGTTGCAACTTTAACAATCAGCAGACTCTGCCCTCCTCCATGAGAATGATATCAAGGGCAAGTCGATTTTGAATCACCATCGATTTTATCAATATCATCTCTTCAATTACATCAGAAAACCCCCCAGTTGTACTGGTGGCAAGTTTATCAACAATAGTAGACAGCTTTCTGAGCGTTTAATGCTACCCCACTGAAGGTATTAGAACTTCAAATATGTCTCTTACTATTTCACATGCACTTCCCTTCGTCCTTGCATTGGTATCCTTTAGTTCTTCTTTAATCCGTTTAACATGAATCCCACTTTATAATTTCCATACCAGCAGCTTGTAATAAGCACTCTTCTCACAAATATTATACACTCCAAGGAAAATAGGATGTACACTTTCTAAATATCTTCTCCATTTCTCATATATTTCAAGTGTACGTTCACATTCACTAAGTCCTACAAAAACAGTATTCGTATTTGACTTCTGTCTGTATCTGCAAAGTTTGCCTTTGTGTTGCCAGTCTAAAACTAATGAACCTAAACTCTGGAACACCCTGCCACATGCCATCAAAATCAGCCCGTCTCTTTGGTCTTTCCGAAAACAACTCAAGACCTGGCTTTTTAATCAATGATCCCCTCCTCCCCTTCTTGGCGGAATACGGCAGATATCCTAGCGCCGAGATGCCCAAGGGCCTTCGCTCGCGCTCTATAAGTGCTATAAATAAATAAATAAATAAATGAAACCATTCCCTCTATGATTCTGCTTTCAGCTCTCACTAATTTACATGTTAGGTTATTTCTAAGTATATAAGCCATATCCAAAGATTGAGTTGGTCTGAATATGTAACCCATAGTCTCAATTGTTGAAACTTCAGAACACAGATTTAAATGTTTACACATGGTGAGTTCAGAAAAGGTCTGACTTTGTTTAGAGTAAGAATACCATAGTTGATCAGGAGTGTAAAACAAGCTAGCTAACACACTGCAAGAAATTCCATATGTTAAAGGCAAGCTGTGGTAAGTCACGCCTTCAGCAACTGGTGAAGGTATTTGCATACAAACGTAGTAATCACCAACATCCATAGTATTTTCATATTCGCTAAAAGAAATAGTATAAAAATTTGAGCTAAAATCTATTCACAAAGCATTGCAGTGTACCAAGTTGTCATTCAAGTCAGTAGAATTTGAATAATTTCTCTTGACGTTTCCTGAAGAAACAATACGTTTAGGATCTTTCACATGAACATAATGTGAAAGGTGTAAGATAATGAGCATTGTGATTAATATCAAAACAATAATAGAAAGAATGACAGTAAATATAAGTTTGCATTTGGAAGAGTTTCCAGTGTTGGAATGCATGGCTACTCAAGATTCAGACAATTTAATCAAAGGAATGTCAAAAATAGCAGCAGTGTCTTGACCAAATTGACAGGGTCTTGGCACTAATAAGTTATGGCAAAGCTTGAAATCTTCACAGATATAAAAAGTCTCTCGTATCAGCTTCGTTGATGAGTATATTGATGGAAAACTGTGTCAGTCCATCGATTTGTACATCCAGATTAAAGTTCAAATCAACAAAGAAGTTAATTTCAGGGAGGTTCAGTTGGATGCCTATTGTTAGCGCAATACTTGTTGAACTCTCTCTCCCACTCATTGGCGGCCAGATATGTCCATTAAGGAGAGGCTTACTTTTGACTTGGTACATTGGCTCTTTTTGATCTCCTTACAACTATTTGCTCATCATCTGTATCACTTTCATCAGATTGTTCAGAACTTTCAGGAATAACTGGTGGTACCTGTCCTGCGATCAGCACTCCTTTCAAGATTTCCCCTCTTCTGGGGCACTGGTGTCCTGGTAAAACTCACTTTCTTGCTGCACTCGGCCCTTCATTAGGATTTGTACCTCTCGTAGTCAACTCTATTGATTGTGACCCTTCTGTACCTACAGTTGACTCTCTAGGACCCCCTTCAGGCCAAACAAGTGCTGTCCCAGTAGCTTGCTGGTCCCTAACAGCTTGGCACAGCTTGACTAACCTGGTCCCTCTGTCTCAATGTTACCACCAGCAAATTAGGAACAGGTGCTGTTGTATCATCAAGGGGACTTTGTACTCTGCAACTGTGGCTGGCATGAACCTAGTTCGGGAGACTTCAGCAGGTCACAGCAGTATTGGTGACTAGGATCACCTGGAATGGTCCCCTCCAGTGAGGTTCCAAACACTTTTTGTGCACGTGATTCTTCACCATTACCCAGTTCCCCAGACTGAGGTCATGGCACTGCTCCTGTTGGACTGCAAGAGCTGCTTCTCCAACCTGGTGAGAAACAGAATGTATCACATCGCTGAGGCCCTTGCAATAATCCAAGATCAGATCATCTATTATGTTGACTAGAACATTTGCTGGTACAACTGGCAGCCTCATCACACGTCCCACAATAACATCATGAGGCAACAATCCTGTCCTCCTACCTGGAGTACTTCTCAAACTCATTAGCACAAGTGATAATGCATCTGGTCACTTGAGAGACGTTGAAGAGCACACGTTCGCCAATCTGGATTTCAATGTGCCATTGACCTGCTCAACCAACCCAGAAGCCTCTGGTTGATACCTGCAATGGAGTTTCTGCTCAACCTATACTTATGCACATAACCTTTTTAGGAACTCATTATTAGTTTCTTGGTCTGACTCAAGAGAAGCCGGAAATCCATTGCTTGGAATCAATTCCCTCAAAAACAATGTTGCCACAGTTAAACTGTTATTCCTATGAGTAGGATAAGTTTAAACCCATTTTGAGAAAATGCATACTATGACCAAAGCATAGCTTAGTCCTTTGCAAAGGGGCATCTCTAAGAAGTCCATCTGCAACCAGTTGAAAGGACCTGCAGATTTACCAATGTGAATCATGACAACTTGTGTATTCCTTCCTGGGTTTTGTTGCTGACATACTTCACAACAATGGCATGGTGTCTCTGCAGTTACTCTAAATATGGGATTGTACCGCACCTGTTGGAAAATACGCATCATTGCATCTCTCCAAACATGCGCAGGACCATGGTAGTGCCTTGCCATTGGTGACAATAAGCTGCCACGCAGCACTGGTCTACCATCAATAAACACCCATGTCATCCTCTCTCTTGGTGCAACCTGCTCGCACCCAGCCCTGCTGTTTTGCATCTATCACCTGATCCTGCAGTTTCCTCACCTTCTTCCAGGTATCTAAAGTTGACAATATCAAATTAAAATATGTGAGGGTGAATGTGTCTTTCAATATTTCCTCATTAAATGTATGTGCATTCATGGCACAGTACCTTGCCATTTCATCAGTATATGGTTGTCGACTGTCACTTAGTCAGTAGCTTGTTGATGAGCAACACATTTCACAACAGCAATTTGGGTAGGCAATAGTAGGGACTGCAAAATGCTCCTCACACACTCTCCATTCCAAATGGCAGAACCAGAGGATGCCATGAACCCATGCTGTGACCACAATTGCCCAAAGCCATGTATGACTCCATGGCAATCAGTATAAATATTTACTCGGAGCTAAAATGGTACATGCTCTGTCAGAGCTATAAGCTCAGCAACATGAGCAGAAAACACTCCTTGCAACCATGAAGCTTCCACAACATCTCCACCAAACAGTACATAGGACATAAGCAGCATTCAGATTGCCGTCACTGTCTTTTAAACATGAACCATTAACAAACATCTCATGATCAGATTCAGGAAACTGCACATCACAAATATCTGGACGCGGCTTCGTACAAAATTCAGCCACATCCAAGCCATTATGTTCAACTTTATCAACCACGTTCTCATTTCCAAGCGATGGCATCAAAGTAGCTGGATTGAAAAATGTACACCTGTTAAGAGTCACGTTCTCTGCACCCAACAACATTTTCTTATATTTAGTCAAACAACTATTCGTCAGGTACTGTGTTGATGTACAAGTCAACAATATCTCCATTGATTGGGGTTACAAATACTGTTAGTGGATGACCCATGGCTATACTTTCACACTGCTCAAGACTCACACATGTAGATGCAACTGATTTCAAACATCCAGGCAATGCAACTGCAAAAGGGTCAAGTGTTGCCGGAAAGTAGGCTATAGGCCTATGATTGCTTCCATGTATTTGTGTCAAAAGTGGAAGAGCGCAGCCTTCTCGTTAACTGCAAAAGAACACAATGGGCTTGCTGTAATCAGGCATTCTCGCAGCTCTGTGAAGGCAGTCATGCAACTGTCACCCCAGGGTATCGGATCGGAAACGTCTTTGTGTGCCATCCTCTGGAGAGAATTTGCTGTTACGGAAAAAAATTGGAATCCACTATCTGCAAAAGCCCACCATTCCTAGGAACATGCAGTCTTCTTTTTGGGTAGCTGGAGGATTTATGTTAAGAATAACTGCGATTCTTTTCTGTAACACTTTTCTTGCTCCTTTCTCAATGTGATATCCTAAGTATAGGACTTCAGTTTTGCAAAACTGTAACTTGGTCAGGGATACTATGGGGTCGATTCCGATTCGGGAAAAAAAACATACGTACGATTGTATCTGGAGCCCTCTCTGTACGAATCGTACCCGTCAGTCCGAGTCGCGTAGTACGATCTGTACTCCGTGAATCCGTCCGAATCGTCACGATCCGTACGTATTGCAAGGTTGAAACCATGAACCGTACGACTCGTACACATGCCGTACGACCCGACGAGTACGATACGGACCGGGGTAAGAGGATGCGATTCGTACGGTCCACGTCAGGTAAGGGCGAGTCATACGGAAAAGCACACAAACACATACACACCGTACGGTCCATACACCCCATGATCACAGGGGTACGCACCGTACCCCGGCGATCATGGAGGGTATGCACCGTACCCATTGTACGATGGGTGTACGCACCATGCACCCATCGTACATGGGGTACGGTGCGTACACCCATCATACATGGGGTACGGGGCATACACCCCATGATCGCAGGGGTAGGCACCGTATCCCTGCGATCATGGTGGGTACGCACCGTACCCGGGGGCCGTTCCGTACCTGTTTCGGCGCAAACTCTGCTTTTACGGCTATTTTGAGCTCCCGTAGAAAAAGGGTCGTACAGTGCGTACCCGACACGTATCGTACTTGCTGGGTCATAAGAACCAGCCGCGAACCATACAGATGTCGCGTACAGCGGGTTCCGAGGGAGATTCGGATGGGGAGTTGATTCGTATGGTCTCTGTATGACTCGTACGGAGTACGGCTCCTGGTATGAATCGTACTTCGTTGTACGTACGGGGGACGTTGCAGGGTACGATTCGTACGGGAAAAACTCTCCGAACGGCTATTCAGAGCGGTTTTTCCCAAATCAGAACCGGCCCCTATATGTCCATTCTCTGCCAGATTGTTCAACAAGGCAATAGTGTAAATTTTGAAAGCTTCCTTTGTAGATGACGCCACCAGCAGGTTGTCAATGTACTGCACTAACATTGAATGATCTGGCATTTTCAGAGACTCAAAATTCTTTCTGAGTATCTGATTAAAAATTGAGGGGCTTTACATTTACCCATGAGGGACTCGGCGCCATTCCAAAACACGACTGCTGAATTGGAAAGAGAATAAACACTGGCTATCCTCTTGCAATGGAATTTTTAAGAAGACCTGGCACAAGTCAATGACTGTAAATCATTTGGCCTCGCAAGGAATGTGGAATAAAATGATGGCTTAATTTAGTAGCACAGGACAACACGGAACAACAATGCCATTCACCTTGCGCAAATCCTGCACAACGCAATACTTGCCATTCGGCTTCAGCATGCTCATAATAGGAAAGTTGCACAGACTTTCCCTTATCTCATTCAGAATCACTTGCTCAATCATTGAGTCAATCACAGGAGTAACTCCGGCAATATTATCAAGAGACAAATTGTATTGTGGAATTCTTGGGAACTCTGCATTTGGTTTAATTGTAATTCGGACTGGGTCAACACCTTTGATTAGTCCGATATCTTTACCTGTAAAGTCCCAAACTTCAGTTAGCACAGTGTCTCTCAATTCTTCCGGCAAATCCTCACATGTCAGGAGAGGATGCAGCCCCACCTCTGATTTCTGTTGGGTACGTTTTAAAAAACATCCTTATCATTTGCATGGAATTCAATTCCTGTGGGTGTGCAATAAATTGACAATCTAGTTTGTATAGTAAATCACGTCCACGCAGATTCACTGGACTTTTGTCACACACACCACAAATCAATGTGGTGCCTCGAAAGATCCTATTTTAACAGTAAATTTTTCTGAAAATGGGGTAGAGAACTTTTTATTAGTAACTCCTACAACTTGGATACTTTCTCCTAAGAGGTGTAGGTTAGGAATCTCTGCTGTTTTCACAGTAGAGAGGGTAGCACCAATATCAACAAGGAATCAGACATAATTCCCAATCACTTCTCCATCCACATATGGACCACTCTGGTCTACCTTTAAGACTGCGCCAAGCATGTAGTCTTCCTCCCATCTCAGGCACCATCATGCTAACGGGTCCTGGTCAGTGTCATCCAATTTGATCAAAAACTGCTGTCCTGCATTCTGATTCCGGAAAGAATTTCTATTCATCTGCTGATTTTTATTTACATTATTTCTTTCTACCTGAACATTCTGTTGTGGCATGAGAGCTTGGGTCATTTGCATTTGCTGTGATACATTAGAATTCTGCATTCTCTGTCTTTACATCTGTTGAGTCTGTTCCATTTTATTCACATGAGACTTTGCATACTCCACATTCTTCATCTGAATCCCTGCATTATTCATAACAGACCTACACCCTTGTCTCCAATGTCTGCATGACATGGATTTGTCTTTTTAAAAACCAACACATCAACATCAGTTCTAGGATCTACAGGATTACCATAACTTCTACCTTAGGATGGAAAATTCTGCTGTGGAAAACCGTGAACACCTTGCATCACATGAACTTGATTATAACCTCCCTATACTTGTACTGAGTTATCAAAAACCATACGATTTTGACTTTTCTACATCACTTTCATCTGGGCAATCATTCATTTATCCTTGAGCTTCTTATTCCTCATCAAAATCTCATCCCCACACTATTTTGCATGATGCATAATTTCAACCATGCTCTCTGTCAGCAAAGTCATTGCTATCGAATCATGTCAATCAATCAATCAATCATATCATTTGTAAAGTGCACTACTCACCCGTGAGGGTGTCAGGCTCTGGGGTGGGGAATGCTGCTACTGCTCGAAAAGCCAGGTCTTGAGGAGTTTTCTGAAGGTCAGCAGGTCTTAGGTCTGCCGTAGGTGGATGGGGAGGGTGTTCCAGGTCTTGGCGGCGAGGTGGGAGAACGATCTGCCGCCTGAGGTCGCTCTTCGGAAGCGGGGGGCTGTAGCGAGGGCGAGGTCGGCGGAGCGGAGCTGGCGGGTGGGGGTGTAGAAGCTGAGTCATGTGTTGAGGTATGTTGGTCCGGTGTTGTGGAGTGCCGGATCAGGCGTGCAGAGGCGTTCTGGATGCGTTGGAGCCGTCTCAGGAGTTTGGCCGAGGCTCCTGCGTAGAGGGCGTTTCCATAGTCCAACATGCTGCTGACAAGGGCCTGGGTGACTGTTCCTCTCGTTTCAGTGGGGATCCACTTGTTGATCCTACGGAGCATGCGGAGGGTGTTGAAACAGGAGGAGGAGACAGCGTAGACCTGTTTAGTCATGGAAAGGGTGGAGTCGAGGATGACCCCTAGGTTGCGTGCGTGGTCGGTGAGTGTTGGAGCGGTTCCCAGTGCGGTCGGCCACCAGGAGTCGTCCCTGGCTGAAGGGTTGGATCCGAGGATGAGGACCTCCGTTTTTTCCGAGTTCAGCTTCAGTCGGCTATTCCTCATCCATTCAGCAACGGCCTTCATTCCTTCGTGAAGGTTGGTTTTGGCGGTGTGGGGGTCCTTGGTGAGGGAGAGTATCAGCTGGGTGTCATCGGCATAGGAGAGGATGTTGATGTCGTGCCGACGGGCGACCTGGGCGAGCAGTGCCATGTAGATGTTAAACAGGGTTGGGCTGAGGGATGAACCCTGGGGTACGCCGCAGAGGATCTCGATGGATTCGGAGCGGAAGGGGGAAGGCGGACGTTCTGTGTTCTGCCGGAGAGGAAAGAGGTGGTCCAGTCCAGGGCTTTCGCTTGGATCCCAGCGTTGTGGAGGCGTGTTCGTAGTGTGAGGTGACAGACCGTGTCGAAGGCGGCTGACAGGTCCAGGAGGATGAGGGCCGCCGTTTCTCGGTTGTCCAGCCGAGACTTGATGTCATCGGTGGCGGCGATGAGGGCAGTCTCGGTGCTGTGGTTGCTGCGGAACCTGGACTGGGAAGGGTCCAGGATGTTGTTCTCCTCGAGGTAGTGGGTCAGTTGTTTGTTGATGGTCTTCTCGATGACCTTTGCTGGGAACGGGAGCAGGGAGATGGGCTGGAAGTTCTTGAGGTCCTTGGGGTCCGCCTGGGTTTCTTGAGTAAGGCGTTGATCTCGGCGTGCTTCCAGCTCTCAGGGAAGGTTGCTGTCTCGAAGGAGGTGTTGATGACTTTCCGGAGATGGGGTGCGATGGATATGCTGGCTTTGTTGAAGATGTGGTGTGGGCATGGATCTGACGGAGATCTGGAGTGGATAGTGTTCATGATCTTGATGGTGTCATCGTCGTTGATGTTGGTCCAGTAAAGCAGGCGGTTGGTGCGGATGGTGGTCGTGGGGGCGGAGGTCTCAGTGGTTGTCGGGGTGGTCGTGGCGTTGAAACTGTCGTGGATGTCTGTGAACTTGCGGTGGAAGAAGGTGGCCAGCGAGTCGCACAGGTCTTGCGAGGGTGGGACGTCGTTGGTGTTGGAGCTGGGGTTGGAGAGTTCCTTCACGATGTTGAAGAGCTCTTTGCTGTTGTGTGCGTTGTTGTATAGGCGGTCTTTGAAGGAGGCCCTTTTGGCGGATCTGATGAGGTGATGTTGTCTGCGGGTGGCATTCTTGTGGGCGGCGTGGCTGTCCGGTGTTCGTTCACGGAGCCAGATCTTCTCCAGCTTTCGGCAGGTTTGCTTGGAGGCCCGGAGGTCTTCAGTGAAACAGCTGGCTTTCCTGTTGGTATGATTATTAGAGGGTTTCTTGATCGGGGCAAGGGTGTTGGCGCAGTCGTTGATCCACTGTCTGAGGTTGCGGGCGGCGGTGTCGGGGTTGGTATGGTCGGCAGGTGGGCTCTGGGCGAGGGTGGTGGTAAGCTGGCCTTTGGTGACTTTGCTCCAGCAACGGTGAGGCATCTGTTGGGTGCGGTGGTGCGTGGTGGGTTTCTTGAAGGTGAAGTGGATGCAGCGGTGGTCGGTCCAGTGGAGTTCGGTTGCATGGTTGAAGGAGACTTGGGGACTTGCGGAGAAGATGGGGTAAAGCGTGTGACCGGCGGAGTGGGTGGGTGTTGTGACGATTTGTCTGAGTCTGAGGTTAGCTAGGTTGTCTATCAGGGTGGTGGAGTTGGTGTCATCATTGTTCTCGAGGTGGAAGTTCAGGTCCCCGAGGAGGATGTAGTCCATGGAGGCGAGGGCGTGTGTGCTGACGAAGACGGCGATGGAGTCGCTGAACTGTGGTCAGGATCCGGGCGGTCTGTAGATGACGGTTCCTCTGAGGGTGGTGTTGGGGTCGGTGTGGATCTGGAAGTGCAGGTGTTCGGCGGTGCTGAGGGTGTCATCGATGTTGGTCGAGACTCTGAGAGTGTTCCTGTGGACGATGGCAATTCCTCCTCCTGCTCTTTTGGTGCTGTCCTTGCGGGTGATCTTGTGGCCTTCCTGGACGGCTATGGCCATGTCGGGTGCCGAGGCAGGGTTCAGCCTGGTCTCCGTCAGGAAGGCGACGTCTGGAGAGGTTGAGTCTAGTAGGTCCCAGAGTTCAATGGCATGTTTTCGGACAGAGCGGGTGTTGAGGTTCTTTCCTGGTCGGCAGCATGGTGGGGCGGATGCTTGTGAAGCTGCAGTTCAAGTAGGTGAAAACTCCGTGGGTGCGCTTCGGGCCGGCCAGGAAGCAGGTGTGTGATCGTCCGGTGTTGAGTGCGTGAAGGGTTCTGGCATCGTAGCAGTTTCGGGAGTTGTGGCATTCGTGGTGTCCAGGGTCCTGGCGCTGTGCGCGGTCCAGGCTTGGACGGGCACAGACGGGCTTGCCTTAGGTGCGCCAGCGGCGCGCCCGCTGAGCACGGCCATGTAGTGGCTTCCATATGAGGGGATGTGGGAGGGAGGAGCAGCTGGGAGGCGGGAGGGGGGCGGCGAATGGGATTGCAGGTGGGCGGGGCAGGGGAATAAAAACAAGTCTGGGCAAGAAAGCAAGTACAGGCACAGGGGAATAAAAACAAGTCTGGGCAAGAAAGCAAGTACAGGCACAGGGGAATAAAAACAAGTCTAGGCAAGAAAGCAAGTACAGGTACAGGGGAATAAAAACAAGTCTGGGCAAGAAAGCAAGTTAGGGACATGGGAAAAATACAAGATTAGGCAAAAACAATGCAGGCAGAGCCGCGCAGCAGCGTGGGGAGTGACCTGCCTGCGAGCAGGGTCATAGGTTTCTGTTGAAAACCTCCGGTCTCAAGCCGAATACAGGCCTGTAAACAAAATGTTCCACATCCTTGTCTGCAATAGTGTCTGATCCACTATACTGTTTGAAAACCTGTACTAATCTCTTGTAAAAGGCGTGTGCTGATTCTGTCAGTTCTTGAGCTGTCCTGTCAATCTGCAACTAATCAATTTCTTTAGGGCAAATTTTAATCTTCAGGGGATTTATTATCTGCTGGTATTTCCTCATTACCACTGGAGATGGTGCTCCTGTTCTAGGATCCCTTTCTGTTTCTGACTCAGGCAATTCCACAGTAACCTTACATTCAGCCCACAAAACTCCTGGAACCCCAATCTCAAACAAAGCATTCAAAACAATTGACAAAACTTTTGAAATCTTCACAAATCTTCAACTAGTCTGTACCATTCCACAGGATTTTTTCTCAATTTTGGAAAACCGTTTGTAAATGACAAAAGGTCTTGTCTTGTCCATGGTATATGACCATAATCCCCTCCGGGTACTTCTCTCATAGGAAGCCTTTGTACTTCTCTTACACTGATCCAAAAACATCAGGTGGCTACTGCATTCTAACTTGCTTTGTTTCCTTCTTTTTCGACCATCTACCTTCCCATTTTTCTCTTTCTTCCCATATTCTGATTATTATCATTATCTCTTTTATCTGCAGTTTCTTTACTGGTGCCCTCATATTCTCAAGGTCTTTGTCAGTAAACTCCAACCTGTAAGATTGTGGCAAAATCTTTGTATTTCCAATATCTATATCATATTTCTTAGTCAATTCTACCAATCTTTTTGCTCGTCATGTAACATTTCTACAGAGAAACAGTAGTTCCTCCTCCAGGTAAACATCTAATCTTGAAGTGCTCCTTGAACCATCTCTTCTAATTCAACTTTTAATCAGCTAATGTTCATGGGTGAATCTGAAGTAGGTGCTGAACTAGAAACTGAAGTTTGCAGTGGTATTGAATTCATAGCTGCAACTAGAGGTGAAGCTGCAACTACTGCTTAGCTCTGATTATTTGGTGTACTACATTCTTTAAGCCATTTCTAAAATTCTTGAGAGGTCAACCCTGATTGCTCTCTTGTATTATTAAAAAGTACACTTCCATCATTACAATCTACACTCATTCCAGGTTGCACATTTTGAACGGATGTATCCGAAACTGAAATGCCCATTGGCACAGTCATGTCAGAAGCATAGTAATTCATTTCAAGAGGTCCACTCGGTTTGGGGCAATTAAAAGATGGACACCTCTGGACCAATCGTTGTTTTTTATCATATTGTGCCTGATTTGGAACAACATTTATAGCTGCAGCATTATTAGTTCAAATTGGAACCATGGGTGTATGAAGCAGTGACCTTGTTGTCAAGTCAGAAGAACTTCCACATACTCTATTTACTCCAGAGTGGTACAGTCAAATTGTGAACCATATTTACTTGTAGCCCAGAATTGTAAAGGGAAACAAAAGGTCCAATAGTAACGAGTACAGTCAAAGTGTCTGGAGTACTTGAATCAATCAGGTTTTTAGTAGCTGATATTTCTTTGTTCCCACTTACAGGACAAAAAAGCATAGATTCCTTTGGCTTGTCAGGCATTATAGGAGCATTCTGTTTTTCAGCCGAACTAGTATTTATCAAGTCCCCAGTCTGTGTCTCATTATAAGGTGGTGGATGATTCATCAACAAATCATTCAAGAGTTCTTCATCTATGTCACTCTCTGCTACCTCTTTCCCTAAATCAGTTTTGCCTGTCTTTAAATGTTTCTTTTCCTCTCTTCTCTCACCCTAAGAGTCTTTTTAAACCTCTAACACTGGATACAACTATGTTCCATGTATTACTTGCTCTCTGCATTTTCTTTTGAGCATCCCATCTAGCTTGTGCATAATGATCCATAGTTCTCCTATACCTCCCTTGATATTTCTCGCTGTCTTTCTGATGAGCAATATGCTCCCAGGTATTTAAAGCTTCAATAACAGTGGTTCTAACAGGATCTTTCATTTTGTATATTCTTTACCTTACATTTTCCAAAACCCTCAAAATAAATGTCCCATAATGAGGGAACTATAGAGCCTCATCTTGCTCAGTACTTTTATGCCAAAACTCTAGCCATAGACATGGATGTAACCCTTTGTCCATCATGACAGTGTATCTTGATATGCCCTCAGGTGGTGCTTCTAACTTTGTTTTGACCGATATGGTCTCACCTTTTTTTATTAAGTTCTGCAATGACTTGAAGTATTTCATTTTAATCAGTTCTGTATTCACAGATTATTTCCATAAATCCAGGAAATGCTATTCTCCCACAATTCACCTGTCCTGCCACCTTAACCAATGACAGCGCAACTCATAACATAGTCAACAAATCCCAGTGCGGATTCACATCAACAGTCTAATCACAGCGCGACACAGTGTGACGTGAATCTCTCTCCTCGCAGCAGCTCTTCCGCCTTCACAATCTCCTGCACGTTTTTCTCTAAGCAAAATGACATTACAATGTAAGTAACAAATAAAATTGGCTGCTCCACTAAAGGATATTCACTCTCACAAGGTAACTAAACTTTTCTATACTCATTTGCTTCAAATGAAACCTTGACCAGAGGAATTTTACCCTTAAGTGATATAGTTACTCCTTGTGCACCTGAGATCAACCATACCAATCGCTTACCACTAACACGCAAAGACCAACACCGCAAAACAGCAGACAATTTACTTAGTGTCTTCTACACTGAGATAACCCATAGGTAATTATCTCAAGAGTTTAGGCCATGATGAACCCTTTTACAACTTTAGCTTTGAACGAAAGCCCCACAGTCAGACATGGGTTTTCACCATATGGACTCTAATCACTACACACAGGCATTCAAACAACACAATGTTAAGTAAAAGCAGTAGTGTGAGAGGCTGGCTTGGTATATGATGTACATATATGTAGGTGGGCACCCTGCACCAATCCGGACAAACTTTAAGGTGATTTTAGTGGTCTTAGACAACCTTAGAAAGCTCTCTAAGTGGTAGCTGTGGAGAGCAGCCTTCAGGCTTAGTCCAGAAGGAAAGTAAATCAGCTTGTTATACCAGAACACAATCTTATAGGTATGGACTAAGCGGAAAAGAACCACACATTGTATTTATAAAAATATGTATTTATTATAAGACACTCACTAACACATAAAGATATCTCTTAGCTGGAGATATACACAATTCACACAATACTTTTCAATAGAAACCGGTAAGTAGAACAAAATACACAGTGGTCACCAGGGGGAGACCAAATCATATACTAAAATAGTGGTATGCAAACCATGACTCAAGTCAAGACTATACCCAGAAGAAGTAGAAGTGCCGGGGACCAGAGGAAGGACCTGAGGTAAGTAATCATGAGCCCCACGGAGGCGGTGTGCAGAGAGGGAACATGACCGCAGGGTCAATGAAAGTCAAAGGGTAAGTCATGGTTGCAATTATAAAGAAGAAGGACCCTTCCCAGTAGACCCTGAATAAACCCAGTAGGAAGGCAGAAGGTTGGGGAGCCACCCCGCCTGTGGATACCCTAGGAACCAGGATACCTACACCAGGGAAGCCAGGTGCATAGGTATGAAGGGGTATCGGAAACTGCAGTCAAACTCAATGGAGGACTTCAGGAGGAGTCTGCTGCTGGGGAAGGTGAAAGTGTCCGGAGGATCCCTAAGGTGGTTTCAAGTTGAGAAGTACCTGCAAGCAGCGGTGACAGAGTCTATGCCACTAAGGAGTGACCAGGAGGCATGAAGGACGAATGCCCACCTACGTTGGGTGTTGCAGCAGAGATGACAGTGACCATGGAACTGCAACTGTGAGGGCCAGGCCATGCTGTGGAAGACCAGAAACTGTTCACAAGCTGTCCAACATTGTATGTCAAGAATTGAGGGGTCAGTGTCCGTCAAGAGCACCAACAAGCCTTGGCAACTGCAAACAAAATGGAAAGTGAAGAAGGAGCAGTGTCGGGACCATCGTGGTCCAGGTGACTCACCACACACAGGGGAGTCAGGGTACGCCCGAGCAATCAGGAGAGACGGCAGAATTCAAAGATGATCCTCAAAAGGACTCACAGACCAGAGGCACTGGAGTCGCAAGAGGACCTCGAGCATCTCACCAAAGAAGCAAGCCTACGATGCAAGTACTGTGGTGAGGGCAAAGATCTTGGTCACTGGAGGTGCTTGAGGTGGGGCTACCAAGAGCCCAAATATCTTGATTTCCAGGAAGCCAACAAGCCTTTGCAATAGCAAGTCAATGTGGTGCACCGGGGTTCGGATCCTGCGAGTCCGACGAGGGATACTGGCCTCAAACTTGGTGGGAGGACAGGTCAGGCCTTGAGGGATGTGGGGAACCACCACCTGTGGTGCTAAGCCTTTCGGAGTCCATGGTAGCCCGGGATCAGCAGAACAGTTAGCTTAGTTGCAGTGCCTGCAGATGCAGAGAAGTGACTCCTTCACTTCAAGGGAGATTCCTTCACGTGTCTTGGATGTCCACAGGCCTTAAAAGGTTCCTGTATGCAGCACAGGCATGGACATTGCAGCAGACGAGCAGGGCGACGAGATCAGGGGCAGCAGGAGTCTTTCAGTTGCAGCCTTGATGATCAGAGCCAAGTGCAGGGAAGTCCAGAGTGCCCAGATGGTCGAAGAAGAAGTGGTGACTTGAAATGAACTATGTCCCATGACAAATCTACCCCCGCGTAAGCCCTTAAATATCCTAAGGAAAGAGTTTGGAAAACTGTATGGGTCCCTCCCACGGGAGGGGTCGGACAGTGGGGAGGATACTCCAATGTCCTTTGTCCAGTTTCATGCCAGAGCGGGAGCCAACGGCTCCCTGAGCTGGTTTGAAATGGACTATGCAACGAGGGCACCAAATGTGCCCTTCAAGCAGAGTGTCCCTGGCAAGTGCTCCCACCAGGCCACAATACACTAAACCTTGTCTGGGAGGTGGTGACACCTCCCTGTGACAGGATACCCATTGTTCTGCCTTCTCCTGCTAGAATGTGGCTCAGCTGCAGGAGGGCAGAATTGTATCTCTGGTCGACAGCATCCATGTTGTGCTGTCCGGGTCTAGAAGACTGGTACTGGAAGCACTGAGGGCCTCCCAGAGGAGCTTTACAGTACGTGAAATCATACCTCCCACAGCAGTTATGTGTGTGGATCCCAGTCAGACTAAGTAGGGGTAGCCATAAAAGCAGATCCTACTTCCCAACAAATAGCAATGTGCATCTCTATTAATACTCGCACTCCTTTGCTGCTTCTCTTTGATTTTATTCAGAGTGATACTCCATCAGCACTCCATCAATCCTTCTTTTTGCCGAACCAAAAATTGTGGACTCTTTGGACTTGGGCAATGGACTTATTTTTGGCCCCCTAAAATCTAACTTCACTAGGCAGAACCATAGCGCTGCTACAAAGATTTATTGCACTGGAAGCGTGGGAACATTTTATTATTCGACCCTTACTGCTCTTACTACTCCAAATGTACTGGGCCCTTTACAATCAGAGAAACTACATAATTTCCATTTACCACAGAGACAATGATCCTCTGACTAATCTTTCACGGACGATGGGAGGGGTGGAAATTAGTGTGGCCAAACACCTCGTTAGCTGTTCAGTGAGTACAAATAATTGACAGCCAACTAACAAATGTGAGACCAGATTTAGATAAACCACTCTTAAAACCAAATTATAGAAATAAAGTATGGCAACAGGAAGACCTAACAGCCTGAAGAAGTTAAGTCGGGTTAGGATTAGGCAGACCAAAAACTCTGCAACAGCAATGCGAAATAAAAG
This sequence comes from Lissotriton helveticus, assembly GCF_964261635.1. Taxonomy (NCBI): domain Eukaryota; kingdom Metazoa; phylum Chordata; class Amphibia; order Caudata; family Salamandridae; genus Lissotriton; species Lissotriton helveticus. Next base: position 408,386,576 of record NC_136073.1, read on the forward strand.
AAATAACACCTGATGTTCTGACAGAACTAGCTTTTTTACTTTTTAAACTTTATTTCAATTTATAAGCCATAAAAGCACATGGAATAAAACATATAAATGTACAAAATTCAATACAATAATATTACCAGTGAACAGCGTAAGGATTTAATGCAATTTGGGGGTGCTTAATAACCCCTAGGCTTACATTTTTTGTTAACATAATTGCAAATCCAGCTATCCTAAAGCTAAGCGAATGTGGCTTGCTCGGCAATAAAATAAGTTGTTCACCTGCTAAAAGGTTAAAAGAATATAAAAACTCTAATCTTAATCCTATTATACAACAAGTATTACCCTTCCGATTCTCCAATGAGTGTACAGCTGCCATGTTATTGTTCGCCACTTATACAAGTTTCTTATAAGGGATGGTTAACTTTTACCTTATTCTCCACACACTCATCAGAAAATAAGAGAGAGCAAATATTGACAACATGCATGTGTCGTATCTCAGAATCATGAGTGCTTCCATTTGTTCCTTAACTTTCAGTTTATGGCAGAGTGGAATAATCTAACACCTCCTTTGCGACACTTAGATTGGGCAATAAAAGATAATATGCTCAATGGTTTCTTTTTGATCCCCACAGGCGGGGCAATTTAACTACTTTGCCCATAGTACATGCTCCCACTTTGCCGTAAAAGCCCAGACAGGTAAAGATCCATACTGGAACTGCAAGTAGAGATGTCTGGCTGGAGGTGGTTTTATTTCATTGACGAAGTCCTCAAGCTTGAAGTAATCCTTAACTGTGAGATAGTCATTTGTTAGGGTTCCATGGCTTGACTGACTATACATATGACTATCTTTATATCACCAGTATGCAGTTTTAATATATGATTTGGAAGGTAGAAGGATAGTTCGTTGTCTAACAGCTCAAATCCTACAAAGAAAAGGGAAAGCGTTCAAATTTAAAGTCCATTTAAGGGTGAGTCCATTAGCACAGAACAAGGGAAAATAAAAGGACATTTGGAATTGTTCAGCAAAGGAGGTTTCAGTCCATCAGCTACTGACTGAAGACACAGCAAAGCAGTCCAAGTAAAAAGATAGTTCTCAAATATCGCTCAGCATATCATCCTCTCGCAAGGGGAAAAGAAGAATTATGATGATGCTCCTCCTTTGGAGTTTCTTCTTTTATAAAGTTTCTAACAATGTCCCGGTGCTGTAGCATCACACCACCATTGAAAAAACATTGTATGTTTAGATCCACATAATTTCACCTAGGACACTTGGAACAATGCTTTCCCATGCTGGTCATGAGAAATGTGAGATTTTGAAGTCCACATAGTCCTAAACCTCAGTGGTAAGAGATACAAAGTAACCATATACAGCAATATCTGAAATCCTGTTCCCTCAGGAATATTCCTCTCTGAGCATTAAGAAACATTCAGGAATGTTGAGATTTTTACACATACAGGACAAATAAAGCAGCATTTCACTAGTTGGAAATGGGGCATTGCAATAAGTCAGGGGAAGGGTCAGCATTTGAGAAAAGCATTTAAGTTGGCATTACACATTTAAAATTAAATACATTTTAAACCAACATAATATATGATGAAATTAAATCAATTCAAATGGATAAAGCAAAGAACTTTCATCCAATGTTACTCCATGAAAATAGCTAATGTTAGAAATATCCTGCTACTAACTTTTTTCAACATTCAAATAAATGTATAATTTTCTAAATTCACATCATAATATTCATTTTCTACTTTTCATAAACATAGAATTTCTAGGATTAGTATATGAAATTTCAAGATCGTGGCTAATTTCTACACGTTTTTGCACTGACTTTTATAAATGGTGCATTCTGACAGAAAGCATTAGAAGCACTAGATCACTTCATTTAACATCAGAATTTCATTAGTAACGACCAATAAGCAACATGTACATAAGAAATTCATTAGTGCAACTAATGTATATGTGTTAGTATTACTTTACATGTATGATTCCTTCATCTCACTGTTTAAAGCGGGTTTTAGGTGCTTCTTTTACACTTGTGTTGGTTTTATATGTCATTGTCTAACACGTGCAAAGTTCACTTTTAGATTTTCGTGTCTTCAATCAGTAAATGTGTTGTGTATTGTGATTTTTAAAATATTGAGTGCACCATAACACATTAACACCTGCATGATCCATATTACAGAAAGAGCTATGGAACAAGTATCTGAAGTCCTTTTCTGTGAAACCATAGTGATCTAGGGTATACGAAGTTGGAACGCCCCAGGCACACTATGTATATGAAAGCTCTTATTACATGCTTGTAACTGTGGTTTTGGTTCATTGCACATAGTCAGTTGGATTAACATTTCACTGAATCAGTTGGACGTATACTCCTGAATACAAGGGTTTCTAAAACAAAAGGCCAAGACCCGAAAATGGTGTCCCTGGTGGCTTGGATCCATCTATTAAACTTACACAAAGCTGCCAACTGGACATATGTCATGTGAGATGCTTTCTGCCAGTCCTAGCTATTTAGCCAACAGTGCTTTGAATATGAGCACATAGAAGCAAGTACATGGAATACTAAAAACTAAATTCAAAGTTTCAACCTTCTCTGTTCCTTTAATGAGTTGCTCTTCGGGATCAGATTTGTTTTCCTTTGCATTATTGGATTTGTAGTTCTTTGATCCTATTATAAAACCAGAACTATATGTCCCAGAATGCCAAGAAAACAACTGGACTATAGGAGCTACTCATGCATGGACAAGGGAAAATTAGCTTTGAAAAGTACAAGTTCCACAAGCCAGAGTGATGATTGCTTAAAAAGTAGATCTTGCAGAAAGAATCACAGAAGTCATTGGATAACTAGGTAAGTTTGCTTATACTGTGATCAGAGTTACTGTATGCAATGTAAAGTTATTGTTCCTGGAATGTAATGGATCCTGAGCACAATAGGAAATTGATGTCCTACATGACTAGAAGCTTCCTTATACTGTTACAGCATGGTCAGCAACATTAAACATGGGAAAGGACACTTTAATGCATTTTATGCTTGGGTGAAAATTAGTAATGCTTTTATTTTATATGAGATAATACAGTACTGAAGCGCAAAACTAGCTTCAAATGGCAGAACAGCAATGTCTTTAGTTCTGACAAGATTTGCAAAATCATGAGTGTACCAGAACTCTCCAGTTTCCTAGTTTGTTTGTAAAGAGCTCACCCAGTCCATGTTCTTGCTTTGCATTCTGGAACATGTAATTCTGATTTTATAGTGGACCAGATGAGCTAATCACACATGGACATGGGAAACCTGAGAGTTCTAGTGTGGATTACATTTCCCCTGCTCATATCCTCATCTAGAGGATGTGCACTAATATTCTTCATGTTCATTGCTGAAGTAGAACCCTTGGTCTGGTTTGATTTATCTGCCTTGGTGGAATGGGTAAAACGATATCAATGACAATACTAATAAATGCAATGCAAATGTATGCCATAATCTGAACACGTATGACAATGTCAATGCTCATAAATATAAAGTCAATATATATCATAATTTGAGCGTGCACAACAGCGATGATAATGGCAGTAACAATGTCAATGTTGTTACCAGTAAAAGCAATATGAATGTATGTCATGGACTAGGAATACACGGCTATGTAAATATCAGGAAAAACAATACCAATGTACTTTATGACAACTGTACACAAGCTATTGAGAATGTTGATAAAAATGACACCAGTGACTGCCATATTATTTTTAGGAGTTCCTGTGAACTCATACCATTGCTGTTGTTTTTACCCAGGGTGACCTCTTCATCAATCCTGATTCAGAGATATATGGTCAGACAGGCTCTGAGACCCGCACCCATGCCTATCGAATAGCAGGTCATGTGTGGGTTCTCACTTAACCCACAGATAAATGCATGCCCAGGGAATACCTTGATTCATCTCACAGCTAGTTCATTGCAGTACAAACAGGTCCACTACAGTTGGCCCCAATAAAACATGTTTGGCTAATGGCTTTTGTTCCCCCAAAATACCACAAAGCTAGATGGCACAGGTATATAGATAGCCAATCAGGACATGACAAGCTCTCCCTGAGGTCGAGAGCCATCTGTGTCCCTATAAGATGCCCAAGCCTGTTAATTTACAACTGTAATGCCTTTTAAGAATTGTGTTATGGCATTTCTCAAGATGTGTATAAAACCAGGCAAAACTTTATACACCGAGAGAATTTCCTCACACACATTCTATCAAGACTCTCCCGACCACTGCGTTTAATTAGACCAACTTTTTCATGTTTTGCCAAATGCCTCTTGAGTTTTCATTTCTTTATGGTAAATCCATATCTGACCAACAGCCTGATCCATCCAATTGAACATTTAGGCCCCATTACGATGTCGGGCGGATTGCCTCCGCCAGGCTGGCGGTAGCCACCGCCTGCCTGGCAGAGGCAATCCGCCCGACACTGTTTCCCTAATTCCCCCGCCATATTAGTATGGCGGAGGGACCGCGGCGGACGGAAAGACCGTCTGTCGCTTTTCCGCCCCGGTCGCCTTGCGGCCGGGGGGGGATAAGGAATAATATGGTGGCGGTGTCTAACAGACACCGCAGCCATATTATGATGGGGGGAAACAGATGCCTTTCGGCATGCGGTCTTCACTTTGGGGGCCCCCAAGGTGAAGGTGGGGTGGGGGGTGCACACGGGGGTACCTGTGGTACCCCCCGCAATTGCATATGCAATGCGGTAGGCACCGTGCGGTGCCTGCCGCATTGCGTATGCAAATGTATGCATTCATTCAAAGCATTGTGGCGGGCGGTGCAAAGTGCACCGCCCGCCACACTGTTATGAATGCAGGATGCGGCCGCCACTGTGGCAGCCACATCCTAATGCCAAACACGGGACTCCCGCCCTACTGGCGGGCGGTCCCATTCCACGATAGGATGACGGGCGGACTTTGTTCGCTCGTCATCCTAATGGACCCCTTAGTTTTTGTGACAGTCTTGAATATCTCCAAAACAAAACATATTGCACAATTTTGAAAATAATAAGAAATTCAAAAAGTGTAGACTAACATTTTTGTTTCAAATAATTTTTATTGTAAAGACAAAAAGGCAATCACAGTACAAAGTCACAACAATACAAGTAAATATATATGGCCATGGATTGCAATATCACATAATATATAAGGGCATAGAAATAAAGAGTTTTGATTTTATTTAAAAAGAGGAGGATAGGAGGTGGAAAAAGAGGGACAGACAGGAAGAAAGACAAAGGTAAAATGTTTAGGAAGGAGCTGCGTGCAAGGAAAGAACATTTGTGAAAGTTAACCAGTGTAAGTCAGAGCTAATCTTGTGATGAAGAGTGGAAAACATAGAATACAGTATGTATTATGTATTCTATGTTCATCACAAACAAAACTTCAAAATGTAAGCATAGATAATTAAGAAAAATCTTTCCAACAAGAAAGTATTACTTTGAATGGGTGTCCAATAAAAAGATCTAATTATGATCTGGGAGACAGAGAAACAATATAAGGCGATAAAGAACCTAGGAAAACATTTTTTAATGTAAACAGGATGTTATATTGAATAACGTTTAAACATTTAAACCAAACTGCGCCTCAAAATGCCCTAACATAGCAGCAATTATATAACGTGTAATAAGGAAATATTTTCTTTAGAACAAGACCAGCTTAAAGAGGAGGCAGGTGCATCCCATTTAGCTTTTTGTTCTGGTGTGATAACAACTATATTGTAAACAAAACAAAGTGACTGGGAAATATGAGCAGCCTTAGAAGTTCTAAATAGTTTAAGCCATATTTTATCCCAAGATTGAGAGGCAGTAATATCTCTACAATTCATTTGGGAACACGTAGAGCTGCTTAGTGGCAGTGGCGGTGCAATATTTGACACATTCAGACAGTCCTGGAGTTTTGGCAGTGATATGTTGAATTGAGGAACTTATAGATATTTTCATTAACCTTGCGTTATTGAACTTCAAAATTCCTGTATAAAATGATTTTCACCTAAAAGTCACCTTTGACAGAAGATAACGCCAGTTATTTCATTCAGGCATTTTCCAAAATACTGTGCAAAGCACTACAAAAATAAACAATTATTTCACGTTGTCACACAACTAGGTGACCATTTGTCAGCTATGAGAAAGGAATTGCATTTCTTAATAGTAATTTTATATCAAACAGAGATTGATAGTGCCATGTGAGGCATGAATAGCTCAGAAAGACCTGGTATTATCTTTGCATTCGAGATTTTTAGTCTTTAATGTTTCAAGGAAAATATATCTACAGGTAGCAGAAAGCAAACAATAAAACCACATCAGAATGTGCTATTAAACCCTAAGTGAATGAAAGAGCTCTGCTTTGTCTTTAGATTGTTAACTGCCTGGGCTTGAGAAATGAGTTCTCTGTCTCATGCACAATTTTCTGTGGCTGCATTTCAATCACTTCTAAGTAGAAAAAATGCACAGCAGCTGAGTTATATTTTGAATGTTAAACGAGTCTGCAGGTTTACATCAGACCACTAAGATATCTGAGGAATAAACAGAATAATCAGACCACGTTATATTGCCGTCTCGCATTCATTCATTTTCACTATTCTTAAATATTTAGAAAGAAAGCTAATTGAAATATGTTAAGACTCACCCACAGTGACTCATGTCTCTTCTCAGGCCTCCTTTGTGCACATTGACATCAAGATTTCTGTCCCAATCATACACATCTCTTGCTTGGTGATAGCTACCTCCATGCACAACGTGCATGATTTTAGTTTTGGCTTGACAGCGTTGATGTCTTTAAGAGATATTGGGCCGGATGTACGACCCTATTTTGCACGCACCAACGGGTCTGTGACCCGTTTCCGCATGCAAAATGTGAAAGGGCTATGTACAACTCTTAAATTGCGAGTCACAATTTATTTGCGACTCGCTATTTAGGAATTGCGAGTTGCTATTAGGAAGGAGCGTTCCCTTCCTAATAGCGACCGTAACCCCAGGTATAAATATTTGCAAAATACGCGCAAATTACCACTCTCTTCAAGAGGGTGGTAATGCAGTTGCAAATTGGAAGGGGTCCCCAGGAGACACCTTCCACTTTGTGACTGTCTCTAAAATTATTTTTTAAGGGCAGGCAGTGCCTGCCCATAAAAAATGAAGTTAAAACGTTTCATTTTTATTTTTTAAATGCATCCCGTTTTCCTCTAAGGAAAACGGGATGCATTTAAAAAATATATATACTTTATTGAAAGGCAATCCCAGACATGGAGGTCTGCTGAGCCCAGCAGGCCACCATCCCCAATGGGGTCGCAAATTGCTACAGGCAAATTAATATTCATGAGCCTTGCAATTTGCAACCCCATTGGGAATCGCAAACAGTGTTAAACACACTGTTCTACATGGCAAATTGCACCTCGCAAATGCGACTCAATTTGCAAGGTGCTATTTGTCAGGTTGTACATCTGGCTCATTGTTACCAATTATTTCTCACCTCATGCTATTGTCTATGTTGTGCACCATACTGTCTTCCAGGAAATGCTTCCCTTGAAATGTATGAGGAACTATTTACATCCGAACAGTACACTGAAAGGCCATGTTGTTTGTCACATTCAGTTCTTTGTATCTTATATGCTATCTGTACTGAAAGTGATCATAAAATTACCCAACTTTCGCAGAACCAATAGGGCTGGCTTTAATGTGATAAAGGCATGCAAACAGTATCTGCCTGCGTTTACATACATTGGCACATTAAAGTCAGAACTATTGGCTTTGCTAATGCCTGTTGGACTCTTGTGCCCTGTAGAGAACAGATGTGATTGACAGACTCAGTCAAAGAGGATAGAAGACGGAGCTTCACGGAGTGACTTACTGATTCTGGCGGATGGCTTCCCTTCAAAGACATACTCATGAGTTGCTCACTGCTCAGCCTAGCGGACAACTCACTTGACCTTTCTCAGTCAGTGCTTTCAGTGTTCCTCCTTTATGTTCAAAGCTCAGGAATGTGGGAGTTTTAATTATGCAACTACAAAGGAACTGAATTTTGTTACTATGGTGAGAATTTAATGGACAGAACTTCATTGTAGCTCCATGGAAGTCTGATCCATTCCAGGTTTTTAGGATGTCTATTTATGGTAAAATCTGCTGCAAAGACAAGAAACAACCAAGATCACCTAGAATTCAGGAATTAGGGAATGAGGGATTAGCTATTCCCAATCTGATGATGATAAAGGTTTACATGCCAACCGAAAACACAAATTACCATCACTAGGATGGGATGGATGGCTCAGAAATCAAGATTGGAAATAGGAACAAATCAACTCAAGGTTAGTAGGCACAACCACATGCGCAGCAGTCTATCACTCTGGTTTGCTTCGCTCTACAAATAAGCAAAGCTGCATGTTTACAGTGATAAAATATGAATAGTTTCTATCATACAAGCACACAACTATTAGCCTGATTAAGAGTTGCACAGATGAGCATACTAGAGGATCCACACCAGGCCACTACAAGTGGCCTGGTGTTTCCAAAATTGTGATGGCTGATCTTGCAAGTAACAGATCTGGTAATCCCAAATCAAGAAGCACAAGCAGGTTTTGTCAGGTATGGATCTATAGCCAGGGAAATTGCGGGTAAGGGCTACGGACAGAGTCACATTCCACTGGTCACCTGCAGCACGATAGGCTGAGGAAAGAAATTTCCTTTTATCAATACCTTATACTGCAGAGCTCTGTCCGCACCCAAGCCATTGAATCACTGCATTACCCCCGCTGCCATTTACCCTTTGCGTAAATCTGGTACTGGGTGTTTAGCATTTATTTTTCGGAGTCTATTAAAAGTATGCTAATCTTAATATTAATGTAGTCCAATCAATCTATTAGCCTTATTTTTTATATTTTATAGTATAGTTTGGATGAACAAAAGATCCGAATGAAACCAAACCACTAGGTTTTATGAATTTTAAACGCAAATTAATGTGTAAAGGGAAGATGTTGCTGCTGTGCGCTTTTTTTCACTTTTGTCTTGGTTATGGATCTTTTGAAGTAAAGGGAATTGGTTTTTTTTCCAAGCAGACATGCCTCAGTCAATCTGTGTTTTTTTTAATCTTCAGTGCTTATGGCCACTAACCAGCTGTGGTTGGACTTGTATATAGTATGATGTTGAACAGTAAAGGAGACCGTGCTGACGATTATATAATCTGATAGATAACTGGTTTAAAGTGCTAAAAGACAAATACGTGACCCCATTTCAAGCTTGATCAAGTTTACTCAAGCCAAGTTTTCTAGTTGAGCGAAAAGGAACTATTAGTTCAATTTGTGTTATGCTGTAAAAAAGCCAGTTTATAACTGGAACCTCAGTTTGTTTGAGTGAAGTAGCACACAGAAATGTACTTCCTATAATGAAAGGATAATGCTAAATCACATGACCCCACAGTGTCTTTCAAAGAAGATGTTGTCTATCATCACAAATGGCAGAAACATTTGCATTAAAGGTCCTTCTTTCTAGATTTTGCCTGACACCGACAGGTTCAAAATCCCTCTAACTTTTTCTAGATTACGTAGAATACTGCATATATAGGACAAAGTACTCACTCAGTACAATATACGAATATTGTAAAATTGCGAGCAACTGAGTAGTTCCATGACCACATAGAGTATCGAGGCAGAAGCTGAAGGCCAAGCTCCTTAATAAGGCCATGGAAATCCAAGGTGACTTGCACCAGTCTTTTAACATATGTCAGAGGATATTCTACTTCTAATAATACATGGACACACCATTAATCTTTCGGTAAACCTATTACATTGTTAGTGTTTTCCTCTTACATATGAAAGAGATAGTGTAGGTTCAGACATGATAACAACAATTTGTTGCAAAAAAATATAATCTGCTTTATGTAAACCAAAATAAAAAATGCTGTTGCTTGGGATGTATATTAACATGTGTAGAGACATATAATGTAAAAAATATAAAATGCTGCTATAAATATCTCCTGCTGCTAATCCCTGCTCATTTTAGAAAAACAGAGCAGAAGAAGTAGAAGCAAGTTCTTGTTCTCGTTGTTTAACCCCCTGGCTGCGGCTGGAATTCTGCGCCTGTGCGGCACCTTCCAATCGCGGGCATGGTCACGACGGCTCCCGACCGTCATCAGCACATGCCCACCGTAACTCCTGACGGCCAGGAGCCGTCATCAGCACCGAACGGGTTAAAGTGCAGTTTTAATGGTGCTCTGTGACCTGCATTTCATCTTGATTGCTGGCTCTGGCAGCAGGCACTGTGACATTACAATTCAACTATAATAACGTATTCCAGATGAACAACTATGTCATTTTCTTCCTACAGGTGACTAGAGGTGCCACAATTCGTCGACGATAAGGAAATTAGAGATGGTATTGCAGGCTTTAATGTATTATAGCCATGTATTATAATTTAGTATGTCAATTTACTTCGTATGACTTTTCGTAGATCAGTTACATAAAGAGGACATTTTTGACCAAAGGAAGGAGTCCACATTGAACACACACTGCATGAGCATATAATAACCACTGCACCAGCGTGGAGAGAAGAGGAAAGACCTGGGTCTCTGGAGCAGGGCACATTTTCATCGTGACAGGCCAAAAAGAAGTTGTTCCATTATAGGAGAACAGCAATGAGAAGAAACTCTGATTGATTTGTAGTAAGGTTAAACTCATGTTCTTTATAGAGACACAACATTAAACATTGACCTATTGAATTTTGAAGTAACCAACTCCATATGACAGTTTTTGACAATATACACAGGTAACCCAGCACTGAAATCAATACTGATTCAATGAACCTTTCCAACCAGAAACCTACCTGGAAAGTGATTAAGACTTCTTGAAATAATGAAGCTGGATGGCCTAAGAGTGTGCTAAACAATTTGTAGTGATGTGAAGCTGTGAATTGAAGTGAACTTGCTGAGTCTTTGCTGTTAATAAAAGGCTTTCATGGCAATGGACATGGTACTTTATGGCAAAATCTGTTTTAAAGTGAATTATTTTATGCAGATCGTAGAGGATTACTGCTTGGATGAATTTTGGAGGAAAGATGGGAACATGTGGCATTGCAAGATCTTAGCATGAGATTTATAGGCACATTATGATGGCGTAACGATCGCCACTGCCGAGCTGGCGGTGGCGACCGTTATGCTATCGTAACGTGAAACACCCACGCTATATTATGATGGCGGGGGATATTGCAGCGGATGCAAAGACCGACTGCCGCTTTTCCGCCGGTCGTCAATCATTCAGATTGACATCCGGGCAGTGCTGGGACAGTAATATGGTGGCGGTACCCAGCAGACACCACCAGCCATATTATGATGTGGGTTTCTCTCAGACCCTTCAGGGCTGGCAGGGATTAGCTTTGGGAACTGTTCCCTGCACCACGTGGTGCAGGGAAATGCTAGGCATGCCCTTTTACCATTGCGGATGGTGCTGCAGCCAGCAGCACTGTCCTCAATGGTAAAAGACCAGGATGCGCCAGCCAGTATGGCAGGCGCATCCTAATTGGGCCGTTGGGACCGCCGCATGAGATGTAACATCTAATCTAATCTTTTAATTAGAACATTTGAACATTTCTCACATGGTTATAAAGATGGAATAAACAATGGTATACAGATCACTGAAAGTTATGATAGAAAGTTGTAATAGAGAGGTGGGCCAAGCCTCAGGATACTCTTACAACTGAAAATATTACAGGCTCAAAAGTGTTTAAGTCATGAGCAGGTCTTTAAATTAATCTCAATTTTTAAAGGGAAAACATAAATGAAATGAATCTCACTGGTGGACTCACAACCCCCATTTATTATCTTGGTGGATATTTGTCCTGCCGTGATCCCAGTCAGGAAAGGCAAACAATGAATTCCACATGCAAGGAGAGATCAAGCTAAAGAACTGAAACATTTTGTTTTTCTCGCAAGGAAACTTCCACTTTGGCAGTTTGTAGGCAAAAAAGAATGCTCAAGAGGCCAAAAAACCACACCACTGCTTGGTATTGAATTCCAAAGAAAGGGCTCTCACTGTGCCAATTGGAGCATTTTCATTGGAAACACAGTGTTAATTAATCATTAGTAAGATTGCATTGTGGTAGAGATTGGGTAAACACCAACAGCTATATTTTCTAAACAGGGCTTATTGGAGATATTAGGATAACTGGATATTATAGTAGGTAAAAAACAGTCATCTGGGAGGGCTGAGGTAGTTTCACTCACTGAAGAGTTGCAGCTGGCTCAAGAGATCCTGTTTCACTACTCAAAAGAACACTGCCAACACATCCTTTAACAGTGAGGGCATTTATACTTTGGTTAATCCTCTTTCAATTTACTGAACACAGGATAACAAATGGGAGTTATTTGACTATAAATCCACTCATAGGGGCCCATTAGGATGTCGGGCGGATTGCCCCCGCCAGGCTGGCAGTGGCTACTGCCAGCCTGGCGGGGGCAATCCGCCCGACATCCGCATTCAAATTCCCCCCGCCATATTAGTATGGCGGGGGGGACCGCGGCGGACGGAAAGACCGTCTGCCGCTTTTCCGCCCCGGTCACCTTGCGGCCGGGGCGGAAAAGAATTAATATGGTGGCGGTGTCTATTAGACACCACCAGCCCTATTACAATGGGCTTAGGGGATGCCTTTCCATGGCAGCATTGCGGTCTTCACTCTGGGGGCCCCATGCGGGCCCCCAGAGTAAAGGAAAGGTGGGGGGTGCACACGGAGGGGTACCTGTGGTACACCCCAGCATTTGCATAAATAAAGCGGCAGGCACCGCGTGGTGCCTGCCGCTTTGTTTATGCCAATGTAAAAGTGCATTTTTAGCATTGTGGCGGGTGGTGCTGAGAGCACCGCCCGCCACAATGCTAAAAATACAGGATGCACCCGCCACAGTGGCGGACGCAACCTAATACCCCCCACGGACCCCCGCCCTTATGGCGGGCGGTCCCGATTACCGATGGGATGGCAGGCAGACTAAGTCCCAAAACCCCATAGTCTCAAGTACTCTCTAACTACCTGAAGTGTTCTCAAGGAATGAGGAGAGTCATAGGATTATAAAGAAAATCTTTATTATGGTGAAATTGGCACAGAGGATTAACTCCCCTATTATAAATACTGTGGGTAAAGTTTGTAGCGTATTCTTTAGGTGAACCCAACATTTCTTCCGCATTCATATGATGCCACAGCCTGGCCCTCAGCTTTCCCCAGTGACTGAGTCCTCTTACAGAAGAACCTGGTAGTTGAAGTAGTCTCATGGTGTAAAGTGCAGCAATGATATTCTGTCTGCTTTTTCCTCCATTTGTCTGGATCTCCCTTCTCGTCGTGCTTTCTTCCAGACAGTCTTGTTTTATTATTTCAAGTATAGCACCAACCCTTCTTACTCCATAAGTACCCTCTAGTGAGAACAGTGTAAGTCAATCTCATCTTTCTGTCCTCCTCAGCCTCAGTCTGGCTACCTGTCTTTCTGTCCCCTAAGTCTATTGTTATCATATCTGTTATAGGAACAAGTAGAACAAGTACTGTATAACACCTCATCCCCACTACCATAGCTGATAGAGCAAAGCACAATCAGGGTATCCGAACAGAAAGTTACAATTTGTTTGAAGGGTACCCTTACGATGCAGAACTTCAACACAAAAGTGCTCCTGAGCTAAAAGATTGTGTACAATCCTTGGATTGCTATGTTTATCTTAAATAGCCAAACCAAAGTGCATGATGAATAGGAAGCACACAGTTAATTGCAGAAGGTCCTTGAAGAGCTCGGACATTGTAGTTTCCTCATGGAGGCCAGCTGGAAATAAAATTGAAGTGAATGAGGTCAAAGGGAGTGGAAATCATAGTTTCCTCTGATGGAGCCAAAGCCTTTGGCATTTGTCAATGTCCTTTCATAGATCAATTATTGAAAAAAAGACTGTTTTTCCTGCTATTTCACTGGTGCTTCCACTTGTTAAAATAGGAAGTCAAATAATGTAAGGGAATTTGGAGGTCTAATGGTGATGTAGAACCTGCTGCTTCATTTAGGAACTACAACAATATTGAAGTTCCACAAACTCTGGGAAGGTTCAAGGAAGCCCATAGGTGACATTTTCTATCTTTTATTTAGGGTGTGCAGACAGAATATTGAGTTTAAAATATTGAGTTGCACAAATATAGAGTCAGAAATATTGTGGTTCAGAAATATCAACAGCAAGAATATTGTGGTCAAGAATATCTGCATGATATAAGTAATTTCAATTTTAAAAATATTGAAGTGTTTAATCTCGTTTGCAAAAATATTTATTAATGTTATGTATTTTAGTATATGTTTTAAATGTATGTGATGTATTTTTTGTATAAGAATTGTTTCTACTTGTAATATTTGTGTTACATTTTTAGAAGTTATTAATATTTTTTAATTTGAATTTTGCCTTTTTAGTCCAATAGCAGGCTGTGGGTTTGTAGAGGAATAGGGTGGGAAGTAATTTAATTATATTAAATGAATTGAATATTTTGTATTTACTAATATGTGTTTAATTGAGATGTTGTGGTGTTAAATGTGCAAAGTAATGTATTTTTAATTAATTAATAATTTGTTGTTAATTAATAATAATTATTTATTTTGTAATACATTATGGTAATTGTGTAATTCATTTTAGGTGTGTGTTTTGAGGTTTATAGGGGAAAAGTGTGTTAAGTAGCTCATTTACTTTTTATTAATAATAAGTTGTTAATTGATATAAATTAAATTAATTAAAAATGTATTATGGCAATTGTGTAATTCATTTTAGGTGTGTGCTCTGGTGTTTATAGGGTTAATGGATGGGAAGTAATTTAATTAATTAATATAAAGTTGTTAATTAATGTTAATTATTTCAGGTTTATTTTGGGTAATTGTTTATTTTTTCAGTCTGTTGTTTTTACTTGTAAATGGGTAAAGGGTGGATATTAAATACATTATAATTAGTTGTTAATAGTAATAGTTTTTACTTTAAAAATAAGTTTTAATTATGTTTTATTATTGTATAATTTAATGTAGGTGTGTGTTCTGGATATTATAGTTTTAAAGTGTGTGTAGTTAATTAATGTGTATTAGTTTTTTTATTCATATTTTTTAATTAACTATTAATTATTTTAAATTATGGAAGTAAATGTAATTTAAATGTTGATGGGTGTTGTTATTGGTGCTTTGTTATTGGGCAGGAAACAAAATAAATACATTTATTTATTAATTAATGTTTTGTTTGTAAATATTTTCTAGTTTTAAAGAATTATTTAAAAATGCATAATTTTTTTATTTTATATCATACTTGTAGATATTTGTTATATCTAATAATATTATAATATGTTTTCTTTTTATATATTTAATATATAGGTCATTTTTTTTTAAATATGATTTATTTATATTTATATATTTTTTAATTTTTACTTTTTTTTAACTGTTGCTGTATGAATAGTAATTTTTGCCTCTCCGCTATCCAACACTTTCCCTACTGTTACACTCACTGGAGTGGGAATAATATATTTTACCCCTCCGCTATCCAACACTTTCCCCACTGTTGTACTCACAGGAGTTGAAATAGTAATTTTTACTCCTCCGCTAGCCAACACTTTCCCTACTGTTGCACTCACTGGAGTGGGAATAGTAATTTTTACCCCTCCGCTATCCCGCATTTTCCCTACTGATGCACTTACTGGAGATGGGATAGTAAATGTAATTACTCCGCTATCCAACACTTACCCTACTGTTGCAAACACTGGAGTGGGAATAGTTATTTTTACCCCTCCACTATTCAACACTTTCCCTACTGTTGCACTGACTGTACTGTAAAATGTAAGTTGACATTTTTTTAATAGTTTAATGTTTTAATTTATTATAGATGTTTGTTTTTTTATATTTTAAATCATTGATATATTTTTTTATTTTTTACATAATTTTAAACTTTTAACATAAATTAAAAATAATAGTTTATTAATTGTTTTAAAGTAAATATATATGTATAAATAATTATGTTTGTGTGTTAACCTTTTTTAACTTTATTTGTTGTGTTTTATTTATTAAAATGTATATTAAATGTATTTTACTTTGTTAAATTAAATTAAATTTTTAATATATACTTTTTTTTATTTTATATGTATATAAAAGTCGATATTTTACACATCTTTTTTTTACATTGATATTTTTTAGTTGATTTTTTTGTACTTAACTGTTTAAGTATAGGAGACGATATTTTTGTTGTCTAATTTTTTTACTTGATTTTTTAACATCGATATTCATTACATCACTGTTGTGTCAGTAAGCCTTTATTTAGCTTCTGTTCGGCAGGCCTCTAGCTTCTTAAAGGATTTTTGTGTTATTATCCACTGTGTTCAGAAAGTATGTGATGTTGCATCAAGTCAGTTAAACCATATTTAATAGAGTGAAAAGAGAGAATATTTAAATATAACTTACAGGTCCTACTTTTGCTTAGGAGTTAAAGACAATTCAGTTGCAGACAGGGCTGACACATGCTTGCCTTTTCAAGGACATATAATTTCCCGGGTGAACTGGCACAAAGTCAAAGTAAGCGTAATTTCTGGGTGAGGCTAATTGCTATTTGCAAGTTTATAAGATAAGTTTAAAAATGTTTTCTCTGTTAGACAAGGCCACCTGGTATAATACTTTTTTAGTTGGCATACTAAAATATGGGGACCCTGTCATTTGACTAACAGTTTGTCTGATGATGGTACAATAACATGATTTTATCACCAGCATGGAAAACCCATGTCTATGTTCAATATAGTAATGAGTTATTTCTTGTTGCTGAGTCTTCACCATGCTTTGTTCCATAACATCTGTATTTGTAAAGAGCACGTTCACCTGTGGGCATCTTGGTGGTAAATAGCATATGTTTTAATGTAACCCAACTCAATGGTACTTAATATAGTATATATGAAAAACAGAGGGTGATCCATTTTTCCCATTTTCTGACTACATTTCTTTATGAGGGACTTAATGGTATAATTTTAACATTTGACTAATCCATCTGCTAGCAGTAGGCCAAACCTTTTAGTTGTTTAATTTCCAATTGATAGCAGTTTGAGCCATAAATGTGGTTGTAAAAGGGGCACCGTAAATCTCTTTTGGAAGCCAAACTTGTGTGAAAAGCTCAAACAGAGCTGATCACACAGTATTTTAATTTCTGTTCATTTACAGTATTAAGGTATGGAGCGGAAAAGTTCTCAAGGTACCTATTTGCATAATCAAAGATGACAATTATGTATTTATGTACTTTGCTGGAAAGAATTAGGGGCTCCAATAAATCCTTTGCTGTGTATTGGTTAGGGATTGCTATGATGGTAAAGGTTCAATGGGAGTTTTGGGAACATGGAAGAATCATACGCTTGGGATGTGTGACATGCTTAAAAATATTTTGCTTAGATCTGCAGACAATCAGAGTCTATCAAATATTTTCTGTCTTTCTTTCTGAATGTGCTCCTTGAATTGGGCAGGTGATGGCTCTAAAACATTGATTTTAAAAGCACCTAATTCTACAAGGACCTGTTCTTAAAACATGTGGCTTCTTGTTAGATTAGCTCTATACAGTAAACCTTTCTTCTGAAGAAGAAACAGACATAGCTGTGTTGTATTTGAGGAAGAAAAAGCAGCTTTGTGTGCATGTCCGAGACTTGGATCTTCTCCCTGGAAGACACAGAAGATTCTATCATCTTCCCAGGTGATTTCACTCAAGGCCCCAGGGGCTGGTAAAACTAGATCTGTAGGGTTAATAAGACATATTTTGCGACTGTTTGTTCTTTCTCTTCTCAAGCTCCACAATCATGGTTTTAGGGGGCAACAGTGCATGACTGTCCCTTCCATCTGAGTCATTTTGCAGAATCATTGGTGTACACTATAAAAATGAAGTTATTTATTGGGGCGAGAGGGGGCTGTGTTCCTCCACTTGCTTCTTCCTCCCTCTATATTTCGATTGAGCTTCTTGTCCCTTCCCTGGTGTGGTACCAACAACTTTAATTCTCTATTGCGCCTCCTGTGACAGTGGAGTTTGTCAATTGCACAATTTCTCATCTTACTCCAGTCAGGTCACCATTGCTAATGAGTGTAAAGATCTCGTAGGTGTGTGATTAACCTATCTATATAAAAACAAGTAAACAGTCAAATATCTACATTATTGTTTAAATAATCATAATTTTCATAGGTGAGGGAGGGTTGCTATAGGTGTAACTTAAAATTTTCCATTACAACTATTTAACACAGACTGATAAGTTTGCTTAGGGTGTTTTCCTTAAACATGAGTAATCCTTTTTCTACATTATACAGAAATATTTACAACATAGGAATTTGTTGATCCTTCTGCTGACATAGGTCCTAGAGAGGTATGCCGTAGGAATGGGCAGGACATTTTTAGCACTGACATTGGAAACAGGGCTCTGATAACCTTTGTGTCTTTCATCACAATATACCCTGAGAGTTTCAAATAATTTTGCATAATTTCTAAAGGCATTTGCATTACCTTTAGAAAAAAAGTACAATTGAATTCAGATGTGCACAAGTTTACCAAGCACCAAAACCCACGACTGAACTAAGCACTATAACAAATGGAATGATAATCAGAGCCAAACAAATACATTTTTCATGATTTCCAAGAGTATGGGTCTGATTACGATGGCGGACCGACTGGAGTCTATCCGCCTTCGTGGTGGTAACTAGGACCGTCCGCAATACATGCGGCCGCACACCCAATTAGGATGCAAACAGGACCGCCACTGCATGGTAGGCGGTCCTTCCGCCACATTAATAGGTCCCTATGTTAGTTGATTTAGCTCCTTTAGCTTGTCATGAATGCATCAGGAACAATCTACCCCCAAACATTATCTCAATGTCTTGTGTGTCTAAAAGGGACTAAAACTATTCCATAAGTTCTTTGGAGCCATGCAATAGAAGTACTTGTGAGTAAGGGTCAACATCTTAAATTGAATTCTAGCTGCTACAGGTAACCTGTGCATTTTCCAAAGGCAAGATGAGCTAAGAACTGGTAAAGGTAAATCAAAGACTCCTCTTACAGAAGAATTTAGCATTGGTTGCAAGTTATCATTATCGGCTTCAGAAATCTAACATTGTATAATGGCAGAGCTATCTTCTGAGGAGAGTAGATACTGGTGTGTTTTCAGCATCCTCTAATGATAATTTGAAGACATAATTATGTTATTTACTTGGCTACCTAAAGAGAGACCTTTGTCAAAGAGGGCACCCAAGAGTTTCATATTTACCATGACCAGTCAGAAATAGCAGCCCATAATCCTTGGTAGGCTGGGCTCTAAGTCTCCAACCAGTAATCAGTCTCTACAATCTAATATCTGTTGTTAAGACATGCACTTAAACAGTAATATTCGTCACCTGTGTGTCATCAGTATGGTTTTAAAAGGGTGCTCTTGTGTGCCCTAACAATTAAATGGGATGTTGAGATGTTCTAAAGAAGCAGGGAATTACAGGGATACAGTACAACCCCACATTCCACAGTGGTATGTTTGACAGAGTTCTGACCACTATAACTCTGGTTTTATGATTGGGTAAGAAGGACTACATCCAACCTACAGAGAGCCAACTATCCCCAACATCATAAAACTAGCTAGGAGAGTTGGGAGGTGGGTGTCAAATGTTGAATATAGTTCCAACAACATGTGAAGGTCAGTGCCCCAGAGTTCTCAATTTTCAATATAATAGACTGCACATCAATGAATGCATCCTGTGTATTACTACAGAGGTCAACGCCTATCTGCTTGTCACTCAGTATCTAGTTCAACTCTACACCACCCTACAGATGCATTGTGACATCTTTTTCAATTATTTTCAGCAGTAAAGTGGTAATAGACCTAGGGATGGCACATTCGGAGTTCCAAAGATTCTAGCCTGTTTTTTTTCAGAAGAGTTGAAACTACCCAGGATATTTTCAAATTGATAGGGATCCTTCCATTTATGAAAGAGCTCCACATAATCTACTATGTAAAAGGGTACAGTGCCATGATGTACTCATTGTCTAATCCAGTATGACAAGGAGCTGATGAACAGAAAGTGAAATTTATGGATCCAATGATTGAGCTTTTATATAGTAAATACTTGACCTGAAGGGTTAATTGTGCGCTTTACAGAGAAATGTATACTGGTAACGTATTGAGTGTGATAGTCATACATATACAGCTAGATAACAAAACATCTGTTTTGTTTAGCAGTCAATTGCTTAGCAGTATATCATACAATTGAGACAGTATAGAAATATACCAAGGTAGAGTGAGTAACAAGTATATGTGCTGTGTCAGTAAAGACCTGACAAAAGTGAAAGATTACAAACTTTACATCTTTATATCAAAGAGGCATCCAAGAAGGTAGATTCTTCAGTTTGGTAGCGACTTTAGAACAAAAGGAAATTGTTCTAATTGCAGAGGGAAGGTGGGAATTGAGTTTGATATATAGGGAGAGGGGATGGTTCTAATTGCACAGGGGAGGTTGGAATTGAGTTCCATATTTAGGGTGCACATCCTGAGAATACCTAGTTCAGTGATCATTTTCCCTTTTTATTTTGGAATGTGAGGGAGGAGGAGGTTTCATGAGGTCGGTGGTGATCAAGTTCTCCTTGTGATTGTTTGTGTGTATACTAGGAATTGAGGTGAGAAGGTGTGAAATATTTTGTGTAATATGTACACTTATATATAGTAAGGCTTCAATCAGCATTCATGTAGGATAGGAGTGATGTGGTCAAATTTCCAGGTTCATGATATTAACCTTGCGATGGCACGAAGGCTAGAGGGAATTCGAATTGCCACTCAGTATAGTTTTCCATGTCAACGGTAGAGAAAATTAAGCAATGGCCACTAGTTTGAAGTCATCATCTGCTCTGAAAGGTTTACTCCCATTCAGGACTCTGATTTGATCATGGGAATTTTTTTCCAGGAAACTGAAGTGTGCTAAAAGATTCTAGTTTTTGTTGAACAAGAATCCCAGCTATTTGGCACAGTTCATATTAGTGGGTTTGCTGGCTAGGATGTAAAGTGCACCAATCCATACTTGTTTGGGGATGTGCAATGAGTTGAGGATATCATTAGGCAATCTGGGCCTTATTTAGAGATTGATGGACAGGATACTGCATCAGAAACAGGCCAATATTCCATCTGATGCACTGCAAGTGCATCCTAGTCTGCTGCACTGGTAATAGGGTGCATCGGATATCCATCATATTTTGATGAAGTATTTCACTTAACAGACTGCAAAGAAGGCTCTCTGCTTTGACAGGGGTGAGTGTCAGGTATTCTGTTAACATACATGCTTGAATTTAGAGAAAGTTTGCGTGATGTTGGTGATCTAATCTGGTCAACCCAAATGTCATATACACCTATATGTCTTCTGCATTGAGATGGTAGGGGCCCTTGAAAAGTTTTAACAGGGCTCCCAGTCCCTTCAAGATATGGATTATAGATAGTTGTGGGTAGAATGCATTGTTGTGGTACCCTGTAGGGGAGCAAAGATGAGAGAGAAAAAGTGTCTAACATTCTTACTGATTGAAAACAATATTTATAATAGAAGGAGAACCATCTGTGAACTATTGTTTTTATGCCAATACTCACTCCAAGTGTTTTTATGTGAGATGAGTGGTTGATAGAGCCAAACGCTGATAAAAGAGAGAGGAGATATAGGTAGAAGGAACTGCAACTGCTCTTGTCCAGGATACATACGGAGTGAATCAACTAGTTGTAATATTGCAGTCTCAGTACTTCTGTCTGGTCTGAAGTCAGGCAGGACTGTATTGTTTCAGTTGTGTTTCTATAGCACTTTTCAATATTTTGAAACGTAACTAAAGGTTACATGCAGAGCAAAAGTTCTTTTGATCTTCAAGATCAATGAGTGTGTTTTTTTTCAGTAGAAGTGAGATGTGGCCTAATTGTTTTTTAAAGAAAAAAGAGCAAAATAGTTCTCATGAGATAGGCAATCATTTGTTTATTGGGTTATGTAGGTAGGATGAGGGTCTGCGGATTTCATACTCTTTATAGGTTAATCTGGGATATTACTACGGGCCTTATTACAACTTTGGTGGTCCTCCTGTGACACAACCACTACTCCATCCGCAGGAGTACTTTCATGGTGGTGGTGCCTCCACCCACCAGAATCAGAGTTGAATCCATGGTAAGAGAGCCAGTGCTTGCAGCACATTACTGAACAGTGTGGCATGCATGCCACACAGAGCAGGAATGGGGGTGCAATTAGAGGGGGCACAAATTGTGGACCCTGCATGAACCCTCAGACACAGGAGCAGCAATGCCACTCTGCCAGCCTTTTCATTGTGGGCTCACCGCCTTGAAAAGGGCTGTGGACAGGCAACTCATAATATGCTCGTTGATGAGCAGCGGCACCGCCAGCATATTACTACCCATTTCCAGACTACTGGCACAGCAGGATCCTTGATCTTGGTGGAGCTGGCGGTGATGTGGACTGCCATACTCGTAATACGTTTGTACATTCTACATTCTCTATGTTCAGTTTCAAGCTTTTCATGAGAGGGCTTTTATCACAAGTCACATTCATAAGAACCTGCACCTCTTCTTCCTTCATTCAGATCATTCAAAGGACATTTTAGATCACTATTTTTTTATTAATCTTTTCAGTTTCAGGGCATCTATTCATCGGAGGCAATTTCCAGCACAACTTCCATTGAATCGGCCTGTCAGTAGGTTTATTATGGGAGACCTTAGTAGAGTGGAGCGACATGATGTATGGTGGCGTAGAATGGAGTGCCGTAGAGTAGAGTGGCATTGAGTGTAGTGGAGTGCTATAGAGCAGCATTGTGTGTAGTGGAGCGACATGGAGTGGCATAGAGTGGCACACAGTGGAGAAGGATGGTATAGATTGTGGAAGACTAGAGTGGTGTGGCATAGAGTAGAGTGGCAGAGAATAGAGTAGCATAGAGTGGCACAGAGTGATATTTGGTCAAAATATCAGAAAAAAGTAATGTGATACAAAAATATTGTGTCAAGAATATTCGGACATCAAAAATATCGTGGACAAGAATATCAAAGATACAAATATCTTTTTTAGTGTTACTTTTATTATCGATGTAGAAAATATCTTGTATGTTTATAATATTGTTTGTAAGTGTTAATTAGTATGTATAGTGTTGTGTTTGATTGGATATGCTCTTTTATTTTTTTATTGCGTTTTTGGTAAGATACATTTTTTCTTAACAGAATAGTAGCACAATTTGGGTTTTTAGGGGATGTGGGATGGGAGGTTTTTAGAAAATGTATGTTTTAAATGCAAATTGTAAGGTGATAATTTCAAAGATATTTGATTTAATAATTTTGCATTTTAAAATGTATTTGATTATATTCATATTAATTTTATATTTTAATTTAATAATTGAGATATATATTAATTGCATTAAACATGTTTTTAAATGAAGAACAATTTATTATTATGAAATATTAAACTATTATAAAATATTTTACCAAAGTAGAATTTTAATTTAAAGTTATATATTTTTATCTTTGAAATATAAAATGCATTTAAATATTTTTTACATTCATGATTGTTAATTTTGTATTATGATTTTATTTTTGTTTTATTGTTCAAAGTTTATGATTAGTAGTAAATATTTTCAACAATATATTACTATTTAAAAGTAATTAAAATATTGATTTTAACATTAGAAATGTAGTATGTTTTTAAATAACATTTTAGTAAAAGTGATATAAAATAAAATATGCGTGGAAATGGAGTATTGATTGTATATGTAAGATTTTTATTTTGCAATACGTAATGTAACATTTTTTATTTTGTAGTGGATATTGTAAATTTTCTACTTTAGCACTTAACACCTTCTTTAAATAGGTGTAGATTGGAGTTGGAATAGTAAATCTCACCCCTTTAGTGTCCAACACCTTCCCCAAATTAATTTACATTGCAGAGGAAATCATAAATGTCACCTCTTTAGTGACGAAGGCCTTCCCCAAATTGGTTCGGATTGGGGTGGTAATTATACATTTCACTCCATTTAGGGGCCGATTCCGATCCGGTAAAATCACCGTCCGTACGACTCGCATCCGGAGCCGTTTCCATATGACTCGTACAGACGCCGTACGACCCGACGAGTACGATCCCGACCGGGGTACCAGGACGCGAGTCGTACGGTCCACGTCAGGTAAGGGCGATTCGTACGGAAAAGCGCACAAAGACATACACACCGTACAGCGCGTACACCCCATGATCGCGGGGGTACGCGCCGTACCCCTGCGATCATGGGGGGTACGTGCCGTACACCCAGCATACATGGGGTACTCACCGTACACCCAGCGTACATGGGGTACGGTGCGTACCCCATGTACGCTGTGTGTACGGCACGTACCCCCCATGATCGCAGGGGTACGGCGCATACCCCTGCGATCATGGGGTGTACGCGCCGTACCCGGGAGGGGGGGCGTTCCGTACCTGTTTCGGGGCGAACTCTTCATTTACGGCAGTTTCCAGCTCCCGTAGAAAAAGGGTTGTATGGAGCGTACCCAACATGGATAATACTTGCCGGGTCGTAAAAAGCAGCCGCGAACCGTACAAACGTCGTGTACAGCGGGTTCCGAGGGCGATTCGTAAGGGAATTCTATTCGTACTGTCCCTGGTACGATTCGTACGTAGAGCTGCATTGGGTGTGGATCGTACTACGTTGTTTGTACGGGGACGGTTACGGGTACGAATCGTACGGAAAAAAATGCTCCGTACGACGATTTGGAGCGCTTTTTAACGGATCGGAATCGACCCCATAATGTCCAACACCTTCCCCAACTTGGTTTATAGTGGAGTTGGAATAGTAAATGTCACCTCTTTGGTGTCCAAAACCTTCTACCAATATGGTAAAATTGGAGTGGAAATAGTAAATATCACCCTGTTAGTATCCAATAGCTCATTGTTCTGTTATATCTCCTTCTCAGTCATCCTTTTTTGATATTGTACTTTTATTGACTGCTGAATTGTATGCTGACCCGTCATTGAAAATCAGCAAATTAGCATGACACACACTGACTGTTTAGGCTCCACAAACTGTTATTGAAAATCCACTCTTAGGCCTGTCCATCTCGGCCCACTAACTCACTCCACTCCATCTTTTACATTTTACATTACTGTCCCATTCTTGTAGCAACTTAGGAGCCGATTAGGATGGTGGGCCCCCACCATGCCGGCAGTAGTCATCGCTGGCCCGGCGGGGGCGATCCACCCGCCATCCTCACTAGAATGACCCCGTCATATTATGGTTGGTTGATATGCTTTATTTCGATACATGAAAATATCTTAAAAGCAATACATGCAATAGGTATGTTAAAAAAGATATACAGCAAATATACATAGCAATACATCCATAAGATAAAAAAGGACGATAAAACATTAGGATATGTACAATTAAAAAGGAATTGAATTAGTATGTACAGTTAAAAAGCAATTAAATGGATACAGAAAGCCTATTTGATCGGATCAACCAAGACCATTTTAAAAATTTTGAGACGCCACAAACTACAAGAGGGGATGTATCTGTTAATAAAATGCCTAGGGCTACTGAATAATGGCGAGTGCCAAGTGATCTGCACACAGGTTTAAGCCAGCGCTTTCTTGGGTTACAATAATCTGGACATTAAAAAAGGATGTGGGCAACCGTCTCCACCCTCGAGGGACATAAAGCACAATAGGGGGAGAGCTGGGAGGTAGATTTCCATCTCAATGTCAAATGGCCTACTGGTAGGGTACCCACCCTAAACCTAAAGTACAGAGCCCTATCAAATGGGATGGAAATCAAATCAAGATAGGGTTCGTAAGCCACCACATCTTTGATTCATAAGAAAACTGCAGTGGAATTACAGTGTCGTGGGTTACTAATAAGTTTAGAAGAAACCCACTCCCAGTACAGTTTCTTCTGGGTGGCTTTGGTGGGGCGGAGCGAGTAACCCAAGCTTCGGCCAGTCCCAACTCCCCCAAAAGGTTTTTGACGTCCCTCAGCCACTTTATACTATGCCAACCACCCATGGCCATCACCTCGGACAGGCCTTCAGCATATGAGGCGAGTTCTGGGACCCTCCACAATCGAGCCCATAACAACAGGGGCCGTAGTCGTGCCTGATCTACAATCGATCTGCATCCCAGGTCTAGTAATACAGGGACTGTGGGTGTGCTCAAAGGGAGAGCCAGTAGGTCTTTCAAAAATGTGCTCTCCGCTTTGGCTAGTACCTCCAAATTACAAGTACCCCACAGCTCAGCCCCATATAGTGCAGCAGTGACCCCTCTAGCTTTATATATGTCAATGACAGGGGCCATACAATGTTTGGGGGAAGAACAGTGTTCCCTGAGTAGCGCACCACCCACCCTTTTGTGGCTAAGTAACATTTTGTTAATATGCGGGAACCAGCTCATAGAATCTCTGAGCCGGATTCCCAGGTAGTCAAACTCTGCTACCTTCTCCAATGAACAGTTATTCAACACCGGTGGACGCCCTAGTTTCCTGGGGGGATTCATGACCAAATATTTGATTTTGTCGATATTGATCACCAGTCCCCTCAGGGAGCAGAACTCCTGGAAGCGATCGAGAATCCTTTGCAGACCTTGGGGGGTCTTTGAAATGAGGAGAGTATCATCCGCAAAAAGCAGAGTAGGGATCCGTTTGCCCGCCAGGGAGGGTGCATCGGCTGGTTCTTGTTGTAGATACTCCACCACCCCATTCACATACAAGGAGAATAGGGTGGGGGCTAGCACACATCCCTGGCGGACTCCCCTGCGCACCGGGATCCTATCAGTCTTTTCCCCCCCTGTGCCCCATCGCACCTGTGCATAGTTCCCTGAGTGTAGTTTGGTTAGGAGCAACAAAAGGTAGGGGGGCAACCCCATTTTCTGCAGGACCCTCCACAATTCCTCCCTCGGTACCAGGTCAAAGGCAGTCTTCAGGTCTATAAAGGCCAGATAAAGACTGCCCTTGCCTAGCACCACCACCTTCCAGTGCAGGAGCATTAATCTGAAGGCCTGTTCGATGGTTCCAGTTCCCGACCTGAAACCCGCCTGGAGGTCTGACAAGATCTTGTTATCATCTACCCATTGAAGAAGCCTCCCCAGGATCGCCTTCCCTGCCATCTTCTGGGAGGAGTCTATGAGGCTTATGGGCCTGTAGTTGGCAGGGCTGTCCCGACACCCCTTTTTGAATATCGGGACAACCTCCGCCCCTTTCCAGGAGTCGGGTACAGGACCTCCCCCCAAAATTGCATTTAGTAGGGAGGCAACCAGCTTGCCCCATTCCTTGGGGAAGGCTCGTATCAGGTCGCCAGGAATCCCATCTGGTCCTGCAGCTTTTAGTGGGACCAGGGTCTTTATTACGGATTCGACCTCCCTAGCGGTGAAGGCATCGGGGAGGTCAACCATTGCCTCGACCACCGTGGATAAAGTATCATTGTTAGCCCCGCCAGGTATGGAATACAAGGCCTGAAAATGGTTGTACCAACTCTGGGCTGGAATAGTACATGTGACCAACGTGGCTGCCGGCCTATCCCTATTCCTGACCAGGCTCCAAAAACCCCTGGCATCCCTTCCTGTACTAGCTGCCAAAAGGTCCGCCCAGAACTTTTCCTCCCACTCCTTTTTCGCTACCTTCAATGTCCGATAGTAATCCTTTCTTGCAAGCCTGGTAGCTACTTGGGATTTAGATTTAACTGCTCCCACCAGGGCTTTTTTCATAGCCCTACATTTCTTTGTGTACCAACCCTGTTTGGTAGACAGTCGCTCCCTAATATGAGCTCCCTTGTACCCACCAGGAAGAATAAATAGGTGACTTAATTCCCTAGTTAGGTTGCAGAAGGTCAACGAGACCTCTTCAGATACTTGGGAAGACAGGTCTAGTTTGTTTAAGGCTGCAAGCAGGAGACACCCTACGGCTTCCGCTTTCTCTGGGGATAAAATAAATTTAGCCCACTTCAACCCTCGACCACAGTTAGAGATAGTGACTGCCTGGGGGTTGGGGGCCAAATAAGGGAGGGGTTTTTTCCTTCCCTTAAGCCACTGGGGAGAAAGAACAAGAGAGAGGGGATTGTGGTCACTCTCAACGGTCGAAATAATCTCCATATCCCTTAGGTCACCCCATGAGCCTACACCAAGAAGGACATAATCTATTCTAGATGTATGATTTGGCCTGTTATAGGTATGGGCCCCTTTCAAGTCTGATTTAGACCTCCCATTGACTGCCCTCAAGTCAAATTCCATATTAAGGGAGTTAATCTGTACAGCCACTTGGGTCCACCTCTTAATGGGGGCAGAGTCAGAGCGGGAATCCCCCGCCTTGAGTCCTCCTCTTCTGTGCCTAATACATCATCCCTATCGAGAGGCTCAAACGTGCAATTAAGATCACCCGCCACCAAGATGTGAGATTTAGGGGCGCGCTGCCTAAGCAAATCCTCTAGAAGGGCAATAGTGGCTGATTGTATACCACCCTTTGTACCTCTAGCATAGATATTGAAGATATCCAAAAGCAGGGCACCCCTAGAGTCCTTTAGGGTGATATTAAGAAGGTCGGGAGAGTTGGTTGGATGCTCCTCCACCTTGCACTCTAGGGAAGTTGCGACCCAGATAAGGAGACCACCCGAAGGGCGTTCCTTCCCTGCCACCGGTGGAACAGCTGGGATAAAGTGGGTTGAGTATCCCACCTTGTGACAAGGCTCCCTGCACCAGGTTTCCTGGAAAATACAGATGGAATAACCCTCCACGAGGGTATTCCAATCCGGCAGGCCCAACTTCCTATCAATACCCGCGACGTTCCAGCTGCAAATCCTAAGGACTGGATCCGCCACAGCTCTCGCGCCGCGGGATACAGGGCCATCTCCACCCTCCAGTGGATCCTGTCTTCCTGTTACACTGCCACTGCTTGATCTCCCATGGGACACGTTATCTCCAGGTACAATAATGGGTGGCATTGGGCTGTCAACCATGATGTTGCCCGCTGCTGATGCTTTAAGGGCTGTGCCAACTATACCCATACTCTGTGCCCGGGTAACCTCCCCATTGTGGGCATCGGTTCAATATCCGGGAGGGCTCCATTCTAATCCAGACCATGTAGCGCTTGGGTGGAACTGGGGGCCCACTAGATTACCAAAATAAGATGGACCACTATTCCAACTCCTACCAGGATATGGACAAAGGGGGATTACAGCTGGCCTTGGATAGAAATAGGTAAGGTCTACTACGCCAATGCTGGGACCCCCATTTATATCCCTGTGGTTACAAATAACTTGTGCTACTCTACTGTCTTTGAAATTAACTATCACACAATCCCCTTCAAATTTCTTTTTGCCGTACCCCACCCACTCTACTCTTCTTACTCCCAGGATCAGCCCGTCCACACCCCTGGGAAGTGGTCTGTTGGTTTTTAACCAGTGTAAGGTTTTATTTTTGAGTGTTTGGTGGGATTCGTATTGCCCCTCCTTCAAAATTGGTATATTTATAAGGATGGCAACATAGGGATGACAATCAGGGGGCAGATTAACCGGGGGGCACTTTGGTACGGTTTTTAACACAGCAGCTTCCGGTTGGGTGGTCCCGGATATACTGTTGGAGATTGAGACGGGACATACCCGATCGGGACCTTTACCAGAACCCTTCCCCTTTGATGTGCTTGTATTATTGCCAGAGCCCTTCCCTCCCGGCGGCTTGGCCTTACTGGGCTTCGTCGCCTGAGCTTTGGGGGGTTTGGGGATACTCGTGGGTGCATGGGCAATCAGGGTAATGCTCACTTCGGTATCCACAACGCATACTGCAGGAGCATTATCAGACGCCTGCAGAATTACTGTGTTTGCTGTGGAAGTTGTTGTGGGGATTGGCTGCGGAGAGTCCGGAATCTCCCAGTTACCAGCTACCCCTCCCTGACCATCCTCCCTCATCCTAGAATGCAATTTGATAAGGGTTGTCAAATAAAAGAAATTATCCAAGGTAGTCTATTCAAACCTGTCCACCCTTTCCCCTAGCCCCCTTATTCTATCTACTATCGGGGACAGTAGTGTTTTCATCATGTTTTCAATTTGAGCCAGAGTTATCGGGTCATCGCTGGCACCCATTTGACAATTTGGAGGGGGGGCTACGCATGTTTCATTAGCTTTGGTACCGGGAAGGTGGGCCCCGTTTTCAGTATTGTTGTTATCCGTAACTAAACCCTCCACCAATGCATTTCCTGTACCCCTACTTCCTAGCTTCTTTGATCTCTTATATAATTTAAAGAAGCTACCTTTACGCGGACTAGCAATCCTTTTCCTTTTGGCGTGGGAAGGGTTCTTGGTTTCCACCACCGGTAAGGCCAATGGAGAACCAGAACCACTAGGAGAGGATGCCGGGCGTGGTGAGGCTGCTGGAGCTTCCTGGGAACACAAGTCCAGTCCACTGCCAACGACTGGAGCGGAAATGGGTTGCGCTACCAGGTTCTCCAGCCTATCAATGCTGTCCCTCAAAGAGGCAATTCTTAACTGGTCGGTTGTGTGGGGGGTGGGGTAGGGGGGACCAGAGCTGCACACTGGTGACTTGGCCTGGGCTAACAAGCCCAGAGAAGAGCGTTTTGGCGGAATCTGTTCTAGGGATTCTGTTATTACAATCTCCTTCTCAATAACTGCAGCCACCCGAGTGATGAACTGGTCCATGGTTCCTATAATGGTACTGGGCCCCGCCTCTCCTCCTCCCCTCAAGCTTTTCCCCGAGCGCGTGGGCATTGGTAAAAACAATTGGGGTATAGCAACACGCTATACTAAACAAGGTCCTACCCTTACAGCCGAGTGTAGCAGATGACAGGGGGGTGTCCCAGCCCAGCCTTGGCCAGCCCCGGACTGCCACAGACTGCTCGCCCTTTGCTCGGGCTTCGCTCGGCGTCCCGTGAGACGTTGGGCGAGCTATTAAAGTAGGAGGCATTGCAGGCAGGGGGCGTGGCTATCAGGGGGCACGGCCGCGATGTTCCTGGCTGTGCAGGGACTCCTGGGAAACAGAGTCCCTGCTGCGCACCACCCCTGAGGCTACTGATGTGCTCCCACTCTCTCCGCAAAGTCCACAGACACAGTTTGTTACTTCAGCCCTCTGTCCTCAGTGCGAAGCGGCACCCGCAAAGCGGGTGCGGCGAGCAGCAACGCCGTCTCCAGAAATCCACAGAAGGGCAAGTACCAGGGTCCAAAATCGATTTCCCTGCTCCGTAGTGTAGCGGCAAGGTGAGCGTCCCACAAGTTCACAGGGGGAGCCTAACTTTAAGCACCTGGACAGGCAGGGGGCGTGGCTATCATGGGGCACGGCGTTCCTGGCTGTGAAGGGACTCCTGGGAAACAGAGTCCCTGCCGCGCACCACCCCTGAGGCTACTGATGTGCTCCCACTCTCTCCACAAAGTCCACAGACACAGTTTGTTACTTCCGCCCTCTGTCCTCAGTGCGAAGCGGCACCTGCGAAGCGGCACCCACGAAGCGGGTGCGGCGAGCAGCAACACCGTCTCCAGAAATCCACAGAAGGGCAAGTACCAGGGTCCAAATCGATTTCCCTGCACCGTAGTGTAGCGGCAAGGTGAGCGTCCCCAATTATTATTATGATAGCTAGGGGGTCAGTGGTGGACAGGAAGACCGTCAGAAAAAGTGCCTGCATATGATGGCGGTGTCTGCGAGACACCGCCATCCATATTAGGATGCTGGCGGTCAATGGCCTTTCTATGGCGGTGTTGCCACCATGGCAAGGCATACAGTCCTTGCATTGGGGGCCTATTGTGGGCCACCAGGGTGAAGGGGGGCTGGGGGTGCAAATGGGGGTACCTATGGTACCCCCTTCATTGCCATGCACTATGTGGCAGGCACCACGTGGTGCCTGCCATGTAGTGCATGGCAGTGCTGTGCACAGTCCTTTTCCATTGCGGGCGGGTCTGCAGCCAGTAGATCCACCCACAATCGGAAAGACACAGGATGCGCCCACCAGTGTGGTGGGTGCATTCTAATGTGCATGGCAGGACCCCCGCGGCATCGGCGGGCGGTCCTGCGCTCCATTATGGTCTGCCCGCCATCGTAATAGGCCCCTAAGTCAGGATCCCCACTAATCCTTGTCCTCCGAGAATAGGGCATATGTTAGTTGAGACAATCTACTGCCCTTTTATGGAGGCTCTAATCACAGCCATTGAAACTGCAACTTTCCCCTTGTTGTGGAAAAAGACATCTATTTTACCTTTACTAAAAAAGCCCAACTTGGATAAAACTGATGTAGGAAATTATTGTCTCATCTCCCGCCTACCTCTACCAGCTAAGATTCTTGAAAAACACATCAATCAGGAACTAGGCAACTTTATTGAGAAAAATCAGGTCCTAGATCCCACCCAGTATGGTTTTAGAACCCAACATAGTACCAAACTGGCCTTGGATACCGCTACTGAGGAAATTAGACTGGCAGTTGACAAGGGTGGATCAGCAGTTTTGATACTGTTAGATCTATCAGCTGCATTTGACACGGTAGATCACAGTACCCTAATAGATCAGCTTCGAGAGGTAGGAGTAGGTGGCTCAGCTCTCGCACTCCTTACGTCATTTCTACATGGTAGGGAACAATTTGTTGAAGTAGGAGGTTTTAAATCAATATGTTTTAGGCTCCCTTGTGGGGTGCCTCAAGGCTCGTCCCTGAGCTCCACCCTTTTCAACATTTATGTCGCTCCCCTGGCTCGTATGATCAAAACTCATGGTTTTGAACTGGTATAATACGCAGATGACACGCAGTTTATCATATCAATCTGAAGCAAAAAACATGATACAGCTTTGAATTTCAAGGAGTGCATTAAAAGCATCAGCGAATGGATGGCTGAAAACTGCCTTAAGTTAAACTCAAATAAAACAGAGGTTTTACTTTTCGGCAAGGACACAACATTCTGGTCCTCAGACTGGTGGCCATCAGAATTGGGAGCTGTCCGTGTCCTAGTCACCAAGGCTAAAAACCTTGGAGTCAGTATGGATTCCACCCTATCCTTCTCCCAGCATGTAAAAATGCTCACTGCATCTACTTATTACACGTTGAAAATCCTGAGGAAAGTGTTCCCTTTTTTATCAACAAACCTACAGAAAACTGTGGTGTCAGCCTTAGTGTTATCGAAACTCGATTACTGCAAAAGGCTTCTCGTCGAAGTAGACAAATCGGTTATAGCAAAGCAACAGGTACTTAAGAACTCCGCCGCAAGACTGCTCTTTGGATTAGCCACATAATAGAATAATAACAGAATATGTCATGAATGGGCGGAAACATTGGAGGGGGCTACCTAAGGAGCCGGGACCTCTAACCTAATGGTGCGCGAAAACTAGCAATGACGTGTTACTAGGAGAAGCTGGGGGCTACGAACTCTGTGCTAGGAGCAGAGACTAGAGTCTGGAGGGTCGGAGCGACATGTACCTAAACCCTATCTGGTATCTCATGTTTAGGGAACATGTTGATATAAACTAGAAGTCATGAGGGGAGAGGCTAACCTGATTTCTAAGACTGGACCATGCATTATTCTACATGTAGTGCGTGAAGAATATTAAATGACCATTAAATACAGTATTTCTCTAACGTGGAGACGAGAAGGCTAGACAATGACGGAAACTATTGATGCAGTTCAGTAGCTTAGGAATGCAGAGGAGGAGGACTGAACTGATAGCAGGAACTATAACATACTTTTGGCAGACTCAGAGGCAGAGCCGGGGTGCACCGGGCACTGCAAGGCAGGAAGTAAGTGAAGGGTCGAGGATACAGGTGGGGGCTGTATCGCTCCTCAGCGAGGCTTTCAGGAGACAGGAGCTGAATCTGTGGTCCGGGCCCTTTTGAGGCCTGGAAACGGAGACTTTATAATTGAATAACGTGCACACTGAGAAACGTGGCAACATTACTTACATAGGCCTGATATTCGTAGTATTCACGAGGACTGGAAACTAACATACTAGAGGTGGACACAACTGTAATTGCGTCTTTAATCAGAAATGGGGAATAACATATGCATATTGATCATGCACACATAACATATGATGGATGAGGCGTAGGGACACAGAACATGGCAAAATTTACTTTTCCACATTCCCTCCTTGTCACTACGTTTCCATCAGGAAACATCAATATTCATGATACCATCTATCATTTCATACAGTACCATTTGCTCGTCTCGAATTGTCTTGGAACGGGATTTAGAACAGGGCTTGGGACGGGGAATACAAGAGGTAGCACACATGCTGCAAATCGCAGGGCCACATTGTATACAGAGGCAGCAGCTAAATATGATCGCTACTGCAATACCTAGAAAGGACAGGACTTTCCAACCCCATGCGGAAATTATATTCCAGAACCAACCGGACCATGTCCAGGTGCCTGGATCTTGGTGTAACAGATGGGCAATTTTATGGAGTCTGGTTATAGCTGAATAAACAGACGGCGCGTTATTTGGAATGAAAATACAACAACTGGATCCGAGAACTCTACAGGCCCCGCCCCTATCGGCCAGTATGACGTCAAGGACGAGACGATTCTGTAAAACGACAATTCTCATAAAGGATTGCTCTTCAGTTAAGTTACCTAGAGCGGAGGCAGTCTCATCTACTACTGCTTCAAGGGTTCTTGTTAACCTACGAATGAGCTTACTATTTACAACTGTACCTAAATAAGGGAAAACACCTTTATCTATATCAATGAATTGCTCTGCGGCGGTTTCAGTATAATCGACAATCGGGAGATTTCTCTTGTGTCTAGTGTGTACTAAGAAGGAATTCCTATGATAGTCAGGTGGGGCTAGAAAAACAGGTGGCAGTAGGAAAGCAATGTAACAGGTTCCCTCCCAATCGAGGGGCAGACGGACATATGCAGTTTGACCACAAATAAAATAAGAATGACGTGAAGCTTTAAAAATAGATTTCCCACTGTCACTATACTGGATAACAGTAGTACATTCACTATGACCTATATGTACAGAACCATAACTACGGACACATAATTCGCCTTTAACTGGTAGTACTGAAATAGCGGGTGAGTCTGGAGTAGTATCAGACTGAACATTCAGAACCATGAAATTCGACGAATAATTTCCTAAATTATATACTTCATTTTCTAAATCTAAACCTGTTCTGTGGGGGAGACCTTGCTTGTCTGGGAAACATGTACTGTTAAGAAAAGACATATCTGTTGAGGATGACGTTAACGTGGACCATGCTCCACACGAACCATTGTGTGAGAATGGATAAGGAAAGAGTGGCAGAACTCCCTTCGGTGTCTGGAAAGGGGGGAGTCGACCACACACCCAACAATTAGTGGCATTGCTGGTCTGGTGTGAATAATGTAACATACGGATAAATGTGTTATTACGCATAGCGAGGCGGTATGAATATTCGTGAGGAGGCAGATCACTAAACGTGTGCTCTACTGTAGCATGAGCAGACATATTTACATGAGGAACTGGAAAACACAGAAAAAGTGCGTAACTAGTGCAGGAAATCATTATGCTGAGAAATAATATGAAACTCAGAAAAACGATACATTTGATTGAACTTTGACTGACTCTCTCACTATGGGGGTCTATTTTATACATGTCAGAAACAGTCTAACCGTTTCACCTAGGGGAGGACTTATACAATCAAACTGGCTGACTTATTAGACCTGAGCTTTAACTTATACTCCTGTTGCGGAGTTTTCTCTAACAAGGGAGGGGTTGTAATAATGTCTTGTGCGGGACAGTCCTTTAAAACAATGTTCTGGCAATCCTTCGAATCCTGGGAAATGTTCTTGGAAATGTTTTTGAAGACTGGTTTCGATCCTTTGAAAAGTTTTACATGAGAAAGGTGGACCCACCCCTTCCTGCCTTCCAACTTGACGGCAGTTCGGGTGGTCAAGAGGACCTGACGTGGCTCCTTCCAACGTGGTTCCAGCGGACTTGATCTGTCGAAATTTCTGATCATCACAAGGGAGCCTGGAACGATCTCGTGCGGTGCCACCTCGGTATTGTCTGGAAATGCGGCGGCAACCTGTGAACGACATGAGTTGAGGGCAGACATCAAGGAAGCTAGGTAATCTGTCAGCATATTACATGAAACATCGGTAATACTTCGGGGTCTAGGAGTACCCCACATATTAGGGGGGCGGCCGAAAACGACCTCATACGGGGACAGACCTGATCTGGAATGTGCGGAAACATTGGAGGGGGCTACCTAAGGAGCCGGGACCTCTAACCTAATGGTGCGCGAAAACTAGCAATGACGTGTTACTAGGAGAAGCTGGGGGCTACGAACTCTGTGCTAGGAGCAGAGACTAGAGTCTGGAGGGTCGGAGCGACATGTACCTAAACCCTATCTGGTATCTCATGTTTAGGGAACATGTTGATATAAACTAGAAGTCATGAGGGGAGAGGCTAACCTGATTTCTAAGACTGGACCATGCATTATTCTACATGTAGTGCGTGAAGAATATTAAATGACCATTAAATACAGTATTTCTCTAACGTGGAGACGAGAAGGCTAGACAATGACGGAAACTATTGATGCAGTTCAGTAGCTTAGGAATGCAGAGGAGGAGGACTGAACTGATAGCAGGAACTATAACATACTTTTGGCAGACTCAGAGGCAGAGCCGGGGTGCACCGGGCACTGCAAGGCAGGAAGTAAGTGAAGGGTCGAGGATACAGGTGGGGGCTGTATCGCTCCTCAGCGAGGCTTTCAGGAGACAGGAGCTGAATCTGTGGTCCGGGCCCTTTTGAGGCCTGGAAACGGAGACTTTATAATTGAATAACGTGCACACTGAGAAACGTGGCAACATTACTTACATAGGCCTGATATTCGTAGTATTCACGAGGACTGGAAACTAACATACTAGAGGTGGACACAACTGTAATTGCGTCTTTAATCAGAAATGGGGAATAACATATGCATATTGATCATGCACACATAACATATGATGGATGAGGCGTAGGGACACAGAACATGGCAAAATTTACTTTTCCACAGTAGACACACCCCACATTTCCCCATAGGAGCCTGTGACGGTTGTTGGGCGAAACTAGGAATCAATGGGTCTCTGGCTGACCAATGTTCGGTTGCATCGTTATTGGGCAGGCAGAATCGCCGACCACGAGTCGGACGGTTCCGAATCTGAACCAATGTCGGACGGGATAGTTTCCGCCGACATCGCAGTTGGCCCCTTAGTTACAGTGTTTTTGTGGGGTTTTTGTAAATTTCTATGAATTGCTGTTAGTGCTTTTCACTAGTTTGTAGTTTTACAATTTTATACACTGTTTTACTAATGTATCACTCTGCTATGTTACATTTTGTGATGTTACCTATATTTTGATGACTAACTGTTATGTATATGTATTTTGACAAATTTTGCGGGTTTTTTAAAAATATATTTTACAGTTTTTTGTCTACGAACGTGTTCTATGGACATTTGAAATCTACATTTTTTTGATTGGAAATCAGTTTGTTTTATAATAAACCAATGGTTTTTACTTTGATTTCCTTTTTTCCCAGTTTCCTGGAGTGTTGTTCTTTAAAATATGCATTTTATGGAACCTAGATACTTCGGATTGCTTCAAGGGATTTCTATTGGATTTGTTATCATTTTGCATATTTTGGGGGGATTTTGGGTATTGTTTAGTTAATTTGTGGTGGTTTACCATTTTCTTAATATGTGGCGATGGAAAAAGATCTGCATCTACAGAACAGGGCTCTTTTTATTTCTTTCGGTTATATTGGGTGGGAAATGTGATATTATGTTGTTTTTGTCAAATTTATGTGATAGATATGTGGAAATGTGTGGATTAAATGTTGTAATTATTTTATGTGATGTATTGAATTTGCTTTTAACTTCCTGTTTGGTGATGGTTACATAAAAAAAGATTTTAAATGATTGTTTGGCTGATGTATTAAATTATTATATTTATTTAAAAAAACTGATTAGGCTGACATTTAGTTTATAATATGCTTTTGGCTATCATTTCTAAGTAATTTACTCCTTTGTTATTTATGAACAGTTTGACATTAAATTGTAGCATATCTTACATTCTTTTGGTTTGTTTGCTAAGTTTAGGGACAGTTTGGCCAACACATTTCTCCATTCGTAGTTCTTCGTAGCTTTGTTCTTTTCTAATGCTTCTATAAATTTGTATAGTGTAGGTTGAGTTCTGCCTGGTGTGTATTGGAAAGCATTTTGCCATCGTTCCACAGCATTGTTTGCTTTGGATTTCTACACCAAGGTGCTGTCATAGACATTCCACCATTTTATTTGTATTTAGTGTTCGTGTCTGTTTCCGAAGTGATGCAGTCTGCCACCAAAAGGATCTTCGAAATAGTCCACTAGGGGACTAAGTTTGTCAACATTTTGTTGGTGGAATGGGCTTTCGATTTGTAAATCGTAATGTTTGGCTACCTCTGTGACAGGGACATTGGTTAGTGTAACCATTTTTTTTATTTCAAAGGCAAATTGGTTGTTTGTGAAATGTTCCACATTATGAACCTGATTACGATGTCAGACAGACTTGAGTCTGCCCAACACCATCTCTATCCTGGAACCGGCCGCCCTCCGGCAATAACACAAGCTCCCATTTAGAAAAAGGAGGTGCAGGTCATCCTTGCAGGGTGCAGGGATGAACAGGGGCCACCAACCGGAAGCCACAAGCATAAGGGGGTCCTGCTGTGTGCACCCAAGCATGATTTCTGACATGGAAACCATGGCAGAAACCATGAATCTTAACCTCAAGGGCGGAAAGGCCACCCTTAAGATTACTGGGCGGCTTCGAACTGTCCAACAGGTTCCTAGAACCCGTCGGAAGCAGCCAGAATGACCAGCCAGTTTACTTTCTGACCGCCTAGATCATAATTAGGCAGTCAGAAATGAAACCACCGACAGTTGGAGCCATAATAGGCTGCATTGTAATCGGCCCCTTAGTGCAGATTTGTGGAGGTGCCTCTATGTATTTTGATTAAAATGATAGTAACAGCCTGGTATGGCTGTATGGGGGTTCATTTTTAGAATGGTTTCAATCATGGATTGCTCAAATTCTATAATTATTTTGTGAGGGCAGTTGTAATTTGCTTTTTATTTTATACCGTTTGAGAGGTCATAGTAAGTACTGACTTTGCTTATTAGGTAGTTAGACATATATAAAAGGGATATTTATGCTTTGATATTCATCATGTCTATAGCTAAGTGAATGACTCTGCACATTTTGAAGGTTTCATCCA
This sequence comes from Lissotriton helveticus, assembly GCF_964261635.1. Classification (NCBI taxonomy): domain Eukaryota; kingdom Metazoa; phylum Chordata; class Amphibia; order Caudata; family Salamandridae; genus Lissotriton; species Lissotriton helveticus. The sequence goes on from NC_136073.1 coordinate 408,425,776, forward strand.
TCATCCACTTTTGACATTGACTGCGTTTTACTAAGTTATCTGCTGTTGAGAATATTAGGATTTGGTTCCTATTATTTAGGTTGTCATGAAAATCTAAAGGTTCCCCATTATGTGTAATTGTTAAAGGTTCACATTTGTGTATGTCTTGAAATATTCTAGGGGCAGATGGGGTATTGCTAGTGGCTTTTTTGGTTCATGAAATTAAATGTTCTAAAGTGGATATCAATCGTATTGTATGTACGTATTGTAATGGTAGCAATCGGCCTGTTTTTTAGGACTCTAGGTAGTATATGTTTAAGTATTTTGCCCGTGAGTTTCTGGTAGAGGCTAGTGGTTGCCACTTTTATATCCTGCAATGTCTCTCTTACTTCTATTTATGTCGCATTTGGTGGGTGGTTGTGGTCTCTTACATGAATTAGAAGTTCTTTTGTAGTTGCCCTCCAATAGCATGTATTAAAATAATATTTAGTACATTTCCAGTTTAAATTTTCTGATGATGTACTTTCTGGTCGTAGGTGTAGCCCATGTGATTTTGTAACTTCTTCTGTGAAGTGATACATTTTGCTGCCTCAGTCATTGTATCTGAAAGTATTTTAGTAGTATACATGTATATTATAATTTCATTTTCGCATGTTAGTTATTAACATGTTAAGACATGAAACTACTTTTATTTTGTATGCTTACATGTATGTCCTGTTGAGATGTTTTTCATGTTTATGCAGCCTTTCCGTTGGGAGTGTTCTACTGTGGAGCAGTTGCTTTGTTTTCTGTTGGATGAAAAAAAATAAGTTCCATTTTAAATATTACTTTTTGATAGTTTGTAGAGTTTGAGGTTATCTTTATTTTTGCTTGCTTTTTTTCGGTCAGTTTCTAATTTGTTATTTACTCATATGTACTTACTTTCTTATATATTTTTGCTTATTTGTGATAGTTTTTATTTCCTGGCAGTTTATTGGTTTTCAAGTCGTAGATTTTTTCTTTTAGGAAGTCATTGTAAAAAGATAAAAGTTGGAGCATGTTAATATTTATTTACTATTTTAAATTTTTAAGTTTAATAACATTTACATTTTAGTTTAAATGTAAGTTTTACTTACCTGGTTAGGTAGTAGTTGAGATGTATTTACTTCTTCTTTAATAGTTTGCTGAGAGACCCCAGCGGAGTTTCCTCATCTTGCAGGGTTTGCTGTTTTTGAAGTATTAAGGTCCTGATTATGATATCTGTTGGAGTTGCCTCTGACCAACACCGTTTCGGTGAGGGACCCGTCCAACCATAGGTCAGCGGTTCCGCACACCTGATTACGATGTTACCGCACATGGGGCCTAATCACGATGTCGGTCCGAAAGCATTCCGACCGACTCGGTGATGGAACGGTTTCTGACTGACTCGAGATCAGGGAGTCCGACCGACCAATTATGATGTTTACGAAAACCTTTTGGTCAGACTCCCATTGATTTCAATAGGAGCCTCTGTCCTGACGACTGTCAACACAGGTTCCAATTGAATAAAGAAGTGGCTGCGGAAAATCGTGCACCCTGTGGCAGGCACTCAATGGTGTCTGCCAAACTGTGTATGGTTGAAAAAAAGGGACCCATGGGTACCTCCACAGGCCCAATTCAGAGGGCCTATGGTGAGTGGGGCCTGCTAGGGGCCTCTAAACTCATATTCCGACAGCTGATCCGTGTTGGAACAACCAATTCGGAAAGGCTGTCCGAATCCGTCATTATAATCCGTCAGTCAGAAATGCAGTTCGTAGACCTGTACGAGTCAGCTCCGACCGACCTAGTTTCTCCAAATGCCAATCGGAACTCAGTCGGACATTCCGAACAGTTTCCAATAATCGTAATCGGTCGGTCGGAAGGGTTTATGCGTTGGTCGGAAAGGCAGGATCCGAATTGGATACGGCCAAACTGAATGCCGTTCTGAGCCTTTCCGACTGACATCGTAATAAGGCCCATGGTGCGGTCGCAAACTCCCATTTCTATATGGGAGCTTGTGTGGCGGGCGGAATCACGGTGCCTGCCACACTGTGCAGGGAGTTTCAGGTGGGCACTATAGGTGCCCTCCAGGCCCAGATGCGGAGGGCCATGGGGGAAGGCCCAGTGTCATCATACTGAACAGAAATGACCCGTCCTCTGTGTGTGTTGCTGTACTAGTAACTAAGAAAACAAAAGGACTGGAAGGCCCAGTGTCACTTTCCAAAAGCCTTTCCAGGCCGAAATGAAAAGGCTGTCAGAAACCGACATTATAATCCCGAAAGCAGAAATGCCGTAACTAAGAGTTTATGAGGAGCTTCCGACCAACCGAGGGGCTCCACGAGCCCACCGGAAGGCGTTGGTCAGTCACTCTGACTGCTGCCTCTGACCGCGCGCATCCTTATGCGTCAGTCAGACCGCAGCAGTAGATGTTGTTTGGACCACAACCAGCAAGCTGTTGGTTGTGGTTGAACCACATCGTGATGAGGCCCTTAGTTGTTTAAATTAATGTGCCTTTTATATTGTTGATTTAATAATTTCTTTGATTTCATTGGATAAAGTTGTTTATATCTTTATTTTATTAGTTGGGTTAGTATACTTTGAATTTTTAGTTGATTCCTTTTATGGTTTAATTTTTGTATGATATTTAGTTTGATAGTTTTTTAACATAAATCTATTTGTATACAGATTTTTATTAAAATGTGGGTTCGTGTTTACATGTTTTGTAGTTAATCCAATTTTTGGGGGGGTTCTTGTTTATATTTTAAAGATATAATATTTTGGGGTCAATGGTATATATTTTCTAAATGTAATATATTTGTATTTAATTTAAATATGTGTGTAACCAGTTTATTTTTCAGTAATTGTTTTATGTGAAATGTTATCTCTTTATTATTGAATATTTAAATATTTTGTTGATAATGTTATAGTGGACATTGTGTGAATTGATATTTTTTGACATAGAATATGTTTATTTAAAGGTAACAATATTTTTGTTTCTAACATTATTGTTTTCAATGTAAAAATATATTTTTTACCAACAATATTTGTGTTTGCGATACTTGTGCATTTTTAAGTTAAGTATAGTGACTTGATATTTTCGTCCTCGATATTTAATTACCAAAGTTTTTATGCTTCGATATTTTATGCATCAATATTATGTCAATGAGCCAGGGAGAGTGGCGTGAAGTGTTGTGGAGTGACATGGAGTTGAGTAAAGTGGCATAAAGTGGAGAGAATGCTGTAGATTGGACCAACGTAGAGTGAAGTAATGTAAAGTAGTACAGTTATGGGTGTAAGTAACTTTAACAAGGAACCAGACTTAAAATCAATGCCAATGTAAGTAAAACCAGAATATTGGTTAAACGCTGCTTCCTTAATTTTTGCACTGGAAATATTATTGTAGCCTGAATAGGGACATCTAGCTGTTCATTCCACCCGCTGTTCATTCCACTAGCTGTCTCGAAATGACGCATCTTTCACAGTATTTGTGCTGTGCAATGAAATGTTCCGTCTTTAACAGCAGTTTAAAAATTTCATGTGTAGTAGGTGCAACTTTCACATAATGTTCAATCACTTGCTTACACTGAAAAAGGGAGGGCATGCAAACATCTATGTCAGGGTTATGCCCCTCAAGTTGGGTATGTTTCCCTTCTGGGCAAGGAAATGTTTGAATATTGTTTGCACTGGTAGAAGGAGAGATCAGTTTCTGTCAACCCTCCATTTCCAATGTTCAGTCCTGTGATGATCATAGTTTGGGTTTCTATGGCCTGTCAACAGGGCAGATGGTATCCTCTTCAGAACCAAAACTAGTGAATAACCCAAATTCATACCTGAAACTCAAAGTGATATTCATTGACAGTAAAATACTTCGGTTAATTAGTGTTTCCTATGCACAGGGGCACTGGAAATATGCAGTAGTGAAGGATTGCGTTGAAGGCCCTAGATTTTTGTTTCCGTGAGCACTTTTTTAAATAATATACAGTGACTTTTTTATACACCATACAATACATGGGATTCTGCAATCCCTGTTAAAACCTCTGTATAATTCTTTTATTATAGGCCTATTATGACAAACCCAGTCATCTGTTGTTAGGAAAGTGGTGTATTATATGGCCTGGTTATGCAACCACACTGAGCAATAAGGGCACAATTCTGTATCAAGTCCAGTAAGGTTTGGGCACCTATGCCTCAGAGCAAATAGGCGTTATCAATGGAACAGATGTAAATCATTAAGTACCAAAACAGTTGAATATGAAGAAAAATAATTCAATAAACATAGGTTGTATTTTTATCTTTATATAGTTCTCTCAATCACAAAAATTGCACCTGAGGGTTCAGGAGATATGAATTTTTTAAGAAACAATAAATCACATCTTTTCACTTAGTGCAATAAACCTTTGTAATCCACTACAAGTCGCAGTTTAGGATTAGCCGCAACTAGTGATTTGAAAATGGCTATAATGGCACTCGTGTGAAGTACAAGTCCTACTAGGATCCAGTCACAGGAATCCATAAAGTCCAGTTCAACAGTTACCTTCCAGGTAAAGCAGTCTGCAGCCTAGTTCTAGGGCTAATGGGTGAACCACCAGAGGAATCAATAAAGTGGTCCTGATGCAAGAGATTCAGGATTCTCAAGATGTTCAAGACTTCTGAGCCAGTGTCAGTGTCTTCCTATGGCCACTCCTTAATACACAAACATAGAGATTCGAATTTGGACTCAGGGGTCGATGTCTGTGGCTCAGGGGTTAGAGGCAGCAGACCCGGAAGCTAAGATCGGTCCTGGACCAGGGTTCAATTCCCCGCCTCGGAGGGGTCTTGGGCTAAAAATTCCACGGACTTGATAATTCTCGCCCCGGTGCCTCCTCGACTCACGGGTTCACACTCTGCGACTCTGGGCAATAGCTTGCTTAATCTCCACAACGGCCCCTCGTGGCGGGATGCCTGACTTTCACCTTGTGGATACCCTGCTATCTCACAGGGGAATACCAGGAAGGGTTCCCTAAGCAAGCGCCGGGAAACCCACTGCGGGTAGCTGTGCGCTATATAAGCTCAACTACATTTACATTTACAAGTCCAGGTAAAGTCCTGTCAAAAACAGTTGCCACTGGTCTACTGCTCTCCAGTTACAGTGAAAACAGCGGTTCCACTTTAACTGGCAGTAACTTTCTTACTTGGTGACCAAACTATATTCTGCTGATTCCCCCGGGTCCAGCAGATTTGGGTGCAACTTTTGAGGGTTGGGAATTGGTTTCTCAAGCTTCACCTTGGCTTTCCTCAACAGCAGAATTCTTGGGGCTTGGATCTCAGTGGAGCAAGCTTCTCAGGGTTTATGGCATTGTGGCTGTACCAGGCAGACAGCCAACTGACTCTTGGAGTCACCTTCTCAGCCTAAGATTCAGGGATGTCCTTTCCCTGAGCAGGACACTAAAGGCACAGTCCTTCCTTTGCTTGTCCAAGTTGCAGCAGGTCCAGTCCAGTCATCAGTGCAACTTCTCATTGCTGGGCAGAGGGAACTGTACCCTACTTCTTCTTCAGTCCTCTCTCCAGTACAGATGTGATCTGGGGTCTGAGTGCCAAGTTGCCACTTTTATGCTAGTTTCTTGTCCTTGGGAATATGGCAATGGATATGACAACGACTAGCCAATGGGTTACCAGGTCTCCTCCAACCTAGTGATGAGTTCTGGCCAAGTGTGGCTTCTTGCTAGTCCAGAATGCCCCATTCTGCGACTTTTGACATGGCAAAAAACTTCTCTTGGTGTGTGGAGCTCTCTATACCATCCCTCAGATGTCACTACCTGGGGGCTACAGGCTCACAGAGAAACCAGTTTGGCAAGAGCTTTTCCCTCTCTATTTGAAATGCCAGTCTATTTTATAAAACAAAAAAGCAGCCTCTCTCAGGTGTGACTACCATTTGCTTTTGAAAGGTGACTTGCCCTCTGAAGCTCACATTTTGAAGTCACACCTAGTTGGGCCATCCTGCCAGGAGGAGGTCACACCTCTTCTCTTGGCAAATCCTTTCCTGAGAGTCATTAACATCTCTCTCCAAAAGGGCAGAAGGTTGTCTCGAGGACAGCAACTTGTGTGCAATCATAACCAGTCACTGGAAATGTTGGTAACAAAGGGGTACCTTTCTAAAGTTGCAAATTGTGCAAACGTTACATTAAATTTGAGTTAGGCAACAAGTTGAGTTTAATGCAACAATTCCTATGACACCTTGAAGTACCATATTTAGTAATTCCATTCTGAAGTGAGCACTGCTGAGCTGTCAGCGTGTAACTCTGTATTTGCTAATGAGGCTACTAGCCTTTCTACAGTACAAAGAAAAATTCAGGGGTTTTACTGCTAGGACATGTACGTTTTTAGATCATATGTCAATCTTTTTAAAATAATGCACCCTGTCTTTAGGGAAAAGTAGGCCTGCCTCAGGGATGAACTATAAATGTTGCAAAGGAAGGTTCTGGCTTTGCCATTACTTTAAATGGCAAAGTCGAGTTATCATTTTAGGAACTGATCTGCTTACCAACAATGGTGGGCTGGGAAACGTGCTTTGCTTTGTCACACTAGTAGTGGCACAACAAGTGCTGCAGTCTATAAGGGACATTTTAGCTTACAGGGCCACCGTTACCCCTAGTACCATACATTATTGACTTATAAGTAGGTTAACTTATGCCAATTGTGGATGAGCCAATTAGATATATACCTTTGTAAGGGCTAGAGCACTGGCATAAAGCCTGTTTGGCAGGACTAAGTGCACATACAGGGTGAAAAACCAGCAACATCAGTCCAAAACTTTGGGGTGGTCATGCAAAAAGAGGCATTTCCTTACATCCATTATAAAGAAATGACATCAGAACTCAACTATAATAGCTTATTACAGTTGATTTCTGATGCCACAATGTCTGGTGCCAGAACTAGCAACCGAGGGGAGAGGTCACGAAGCATGATTAAAGCAGTTCTTTAAAGAAGTTGCTTTTTTTCCTTCTGCTCTCTTTTTCTAGCTGTACAGAGGAAAACAGAAGGAAATATTTATGACAACATCTTTATTTTTTCCATTCTCAAGGTAATTATAAAAAAATTAGCATCTCTTTTCATACTTCTACACATTTCAAGCTACAGTGCATTAAAAAAAATTGTGACTTACGTTTTCTTTTTGCAACAAATATCCATCAGCTTTTTTTATGTATTTAGTTTTGCAAATGTGCTCTATTTTTCTCATGATAGAGCTATAGTTTAAGGATTTAAGTGGTTTGTGGGAAAGGTGATGGTGTGGCCATGTATTATATGGAATACCATATCCCCTGCTGTGCATGATAAGAATACTGCAAGTCACTTTGGACACCGGCCTTCGGGCTCTATATGGTAAATGAACTCTTCAGTGACTAGCAATGGCATCAAACTTTAAAAAGAGAAATAAAATATTTGGGCCATTTCTCTACCATCAAATAATTCCCTTGGAAAAATATTGTCTTTGGTGTTATGAAGAAAACATGTTATGACAAAAAGGAACCCTTATTGCCACTCTTTCAATACCAACAATTATGTCTGGATTTTTTTCATGCTGCAGATGAATGCCCTCCATGCCCTCCACATTTTAGCAACTCTGGACATTAATACTGTGTATAAAAATGTTTCACTTCATTAGTACCAACCCACCCACGCCGTGAGTGCTCAGATGTCATCAGATCGCCGGGGGGAAGGGTCGGGGTGGCAGCAGAAGCACTTCTGCTGCCATACTCAGTTGGGTCATGTAGGTGGGTGTCCCACTGGGGGAGTACCAGCGCTTCCCCCATGGGCCAGTGCCAGGACGTAGTGGTTACGGCCTCGGCACAGCAGCACCACTACTGAGGACATAACTATTAAGTCCTTGGCACCGAAGGAAGATGGAAAGTTTGACATCATTTATTTTCAAACCTGGCAACAACCAGTAAGTGTAGGCAGCCTTGCAGTATCAAATCTCTACAAATATTAGATTGCTGCCCAATTGTTGCATATGAAAGGGCGAGATTTCGATCGATACCTTATATCTATTGATCCAAACCTCGATCTGGTCGACTGAACCTTTATTGCCTGTCTGTAAGGAAAGGAAGTGCACCCATTTCCAAGTTAGTTCACCCAAGAAAGGACTCTACTCTCAAAGATCACGGACAACTTCTAGTTTTCAAAAGTTTATTGTAAAGATATAATGAGCTGCAAATACAGGCATCTCAGAATGAGATTCACGAGATACACAGGTCCAATTACATACATGTGCTCTCGAAAAGCCCTCAACCGAGCAACAGAAATCACTAACACAAGTTCTAAGAATAGTAAAGCTATCAGCATAGACGCATATCTCTCCTTCATTTAGGTTGGAGGAAAAACACACAGGTTAGGCGTCCCTACCCTGTTCTAGATGGTATCCCTACTTAACCAAATCCCAACCTAACAAAGGTGTCAGCAGTGAATGACCCCCAAGGGAAGTCACTCACTCTAAGTCTCTTGGTGAAAACCTATAGTTCTCCAGTCATGACCCCTCTCTGCCTACCCATCCACTCTCTTAGGGGTCCTCAAGTCTCTGCTCTATCTCCACCCAGGGGTGCTGTCCCTAATACAAAACAGTCAACAACATTTGAGACGCCCCTTGTGGAACGCCCCTCACGTGGTGCAACTTCAGGCTTTTTCCATGATGCTTTGTATTGGGCCTCAGACGTTAGAGTTGACCTTGCTTCTCAGATTCTTCTCCGGCCCGCTGATACCCCTTAAACATTCCAAAACCCTCCTCCATGTCTGGGCCGTCTACTGAACAGACCTCTATTCATTCATTTATAATTGGATCCCCCCTTTCCTGTTGCAGACAGATATCAGTAGCCAAGAACCCAACTCTCATATACTTCTAAAAGAAAAAGGCTTGCAACATTTCTCAGCCCAGACATGTACGTGTAAATCAATGCTAAAACATTTCAGGCCTACAATATTTCTCATTATGATTATAGCATTCAACTTCTTCATTTAATTAAAACATGTTAATACTCTTATTCTATTATTAAGTAAACATTTCTATAAATCATGGCCTATTTAATGCAATGGCCAAAAACCTTAAAACAATCTGTGTCGTGAAAAGAACCACCTTCCCTTTCCCTCCAGCTCTGGCCCTGAGGCCTACCACGTTCTGCGTTTAACCGCATACCATCTCATGTTTTAGCAGCTTCACGACATGGATTCAAAATAATCACGTCTAATAAAGTCATATAATGTCACACATTTCTGTATTAGTTCCACTTCTACTTAAATCTCTACATTAGCTATACATTTTAGGATATATTTGCAAATACTATTAGCACTCATGGCATTTCTCTTCATGACTTGTGCTTACTACAGGTAAGTGTGATGTACTCATACATTTATCAGTTTGCGCTCTCTCAGTTCCCCCCTTTGATGACCTCTCGGGGTCATCACTAACATTTAAACTGCAGTTATTGCTGGCATTCTCTGCGCTTCCAGAGCTCTCAGGCTCCTGTACTGATTATCTTGTATGGCAGCCAATCTCTGCAGCTGCTCTCTTTGGGCCCTGTCTGCCTTTCTTGCTCTGTACCATTTGAATACCCTCACCAATCCCCACAATATTATCCCACAGATCAATATTATGATGATAGGCTTTAGGATATACCATATAAAGCTTTTTCCTAAGGTGGAAAACCACCCTCCAACTGCACTCATTCCGTGGCCCACCTTTTCCCAGACATTTTCTCTACTCAAGTCTTCGATCTCCTTGTGAATATTAGTTATGTTCTTAATAACTTTCCCAAGGGGTTTTGAAAGGTCTGGAATATAAGTGCAACATTCCTGAACCTTCAAAGCCTTACAGACTCCGCCCTCTTTTGCTAATAGGACATCTAATGCAAGACGATTTTGAAGAACCATAGCCCTTATCGATTGCATCTCTCCTTCTACCAGCATTAAGGACTGAGCAGTGCTGGCAGACAACCTGTCGACAACTGTTGCCAGTCGTCTAATTTTAACATCATTAAGGATTATTCCCAAAAGAGGAAACATAGCTCCAAAGACATCTCCAACCATTTCTGCATCGCCTAAATCTCTCCTTCCCCTCGATGATGTCTGGCCCTCAATGATCAATAAGTCTTGTGCATGATATATTTTGGGGAAGACAATTGCCAAATAACATGATCCATACCAGTTGTCAGGTAGTCTCACGTAAGCATTTCTTCCACATACAAAATACACATTTGGAATCACTTGCATTCCCTTCAGGAAATCCTTAGTGTAGTACTCTAAATTAAAAGCATGTTCACAGTCAACTTCACCCACGTATACATTTTCATAATACGTTTTGGCTCGGTGAAGACATAACTTTCCTCTCTGCGCTTTATCTAAAGCTATTGGACCACTACTACCCTTTCTCTTGTGTGACTTCTCTTCCTCGGTCCAATCTATTTTCCCTTGTCCTGATTTTTTCAAAATCTTTTGTCTCCTGTAACGATCATCCACCTGCCCTATGAACTTTTTCTCGACTTCTGACACCTTACATGTCAGGTTATTTCTACGGGCATGTGAAGTATCTAAGGTAATCCAAGGAATGAAGAACTTGGCCAATCTGTCTTCACTCTTCCAGTAATCCCATTTGTTCATCTGCTTATAATTTGGGACTTCTGGCAACACTGAATCATAATTAGAGAAATAGTATTCAAAACTATCTCTCTCATAAAATATACTAAGCAATAAGCTACATGTAATGCCATATGTCAGCGGGAGGTGATGGTATCTAATACCCTCGTCTACAGATGCCGGCAACTGCATGCAGACATAGCAATCCTTAACCTCCATGGCATCCACGTATTCATACAAGAGTTTAGCATAAGCATTTGACCTAAAGTCTCCTTGGGACTCGTCTACATGTAACCTGCGGGCTTCTGCAGCCAATAACGCTTTCTCTTGAGTGTTTTCCCTTTTCTCACCTGCAACAGTGGGTGTAAGTGTTACTGCAGAACTCGCATCAGTTACCTCTACCTCTTCTGCATGTCCCTTTACATAAGAAATTGTTACCACTAAAGCTATTAATATTATCACTCCTACTATTAGTGTACCTATTATACATTTAGCTCTGCGGTTCGGGGTGCCGGCCTCCATTTCGTCAGACTATATAGTTCTCTCTTTATCTCCGCAAAAAGTTCTTTTCCTCTCGTTCCTTTACAGTCTCTTTTCAATCCTTTTTGTCTTTAGAATCCACACAGCTGGAGGCTGACAACCTTCTTCGCAAAAGTCCTTTAACAGTTCGAAAAGACAACCCTAGCCCTTCTCCATCAACTCAAGGGAAGTTCCCTACAATTCACTGCTTCCTGGGCGCTAGGTAATCTTCTTTTTCTGCTTGCTTTATTTACAAAGTCCTTTAACAATCGACTATCAGATTTGTGGTTGCAGCTTCAATAGCATAGTTCAATATTTCCAAGCGAAGAGTGTGCTCTTCATGTGCTGTTATCGTTGTACCAAAGTCGGGGAATTGCAATTCTGTAAGAAACATGTGTTTTAATTTACTGAGGCGGGGAGGTCTGGGGAGCACGAATGTTAGTGACCCTTCTTGTTCGACACCGGGTACCAACAGCCATATTTCCACGGTGATAATGGGCTCAGAACTGGACACCACCACCGCTCGGATCCTCCCTGTCTCCGGTTTCACAGACATTTGTCGCCAGATATGTCCACTCAGGTGTGGAGTATCTTCTGTTAGGCACACGCACTCTTCTTGACCTTCTTCGGTCCGGTGCTTCAGCGCCCTGAGCACCTTCTTCTGGGTCTGAGTCTTCTGATATCGGAGGAAGGGTTAACTCTGGAGTTGACCTCAGGCTAGAGCTCCTTCTTTGCGGCCAATTAGCTTCTCCACGTGCCCTTCTACTCCTTCTCCTTCTGGTCTGTTCTCGCTCTCTTTCAGACCTGTCAGGGTCAGACTCGTACTCCCAGCTATTTTCTCCTTCTGTAGCGTCGTCTGTTTCACTGTTGTACTGACCGTCCTCAGCTTGGTCAGACTCGTTCCCTGCTTCCGCTGGCACCTCTACAGCTTGGCTAGCCCCCTCTATGGCTTCTTGGTCCCCAGCTGGACGTCCATCCGAGAGAGGAGCTGTTTCCAGAGGTGCTGGAACCCTTTTCGTATGTGACGCGTGGATCCAATTGGGCAGGCCTCCCACCTTTACAGCTGTGCTTGTGATCAGGATGACCTGGTAGGGCCCACGCCAACGAATATCCAAGCAGCTTCTTCTCACATGTTTCTTCACCAGGACCCAGTCCCCAGGATACAGGTCATGGCAAGGGCCCTGGCACGCTGGAACCTCGGCAGCCTGTACCTGAAGAGACACAGAACGCATTGCGTCAGACAGCCCCTTACAATAGTCCAGGATCATATCATCTGTGATATTTAACAGTGCAGTAGCTGGAATAGATGGCAGCCTCATTGCTCTCCCCATTAACACCTCATGTGGTGACAACCCTGTTCTTCTGTCTGGGGTACTACGAAGGCTCATGAGGACTAATGGCAGGGCATCAGGCCAACTCAGGGTCGTTGAGGAACAGACTTTAGCTATTCTGGACTTGATCGTTCCATTGATCTGTTCCACAATTCCTGAGGCTTCTGGTCGGTAACTGCAATGGAGCTTTTGGTCAATATTTAGCGCAACACAAATCATCTTCACAAGCTCGCTGTTAAAATGTGTTCCCCTATCTGATTCCAAAAAGGCCGGCACCCCGAAACGAGGGATAAGTTCTCTAAGCAGTAACTTAGCCACTGTGAGGGTGTCGCACCTACGTGTAGGATATGCCTCAACCCACCTGGAGAACACACAAACAACCACCAGGACATAGCGAAGGCGGTTGCATCTTGGCATTTCAATGAAATCTATCTGCATTCTATTGAATGGACCTCCAGACCTTCCTATGTGACTTAGTGCAACTGGTGTTCTTTTTCCTACGTTCAGCTGCTGGCAGGTCACACAACGCTGACACACTGCTTCTGCTGCTATTCTAAACTTAGGGTTGTACCAAGTCTGTCTAAACACTCTCAGCATAGCATCTCTCCCTAGGTGTACTGGACCATGTATGAGTCTAGCCATTGGACTCACCATCTCATTGGGCAACACTGCTCTGCCGTCTGCTGAGACCCAAAAATGGGTCTCACCCATTACACATCCTGCCTTTTCCCATGTTTCTTTCTCAGAATCAGGAGCATTTTCTTGCATGGTTGACAGTTCATCCCAAGTATCAACAGTTTCCAGAATCATGGCTAATTCAGTTCTTACATTTATTCCACCCACATCCACCTCTGTGAAAGAGTAACCCTGTTCCGCGCAATACCGTGCAACTTCATCAGCATATCTATTGCCTTTCGAAACAAAGTCCTCATTTTTGGTATGTGCGATGCACTTTACAACTGCGATACTTGCTGGACATTGCAATGCTTCTAACAACAGGCGCACAAACTCTCCATTGCGAATGGGAGAGCCTGAAGAAGTCATGAACCCTCTTTGAGACCATAACTGCCCGTAATCATGAACTACCCCAAACCCGTATTGGCTGTCGGTGTAGATGGTGACTCGAATTTGATTGCCTGCTAAGCAAGCACGTGTCAGGGCAATAATCTCGGCTACCTGAGCGGAGTTTACTCCTTCCAGGCACCCTGCTTCCACAACTCCTTCAATTGTACAAACAGCATACGCTGCTCTCAATTGCCCAACTTCGTCTCTTACACATGAGCCATCGACAAAGAAAATTTCATCTGGGTCAGTCAGTGGCTCATCCACAATGTCGGGTCTGGGTTTGGTGCATAGTTCAGTCACATCGAGACAGTCATGGTCTGTATATTCATCATCATCCTCAATATCATTTGGAAGTGGCATCAAGGTAGCAGGGTTCAAAACAGAGCATCTCTTGAGGGTCACGTTCTCTGCAGCAAGAATAACTTGCTCATAGCGCGTGAGCCTGCTATTGGTCAGATGCTGTGTTTTGGTCCTGGTCATCAACAGTTCAACAGAATGTGGCACGCACACCTCTAACGGGTGCCCCATGACAATATTTTCACATCTCTCAATGCTGACACCCGTTGCAGCAACGGATTTGAGACATCCGGGCAACGCTGCGGCTACTGGGTCTAAAGTAGCCGAGAAATAAGCAACTGGTCTACGGGCATTCCCATGGATTTGGACCAACACAGACAACGCACAACCTTCTCTCTCACAACAGTAAAGAAAAAATTGTTTATTGTAATCAGGCATTCCCAATGCCGGAGCACGACACAGGTCCTCTCGCAACTGTAGGAACGCCATCAAACAGTCTTTGTCCCATGGTACCGGATCACTCACCTCCTTGTGCGTCAGTTTTTGCAAGGGCTTTGCTTTCAGTGAAAAGTTCACGATCCACTGTCGGCAATAACCCACCATCCCTAGGAACATCCTGACCTCTCTCTGGGTCTGAGGCGCATTCATTTTCATGATCGCCTCTATCCTGTCTGGTGACACTTTTCGTTTGCCTTTCTCAATTCTGTGTCCCAAGTACTGCACTTCTGTCAGGCAGTACTGCAATTTTCCCGGGGATACCTTATGCCCATTGGCAGCTAGGTGATTTAACAAAGCAATGGAGTCTTCCCTGCAAGCTTCTTCTGTTTCTGACGCCACAAGGAGGTCGTCTATGTACTGGACCAGAACTGACTTCTGGGGCAGCACTAGACTTTCAAGATTTTTCTTCAAAAGCTGGTTAAAGATCGATGGGCTCTCTGTATACCCCTGAGGGATACGACACCATGTTAGGACGCGATTTTCCAGCTTAAATGCGAAAAGAAAATGACTATCTTCGTCCAGAGGGATCGAAAAGAAAGCCTGGCAAAGATCGATCACAGTGAACCACTCTGCTTGGAATGGAATCTGAAACAGTATCACTGATGGATTCGGTACCACTGGACAACATGAAACGACTATGTTATTAATCTTTCGAAGGTCCTGCACTATCCGAAATTTCCCATTTGGTTTCTGTAGACCCATAATCGGGGAGTTGCATGGACTACCCACGATTTCTTTCAGTATTCCCTGTTTAATCATGGACTCGATCACGGGTTTTATGCCTGCAATCGTTTCTGGAGTCAATTTATATTGGGGTGTTCTTGGGAACTCAGCATGCGGTTTCACTACAATTTTCACTGGGTCCACCCCTTTGACCAAACCAATCTCTTCCCCAGTGAAATCCCATACTTCTGGTGCCACTGTCTCTCTCAAGTCCCAGGGGAGCTCCTCTACTGTTAAAGTAGGGTACAGTTCCACGCATATTCTAGAGTTTGCAACTTTGAAATCTGCATCATCATCATTGGTCAATACCTCCACTCCCTGAGGTGTACAATATATAGTACAATTCAATTTACACAACAGGTCTCTTCCTAGCAGACACACAGGACTTGAATCGCAAACCACAAACTGGTGCTCATCGCTGTACTTCCCTATTTTCACCTGCACCGGTTCTGTCAATTGGCTGGTTATTCTCCTGTTTGCGACCCCTACCACCTGTATGGTCTCTCCAGACATGGGCAGGTCTGGAACTGCAGCTGATCTGATCGTGGATCTAGTGGCTCCTGTGTCCACCAGAAATGTCGTAGGGCACCCTGCTACTTCTGCTTCCACATAGGGTCCCCTCTGATCTACCTCTAAGGCTGCCCCGAGGGTGCAGTCTTCTCTTTCCACTCTCTGTCCGGTTAATGGGTCCACATAATAGCACTCTTCACCTTCCACAAACAGGGGCATTTGTCTATAGGTCTTACCCATACTCCCTACTCGAGGAGGTTGCGGGAACTGGGCTCGGGGAGGAGCCCCCCCCCCTTTGAGCACCTTTCCTTGATATGGCGTTACCCCTCTTGTAGGTGCGCTCTGGACATCTTCCTCCTCTATCTCTTGCTCTCCTATCTCTACATTGTAAGGGCACTCGCGTTTCCAATGCCCCAACTCGTTGCACTGGTGGCACCTAGTCGTTTTCTTCAAGGTAGCTATGTCTATTCTAGGTCTAAAGGTGGAACTCTCCTCATTACCCTTGTTCTGACTGTACTGCTTCTTTCCTCCGGTACCTGTCCCTTGCTGCTGTTGCTGTTGTCCCCCCTTCCCTGCTGCCTGCATCTGTACCACCATCAACTTTTCTTTTAGTTTCTTAGCCTTGGAGTCTATCTCATCACAGCAGTACCTGGCATATCTCAGTATTTCATCTAGGGGTTTAGTTTGCCAACAAATCGAGTGTTGCTGAATCATTAAACTAATATCCGGTCTCAGTCCCAGGACGAACTTGGACACAAATTGCCCTATGTCTTTTGGATCCATTACATCCAAGCCGCTATACTGTTTAAACGCCTTCAGCAATCTCTCGTAATATTCATGAACTGTCTCTTTGGGTTCCTGTCTTGTTCGGTCTATTCTGACCCAATCTATGTCTTGCATTGGCACCTTCTCTTTCAGCCAAGTCATCACTCTCTCGTATTTTGCCATCACAATCTCGGACGGCCCATTAGTCTTGGCATCTCTTTCTGGCTCCGTTATGGGCCACTCAGCGCTAACCTTGCATGCTGTCCACAGGTCGCCTGGTACTACAATGTCAAACAGCGTGTTCAGATCTATCCAAAGGACCTTTGAGATTTTTACAAATCTCTCCACTTGCTTGTACCACTCCACTGGGCTCTCTCGTAACTTGGGGAAAGAGGTGGTAAAAGCAGCTAAATCTCCCCTACTCCAAGGGACATGTACATAATTCCCATTTGCAACTTCACGCAAAGGGTAAGCTTCTATTCCCTGCTGTCCTGGTGTCATACCAATCATGCTTCTCCTGCCGGTCCCTTTCTTGGACCCCCTCTCTTCCCACTTATCTAGTGCCCTCCATGTCCTTATTCCAGTAATCAGTTCCCTTATGTGTGTTTTCAGCCCAATCGTTCTCCTCTCATCTAGGTCTCGATCTGAGTAATGTAGCCTGTGGTTACCCTGTAATGCCTTGGTTCTTGACAAGTCCACCATATATTTGCCTGCTAGTTCGACTAACTTCTCATGTACTGCTCTCGCTTTTCGAGTAATGTCCTTTGCCATATACAGTATTTCATCCTGTTCATACATTTCCATTCTTTCTAAAGGCAGGGTACCATCTACCATGTCATCCAGATCTGACCTTAAACTGGAGACATCGAGTCTTTTGGCTTTTATCTCAGCTCGCAATATGTCTTTCGAA
This sequence comes from Lissotriton helveticus, assembly GCF_964261635.1. Lineage (NCBI taxonomy): Eukaryota > Metazoa > Chordata > Amphibia > Caudata > Salamandridae > Lissotriton > Lissotriton helveticus. Next base: position 408,442,972 of record NC_136073.1, read on the forward strand.
GGGGGCTCACTGGTCTCCCTACCATCCCAACTTCGAGCTCTGCGTTTGGGCTCGGGAGAGTTAATGGGTGGTCTCCCTCGCTCCCATCTCTCCAGGTCCCATGCTCGGCCATCCGATCTAGGAAGGTGATGGAACACGGGCCTGTTACCCCCACTCTCTCTCTGCCCACTCTCTTCTTCTTCTCTCCTCTCACCGCACATCTCTCTGTTATTTTCCCTCTGGTCGCTACACTCCCTTTGCCTCGTATCGCTCAGTATCCGATACGATCCTTCCTGGTTCCCCATATTCCCTGGGCTGCGCTCATTGCCGTCATCACAGGGACTATGGTGCGACCTCTCACAACTCCCATTCAGTTCTCTGGTGCCGGGCACACAGTGTGGACATTTAAAGCTGTTTCTGTACTCTTGTGCTCTCCTCTCCCCTTCACTGAGTATTGGGCGCGCCACCCCTTCACTCCCGGGGCCCCCGTTTTCCAGGTCTGTTCTACCTCCACTCCGGGCCCAATGGGTGGCTCCCCTACTCCCTCTACAGTCCCACTCCGGGCTACTCTCCCCAGCCCCGCAGTGAGTCCGTGCTCTGCTGTCCTGACTTTCCCTTTCTGCTTCTGCAGCATTGATGCACTTTTGAGCCTTCACTGCCTCGTCCCACTGCTTCATGTACTCATTTAGCTCTTGAAAGGATTTTCGTCCCGATCCCCTCAGATCCATTGGCCATCTAGGGCCCCCAGGATCTCCTCCCGGGTCCCCTGCTGTGTGCATCGGTGTACTCCATTCTCTGGGTATCGGCATCTGACTTGGGGAATTAGTGGTATCGTTCCTCCTAGCCTTCTCTGCTCTTTCTCTGTCTTTCCGTACCCGTTCTTCCCCTCTTGCTCTTTCTTGGTCATATATCGATATTATAGGACCTATGGTAACAGGTACTTGTAGTGCATCTGGTAATGGGTAGGATGTGGCACTTTCCGTTTCCGGCGCTCTTTGTACCACAAACCTACCGACCACCTGCTGCACCTGGCTAGGCTGGAACAGCTCTTTCTTTGGCTCAGGATCCCACTGTGAACTGGGAAGCGGTCTATGCTCTCCTGCAATGCCCCCCTTTTCTCCTTCAGTATTCTCGACCTCTCCCCCTGCTTTATTATATGGGGGTGGCCTGTCTGTCAATAATCTGTTTATCAGGCTATCCTCTGTTTCGCTCTCATCATCTTCTTCTAGGGGGCTTTTATTTACTGGCGCCTCTAACACTGGGTACAGTTTATTTATTTCCAAATTATGCACTCTCCACCTTTTAGCATCTGCATCCCACCTGGCATCCTGTACTGCCCTTACCGATCGTTTCACCCTTTCTTGTCGTCTGTTCATATTCTTTTCATGCGCTGCCCTAATCCATGCTTCAAGAGCTTCAAACTGGGTTGGTCTAGGCAAGGGTCTAATTGAGGTCATGACTGATTTTAATCGATGTAACACCTCTAATCTGAACGTCCCGTACTTCGGGAACGTCAGTTCCTCGTTTCCTTCAGTAATCTTACTCCACTCTGATATCCAAAGGATCGTATGCAACCCAACATTTACTGCCATGTAACGAGCTGGCGTACCCTCCGGCGGGGCTTCTTCCCCTTCATACGATCCCCGCTTCTCTTTCTTAAACAACGCTTTCAACCATTTAAAACACTTCATAATTATGCGCACAAAATCCAGCCTCGCTACTCTGTTTACTTCCTGATGACAATCCACCAATCCTATCGCGGCTTTGCTAGCTTGGCCTATCACAGCGCGGTCTTTCTCCTGTCGGCCAATCACGTCGCGACCCTGTGTGACGTGTTCGCTAGCTGGCCTATCACAGCGCGGTCTTTCTCCGGTCAGCCAATCACTGCGCGACACCACCTGACGTCTCTTTTCTCCGCTTCGCAGCAGCACCCCTCCTTTCTCAACTCGTCTCCCGGTTATGCATGCGTCCCATTCATACACCGAAAAATGACTACTTCCGACCAAGCGGTCACTTCTCTCGACTGTACGTCCACAGTCTATCTGTAATTGTCAACACAACTGACGAGATGTATCGTCTCTCTGATAGGTTGCTTACACACACAGTAACTTCCGACCAGCGTCCGTTACTCACGCACTCACTCTTACGTTCCCCCTATCTCGGTCTCTTGGGTGATCAATGGTACCTCATGACCCCCTTCACACTAGTTGACAATTACTCTGGGTGTCCGATACACCCGAACCACTTAAGCTCTCCTTGAACTTAAGATTTCCACCGGTTGCGCGCGCTCACAACCTGTTCCACAGTCACTCTACAGACATTCAGCTCCGCCAGACATTACAACATAGATACAATACAAAACACCGCAATCTAACACGCATAACCCTTTATACTCACTCTCGACCGATACTGCTGCTTTTTTCTGTCTCACGTCATCCGGATTTTCTCCAGCGGGCTGTTCTTCCAATCATCGATCTCTAGGGGCCTTGGGGTAAGCTAACCTGGCCTAGGTCACCGTCCTCAAGAAGGCAACCATCCTCTATAGCTACCAACTGAAAGGGCGAGATTTCGATCGATACCTTATATCTATTGATCCAAACCTCGATCTGGTCGACTGAACCTTTATTGCCTGTCTGTAAGGAAAGGAAGTGCACCCATTTCCAAGTTAGTTCACCCAAGAAAGGACTCTACTCTCAAAGATCACGGACAACTTCTAGTTTTCAAAAGTTTATTGTAAAGATATAATGAGCTGCAAATACAGGCATCTCAGAATGAGATTCACGAGATACACAGGTCCAATTACATACATGTGCTCTCGAAAAGCCCTCAACCGAGCAACAGAAATCACTAACACAAGTTCTAAGAATAGTAAAGCTATCAGCATAGACGCATATCTCTCCTTCATTTAGGTTGGAGGAAAAACACACAGGTTAGGCGTCCCTACCCTGTTCTAGATGGTATCCCTACTTAACCAAATCCCAACCTAACAAAGGTGTCAGCAGTGAATGACCCCCAAGGGAAGTCACTCACTCTAAGTCTCTTGGTGAAAACCTATAGTTCTCCAGTCATGACCCCTCTCTGCCTACCCATCCACTCTCTTAGGGGTCCTCAAGTCTCTGCTCTATCTCCACCCAGGGGTGCTGTCCCTAATACAAAACAGTCAACAACATTTGAGACGCCCCTTGTGGAACGCCCCTCACGTGGTGCAACTTCAGGCTTTTTCCATGATGCTTTGTATTGGGCCTCAGACGTTAGAGTTGACCTTGCTTCTCAGATTCTTCTCCGGCCCGCTGATACCCCTTAAACATTCCAAAACCCTCCTCCATGTCTGGGCCGTCTACTGAACAGACCTCTATTCATTCATTTATAATTGGATCCCCCCTTTCCTGTTGCAGACAGATATCAGTAGCCAAGAACCCAACTCTCATATACTTCTAAAAGAAAAAGGCTTGCAACATTTCTCAGCCCAGACATGTACGTGTAAATCAATGCTAAAACATTTCAGGCCTACAATATTTCTCATTATGATTATAGCATTCAACTTCTTCATTTAATTAAAACATGTTAATACTCTTATTCTATTATTAAGTAAACATTTCTATAAATCATGGCCTATTTAATGCAATGGCCAAAAACCTTAAAACAATCTGTGTCGTGAAAAGAACCACCTTCCCTTTCCCTCCAGCTCTGGCCCTGAGGCCTACCACGTTCTGCGTTTAACCGCATACCATCTCATGTTTTAGCAGCTTCACGACATGGATTCAAAATAATCACGTCTAATAAAGTCATATAATGTCACACATTTCTGTATTAGTTCCACTTCTACTTAAATCTCTACATTAGCTATACATTTTAGGATATATTTGCAAATACTATTAGCACTCATGGCATTTCTCTTCATGACTTGTGCTTACTACAGGTAAGTGTGATGTACTCATACATTTATCAGTTTGCGCTCTCTCACATATAATGTACTGGGGAGAGCGGGGTTCAAGGGGGATGCACGATAATAGAAATCAAATGGGCAGAGAGAAACATTTTCAAAATTGGCTGAAGCACATCAGCAACATCTAGCATGATTGTAATGCTCTAAACCCAGAAACATCTTTGATCTTTCTGTCCTAAACATTCATTCAGAGGTACCATACACATGCGCTGAAGCAAATGTAGTAGGAATGCAGGCAGAAATGCACTTATTTCTACTCATCAGAAAATGAGTAATTAACATATTAAATCCCCTCCTATGGCTATAAACCCCCCCCCCCCAAAAAACAAACGAAAGTTGCTTCAACACCTCGTCTGGGGTAGCAAGCACTATATAAATGTAAACCTTTTCCTCTTCTATTCCTCCACCATCCTTCTCAATCCAAATAACAGACATACATATCCACCACTCAAATAACATTCAGATTTCACTATACTAATTCACCACTAATCCTTTATGGGTTCCTCAGTAGTGTGCTACTCACCGAAAAAGTGCTTTGATGCCTCATCAGAGGTAGTAAGCACTATATGAATGCAATTAAAATACAATACAATACAATATGAACCATAATGGGTATAAATGGCTAAAAGGCAAATAATATAGTTGTGTGGCAGCAGGCATCATGAACGTGTAACTGTTTTGTAAGTATGGCATTTATACATTAGAATAACTTAATCCAACCCACGTAAATTTAAATTTGTCTTAGTTGTAAGTCAAAAGAAAAAGGTATAGATAGACAATGTCCAAAAATGTGTTTGAAAACAAAGCGAATGAAAAATGCAGCACGAGAACTGGAATCAGATTAAGTGTCCTGAAACACCTTACTTATTCACTGCAAGATCAGCGGCTGTAAGCTAATAAAGTTTCATCAATCTGTGATTGGTCCATGCTCCACAGAAAGAAAAGGAAGTCACGTCTGACATGTGCTTGCCAATTAGGCAACAAAAAACATTGACATTTAAGCCAAACAATGGTAAGCAATGGGTGGGCTCCAAGCCCCTTCATTGTAAACAATTCCCCCCGCAAGTGAGAGCGCATATGCTATCGCAGGCGAGACCTTAAAACATTGACAAAGTCAATAGGCCTCTCTTAGGTGAGATCTATGGCTTTGCCAATGTTTGTATGTGCAGTTCAAAACATTTTTAGAAACTCCTAAAGTCTGCTCTCTTGTGGGTGTTCACATAACTTGGTTTGCATTTCCATAATTACTCCTCTGACACTAGGGCCTCATTAGGATGGCGGGCGGATTTTGCCCGCCCACCATCCTTGCGGTAGTAGGGACCGCCCGCCATAAGGGCGGGGTCCTGTCGGCAGCTTTAGGATGTGCCCGCCTAGTGGCGGGCGCATCCCGCATTCCTACCATTGTGACGAGCGGTGCACTTAGCACCGCACGCCACAATGGCAGGAAAGCATGCTGTGCATGAAACTACTGGGGGGTACCATAGGAACCCCCATGTGCACCCCTCACCCCCTGGAGTCCCTGGAGGCCCGCAACGGGGGCCCGCAATGGAATTGCCGCCACGGAAAGGCATACACAATTGCCCATCATAATATGGCTGGCGGTGTCTGATAGACACCACCATCATATTATTCCTCTTCCGCCTCGGCCGCAAGGCGACCCGGGCGGAAAAGCGGCGGATGGTCTTTCCGTCCGCCGAGGTCCCCCCCGCCATACTAATATGGAGGGGGGAAAAACAAATGCGAATGTCGGTCAGATTGCCCCCGCCAGGCTGGTGGTGGCTACCGCCAGCCTGGCGGGGGCAATCCGCCCGACATCATAATGGGCCCCTTTGTGTGATTCAAAAAGAAGTTGCGGTGACTTGTTCTTGTAGTGTTCCTCAATTTGTGGAGTAACTTATTCCTGAAATTCACGAGTAAGTCATACACATTCATACACCAGCCATTGTGAACCGGGGCCTCTGTGCTTTTCATGGTTTGGAGCTTTGCACTCTTTTACCGTCTAACTAACCCATATTCTCAAGGGTAAGTATGTGCATAAATTGGGCATCAGCAATTTTGGAGAATATTAAACTCACTCATGAATATCTTCAGCATTTCAAATTTTGTAAATTGCCTTCATGTGAAATTCTAAGCCGTTTTACAAAGAAAGTATTAACCACAGATAAATTTATGTGTGGCAGACATTTTTGTCCGAAAAAGAAGTAATGGTGACATAAATAAAATAAAATATGATAATGGTTATTTTGTTAAATAATTAATAATGTTTTCTTGCATTTTGAATTGGAGAGTATTATCCAAAACCGTGTGAATTAGACGTAAATTGCGTGTGCACAACCTACAATGGTGTCTAGATATTAATGCTTACTCATGAAAAAATGTGGAATGTGCCATTTTTATTCCTCACGTTTTCATATACTTGACATCTGCTTTAAAACAGATTAGAAGAGACAGTATGGAAATATGTTCAGTGCTGAATATTCATGAAGATATTAATTTACCTCAGAAAGCATGACGTGGCATATCAAATGAATGATTTTCTATTAAATGTCTGTAGTATTTATTAAAAAGGGCAATAAAATAGACTTTACATTTATATTGACAACCCCAATAAAAAATGGTTTATCTTTTTCGGTTGTGTTAATCTTCAAATAAGGCAGTTTTCTCAAGAGGCATTGCCCATAACAGAATAAACTAACTTTCTTTTGCAAAACACAAATCTATATTTTTAAAATGCTAAAAGATGAAAAGTCGTGCAAGCATTAACAGCCGCATGCCACAAATTCACCCAGATGTGCAAATGTGTTTACTTTGAGGTGGAGGAGGGGGGCTGAAGGAGTGGGGAGTCTGAGAATAAGACATCAGTCCTGCTGTGACATGGTTGTTCAAACATGCTTGCAAATTGCCCTTCAAAGGTTAATTTCAAAACAGATGTACGCTACACTTTCGAGGTGGCTGTAATGTAATATGACAAAAAAACAACATTGACTACTCTCTATACCTTCTAAAAGAATAAAAGCAAGGAAAGCCTAAATTAACCTGAACATAACTCTTCACGATACATATTTAGGCAATAAAGATTAAATCCCTTGATTTACAAGGAACAGGCATTTATCATACAATCTAACATGTAACTTCCAACAATGACCTTTTTCTTTTAATCAAAATACAAAATTGTGCTAAATATGAAGAGGCAAGCCACGTGCCATGAGCATGTTTGAAGGTAAAAGATAAAAGACGTATTTATTTAAGGACCATCATGATTGTCTTTTGTTGTACAGGACATTTGCATGGCTAAGAGGAAATGGCCTTTTTCATTTCTTTTCCCCTTCCTAATCACGTGAACCTTGGGAGCAAGTACTCTATATCCTGTAATCAGACAATTTGCAAAACAAGTTCCTTTAGGCAAAAGCCATGGGAAGAAATGCAAGGCATACCCCTTGTATGCAAGATTAGGAAAACAGCTATTCGAAATATAAATATATTCATTACAATGAAAGAAAGGAGTACTGTGCTCCGCTTGCATCTTTTTATTGTGATTTCGAGTCAAAATACGAGCAAGAATGTTTAAGAATACTTTTCAGCATCTCTGAGTTTACCGTGAATGATTACACTATTAATGTTTCATTAAGTTGTTTCGGCAGAAGGTTTGGCTGTTTTAACCTGGGATGCTGGTCAGCGATTTATCTTAATGTTTTTCGGATCCCCCTTTTTATCAGCCAGATTGCTTAGGGAATACACATATTAATGTATATCACCTGGATCCACTCTCAGACAAAGACCATCTCTTTATTCCCCAAGTGAATATAGTCAGGAAGAAACACACCCTCCTTTTTTTCTGCGTTGCCACCAGAAACACTGCCCTTTTTTTCTCAGTGGGATGACCATCCACCTGTATTAAACTTAGGTAAAGGACTTGACAAAGCAGTGAACAAAGGGGCCAAATGAGTCTACTTGCCACCTATTTGGGTTAAAACATACCAACCATATCCTAACTGGTATAACCACATCCACTGGTTTCTGTCCAAAAGGTTTTTGCGCATTTGGTTTTGGTAAAAATGCAAACGTGGATGTCAGATCATGATATATGCCCTTTTCAAGCTGTATTTACTCCTAGTAATCTGCAAACACTTATCAATAAATTTGGTGCCTTCTGCCAGGAGCATGGGTTAGAATTTTTTGAAGCTAAAAATAATTTGTGGTCTTTAGTATTTGTAAAAAAGTAAAGGGAAGCTGATGATAGGAGAAAAGTCCCTGGAAAGGGTCGAGGATTTTGATTACTTAGGTATTAAATTGACGACCAATATGTCTTGGAGTTCATATATAAATAGGGTGGGACTTAAGCACAAACAGATTACTAGCAGCATTTTGAAAGAACACCAGGCATCCTTTACCAAGTCTATAGCACCAGCCCTACTGGTACAAGGCCCTTGGCACCGCACTGCATGGTGCTAAGCTCTGAGGCTGTAGTGATGTCTCTGTTAGACATCACTGTGTTAGAGGGATCAGAAAACAGCCTTTTAAGAATATTGGACTCTCCTCCGGCTAGCACAACATTACATCATCTAGCTTTGGTAATGGAAGTTAAAAAGTTAGAACTTAGAGGCATCACTGTGGCCTCTGCTATTCTGGCGGAGAGTGCTCACCACCCCAGAGTGGCCCACTACGCTTCAACCTTACAAGGCATTAATAAGAGATATAGATTCTATAGGATCTCGTGGTTATCCTTGACCAACAACATGCTGGCTTCTTAATGCTATAAGGATGTTGTGCACGACCCTTCTAAGGGGGATTGAAGAAACAGTACAGGAAACTCATGCTTCAGAGGAAGGGACAAAATGTGGCTGGTAGGTCACTAACGGGGGCTTTTGTGATGTTTAATTCAGTGTACGGTCTAGAGAAATACTGGGACTTGATCAGAGTGCTGCTAAACCGGAAGCTGTACCACCAATTCAGAGTAGGGATGCTCCCACTAAATTAATTTGCTGCAAAATAGGAAGGCTTTGTCCCCGAGAAATCCCCTTCTGTATGGACCACATTGAGTGTGTGCCACATGTGCTGTTTGCATGTCCGGCTTATGCCCAGCCACGATCCTACTGGCTGAAACCTGTGTGCAGACAACTGGGCACCTCTATCCACACCTCTGCTCTGAGGCTATTGTCATCGGGTCCGTCCACACTTTATGCTTGTGCAGCAGCGAAATATTGGGAGTTGATGTGGGCGAAGAGAAGATCTGCTCTAAAATGATCATGACTTATACTTGATTACACATGTCTGAAGTATTAGCTTTGGTTTTTATTAGTTTTACTAAGTTTTGTGTATATGCCATCTAAATGTACAGTGTATTGCATTTTTTTTACTGTATCTATTCTTCCACGGTATATCATTGACAGTTATGGCTTCGCCAAAACAAAGTAACTTTTGACTTGCTCTAATAATTCCCAGTGACCACTCAAGAGGCGCTATAAATACATAGACTTGCTTGGCGTAAATTTCACGCTATTAAGTGACATCTCTATTAGCACCACTCCTGCCTTTAGAGAACAAGGAATGAAGAAGTTTTAAAGTTGTGTGGCATACATACCTGCCATGAATAGAGCGATGCAAGCAAGCCTGACTTTTTAACAAGATTTATGTTCTATCCCCTGAGAAATTAGAAATTGTTCTAAATGGTAAATTTACAGCACACTCTTCGCATAAATGAACTACAAATACATATACTCTGAAGGGCACTTGTGAATTGGTAAATACAAATGTGGTGTGCAAAGCACTCCTTACCCTTCTGGGAGTATTGAGGCTTAACTTGTCCAAGTGGTCTTCGAAAAAAGCATTGGCAAATCCAATATGTTTCGCCAATGCGAGATCTAGTGGCTTTGTCAATGTTTTTTTACCCATATTGCACAGCAGCTTGGGTTCTTTGCAACATGGATTAAAGTAAAAATAAAAGTGCTGTGATGTGGCCCGCACTGCCTACTTCATACCACTATCATTTTTTTAACTTTCAGCCAAATTGCACAGCAGCCCACGCTGCTGTGCAACATGTCTAACAAACATTGTCAAAGTCAATAGATCTTTCATAGGCGAGAACTATTGACTTTGCCATGATTGTTTATTGTACAAGTTTGGTTCTTATCAGTCACTCTGTAGCCAAAAAGGCACAAAGATCACCATAAATATATATATATCGTTCAAAGTTCCTCTACCCCAGAAACTAGATTTTGATGTTGTTCGATTGTAGCAAAATATACATCTCTGTCTAATAATACCAGACTAACCCCTTCTCCTCAAAAGCAGGGATGGCACCCTCGCCCAATAAGAGGCTTGGAGGGTCTTTGAGAAAGTGTTTCTGAACTGGTCTGGCATGATTTAAACGTAAAGCGCTTTCCAAGGTGTAGGGAGGAAATTTCAAGCACTTAGGTCAAAACCTGCAAATTTGCCTTGGCCACAGAAAACAAATAAAGTGGGTATCTGAACAGAAAAACAGCTTGAAAGTAAGGGGCGTAGGAGGACAGATAGAGAGACAATGGCTTGCAAACTGCATTGGCATGTATTGTGGGAGGGAACACTTGTGAATTGTTTGTTTGCGTGATGGATTCGGACTCAAGCAACTGGTGACCACCCCCACCCACTACGCCGGACACACACTCGACCCGGTCTTCTCATCCAGCAAGGACATCGCTTTCAGCCACGCCACCGGACTCCACTGGACGGACCACAGCTGCGTCCACTTCAGCTTCAGAAGGACCACGATCCACCATCACCAGCAACAGGCTGCATGCAGAAGCTGGAACAAGATCACTGCCGACCAGCTCGCTACTTCCCTGAGCAAGAACCCTCCCACCAGCACAACGAACCCCAGCCAAGTGGCCACCAACCTCACGAAATGGATCAGCGACTGCGCAGACGACCTCGCCCCTCTGAAGACCCCGCCGAGCAGACCTGGCAGCAAGAAAGCCCCATGGTTTAACGACGGATTCAAGAGCTCCAAGAAGAACTGCAGAGCACTCGAGAAAACCTGGCGCAGAGACCCTACACCGGACAACATGACTGCCCTCAAGCTCGCCACCCGAAAACACCACCAACTGATCCACGCCACCAAGAAAACTGCATTCAAGGAAGATTGGACAACAACGCACACAATAGCAAGGAGCTCTTCAACATCGTTAAAGAGCTCTCCAACCTCAACGCCGGAAACAACGACATCACCCCTTCGCAAGACCTCTGCAACTCCCTCGCCTCCTACTTCCACAACAAGATCGCGGACATACACAAAAGCTTCTGCACTCAACCAACGCATTCCACGACCGAACAACCGCCCCCCACCACCACCCTCCACGCCTGGACCCCGGTCAGCACCGAAGAGACCGTCCGCACGATGAACTCCATTCACTCCGGATCTCCGACCGACCCCTGCCCTCACCATGTCTTCAACAAGGCCGACGCTGTCATCGCACCCCACCTACGGGACATCATCAACACCTCCTTCGACACCGCCACCTTCCCGGAGAGCTGGAAGCACGCCGAACTCAGCGCTCTACTAAAGAAGCCATCAGCCGACCCCACCGACCTCAAGAATTACGGCCCCATCTCGCTGCTCCCGTTTCCAGCAAAAGTCATCGAGAAGACCGCCAACAAGCAGCTGGCCGCCTTCCTTGAGACGAACGGATCCCTCAACCCCTCGCAGTCTGGCTTCCGAGCCAACCACAGCACCGAGACCGCCCTGATCACAGTGACCGATGACATCCGAGCCCGGCTCGACAACGGAGAAACAGCGGCCCTCATCCTCCTAGACCTCTCCGCGGCCTTCGACACTGTCTGCCACCGCACCCTAGTGCAGCGCCTCAGCAACGTCGGAATCCAGGAGAAGGCAATGGAGTGGATCATCTCCTTCCTCGCCGGAAGGACACAGAAAGTCCGCCTCCCACCTTCAGAGCAGAAGCCACCGAAGTCATCTGCGGCGTCCCTCAAGGCTCCTCGCTCAGCCCAACCCTCTTCAACGTCTACATGAGCCCCCTCGCAGCCATAGCACGCCAGCACAACCTCAACATCATCTCCTACGCCGACAACACCCAGCTGATCCTCTCCCTCACCAACGACCCCTCAACCGCCAGAGCCAACCTTCACGAAGGGATGAAAGAGGTAGCCGAATGGATGAAGAACAGCCGTCTGAAACTGAACTCGGACAAGACGGAAGTCCTCATCCTGGGATCTTCACCCTCCGCCTGGGACGACTCCTGGTGGCCCTCCGCCCTAGGCAACGCACCCAAACCAACAGACCACGCACGCAACCTGGGCTTCATCCTGGACTCCTCCCTCTCCATGACCGGACAAGTCAACGCCGTCTCCTCGTCGTGCTTCAACATCCTGCGCATGCTACGTAAGATCTTCCGGTGGATCCCCACCGAGACAAGGAAGACGGTCACCCAGGCCCTCGTCACCAGCCGTCTGGACTACGGCAACGCCCTCTACGCCGGAACCACCGCCAAACTCCAGAAGAGACTCCAGCGGATCCAGAACGCCTCAGCCCGACTCATCCTGGACATCCCCCGTCGCAACCACATCTCCAGACATCTGAGAGACCTGCACTGGCTCCCGGTCAACAAGAGAATCACCTTCCGCCTCCTCACCCACGCACACAAAGCCCTACACAACAAAGGCCCAGGATACCTCAACAACCGCCTCAACTTCTACGCTCCCAAACGCCAGCTTCGATCGACCGGCCACGCCCTCGCCACCATCCCCCGCATCCGAAGAGCCACCACAGGGGGAAGGTCCTTCTCGTACCTCGCCGCCAAGACCTGGAACTCCCTCCCGACCCACCTCCGCCTGACCCAGGACCACCTCGCCTTCAGGAAGCAGCTCAAGACCTGGCTGTTCGAGCAGTAGCGGACCCCCCCCAGTGCCTTGAGACCCCCCGGGTGAGTAGTGCGCTATATAAATGCTTTGATTGATTGATTGATTGATTGATTGATTGATTGATGGATCAGGAAGCTTACTGTGCAACATGATCCAGCTGCAGGTTGCACCGTCTTACGACAAGCACATGGGGAACTTTTTGGAGGGAACAGCAATTGAGAGAGAACAAGTGACATGTACTACAGGTACCCGGCTTGAATAGGGAAGACAGTCGAAAAAGATAAAAGAACAACCAATCAAATAAAGAGCAGTTTACTAGTATGGACTCCAACACATTTTAGTACTGCATTTCCACCTCATGTACAAGTAGTTCTTCTGGGAAATGGATTGCTCTCTTTCACTGTTACTGCTGCAGTGTGTCTCGCGATGACTTTGGTACCGTACAGGCCCTTGTTTACTGCCTTCGGTCTTATGCTGCACACAGTGTGAGGTGGGTGCAGTTCCCGAGAGTTCCGAGGTTGTGGCCAAGTATATGCATGCATGCGCAAATCAAGTGAACCCCTAGCACCGTAGTGGCAGCAAGCTGACGGTGTGCATGCATGCACACATTAAAATGATTGTATGAACAGCAATAGAGTTCTGTGTACATGCATGAGTGCCAAGAGGACCATTTGTGGATACACAAATTGTTATCCTTCATGTACTTGCACCAAGTGCGATAACAACAATGACTACACACATACATAAAGTAGGACATCCAGAGCAAAGTCACCCAGTGTACACACACCAGAATTACCTGGTGTACTCACCCATAAATCAAATCAGGTGTTGTTAAGTGTGACTACTCACCCGTAAGGGTCTCAAGGTGCTGGGTGATGTGGGGGGGTTCGCAGATTCCAGTCGATCAAGGAGGGGGTCTGTCGAAGAGTCAAGTTTTGAGGTTTCTTCACAAGATGGAGAGCAATGTTATCTGTCTGAGGTGGAGCAGAAGGTCGTTCCAGGCTCTGGCCGTTTGGAAGGAGATGGAGCGGCCTCCCGATCTGGTCTTTTTGGTGCGGGGGACCACTCTGTAGGAGAGCTGGGCTGATCGTAGGGTCCTTTGTGGTGCGTGGAATTTGAGTTAGTTGTTCAGGTATGCTGGTCCGGTGTCTTGGAGGGCCTTGTGAGCGTGGGTTAGCATCTTAAAGGTGACTCTAGCTTCGTTCGGGAGCCAGTGGAGTGTGCGTAGGTGCTGGGAGATGTGGCAGTGTCTTGGAAGGTTGAGGACCAGTCTTGCGGCGGCATTTTGGATGTTCTGTAGCTTGCAGTGGGGTTTTTGTTTATTCTGACATAGAGTGTGTTGCCGTAGTCGAGCCTGCTGGTGACCAGGGCATGAGTGACAATGTTTCTATGTTCGAAGGGGATCCATTTGAAGGTCTTATGTAGGAGGCGAAGGGTGTGGGAGCAGGAGGACGAGACAGAGTTGATCTGGCGGTCCATTTTGAGCTCTGAGTCCATGATGATTCCCAGGTTGCTTGTGTGGTCCGTGGGGGTGAGTGGACTTCCGAGGAAGGGGGCCACCAGGTGTCGTTCCAGGTGTCTGGGTTTGGGCCATTATGAGCACTTCTGTTTTGTTGGTGTTTAGTTGTAGGCAGTTGTTTTTCATCTGTTTGGCGATGGCTTCTATGCCTTCTCGAAAGTTGTGTCTGGTGGTGTTGGGTTTGTTGGATAAGGAGAGGATGAGTTGGGTGTCATCTGCGTATGACACAATGTTGAGTCTGTTGGTTCTGACGATGGAGGCGGGCGGACCCAGGTAGATGTTGAAGAGCGTAGGGCTGAAGGAGGACCCCTGGGGGACTTCGCAGGTAGTAGGTGTAGGGTCCGGGAGGAAAGGGGGGAGTCTGATCCGCTGCGTTCTGCTGGAGAGGAACGAGCAGATCCAGTAGAGGGCCTTGTCTTGGATCCCTGCGTCATGGAGTCTGCGTACTAGGGTGCAGTGATAGACTGTGTTGAACGCTCCTGAGAGGTCGAGGAGGATGAGGGCTGCTGTTTCTCCTTTGTCCATTAAGGTACGGATACTGTCTGTTGTGGTGAGGAGGGCAGTTTCCGTACTGTGTTTTTTCTGAAGCCGGATTGGGAGGAGTAGAGGATGTTGTGCTCTTCGATGAATGTGGCAAGTTGGCTGCTGATGGTTTTCTCAATGACTTTCACTGGGAACGGGAGCAGGGAGATGGGTCTGTAGTTTTTGAGGTCGTTGGGGTCTGCCTAGGGTTTCTTCAGGAGGGGGTTGATTTCAGTGTGTTTCCAGTCGTCAGGGAATGAGGTGGTTGCCAGGGAGCGATTGATGGTGAGGCAGAGCATGGGTGAGATGGTGTTGCGGCTCTATTGAAAATGTGGTGGTGAAGGGGCCCGTGGGGGCCCAGAGTGGATTGACTTCATTGTCTTCACTGTGTCTTCGATGGTGAAGGCTGTCTAGTTGTCAATCGCTGGCTTCAGCGTGTTGGGGTGGTTGGTGAGGGTTCAGTGTGTTGGTTGTCCTCGTCGAAGTTGTCGCAGATGCTCTTGATTTTGTGGTGGAAAAAGGTGCTGAGTTTGTCACAGAGGTCTTGTGAAGGAGGGATGTCGGTGGACACGCGGGTGGGTTGGGCGAACTGCTTGATGATGTTGAAGAGTTCTTTGCATTTGTGTGCATGACTGGAGATTCTGTCTTCAATTGCTTTTTTCCTCGTTTTTCTGATGAGTTGGTATTGGGCGTTGGTGGCGGCTCTGAAGTTGTTGTGGGCTTCTGTGGATTTAGAGTTCCTCCAGGCCTTTTCGAAGTGGCGGCAAGTGCATAGCTTTCTTGGTGTGGTTGTTTTTCTTGAGGGGGGTTATGGTGTTGCCGCTGTTGGAGATCCATCTGTGCAGGGTTTGGGCTGCGGTGTTGGCATCGTCGTTTTCTGCGATGGTTGGGGTGGAGTTGCTGAGTGATGAGGTTAACTGGTCGTCAGTGATTTTGGTCCAGTTTCTTCACGGGAGCAGGTGCTGGTGTCTATGGATGGTGGGTGTTCTGAAGGTGTAGTGGACGCATCGATGGTCAGTCCATGGGAGTTCGGTGGTGTGACTGAAGGTGATGGAGTTTCCTGTTGTGAAGAGGGAGTCGAGGGTGTGTCCTGCTGAGTGCATGGGTACGGTCACGACCTGGCAGAGTCCAATGATGTGGGGGTTGTCCAGGAGGGATGTGGTGCTGGGGTCCAGTTGGTTATTGAGGTGGAAGTTGAAGTCTCCCAGTAGGGTGTAGTTGGTGGACGCGATGGCATGCGGGGAGATGATGTCTGTGATGGAATTGGCGAAAAGTTTGTGGGGTGCAGGGGGTCGGTAGATGAGGGTTCCTCGGAGGGTGGAGGTAGGGCTGGCCAGTATTGTCATGTATTCCTATAGGTTCTGAATCGATCCCCCTATTCCTGACCCTATTCTGGTTAAACTAACTATCAAGTTAACTAACAGTCAGCCCATGAGGCAAGAAAAGCCCCCATGATGCAGATACCGTTATCTGACGCAGTCACACTACGGCACAGGAACGTGTTATCTGATTAGGTCATAACGCTTGAGATCTAATTAGACAAGCAACCTTCCTCCAGCCCCTGATAAGGCATACGACGTTCTCATAACAAATCAAACCTATGACAACCTGGAAAATCCGTGCGGCCATTGTTTTGATTTCACAGAGAACTTCAGTAAAAGAATGTGCTAACGAGCAAGTCGTATGACATCTTTATTGACGCATCTATGTCCATCCTTACGTCAATCCCGGCACCTTTAAGGTATAAATATTGCCGATCTTGCCCTATGCAAACACACGCGTGGTGACGAGACGGAGCAGCCATACTTGCCGAAGCCAAGAGCAGAGCAGACCCCGCTGGCAGCAGCCCCGCCTTCCTGACGCGCTGAGAGACGCGCTGCTATCTCCTACCGAGAGACCCAGCACCGGCGCTTTCGGGCAGCCCTCGCAGGCAGCCTGGAATATCGAGACCAGAGAAAGAGATACCATTCCTCATTCATCCTAACTTCCAGGTACAGAACTGAATAACCCCTCACAGAGAATTCTTTAGTTATTCACTTGGCAAAAACAAACTTAACTTAAACTGTAACTTTCTATTCCCGCCCACGCATTAGACTTAGGTCAGGTACACGGGGTAGGCGTATTTAGAAACACCAGTTGAGTACGTTTAGTCAAATGTATATGTGTATGTAAATATATTTTAATCATTTTAAACATCATATGGCTCAGAAACCATATCAATGTTTTTACAGTATTATTTTATACTATTGCTTTTAATGTATGCACTTTACTTAACTATAAGTATTGCAATAATATCGATCCATTTCTCTTGTACGAGAAAAGAGACTGATCAATAAATAACACCTTTTTATTGAACACGCCCGTCTCTTCCTTTTCTCTACAATCTGATGAGACTAAGAATGCACTTACTGACTGAGTAAAATAATTGCCTTGTGCTCACACGACTCTGGAGATACACTCTTGATTAGGGGAGAGCAAAGTTGTCATGTTCTATGGTTGTCAGAAACTAAATCCCTTCTTTTCTAATCAGGGGAGTTAATTCTTTCCTGAACATTCGAGAAAGTTTCTAGCGAACTCTGAGCTACGCTGGCAAACCCAAAACTTAAGTCTAGTATCGACAGTAGTAGACCTAGTTAACGTCTGGCCTAGGCCTTTACTGCTGTAGGTATTATTCCAATGCGCAGAGCCTATTGGGAAGATAGGAACTACACTACAGTATCTTGAAGTGAAGGTGTTCCATCAGGTCTGTGGGCTCTTCGGGGAGTGTGCTCACACAGAGGGTGGATTTGTGAATGATGGCAATTCCTCCTCCTGGATAGGTGGGGCGGTCCTTCCTGGAGATGTTGTATTCTTGGGGAATGGCAATGGCGATGTCCGGTCCCGAGGTGGTGTTGGTCCAGGTTTCGGTTTAGAATGCTAAGTCTGGGGTTGTGCTGTCGAGGAGGTCCCAGATTTCGGTGGCATGTTTGTGGAGGGAACGGACGTTGAGGAGGATGCATTGCAGGGACTTCGGTTCGGTTGTGTTCTTGCAGGCGGATTGGTGGGTCAGCGGTCTTGGCGGTGCTCCAGGTGTGCCGGCAGCGGTGACAGCTGAAGGGTCCATGGGGGTTGGCGGCTGGTGATGCTTGCTTGCAGTTGTTGTTGTGGCCTGGGTTGAGAGTGTGGAGTACCGCTGGGTTGTAGTGTTGGCGGTGCAGAGATCCAGGGTTCCTGGCGCTGGTCGCAGTCGATTCTCGGATGGGTGCAGATGTGATTTCGTTTGGCACCCGGCGGCACGGCTGCTGCGCGGCCCGCAGCGGCCACCATTAAGTAGGGGTCGAAGAGGGCTGGACAGCTGGGAGGTGGGTGCCCGGAGGGGAGCTGGATTGGGCCTGTCCGAATGGTCATGCTGGGGTGGAGGGGCCACAGGGACAGCAGCAATGGGGAAAAACTGGCAAAAAAAGGCAAAAGGAAAAATGCAAAAAGAGAGAGAAATGTGCAAATAAGGCAGCAAAAGTACAAGTCAGAGTGGAGGAATGACACAGAGGAGACTGGGGAGTGAAAGGGGGAGATTGAGATGAGAGTAAAAAACGAGTGAAAAATGGAGGAAAGACACAGAAGGAGAGTGAAGGGGGGAGCTTGAAATGAGGGGAATACGACAGAAAATGGAGGAAAGACCCAGAAGGAGAGTGAAGGGGAAGATAGAAGTGAGGGAAAAAAAGGAGTGAAAAAGGAGAGAAAAAGGAGAGAAAAATCAGAGCAAGAGAATGGAGACAGAAGTCCACTTGACCACCAGGGATGAGGCTCAAGTGAATCCTGCGGGTGGAGGAGGGCCTCAAACACCAACACTCGAGAGTATAGGGGCTCGGGGGAAGGCCTCACTTAGTGGTGGAGCTGCGAGGGAGGGAGAGAAATCTCACTGACAGTGAGTCAGTGGTCTTGCTTGCCTGTCCACGCAGCGGACGCATCTATGTCCATCCTTACGTCAATCTCGGCACCTTTAAGGTATAAATATTGCCGATCTTGCCCTATGCAAACACACGCGTGGTGACGAGACGGAGCAGCCATACTTGCCGAAGCCAAGAGCAGAGCAGACCCTGCTGGCAGCAGCCCCGCCTTCCTGACGCGCTGAGAGACGCGCTGCTATCTCCTACCGAGAGACCCAGCACCGGCGCTTTCGGGCAGCCCTCGCAGGCAGCCTGGAATATCGAGACCAGAGAAAGAGATACCATTCCTCATTCATCCTAACTTCCAGGTACAGAACTGAATAACCCCTCACAGAGAATTCTTTAGTTATTCACTTGGCAAAAACAAACTTAACTTAAACTGTAACTTTCTATTCCCGCCCACGCATTAGACTTAGGTCAGGTACACGGGGTAGGCGTATTTAGAAACACCAGTTGAGTACGTTTAGTCAAATGTATATGTGTATGTAAATATATTTTAATCATTTTAAATATCATATGGCTCAGAAACCATATCAATGTTTTTACAGTATTATTTTATACTATTGCTTTTAATGTATGCACTTTACTTAACTATAAGTATTGCAATAATATCGATCCATTTCTCTTGTACGAGAAAAGAGACTGATCAATAAATAACACCTTTTTATTGAACACGCCCGTCTCTTCCTTTTCTCTACAATCTGATGAGACTAAGAATGCACGTACTGACTGAGTAAAATAATTGCCTTGTGCTCACACGACTCTGGAGATACACTCTTGATTAGGGGAGAGCAAAGTTGTCATGTTCTATGGTTGTCAGAAACTAAATCCCTTCTTGTCTAATCAGGGGAGTTAATTCTTTCCTGAACATTCGAGAAAGTTTCTAGCGAACTCTGAGCAACGCTGGCAAACCCAAAACTTAAGTCTAGTATCGACAGTAGTAGACCTAGTTAACGTCTGGCCTAGGCCTTTACTGCTGTAGGTATTATTCCAATGCGCAGAGCCTATTGGGAAGATAGGAACTACACTACATGGCGCCCAACGTGTTTGGAAAGGGCGATAAAACTAACGTAAGACATTTAGAGTAACTCAGTCGTGCTTTCTCACTCAGACCCCTTTTCCCAAATACTCCAAAGACGTCTGGAGTGGGTGAAAGGTAATATCCTCCAAAACCTCGCAGGAGGGAACTCCTATGTAAGGTTCTTGGTTTAGTCAACGTTGAAGGATACACTGTTCCAAAAATATTGTGCATCTAATCTTTGTTCCATAAGAAACCTGATCTGCAAACAAACAAAATAACCTTATTGACAGTAAAATGTCTGACAATGAGGATGAAAGAGAGGCAGTTAGATTAGCAGCTGAAATAGCAGCAGCTGATACTGCAGCACTAGATGCGGACGGGGATATAATACTCATCCCGGTCGCCAAAAGGAAATCTATAACCTTAAAACTTATAGAAAATGGACTGACACCTAGAGGTGGCACAGTCATATTCGTAATTGAGGCACACGAATATCGGCAGACAGAGGTATACTATACATGGATACATTTTCCAGCAGCAAATGCTGTAACAAAGTACTTCCACTATTACAAAATAGAGGTTCCACCCGACATTTACACTCCTTTCGAGGAGGTGGAAGTACCACTCAAATTCCAAGAGCATTTGCTCTTATTTGATGGCGCCCTAATACATAACAATCACATTACAAGGCTCAGTCCTTTAGGTAGACCAGGAGAAACGTGGCCGGTCTTAGCCGGATACACACCACACCCAGACATCGAAGGGATGTCTACTGGAGAGCTGTTAATACAGCTAAAACAATTACTAAAAATTCATAGACAATTAGTCCAGTATGTAATGCGGACTTCAACAATTCAGCCAGCGATTAAACTTCCACAGCTGACCCCTCACCAGGGGAACACAAATAAAATCACACCACAGAACATCCAATCCTGCCTAGGTAAAGTTCCGGCTAAACGAGAACAAATACCATTCTGGTTGGCACAGAAAATCACCCAAATAGAGGCGGTGTTTCCTGACACCACCCCGCTAGAAAAACACAGGATTCTGACTATATGTCTCCCAATGGGAATCGCACCACACATAGAGGACTGTGATACTTGGGGTACAGTCTTTGCTTCAATCTACACAAAAACGCACGGTGTTCCATCCATTTCGGTAATACCAGATGTGCTAAAACAAATTCAAGATGAATACGGTCCAGAACCAGCTTTAACTCTTGGTATGAAATTACTGAAAGACTTCAAGCAGGTCTCGGCTATATTATTAGCCAATATAAAAGGTGAAGCAGCAAACGTGGCGATCCGCCAGAGGTTAAAAGAGACAGATATAGCAGACCAACCAGCTGAAATTGCCAGAATCATAGAAAAATCCTATGAAGAACTAGGTAGAGATAGTTTAGGTGGAATACCAGTAAAACCGCAACTGACTGAAAGTCCAGAAAAAATATTTTTTAATAATAATTCACCAAAAAAGAACTGGGATGGAAACAAACAATCCAATCCAAAAGAAAAGAAATTCCAGTCCCGAGGAAGGTCTCCTAGGCGAAGGGAGAAATCTCCGAACCAGAGACACAGGTCACCCCAGAGTGACCCCTCTGGGAAAAGATATAACCTTAGAAATAGGGATAATATTAAAAAACCTGATAGATATCAAGACATTGATACACGTCCCTCTCAATCTTTTCAGACTTCCTCGCAGAAATCGGAAAGAAGAGGACGATCAGAACAAAGAGAAGAGCACGCCAAGTCCAAAGACAAGGAACCTGCTCAACAAAAAAAGAAATTACAATTTCCAAAAAAGAAGGTAGCCAGTATCAAGGTAGTTAACAATGCCGAGAATACTGAGGACACAACTGAAAAACGGAGAGTGGGCTCAGACAATGCTAGACAGCGCAGCAGAAGTGAGCATAGCTCGCAAAGTCCTTATGAATCATCTGGAGACAGTGGACACGAATGAATATCTTCAAGTGGAAACTGCAGACACCAGAGTTAGCAAACCCCACAAGATATACGAGATAACATTACGTATAGAGGGAGATAAGACTAGGAAAATAAGGGGACTATTTTGGGATAACCTCTCCAAGGGCTATGATATCCTTCTAGCTGAAAAAGACTGGCCACCAGAGTTTGTCAGGGAGTGCCCTCATGGCGAAGAAGTAATTATGCCTGCCTTCTCGAATCAAATCCCGATTCATAAAAAATACACACTTGCTAGAAAGTGGGCAGTGGCCTTGGCACCTGCTTTATATAAAAATCATGTAGGATGGGATGAGGATTCTCCTCCTCACAAAATCCAGTAAAAATCACAACCTACTGCACAAAGGCAGTACCCAATTAAGCAAGAAGCTAAAAAACAGGTAAATGAAATACTAGATCAGCTAGAATACCAGGGGGTGATTGAAACTTGCACCTCACAAATGAACAACCCTTTGTTTCCGGTCTCCAAACCAGACAATTCATATCGTCTAGTTTTGGATTACCGACACCTTAACACATGTTGCAAAACCTTTGCAGTGCAAAACTCACACAGTGCTGCACTAATGAATAACATAGTGCGCAAAAAATACAAAACAACCTTGGACATCTCCAATGGATTCTTTTGTCAAAACATAGCACCAGAGAGCAGATATTTAACTGCATTCTCAGTAAATGGCACTCAAAAACAATTCTGTCGGTTAGCCCAGGGGTACAAGAACAGCCCGGGGGTATTCTCAGCGAGAGTAACAGAATTACTACAGCTATAAGATGATGAAGCATTATCTTATGTCGATGACATTTACTTTACAGACGATGACTTGGATACTCACTTGAAAAGAGTGAACACCATAATACTTGGGTTCGCAGCAGAGGGTTACAAATTCAACTTTAAAAAATCCAGAATTGCCCATCTGACAGTCCTATTCTTAGGATATGAGTTATCAAGTGAAGGTAAAAGCCTGGCAGACAATTTCCTAGAGAAATGTGCCGTAATCCAAGCTCCTAAAACACTAAAAAACCTACAGTCAATTCTAGGCTTCCTAAATTTCGGAAGAACATACATTGCAAATTACGCAGAAAGGGTCAAACCCCTTTATGATCTAATTAAACCAGACTTTAAAAGATCCAATTGGACTCAAACACACACAGAAATTTTGAGATCCTTACAAACAGACATGCTAATTAAAACAAAATTAGAAACACGTGATAACACACGCAATCTTGTGATTCGAGTCATCCCAGGGAGATGCAGATTCACATACCTGACCTCTAATGAGGGAGAAAAGGTACCAATTGCATTTAAATCACACTTGTACACAGAAGCTGAACAGAAATTCAGTAATACAGAAAAAATCATTTGTGCAGTTCAAACCGCGATAGCTAGAGAAAAAGACATAGCTGACGGTAGACATATCACAGTCAGAACAGCAGAATCAGCCTTTGAGGCACTAACAACACCGTGTAATTTACCAACAACAACATTGAATCCGTAATGGATACAATGGGTGAATTCAATCACAACGGACAAAGTATACTACTACTTTGATCCAGAACTAGAAGAATTAAAAAATCTAAAATATGAAAAGACGTATCCTCTGCCAATCGACATTCTGCCTCTACGACATTACGCCTGTGTAATCTATACAGACGGACATGCTCAACCCTCCGTTTGGGGAGAACAAGCATACAACCCCACATGTGAGATTACAAAAGAAGTGTGGCGCGGAGGTAAACTAAGACCTCTATTAACAAAAACACACTCAGTTGAAACTAATTCAGAACAAGAAACTGAAATAATAGCATTGAAAATGGCGCTAGATAATGCTGATCGCGAATTCCCGACACTTATAGTGTCAGATTCATATTACTGCATCAAAGCATATAACAAGGATTTGCAGACATGGATTCAGAACGGTTACAAAGATGACACAGATGCACCAATAAAGCAGAAATTGCTCTGGGAACAAATAGCTCTTTTACAAAAAGAACTACCAAGGACTCACATGCCACACTCACTGAGTCATCAGCGTGATGGCGTTCACGTTGCAGGGAATTCATTGGCTGAAACAGCCACAGCGGCAGCAACTAAAACGGCTCCCGTAGTTCGAAAAAAGCGTACATTAAAATACATTGACGGTGAAACAGTGCTGGCAGTGAAAACGTCATCAAAAGGCGACTGCTCAGCGTTACCGATCAACTATCCACTCAATTATACATACATAATCGATGCAAACTCCGTCCCTTTTGCTCGAATCCCTGGAGTGGGGGATAGAGTGATTCCAAACATGGACAGGAGAAGCTTGTTAATCGCAGACGCACACATTGGTGAGGGTCTTGGACACCTCAAACTGAAAGATTCTCTGGAAGAATTATAATCACGGTACTGGTGGCCAGGCATGAGCCTGCATCACACCATGTTTGTAAAAAACTGCCCAAACTGCAACAGAGATCGCAGTGGGGAGAGAAACAGTTTAATACCTCGTCGTATCAAGGCAGATAATATGACCAATAAAAAGCAGGGCTTGCGATTAACATATACAGGCTAGTTTCCACTTATAATGTCGATCCTCAGCACTCGGATGACGTCCGGACTGTTATACAAAGATTTGCGAGTCTAAATGGCATATACACTAAGAGCATGCTACGTTCGACCATTGTTTTCACTCAAGCCCTCCGGCCGGGAGGGAAACATGGCCAAATGAGCACAGCCCAGCGGGAATCTTCTCACTTCCTTCCTGAGGGTACGGGATGGTGTAAAGAAAAAACCAAGGCAGAAAGCAATCTATAATGGAAAGGATATTAGGTTCGGGAGCTGGGTGGGTCAAACATCTAATAAGTGTCCAACGTAGTCTAAATAACTTGCCAAGAAATTCTCTGAAGGGATTCAGTCCGTACGAATTATTATTTGGAACTAGAATGATTATCTCTGACCTCGACAGTCAGACTTCAGTGGTTAAAGAAAAAAGCTTTGATGTCAAAGACCGTTTGGCTATTTTGCAGGACTTAAACAAAACAAGAAAAGACCTGAGCAACATACAGTTGAAACAACAGCCAACAACCACTGAAGAATCACCACCTGTCCCAGCAAGACCTGTCTGGATTCCAAAAGTCGGGGATCTAGTCAGGGAGAAGATCGCGGTAAAGAAGGAATTTGGGCCTTCTTACAGAAAAGCAGTTCCTGTCTTGTCTGTCAACGGGACAAGATCAGTTGTATTACCGCCACTTGCTGGTAAAAAGGAGAACCGAGTTGTATCCATCGACCTGGTAAAACCACAACATGTGGCCGATAACAAACAGTAGGCCAAGTGGACTCCCAATAAGTAGCAGAACACCAAGGTTTGCTACCAGTACAGAGGTCCTAACAAAGAGGCTCATCACATTCGAAACGCCTACAGAAGAACAACAAGGACTATGCAACAAGGCAATAGAACTCAGACCTCTGAAAACCCAAATAAAAACATTTAGCAGAGACACACCAATCTATAATGAAGTACCAGGTGACAATTCAAGAAACAAAAATCCTGAAGCAATCGGAACAATTGACAGAACTGCATCCGGCTACTTCATCAACTTCGATGATTCCTCTGAAAGCCTCAGTGAATCAAAGACACAGCCATCATCAAAATCCTTTAAAGACAAAGCTAAGGAACTTTTGAACCAACTGAAAGAAACATATCTGATTTCTCCATGGATTGAATTTTGGGTGGGTTTTGGTGCATTTATCCTCATACTTTGGCTCATCATGGTATTAACTTTGGGACGCTTCATTGAGGGAAAATATGCTAAAATGGACACAGCAAGTCAGAACATCAACTTGGTCCTCAAACCACACACATCTTCACACGTCGAGAAAAGAGAACTTTCTTCAGCCAACTTCACAGCCAATCCTATACCTGGTGGGGTAGCCTGGGACAACACTGACTATGAAATGTATGGTCCGGTCGAGATCCTGAAATATCCACACCAAATCAAGATCTCCTTGAGTGACTTTGCAAAACCAAACTCATTTGCTGATGATTGGGACTTCGAAAGCATTAATAACATGATGTCTGACTTAGTAATGTCTGCTAAATTTACAAAACATGATTATCTGCAAGGTTCTACAAATTATGATAGTATGTATTGCTATAACCACTATCGTAACCATTTTTTACATAAATCTGCACAACCTAGAAATGTTTTAAACTATAATCAATGGGAACATTGTGCAACACCTCCAAAAGGGAGCTCAAGAACCGTTTACGACAAATATTCATATTTTTCAGGTTTTAACACAAGTAATGCTGAAACATTCTATTTTAAATTGTCAAACAAGACAGGGATGAAAACCATGATAACCAATACAAAGTTGATATATTCAGATTCATTCTTCGAAGAAATGAATACTTTTGGATTTGATTATTGGGACAAAAATGTTGATTTGAAAAGTGTTTGGGGTACAAAAGAATGGCAAGTACAGGGTTTAGAAGCTTTGTTTAGAGCTTGCATGATCCCAGAACAAATGATATTTTTAAATGACACTGTTCAACAAACCACCTGTCTTGGCCTAGCCAAAATCAAAGATTTAAATAAACCGTCTATTCCAAAGCCAACAATGTTTAGCAATAGCTCTGATACGGATGAAGAGATAGACGTAAACCATATATTAAACCAAAACAGAACACATCCTGATTGGAAACAATGGTTAATCTGGCCCACAGATACAAATAACTGTCAAGACAGATTCCTGAATAAAACACAGGGGTTCAAAATGACCAGGCCAGACCCTAGATATCCCCAAAGACATCACCCAGGGATAATAACAACCTACAGTGTGGGCAAATTATGCCTTCAGTGGCTACAAACTTCCACACTGCCTGAAATTAAGCAACACCTAACTTTACTTACTGATGGTGCTGACTTGCGTGATTTCATAATGGGACCACGCAAACAGCGTCAAAAGCGTTTCATAGCAGCCTCTGTATATGCAGCATACAATGAGGCCTGGAAGGTTAATCAAATTGAAACAGCAGAAAGAATACGGGAAATTGACCGTATTAATTTGGAAAAATCACTTTCTGTAGTGGACAATGGGTTAATGACTCTGTCCTCCAGAATTTTTTCATTGGACAGCATTGTGTCTTCAGCAATCGATATATTATCGCAAGACTTACTGTTATTACAACATGGTCAGTCACAATTGCGTTCTATTGTACAGCTTGGCTGGACGTTACAAAATCTGCGTTCAGGCTATGTGCCTTGGCGTTTAATCAACACAACGTCACTATTCCAAATCTTTAACCTTACTGATAGACAAATCGGTATGGCGCAAAAGGGTGCTGATTATACAATCTTGAGCATTGAAAAACTAGAAAGATTACCAATGACAATGTCAGAACGACCTGTCAGTGAATGGATAATCCACGGAATCATAAATATTCCAATCTCAACCTTCAGGTTTCAATACTGCCAAAAATATATACAGGCTGGCATGTACGAGAAATTGGGGAAGGGGTACCTTAAAACAACTTGGAACCTGCCCTATTCACATGCATGTGTCAGTAATAAAGGACAGAAAGTGTTCCTTAGTGGCAACAATTGTGCCATGTCACTAAGCGGCACGCTTCTGTGTAACGGAATTAGTTTGCATGGAGCCTGTGAAGGGAATTCATACAACCTTTCATGTCACCAGCAAGGCGCACCTGCAACTGAAATAGAACCATTCTTTCAAAGACTCTATAATGGGAGTTACATTCTTATTGTAGACCGCAAATGTTGTAGTCTTATGCCCGGGACTCCTTATCTAGTCACTACCACTGCGAAGGTCAAGTGCTGTGGACGTTCTTTGTTCCCCAGCTCCTTTCCAGACAGGGAGGCAAGGGCATGGCCCAGTTTGAAAATTACTTCTATTCGAATAGATACTTTAAGCAGAATGAAAACAGTGCTTCTTCAGACGCCTACAAGGCTCACGTCATCAAAAGAAACGTATGATCTACAAGTCGCAAGGACGACTGCAGAGATACATACATTATTATCGACTAATTCCCCCGTACATTTCGCGGAAATCCTGAGCGAAATCTTAAATATTTCTGATACCACTGGGGTCTCAAAGGTATTTAAGACAGTATTTTCGATGGCATTAACACCATTCAAAGCCATACTGGGTATTTTTCCAGATTTCGTCCATTCGATTTTTGGCGGACTTCCCCTGATCCTGGGACTAATTGCAGGAATCCTATTCTTAGTCCTTATTTTTCGTTATGGCAACCCATGTCACAGATCAAACTCTCGCGACAATGGAAGAAACAATCCTAGCCATTGGATACCGGGACCGGATATCAAAAATCCTGGGACTCTCCCGGCTTAGAGACCTGAACATGACTTGGTTTCTATCATTTCGACCAATGTGGCAAAGGTGTGTTTTACCTGTATTAAGGTGTCTGCTATGCGGAGAAGAATGCGTGTTAGACACCTGTCTGACGCTACAACCGGATGCGCCAGTGGATGCAGATACATTGTTGGTTCCTACCAAGGTTCACGCTTTGTGCTGCCCTCAAA
Source organism: Lissotriton helveticus (assembly GCF_964261635.1). Lineage (NCBI taxonomy): Eukaryota > Metazoa > Chordata > Amphibia > Caudata > Salamandridae > Lissotriton > Lissotriton helveticus. The sequence goes on from NC_136073.1 coordinate 408,471,254, forward strand.
GGCTGCCAATCCTGATGACGGCATTCGTGGAATCTTCACCACTACGATTGAAGAGTAGTGAAGTTCAAGATGAAAGCAGCATTGATCAGGTACGACCTTCTGTCAGCAATGCGAATCAGAATGTCAATGGAGACAATCATGCGCACGAATGCATGGTTACACCTATTTCCGACTTAGTGGAACTTTCCCATGAAGCTGTTGACAGTTTTTTCGAAAGCCTTAATGATATGATGTTCTCTCCAGAACAGAAATAATAGAGACTTTTGAGCAAGCTCGCACACGGCGTTCCTTGAATTCGGCCTTCAACTTTAAAAATAAAGTCACATGAACAATTTTTCCCACCAGTTCACGGACAACAATTTTTTAGCAGCCCCAAATTATTTTTTACAAAATTTTCGGGACACTTATCTTCTGCTTAAAGTAAGAAACTATTCCTAGAGAACTAAGATTTCTATTTTTAGATACTTTATAACCTTTAGTTGCCCGCTGGTATGTTCACAAATATTTTATTATGTGATGAAATGGTCTCGAACTTTCTTTCTGTATAGCCATATTAAGAGCCATTTCATGTGTATTTCTCATGTACCAATTAAGCAATAATGTCTACAAATGCGTGTTTACTTTAGCGTTTAATTCATAGCTTAAGTGCATACAATATATATGACTGCAATTTTTCAGTATATTTGAAAATTTCAAAATGCATTTATGTATTTTGGGGTGGTGAGGTATACACTATACTCTATAGTATGTTGTACTATGTTATACTATGCATAGATTAGTAAATATGACCATAGTTAGCGTGGAGTGGGTGTCATGTATTCCTATAGGTTCTGAATCGATCCCCCTATTCCTGACCCTATTCTGGTTAAACTAACTATCAAGTTAACTAACAGTCAGCCCATGAGGCAAGAAAAGCCCCCATGATGCAGATACCGTTATCTGACGCAGTCACACTACGGCACAGGAACGTGTTATCTGATTAGGTCATAACGCTTGAGATCTAATTAGACAAGCGACATTCCTCCAGCCCCTGATAAGGCATACGACGTTCTCATAACAAATCAAACCTATGACAACCTGGAAAATCCGTGCGGCCATTGTTTTGATTTCACAGAGAACTTCAGTAAAAGAATGTGCTAACGAGCAAGTCGTATGACATCTTTATTGACGCATCTATGTCCATCCTTACGTCAATCCCGGCACCTTTAAGGTATAAATATTGCCGATCTTGCCCTATGCAAACACACGCGTGGTGACGAGACGGAGCAGCCATACTTGCCGAAGCCAAGAGCAGAGCAGACCCCGCTGGCAGCAGCCCCGCCTTCCTGACGCGCTGAGAGACGCGCTGCTATCTCCTACCGAGAGACCCAGCACCGGCGCTTTCGGGCAGCCCTCGCAGGCAGCCTGGAATATCGAGACCAGAGAAAGAGATACCATTCCTCATTCATCCTAACTTCCAGGTACAGAACTGAATAACCCCTCACAGAGAATTCTTTAGTTATTCACTTGGCAAAAACAAACTTAACTTAAACTGTAACTTTCTATTCCCGCCCACGCATTAGACTTAGGTCAGGTACACGGGGTAGGTGTATTTAGAAACACCAGTTGAGTACGTTTAGTCAAATGTATATGTGTATGTAAATATATTTTAATCATTTTAAACATCATATGGCTCAGAAACCATATCAATGTTTTTACAGTATTATTTTATACTATTGCTTTTAATGTATGCACTTTACTTAACTATAAGTATTGCAATAATATCGATCCATTTCTCTTGTACGAGAAAAGAGACTGATCAATAAATAACACCTTTTTATTGAACACGCCCGTCTCTTCCTTTTCTCTACAATCTGATGAGACTAAGAATGCACTTACTGACTGAGTAAAATAATTGCCTTGTGCTCACACGACTCTGGAGATACACTCTTGATTAGGGGAGAGCAAAGTTGTCATGTTCTATGGTTGTCAGAAACTAAATCCCTTCTTTTCTAATCAGGGGAGTTAATTCTTTCCTGAACATTCGAGAAAGTTTCTAGCGAACTCTGAGCTACGCTGGCAAACCCAAAACTTAAGTCTAGTATCGACAGTAGTAGACCTAGTTAACGTCTGGCCTAGGCCTTTACTGCTGTAGGTATTATTCCAATGCGCAGAGCCTATTGGGAAGATAGGAACTACACTACAGTATCTTGAAGTGAAGGTGTTCCATCAGGTCTGTGGGCTCTTCGGGGAGTGTGCTCACACAGAGGGTGGATTTGTGAATGATGGCAATTCCTCCTCCTGGATAGGTGGGGCGGTCCTTCCTGGAGATGTTGTATTCTTGGGGAATGGCAATGGCGATGTCCGGTCCCGAGGTGGTGTTGGTCCAGGTTTCGGTTTAGAATGCTAAGTCTGGGGTTGTGCTGTCGAGGAGGTCCCAGATTTCGGTGGCATGTTTGTGGAGGGAACGGACGTTGAGGAGGATGCATTGCAGGGACTTCGGTTCGGTTGTGTTCTTGCAGGCGGATTGGTGGGTCAGCGGTCTTGGCGGTGCTCCAGGTGTGCCGGCAGCGGTGACAGCTGAAGGGTCCATGGGGGTTGGCGGCTGGTGATGCTTGCTTGCAGTTGTTGTTGTGGCCTGGGTTGAGAGTGTGGAGTACCGCTGGGTTGTAGTGTTGGCGGTGCAGAGATCCAGGGTTCCTGGCGCTGGTCGCAGTCGATTCTCGGATGGGTGCAGATGTGATTTCGTTTGGCACCCGGCGGCACGGCTGCTGCGCGGCCCGCAGCGGCCACCATTAAGTAGGGGTCGAAGAGGGCTGGACAGCTGGGAGGTGGGTGCCCGGAGGGGAGCTGGATTGGGCCTGTCCGAATGGTCATGCTGGGGTGGAGGGGCCACAGGGACAGCAGCAATGGGGAAAAACTGGCAAAAAAAGGCAAAAGGAAAAATGCAAAAAGAGAGAGAAATGTGCAAATAAGGCAGCAAAAGTACAAGTCAGAGTGGAGGAATGACACAGAGGAGACTGGGGAGTGAAAGGGGGAGATTGAGATGAGAGTAAAAAACGAGTGAAAAATGGAGGAAAGACACAGAAGGAGAGTGAAGGGGGGAGCTTGAAATGAGGGGAATACGACAGAAAATGGAGGAAAGACCCAGAAGGAGAGTGAAGGGGAAGATAGAAGTGAGGGAAAAAAAGGAGTGAAAAAGGAGAGAAAAAGGAGAGAAAAATCAGAGCAAGAGAATGGAGACAGAAGTCCACTTGACCACCAGGGATGAGGCTCAAGTGAATCCTGCGGGTGGAGGAGGGCCTCAAACACCAACACTCGAGAGTATAGGGGCTCGGGGGAAGGCCTCACTTAGTGGTGGAGCTGCGAGGGAGGGAGAGAAATCTCACTGACAGTGAGTCAGTGGTCTTGCTTGCCTGTCCACGCAGCGGACGCCATTAACTAGGGGTCGGGGAGGGCTGGACAGCTGGGAGGGGAGCTGTATTGGGCCGGTCGCACTGGTCATGCTGGGGGAGGGGCCACGGGGGCAGCAGAAACCTGGGGAAAACGAGCTAAAAAAGGCAAAAGGAAAAAGGCAAAAAGAGAGAGAAAAGTGCAAATAAGGCAGCAAAAGTGCAAGAAAGAGTGGAGGAAAGACACAGAGGACACAGGAGAGTGATCATAGATACACAAAGTGTGGTAAGATTACTGAGTGCACATACAGTGTGTTGACCTTATGCATATACTCATACCGAAGATGACATTGTGCCTGTGCATACCTGTACACATGCATGTACACACAGACACACATAGCTGACCCTACACACGGACATATACCCGCTAATATACATGGCACAAATTAACCTAATGTACACTTACGCATACACACACAGAATGGCACTGTGTGCCTGTGCACAAATGTACAGTAAAGTAACCCTGTTCATGAACTTGCCCAGTGCATTGAAACTAGTGAAGTATTTGACATGCAAGTAGACATTTTTATTAGAAAAGTCGGACCTATGGACATGTCAGCAGACAGACATGCAGGCAGTAGGGGAGTGCGCACACATTCCATAAAATAACTGTGTTTGTACATAGCAAGGTGAGCCTCTGTACACACACCCATGCAGTAAGGCGATCCGGGCACATAGCAAAAAAAAAAAGACGGTGTACCTTTGTGAGCACGTGGAAACAAAGCCCAGTGTTTGAAGAATTGATCAGACAGCGTGACTTTGATTCAGAGCTCTCAGGCTAGCATCAATGCTCTCATGCTCCCCGTCTGTGAGTTTCATTGCCCTTCCTGATCTGTCCGTCAGTCCCTATACCCTGCCTAAAAACTACCAGTGACCTCACACAAGCATCTCTTAAATGGGAGGAGAATCACAGTAAGAGAGACACAAGGAAAGCAAACCGCAAAACAGATGGAAGGGAAGGAGAGAATACCATAACATCCCTTAAAGGGAAGCACATACATACCAGCCCCCTAAAGGAGGAGGAGAAGCAGCCCTCCTTAAAGAGAACGAGAGCTACAACACAAGACTTATTTATGTTTTATTGTTTTAAATTATCCATTTTAAATGGAAGTATTACAACACTATACATATAGGAGGTGATGCAAAGCTCCCTTAAATGATAGAGGAGTAGATGTGGCTCAATGGCCAAAGCTGCTGACTGTAGAGCTGGGGAACCAGGTTTGAGTCTCAACGTTGGCTCAACATCCTGTGATTCTGGGCAAATCACTTAATTTCTCTGTGCCTAAATTGTCTTTTTTTAAATCTGCCCTTGTGTAACTGGGGATCATGTAAAGCATTCCAATACCATAGGGTTGAGTAGAGCAGAAGGCGGGTTTTGGGTGAAACCACAGTGAATGAGAAGAGCGGACAGTGGTAAAGGAGAGGGACTGCAGAAGCATGCATTCTCTATGAGTGCATGTGGAAAATTAAAAAAATACTACCTGCGGTCAATGGAAGGGCACAGGTCATAGAAAGCAGTACTTTGTTCATGCTCCACAGCATGAACAAGGACTCCGAAGCCCAGGAGGAAGCCACAGGCCAGGAGGAGCCACTGACCAATAGGAAGACAAGAAACAAAAGTGATATGGGAGGCAACCAGTAGTCAGTAGAGGTAAGTAATAGATGGTCTCCAAGCCCCTTTTCAGTGCTGTGCAGGCGATACCTAAAAATGGTAAAACAGTGGATATAGCTGCACAGCTAAAAAGCTAAATATCTATTTGAGTTACAATTATGAAAATTACACTTTTACAAAGTTGGCATTTGTCTGCCCCAAACTATTTTATGCCTGCAGCCTCTCCTCTCCTAGGTCACATAACTTGGTGTAATTAGCAGTTGGATTTTGTTTATTCCTCCCAGTCAGCCGCACAGTAAGGGATTCGGTCTGCTTGGGTGGGCCATCAGCTAGCAGGATAAGGTGTAAGTTGGCACAGATCCACTTGCAACTGAATAGGCTGTGCTCTGCCTTCCCCTAATCAAATGGGGTAACCCAAAGGGTCTAGGACCTGGGTGTCAGACAGTATTACAAAACAATGGTCCAAAGACTATTCCTTCCCAATATCACAATTAGTCAGTGCTTCATAATTATAACTTTCATGAGTATTCAAATCTACTCTAAATCAATAAATGCAACAATATCACAAAACGCAACAGCAAAACATATAATCAAGGCCAATGTATTCATTTATCGCCACTATGAAAAATGTAAAAGACTAACATTACATAGGGGTCATATTGGTTGCCCCAAAGGGAGCGTGCAGAATAGGAAGATGTGAATCAGATAGTGTTGGATGATCAAAAGAGGAAAAGAATGACAGAAATTGGTGACATAAAAAACACATAAAAAAACAAAGGATCAACAATCATCCATGTTGTAAGACCTGGCCATAAAGCAATTCATCCATGGTATTAATACATTTGGAAACCTATATGTGGTAAATTTAATGCACAGAAAAGGTTGGAACATGTAGGTCCAGATCAAAAATCAAGAAGGCGTCGACGTTTCGACTCGACTTAGGGCCTGACGGTGAATTAAGCCTGGGCCATGCGAGTCTTCATCAGGACTAAAAACGGGCAACCTTAACTTTGTGGATGACCCCTGACGGCGGGGGTGATTCTAGTGTATTTATTCTTTTTCTTGGTCAATTAATGAGGTGTCCTCCTTATCTTTTACAGGGTGGTGTCGCCCACAAGGAGGGATCACTTTGGGATTTTTTTTTTTTTTTCTAGTATGCCGTAAGATCCCTGTTCAATCGGTTACGAGGGATGATTTAATTGTGCTTGTCCCTTCTGCTGATAGCGGCGTACTGATGCTTATTAATGTCGTGCCCCAGAGGTCCTCTCAAAATCTGACCGCTAGTTCGTGCAGCATTTCAGCAGTTTAATGAGTGTCTCGCGTCTTGTCCAGTACGCGGCACTCAGCAGAAGGGACGGTGTTTTTTTATGTCACCAATTTCTGTCATTCTTTTCCTCTTTTCATCACCCAACACTATCTGATTCACATCTTCCTATTCTGCACGCTCCCTTCGAGGCAACCAATATGACCCCTATGTAATGTTAGTCTTTTACATTTTTCATAGTGGCGATAAATGAATAAATTGCCCTTGATAATATGTGTTGCTGTTGCGTTTTGTGATATTGTTGCATTTATTGATTTAGAGTAGATTTGAATACTCATGAAAGTTAAAATTATGAAGCACTGACTAATTGTGATATTGGGAAGGAATAGTCTTTGGACCATTGTTTTGAAATACTGTGCTCTGCCTTCAGCAGTCCTCTTCAGCGGTCCATAACCAAAGGGATATGCAACATCGAGGAACTCTCATCAGCTGCAGCCTCAGGCCTCATCCTGCTGGAGATTTTCAACTTCCTAAAAAGTGAGTAAGGGTCTGGGAGCCGGCCTCCATAACAGCACCCCCTCCCAAACTGCCAAAGTCGACTGCCTGCCATAATACGAGATGTTTTCTAGCCTGGCAAGCGATTGGTGCAGCAGTCTCATGACAGTGCCTTTTTAAAAGGCACCGAAATGGGAGCACCACAGCCTGTGCCTGCATGACATGGACTTTGCAGTCCATGCCATGTAGGTACTGAGGTGTGCCCCCCTTCATGGATCTCCAAGCACATGGGCAACCGGGGCCCCTGTAGGATCCCCTTTCTTTCCCCACCACCACACTTTTCAAGCTAGGCTCACCGCCATGAAAAGGCTGGTGGTGGGGTAAGTCATAATATGCTCGGCAGTGCCACACCGGCAAGCATATTGCTTCCTATAACCACCACACAATGGGATCGCTGCGACCGCCAGGGAACCGCGATCTCTGGCAGTTGCAGCGGTCTCATGGTTGTTCCACCAGGGAACTCGTAATTCAGCCATTGGACCACAGGTGTGCTGGTTCCCAGCTGCCACCTCACCTCCACCGTGAGCACAGCAGTCCGATGGACCGCTGTACTCGTAATCAGGCCCTAAATCGGAATATAGAAATCTTCACAGTAACTTTGAGCAACGGCTCCCCAATGATAACGCTGGCACTTTGGTGAAAATTCTTCTAAGTCAAAAGTTAAACGTAACTGGACCTAATCCACTTTTTGCATCCTACCTGCACTCTATCACTGTCGTCCATATCCTTTGACTTTGACAGGGTCTGTCACAACTTGATGTCTAGGGTTGGCGCTTAGATCATTCAGGTGCTTTTTAAAAATTAAAAATTCATAGTTCTCGTTCTATTGATTTATTTTTTGTCATGTTGGTGTCAAATAATTTGGTAAAATGTATTCTGTTTTTCAAAATTTGTGTGGGATGGTTCTTGGGTTGTGCTTTTACTTTATTATTGTTTGTGTGCTGCATGAATACTTTACACACTGCTTCTAAGTTAAGCCTGACTGCTTTTGTGCCAATCTACCAGAGGGCTAAGCTCAGGTTAATGTAATTCTTTTTTTGGTTCACTCAGATGGGGATTGTAGCTATCGCTTTAATGGGGGGTCACCATCCCTTCAACCAAGAACCTACTATCTCACATGTATAGTTTCAAAACATAGGGAAGTGCTTTTACAAGACAATGCTTTTCACTGTTTCAAATTAAATAAATATTTAAATTGTGAACACCACATTAAAAAATCACGAAGAGAATTTTCCTGTTGTCCTGTGTCAGGTGTGAGTAGCTCATACATTTATATTATTTTCCATTTCTTTTAGTGCTTGTATTTTTTATATTTTCATTATACAAGCAAAACTACTTTTACTAAACATCCACAAATTCTAGGACCCCTGATCTGCTTCACATGTCTCCTTGTAATAGAGTAATCATGGAAGTGTCAAATATGAGATATGCAAAACATCAACCAGAGGCTCATTGGTAACAAAAAAATATACATATGTATACAGAACTCTTAGCATCTTTTAAGAAGATGTTACATTAACATCATCTGAGAGTGGTGGATAGAGCCTATTGGCAATGGAATCAAGTGTTCCTTAGTTGAGCTCCCATCAGATTGCCTTATGTGCCCTGTTATGCGATGGTAACACTTGGACTTGATGTCCACAGAAGCCAAAATCTATTGCCTAAAAAGCTGACTCTGTTGACGTGTAACCGGAGCACATGAAGACCCGGATCCAGAGACAAGAGTATTGCTGGAGAGGAGGGTCGGACACTCATGATGGTGCGGGTCTTCCTGGTATCGTGAACATTCAAAGCAGTAGGTTACGGTGTAATGGCATATCGTGCCAAATTCCACCATTTAACTTCCTGTCTGTTGTAATGAGAACAACAGACAGCACTGGAGGTAACACAAGACAGTAGCTGAGACGGCCCAGTGGTCTGCCCATGAAGATTGAAGCCTGTCACTAACATATGGAAGACACTGATAGCGCAGCACATGCAAATGTGAAACCGTGACTGAAATGCAAATTTGCGAGCTGGAAAAACAATTAGGCCTTCATCAGGGGACGGTAGGAGAGAGAAGAGGTGAGTGGAGAACTATTGTGAGTAAACTAGGCAACATACTGTTTAACATACACACTGAGGCAGCTAGGGATGCCGAACTGTGAAAGTGCCATAAAACCATACATTCAGTCATTCCAGTCACTACTATACATTCATGCTGAATGGAGTGGGGCTGGGCAGCTGTTGAAATATGCACCCTGGTTCACAGAGGGTAGACCAATGAAAAACATTGCAGAGAGTGAAAGGTGCACTCTAGATTAATCTGTGGCTCTTACCTATTCGGAAGGAGAGTGTTGCACATCAGCACTATATCAGAGGAGGTAACTGCCTTTGAGGTGGCCGCATATGAGCTGAAGTTTAGAAGTGGCACTTTTGGTAGTTTTAAATAAATAAATAAATCAACATTCAGAAAAAGTGGTGCCAGTAGCTCGTAAATCCACTTCTCATGCCCTTGGTCAGTGTAGTAGTCACAGAGCACATTGCCAACTATACCAGTCAGTTACCCATACTCGGAGTGGTGGGGAAATTGACATTACAGCCAGAAACAATCCCAGTCACGATGGGACAGGACAAAGCAACCAAGGAACAAACACAATATAATGCGATGTCCCAGTTCCTCAGTGGTGAAGACCAAAATGCATCGAATGTGCTAAAAAGCAATATTCCTGAATCGGCCCTTAATAATCTCATGGATAAACTGAATTGAATACAAATTACTGTACAAGACACCATTTATGTGTTGGAACACAAAAAGATACCACAGCAATTACACTGGGCCTCTAGAGAGCTGACCAATCGAATCTCATGTGACGAGTGCTAGAAATGGGGTTCGTGCAGGTAGCTGCAGGGCTAAAGAGCAAGATCTGCAAAAGCAAACAGTAGAACTCCTTGAATCAGTCAGGTACTTAGAATTTAGAGTAGAAGACTCCAAAGGGTTCTTGAGGAGAAACAAAGTGCACATTGTTGGTCTGTCGTAGAAAGATGAGGGCACAAATAGGGGCCACATGGCCTGTCTATGTTCTTCACAGTAGCGAACGCTCACAGAATCCCAGCAACACATGTTCCACCCCTAGTGAGGTCTCAATCAGTGATCACCCAATTATTAAGTTAAATAGGTCTTGCCACCTTTTGTGGTATTCAAGACAATAAGGGCCATAGCAAGCAGAGAACAACAAGGTATTAATCTCCCTTGACTAAAAAGCAGCTGTGCAGTCCAGATGAGGCTCCTTTCTTGAGATGAAGATTAGATTAGATTAGATTAGATTAGATTAGATTAATAGCTTGTAAAGTGCCTGGTTACGCCAATGGAGTGTCCCCGTGCTAGGAATTTTTCCTCTTAGTAGAGGGAAGAGCAAACTAAGGAAGATGAGAGCTAGGTACATGCTCAGTTTCCCATCCAAATTGAAGATAATAGCTGAATGCACAACACACTTCTTCCCATAACCCAATGTGGTTTGGGATTCGCTAAAACAGCCGACATCAGCAGGATATTCAGGAGAATAGCAAATTCAGTGACAACTGTCCATGAGTAAAAGTAGGCAAGGCTACAAAGGAATTCATGGACAGGCAATAATTGAAGAGAATGACAGACTCCAGAAAAGAAAAAAGCTGCTGTATGTAAACAATGAAAAATGTAGACAATATAATTGACTATTTAAACTGATGAGGCACTTGAACGAACTCACTGGGCATCTGCCAACTGAGGATGCCTTCACTGAGTTCTGCATACACGAAAGAAAATATTAACCTGAATTGCCTCTTCTCCTGCAGGTTGTGCTACAACCTTTGGAATCTCTACCCCCAAAATTTCGATGCCTCCAGCAGAGGCTTATCATGCTGAAACAGAAGTCATTCAATTTAGACACATTAGAGGGTGTGATTGAAAGAGTAGCTGGATTCTGAGATCCAAGTATGTGCATCTCCCTCCTTAAGTACTGTTTATCAATAGGATGGAAAGTACTAATTTCATTCTTCTACTTTTATCCCTATTGTTTGTTGTTGTGTGCTGTAAGTAACTTTGTTTGGCTGTCACCAATGGTGGTTGTTTATGAGGAAGTTTTGAGAGGAAGCATTTACTGGTCCTATTGTTAGATTAGGCCGGTTGATGTGCCTGCGATGGATGCCATGTTTTAGTTAGCATTCGCTACACCATTTTCTTCGCAGGCACAATTTTAGGCTGTTCGAAACTAATCCTGTCCTTTTCTGAGAAATGCCCTTTGCTAAGTTTTGTTTCTGTAGTGCTAAGTTTTGTTTTAGTAATGAGTAAGTGTTCATGCCAGCGCATAGCTGTCCCACTAGATAAAGGCCCTCTCCCACTTGTCTGGTAGTGGAGTTTGGTCGCGGCCAAGGGTGAAACAACCTTGGACTGTGCTAGGTTGTGCAACATACAAGTACACAAACCTTTTTTTGTATTTCACTTTCCAGCTATATCTACTTGTAAAATTCCACTGTGGGTGTGTCTTTGCCCAACTATTAAATGTACATAATGTATGCTGGCTGTTTTTTAGTTCCCTCTGTAGCACTACAAAGACTGTGCAGAGGGGGCTCCGCTCCAAGTGTAAATGAATAAACAGTTATTGGTCTATCTTCTCCACTGTCTGACCGGCACTTCATTTGGTACGGAAGGCTGAGTGGTGGTCATCAGTGACCCGGGTGGCCCCAAGCGGGTCACTCCCTTCACTATACAATGAGACAGTGTGGTATTTTTTAGACTAATTAGCCATGGGTGAAGTCCAGGTATCAGTGAGAAGATCTGGCAATTAGACAGGGAGACCACAACTAGACAACATTTTGCATGCCTGACACATACCTCAACCATCTCATGATACTCGCTTCTCACATGGAATCTAAGAGGGCCAGGTAACCCTTCAAAGCCTTATACAATATACACATACCTTCACAGACATAAGATAGATTTTGCCTTACTCCAAAAGCAAAACAGAGACTCAATATATTCTACCTATTGCAACATTTACATCCTTTGAATGCATGAAAGTAGCTATTTCCACGATCCCATCTCTGTACTGCGGTGAAATCATATGAATGACCTCTCCTGCCTTATGAGTGCCAATAAATAGTCTTTAAAAGGCAGAGGTAGTGTGATGCCTGTCATAAAATGGGACCACTCCTGGTTAGTGCCTTCAAACTGGTCTTGGAGCAGATGTGCAGACAATGTGGCTTCTTACCATAGCTACTTTGAATACTCTATTGCGGTTGGACTACAGGAATACTTCCCTACTGCCCTTTAGGTTGTACCTTAGTTTTCCCCAGTTTGCAAGTTAGTGTGCATGTGGTACTAGGAAATCTGTAGATAAAACACCGCTCCGGACTCGAAGATTCGCTGGCTATTGGGTCCTCCAAGTGATAGCCCAAATACAGAAGGTCTAGTGCATTATGGGCTCTGTAGTCCTGCATTCCACAAAGTTTCAGTCAGCTACCATGTTCCCTGGGACCACCTGACGTCAAAGGAATCATCTGCTACTTTTACCACTGCAGAGTCTTGTTGATTGCCAGTCTGGAAACCGATCCCTTAAGTTGATGCTGCACCAAGAGGACATTCCAGAACCCCTGCAACAGACAATAACAATGAGCCCACTCTTGTGTTTTTGCATCTTCTTTCCCGTAGCACAGTGTAAGCGGAAAAAGCAGCTTTCCGGTGGCTGGCATTCAGCACCAAGGATAGCCAGGACAACTTTGTACCCAGCCTCCATGGGCCAGGTAACATTGAACTGACTGTCGTGGCCTGGTCCAGGGAACCGCAACACCTTTACTCTGCAAGGGTACAACTCAACTCGCCCTCTAAGTGACAGATTGCTACTAGTAGTATTCTCCATTGACCACTATACTAATTCAATGTATTTTATTGCATTGATTTTCTATTTTTTCAAAAATGTATAACTCTAGTTATATGTAAGCTATTCCATTCATTTTGGTGTCTACATTAAGATAAAAATATACTTTATTTTTATGAATTGATGTCAGATTTCTCTTGAGTCATGTCATTTACTTATTGTCCATGTGGGTACTCTGAAATGCTTAACACATTTTCTTCTAGTAAAGCATGTGTGCCCTTTGTTACTCTACCAGAACTGAGCTAAGGCTCTATTACTGTGAATCCAAGGACCTTCTTTGGGGGTATTGTCATAATATTACATGGTGAGCTTAACCAGCTTCACCACGTAATATTACTTTCCTACAAGAGTTCTGCCTAATTCTCAGGAATTGACTGTATGGCAGTGAGTTCCTTAGGAGCATAGGTGTATATTTTAATCTGCTATGCCAGGAGGGTGTTTCTTTCTGTCAATTTACGAAATATAGTGGTATTTAAATGTTCGTTCTCTATTGTTATGCTTAACTCAAGAGATTTCACTGCTATGACTCTACATGCTAAATTTAAGACCATTACAATTTTGGTTAAGTCAACTCTCAAATTGGGTATGGAGGGAGTTTGAGCTTTGCCAAATTCGGAATATTTAGTCTATATTTATTTTCCAAAATAAAATATTGTTTCTAATAGGATACTACAGTGCCAACATGATGGTGGATTCAGGATTATCCATGTGCAGAAAAGAAAAGTTGGGAGTGAGTAGCATTCCCATTGAAGTACCTTTGATCTGGAGAAAAAAGTCTTTGTCAAACTGAAAATCATTCTGTGATAGTGCAATGTTAAGTAAGGAAATCATAAACAGGGTTGTACTTGATGTGGTCTTGCCCTTGTGTTAGAGAGGTTTATATTTACACTGACACCATTAGCTTGCGATATGTTGGTATACAGCAATTCAATATCTAGTCTAAACAGCGGAGTGTCACAGGGATTGAAAGGGATGTCTTTTATTAAATGCATGAAGTGATTACAGTCTCTTGTACGTTAATTACTAAGCATGTGATTTTCCCAGTAAGCCCTAAGACTATGAGAAAAATCAAACTCTTTATTAATATATTACTGTTAAGGAATAGATTCATGTATTTGTTTAAGGTAACCATGGGTAAGGAATATATTCTTTATTAATACACTGTTTTTAACTTAAAAATCCTGAGAAATGTCTCTTTAATGATTTATTGATGAAAAACACATTTAACCCCTTGTTGGTATAATTTTACTGCATACTGCATAATTCATACATTGGCTACCACACATTTCTTCCTATCAGTTTGCGTACTTCATGAGTCAAATATCGAATTCAATGCATTTAGTTGTCCCTTCCCACCATTTTACTCAATATTTCACAAGTCCATGAGTCTCAATATTTCAAGTGTGACTACCACTTTTAAATCGAAACAAAAGTTAACATTTCTGAAACTTCTGTAACTGTCTTTTAGCGAGTGACCCTGTTTGTTGGTCAGCTTTGTGCATACGTCACTCTAGTTCAAAATACTTAGGCCTAGATGTAGGTAATTTTATTTTACCACTTCTTAAATACCGAATTTTACCGATTCGGTATTTAAGAAGTGGTAAAATGTAGGGGGGGGGATGTAGGTATTACAGATTCGGTAAATACCTAATCGTTAAGATTCGGTATTTACCGATTCTGTAAATACCGATTCGGTAATGCCCATTGATTCCTATGATGAAACAAAACAGTTGCCAATGCTGAGACTGACTCCTACTAAATTAGTGAAACAATATCATGAACGAAAACATGAAATCAAGCTTTACAGATTGCTATTTATTTATATGCAAATTTTTAAACCATCATTTGTTTTTTCAGATAGAATTATCAATAGTGCATTTCAATAGAAAAATAGGACATACATACTACAATGTGACAGCAATATTTACAAATATAATACTTTTTAAACATCAATTACATACATTTTGCCAATAACACACTCCTATCGCATTCATACCACATCCATCCTACAAGTCAAGAAAAGAAAAGGTTCCTTGCAACTTTCAAATTATATGTTAACGCATTTGAAGCATCATAATCCTTTTGAATTTTCAATGAGTGAAAAGTAAATTAATTTTCTTATATCAAAGATCTGCTTCAAGAAGGCAAGGAAATAGGTCGGTCGACGCGTTTCGAACCACTCTTATTAACGGGTTCTCCTCAGGACCAGATAAAACTCTCTACAAACAAAAACAACAGAACAACAAGTTTTAGATATCCTAACCTACAAAAGACCTATGGCCAAAGGTCTGGGACATCACCCTCCATACAACGCCTCCCTACCTTCAGTGCTCCATATCAATTTGGAATCCTTATCTCTCAGATTCATACGTGACAAATATCCAATCACTGCAATAAAGAAAAGGATAATACCATTCAAGAATGAGCCAGGTACATTTTTTCATACTCTACCCCTTTACATGTGGTGTGCGACGCTTACCGTGTATAGTGTGTAGAAATACCAATTGAGAAGGATCCACTCGTAGTATTATGTCTCATGGTCTGGTGTCCACACAGACCCTGAGATTGTGCCCCACTTGGACCTGGAAGCAGAACGTGCGCAACCATTAAAATACGTTCCGTCATAAGTCCGTTTTTAATTCGACTCACTTGCCTACACTTACACGGAGACTTACCCCGTATTGATGCGGTCGGGTATGTGGGTTGTGCCGCAGCAGCCGCTGCTAACTTCGCGGGTCTTTCGTATACCTAAAAGATAGTCCCAATAATGACACGCATTAATTTACCTTCCCGCTGAAAGACTCTTACCGAAGATTGTAGCGCGTTAGTTCGCCCAAGGTTTTGGCGCGTTACCAAGCCATTCGTCTCACCTATTACTTCTTCTTACTTGGAGTCACGGCGCATACATCCCTCTCATTTGAAAAACGATTTTCGAGTGGTGTTGTTGTGTAGGAAGGTGGCTAACACTTCCTACTTAGTCACGTGGTTGCCAGACGGAATTCTGGGAAATGTAGTCTTATGGTTGGGAATGGATCTATAGGTGTCCTAACACCGCGAGGGGCTTCAGATCTAGTACTTAGCAGACCACGGTTGTCTCTCATTGCGTCCACACGCATGTTAAAGGTTCAAAAATAAGGGAATTACAAAATTTTTAATTCATTGCATGGACCAACATCCACGCCATCAGAACCTCGGCATCCTAAACAAGCAAAAGTTACAGATGCAGTCTGGCACGACAGCTAGGCTTTTGGATGCACCTTTATACCGGTTTAAATATTTCGGAAAACTTGTTTAAGCCATCCGTCGCAGTATTGAATTTCATGATTAGTAGAGCCTCTCTTTGGCTCAGACGTGCCTCGAGATCTCCTCCACGAGGATCCTTCTCGATTTTGGAAAGAACAGTCCATCGCAACTCACTCTCTTTGTGTTTTTGGGTTATCCAGTGGTTGACCAGAGGTGCATTCTCAACCTGTCTTCGCAGCCGCGATTTGTGCTGTGTAATGCGCTGTCTAATTTCCCGTGTCGTTTTGCCGATATACAAATTAGGGCCCGGGCATAAGACTCCATACACTACATTTCTGCTTTTACAATTCGTGAACGCCTCGTGTTTCCAATGTATCTCCTTGAATGTAAAAATTGAGTTTTCCAATGTTTGGTTGCAGCAAGTGCACGTTCCGCATTTATGGTGGCCAATAACTGGAGTTAGGCCTAGCATGGTCCTCAAAGTTGGAGTTTGTTCCGACGGGAGTGATGCCTTAACAATATGATTCGCCACACTCTTTTCTTTTCGAAAGGCAAACAATGGAGGTGCTTCAAAATCATCATGTAGGTCCTTAACCAGATGCCAATTGGATAAAATTAGTTTCTTTAGTTGGTGTGCATTAGGGCAAAAAGTGGTCACACATACCGCTCTGTTGAGTTCAGGTTTGACTTTTTTCTGCAGCAGATGTTCCCGCGGTGTCCACCATGCTCTCTTTAAGGTGTGCTTAAGTAATTTATTTGGATAACCTCGTTCGAGGAGACGATCCTTCAATTGGTTGGCATGATAGAAATAGTTCTCTTTATTAGAACAGTTTCTGCGGATCCGCAGAAACTGACCAAACGGTAGATTCTGTCTGAGGCTCCGAGGGTGATTACTGCTGAAATGGAGTGCTTTATTTCTGTCAGTCTCCTTGCGGAACAGAGTTGTAGCAAGTTGCCCTTCCGATGCCACTACCTTAACGTCCAAAAAGGTGATTGTTTTGTTGGATGCGGCCACACTGAATTTGATGTCGTTAGTTCTTTGGTTAAGCCACGTAACAAATTCGTTGAGGAGCTCGTGGCAGCCTGTCCAAATTAAAAACACGTCGTCAATGTACCGCATGTAGTTCGAAATGTATTCAATATAAGGGTTATTGTTGTAAATAAATTTCTCCTCATATAGTCCCATGAAGAGTACTGCCAATTCAGGTGCAAATGGGCAGCCCATCGCTACTCCTCTAATTTGGTAAAAGAATTCCGAATCAAATGCGAAGTAGTTCCTTTGTAATGCAAATTTTGCGAGTTCAAGAATGAATTCAGTGGGAACTCTCATTGGTTGGTCTCTTGTGTTCAGGAAGACGGTCAATGTTTCCAATGCCTGATCTTGGGGGATCCCGGTGTATAAGGACACGACATCCAGTGTTACTAGGAGTTGTTTGGTATCATCGAATTGTACTGAATCGATTCTGTTGAGAAATGCCGTAGTGTCCTTCAGGTGGGCCGGAATTTTTTCAATAAACGGTTTTAGGAAGAAATCGATATACTTGGCAATTGGCTCAATCAATGACCAACACCCCGACACTATGGGTCGGCCTGGGGGATCGATTTCACTTTTGTGGAGTTTGGGTAACACGTAGAAGACTGGTATCCTTGGGTTTTTGTTCTGTAGGAACACTAATTCTTTAGATCCTACAAATCCCTGATCGAAACCTCTTTGGATAATATCAAAAAGAAGGTTTTGAAGTTCATTGGTGGGATTCTTGCCAATTCTTCTATAGCAGTTTGTATCATTCAATTGTCGCAGAACTTCCTTTTTATATTTGTTGACATCCCAAACCACCACTGCCCCTCCCTTGTCCGCCTGTTTGATGACCAATGATTTATCATTTTTTAGCGTCAGTAGGGCGTCTTTTTCCATTTTTGAAAGGTTGTAATTTATATATCTTTTCTTTAATTCCATCGCTTTGACCCCTAATAGGATGGTTCTTTCGAACGTCACCACTTCCTTTGGAACTTTATAACCCGCTGGGCAAAAAGAAGACTTATTCCTCAAACCTGTCACTTCACCTGATAATACTTCCTGGGACTCCATAAAAAAGGTTTTAAGTCGGATTTTGCGGCAAAATTCGATAATTTCCAATTTCATTTTAATGAAGTTCGTCGGTCTAGATGGAACAAAACTGAGTCCTTTCTGTAAAATCGATATTTCTGAATCAGTCAAGATTCAATGCATTTAGTTATCCCTTCCCACCATTTTACTCAATATTTCACAAGTCCATGAGTCTCAATATTTCAAGTGTGACTACCACTTTTAAATCGAAACAAAAGTTAACATTTCTGAAACTTCTGTAACTGTCTTTTAGCGAGTGACCCTGTTTGTTGGTCAGCTTTGTGCATACGTCACTCTAGTTCAAAATACTTAGGCCTAGATGTAGGTAATTTTATTTTACTACTTCTTAAATACCGAATTTTACCGATTCGGTATTTAAGAAGTGGTAAAATAGAGGGGGGGGGGATGTAGGTATTACAGATTCGGTAAATACCTAATCGTTAAGATTCGGTATTTACCGATTCTGTAAATACCGATTCGGTAATGCCCATTGATTCCTATGGGCATTGAAGCCCATTACCGAATCGGTATTTACAGAATCGGTAAATACCGATTCCAGCAAGGGTGCAGGGGTTGTCACTTTGACACCCTCTAGCACCCTAAATACAGGCATGTGTGCCATGTGGCACACAGACATGCCCTAAGGGCGTGTCTTTCTGTCACATGGCATAGGTGTGCATGCACACATGTGCAAGCACACCAGGATTCAGTATTTTACCACCCAATTGGATTGGCTGGTAAAATACCGAATCTGAAAGGCATTTGGGACTCAGAAGAGTCCCACCTACATCTAGAATTTACCGAATCGGTAAAAATACCGAATCGGTATTTTACCGATTCGGAAAATTTACCGATTCGGTAAATTTACCGAATCGGTAAAATTGGCCCCCTACATCCCAAAAACCCATTTACCGGTTGGTAACGGCCGAAATCGTCCGTTACCAGCCGGTAAATGGCCACCTACATCTGGCCCTTAGTGTCTAACTTTTTCATGGACCAAGAAACCTATCTGTTGGTTTATTTTGGCATCTCTGCATTATTTAAAAGGCCTCTTCCTGACTGTCACAAGTCCTTGTTGTTTAGTACTAAGCACATACATAGCCACATCTGTAACTCACCAATCTGCAGTGTCTCAAGCATCTATAATAACAAAATTAAAAACGGTCTATATATCTTATATTCTATCCATGTTTGTCACTTGTGCATTAGTCTGTTTATCTGGTACCTAGTATTCCATGTGATGTTTAATGGAATAAAGGAACCAGGGGTGATTACATTTCTTTTTTCTTTTTTTTTCTTTCTTTATTTGATTTTAAACCAGGAAAATATACAAAAATAGCCCACCACCCCACCGAACAGACATTTTCCATTGAGATAGCAAATGTATGCAATTCTTAATTAAAGAGAAATGAAAAAAGACAAAAAGAGAAATAACAGATATCTTTTACTGCAGACAAGCCCGCCTATATCAACAAGTCTGAGTATGCTCCCCAAGCCCAATGATGTTTTGTAATTCCCAGTTGCTAAAAGGAAGCCAGGTTCTAGACATTTTTTCCCGAACCTTCTTGTTCCCTCAGGGAATAAATAGTCCTATCAAAGTGGTAAATCGAAATTAGGCGTGCAAACCATTGATGGAATGCAGGGGGGGAAGGGTTGAGCCAGGCAGTAGTCAGACAGATCCGATAGACAGCCATAGATATAAACATGAACGGTTCAATATTGGATAGCGCTAGTTCATCATGGACACCTAAAAGTATCCACCTAGGAAACAGAGTAATGTCTATCCCTAGCTTATTAACAAGAAAATAATTAATCCAGGATTTGAGACCATCTAATGCTGTACATGTTGCCAACTGATGTGCAAGATCCACACCATACTACCTGCATCTGGGGAAGATCGTCCCGGAGGTGCTCCCCCATCTGAGTATGTTCCCAGGAGCAAAATAAAGATTAAAGCAAGTCTAAAAATGTTAGGCCTGTAGACTAGCAGAAGTTAGAAACATCTGGGCACCCGCCAATGACCTTTCCAGGTCACTCGGTTTGGCGTTGATCTTATCAACCAGTTCTGAGAATGTTTGGCCATATCATCCTGCATTTTGTGTTGTGCCCCTATCTGAGTTTCATCAGCCAAAATCAATTTGACAATCTCTCCCTTATTAAAGCTCACCGACCCACCACCTTTCTTCCATAAAAATTCCCTGATTTGCAGATAATTGAAAAAGTCACTATGGAGAAGCTTAAATTCTTGACACATCATCTCAAAAGACTTAAAAGAATTAAGCGAAAAAAATCTCCAAGAGTACAAAGTCCATGTGAGACCCATCTACTCATATAGGCTTCATGAAAGATATCAGGCAACCGCAAATTAGCCAATATTGGGGTATAGCAATTAAATCTTCCCAGGCCACATTTTTTGCTAATTTCACCCCAAATACAAAAGGCCGCAATGAGAACTTTGAAGCAGACTTTTTTATAAGAAAACTTGGTTTGCTGGAAAAGACAGTCTATAAGAAGCTTATATGTGGAGGGAGTCGAATCGTCTTGTCCAGGAGGAACACCTACTTTTCCTAGGAGGGCAGCCAGTTGCTGCAATCCAACAGCCCGATAGTACAATTTGAGGTTAGAAACTGCTAATCCTCCGTGATCCTTAGGTAATGTCATAAATCTGAGCGCACGCCGGGGATTCGAATATGTCCAAAGGAACCTAGTCAACATCCCATCAAGGATTTGGAACCAGTTATTATCAATCTCCAGCGGGATGGCCCGCAGGAGATAGAGGATTTTGGGAAGACAAATCATTTTGTAGGGTACTCCTTCCAATCAGGGACAGCCTCAGATTGTTCCATCTTCTGAAGTACAGTTTGGCCTTCTGAAATAAAGGGGTATGGTTGGACTCCACAATCTTTCCGACATCAGAGCTAATAATTACTCTGAGATAGGTTGCCTCTTTAGTAACCCGCTCATCCAGAAGGAGTTCGTCTTTATTGAAAATGACTTGGGTTTTCTCCCTGTTTAATAGATACCCAGAAAATTGGCCGAATCTATTAGCCTCCTTTTCAATCTCTATAAGAGCACCATGCCAGGTCTTCGGCATATGCCAACATCTTTGTCTCCCCTCCTGATAACTTGATCGGCTGAATTACACAATTAGGATGGATTTGAATGCTCAAGGGGTCAATATAGAGTGCAAGTAGCAGGGGGGAGCAGGGACAGCCTTGTCTGGTACCCGGATCGATGACCACCTCTTCGGAGTTATCCCCCATAAGAGAGATCCTGGCTGTAAGCGGATGATAAAGGGCTTTTATTGCACTAATAAACCCCTGGCTGATTCCCTTGTAGGACATTACTGTCCAAAGAAACCACCTGGTCACCCTATTAAATACCTTCTTTGGTGTCCAACAGGATAAGTGCTGTGGGATCTTGAGTAACGGCAGCTGCATCAAAGATGGGTTATCACCCGCCGGATGGGGTCGGTGGTACCCCTGTCAAAAACCCTTTCAATGCCCCTGCAAATACCTTATAAAATTCCGTGGGAATAAAGCCCATGCCTGTAGCCTTCCCAGATTTTAAGCTATCAATAGCAGCACCTATCTCTTAGGTTGAAATGTGCATATCTAGGGCCTCCCTTTCTTCTACCATGAGGGTCTCTTCTCCAAGTTCAGAGATATATTCCCCATGACTGCAGAATTTTCATTAACCTCCTTAGAGTAAAGATGTTGCTAGAATTGTTGAAAGGCCGCTCTGATCCCAGCCTGATCAGATCGAATACCAGAGAGGGGACCCCTGATCTCCATTATCTGGCCCTTAACAATGGACTGTATAGTTCTAAAGACTAGCTGTTGCCTTATCTTTTCTTAAAGTTAGACACCTTACCAAATACTTGTCCGCCGCCTTCCTTGAGGAGATCTCAACGATCCTGTCCATCGCTACTTTCAGAAAGAGCAATTCCCTACGGAAATCGTCTCGACTAATTTTAATTCTGCGTTGGTAAGGCCTGCTTATAGTTGCTCAGTTAATACTTTTTTATTTGTTTGGCATTCTAGACTATACCTTGTTGTTTCCCCCCATAGCCAGGCCTTAAAAGTATCTCAAACGATATTGACTGGGGCACTGCCAAGGTTATCGAGCATAAACTGAGGAATTCATGCCTGAATCCGGCTCACATACTGTGGATCTAAAAGCAGAGCCCTTTCAAATGATCATGAGTAGACCGTTTTCGGGGGCTGGTACATCCTATTTCCAACACAAGTGGATTGTGGTCAGACGTAACCCTTGGAAATCTAGAGATACTAGAGTATGTTATCAAACCCTTGGAGACTAGAATTTAATCGAATCGCACATGGACCTTATAAGGGGCATAAAAGAAAGTGAAGCCAGGGTTTGCCTTCATAGATTATCTCCAGACGTCAACCAATCCATGATTACACTGTAGCTTACCAAGAGCTCTAAACACTTTGGATTTCCTACCAGAGTATTTCCTACACCCTTGTGTTGAGGCAGTACAAGGCATATTGATATTAAACTCACTGCATATTATCAAGGGCAGGGGAAAGGAAAACAGTTTGCTATTTAGCCAATGAAACAGAGCAGGGTCATCCAGCACTGGGCCATATACAGAGCAGATCGTAAAACAGCTGGAACCAGACCCACACTCAGCAATGGCCCAGCGCCCGAGATTATCTGAGCAGGACCGAGGAAAATCGCAGAGTCCCCTTCTGGCCAGAATGGCTACCCCCCTTGGTGCGGGTTCCCTGTGTAGTATAACAAGCCAACTGATAAGCAAGGTCCTCAAGTACATGTTTACGGGAGTTCTCTATAGGGGTCTCTTGTATACATAAAATATCAGATTTCAAAATCTTTAAATCGATAGTAATCCTTTGCTGCTACCGGTAGTCATTAAGCCCACAAATGTTCACAGAGGCAATACGAGTTTTAGTCATTTAAGAAAAACAGGAAAAGACAAAAAAACAAACTCTAATTATAGATCCGGTCAGAATCTACTACTAGAACATGGGATTTAGATCCTGCATTAAAATTTTTTTTTTTTGCTAAACTCACAATGACAACATAGTCTGTTTGGTTCCCCATTCACCCCCCTTCCCACCCGGACCACCCTCCCTCGGCCATGGACCTAGCCCACCACATCAACCCTGAACCCTGGAGCAGCGGGTTGCCAAGGACCCTGATGATGGCTCCTGCAAAAATGCTCGACTCAACCCATCAGGCACTGGGGAAAAGAAAACAAACCTGGAGAGAGAGAGAGAAAAAAAGTAGCAAGAGGAAGAAAAAAAACACCCCCCTGGAGCAAGAGCAAGAGAAGAAAAAACAAAAGAGGGAGACCAAAAGGCATCTTGACCAATATATCCCGTATACAAGAACCAAAACAATAGGCAGTGTCAGTGAAAAACAGAGAGAACAGATAATGCTATAGTAAGGTCAGTGCTCCCTTTCCGGATAGTTTTTAGCCAGTGTGTTCCCCCCTTAGGGTTCCTTTTGGGGGCTTCTGGAAGATCACGGCCCGCACGGATTTTATCCAAAACTTCTTGTGCCTTTATTCCGGAGCTAAAGGAGCGCGTCCTACCCATGAAGAAAGCCTTCAGTCTGGCTGAGTTAAGGAGAAATAGCTGGCAGCCAATGTTCTGCAATGGGGCAAACATCTGCCAGAGACAACACCTCCTTTCTACAGGTGCATGGCAAAGGTCAGGCCTCACAAAAAGGCATGATCATCAAATGAGCGTCTTGAGTCGGGTCAAGCTTTTACAAAAATAGCTTGTTACAACCAAAAATTCCCCCCAAAAATAAAATTGCTCTTGGCTTTTCTGATTGGACTCTCTGTCCGTTGTTCAGCAGGGATCTGTGCGCCCTTTGAATCTCAGTCTCCCCATTCCAGTGAGCCATATCGGGGAATGGATCTTTAATTAACCTGATTATAAAGACCCTGGCATCGTTGCCCTCAACATTTTCCGCTATGCCCAGAAAACGTAAGTTATTCTGCCATTTGCGGTTCTCGAAGACCTCCAACTTCCAAAGCACATCAACCAGCTGTGAGTCCTGGCTCTCCACTTGATGTTTGAAGCATGCATGTAGTCTCCTCGACGGCCACTGTCCTATTTCCCAAAGTCACCAGTATCTTTGTCATGTCTGAGCAGCATTTATTAACCTTACAGATAGCCCCCTTTATTTTTTTAGCAGCCAGGTGAGCCTTACGAGTCTCCGCCCTAGCTTCACCCTGTAGCTGTTTTGACAAAGAATATATCAGACCCATAGTGGGTGCTTTAGGGGATGCAGGAGCCAGATCCGGAGCAGCTTGGGCTCCTGTGTCTTCATAAAACTGTTGAGTTGTGGAGTAATCCCATGTCAGTTGAGAGGGAGCGGCCATGCAACATGGTTGGTGTCAGTAAGTGAGGGGCTTTTGCTGGGAAGGCTATTCTTGGTCTTCTATTTTTTGTAAGGCATTTTTGAGTACTTGGGGGGAAAAGGCCATCAGGTGTACTACTGTATAAACCCCCAGAGCCAGTCCTATCTTCTGAGAGATCCTCCTTAATGGCCAAACCATTTGAATCATTAGTAAGTGAGAAAAATGTATCCCCCTGGTCTGGGGAGGCCAGATCACTCAAGACAAGGCTGTCTTGTGGTTAAAGTGATTCACAGGCATATTTGTTTACCAAGAGTGCCGAAAGGCCAGGCAGGGTCAGGAGGGTGGAGGTATCAGCATTATCTATAGTCAAATGAGCCTTAGCCAACAACCTCCCTTCAGCTCCTTGGGCCAGTTTTATCATTTGCCCCCACATGTTCACGATTCTTTTTCACTGCAGTAGAATTGGAAATGGCCCCCACCTCGAGCCCAATAACAATAGTAATATCGCTTGCCCCAGTACTCATAGGCAGTCAGCTGTGACCTGGTAACCTTCTCCCTCTCCTACACCAGCATTTTCCTCAGCGTGAACTGAGCAATGAGTAGAGGATCTGAAAATTGAGGGAATAACTGCTTGTTTCTGCTCGACCTGCATGAGTCTGCCCTCAGTGACCCGGAAATCTTTTGCTGCTCTGGAGGCCTCTGCTGTGTTAGCAGTGAGAGAGCCGGCTTTCACTTTCCCTCTGCTGTCTGCTTCAATCTCACCCCTTTCTTCTTAGTTTCCATGGTACACACAAGCTGTGGATGGAGGAGGTGGGGGCACCTCCTTTTGTTCCTTCTTCTTAGCCGGCTTGGTACATGGAGGTATAGTGGATTCCTGGGTTGCAGCGCTGTTCTGAGTCGGGAGCCAAGCAAGCCAAGTGAGTAGAAATACACTCCCTCGCCAAGGTGCCCCAATAACAAATGCAATCTGCCCCAGGAAGTCCGTGGCACATCCGATCACTCCTCTCCTGCCATCAATAGAAAAACCATATCACGAGACTAAGACATGGTTGAGTGCAGTGAGGTTCTAAGCAGCTGCCATCTTGCTCCACTCGTCATACCCCTGGAGAAAGTCCAAGTGCTTTTCAATTTCATAGACCATAGGGTGATTACATTTCTGTATTAACATTCATTGTTCTGGTCATTCCGACTGAGTCCAAACATTGTTAACAAGCAGTATGTTTCTAAGATTAGGTCTACCTCATGCCAAGTGCCACGCATCATAGATCTTTGTGAGAGCATGTTACTAACAAATACATTTGTTTATAAAGTGTGGGCATGCAATACCTAATATTGATAGATCACCTCATGGTTTCAGCATTATATACTTCTTTTAATCCCCTCATGCATCCATGTATCACAAAGCCTACCTTATTATTAAGCTTTTAACCCGTATTCAGGTATGTAGTTCTGGCAAAATTAAAATGGAACAATCATAATGTATCCTCCAAATATACCAGCATAGATATATAGTCACCGGGATCCTAGTGCTTCTCCACACCTCCATTTCAGGCACAAGACAGTGTCAGTGGCGACCACAACATTACATCCTTCCCTTGTAGTCTTAGTTATTGTCTCATATGCATATAGGCAACTCACTGACAGTTGTGGTGCATTTGCAAAATTAATCTTGTTTGAACTCTATTCTTAATTGGGCCACCATCTTAAAGTGGTATAAACATGGGGACTAGTTTCTTGAAAGGATGCTGTTTTTGTGGTTGCATCCGTCCTGGTGATGTGATTCTCAAACTAATGGTTGTCATCTTTAATTGCTGGGGAGAGAAGTGTAACATGGATTCCACCACATATTACCATTACTGTTTTCCCATTCCCAAAAAGACAGGGTTCCTGAAAAGTTATCATACCACCGTCAACATGTTAGCAGTGACAACTATCCCTGAGAAATATAAACGCTTGAAGAAAAACAGTTTCTATGTTTTATAGATCTAAAAGCTGCTTTTGATCAAATTGACAGAGCCCTTTTGTGCGGAAAACTAAGATGGTGGGGCCTCCAAGAAAAAACACTATGAGCTATCGAATTATTATACACCGATACATGGATCCAAATCAAGGTGGCAAATGGAACAAGGCTGTCCAGGAAAATACCTACAGCCATAGGTCTTAAACAAGTTTGTGTTCTTGCCCCACACCTATTTAACCTTTTCATTGCAGATTTATTGCCCTGGCTTGGCCAGGTAAATTCACATCCTCCGATTCTTGGTCTGTTAACTTTGATACACCTCTGTATGCAGAAGACATTGTGCTTTTGAGTCATACTAGAGTGGGTCTCCAAATATCATTTGAAGAACTTGCCAATTTTGACATGGCCAACAAATTAGAAATAAATGCAACTAAGACACAAACAATGTCAATATCAAATAGACCTAGCTCCCCCTCAAAAAGAGGTTAACAATTGCAAATAATTGGGGTTGTACTTCGACAAGAAAATTAATTTCCAGACACAGAAGAAGTATATGGTGAGAAAAAACAACCATTGACTTACGCTTATTGTGCTCTTGCCAAGACATTGGATGGCCCTTCCTTACAGCCACTGCTAGCTGTCATCACTTCAAAATTGCTCCCAACGCAGGCTTACGCAATCGTGGTAATGCATGGTAAGGACACTCTGATCTTGGATAAACTCCTAACAAACACTTAGAAGTGAGATTTTGGGCTTCCCAAGAACACCTTACCTGCACAAGTCCATCTGGAATTCGGACTAACAGAACAAATTATAGCAAGAAGATACCACACTATTAAAGCTTGGTACAAAATATGGATTAATCATACCCGCCCCATGGTCAGTGTTCTATGGTAGTCTTTGAGGAATGATGCAGATTCTAACTATAGCAAATACTCATGCCCGTCCCTGGAAAAAACAAATACAACTGTCTTATAGGACTTTAATCTCCTGCATCTGATCTTTAGTCGTGCCAATAATAAAGCAGCCAAAATCCACTCTCTCATAGATGACAAATACACATTTTCTGGTCAGTCTCATGCCTGGATGGTCATACAAATGTATAATACCCTACAGCCAGCAGCATATCGCAGTACAACGTATTCAGTGTATTTAAAGAAGAAGCAACTGGCTGTCCAGCTTGGTGTGTTGCCATCCTTGGCTGACAAACCTGTATGGCTACATAAAGTATCAACATTATGCAGACTATGTGGTGCCCTAAAGAAAGATATCATACACCCGGTCTGCTTATGTCCTGCTTTAAAGGGAGCCTGTATTTTTTCTTCAATGATCGGGGGATTCAAAGCTGTCGAACAGCCATAATGAAGTCTTAAAACCCCACTGACCCCCAGATCAATTGTAAATTCTTGACATTTTTGTCATTGCATGACAATTTACTTAATAACTGATTACTTTGTTCATAGCATAAACAGTGGACTACCCTGGGTGAAATTAATGGCACAAATGCATTGGCGATCAATGAACTCGAGGACCATGAGATTTAGTTTTTAAGATCTTTTAAGAAGCTTTAGATATGTTAATGGATACTTGAGATTGTAGCATTTCGTATCACTAGAATTAACACATAATTTATACATGTATATATATATAAAATAGTATTTTAACACCCTTTAGTAGACTGAGAGACGATAAATATTACAAAGCACCTTTTATAAAAATTAAGGACATTTCAGCATTTTAAGAATATTTTGTTAGAGTTGCTAGTTGTTGCATGTCATAGTCTTTTTGCATAATCAGAAAGTAATGTATGAATTAATTACACATGCACTCTGACATTTTAATTATACTCTAGTAGTTAAAGTGATAATTTATTATCATGTGGGTCCGTTGATTGCCAAATATTATCAATATGAATCTATGAACAGTTGTGGAAATTGAACTTTCTAGGATAGTTGGCAAACAAAAGGAAAAAAACATACAAGTTATTTGAATTTTAACAGTTTTACAATGAGTAGCATTTGGAAATAATGGGTTGATTTTTACTATCTTGAAACAATAAAGTATTCAACACAAATTCCCAAAACTAAACATCTTCTTATATGATCATGGGACGTTAAACTCTATTAGTTCGCTAGCCCCGCCATTGTTACTTGTTGTTTGTTCATTAAGGACTATGTTTGCTGACATATATTTCACCAAATGAAAAGCCATCGATAGACCCTATTTAGCGACCAGATTTTCATCTAATTAATTAATTTCAAAATGATCAAACAACATGAGTGATATCTTGTATTCCCACAGTGGATTAGTATATACATATTTTACATTATATATACAAACACTTACCAAGGTTCCCACAAAGCACATTGATCTTAATTCTTAATATATTTCTCTAGGTACAGTATCCATAATATCCAACTTGTTGCATACAAGATGAAATATTGTTTATCAGTTGTTATGGTGTTGATTAACTGACTCTAGAGAGACTGTACATTAAAAATAAACTAAAAAGAATATTTCATCCTCTGTGTTAAGTCCATTATTTTATGTATCAAAAATGTGTAAATATATTGGGCCTCCAGCCTTTTAAGTGCTTTTATATGTCCACTTCTCTTTTATTAGGTTTCATCGCTGTCATCACTGCCCAATGTATTTGTTTTTATGTGTGGTTCGTAGTGTTATAGTGATTGACCAGTGGAGCTATGGCCAAATTACAGTTTATTCAGGGTCTGTCCTGGCATGTACGTTTCTTAACTCGTTAAGTAATCATGCTTATATATATATCTGTTTGGGGTAACCTCTTTGGAGTAACTTATTGGTAGACTTTTTGTCCTCCTTGAAAAAGTCAGTTTTAAGTTTACATTTTCACCTAATTCTCAGGAATTTACTGTGTAGCAGTGAGTCCCTTAAGGAGCGTGGGTAATTGCTGAGTATGCCAGAATGATGTTTCTTTCAGTCGTTTTACAAATTTAAGTGGTGTATAAATGGTTGTTTTATACTCTTATGCTCAAGTTAAGGAAGGAGAGTTCACTACTATGGCTCTGCATGGTCAATCTATGGCTTTTACAGTTTTCGTTAAGTCAACTTTGTAATTGGGTAACCCTCAACTCTATCATCTACCAAATATCACTGTTCAGAAAGACTAATCAGCAGCACCTTTACAAGCAAGCTACCTTTTTAAATTTCTAATAGAGCCCTATCTCCATTCACCTCACTTCAATGTCAAGTTCTTCTCCATCCAGCTTCATGTGCATCAGCAATACATTTCCATTGTCTGGGAAAATGACAGCACCTTCATCTTGTGCAAAGGTCAGTCATGGGTATCCAAAAAGGATCCCACAAACCTCCGTTACT
This sequence comes from Lissotriton helveticus, assembly GCF_964261635.1. NCBI lineage: Eukaryota > Metazoa > Chordata > Amphibia > Caudata > Salamandridae > Lissotriton > Lissotriton helveticus. Next base: position 408,501,032 of record NC_136073.1, read on the forward strand.
CTGGTTTACTCACATACACTACATGAATGTACCATGCAGCTACAAACATATGTACATGACATGCACACAGGAAATCAGTGCCAGGAAAGCGCATAGAAGTGGAACAGTGACACATAAAAGTATCAAGTCTCAACTATCGAATATTTAGTCATAATTTTGGATTTACAAAATATAGTACGCTGGAGCCACCACTATATGTGCTAAATATAAGACAGTGTTAGAACAGAAGCATACTGTCTGACAATGAGAGCATGCTTAGTTAACTCCTTCAGGTCAAAGGACAAATCCAAGACCTAAGTCCTGTGAGAAAACAGGCTCAGGCCTCTGCCAACAAGATAAATAAGTGTGACACCAGGGCCAAAATTAAGAACCAGGATACCAGATACACATATTGAGGTACACGGGACATGGGACTACAACTGTACACTATGCAGAGTACTGTCCCATCCTAACACTATATCATGTTGGTTGTTCTCATGCATATTACGCTTTTGCAGTCTCTGCCCTAGACATCTGATATTTCCCAAAACACAAAAATGTTCAAGAGACCATTCTTTTCCGACCAGTCAGCTACAATCTGGTTTAATGTCATATCAAAAAGGGTATTCTACAAAATGAAAACATTTGCCAGCAGGCTGGTTTCTATGAAAGGCTAAAAGGATTTAGAATCCACACATTTGGCCCTAGCTGGCTGACCCAGCTCAGCTGTAGTTTCTACCCTGCTAGGAATTATGCCAAATACCTGCAGCCATTCCACTACTGACACCAGCCTATACATGGCAGTCATCAATGCTGAATGAAACTAGACTGCACCATGCAGAATCTAATTATTAGACTATTAGGACACTTCACATGTGAGGAGAGAGACATATCACTGGAGGTGTCGTCCTGCTTTCTTTCTAAACAATAAAGCAATCACAGAAATAAAGTTATTGCCACCCGGCTTAATTGAACATTTCTGACAATTCTAGTATGTTTTCCTGTGTTGGGGCATTTTATCACTAGTCCCCTTGCAGGTGATCTCCATAGTTTTAAAAAATGTTAATGCATCAGAGCACCCTAATCTTCTGAAGATAGGAATTCAACCAAGGGTGAACCCTTTTATCTTCTGTGACCACTCTTCTCATGTCCAGGCCATGACACAATTGTTTGTTGGTGGGAGTTGATTGATAATCATGGATACAGGCCTTTTAACCTGCACTCCTTTTTGGGGCGCTACCTGTTAAATCAATGGAGACCCTCATGACTGGGGCATCTGAATCACATGAGGGTGAGAGATATAGGTGTGGTTTGTCTAAATGTCTAAATGTGAAGGAGGGGGTTTGTTAGCCTTAATTACGGGCTCTTGTTTATGTGTGTAGCCCTGTCCCTTTTTGGCCCCGCCCACCATGATTGGATTGTTTACTGGCAGAGTTACAAGTCCCCCTTTAGGACTCAATACTGGTTGTGGAACTTCTGATGATGCTGGCTGCAGAACTTCTGAGGTGATTATTATTTTTGATGCCAGCAGCACCAGGGTGAGAGCCACGCGCAGCGGGTTCACAGGACTCCAACTCCCAGACTCCCCTGCACTGCCTCGTCACGCCAGCAGCACCCGGAGGTGCCCTTAAGCACCGGCAGGCTCCCGCAGCACGGGACGCTACCACAGATGCAAGTGGCATCGGGGTGAGGGCCACCCGCAGCGGTTGCACATGACTCCAACTCCCAGGCTCCCCTGCACCGCCTCGTCATGCCAGCAGCGCCCGGAGGCACACTTAAGCACCGGCAGGCTCCGGCAGTGCAAAGCCTGGGCCAAGGGTGGGCCAGTCTGCACCCATCAGCGACTGACAGAGGCTGGGCAACCCCTCTGACGTAAAAGCCAGCATGGGTAAGCGCAAATTAACTTGCTCGAATGACTTGCCAAAGGCTAAAGCTCAAATTCCCTGTAATTGTGCTTCTTGAAAAGTTATGAATAAATACAGAAAAGAATATACTCCTCAGATTAGGTTTATTCATATGCACCCTAACCATCAGCTAACAGCCAGCAACTGACTCAACAAGAATCTCCAACATAGAATGTTCTAAGTTCCATAGAATGCACAAGTAATGGAAAAGGAGAGAATACTACACATCCTCTTTCTTATAACAGAAGCTGAACTAAAACTAAAAAAGTTTTAAGAACAAAACCTAGGAGAATTGTACATTTAAAATGAATGCATAATACAACGCTTTAAGTATTCATACATAAGACATACAGAAATCTTTAACTTGTATAGTCCTTAAGATAAGATGGAACTCTCTTAATACGAGAGCTAAACCTTTGCTGAGTTACATTTGCATCATCACAACAAACAGAATCCTTTACATTTGATTTATCAACAATCGTCTAATCCTTAACAATAGCAACACGATTTAAATTCCATATCTTACCATTTTCCAATTTAACTGAGTTTTTAAAACATTTGATAACATGCAATGGAGCAGAGTATTTTGACCAAGCCAAAGCTCCTACAGGTGCTCTGACCCTAACTACATCACCAACTACAATCTTCACTTCCTTTACTCTTTTCCTTTCATCATAACATATTTTATTCCTTAACTGAACTTTCTCCTCTCTAACCCTCCAATCACCAATCCCATTGTTTATTATACCTTTACCCCAACACATCCAAGCTGGACTCAAACTCGTATTGGGAATTCTCCCTTTAAATAATTAAAATGGAGTTTTTTTAGTTGTCATTTGTGGTGAAAATCTATGTGCTAGAATGCACTTTTGCAATTCCTCCTTCCAATCCATTGAATTTACCCTAGAAAGTTGTATATTTTCCTTAATCACCCTGTTGAACCTTTCCACAGTTCCATTTGTTTCTGGGTGATAGACAGAAGATCTTTTATGTTGAATCCCACAAGATATTAAAAATTCTGACATCATGTTCGAGCAAAATTGTGGACCATTGTCTGATAAAAGAGTTTTCGGAAAACCTTCCCTTCTAAAAATTTCTTTAAGAAAAGAGATGACACATGAAGAAGTAACTTCAGAAACAGAAGAAATTTCCACCCACCTAAAATAAAGATCAATCAAAACTATCAGATAAGGTGTACGATGCTCACCAGCAAGAGGACCTACAATATCTATAGCAATGTCTTCCCAAGGACCTGTTGGAAGATTGCGACAAACCATTGGAGTTGTACGTGATATTAAAATGTTGTCACTTACCCTACATTGCAAACACTCTCTCACCTCTCTCTCTATTTCTTGATCCATCCCTGGCCACCAAAATGAACACCAAATTCTTTCCTTAGTTTTGACAATTCCTAGATGACCCTGATGAGCCTCTTCAATCAATCTTTTCCTCAAAGAACTTGGAGGAATTAACTTAGTACCCCTCAAAAGAATTCCATTCTCCACTGATAGCTCATTTTCAACTAAATGCCATACCTTATCAAAAGAGCTGTCCCAACTAGTATTACCTAAAACCTTAGCAATTATTTTTCCAATTTCTGAATCCTTACCAATCTCCTCCAACCACTCATCCTCACGTATAGCACCTGAGGTAATCTCACATACATTTACTTCATTTTCACATATTTCATCTTCATGATCAACTCCCTGAACTTCATCAACCAAACGTGAAAGACAATCAGCAAACACATTATCTACTCCTGGAATATAATCTATACTGAAATTAAACTCCTGAAGACCAATAACCCATTTTCGAATCCTTGACGAAACACTATCTAAACCTTTCATCATAAAAATCTCTCTTAATGGCTTATGATCTGTACAGACTATGAACCTCATACCCCATAGAAAATTCTTAAACTTTCTTAGTGCCCAATATATAGCCAGGGCCTCTTTCTCTATAACCGAATAGTTCTGTTCCGCACCCCTCAAACTCCTAGAGGCACAAGCAATAAGTTTCTCTTGACCATTCCTTCTTTGTTTCAAAACAGCACCCACACCCTTAGAACTAGCATCCGTTACTACAAAAGTCTCCTCAAAGGGTACAAATGCTTGCAAATCTGGAGCATCATCCAAATCCTTTTTAATATCACTAAACTCCCTTTCACATTCATCTGTCCACTTAAATTCTTTATTCTTACCTAGAAGATTTCTCAAATTGCTTGTTTTACCCGCTAGATTGTTTATAAATTTTCCATAGTATTCAACCATACCAAGAAATGAAACCACTTCTTCCTTGCTTTTTGGTGATACCAACTTTTCAGTGGTATCAACCAACTCCTTTTTAGGTGTGAATCCATCTGCTGAAATATGATGTCCTAAATAATTTACCTCATTAACCGAGAACCTACATTTTCCATATTTTAACGTTAATCCAGCATTTTCCAATCTTTTCAGCACCATTCTTAGAGTCCTGTCATGTTCTTGTTGATTTACACCATAAATTAATAGATCATCCTGATAACATTTTGCAGATTTTATCCCTTTCAAAATTGAATGTATGACCCGTTGAAAAACTGACGCAGCCGACATAAGACCAAACGGCATTCTCTTATATTTGAATGCACCCATCGGCGTTATAAATGCCGTTAGATCTTGCGATTCCTGCGTCAACTCTATTTGATGATATGCCTGTGTTAGATCTAAAGTTGTAAACACTTTTGAATCACCTAAAGATGTTAATAGTTCATCTATATTAGGCAAAGGAAATTTATCCACTACAACTTCCTTGTTTAGAGATCTTAAATCACAGCACAGTCTTATCTCACCATTGGGTTTGTTAGCGACAACAACTGGTGCCAACCATTCAGTTGCTTCTACAGAAGTAATGATGTCCTGTTTTTGCAATTTCTTTAGTTCTTGCTCCACCTTCTCTTGTATAGCTATTGGAATTCTCCTAACCTTTGCAATAACAGGTACAGTATCCTTTTTCAATTTTATACAATGTTTATAGCCTTTTAAACATCCTAATCCTGAACGAAAAAGTTCAGGAAATTCTTCCATAAATGTGTTTGCTTTTGATTTCACTTCTTGAATTTGCACTTGGGGATCAGAGTTTGGATTCAAAATTACACCCAATAAACGTTGATGAGGTCACCCAATCAAACAATCACCAACCTTTGAAACATAGATCTTACCCACAATTATTCTCTTCCCCATTTCAATGGATGCATTAAAATAACCCATCATAGTAATGGGTGCACCTCCATATCCACCTGGACACACATCCATTTTACTAAGCTTATTTTTTCTTTTAAAATATTCCTCATAAATTTCTTTTGAAATAATTGTAATGCGTGCACAAGAGTCAAATTTCACCTCTATTTCTGTATCATCGATCTTGATCATACCAGTAGGATGATCTTTCTCGTTTTTAACTTTAATCTGACATATAACCTCCTTTATCTCTGTGTTGACCACTTTCCTTTCCTTAGTTTTACAGAATTTTACAAAGTGTCCCTTTTTACCACAGCCATGACAAACAAAACTCATAGCCGGACAAAACTTTGAGTTAGCCTTATGACCTGACTTTCCACATCTAAAACATGTAATACTAGCCATATTAGTTTCCTCTTTACTCATATTTTTCACAAAAAACTTCACCTCCTTTATTTGAGAAACATCGTCCTTCACCTCTTCCACCTTTTCTTCAATCTTTCCTTTGTCATTTTTTAACTCATTAACACATTTCAACATATGTTCCACTCTTTTTGCTATACCAATTACTTCTTCCAATGGTGGTTCATCTTTGAGCCACAATTCTTCCCTGATCTTATCCTATCTACACCTCAAAACAAATTGATCTCTTATACATTCTTCATTCGCAGCACCATACTTACAGGTAGAAGACAATTTCCTTAGAGCAGTTATATATTCTTCCACTGACTCATCTTTTCCTTGTTCATGTTTCCCAAAATGATATCTTTCCATAATAGTACTTACACGTGGTAAATAATGTTTATCCAATTGCAACAAACACACTTCATATTCATCCATCCATTGCTGTGACAAATCTGGTACGTTTTCAAGCACTTCCTGTCCCTCACCCCCAAGACAATGTAACAACAACGAATGTTTTCTTTCCGCACTTAAATTAGTTCCACATACCTTTGCATAATGTGCAAATATCTTTTTCCACTTACTCCATTTTACTTTTGGCTCACCTGGATCACTCAAAAAAAAACGGAGGTGTGGTCACATTCTGCATTTTCTAGACTTGAAATATATAATCTTATTATACACTGTATTTTTCAAAAACTATTGCCAATTTTCTTGTTATTTATTCTAAATAATACTTTTCATTGCTGTACATAATGCATTTTTTAAATTTAAAAGAAAATGTTACCTTCCTCAACTAAAATTATAATATTTCATACAACTATGTGAAAACAATTTTACAATAATAATGAAATATAATAATGTACCAATATTATTATTGAAGTCACTCCTTAGATTTCCTACAAACTTTTCCGATTTACAGATGTACTTCTTTCCACCTAGAATGTTGTTAATGTATTAAAAAAAAAAACTTGCACGAAAACTATCTTCCGAAGACGTTCCTTCCTCACTCGGTAACTTCAAACTGAATTTAATATGTTCCTACAAATAAAGATGACTTTAACCGAAAACAATCTCATATAGTTTTCCGTTTCTCTTCAGTGCACAATGACGTTTCCACATGCAGCGTCCTTTGCCACTCCTGCTAATGACGTATCCTCACGCAGCGTCTCTAGTCACTCCTGAACGCGTTGCTCCTCGCTAGCCGTTCACCGAATCCCACAGACTGATTCCACTACGTCATCACTTGCCACCAACTCTCGAACAGGAAAGAGCTCCTCACACGGACAAAACGGTAACGGTCAACTCCTCATCTCTTCAAAGTTTGACATGTTTTCTCCGTCTTTCTTACGTTAATTTAACTTTATACTTTAGCAATTATCCTCTTCAGGCTTATCGAATTTAATTCCTCAAATTCCTTCCCATCTTCCACTTTGTTAAATTACTGCCGCTGGGGAACCTCAAAGCTTCCCTTTGAAACTACTGCCGCTGGGGAAGTTCAGACATTAATTCACACACACTCTTGTTTTTTTTTAGAACATAATCCCAGAAATTGTTTTTCTTCCTCCTTTAGCATAAATCAAATTTCTTCACGAATTTTCCAGTCATTCAAATTTGTAAAACACTTAGCTTGATGTTAAGGTGCTCTTCACTTTTCCTGCATCCCGTCCTCGTCGCCAATGAAAAGTTATGAATAAATACAGAAAAGAATATAGTCCTCAGATTAGGTTTATTCATATGCACCCTAACCATCAGCTAACAGCCAGCAACTCACTCAACAAGAATCTCCAACATAGAATGTTCTAAGTTCCATAGAATGCACAAGTAATGGAAAAGGAAAGAATACTACACTTCTATAATGTCTTATTTCATTTATTATTTATTTATTTCATTTATATAGCGCAACAGCTACCCAACAAAGGGTTTCCCGGCGCTAGTGATCCAGTGCTTTGTTTGGTTCAGGTTCTAGATGTTAAACAGCCAGGTTTTTAAGGCCTTCCTGAATTTCATATAGTTGGTTTCCTGCCGAAGTGTCACCGGAAGAGTGTTCCAAAGTGAGGGTCCGAGGTATGAGAAGGATTTTCCACCCATTGGTGCCCGCTTAATATTTGGAATCACAAAGTGGTTGGCTGTGGCTGAACGGAGGGTTCGAGATGGGCGGTAGGGATGTATTAGATTCTGAAGGTACTTGGGTGCATTGTTGGTGGAGATCTTATGCATAAAGCATAGAGATTTAAATTTCACCCGGTTCTCGATTTTCAGCCAGTGCAATTCGCGGATATACTTGGTGGTAGGTGTGGAGATGGGAATTTTCCACAGTAATCTCGCGGCGGCATTTTGCACTGTCTGTAGTCGACGGGTTGTGGCCTTATTGGCCCCCAAGTATAGCACGTTGGCATAATCGAGTCTGGGGGTTATTAAAGCGTTGATGACAGTTTTTTGGGTATTTTTGGGCAACATCCAACAAATTGTTTTCAACCACTTTAAAATCGCAAAGCAAGTAGCTGACGTCTTTGCAGCCTGTTGATTATGATTAAGCGATTCATCAATGATGACCCCGAGGTTGCTGGCTGATTTGACTGGGATCGGGGGGGTACCCATCTCGTCAGGCCAATGTTGGGGTCCCCAGAGCTCTTTATTCTTACCTAGGACAAGTAGCTCAGTCTTCTCGCTATTGAGTTTGAGAAAATATTTTCTCATCCACTCCGCGATGTTGGTTAGACCAAGTTTTAATGACGAGATATTATTAGATTCAGTGGATGATAGAGAGAAGATAAGCTGAGAATCGTCAGCGTAGGAGAACATAAGTAATCCAGTCTCTTCTATCATTTTGGCCAGCAGGCTCATGTATATATTAAAAAGTAATGGGCTTAGTATGGAGCCCTGAGGTACTCCATGTTTAAGAGTCATAGTGTCTGAGCAGGCGGACTGGGAGAAGACTTGGAAAGTGCGTTGTTCTAATAGGGATTTAATCCAATTACAGGCTGCGCCCCTGATACCTATGGAGTAAAGTGTTTGTTTAAGTACAGTATGTGACACAGTATCAAATGCTGCACTGAGGTCGAGTAACAGCAAAGCTACCGTTTCTCCACGGTCTAACATTAGACGGATGTTCTCAGTGACGCCTAACAAGGTCGTCTCTGTGGAAAAGCCTGTGCGGAATCCTGATTGGTGGAGGGGTAATAAATCATGAGTAGTAATAAAATCAGTAAGTACCCTGTGAACATGTTTTTCTAGTATTTTCGCAAAAGTAGGTAACAGAGAAATAGGTCGGAAGTTGGATGGTAAATTAGGATCTGCACCTACTTTTTTCAACAGCGGATGAATCATCGCGTGTTTCCACTCATTCGGTACAGTTTCTTCCTGTAAGGATTTATTAAGAAGATTAGTGATTGTTTCCAATGCTCCGATATTAAGTTTTTTCAGGACCGAACATGGTAGTGGATCATTGGGTGAGCCTGATTTTATAGAATTTAATAATTTGTGAACCAGGTCAAGGTCAAGCTTCGGCCAGTTGTTAAGAATAGCTGGAGGTGTCACATCATAGGGGGGTGGGCAAGAGGACAGAGCTGTTTCAGCAGGGATGATGGAATCTGAAGTATTAATTTCGAAGCTGGAATTGATGGAAGGCAAAGTCACATGAGTCTTGGGCATGTCGATTGTGGCTTGTTCTATACCCTGATATATCTTATCCACTTTTTCTACAAAGAAGGTCGCAAGGGAGTCGCATTGTGATTTATTAAGGTCTGGGGGCGATTGTAAAGTGAGGGAACCAGCAAGCTCTCTCACTGTTTTAAAAAGTATTTTTGACTGGCCCAGGGCTTCAGTAATTTTTGTGCAGGCATGTTCAGCTTTGGCTTTAGCACATAGCCTCTGGTAATTTGAAAGTTTGTTTTTATAAGTTAGTTTGGCCTCTGGACAATAGGTTTTTCTCCATTGCCGTTCTGCAGTTTTGCAGCTGCTTTTTTCGTGTTTCAAGGTCTCAGTGAACCATGGGGCAGGGGGGCGGTGGGAATTTTGTTTTAATTTAGTTTTAGGCAGGGAGGAATCAATAGCTTTTGTAAGCCAAGTTTGGACTGATGTTGAAAACACTTGTACTGTTGATTTTGTACAGGGAAGATGGCCTTCAAGAACGGAATTAAGGTTTTCTATATCAAGCTTTTTCCATTTCCTGACTAGTTGCGTAGGTACTGATGTTTTAACCTTGTTAGAAAATTTTATAAGAAGGGAAAATTTAATCAGGAAGTGGTCTGACCATGGCACTGGAAGGGCAGTGTGTGTGGATATGTCATTTAAGTTGGAAAAGATGGGATCCAACAAATGACCGGCTCTATGTGTGTGGCCAGATTTCTTTAGGGTCAGATTAAGGGATGCTAAAGCCGTTTTAAAATCATTAGCTATTGAGCAATCTTCTTTCTCCAAATGTAAATTCGTATCCCCCAGAATGGTGAAGCTAGCCATTTTCATAGCTAGAGGACCAATAAGTTCAACTAGGTTAGATAGCCATTTAGAGGCGGCTCCAGGCGGCCTATAAATAAGTGCTCCAGAGAAAGTAAAATTAGGTGTAAGTGAGAGTTTAAAAAATGCGCCTTCGCAACCCTCACATGGGAGCTTGTTGAATTCACAATTATAACAATTTCGGAAAATAATTGCTATTCCTCCTCCTGGTTGCTTTTCACGATCTAGTCTAACAATATCATATGTTTCAGGGAGTGCCATAGCTAAGTCAGGACCAGAGCTATCTTGAAGCCACGTTTCCGTTAAGAACACGGCGTCGGGAGCCTCATCCAGGAGTAAGTTAAAAATTTCCGTTTTATGCTTAGGTAGTGAACGGCAGTTAATACTGAAAAATAAAAACGATTTTGAACTCATTTCTGCATTATTTGTAGGTATTCTGACCTGCGAAGCTCTTATTGCTGCATGGTCAATGGAGAATTGGCAACATTGGCATATAGCTTTCTCTAAATCAGGCTCTATTATCCTGCATAAGGGATGTTTTGCGGGTCGTAGGGATAATAGAGAATCTGTTGCATATTTTATGCGTGCAGAGACAGTTGTGTCTGTTAATGCACTGATTGTAGAAGGAAAATCTAAGTATTCCTTGGTACCTGATGGAGATGGCGCCATGTCACTGGGCACGTCCGAGGCGCGGACGGGCGCAGACGGGCTGACTCAGGCGTGACTCCGGCGCTGATGCAGGCACGACCACTATTCGCGTCCGCTATCGTGGAAAGTTTCCGTTTCCTTAAGTACTGGTAGCTAGAGCGCTGTTAGGCTCACGCCCCTACCCAAGATGTCCGCCGTTTCAGAGAACTTGCAGGCGAATAGATCGGTATTGAGCCCGAAAATCGTCTGTCACCGACTATGTGCAGGCTCTCGATATGAAAATTGTCATTATTATGCTAATACAAAGGAAATAAGCAATTTAAAACACGCCGTTTAAAAAGTGCTCGCATTCAGCAATTTTAACAAGTAAACGTGCAGTACAACTACCTCTCGGCTATTTCGCCTCAAGAGGGGTCCAATTGATTTTAACACACGAGGAATCTCGCGTTCTTTAGCAGGGGGCTCCTTAAGTACTGGTAGCTAGAGCGCTGTTAGGCTCACGCCCCTACCCAAGATGTCCGCCGTTTCAGAGAACTTGCAGGCGAATAGATCGGTATTCAGCCCGAAAATCGGCTGTCACCGACTATGTGCAGGCTCTCGTTATGAAAATTGTCATTATTATGCTAATACAAAGGAAATAAGCAATTTAAAACACGCCGTTTAAAAAGTGCTCGCATTCAGCAATTTTAACAAGTAAACGTGCAGTACAACTACCTCTCGGCTATTTCGCCTCAAGAGGGGTCCAATTGATTTTAACACACGAGGAATCTCGCGTTCTTTAGCAGGGGGCTCCTTAAGTACTGGTAGCTAGAGCGCTGTTAGGCTCACGCCCCTACCCAAGATGTCCGCCGTTTCAGAGAACTTGCAGGCGAATAGATCGGTATTCAGCCCGAAAATTGGCTGTCACCGACTATGTGCAGGCTCTCGTTATGAAAATTTTCATTATTATGCTAATACAAAGGAAATAAGCAATTTAAAACACGCCGTTTAAAAAGTGCTCGCATTCAGCAATTTTAACAAGTAAACGTGCAGTACAACTACCTCTCGGCTATTTCGCCTCAAGAGGGGTCCAATTGATTTTAACACACGAGGAATCTTATTTAACCAGTGCTGTTGGGGCAATCACAACGGAGATCCACAATGTAGAAGCTCAGTTGGGGATGGATGATGGGAACGAGGTCCCCCATTGGTAGCCCCTTGCACGTCAGGAACTGACTTTGTCTTGGATATCTAAGCGGGGGCCCATACTTTTATCTAAGGGATAAAAACTATGCCACACTCAAGCCAGGAATCCTCCTAGGGGATTGCTAACAACACGTCTGTGACTTCTCCAACTGACTGACTTCTCCAACTGAACTGTTTTCAGCACCTATGAAGAAAAAAAGAAAGAAAGGAGCTAAGGGAGCAGCCAACAAAAAAGTTTGTGCCCCCCAGGTGGTGCCTGGTAGTCACCTAAATGTCAAAGAAAGGTAACCCTCTCAATCTGGAGCTATACCCACGGATATTTCTATGAATATTATTCTGACCTCTATTGACACTTTATTTGAGACATTGAGAGTGGAACTAATAAACTGTGTCAAATATGGGGTGGATGGAATTATGAAGAAATTGTTATATCTTGAGAACAAATGGGAAGGGGCGGCCCGTTTGAACACCATTCCGAAAGAGAATGATAAGGGGGTAATTGGACGATGTGAATCACCCTGTAGGAATAGCGATATAAATACTGGCAGGGAGATTGTTGCAGATAAAGAATGTGCTAGTACCTCGGTTCTTAGCCCCCAGAAATCTACTGAGCTCCCCCAGGAAATCAGAAGAGATTCCAATCAGTTGGTAAATAATGAATCTCATAGGAGTGCCGATATTCAATCTATGGTAAACTTGCCCAAGTCAAGTGGCTTGGTGAGTCATGTAAGGCTCCATCTGCCTCCGGAAGCTACTCCTTTAGTTGCTGTTCTTACTGGGGTACCCAACCTTAAGGTAAATAAGAAGCTCTAATACGTAAAGTTAAATTTTGGTGCTCCAGACACTCTAAGGGAGGTTCAGAGGCATCCCCTCATATCATAATGGCCAGACGCGTTGACTGGGTTGGCCATTGTCCTAAAAATATTAAGGGAGATTGTGTTGTGGTCAATTTTGACAGACAGGATATAGCAGGTTGGCTCTCCGGGCCACAGAGCATGGTGAAAATGGGGGAATTAGAGCATTTCCACTGGGAGTGTTTTATCCAACTAAACATTTGAAAGGGCTAACAGCTTATTGACCTTTTTAGGCCCATACCCAAGAGGGAATAGACAAAGAAAGGATAACAGACCCCTGTTGATTGAGGATCGCCGCTTAGTTAGCGGGACTCCTACAAACCCTTTAACCCCGTGGGGTAGCAACGGAGCTGGCCCGGTTAGCAGTGGTGTGCAAACATCAAACAGATTTGAATCTCTATCCAGGTTAGATGGTAATGATTGACTAACCACAGTCCCTCTTACATAGGTGCAGAAGGAGGATATAAAGAGGGAGCCCAATATCGATTTGCCCCAACTACATATGTCATTTGAAGTTGGGCTAGTAAAAATACTTAGCTGGAAAATTGCTGGGTTAAGAAATAAAATGGAAGATATTAATTGGATTACTTTTCTAAAAGATTATGAAATTGTTGGGCTTCCAGAATCTTGGGAAGTGGATAGTACATTTTGGTTAGATTGTTTTACTACTTACTTTGAACCTTCTGCACCATCAGATATGGGAAGACCAAAAGGGGGTTTGATCACCTTGATCTCTTTAAAGGTTAGAGGGCCTCATCATAAACTAGAAACAGGATTAACAAACTGTCTAGTTGTTGAAAATATACCTGTAAACTCAAACAAAGTTTTAAATGTCAATTTTTATAATTCATTCAATAGAAATACAGTCCTGGAACATTTGTTTAGCCTTAAAACCTATTTAGAGGGTTATAAGGAGAACCAATCTACGCCGTATTAGGTCTTCATTTTAGGGGATTTTAACATACATTTATGCTATAAGAGCTGCTGTGTCTCTGATAGTTTAGGGCCAGTTAGGTTCCCACAGACACTTTTTGAACATACATCACAGGGTGAGATTCTGGAGCAAATCATACCAGATCTGGGTCTCTCATATCCAACTAATCTATGTGAAATGGACGACATTCCACCCGTTAAAGGGAGGGGATACCATAAGACCATTGACTATATCTTTATAAATACTGCCCTTGACTATATGCTAATGACTATACGGCTATGTGGTCACAATTTAGTGACCACAATCCAATACATCTGATTTTAGGGGGGGTATTGGCCTCAACTCAGAAGCCAATAAATGGGTACCCATAGCAGTAATTAAGAACACAGATCAGGGCCATAGATTGAAATGGTGTATGGTTATCCAGGAGGATTTCTGTAATGATTTAGTTACAAAAGTAGGCCCCAAAATGGAGCTATGTTGCGACAGTGGGGCTAGAGAAAATTAAATGTTAACTGCCTATGGCAAAATTTGTATACAGGTAGCAAAATACCTTTTGTATACCCGTAAGGAATACCCAGAGGAGAGAGGTGGTTTGACCAGAGGTGTTCAGTGGTGCATCAAAAATGAATGGCTGCTTTAAAAACCAGACCTCAAGATAAAAGTATGATAGCTGCCTGTAGGAAAGATTATAAGTTGGCAATAAATACCCATAAGACGGACATAAACAATTATGCTTTTAATGAATTAATGTCAACTGACGTAATAAAGAATAGCGCAGAATTCTGGAATGGTGTAAATAGACCATTCTTTTCTGATAATAAGGGCAGTTTACTGGAGTGTAATATCCCTGAAGAGGTTTGGTTCAATCATTTTAAGGTCATATATGGGGATCAGGGTGAAACCGAACCCAGGAGTTGCATTTATGGGGGCAAGAAATATTCCTTAACTTTTATAGATAAGGAAATAGCGGTGGCTATAGCTCAAATGTCGAGAAATATAGCCCCCGGCCGTACGGGGTTCCTACAGGCCTTTATATAACTATTATACCCCTCTGGTCTATATTGCTAGCCAATTTTTTTAATACAGTGTGTGATGTTGGTTTACCACAATCCTGGTCACAATCAGTAATAGTACTGTTTTTTAAGAAGGGGAACAGAAGTGACCCGCGTTGCTACAGGCCAATTTCTTTGATAGACTCAACCATGAAGGTTTTAGGCAGAGTGGTTTTGGTCACACTCACAGAGTGGCTCAATGACGCTAACATCCTCTTAAATATACATTATGGCTTTAGGAATGGGAGAGGTTCTACGGATCAGTGCCTAAACTTGCTTCTACTATCTGGGAAAGACACGATCGCGAACAAGGGCTCACTCCATCTGGCATTTATGGATCTTTCATCAGCCTTCGACCGTGTTAATGGATCTAAGTTATTGCATCTGCTACTGGAGTTAAGATTGGATGAAAATATTGTAAATTTTTTGACGGATCTGCATCAAGATGTCAGAGCCACAGTGGGATTTGACCAAAAAGGAAACCTAACACGTAGCATCCGCATTATCAAGGAGTGAGACAGAGTTGCATATTAGCTAGCATCTCTTTTATTCACCCTATATATTAACAACCTTGAATCAGTTTTAGCATGCGCTAGTTTGGACATTCCCCGTGTAGGAGAGCAATTAATTCCGGCTCTCCTGTACGCGGATGACGCTGCCTTAATAGCCAGAACGGCAAACAGCCTACAGCATCTTTTAACAACCTTTGCCACTTTTATGAAGTCCTTGGACTTAGATGTTAATTTCTGTAAGTCTCATATTATAATCATGGGGGTAAAGCCTAAGAAAAGTAAGACCCATTACTGTGAAGGAACTGAACTAACACGGGTGGCGTCATTTTTATATTTAGGAGTGTTATTTGATTAAAAGGGCACATGGATCCCACAAATGAAAGCCAAAAGAAATGTAATGGCCAGATCAACCATTGCAGTTCTAGATTTCGCCCGCAGATTGGGATCGAAACCTATGCATGCTATGTTAAATATCTACAGGGCTAAATGCCTTGCTATAGCTAGCTATGGTTCTGATCTCTGGGGATACAAAGATGCAGGTGATATCCAAATAGTGGAAAACACATTTTTAAGAAACTTGCTATCTGTGCCGCAATCAACATTTACCTATATCATACACCAAGAAATGGGTATGAAAATGAAAATGTTGACTTCTTCCCCCCCCTGCTGAACTTTGACTTACTCTGCCCGTCCAGGACTCCGCCTACCCGTATGCGAACATCTGCAATTCTTCCTTTCCTCCCCGCTCTACTCCTCTCCACTTGCCTGCTACTGACCTCTGTCCTCACCTTTTCCTGGCCCTAGTCCCCACCCTGCTTACCCATGAATTTTCCCTTGTCATTTGAGATCTAGCTATTTTGCCTGAAGCCCGATGGAGCTACCTGGTTTAGCTATAGGGGAGAAAGGTCGGGGATTCCCTCCTTGGACGCCACCTACCCAGTCGGTCTTTAGTCAGACTTCCTTTCATCTCTCCTGTCATCTCTTCCTGCATCCTCCCTCTATCTATGTCTCTTCTTCTCTCCTCTCTCAATGTTTTGGGACTGAACTATTTTGTCTGATGCCCTATGGAGCTACCTGGTTTAGCTATAGGGGAGATGGGCCATGGACTCCCTCCTTGGTCGTCACCTACCCAGTCGGCCTTGATACAGACTTCTTTTCGTCTCTCTTTGTTGTATATCCCCTTTCCTCCCTTTTCTCACCCTCCCCTCTACGCTCCATTATTTAGCCCTCCATCTTCTTTTAATTTTTCCCTTGAGACCTAGCTATTTGGCCAAAGCCCAGTGGAGCTACCTGATAGCTATAAAGGATTTGGATTTTGGGACTCCACCTCGACCGTCACCTACCCAGCCGGACTTTGGGCAGACCTTCCTTCGTCTCACTGCTGTATCTCCCCCCCACCCCTTTACCCTTACCGTCTTCCCCTCTACACTCCACTTATCTCGTTCTCTATGCTCTTGTAATTGTTTTTCTAGCAACTGTTGTAAATTGAAACTGATATAATCTTGTAATTTTGTTTAACCTCATGTAAAGCGCTCTGATACCTCCGGGTCTAGCCAGCGCTATATAAAACTCTTTAAATAAATAAATAAATAAAATAAATAATGGCTCCTCTACTTAAATGGATAGGTATTTGAACTAACCCGGAGCTTGAAAAAAAATGCTAAATTATTCGCGATTGTTTAACTCTTGATTTAGCTAGCAGTATCCCTTGGTTAAATTATGTAGAAAGGATTGCATCTTATTTGGGGAGACCTGAGCTACTTAGCTCCCCGGAGAAAGTCCTAAAGACGGACATGCTCTCGGTTAAAAGCATGTACGTGCAGTTAACACAAATCGATAGAGAGTCCAGGGAATTTAGGAAACCTCTTGTGCGGACACACCAGTTGTTATGTACATCACAAAAGATTGAGCTATACTTAACTATAGTTACAAATCAGCATCATTGTTTTCTTCTGGGGAGATTCAGATTGAATCAATTACATTTGCTCCTTGCTGAACCAATGGGATGGAAAAAGCTGGAGAATTTGAATGTGTGTTCTTGCAATAATTTTCCACCCAGGACTCAATGCACTTTGTATTATTTTGTGACCATTTTTTGCACATCCAAAATCGGTTTATTTTACCAATTTTAAAAGGCAAAGGATTTACCCAGGATAGACCGGCTTTTATATATTTTCAAATGTTGAATAAAGTTTGGGAAATTTTTAATATAGCTAGCTTTTTGACCGCTGCTGTCAGCTTAAGGAGAAAAGGAAGAATTGTTAATAATGAGCATTCTTTTTAGAAAACTCATGAAATGCTTATGTGTATATTGATGATTTAGATCTTGCCACTGATATTCTGTGATGAATGTGATTTTGGAATAGTTTTTAAAATAATTTTTATTGTGATGTTTGTAGTATGCTTTTATGGTTTTAATGAACCGAACAAAGTGAATTTGACTGCCTTGCTGTGTGTAGCCTCCACACTTGCGACTTCCTATAGAGACAGCCATAGATTTTACTGGTAGCTCTTTGCAGACCATTTTACTCTGGGGTTTTCCGCGTCTGAGTCATAAAAACAGATTCAAAGGACCACAGCAGTGATATTTGTGTTCACCCCATCTGAAAGGAAATAACTTTGTAAGGTCCAATGCTTACCTGCAAGATGCAACAGTTGTACAAAGCAAATAGCCAAAGGTATGACCTCTTCAATCACCAGAATAATGGGATGTACTACTAACTGTCCACCCCTCATTCTGGCCAGCATTTTCAAGAGAGACAAAGCCTAGCTAAGACTGTCTGGAAGAGGTTCAGATTTCCTTGTTGCATTATGAGATGTCTGGCATTACCTTGGAATTTAATATATTAGGGCATTATGGAATATTGGTTACTCTAGGGGTTTGAATTGGGTCAGGGAAGAAGTCCTTGAATGTGGTTTAGTCCTTTTAATTCTAACTTGTTACACCATCCCCGAGAGAGCTGAGCTGAGCAGTCTGGCTTGAGCTCTCACTGATGACACACATAGGCTGGCACACTTACATTTTGCCTCTATTATTTTAATATTTAAATCTGTTTTTGACATAAATGAGCTGTGGTGCATGTTTCTCAACAACAACACAGCATCACATCTATTTACCCAATACCAACAAGTCGACTAAACACCTCAATGGCAAATAGTAATCAAAAACCTCTCCACTCAGATTAACTCTTAAGCCAAAGGCACAGAGAAGGGAAACAGAGAGAAGGAGAGAGGCAAATGAATTAATACATATAAAATGAATGTGGTAGGGAATATTGAAGACAAAATATCAAAGGTTCAACTGTAACATGACCAGGAAATCGAGGAACAAAATATCATAGATGTAAGTGCACAGAGGGAGGTATGGATTTACTGTTTTAACTCCACATGTACACACCTTGAAGATATATATTGGGAAATATGACTGTCCTCTTGTAGGAGTAATGACCAGGCTCCAGTACTGAGGAAGTATGACCTGCTGTTTCTTGCACCTAGTGCAGAGGAGGCAGGGTGCCTTGTGATCTGAGAACTTTCTCAAGCTCAAGAGAACTGATATGGTCCAATAGCTGTGTTTGCTGTTTTAAGGATAAGCTGGCTAAGGTCAAAGAAGCATCCCAGCATTACAGTGATGCTGCAGGCTGCTCGCCAGACCCAAGAAGCCTCAAATCAAAACCAAGATTATCATTGTTTCCTCTGTCGGCAAAACTCTATGAGAGACACTCCTATTGTTCAAGGCTTCATCAGTTTTCAGTGAGGTAAGAGCTCTGTGAGATGAAGTGCTAATTTTGTGTACGGTGCAAGAAGCGTTCTTCCCCCTCACAGACTGCCATTCCATCCCATTTTCTATTTGATCTCCCGGCATTGAATCTTTTCATACTTTACCGCTACCAAGCCACTTGCTGATGATGGCCTGACTGCAAAGTGCATAACACTTGACATCCATCTCCTTCTAAATGCTGCCTACCAGCATGCCCCGCCTCCAGATTTTGCTTTGTGTGTTCTCAGACCATGATCAGTTCTCCATCAGGGTATCCTTAGAAGTGCCCTGCCGATCGCCAGATGTCTGCCCTGAACCTGGTTATGAGCCCCAATCTCCCAGAACCCAATATTGCATCTGCAGATATTTCCAATCTCCTTTCGTCACTGCCAAAGGGACACAAAACACAGGGAAGCATGACTTATCCACTAATAAATAGCAAAAGTTCGACTACTCAGAAATCTGAGATGACATGTTAGAACTATGAAGTCATTACAGTAACCATAAACAACTGAGCCCAATGTGAATAATAGTCTCAGCTCTTTTATTAAAAAGATAATCAGTGATTGGACAATACAATTAGTGAGCAATATTTTTGTGATAGCTATATTCAATTGGCGAAATCTATCTGACCATCTCCGAATAAGTAGTTCTTTTCTCACCTCAGAAGCACTTGAAAGTCAAATATTATAAAGAAGGAGCTTGACTTGAGTGAGCTTGGATTGGCAAAACATATTACAAGGTTTGGCTGCAGGTTATTAGTATTTCCCACATATTACAAGGATTTGCCTGCGTTTCCCATGCGCCTATAACATAATTTAATATGTGCTTATTGTGGTCTTTCAGACAGAATACATTGAGTTGAGATTGACAGTGCACTGCATAAGCCTAGAAATGCGTATTTGTTAACATAGACAAATGTAGGTTAGGTGTTTCATTGCAAATGTGGTTTGCGTATTTTTTCAGAGAGAAAAATGTAATTTATACTTCCCTGCCCCCTACAATCCCTCTGAAAAGATAACCCAGATGTTTCCTTTGCAATTGTTGCAGTCTTAGGGGCATGTCTCTGTAACTAGCGCCGAAAGTCAGCCATAATTGGGGTAAGTCGCTGCAATGACTGATCCAGTGGATGCCTTGGGCTCGCATAACACGGGAAACATCCTTTACCACGCAACTTTTACCACGCAGTGCTTTTACAACGCAGGTTTTACAACGAAAACCATTACACCGCATTGCACTGGGGGGCGCTCTAGGATAGGGAATAGTTTTAATTTACTATCCAACACCTTCCCTACTATCCACGGGGACTGGAGTTGGAATAGTAAATTAAACTATTCACTATCCAGCACCCCTAAGCGCTATGCGTTGTAACAGCATGCGTTGTAAAAACTGCGATGTATAGGCATGCGTGGTAAAAGCATGCGTTGTAATGTCATACATCCGCATAACACTGACCCTGCTGAACAAATAATACAGCTAAGCTGTGCTTTCCTCCCCTCTCTGCCATGACCAGAATTTACTCCTGTACTTGTCAGGAGCACGTCTCTGGCCAATTTCAGGGTGGGAACATATCTGCAAAAAGACTGAGAATGGCCACAAAGATGCTAGTTTGAGGTTCTACGACAAATGTGTTTCCTGTCTGAGACTGCAACCAATGAATCATCAGAATTCATTGATTCTAAAGATTCCATCACTTTCACCCTAAACCCGTGGACCTTATTTAGGCTTTGGAAGACGGGATAATCTGTCACAAACATGGTGGATATTCCTTCTGCCGTATGGCACGTGCATTGTAACCTTTGGCACTTGTGATATAATGGGCAGATATCCATCACGTTTTGACATATCCTGTCCCTCAAACTCTAAACAAGGCCATGTGTTTTTACACAGCGATTAAATTCAAATATATTTTTTTTATTTTATTTGTTGGTCCTTGTCTTCTTTCGTTCATTTGAATCCTACTGAAGATATTGAACAGCATATCTCTCTTAAATGTATTAGTAATGGTTAGAACGCTTTGTAAAGAGATTATTTGAAGTGACCTCCACAACTGACTCACGTTCTTAAATACTATGAAGTTAAAATGTATTCATGAAAGAGTTCCATAAAGTATATTTATGAAAGGATGTAAAAGATCAATCTGTCAATTCAATCAACTGTCAACTGTCAGAGCAGTAAAAACTGACAGTTATTTTGAATCCATGATGGATTGAAAATCTGTTGTGATAGCTGTCATGCTGACGAAGAGTTCTGTTAGTGTGGTTCCTCCTGTCGGGATAAAGGTTTTCCCTGCTTGTGTAGTGTTCCATCAACTTTAAAATATTTCCACAAACGTTTCCTTATTGCAGATTAGGAATCCTACCAACTTTCTGGCATTTGCATGGTCTTTCCAAAAGCATTAGTGTTTCTCCACCCACTTTTATGAAGTTGAACAAGATGTACAGCATCGAACCGAATACTTTACAAAGTAGTAGCGACCGCATAAACAACAAATAAACACATTTTAAATGTATTTTTAATACACGGAATGTGGTCACATTTGGAAGCGTTCTGAAACTTGATTATAAACTGAAGAAAGTTATGAATTTCTATTCATCCTTTGGGTTTGGTTCAACCAAACTTGTGCTAAACCTATCTACCATGGAGTAAGAAAGGATGGAATTTAAAAGCTGGAAGGGAAGTGCGCTAGGTGTTTCTGAAGTATTTAGATGGACGATGGACAAGTACTAAGCAGCTAAACAAACCTAAAGCAAATGGACCTTTCCTGGGCAAACTTGTAGAAAGAGAAGTCAATGCCCAGAAGTCACAATTCATTAAAGACAATTTCATTCTTTACAACTTCCAAACTGGGTTCCGTCCAGGAAGAGGCACTGAATCAGCCCTAATCTGGATCTGGGATGACCTTAAAAACACATTAGACCAGAATGGGGTTGCTGTCCTTCTCTTGGACCTTTCAGCTGTCTTTGACACAGTGGATCATAAACCACTAATCCAAAGACTTGAGGGAGCTAAAATAGCGGGCATAGCGCTCGCTTGGTTCACATTGTACTTGCATAATAGAAAAAATATTATCTCTACTACTCCATTCTCTTCTAAACCATACAGCATTAAAGCAGGTGTCCCTCAAGGCTCAACCATCTCATCCATGCTTTTCAACACCTCAGAATTATCATGGAATCCAAGCTGTTAATGACTGCACAAGTGGATAACGTATCCAAATTAAGCTTTCTCACTATTAAAACACTGCAACACTACAACATATCTTCCTGCCCCTAGGATTCCCTAAAAGGTTCACTCAACCATCTCTGTTGTCCTATCAAAACTGGATTAAAATAATGGCGTATATCATGGCTCACCCTTATAAACTATGAGAAAATTACAGAGAACTCAGAATACTGCTGTTACTCATACAGAAAAAGCCACAATCATGCATGTTTGTTGTCTTGCACGGCCCTACACTGGTTATCAGTTACCAGAAGAGCCACCTTAACCACTTCGACGCTAATGACAAAGCCAGCTCGTCATGGGCGTTACCTGCCCTGCGCTCATGACGAGCTGGCTTTGTCACAAACAAGCCATTTATTACTTTTTCAGCGCACAGCAGGTAAACGCGGTAGCGCTGAAGCAGTTAAAGCTGCTTTGTATCACCCACAAAGCAATACATGGAAGAGGGCCACATTTCATCAGGACGAAAATCAAAAAATCCATACATCAAAGGAAACAACAATCCAGAATGGCTCCCCTCCACAATATTCCTGCATACAAGAAAAATAAATCATGGGTGGGACATCTTTCTCTTTTCAAGCACCCAAACTATGGAACTTGCCACCCATGAACATAAGATCCACTGATAATCATATCATCTTCAGAGAATTAGTCAAGAGCTGACTCTTCCCCACATGATGACTATACTCACAACACAGCAGTGTACCACAAGAGTTTGTGCAAAACATTAAAATCTCTAATGCACATATTATCAGTGAGTCTATATATGAATATATATGTGTATATGTGCGTGTTTACATATGTGTTCAATATGCATACATGTCTACATCCTTGCACACATATAGATATTTGTCTACAGAGACATAATTATGTGTATGTGATATATGCAAATATGGAGATATACGTATCTATTGTTCTTACAGGAATGGCACTGTCATACATATGTTTATGTGAGCACATGCATGTGTATGTAGGCATGTTATGTATGTATGTATCTATGTATCTTTTCCTATGTCTACATATATTTCCCATGAAAAACATATTAAATCTCAACTAATCCATATGAAACAAGACGTTTACATATATTACCTACTGGCGATAGCCAGTAGGTATATATAGTTAGGATTTTTTTCCTATGGGATTTTTGAAAATTCTATGTCGAATAACTTTGGCGTTTGAGGACAGAATTGGCTGAAATTTTCAGGAAAATTGAACATTTTGTTTCTGAGCAGCCCCTAAAAATTTGGGGGGTTTCGTCAAGGGGGGGCCGAGAAAAAAGGGGGGTCCCAAAACGTGTTTTTCCCATGCAATTTTCCATAGGGCGGTTGGCCTCACTTTTAGCCTGAACGGCTGAATGGATTTACACCAAACTTGGCAAAATTGTAGGGACTGGTAGCCCGATGAGCCTTTGCTATGTCTCAAGATATAGGCTCCAGTGGTTTTTACGAAAATTAACTTTGAAAAATATATATTGGGCTACATTGGGCTATATATATGTTGGAGCCCAAATGTAGCCCAATGTAGCCCAATGTAGCCCAATGTAGCCCAAAGATGGCCACCAGAGACAAAAAAAAACAAATGTAGCCCAAATATCAGCCAGATGTAGCCCAACTATAGCCCAATGACAGAATGTCCCAGAGTGTTCTAAAGAACAACTAGAGTGCTAACAGTCCTACTTATTACAAAGGTATGGCACACCTGAAGCCATCTTGATTGGAATAAAGTGGTAACTCTTAAAACATTTAATTTAAAAAGGAACAAAATGAGGGGGTTCATTTTGCCATAGAAAGTATGATTAGCGAATATATGACGAAATCCCGCATACCATCAGTCCGCAAAAAAAATCCTGCATGTACTATTAGGCCGCAAATTAAAATAACGAAAACTTTTAGAACGAATATGCCTTTAGCATACACTAAACAACTAAACTACCCTAAACCCTAAACCACTACCCCCAGCATGACCCTACACTACACAAACAGTACAACACTACCCTAAACCCTAAAACACTACCCCCAGCATGACCCTACACTACACAAACACTACAACACTACCCTAAACCCTAAAACACTACCCCCAGCATGACCCTACACTACGCAAACACTACAACACTACCCAAAACCCTAAAACACTATACCCCAGCATGACCCTACACTACGCAAACACTACAACACTACCCTAAACCCTAAAACACTACCCCCAGCATGACCCTACACTACACAAACACTACAACACAACCCTAAACCCTAAAACACTACCCCCAGCATGACCCTACACTACGCAAACACTACAACACAACCCTAAACCCTAAAACACTACCCCCAGCATGACCCTACACTACGCAAACACTACAACACTACCCTAAACCCTAAAACACTACCCCCAGCATGACCCTACACTACGCAAACACTACAACACTACCCAAAACCCTAAAACACTAGACCCCAGCATGACCCTACACTACGCAAACACTACAACACTACCCTAAACCCTAAAACACTACCCCCAGCATGACCCTACACTACGCAAACACTACAACACTACTCAAAACCCTAAAACACTACACCCCAGCATGACCCTACACTACGCAAACACTACAACACTACCCTAAACCCTAAAACACTACCCCCAGCATGACCCTACACTACACAAACACTACAACACTACCCTAAACCCTAAAACACTACCCCCAGCATGACCCTACACTACGCAAACACTACAACACTACCCTAAACCCTAAAACACTACCCCCAGCATGACCCTACACTACGCAAACACTACAACACTACCCTAAACCCTAAAACACTACCCCCAGCATGACCCTACACTACGCAAACACTACAACACTACCCTAAACCCTAAAACACTACCCCCAGCATGACCCTACACTACGCAAACACTACAACACTACCCAAAACCCTAAAACACTACTCCCAGCATGACCCTACACTACGCAAACACTACAACACTACCCAAAACCCTAAAACACTACCCCCAGCATGACCCTACACTACGCAAACACTACAAAACTACCCAAAACCCTAAAACACTACCCCCCAGCATGACCCTACACTACGCAAACACTACAACACTACCCAAAACCCTAAAACACTACCCCCAGCATGACCCTACACTACGCAAACACTACAACACTACCCGAAACCCTAAAACACTACCCCCAGCATGACCCTACACTACGCAAACACTACAACACTACCCAAAAACCTAAAACACTACACCCCAGCATGACCCTACACTACGCAAACACTACAACACTACCCAAAACCCTAAAACACTACACCCCAGCATGACCCTACACTACGCAAACACTACAACACTACCCAAAACCCTAAAACACTACCCCCAGCATGACCCTACACTACGCAAACACTACAACACTACCCAAAATCCTAAAACACTACCCCCAGCATGACCCTACACTACGCAAACACTACAACACTACCCTAAACCCTAAAATACTACACCCCAGCATGACCCTACACTACGCAAACACTACAACACTACCCAAAACCCTAAAACACTACCCCCAGCATGACCCTACACTACGCAAACACTACAACACTATCCTAAACCCTAAAACACTACGCCCAGCATGACCCTACACTACGCAAACACTACAACACTACCCTAAACCCTAAAACACTAGCCCCAGCATGACCCTACACTACGCAAACACTACAACACAACCCTAAACCCTAAAACACTACCCCCAGCATGACCCTACACTACGCAAACACTACAACACTACCCTAAACCCTAAAACACTACCCCCAGCATGACCCTACACTACGCAAACACTACAACAAAAACCTAAAACACTACCCCCAGCATGACCCTACACTAAACAACCACCACAACTCTACACTACACTAACACAACACTACACTACACAACACTACACTACACTACACAATCACTAACCCACGAAAAAATTAACACAAACCCACTTACCTCTCTCGTCATCGTGGTTTTCACAACGCAAATGCATTTACCATACATGCCTTTAAAACGTAATTCTTTGTAAAGGCATGCGCGATAAATGCACATGCGTTTTGAAAAAATGCGGGATAATGGTATGCGAGGTCAATGACCTTGCGGGATAATGGTATGCGGACTGAAAGTCTGCGGGATAAAAAATGCGGGAAAATGGCTGCAAACCATGATTAGCAGCAGACTTCCCTGGTGAGCACTAGCTTTACTACAGTGATCTAATGAGCAACTAGAGTGCTAACATTCAGAATTTATGGCAAATGTGTGACACATCTGAATGCCTTCTTGATAGAACCAAAGTAAACAAGCATTGAAAATACAATAGATCTCGCCCTCGTTTAAGTTAAAGCCATTCTGTTTGTAATGAGGTGGCTTTTTAGCTTTGCTTTTATTAGTGTTTTTAAAACTTTCATGTAAATAACATGCATATGTATGCATATATGTATATGTATGCATGCATTTATATTTATATAGATATGCAGATTATATATGTTTATATATGTATATTACCTACTGGCGATAGCCAGTGGGTATATATAGTTAGGATTTTTTCTCTATGGGATTTCTGAAAATTCTATGTCTAATAACTTTGGCGTTTGTGGACGGAATTGGCTGGCATTTTCAGGAAAATGGCACATTTTGTTTCTGAGCAGCCCCTGAAAATTTGGGGGGGTTTCGTCAAGGGGGGGCCGAGAAAAAAGGGGGGTCCCAAAACGCGTTTTTCCCATTCATTTTTCCATAGGGCGGTTGGACTCACTTTTAGCTCGAACGGCTGAATAGATTTACATGAAACTTGGCAAAATTGTAGATATGGTTTGCCCGACGTGCCTTTGCTATGTCTCAATATATGTGCTCCAGTGGATTTTGAGAAATTAACGTTTAAAAAAATATATATATCTGTGACAGCGCTCCGGTTAGCGCCCCGGTTCGCGTACCTGACGCGTAACGGAACTTCGCGAAGCGAAGCTGATTGGCTCTCCGGTGTCTGTCAACATTCTAAACAGTCCGGAGCGGCCGCCATCTTGTCTCTCGGTACGATCGAGAGACAAGATGTGGTGAAAAACGAAGGGGGAAATGAAGGAAAGGGGGCAAGGTAGACCACTCCTGACCCCCTAGGATTGATGAGGGGGATATTAAAGTCCCCTGCGATTTTTCGCGGTAGAGGCGCTTCCCGGTACGCGAACCGGGCAGCTAACCGGCAGCGTAACGGGAGTCCGCCATCTTGTGTTTTTGGAGCGTCCGGTTCGCGTACCGGGTAGCGTCCTGGTAAGCGTAACAAGGGGAAAACCAAGAGAAACAGTAAAAAAAAAATTAAGGGAATAGATTTCCAGCAAACTTGGCAAAATTGTAGGGACTGTTTGTTTGATGTGCCTTTGCAAGGCCTCAAGATATGTGCACGTGTGGATTTTGTCTAATTAAGGTTAAAAAAAATATATATATCTGTAAGCGTGCTCCGGCACGCTTACGTTACGGGTTTTGTTTGCGCTGCAGAGCCGATACGTCACGGTTATGCGACGCGTCATGAGGCGTCTCACGTGGCTACGTGATACGTCACGTAATAAAGAATATATTTTACAGCTATAGATATTAGCTTTTAAAAAACCAATGAAATTCACTGAAAAAACCATAGGTTATAGACCATATATAGTTAGGAATTTGCATTTACAAAACCTTGAAAATTCACTGAAAAAACCATAGGTTAGAGACCATATATAGTTAGCTGGACATTTTATTGACATAAAACCAATGAAATTCCATATATAGTTAGTTGCACTAACTATATATCGCGCACCCGCAATCCACTGCTGATGATGTCACATATTACATCATTCATGACATGGTCAGTGACATCACTGATGACATCACTGATGACATCTCAAATGACATCTCAAATGACATCACTGATGACATCATGACACACCAATACCAGTTACTACATACGCACTCACTGATTCCTACGTCTACACACACATTCACTCATTCACCCATACAATCACTCATACATACAGTCACTCATTATTACAACACTATCATATGCACTCATACACCTATGCAGACACTCACACACTGCCACTCATCCATGGAGTTACTCACACACCTAGTCAGTCCTGTAAAGAATCAATCACACTTCCATTTCCTCATCTATACAGTTAAACACAGAACACCATACTTCAGTGACATCACTGATGACATCACTGATGACATCTCAAATGACATCACTGATGACATCTCAAATGACATCACTGATGACATCATGACACACCAATACCAGTTACTACATACGCACTCACTGATTCCTACGTCTACACACACATTCACTCATTCACCCATACAATCACTCATACATACAGTCACTCATTATTACAACACTATCATATGCACTCATACACCTAGTCAGTCCTGTGAAGAATCAATCACACTTCTATTTCCTCATCTATACAGTTAAACACAGAACACCATACTTTTCACACATATACTAACACATACTTACTCTCTTATACAATCACTGATACAGGTACACATTGATATGCACAGAGTCACACACCTCCCAGCCAGCCACACACACACTCAGTCTTCCATACATCCACTCATTCTTCAATATGTAAAACATATTTAAACTTTACAAAAACACACAGACACTAGATGATGTCAACAGTGATGTCATTTGAGATGTCATCAGTGATGTCATCAGTGATGTCATTTGAGATGTCATCAGTGATGTCATCAGTGATGTCACTGACCATGTCATGAATGATGTAATATGTGACATCATCAGCAGTGGATTGCGGGTGCGCGATATATAGTTAGTGCAACTAACTATATATGGAATTTCATTGGTTTTATGTCAATAAAATGTCCAGCTAACTATATATGGTCTCTAACCTATGGTTTTTTCAGTGAATTTTCAAGGTTTTGTAAATGCAAATTCCTAACTATATATGGTCTATAACCTATGGTTTTTTCAGTGAATATATATATATATATATATACCTACATCCTTCTCTATCTCATTGTATATAGAAAATATAGCCATGTAGAGGAATTTCTGCATATTGGTTTTTGCTGCAGTGTTTTCATAAATTATCTTGGCTCAGATGTCATTAGGGATGTTATCAATGTAGTCATTTAACCTATCATGAGTGATGTAATACGTAAGGGTATAAGCAGTGCATGGTGAGGGTGCGAGTTATAGTTATTTTAGAGGACAAGTTACAGTTACTTCACATAGCTGTAACTGGTGAATTTCAGTGTTGGAAAATGGCCCCTCTGAAGGATCACCCCAAATGTTTTGCTTTCTGCCTCTTTTTCTGACCTCGTTTTTGTTGGCTTTAGAACTCTGAACACTTTAACACTCAGCGCTAAATAGCATGTGCTCTCTCCTCTAAACAAAGGGTAATATTAACTCATACCCAGTTGGCATATTTAATGTACTTATAAGTCTCTAGTAAAGAGGCACTACATGTGCCCAGGGCCTGTAAATTACAAGGTACTAGTGGTCCTACAGCACTGCTTGTGCCACCCTCTTAAGGAGCTTTCTAACCATGCCTCAGGCACGCCATTGCAGAGCATGTGAATGCAGATTACACAGCCCAGTCGACCTGGAAAAATAGCCCTTTTGCCATGCCTAAACCCTCCTTTTTTATTATACATATAAGTCACCCCTAATCCGCGCCCTGGATAAACGAGAGTGCAGGGTGAAAAGTACATAAAACGCAGGACATGTTCTTTTAAAGTTTTACATGTCCTGGTAGTGGAAAATGATTACATTAGTTTTTCACTACTGCAAATACTTTCTGTCCCATAGGATAACATTGAGATTACCTAATTACAATTTATAAGTGTAATTTTCAATTGGGAAGAGATAACCCGTCCCCCCCCCCCCCACACAAACATACCAAGTCTTGCAATTTTAAAATTACACTTTTAGAAGGCTGGCATTTTCTTACTTTAGCCATTTGGTGCCTGCTGCCTGTCTCTGTTTAGTATAGGTTGGGTGACAGCTGAGCTTTATGCATTCCCTCTCAACAGCCATACACAAAGGGAGTGTAGGTGTGACTTGATGGGCTATCCTGGGACATGGGAGGGAGGAGCTGGGCACAGCCTCATATTTACACCTGAATAGGCTGTGTCCTGTCCACACATAAAGTGATGCATACCCCCTGTAGTGAGTCTGGAGCAAGGACAGGAAGGGAGGACCTCTGTGCACTTCAAAGACCCTTCTTTGAAGTCTCCCAACTTCAAAGGGACAGCTGACTTCAGACACCATGACTTCAGTAAACTTCTGGACCTGTGGATACTCTGCCAAGAAGAAAGACTATAGTGCTGCTGAAGGGCGATCACTCTCCTGGACTGCTGCTCTGGAAGAACTGCTGCCGTGCAGTGCTGACCTGCTGCCCTATTGCCTGGAGAGGTAGAACTGGACCTTGAACCCAGGCCCCTAATGACTCTAAGGGATAGTCTGCTTGCCTCCTGATCTGAGCCTCAGGGACATAACATGCTCCACACAGCTCCTGAACCCATCTTCAACATGCTCCTAACCCCCAAGAGGCACCTCTCAGGTCGTGGGCCCTTGGAATTGTTTTTGGGGTCCTGAAATCAAGCTTTTGGGCTCTTTGTGAAGGCAACCTAGCCTGTTCACTCTGTAACCGTGCCGCTCACACAAAGGATCAGCAAGAGCCACCGCAGGTTTGTCTCTTAGCACAGCAAGCATCATCACTCATGACCCTGAGGCTCCAGCCCATCCGTCCGTGACACCCAATGGCTCTTGATGCCCAGCAGTCCATCACCAGCGACACTCTCCTTCCTCCCCAGTGACCTGCTTCCCTGAGAATGGGACTCTTGGCACATTCCTTGAGAAGGTAAAACTTCAATGGGACTTACCTGGAACTGTATCTGACCCGAGCTTCATTACAGTCGGCTTTAACTGTTGGATTTGTCCCAGTCCATCTCTCGTAAAATTCATTTAGCAAGATCCAACTGCAGAAGGGGGTATGGGGAGATACCATAAATTAGTGCAATGCAGAGAGAAAAAATGCTTCGAAAAAAACAAAAACACTATCTTTGGTTAGTCTGAAAAAAATATTGAATAAAATCTTCACCTGAAACAGGGCTGAAGCAACTGATATCACCTGCCCGTGTTTTATACTATTATTAAGGCGTCATCGGGGCATTCTTTTGGCCAGCAGTAAGCCACAACCTGAAGTAACATTCCCTTAGAGCAGCAATGGCTGGTCTTAAGTGAACTTTTCGTTGCTAGTAAATGTTTATGAAGCTTTTTTCTCCTGTCTGTCGTCAGCACCTAGTATGTTTTCTTAAACAATTCAGAGAATTAGTAGTGCTGTTTATAACACAGAAATGTAATCTTAAAAGTATGCCACAGATCTTCCTTCTGCTGTTCGCACTAGACCACCACTGGAGACAGATCCAGTTGATTGCTAGATGTAAGTAATACCAGCAATGACAATGCACGCCTGGTGCTAAAGCTTTGAACAAAATTACTTCCTTTTACACACCACTGACTTAATTATGAGCCGGCGAACATAAAACAGGTCAGACCATTTGTGCTCGCGAATTATATTCTCATCAGTAAAAACGCGGGCATTAGTAATGATTTATGAATGCAATGTCATAATTCTTTTTTAGTGAACATATCCTCTTTCAGTAATGTGTGTGTGGCGTTTGAAGTTCTCATTTGCTGTCTGTGGTGCACTGTCACCAGGCGAGATATGAGAGACTTGTGACAAAAAAAAACAAGTTCCCACAGTTTACTCGGGGTCTGTAATTTCAGCACACGTTCTCCTGTGTAGGCAGCGGGGATTAAAGCCGCCCTGTAAATAATTCCATTTTGCTAAACGCTTTCTGTCTTCGAGTTGCCTTTCATAATTTGACGACAGAAGGGAAAAGATTTGCGCGGTAAGCACCGGCGGTTTGGCAGCTTCAGGGAGAATGTTCCCAGACGCGGGCCAGCCAGGTGGCTACCCCGCTGCACCGATCTAACAGCCCAATCTTAATCCAAAGTGAAATGAAGGAAGGGAATTAAACAAAAAGTGCGGAGTGCCTGCTTCTATTTGTGTCAGATTTTTGTCCTAAAACTTAGGTATGTTTTTTAGCACTTTCTATAGTGGTGGAGCCAAAATGTGAACAAAGGTGCTTGGAATTAAAAAAGAAAGGTATTTGGGGAATGATTGCACATGGGTGGCCTGGTCACAAACATATTATTTCATATCTTTGGTTTAATTTTAGCACGGTTTTATAAAAACTGATTTGCTGGGGTGGTGAGGTGTAACAATAAATAATTTATGTTGCATTTTGTGGTGGTGTTGACGCCTTGTATTTTGTGCTGTTGTATTTTTTGTTGTTGCTCCATTTGTCCCCTGTGTTATTGCGGTATTGCACTATGGTAGTTGTTTTGCATTAAGTTTTGACCGTTTCATTGCTTTGTGAACTGTCTTGTTTTTGCCTTTTTTTTTTCTTCGTTAGGTTTGTGCTGTTTTGTGCTGTGCTATGGAGTTACTTCTGAGACATCAACAAATACTAATACATCTCCAGACAAAACAGCACATTCCTTTACCTAATGCAGTACAATCCTGCTGCTCTAGGTCTTCAATTGTTGCCTCAATCCAACAGTGCATTAAAACTAGAGTACATTCGCTTCTATTCCTCACAAAAGAAAACACAATAGACCTGCTGTACTAATCCGCTCGTTGAACGTCTACATGGTGTACATCAGCAACTGCAGCACACCTTGATAAAATATTGCTAATACACATTTGTTCTCAAAAGCAAAGACATAGGCACAACATTCTCGTTGATATAGGCTATACCTTTGTGGATACATTCTAATGAGCTTCTGCCTTTAGAATTCAGCATTGATTCTATTGCCTCTCGTAATCAATTACTGAACTGGAAAGTCTTGGCCATCAGCTAAATATTACAGATAAACAAAGGAAGGGAGGGAGAGTAATATGGAAGGATTCGTTCTCCCAGATCTAGTTTACAAAAACAAAAAGAATCCTCCAAATAATGTCCTGGAGTGTTTCCCACAGTGGTATGGGAGCACTCAGTGTTTTATAAAATACCCCTCACACACCAAAAGGACCCTTGGTGTCATGCTTCATCATTGGGGTCTTCGCACCCCTCTAGCGGGATGCGGCGTGCTACGACCTACGACTATGCAGGAGCACTTTTAGTAAATGACTATATGTGGTGCATGTGAGTGAGGTATTTCTATATGTGAGTGGTGGGATTAGTGAGAAAATTAAAAAAGCACCTGGCTCGTGGGTTTTTAGATTTTTTTTTATTCAAGTCCCCGGGCTGGTACTGTTAAAAGAAGTGAAGTGCGAGATGTGGATGTCGTAATTATGGACAACACCTCATGTGTGCGTCAACATGTTTCGGAGACCAAGCTCCTTCTTCAGGACGGGGGCACAACTTCCCCACCTTACTCACGTTTCATTATATATAAAAAAATGTCATTAGGTTTTTACAAAAGTGAAAGAATAAATACATATGTGTCTGACTCTATAGGCTACAATGTACCTACAGCTGTATAGCTCAAGTAAAATGCAATTTGCATAACTTGTCTTTTACAGAATACAGGCTTCATGAGCATTCAGAAACGTCTGGGGTTGATTGCCATTGTGCAATGAACTCAGTAGGAGTCCTCCTCGATGTATCCCCATACGCTGCTCTGCTGGACTCAGCTAAATATGCCTTCAAACAAGGCAATATTGGTCCCAACTCCCAGGAGCTCTCTTGGATACTCTAATTTCCGTTTTGTTAGGAAGTTCGTCCACTTCCACAAACATACCACCATGTATAGCTAATACGAAATCAAATCCTTACATGTTTATGCTACTATACTAATATCTAATCACACCATCACAAAAATCAAAATATAAAAGTCTAGAGGATACAAAGCAGAGAAACAAATGTTGCTTTATCTGGGATAAATTTGGCAATAAAACAACTGCTCTGAAAACCATCTAATATCTTTCATAGATTACGCTAAAGGCACTCTATGGAAATCAACACAAATGCCTCTGGCAGATTGTTGTAGTCCTGAGGCCCTTCCCTAATAATCCAACAAACAGTGAGATGGAAAACTTAACAGAAGGTCACAGAAGGCAGGCAATAGTAGCCCAGATCTGGGAAAAATGTGACGACCCGCTTTGAATCCAATCAAATTATTCAAGATAAATGACATCCTCAAAAACTATACTCTCCACAAAAGTATTCTACAAAGATTCTTCAGATGTTGATCTCTGCAGCTCCACCAGAATTAATCACAATGAAACTGTTGAACAGGCATGTGGAAGTGCTGTTATGAGCCCCAATGTACCCCCATATAGTCCTAGGTAGCTGTACAACCTTTTACCTATATACGTCATACCTTGCTCTACATAACGGTTCTGGCACTGACCTTTTACCTAATTATGTGCCGAATAAATGTCAAGTGTTTTCCTTCAAACACTAGCCTCAATTATTTTTGTTTTTCATTTTTTTTTATTCAGAGCCAGTAGAGACAGGACAAAGTACAAAATCACATAATCAAATAATCAAATGATCACAATACATAGAATCACAGTTGCAACAAGCTACTCTAAGAGATGTTTGGTCGAACCCCGGTCTTCCACCTAATTATGGGCATTCAAATCGCCTCCCCTTGTTTTGCAGCCTTAGGCCCTCTAGTGGCATATATAGCGTTCTCAAGATTGAAGACAGCGACGAGACGAGCGAGCCACATTTGGAAGCTAGGTGGCTTGGTATCTTTCCACCGTGCTGCCAGTATAATTCTTAGCACAGCAGTTCCAATAAATAACAATGCTTCCTCGTTTGAATTAAGGTTAAGTGTATTGTCATATCCGAGCACATATAGTGTAGGAGATTGCGAAATTTTATGGCCAAAGACCTCTTCCCAGAAATCCGACATCATTCGTTTAATCAGAGCTAACTCCCTGCATTCACTCAACATATGAACTAGTGTTGCTGGGCCGAGTGAACATCTGGGACAATGATCGGTCTCCCTCTTGCCCCAAGCATATAGCTTTGCCGGAGTATAATAGAGACTAAAGATAGTTTTGTAAGTCTGGGCTTTGAGGCTAGCTGACAGAAGGAGACCTTGTGTTAGTTCTAAGCTTCTATCAACATCTATATCGGGATTAGACAGTTTATCCGCCCAGCTTACTTCCGTTTTTTCTAAATCGTCTTGGAGTTTTGCCATTAACAATCCATAAATAGAACCAATTCTAGTCGTTTTTCTGGCAATCGCTTCGACGATATCAATTCTTACTGTACAAACACTAGGCGCTTTTAATTTAAGTATAGTAAGTACCTGGACAAATTTGAGGTAATCACCATTAGATAAATGAAATTTTGTCTGTAAGTCTAAAAAGGTGGTTTCGTAGTTTCTCAGCATGAAGTCCCCGACAGTGACAATTCCTAGAGATTCCCATTTTTGTTAGATAACATCAGATCCAAGGTTAGAAAGTAGATTAGAGTGCCAAAGGGGGGAATACCTGTTAATGTTTTATATTTGCATATATTTGGTCATTTTGGACCATATCCTCCAGGCATTAGATATAATTTTAAATTTAGTCTTTTTATAGTAATTTACTTCCACTTGTCTCAGGAAGAGGCCTTTAGCTCTCTGCCCTAGTGCCAACTCATAAATTGTTGGAATCATTATAGTTTCAGTGTCGTCTGAAGAGGGGATGGTATATACAAGCTGAGTCATTTGTTGGAGGAACGAAGCCCAGAAGTAAAATAACATATTTGGGATCGCCAGTCCTCCCCTATTCTGAGGGAGTGAAAGGAGTTTGATGGACCTCCTAATCTTGCCCTGCTGCCACATAAACTTGGACATGAGTGAATCAAGCATTTTTAGGGTGTTCTCTTCGAGAATCAGAGGGATAGCTCGAAATAGGTACAATACCCTCGGAAGAACATTCATTTTTAAAAAGTTTCCCCTACCAATGATTGAAAGATGTAGGCTATTTAAGCGATCTAGATCTTTCCTGATAGCCTCAATTATTATGCATGAGGATTCTTAGTTTCATATCCTAAACCCCTGCCTAGGACATACACTGCAGGATTACCATCGTCTGTATAAAAACCCAGTACAAAAGTCACCGCTATCGTCATCCTTGAATGACAGACCCACAGAACCCTTGCACATCTAGGTAGAACCCTTGAGGGTACCTTTTGGGTATAACAGAATCACATTTTCACTGGGCAACCAGAGGAGAAACTTCCATGCTGACACAAGACACTGAGGTCCCTACACACAGAAACTCCAGCACGCAGTGGTCGGACATCCCTTGTCGGGTGCCTAACTTGAGTCCAAGACGGGGTCCTTCATTCTCTCTCATCAGGTAGTGGGGTTGGCTCTTTACTAGGGAATTCTAGGCTTTACACCTATGTGCATGCTAGGTACACTTAGGTACATTTAGATAAGGTCTGCAGTGTAGGAGTACGCTCGATTACTGCCATGTATCAATATGCCTGCATATATTTACTGTTTTGGATATAACTACAACATTTGCCAATACTGCAACCTATTGATTCTGATCTCAATTGCCTACCACTAATTTGAAATGAAACAAAAAAGGAGGTTGAAGGACTATTATTTGGTCCGATTAAATCAGGTAATTATTTATTCAAATTATTTCATATTTAAGGAAAAAATTAAATTTTTCAGTTTTTTCATTTTTTTGATAGCAGCGATCATACAATTAAAAATGTACAAAAAATACAAATCCAGAAAACAACATTTAGACAATAACCTGTGTGCTTTGCAGCCTTACATTCATACCCACTCTACACATTCATCCTACACAACATTACAATATTTACAATAGTTCAGATTTTTGACATATATACATCATTTCTTCTTAGCCATAAAGAAAAACGATTCAGATTTATTTTTATTTTTGAATGGTTGATTTTAAAGCAATACTGTTTTTGCAAGACTTTTATGGCTGGAAAGGGGGGGTCTACTCGTTTCAAACTCTAACCATTATGGAGTTCTCATCAGGACCACAAAAGAACAAGCTGTGGGGGAAGATAAAAAATAAAACCTAATTAGTTTCCTCCTTATTAATCTGCTTCCTACCCTCTTATATCAGCTGCAGCCTCTCTTACCTCCAAGGGAACTTGTTATGGAACCAGACTCAATCTGCCGCTGTTGCTGCAATAAAACGAAAGCACTACTTGTTACCCTTAACACCGGCCTCGATGTGTTCTCAATACAACAATACTACAATCCTACGCATTTTTCAAGCGAGCAAGGTTAGCCCGCGTTACTGCTCGTTAACCTTACAACAGACACCACTGTAGTCTCAATGCGACAAATACTACATGATTTCCAGAGCGGACAAGGTACGGCCGCTTTGCTACGATCTATCGCCCTCTATGCTGTGCAATACAACACGCATGCCATGCTTAATTAGACACTTACATTTTTTGTAGGGTTCTGGATTTTACAGGGTCTTGGAGGGGGCTTGCGGGAGATGCTTTGCGATGTCTTTATACTGAAATGGATGGAATAAAGAGACGGTTTTTTAGAGGTGCCCCTCTGTGGTCAACAAGGATTGAAATAAAATTATGGCGGGAGGTCGACTTACTTCGTGAAGTTACCTCTGGGTTGTCTTGTTTATTTGGGTCCCTTCGCCTTGGTGCGCGCTAGGGGACAAGAATAAAAATAGAAGGACTGTTTCAGAAAGCGTTTCAAGTACGCGAGGGGATTATGCATATCGGCAGGACTTCCATTATGTCTCACCTGTCGGCGCGACCGGGACCGTTGTCTATACTCCGTCTACTTCAGAAGCCCTCTGTTTGCAGCGTCTTCGGTGCTCGTCTGTCAAGCGCTTCCTGATTTTTTGATTTCCTGTGTTCGTAGGGAGTCTGGGAGTAGTAGTTCAAAACCTGTTGTTCATGGGGGATGTAGTTTTTGGTTGGAGCTCTTGTTGAGAAATATATTCTCGCGTCTTGTGCGGGCATCTGTGTAATCGGGTACAGTTGTTTCTTATTTTATATATAACATGGGAAAGAAATTGATGGACCAGTGGGTTCTGTGTCCTATTAGGTCATTTTTTGGAGCGACCGATTGGCAACGGAGATACAAGCCTAACTAAGGTTATACATTTCAGACAGTTCATTAAGCCCATCGGTTGCAGTATTAAATTTTACAATAAGCATTGCTTCTCTTCTTGATAGTTTCAAATCCAGATCTCCACCCCTTTGGTCTCTTTCCACTTTTGATATCACTGTCCACAATAAATCAGATTCTTGGTGCTTTTTTTGATGCCAATGATTGACCAGTGGCGCTGTGTGGACATTGTTTCTGATTCTTGACTTATGCTGGGTGATGCGTGCCTTAACTTCCTGGTTCGTTTTTCCTATATACAACATTTTGCACGGGCACAAAATCCCGTCGATGACATATCTTGATTTACAATTTGTAAATGTGTTGTGTTTCCAGTAGATTTTTTTATGTTCGAAGATATTTCCTTCCTTCGTAGAAGGGCAGCATGTACAGGTCCCACATTTCCGGTGCCCTTGGATTGGGGGTAGTCCAGCATATGATCTGAGGGTTAGTACGTCAGTCTGTGGAAGTGCAGCTCTAACCAAGTGATTGGCTAAGCTTGATTCCTTTTTTAATGCAAAAAGGGGGGGTTCTTTCAGTGAATTATCCAAATTTTCGACCAGATGCCAGTTCTGCACGATCACCTTTTTTAACCCGTTAGAATTCGGGCTAAATGTGGAAACACAGACAATCCTGTCTGTTTCCTTTTTTGTTTTTTTTTCAAGAAGACGTTCTCTTGGGGTCCACCAGGCCCTTTTCATCGCTCTTTTCAAAAGTTTTCTAGGATAGCCCCGTTGTTGCAGATTTTTTGTCAGTTGTTCAGCATGTAGAAAATATTCGTCTTTGAAGTGACAATTTCGTCTAATCCTAAGGTATTGTCCTATTGGAAGGTTTTCTTTTAGGCTTCTTGGGTGGTTGCTTGAGAAATGCAGTGCTTTGTTCCGATCAGTTTTCTTTTTGAATAAGGTCGTCACCAGACCTCCGTCTGCCGGGTAAACCTCTACATCAAGAAACGGCATGCGTTTTTTTGAGTAGTTCAATGTGAACTTCATTTGTTCTGTGCGGTTGTTTATAAAAATATATTTACTGTTTTAGCACCATGGTAGAATTCTAACTTTTGTTTACTTTGTTGGTGCTTGTAATCCTATATATCTGTTTCTGTCTAATGATTGTCACGGCAAACATGTTTTATACTAAAATGACTCTGTTTCAATAAATGCTTATTGAAAACGTCCCCATCGTTTATTTTGTGTATCTCTCTGAGACTAAGTGAACATGTTTGACTGACCAAAAGGTGCTGTACTGTTTCCACGATCCCCTGAAGTATCAAGGGTTGTCATGTTTGATAGTTGCCAGAAACTATTCGCTCCATGGTAAGGTTAGGGGGCTTATGGTGACACTGTGAGCTAGCTGGTCTAAAGGCTAACAAATCCTTCAGGGTGTCTGGAATCAGTCTGGACACCAATCCCATAGTTTATGTTATCTGAACACTCAGATCCTATGTATTATTTGGAAGTACACAACGGTGCTTTCTCTCACTATTTCTTGCACAGAGAATGGTGTCCACACACGTTTGTCATTAAATCATCTTACAACATGGATCTAATAAAAATGCTTGTTCTCAAAGCACCCACAAGATAACTCCCAGTAAAGGCCATGGAACTACAAATGCTGATGTGCTCAAAAGTTGCTACAACAGCATGATAAGCACAT
This sequence comes from Lissotriton helveticus, assembly GCF_964261635.1. Lineage (NCBI taxonomy): Eukaryota > Metazoa > Chordata > Amphibia > Caudata > Salamandridae > Lissotriton > Lissotriton helveticus. The sequence goes on from NC_136073.1 coordinate 408,540,969, forward strand.
TAGAATAACATAAATATGTACACAAACAGAAAAATAAATACAACAATATCTGTGAATACGAGCAGTGTTCCATAATTATTTTTGTAAACTCATTCGAACAAATATGATCCCTAAGCTAGTGGACTGTGTAACGAATAACGAGACCTATGTTGATAACAGCAAACACTGTTACATGCTTCAAGTTAGATAAATTGTGTTGCTCTTAGACTGTAACATCTTGAGTAAAATAGTTGCTAACAGCATAGCACATGTCTCTCAAACAGTAGCTCGACCAGAGCAATACGGGGTTGTGCATGGTAGGTTACAGGCAATTAATTCACACTATGTATAGTATGCTTTGGATTATGCAGACAAAATTCAGCAAACCTGCTTTTGCACATGAAAAAAAGGTTTTGAACTGGTGATTCACAAGCTTTTGATGTATACTATGAATTGTATGAGTTTTTTGTCACATTTTACCAAGTTGAACCTAGCCTTATATACCAGAGCAATCTCTTGTTTAGTGCAGTGGGCTAAAGATATGTGGCTGGCTAGAGGACGAAACCTGCCATAGAAGTCTGTGTCAGTGTTATTGTTTGCTTTTCATATAGAGCATTTGTCAGAGTTAAGAGGGGGAACCCAAATTCTAGAAAGCCAAAGTATGAGCTATAAGGCTTTGGAGGATAATTCAGAGCAACTGACTACTGCCCATACTTCAGACTGACGAGACTGGCTGTCTTTGCAGAGATAATGGAAAACTTTAGCTTGTGGATATCAAAAGTGCCCCAGGTACATATTTCCAAACCAATCAAAAGATAAAATTGTTTAATTAGAAGTGTGCGATACACCCCAATTAATAACTGAAAACCAAGGAATTCACAAAATAGATTGAAGCAAATAAAGCTGAATTGTTCTATACGAATGGAAATATTTCAAAAGGGTGGAATTGAATGAGATTCAAACAATTTCTGGCAGATTGTTTCCTAGGGCACAATAGAAATTATTGTTCCCCTTCTCATTGATTCTTAATTTTCCAAACTATTTGCCTACACCATTACCAAAACATTTTCATAGATTAATCTAGGAAGAAGTTCAAAGTGGATATGACATCTGAAGCTTCTGAAACAATGCTAGCTGGTGCGCTACAGGAGAGCCTGTATGAAATAAAAACTGCTTCTCACCAATAATATTCTAAGAAGTATTTCTTGGCCAGAAAAGTGCAGATTATTTATTATTTGAAAAGTTTTATAAAGCGCAAACAAGACCCAGCCGGGTATCAGAGCGCTGTACAAAGAGGAAAACTGACGTCGACGTGCAGAGATAGTATAAGTACTATACAATAAAGCAACATGAGAGGAACCTGAAGCATAAAGTAAATGAGGGTGCTAGGGGAAGAAGAGGTAGTAAGTGAACAAACAGGTAAAAGCCTACCTAGACGGGGCCGAGCAGTTTCAGCATCTACTTGCTTCCAAAGAACGACAAAATAAATTTTAAACTCCAAGTAAAACTGAATGTCAAGCACATATTTCAAACACAAAGTGAAAATAAATGGCAAGCATACATTTAAACAAACAAGGTAAAAATTATTGTCAAGCACGAAAGGTAAGTGTCTAGCAAATGACATAGAGGCTATTGCTGATGAAGATATTCCAACAGTTGCCATTTGACCTGTTTTTTTAATGAAGCATTCAAGGGGTTGGCTCTGATCTCCGTTGGAAGGGCATTTCAGATTCTTGGATCCAGCCCAGAGAAGGTGCGATTGTAATTTCTTTTTTTTTGTTGAATATCTGTGTTTCAGTAGCAAGGTATTTGAGCTTCTTAAGCTTAGCCTGGATCCGGAGAGCTCGAGTTTTTTTGACAGGTAAACTGAGCTATTAAAATGTATAGCTTTATGTGTCAGACAGGCTATCTTGCAGCGGATCCTTGCTTCAATGGGAAGTCAGATAAGCGGATTAAGTCAGGTGTAATATGATCATGCTTTCTGGCGCCTGTGTTTAGTCTGGCAGAGGCATTCAGAGTAGCTCTCAGTAGAGCTAACCTAGATTTAGGAAGCCCAGCTAGGGTCACCAATTCGTATTCTACTCATGAGATAACTAAGGACTGCTGACTGGATGTCCTCAGGAGGTAGGAATCACTTGGGTTCAATATTCCGGCTATTCATCCAGATATTCAAATGCTTACTTGCTTGTTTTGTGAAGATAATATGTAAACCATTTTATAAATACATCACAACCTTTTATCCACGATTCCTGGCTTAACAGTAGCAGCTACAAGAAAGGTGACGTCTCAGACCAAAAATCAAACAGACCTAACAGATGCCAAGATTTCTTCTATATAATAAAAAAAATCAGGACTGAGAAGATGACAAGAAGACAAAGGCACCCTGATTACTTATTAAGGTGGATTTAGACACTGATGATCAGATCTTCATCCTACATCATCTGTTGTCAAACTTCTCAAAATAGAAAAAAAACACCTGTCGGCCGAACATTTAAACATCTCCGCACTGTATGACCACAAATACACAGCAAAACATTGGTCAACACTAAGAACTACAATGATGAATCTTACAAAAACCTGTTAAACAAGAAGCTCTCTACGAATACAACTGTGCAGGTGTGGTTCAGACCAACATTTAATTTGAAAACAGAAGTAAAACAAAGAGTGTCTTTTTTACATATCTGTATAAATTACTTCCTTGAAGAAATCATGAAAAAAGGCTTTCAATGAATCAAAAATCTAAAAGATGACAGTTTACCTCTTATTTCTTCTGATGATTCCGTTTTATTTACTCACACCACTAATGTCTTGCAGTGTGCGCTATATCAAAGATAAAATTATTGCACAGAGAATATATAATACATTGGTTTATTAGTTGAGAGGGGCAGAAGCCCAGCTCAAATAATAAGCACAATCTTCATCAGGGTGAACCACAAAAGTCACTAAATTAACCTGTGCTTAACCCTCCAGTAGCCTGGACAAAGCAGTCAGGCTTAAATTAGAGACAATGTGCAAAGTATTTATGCAGCACTTAAACAGTAATAGAGCGTAAACTCAAAAAAATAGAGCAATTTGTAACAAATACAATGACACCAAAAAGACAAAAATCCAATCAATATAACCAGTGATATCACTTTTTAAAGATTTAGTTGGAAATAGCACCAAAAAGCACATTGCACCACTTGCTATTATCTGGTTGTGCTGGACCAGTGGAAAGTCCAAGTTCAGGCTGACCCCAATGGAACATAGTTTGCATACACTAACCAGGTGCATCCCACTGTAGGGTTGCCTTCTCTATTCCATACGAACAGTGCCATTTGCATTGGCGGGGGCTGCGAGGAGGATGCTGTTGGCGTGAGGAGCAGGACTGGAATTGCAGATGGGTGCTGCGGTAGTGTGAAAAGTCAATTGTTACTCGAGATTCGGGTTGGCGTCAAAGTGGTCTGTCACTGTCAGTGTGAAGAGTAGGTTTCACTGGAGCTTTACGTTGGCAGTCCTCGTTGACGGTCAATGTTCAGTGAGAAGAGATCACTTTGTGGTCATGCGCAGCGAACACTTCTGTATCTTCATGTTTTATACAGGAGGAGTACACTTTGATGCTAACCGAGGGTCCAGGATCTGGGAACACCTTTTTGGGATCATGACTCACTCCAGAAAATTGCCAGCAGTAGGGCTCAAGCAAGTCCAGGCTGGTCCAGTTGGTGCTGCTCAGCTGAAGAGTTGCAGAGTGGCCTCTCTCAGGAAGCTTGTTGTGTCCCTGTAGCTCAAACAGGATGTTAGCCAACTGACCCTGAATGCCACTTAAGGGGAGACTGGATTGAAGGCAAGCAGGTCCAAGCTTCCATTTTCAGACAGCAGGGCAGTCCTTCTTCTGAAGCTTCCACAGGTCCAGGAGTGTTCTGATGAGAGTTTCTGCTGAAGGTGCCACTTTTATAAATGGTGACAGCCTTTGTTTGAGGAAAATCCCTGCCTACCCCCAAAAATGGTCTGTTCATTCACTCACCTTCCTTAGTTTGGCTCCAAACTCTCTATGATGACAAAGGCAAGGGGATCAGGTTTATTTGTGAGTGCTGCAGGCAGGATCCTTTAACATGTAATCAGGGCAGGTAATAATTCTTCCACAGTCATACTGTAACTAAGGCCCTCTCCCTCCACACCTACGCCTCTTTTATCTCCATGTCTGTAACAAATTGAGTTTCTAGTTGTCAGAGCATGCACCCTGTACAAGCAGGAATCACCACTCTAGTCAGGATAAGCTAGAAACACACTAAAAGATAATCTATACTCACCCTCTAGTGTTTGACACAGAGCAGTCAGGCTTATCTAAAGAGGCAATGCGGAAAGTATCATTGCAACATACACACACACACAGTAGCACAATCAAAACACCACAAAAATACTCCACACAGGGTTAGAAGAATAGATTATATTTCTTTGAGTAAAACAAGACCAAAACAACAAAAATTCATTATTATGATTTTTTTTAAATGAATCAAAAAGCAGTGCTTAGAAAAAAGCAGCACTTAGGGGTTACTTGAGGTCGCGGTGGACCAGGATACATCTAAAGTTTAGGCTGACCGCGATGGAGGGCAGGCCAGCTACAGGACTCACACATGTCCTGCTGAAAAAGTACTTTGGATGGAGCAAGCATCAACGTTGAAGATCTCGATGCAAGGAACAGAGGAGTCAATGCATCGTTGTTGATCCCGTCGGTTCTATTCTGCACAGTTGATGAAGGCTTCCTCGATTAACCTCTTTACAATGCAGGTACTGTGTCGTCATTGAGTCGCGCTATCAGTCATCGTCAAGCTGTGCAGTCCGACAAAGTAATGTAGTCGATCGGCTCCTGTGGCAAATGGCAATATATCAGTTCTGATCATGGCAAAGTCGTCACTGCGGAGATTTTAATGGTTCTGGACAGCAGCAGTCACCTTTCAAGAGCTCCAGAATGGATTGGCACCACATGGCAGGATTCACAGAGGGCATAGCCCAGGTGCTGTTGCTGGGTTGAACGGGGTCTTTGAGGGCCCTGAGACTTCAGGACAGCCCCTGCAGTTACTCTGGGTTCAAGTGAGATGGATCTAGTTCTTGTCCTAAGCAGGTTAGAGATCAGGAGGCAGCAGGACAGCAGGAAAGCACAGCAAAACATAAAAACTGTTCTTCCAGAGCAGCAGTCAAGCTAAGTAGCAATCCTTGTAGCACAGCAGTCTTTACTCCTAGCATAGTTCTTCAAAGATCCAGTAGTATACTGTCCTGGCAGGGAAGAGGCCCAGTACTAATGCCCAATTGTGCCTTTTAAGTGATGGGATGACTTCAAAGCAGCCCCTTGAAGTGCACAGCTCCCCCACTATTCTCAACCCTAACATCTGACTATCAATAGGGGGTAATCAGCCATGTCTGTAACAAATTGAGTTTCTAGTTGTCAGAGCATGCACCCTGTACAAGCAGGAACCACCACTCTAGTCAGGGTAAGCTAGAAACACACTAAAAGATAATCTATACTCACCCTCTGGTGTTTGACACAGAGCAGTCAGGCTTATCTAAAGAGGCAATGCGGAAAGTATCATTGCAACATACACACACACACAGTAGCACAATCAAAACACCACAAAAATACTCCACACAGGGTTAGAAGAATAGATTATATTTCTTTGAGTAAAACAAGACCAAAACAACAAAAATTCATTATTATGATTTTTTTTAAATGAATCAAAAAGCAGTGCTTAGAAAAAAGCAGCACTTAGGGGTTACTTGAGGTCGCGGTGGACCAGGATACATCTAAAGTTTAGGCTGACCGCGATGGAGGGTAGGCCAGCTACAGGACTCACACATGTCCTGCTGAAAAAGTACTTTGGATGGAGCAAGCATCAACGTTGAAGATCTCGATGCAAGGAACAGAGGAGTCAATGCATCGTTGTTGATCCCGTCGGTTCTATTCTGCACAGTTGATGAAGGCTTCCTCGATTAACCTCTTTACAATGCAGGTACTCTGTCGTCATTGAGTCGCGCTATCAGTCATCGTCAAGCTGTGCAGTCCGACAAAGTAATGTAGTCGATCGGCTCCAGTTGCAAATGGCAATATATCAGTTCTGATCATGGCAAAGTCGTCACTGCGGAGATTTTAATGGTTCTGGACAGCAGCAGTCACCTTTCAAGAGCTCCAGAATGGATTGGCACCACATGGCAGGATTCACAGAGGGCATAGCCCAGGTGCCGTTGCTGGGTTGAACGAGGTCTTTGAGGGCCCTGAGACTTCAGGACAGCCCCTGCAGTTACTCTGGGTACAAGTGAGATGAATCTAGTTCTTGTCCTAAGCAGGTTAGAGATCAGGAGGCAGCAGGACAGCAGGAAAGCAAAGCATAAAAACTGTTCTTCCAGAGCAGCAGTCAAGCTAAGTAGCAATCCTTGTAGCACAGCAGTCTTTACTCCTAGCATAGTTCTTCAAAGATCCAGTAGTATACTGTCCTGGCAGGGAAGAGGCCCAGTACTAATGCCCAATTGTGCCTTTTAAGTGATGGGATGACTTCAAAGCAGCCCCTTGAAGTGCACAGCTCCCCCACTATTCTCAACCCTAACATCTGACTATCAATAGGGGGTAATCAGCCATTTTTGTGGGAAACAGGTATTACCTATTCAGGTGTGTCAACTCCCCCTTCCTCTTCCTTCCCAGGAAGAGCAATCAGAATGTGGATGAATGCAGATGCGTTCTCTGTCACACCCACCCTTCCTGTGTTTGTGATGGTTAGAAGGAATGCACAACATGTAGCTGTCACCCACCTGAAATGTGTATTGGAGACAGGCTACAAGACACATAGATCAGTAAGAGCAGACAGAGAAATGACCACTTTCTAAACGTAACATTCCTAAAATAGTAATGTTAAATCCAGATTTACCATTAAAGAGAATTTATCATACTATTCCAAAGATATAAAACATGGTACAAATACTCCTTTCTGATCAGGAATTACAGCTTAAAAGTGTATTAAGGAATTCCCAATGCTAGTCTTTCGAAGGAGTAGGCCTCACAGTAATGGAAAATGAATTTAGCTGTTCGCTATTACCAGGGCATGTAAAACCTAATATACATGTCCTACCTTTTACTACATAGGGCCTTCCTTTGGGGTGACTTGTGTCTAGTAAAAGGGGAAATAAATGCTTTGCAATGAGTTTTAAATGAAAAGTCAGAGTGTTAGTGAACCTCACACACAGGCTCTGCAATGGCTTGCCTGAGACAGGTTTGAAAGGCTACATGTGTGGGTGGCACAATGAGTGCTGCAAACTCACTAGTAGCATTTAGGTTACAGGCCCTGGGTATATGGTACACCACGGTCATCATGTTTAGGGTAGAAGCACATGCACTTTAGCACTGGTTAGCAGTAGTAAACTGCTCAGAGTCCTAAGGCCAACATAAAGATGCAGGAAAAAGAAGAGGTAAGCAGTCAAACAATTTGAGGGAAGTCCAACCTAAGGATGACAGGTCTAACATGTCCTCTCCCAGTGGGAGGTGGGGAGATCTACCCAACCTGTAGGGAGTTCTCATCACTAAGGCAGAGGAGCCTGGATAGAGCATCAACATTTTCTTGGTCTACCCCATGTCAGTGTTCCAATATGACGTTCATATGTAGTAGGAAAATGGACCACATCAACAGTTTTGGATGGATTCTCACCCCTCATTTGCATGAGCCAACTGAGGGGCCTGTGGTCAGTCTGAATCAGGAAGTGAGTACCAAAGAGGTATGGTCTCAACATCTTCAGTACCCAAACCACAGCAAAAGCTTCTATTTCTATAGCCCTCCACTTCTGTTTCCTATCAAGTAAGTTCCTGGAGATGACGGCTACAGGTTGTTCTAGGACCTCTTCATTTAGCTGTGATAAAACTGCCCATACACCATGTTCTGAGGAATCTGTTTAAGCAATAAATTCCTGGAAGAAGTTAGACACCCTGCTTACAGAGGCTGTGCACATGGCCTGCTTCAGGGAGACAATTGTTTTTTGGCATACCTCTGCCCAAATCACATTTTTGGGCTGCTTCTTAGAAGTCAGCTCTGTCATTGGGGCAACAATGGTGCCATATCCTTTGACAAAACTCCTTTAGTACTCAGTGAGGCCCAAGAATGCTTTGACCTCAGTCTGGGTTTAGGAGGGCCCCCTGGCTATGATATTCTCTATTTTGGGCAGGAGGGGATACACCTTTCCTCTGCCCACCAGGTGTTCTAGGTTCACCACAGATCTCTGCCCTACCTGGCACTTACTGGCCTTGATAGTCAGACCTGCCAGTTTCAGTATCTAAAACACTTCCTGGAGGTGAATAAGGTAGTCCTTGCAGCTGCTACTGCCGACAGCTATGTCATCCAGAAAGGCAGCTGAGAAGGCCTCCATACCAGCAAGAATCTAGAAGGTGGCAGGGACATTCTTGAGCCCATAGGGCATCACTTTAAACAGGCCCTCTAGAGTGAAGCAGGCTCTTTATCACTGAGTTTAGCCCTCTATAATCCACACAGAACCTCAGTTCAGGTGTGGTGTCCGGTGGGCCAGCCTTTGGTACCAGAGCCACAGGACTGGACCAGTGGCTATTGCAGGGCTCTATCACCCTCAATTCCAGCATTGTAGAAACTTCACTTAATAATGACCTGCACCTTATCCGACACCAGTAAGATTTATTTTTAACAGGGAGTTTCTCACCTGGTACACACCATTGGGTAGTCTCAGGGATAATGGAAAAAAGAGAGGGGTATTGTCCCAAAACTTGGTGGCAGTCTCTCTGCCATTTAGGAGGTAGACTTAGAGAAAAGCTGACTCCCTCCAAAGACCCATTGATCTCCTTGGAGTCTAAGAGGTCAGGGAGAGTTTCACTCTTCTACTCCTCTTCTCCATTTGTCACCAACAACATGGTGAGCTCAGACCTCTAAAAGTGGGGTTTGAAGCGATTGACATGCAGCACCCTGTGGGGTTTCCTAGGGGTCCTGAGATCCTACAGGTAGGTAGCCTCACCCTTTCTCTCAATCACCTCATAGGGACCAGTTCAATGGTCCTGGAGGGCCCGGGTTCCACTGGTTCCATAACCTTCACTTTCTGCCCATGCTGCAACTTCACAGTGGTAGAAGATTGGGCATACCACTCTTTCATCACATCCTGCCTGGCCTCTAAGTTGATGGAAGTCATTTGGCTCAGGAAGTCCAGCATGTAGCTCACTATATCCGGGGGAATCTTCCTGGGAGCTTGCTCCCATCCTTCCCTGACCATACTTAGAGGTCCTCTGAAAGGGTGCCCATTCTGAAGCCCAAAGGTGCTAAAGCCCAGTCCCTTCTGTGGTACCTCCCTGCGTGCAAACAATAGACATGGCAAGAAGATATCCCACTTATTCCTCAATGCCGTAGGTAGGCCTCTAATCATGCCCCTCAGGTTCTTGTTGAATCTCTCAACAAGTCAATTTTTTTGTGGATGGCAAGGGGTGGAGAACTTGTAAATTACCCCACACTCCTTCCACTTTGACTGCATGTATGCAGAAAGGATGTTTGCGCCCGTCAGACATAAATTCCTTGGGGATACGCACTCAAGTCAAAAATCACATCAGGGCCTTTTGCCACTGCAAGCGCAGTAATGGCCCTGAGAGAGACTGCCTCTCGATACCTAGTAACATGATTCACCAGACGCATCATACACCTGTTGCCTAATGCAGTCTCAGGATTTATAGGCCCTGCAATGTTGATGACCTCCCTCTCAAAGGGTATACCAATGACAGACAGGGGATTAAGGGGGGTTTCAGCCTCTGCCCTTCTTCCCACAAGCCTGACAGGTCACACAAGTCCTACAGAATGCATCTGAGGAATTCTTGATCCTAGGCCAATAAAAGTGGAGGACACGCATTGCAAAGGTCTTGTCCTAGCCCAAGTGTCCTGCAAGGGAAAGTTCATGATCCAGCTCCAGAAGGAAGGCCCTGTAGAATTGGGGGACCACCAGAGCCCTTGCTGTCCCAAGAACAGGAGCCTTAGGTTCACTGTAAAGGAGGTTATCCTCCCAGTATCTATGATGACTTCCAGAGGTATCACCTGCTGCTTGGGTTTCCACCTGTTGCCTTGGTCCCACAAGCGTTGTGCACTCCCTCTATGCCCTACAGAACTCCTTCTTGATGGGTCATTCTTCCACATGCCATCCAGCAAGCTCAGGCAGGTGACCAGGGGGAGCAGTGCCCTATTCAGTGGACTCTGGGGCAGCCGCCGCATGTGCCCCATCCATCCGACTGGAAAGACACGCAGTGACTTGTTTCCTACACTCTCTGCCATTGCCCTTCTTAGAAGCTAGCTAGGCCATTATTTCAGGCTCCAGCCCCTTTTGACTCCCATGCTGGGCAGCCATGTACCTTGTGTTAGCACAGATTCAGTCAGGTAATCCCAACATCTCCACATGAGCCTTGAGCTCCACTTCCTACTTGGTAGTGTGCTCAAGATCATTACCAAGCAAACAGTCCACTGGCATGACAGGGTTCTTCCGAATATCTAAAACCCCTCTCCACTCAAATGGAAAAAGGGCCACTGGGTAATAACCTTGTCTGTTGTCAGCCACCACAACCTGGTGAATGCTTTGGGAATCACCTGCTCTTGAGACACCAGCTGACTCCTTACCATAAACATGCTTCACCTCTATCGTTCAGAGCCTCAACACCATGCCCTTTGATGGTGACCCATTACCTATACTTGGTAGTATTTGTGGGTGCATGGATCTTAGTAACCATCGCACGGTCAGCCATGGACACTAGGGTAGCCCCACTAAGCTCCCCTCCAATTAACTGGAACAAACTCCCTGTCCAACACTGCACTAGCCATCCCTGGAATCTTTCCTCCAGTGGGAGGTGGTGCTCTTTTCAGACACTTGGGATCCCATTTGTAGTGTGCATACTGAAAGCACTTATAGCACTTGGGAGTCTTTAGCTGCTGACTTTTGTCAGGGTAGGTTTTCTTCTGCTGGCCAGAATGGGAATGAGAACCAGACCCTCTCCCCTGTGAGTTGTCTTGGGGGGCCTTTAGAGAACTCTGTCTTGTTATCTCCCCCTCTTTCTTCTGGTGGTTACCTTGACCACCTTTTTGGGAGTACCCCCCCCAGATACCTTCTTGGACACTCTGGTGCTGACCCTGATGTCTGCCTCCTCAGCAAGATTCCTGAGGCCAGTAAGATTGCTATCAACCAGGTGTTGGTGCAGCTCTTGAAAAATAATATCAAGTGTGTGATCCTTTAAAATTAAGTTGTAATGCCCTGAATAATCATCAGCCGTTCTGCCCCTCAGCCCGCCCTTAAGCGCCTTGCTGACATAGTCCAAGAAATCCACCCATGTTTGTGATGAGATCTTGTGGCTGTCACTCAATTTGAGCCTATGCCTCACAGGTTTCTGTCCACACTTACTGACTAGGATGGCTTTCACAGCAGTGTAGCATATCTGGCCCTCTACCTCTAGTGTAAGGAGTGTGTCCCTACCCAGTGTGTGCATATACCTCCATAAACTACCACACAGAACTCCTCTGGGACCTTGTGCACTCTTAAAGCCACATCATAGATTGTAAACCATTTGTTTGTGTCATCACCCACCACATATCTGGGTACCAAATCCTTGGGTATCCGGACTTTGGACTCAGCAGTGAGCTCTGCAGTTATGCTGCCACCATTGCTGTTGTTGGACCCCACTTGTAGGGCTCTTATACCCATCTCTATCTTGCTGAGCTCATGGATCATTATTCCCTCTTCCTTGGCCAATCTATTACTCCTCTAGAGCTTGTTCTTTCTTCATTGTAGCAAGGGCCCACTCCATCACTGCCTGCTCCTTCTCCAATTTAAATTTTGCAAGATCTAGCTTCACTGTTCTCCCCTCCCATGTCCTACAGCTCCACTGGGGACAGGTTCTTTATTGTTTAAATCTTTTTACTGAAACATTTTTAAAACATATACAGCATTGCGGGGCAACACTAAAGCAGTGAGATTCATCAATAGGAAGAGGTTTTAGTGTGACGGGGAAGATGGCGGCCGGTTAGGAAGCCCGGTCGGAGGCTCCTGACTGCATTCAGAAAAGTTTCTGCACGAATAGGCGCCTATTTACAAAAAAAATTAATTCTAGTATGCAGTACCACGACATGAAATGAGAGTCATTATCAAAAATCAAGCGAGATGATATCCTACCTCGTAGACGACAACAGCCGGTCACTGCAAGAGCGGAAAGGGTCGGAGACGCGAGACGCTGCTGGCGGGCTGCTCCACAGATCCTGGGCGGCTGCTGCACTTGCGCGAAAGAACCTCCGGGGCATCGCGGGAAGACTCGGCTTTCACTTCCGAGGGGAGAGCGGCAGAGCTCACCGGGGGCAAACACTGCATCATGAATTCTCACAGGAGAGCCTGCATACTCCTGTGACTCGAACAATAGAAAAAAATAGAAACCACAGTTTCGGAGGCGGAGAGAGCCCGAGGGTGGCGGAGACTGGGAGAAAGGAAGTAAGTGTCCCGGCAAACAATGAAGTATTAAATGGGCATTTCTCCGAGGGTCCGGACCAATTTGATGTGCCAGTGAAAGTAAACTACTTGAAAGTAAAAGACTTCAAAACAGCGTCTCAGCCCATGAGCAGGGCAAACTGTGAGGGGGGAGGAAAGGGGGAGTGTAGGGGAGTTGGCACTGTTACTGTTACTGTCCCCGAATCACTAATTGCAGTAAAAGGACGAGAAGCCCTCAGAGAGGCCCCCCGAACAGAATCTGAGAGTAGAGAAGGGAAGGTCGCCGACACACTAGTCAACTCTACTCCTTTAACAGCACACTCCCAGGAGGAGGGGGCAAAAAAAGGTGTTATTCCCCAAGCAGAACAGAACAAAACCGCAAGGTCTTGCTATAATCTCAGGAACAAACAATATTTTAAGCAGGACTATAACCTCTCTACTATAAAGGGCACAACACCGAAGAAGTCTGGTAAGAACCCCAAGAAGGTTCGTCCCTTACCCAAGCTTCGAACAGAAAGGCTGAATTTAGAGGAGAAGAAAGCAAAAATTACCCCATCTTTGAAAACATTCTTTAAAGTCCAACATCTCTCACAACAAGGCATTTTTCAAACCCAATAAGGATCAGAGTGAACAGCCTACCCAACAGGGTTCAAGCCTAATCCTCTTCACCGCACCAAGAGAGCTGGAGTTAAACCTAAATATCCAGAGCCTTGAGATTCTAAAGAGCACCGAGACAATAAATATGGAGGAGACCAATCCAATAAATCAAGCAGAGATAGGTGAAGCTTTACAATTGAGCAGTGAAAGGGAAATAACAGGAGAGGAAGATGAAACAGAAATATCCAGAAAAGGCTCTGAGTCCCAGGCTAATCAGATGGAGAAATTTATGGAGAAGATGCTAAATGAAATGAGAGACAAATTTGCGATTTCAGAGGCCAATCAGGGAAAAATTCAAGATGCGTGCGAGGCTTTGGATTGCAGGTTGAAGGACCTTGGCAACAGAGTAACAGCAGTAGAAGAAGAGGTGGGTCATCTTAGCAAGAAGGTAGACGGCCATCAAAAGGAGATCAGAACCTTAAGACAAGAAGGAAAAAACATGAGCGAGAAACTCGAATCTTTGGAAAATCAGGCCAGAAAAAACAATCTAAGGATTTTAAATATCCCGGAGAATCAGGAAGGAACAGATATTAAAAAATTTGTAACCTCTCTCCTTGCAGAACATTTCCCATGGGCTAGCCTAGAGATTCTAGAAGAAGACATACAAAGGGTCCACCGAGACCCATTTGGAAGAGCAAAGGAAAGGAAAACGCCTAGAAAAATCCTCATCAACTTTAAAACATACACGTTGAAGGAGAAAATACTCGGTGAAGCTTTAAAAAAGGGAGTTTTCAGCAAGGATAATTGGTCCTTCAGGATAAGATCAGATATGTCCAAAGCATCTCAAGATCGGCAATGGGAATTGGGGCAATTCATGGCAGAATTAAAATCCCTGGGGGCAGTGGTCCAAATGAAGTTCCCCCCATCGCTTAGAATAATGTGGAGGAATAAAATGCGAAACATTCGCGATCCTGAGGAGGTCAAAGAGTTTCTCGAGATGGCCAGAAACACCATAAGAACTGAAAATCTAACCAACCACTAGAAATATAAAAGGACCACTTCAGGGTTAAAATAGAAGGCATAAATACAGGCGCAAACAGAGAATAGAAGAGTCAAGGAGCCTGAAAAGGGGCAAGAGAGTAGCCCTGAAAAAAGAAGAAAAAGGAGACTTCACCAGGGAGGGTAATCAAGTCGCACATGAAACAAAATCAAAAAATATATACAGAACACGGGTGGGGAGCAAACTAGGGAAAAAAACAACAAAAAAAAATTCCTCAAACTATCATGGAAAATGGGCATCCAAGGTTTCAGTTAGCAAAAAATACTATGAATACCAGCATACACTATACAATTCGGATAATTGATGGGATCAATAACCAGAAAGTTTAATATACTCTCATGGAATGTAAACGGGCTCAGGGTGAAAAATAGAAGACATAGAATTTTGGAGTATTTAAAGTCATCAGATAATGAGATTATTATACTACAGGAAACTCATCTTTTGAGAGAAGAATGGAGTCAGATAATGAAAAATCTTGGCTGGGTGGACATGTATGTATGCACAAATCAGGAATGCAATGTGAAAGGGATAGTAATTATCTTCAAGAAAACACTCAAAATCAAGCTAGTATCGTCCGAAGCGGACAGTAAAGGTAGATGGGCTATAGCCAATATAAGAATTGGAAACGACTTTTACACAATAGCAGGGTACTATGGCCCAAACACAGATGACTCAGGTCCATTACAAAAGCTATACACCCACCTATTGTCAGTGACTTCACCGATAATTTTGGGAGGTGACTTCAATATAATTATAGATCCTAAAGTAGATAGATCACCCCCGGGAAGACAAAAAAATCTCCATAATATGAGAGAGTGGCTTGGGATTTACAAAAGAGATTTAAACTTACTGGACATATGGAAATTAAAAGGGGATAAAAAACAACCTTTTACCCTACATAATAAGAAACTGGGTCATAGATCGAGAATCGATTACTTCTTAATAGATAGAAGCTTAATAGAAGACGTAATAAAACTAGAACACCTTCCTGCTCACCTATCAGATCATTCTGCGGTCCAGCTTATGATTCAAAGGACGGAGGTTAAAACACAAAACAGAATGACAATTGAACGAGCTATATTACTTGAAGAACAATATATAGAAGAGCTCAGGATTGAAACTGAATTTTTTTTTGAAAATAATAAGGTAGGCACATCAAAACAAACCACATGGGATACATACAAGGCAGTTATAAGAGGAAAATTATTAAGTCAAGGCGCATACAGATCAAAGACAATAAATCAAAAGATTAGGGGATTAGAAAACTCCATAAAGATGCAGGATGCACAAATTCTGGTCGAACATAGGGCAGACATAAAAGAGGAACTGGAGAAGGAAAGAAAAAGACAAAAAGAATGCCTCGTAGACATTTTAGAAAATAGAATAAGAACAAAGTGGGAAGCGAGCAAATTAGCAAACCACGAATACGGGGAAGGTTGCGGAAAACTTCTGGCATGGAAACTAAAATCAGATTTAGCCAGGAACAAGGTAGTAAGTATATTACAAGACAGTCAGTTAGCCCCTTCCTTCGAAGACACGGTAATTAGACAGGAATTCATAAACTTTTTTGCCAAGTTATACTCGGAAGATGTAAACCCATCGAAAGAACAAATAGAAGGCTACTTAAATACTCTACCCACCCTTTCACTAACAACTGAGGAGCAAAATTTTTTAAACGAAGAATTCTCTAAGGAGGAAGTAGAAGAAACAATAAAGGATCTGAAAAAAGGAAAGGCTGCGGGACCAGACGCTCTCCCAAATGAATTATATATGGCACTTAGAGAAACGCTATCACCTCAAATAACAGATTTACTTAATCAGGTGTACAAACATCAAGAAAAAATCCCAGACTCTTGGAATGATGCCATCATAACTATAATCCTAAAACCCGGGAAAAAGCCAACACTATGTGAATCATACCGGCCAATATCCCTACTTAACTGTGACTACAAGATCTGCACAAAAATCATAGCAAAAAGGCTAGGGAAAATGATGACCAAACTGATTCATATTGACCAGAAAGGCTTTATCAGAGGAAGACAACTGCAAGACCTGACTCATGAGCTAATTGGGGCAATCGACATTGCTATCTCTGAAAAAAATCCTCTCACAATACTCACCTTTGATGCCGCAAAGGCTTTTGACCGGGTGAACTGGGCTTTTTTGACTGAAGTAATGAGAAGAAATAATTTGGGAGACTCCTTTTTGCATATAATAAAAGAAATCTATAGATCCCCGAGATCGAGAATTCTAGTGAATGGGTGCTTAACCAATAACATACAAATTGAAAGAGGCACCAGGCAAGGTTGCCCACTATCGCCCCTACTTTTTAACCTATACATTGAGCCGTTGGCAAATCTGTTAAGGGGAAATGAAAAAATACTCCCATTTAAACACCAGGAATGGTCTAAAAAAGTGGCATTATATGCCGATGATCTAATGATTTTTACCAATGATTATCAGTCCTCTATACCCGAAATCAAAATCACTTTGGAGAATTTTGGGAAAGTTTCAGGTTACCTGGTTAATCACTCCAAAACTGAAATCATGGCATGGAACTCAATTCTTCCCAGTCCAGATACTAAGAAGGAAATTAAATATCTAGGAATTACAATAGTTCACGACCTGGAAAAAATACCACAAATAAATCTAAAAAGAGTGGCAGAGGAAGCAAGAAAACTTTTAAAGACCTGGACCAGCCTCCCATTAAGTTTTATAGGGAGATCAAATATCGTAAAAATGTCTATTTTACCCAAATATACCTACCTTTTCAACACAATCCCCTTAGAATTTAAAAAGAATACTCTGAAAAAATTACAAGGAGAAATTGCAAGCTTTATCTGGGCATCTAAGGGAACCAGAATATCGTGGAAGAAAATCAGAAGAAGAAAAGAACAAGGAGGTATAGCTAGCCCTGATCTGTGGGAATACTATAGAGCCTTTTCATTTAAAAATATAAGACCATTGTTGAGAGCTTATCAATATTACCCTGAATATCTCCAAGCAATGACCATGAAAACCGACCACTTCCTGTATAAATTTGGCCACCCAAAATTTTTCAAAAAGGTTAAATTGAAGATTCTGAAGGACGCGGCCAGAATATGGGCTCAGGTCAGAGGGACTCTAAACATCTCATACTATAGCCCTCTGGCTCCCATATGGGACTCCCCAGGCACCCCAGACTGTCTGAAAGATAGCTTGGCAAAACCGCTAAAATGATCAAACATCGAGCACTGGGGCCAGTTACTAACTGGATCATCACTAATTTCATGGGAGGACCTTCAAACCAATACCAACTTTACTATCTCCAAATTTAAATACTACCAGCTTTCCAGTTGGGCAAATACCCTTACAAATCAGGAAAATGATACCGAAGAGCTGGAGAAAGAAATGCAGAAAGTTCTTCCCATAGAAAAAGAGATAGCCAGATGGTATTGGGCATTAATAACATCAAATGAGGAAGATGCCCTGATTGCAGAACTAATTTGGGGGAAGAACCTCCATATTCTAAATCCTGAAGAGGTGTGGCTCAAATCAATTGAGAAATGCTGGGCTACACTAAAATCAGCTGCCTTAAAAAGGAATCACATCTTCACGATTCATAGAGCCTACTGGACTCCTAAAAAACTGTCCAAATTCAAGGGAGCCCAAATCAGGAAATGCCCGAAATGTGGTGAGGAGAAGGCAGACGATATTCACATCTTTAAGGAGTGCCCATCCCTTGAAGAGTTCTGGTACGATGTGGGTAAGAATTTAACTTCAGTCCTCCAACAGCAAATAACTGTAAGTACCTCTCTTGTACTTTTTGGGATTGATAGTAATATGGGAGCGGGCAAGCTAACAAAAGAGCAAGAAGATCTAGTTTTTGTGCTGATCCTCCTCGCAAGAAGGGAGATTTGTATTAAATGGGTTGGTCCAGTATCTCCAACGATCGGGTAATGGATGAATTCGGTCATAAAAATAAACAAACTAGATAGAAGGGAAAAGCATACGAAAAGAAATAACTTTTGGGGAATTTGGGAAAATCACTTTAACCCTAATTAATGGTCGAGATGGAATGATGAAACGATGATCCTATGATTAAGCGATGGTAACATCTGTTGATGGGTATAATACTCATCGAGTAGTCAATGGTGGCTAGCTCTTCCCGACTAACGAAAAAACAGACAAGTTACATATGTGTTGGTTCCAAAGGGGAGTCCTCTGCAATACCATCGGTAGGGAAACTCCCCTAGCACACTCGCGTTTTGGGGCAGTGCTGGTACACTCATTGAGAGGCTTGAACCCCTAGGATTCCCAAACAAAACATAAAAATCGCAATATGAGGAAAAAAAAACAAAAAAAAAAAAAACACTAAAGCAGTGCACACACGACCAGAGTATGCAGTAGCCAAAAAATCAGTGCAATAACATGCTGGAGGCATATGGATAAAACATAACATAACTCATAAATAAATTTGGGTCTCTCCCTCCCACCACCCAGCCACCCCTTGACCACTAAGAAAACAAACTAAAAGGAGCTCGGCCCAATGTTAGTCTGGGACAGGTTCTTTAAAGACACACTGCTGTCTGGTCTGCTGCACACTTCCAGTCCTGGCAGGATATTACCCTCCACATCAGTAGGCTACATGACAAGACCTTCAGACAGGCCCTGCTCCAATCCGTCCTTAGACTCGGATTCCACTTCCTGATCCTCTGTGTTGGTCTTGTGTGCTGCTGCCCATGGTCTTTAGGTTTTTTGAAGCTCTGCCTTCATGGCACTTATCTTAGTGAACATCCTCCATTCTTGGCAGAATCCCTTGAGCTGGGCTACTATGTGGGTGTCCAGAGTAGTTAGGCCGAATTCTATGTTGCCAGTAGGGCCACATATATTGCAGTGAACAATGAGTTTTGGAAAAAAAGACTTTTTGAAAAATCAAACATGCCAATTTAGGGAGAATTTGAAAAGGTTTGAATTGGTCTTAGTATAGAGTTGTAATGAACAATGAGTTGCTAAGGTTTTGAACAAAAACGTCCTATCCTCACCGCTGATCACTATTGTTAGAAATAGGGTTTCTGGATGTCATTGAATGCACCCTGTACAAGCAGGAATCACCACTTTCAGCAAGGGTAAGCTTTATACACACTAAAAGATAACCTGTGCTCACCCTCTGGTAACTTGGCATGGAGCAGTCAGGCTTATCTAAAGAGGCAATGTGTAAAGTATTTGTACAACACACACTAACAAAATGTAAACACCACAAAAATACTCCACACAGGTCTAGAATAATAGAATATATTTACATGAGTAAAACAAAAGTCAAGTAAGTAGAACCAGAGTAGTGTTTAGAAGCAAATAGGGCTTAGGGATACCTTAATGTTGTGCTGGACTGGGGTAAATTCAGAGTTTAGGTTGACTACGATTGAGGACTGGCCGGCTACAGGACTCACGTGGGTACCACTGAAAAAGTATTTTGGATGGAGCAAGTGTCGACGCTGAAGACTTGATGCAAGGTGCACAGAGGAGGCGATGTGTCATTTTTGATTCAGGGGATGCGTAGTTTCAGATCTGCACAGTTGATGAAGGCTTCGTCGATGAACCCTATTATGATGCAGACACTGCATAGTCCTGGTTTAGATGCGCTGTCCATTGTCATCGAGCTGTGCCGTCTGTCAAAGCACTGTCGTTTATCGCCTTCTGTTTCGGGGTTGAAGGACAATACATCAGTTCTGATTGCTGCAAAGTCATCAATGCGTAGAGTTTAATGGTTCCAGACAGCAGAAGCCATCTTTCAAGGGCCCTTGACTGGACAGGCACCACTTGGAAGGGCAGGACTCACAGATAGCATAGTCGAGGTGCTGTTGCAGGGTTGAAGGAAATCTTTGAGAGCCCTGAGACTACAGAACAGGGGGCCAGCCAGCAAGGCCTTGGAGTTTCGCTGGGAAAAAGTGAAATGGGTCCAGTCTTTGTCCTCAGCAAGGCAGAGATCAGCAGGCAGAAGGGCAGCACAGCAAAGCAGAAAAGCATTTCTTCCAGAGCAGGGGTCAAGCAGAGTAGCAATCCTTGTGGCACAGCAGTCTTTACTCTTGGCAGAGTTCTTACAGGTCCAGTAGTATTCTGTCTTGGTAGGGTCAGAGGCCCAGTACTTATTCCCAGTTGTGCCTTTGAAGTGGAAGTGACTTCAAAGCAGGCCCTTAAAGTGCACAGGTCCCCCTTTCTGCCCAGCCCTGGCACCAGACTATTAGCAGGGGGTAATCAGTCCTTGTGTGGGAAAATTACACTGCCTATTTAGATGTAAGTGTCAACTCCCCATCCCACTTCCTGCCCAGGAAGAGCTATCAGAATGCAGTGAATGCAAATGAGTTTTCTGTCACACCCACCCTTCCTGTGTTTGTGGCTGTCTAGAAGGAATGCAGGGAGTGTAGCTGTCACCCACCATAGACGTGTATTAGAAACAGGCTGCAATGCACACAGAGCAGTAAGAGCAGAGAAATACCTACTTTCTAAAAGTGGCATTTCAAATATAGTAATGTTAAATCCAATTTTGCAGATAAAGATGATTTATCATTACTATTTCAAAGATGTAGAACATGATGCAAGTACTCTTTTCTGAGCAGGAATTACTGCTTAAAAGTGTATTAAGTAATTCCCATGCTAGCCTATAAGAAGAGTAGGCCTCAAAGTAGTGCAAAACTAATTTAGATGTTTGTCACTACAAGGAAATGTAAAACTTAATAGTACATGCCCTGCCTTTTACTTACACAGCACTCTACCTCTAGGACTACCTAGGGTCTTTCTTAGGGGTGACTTGTGTGTAAGATAAGGGGAGTTTAAGGCCTGGCAAGGAGTTTTAAATGCCAAGTCAAAGTGGCCGTTAACCGCTCACACAGGCACTGAAAATGGCATGCCTGAGACATGTTTGAAAGGCTACTTGTCTGGGTGGCATAACGATGCTGCAATACACTAGTAGCATTTAGGTGACAGGCCCTGGGTATATGGCATACCACTTTACAAGGTACATATAAGTAACTAAATATGCCTTTAAAACAAGCACCACCAGAAAAGTTTAAGGTCGATATCACCACAACAGTTTAAGGTCGATATCACCACACTCTGTATAGTTCCCTCAAAACAAGGTGCTCAGTCCCAGGGCCAACCGTATAGAATGCCCCCATAATTAAGATAATCACAACAAGAGGTAGAAGCACACTAGCACTAATATAAGACTACAAAAAGCCTTTGCATGGGTCGTAATATCCAAGACAGAGTCGAAGCATAGAGTTACATGGAATGTTCAGTCATCGAGTCCAAACATCACGAGACACGTATATTTGGTAGTGGTCATTCATTTTTTCTTTACTTCCACTTTAAAATAGTATCAAAGACACAGACAACGTGTTTCGTCCTAAAACGTTGGGACTTGTTGAAGCACAAGATTCCTAGGCTTATCTTAAGTCCATAGGTTAATTTTTCTTGCAGAGGTCTTCGAAGGAGAAAGCTTGTGGGATCCATTGATACAGAATGTGTTTTTCCTGTGGTCAATGCAATTCTACATTGGGTGACAATGAAATATGACACCTAGGCAAACAAAAGTAAAGTAATGTTCTAAGTCTTCAATAATGTACAGACTCTATCATTGAAAGGACATTACTGAATAACTGTAAGTGTTGCCAATAAACTCAAAATGAGCCAAATAGTGGGTTTGGTGATGTTCTGCAATAATCTCATAATCTCTGAGGAAACCACAGTCTAAGGTTTGGACATGTAGCAAGAAAAGTGAATCACTTACTAAAGCAGCTTCAGGAGTTGGGGAAGATATAGTTTGATTTCCTAAAGAACGGTGGCATTTCAATATTTTAAGAATTGTTAGTTGAGGAGCTGTTATGGAATGAAGCAAGGTGATGAGAAAAATAAAAAGGTGAATTATTGTTATGTTTTTAGATGTAAATTCAGGAGAGGATCATTTTAGAGAATTTTAAGTGATCAGGGCCTAGATGTAGGTAATTTCATTTTACCACTTCTTAAATACTGAATTTTACCGATTCGGTATTTAAGAAGTGGTAAAATAGAGGGGGGGGGGATGTAGGTATTACAGAATCGGTAAATACCGAATCGTTAAGATTCGGTATTTACCGATTCTGTAAATTCCGATTCGGTAATGCCCATTGATTCCTATGGGCATTGAAGCCCATAGGAATCAATGGGCATTACCGAATCGGTATTTACCAATTCGGTAAATACCGATTCCAGCAAGGGTGCAGGGGGTGTCAGTTTGACACCCTCTAGCACCCCAAATACAGGCATGTGTGCCATGTGGCACACAGACATGCCCTAAGGGCATGTCTGTCTGTCACATGGCATAGGTGTGCATGCACACATGTGCATGCACACCTGGTTTCGGTATTTTACCACCCAATTCGATTGGGTGGTAAAATACCGAATCTGAAAGGCCCTTTGGGACTCAGAAGAGTCCCACCTACATCTAGAAGTTACCGAATCGGTAAAAATACCGATTCGGTATTTTACCGAATCGGTACATTTACCGATTCGGTAAAATTGGCCCCCTACAACACAATAACCCATTTACCGGTCGTTAACGGCCGAAATCGGCCTTTACCGGCCGGTAAATGGCCACCTACATCTGGCCCCATATTTCCGTTTTAATCTGGGCTGAGGGAATATTGAACTATTTGAGGCTAGAAGTGAGGAACAGGATGAAATGGTCAAGACTGAACTGGGTGGTCTCAACATGCATAAAATCTCACTTACTACTAATATAATGAAAATTAGTTATTTGTTTATTTGCATCTGCTTTTCTAACTGAAAAGGACCATGCAATGGCTTCGACTAACTCTCTAATTTGTAAAAAGATATTGATCCCGGACATGGATTTGGTAACATTTGTTTCGGATCTGCTCCTGCCTTAGGTGATTTAAGGAATTCATTTTATTTGAAAAAAAAACTGTAAAAGGGGTCCTAGTTAACTACTCTATGAGGATGACATTGTGAGGGGCTAATGGCTGTGTCAAAAAAGATCCACTAAGCATACATATGTGAAGGTATTCTGGGATACCCAATTTCACTGTGTTTGTGTCTCAGTCTTGAAGAGCTGAAAGACTATACATAGCGTAAGAGTGATGCATGAACATGAATTGCAGTTTTTTTACCAGGAGGAATGCACCTATCAAAGGAATATATTAAAAGGACATTTCCAGGTGCTTTTGAATTGTTTCCATGATTGTATCTTCTTAAAGAGTTAACAAAAAGGACTGATGTATTTATTCCAACTTCATTTTACAAAGATCATGGTGGTGAAAAATGATCGTCATACACTTAGGGTAAACTATATTTGAATACAAACAGTGGTAAATAGTTTAATATCTTCAACATTCACTAATGTTCTGTTTGACATGCTTCAAGAGAGCATTCATGGCAAGCCTGGTCAGGAATAGTGGAAAGGTTTATAATTGCAGCCCATGGCTACTGTGCGCTGGAATAGCCCCATTATTAATTCTGTTTGGGCACATTAGGTAAGCTATGCAACATTAAACATTCAGTTCAACATTTGAAGCATCTGTTGTTTGCCGTAATTGTGGAAATAGTTGTGAAGTAATTCTAGAAATAGAACCCTTTTCATTCACAACAAAGCATAGCACGAGTCAGATGTCCTAACATGTTTTGGCAATGCTGATCGGTCTATTGGCTTCTTTAATGTTTTAATAAACTTTATTACAAAAATAAGAGTGGGTGCCTCTGAATGTTTTTGTAATAAAGTTGTAAAGGAACATGCTTGTGCATATGTGCAAATGCACAGGTGGACCTCTTTAACAATTTTTGTAGGAAAGATTTACATAACATCCAAATATTGTCATCCCTGTATGTGCATGTGCACAAAAGGGGGTCATCTTGGAATGGGTTAGAAACACATAAAGAGATGGACACAAGTGCAGATACCTCCATCTTGAAATGGTTAAAGCTATTCAGAAACAGAGAAGTCAAAAGCAGTGTGTGTGTTAAATGGAGTACACAGCAAGTGGTGACAAGTGCTCAATAAAAGTGCCCGAGGACCTGTGGGACCCGCACAAAGTTTTTAAAACAATATAAAAAATTAAATCACTAAATGTCCACAAGTCTATGGCATTGAAAGCACTACATTCTGTGTGTTGGCAACATTACACTTTAGCAGAGTGCGGTCACTCATGCAGAAAGGAATCAGTGGCATAAAAGAAAGGGCGGTCCCACTGGTTAATGCTCTGTGCAGAAGTGGGAAGAAGTAAAATGACAATTTCCTGGTAGCGATAGTGCCAGTGTAGCTATAGCAAGATCTGAGGGTTTTTTTACTAATAAATTTAGATCTAGTACATGAATAAGCACAAATTTTTTTAAAGAAAGGTTTATCCATTTTGGGTTTGTCATGGCAAGTTTTGTGCAGATCCATGAATCAGGGGCCAGAAAAAATGGGAGAAGGGCCGATAAGTGCCAATTCTCATTTTAAATCCCATAGGAATATTTCCTCTTTTATATAGAATAACCCGCTGAACTGAATTGCATCAAAAGTGTCATGAAGGTAGAACTGGCTTAGCAATACCTAAAGCAAAATATTGCAATATTTTACCTGAGTAAAAGGTTTCTCACTTTTGAGCTTTCAGTGGTTTTCAGTGTAACCACAAAAATAAATCAAGATGACAAGTACACTTTGTTTTTCTCTAATAATAACCACTTGCAGACAGAAAGAATTAAGTCTCAAAGTCATACACATGCTATTTCTTGAGTAAGGCACAACAGAGTTAAGATTTCTGAATGAAGAAAGTTACGTTGCATTTAATGCAACCAAATCTCTCAGGGGCCTATTCACAAAGGCAGATGTACACATGAGTACATCTACAAGGGTATGTTTTACTCTTCCACTTCTCAGTAAATGTCCTAGTTTTTAGCTATTCACCATTTCCAAATGTTAATTTACTAGACTACAAAGTGTAGTCTTACATGTCTCCACCCTCTTAAAGAGGGTGTGGAGCCAGCCAAATTTTCAAGGTAAAGCCATTACTATAATGATTTAAAAAGTTTAGTAAACTTAAAAAAGATAGAAAAAATGTTTTCTGATAAATAACAATGTAAATGAATTTTCTATCTATCAAAAAATGCTACAGCACTATTAACTTAATGTTCAATTAAATTAAATTACAATTACATTAACTGTATTAAATTAGTTTACTTTTTAAAAAACAAATATTTTATAATATTACCACCTTAAGTAAAATATGTATATTGCTATATATTATGTAATAAAAATGACTAAAAGTTCTGTGTAGATTAAATTTAAAATAATGAATTTATTAAAAAAAATAAAGTTACCTTTATTTCAATAAAAAACTGTGTAGCAAAATTTTATTTCATAATAATATAATATTAATTTCATTTCAGTATTTTATTTTAACATTAATTGAAATGTACATATACATTTTTAAAAAGTCTAAATAAATTGATTTATTTTATCATTATTGGCATATAGGTTCCATTTTAAGTCCCTGCCTCAATTGTTTTCTATGGAAGGCTGTTACAGTACCTGTTAGTGGCCATATATGGTGCTAGACTTATTCCACAATGGACTCCAGTACATTTTTGACAGTTCTGTGGACTTTTGGTCTGCAGGAAGTTTTGTGGGTGGGGTTTTGTATTTGCATGTTCCTCCTTAAAGCCCTCCTTACCCCATGCCTAAATCCCATCTTACTTTACCTAAACCCCTCCCATTTTGCGGTAGATATTCCCCGTTATCCCTTCACTCCCTCCTGGTCCATCCCACATTTACTAAGTAACAAACGTAAATGGGTGGAGATCTCCACATATAAAAAGGTAAGAGAGGTGGAGGTGGAAATTTACACCTGTAGGGTGTAGATTAGCATGTTATAGTATGAGAGTAGTACTCTTGTATTACTATTAAATGTACTACAAAGTGCAATTTGTGAATAAAACCCTAGAGTTTAGGAAGGTACACTGCTGGTGCTTTGATGTTCCCTGTTTGAGTGTGATGAAAGTACCAATCAGGTTAATTTATTTTAGATTTCATGCACACTACTGATGCAACGCTCCTATTAAAACATATAATATGTTCATTCTTTGTAATGTTTAATTAAGGGTTCTGAAAGAAATTGTGCTGGGGCCATTTATTTGAATCTAGAAATGGTTAGCAAACAAAATCCAAGAATTAAACAGTTGCAAATGATAATAAAGTCAATGATGAAGTGTACTCTGGAAAGAAGAAACTGACTACCAAAGTAATGAAATGCTTCCCTGCGAACTTACACTTGATAATTCTTCATATGCCTTCTGAGTTTAATACTGCTGATAAACGATTTTGTTAACTTGTGCAAATGCATTTTCTGGTTTGTTTGGCACATTCCTGAAGCGTATGTCTTTGTTTTTTTATCTTTTTAAAGGAGAGTCAAATATGTGAAATTAGGTAATATAGCTTTAGATGAAGCATAGTTACAGTAAATTGCAAATGGAGAATCAACATTCCAGACACCGTTTTAAATTCCACATGTAACTGCAGGCTGAAAGGGAAAACATGCAAATGAATATATTTTGAAAGATGGTGTGGTCTTAAAGTCTTGTAAGAGCCATCACAAAGATAGCTGAGAAGAGAAGGTAATGGCTGGTCTTATAGGTCTGACCTTCCTGCAGCAGACAGAACCATAGTAGGTGGTGAAGGGAAAAGGTTGATCACAAACATGGTTGAAGAGTTGGGTTTTTATGGATGGCCAAAATTATTGCTAAATTGGTAGAAGTAGTGAGTTCCAAAGGGGTGACCTTTCTACATGAGAGTCTCTTCCACTGAACGTTTTGTCCCATTGAGAGACTCTGCAGATGGGGCAGATATCTCTTATGGGGTGTATATGAAAGCACTCCCTATACTTTACCATAGGGAAATCTCCACAGTAGGGATAGAGATTGCCATATGGTAAACTACAGGAATAGATTCCCTATACTTTACCATATGGAGATCTCCACTTCAGTGGCAGAGATCTCCAAATGGTAAAATATAGGGGTGTGTGAAACTTGCATAATTTGCTTTAGCATTGTTCAGCAAAATTACTGCAAAATGATCTGAAATTAGGTGTAATTATGTTAAAAGCAGCTCGCACTCAAATATTACCTTTACAGTCCATTCGGGTAAAAATTCAAATCGAAAATATAATTTCAAGTTGTTTTCTAGGTGTTTGTGTTCCAAACACTGATGTTTGCATTCGGTTGTTTTGTTTTGAGCTACAAAATGGCACACTCAAGTACAAAATCAACATGAAATGCCACTCACATTCAAACATTACCTGAGTTGTACAACGGAATTAAAAATGTGTCCCCGAAATTTTGTGCTGTGGTGCAGTAGTGTAGTCTATGCAATGTTGTTTACATTTCATTATGTCAGTTATGTCGGCATTATTACAATTTTGCTCAGGCCCAATATAAATATATAAAAACTGTAAAATGATATTCAACTTGAAAAATGCTAGTAAATATATTTCTATGTTAAATATTATTGTATATTTATTTTGTATGTAGAATATTAAATTACTGCATTAATGTAAATATATTAAATACAATTTAAATTAATTTGGTGAAGTTTCAATTAAAAAAATACTTTCCGACCAAAAGTAAATATTGGTTATTATGCGTTAATAAACATTAAAAGTGATGTATAGAACTAATTGAAAGTTATTTACTTTATTTTATTAACATTTAATATTACATTATTTTATACATTTTTAAAAGGTTGTTAAAATATTTTATATTTAAATAATAAATATATATTATTCTGAGATTTTCTTTAACATGAAATTTACATTTCTAACTTTTATAAATTGCTTAAATTAATTCAACATTATTTGCTATGCGGTTTAAGTCCCTATCTCCCTATCTCCCTATCTCCATTGATTTCTATTCGGTGTATTGCAGTACAAGGGGCCTGCAATGGATCACCAACTGCGCAGACGAGCTCGCCCCTCCCTACGCAACTCCGACAGATAGTGACCCAGGAAGGCGGCCTGGTTCACTGCCGACCTCCAAGAATCCAGTCTCTCCTGCAGACACCTCAAAATTAACTAGAGAAACAGCAAAACCTCGGAAGATTGCACCACCTACAAGAACACAATGACGGAACTCCACCAACGCATCAGATCAACCTAAAGGACCTTCATCCAGAACAAGATCCTCACCTACTCCAGCAACTCCAAGAACTTTTCAGCGTCATCCAGAAATTCACCAAACCCCTTTTTTCGAATTGAAATGTAATATTCTCATATTACTCATATTTTACCGGATATTTTATTAGCATTTATATAGCTAATACATTATCTTTGCATATTGTGTGTAGATGCAACTAGTAGATGCAGATGTTGCGTTAGTTAGGTTGACATCTGTGCCACCATTTTAGTTCTTGAAGACGCCATTTTGTATTACAATCGAAACTGTTACTTGCTCATTTACGAGAATTGGTCCTTGGTAAGTTTTGCTTCTCCAATGTTGAAACTTGCTCATTAATGCATGCACTTTCTGTTACATAGAGGCCTTCTCCCACCTGTTTAGAGGGGAGGATAGGCCAGACGACCTTGGATAGTAGATAACTTGAGCCAGGCTGCGGAATCAAAACTTATGTTCTGTACCCCCATTGTATTACAACAGCTACCAGTATTTTTCCATAGGAAGCGGGTCTTCATGGGATCCTCAACATACATAATGTAACTTTATGCTTTTTAGAGTCAGTCCCTCATCAGCCATCATAGGAGGCTGGTCAGACTGGACCCCGCTGCAGTGTACTTTATGAATAAACTAGTTTCTTGTATTCTCTATTGCGTCATCAACTCTTCATTTATGGAAGGCTAGAGGAGGTCGAGAGTGACCCGTGACCTAAGTTGGGTCACTTCCTTCACCCCCCAGCGAAACCACAGACATCACCCCCTCCCAGGACACCTTCATCAAGCTCAGCTCCTACTTCTATCTGAAATTCAAGCGCCTCTATGACAACTTCAACGACCAGACACCTGATCCCGAAACCACTCCCTCCTCCAGCAATGCCAGCGACCCCACAATCTACTCCTGGACCCCAGTCACCACCAAAGATACTGCATCGACTATGGAAGACATCCACTCAGGGACCCCCATGGACCCTTGCCCCCCCACATCTTCCACAGAGCCGCCGGCGCCATTGCTCCAGCGCTTCAATACACCATCAACGCCACCTTCGAAACCTGCATCTTTCCCGACGACTGGAAACACGAAAAAGTCAGACCCCTACTCAAGAAGACCTCAGCAGATCCCACGGACCTTAAGAACTACTGACCCATCACCCTCTGCCCCTACACGGCCAAAGTCACAGAGAAGACCAATAACTTGCAGCTAACAAAACTCATAGAAGAGAACTCCATCCTCGAACCCTTCCAATCCGGATTCCTCAGCAACCACAGCACCGAGACCACTCTACTCGCCACCACAGATGAAATCCACACCCTCCTCAGCCAGGAACACACCGTGACCCTGATCCTACTCAACCTCTCTGCAGCGTTCAACACCGTCTCCCACCGCACACTCACCGCCAGACTCCACGATGCCAGCATACAGGGAACCGCCCTTCACTGGCTCCAATCCTGCCTCAGCAGCAGAACCCGAAGAATCAGACTACCCCGCTTCCTCTCTGAACCCATGGAAATCAACTGCGGAGTACCGCAAGGATCGTCGCTCAGCCCCACGCTCCTCAACATCTACGTGGCTCTCCTTGCCACCATCTTCAGAAAGCACAAATTGAGCATAGTATCCTAAGCCAATGACACCCAGCTCATCCTCTCCCTCACCAAGGTCCCCATCACCACCAGACTCAACTTCCAAGAAGGAATGAAGGACGTAGCATCCTTGATGAGCAACATCTGCCTGAAACCCCACTCGTAGAAGACAGAGGTCCTCGTCCTCGGACCATCCCCTCTGCATGGGACACCACCTGGTAGCCCACTGTGCTCTGTACCCCCCCCAACCCCATTGACCATGCATGAAACCTCGGCATTGTACTCGCCTCCTCCCTCTCATGACCTGACAGGTCAACGCATCATCTCCACCTGCTTCAACACTCTACACATCCTTCGAAAAACCTTCAAATGGATCCCCCCAAATCAAGGAAGACTATCACCCACACACTCATAACCAGCAGATTTGACTACGGAAACTCCCTCTACGCTGGGATCAACAAGTCCCTGCTCTGCCAACTCCAGACCATACAGAACACCACAGCCAGACTCGCCCTCGGCATCCCCCATGACGAACAAAAAATCCCAGTGCATCCGCAGAGCAAGAACAGGTGGAAGAAACTTCTCCTACATCGCAGCCTGGAACGAGCTCTCAATCAACATTAGAGGCGCCCACACCCACCACATCTTCAGGAAGACCCTCTAGACCTGGCTCATCAACTAACCGGAACTGCTTCCCCACCCCCGCGCCTTGAGACCCTCACAGGTGAGTAGCGTGCTTAAAATTCCCTGAATGATTGATTGATTGATTGTAGTGATCGACTTACTGCTGTTTCTTTTGGAAGTAGTAAATAACACTCAGACATTTGGCTCCCTTCCCTTTTTCAGAGGTTGGACACATGTGAGTCTACATTTTTGTGGAACTATACAGATGGATTTTGTGAATAACCCAACATAGTAAAGTTATTTAAATGTGTAAGAGTAAATTAAACATGTACATTACTCAAAAGAGCAAGTTACTTTGTTTCTAGGTTAACTCTAATGAGAGCATAGAAATTAAAAATAAATTGATGGTTCAAAACACTGCTCTGTGTTTCACTATATGCTCCTGGCAGTCTGTCTTTCGAGTGTAATGTGGATTTCCAATGGGGAAAAGGGTAGAGAGACTGTCAATCAGTAACTGTTTCCTCTGAGAACTATGGGGACACCCTTCAAGTCCACTCTCATTAAACTGCCTAGGGCAATGCACTGAGTGAGGTCACTTCTTACGTGGTTCAAATTTAGTGCAAAGTATCTGACCCTGCTTTTTTATTTGCTCATGGGCATCTCTGACGTCCTTCGCGCACATTACATGATGATGTGAACAGCATAGAATAAAGATGGCAGGCCACCACTGGTACTATAACATTTGGGAATTGTGGGACTATGAAGGTAAGCCAACCAGGCAAATCCATCACTAAGTAGGCGGGACATTTGTCTACCAGAATTACTACTTTAAAATGCATTTATGTTGGTCTTGAAGTTAACTTTTGGGGGTGATTTCCTTTTCTTACAGTGTGCGACATAAGGATTCACTTGCCTGTAATGTCTCATGGTGCGAAATAGAGACCCAAAAAATGTTTGTGCATAAATATGTCTGACAGTTTTTAAGTTATTGATAGATGGTCTGCATGACTCTAAAGCACTTGGGGATCATGGGATAAGTAGAAGCCTGTGATCGAGCACGCAGGGACCTACCAGCTCAATTTTACCATACTCACCTGGGCCCATATAACATTCTAACTTTGAACTAGCAGTCGTGCCTAACTAATTAGTAATTTAGTCACCCTATCAGTGCCTAGAGGTCCATTTAGGACTTATACTTGTAAACCATGGTTTACCAATCCTTGCCACCTTTGCTATAAGTCCTGGGGATCGAAGTGGAAGTTAGCATAAACAGGCAATATCTAAACACACTTATGTTTCTTGTAATAACCACAGACTCGGGGAACGTTTTAACACCTTTATCTATGAGAGATTTTCTGAGTCAAATGGAAAAAGGCCACAATCTTGTGACCATAAATTTTACTAGCAAGAATATAACCATTAGGACATAAAGTTTGTAAAAAATCACAGTAACACCTTTAAACATCGGTACCTGGGAAGTGTGAGAAAGGAAAATAGCACAAGGACATACCACATAAATTATATTTACCTAGAGTGGTGCAATGACCAGTCCTGGACATGGGCTGGGCAAAATATGGACCAGGCTCCCGACTAAACAGGTTCCCACGGGACAAGACAGGTGCAGATCAGGACAGGTGACCTCTGCTAAGTGCAACGCCAGCGTCACACCCCTCTGTAGCAAAATTTGGTATCCCGACTGGGTAATCAATAATTCCCCCAACACCTCGATTCTTCTGACAGAGTGCTCCGCCAGCACCTCTGTTCTCGATCTCCTATAGCAGTCGTTGGGGCAGTGACAGGTCAGCTACTCGGACAAGTCGGACAATTTCTCTATCTAAACCTACCTTAGTTATACCATTTCGGGGGCAATGTACCACCTCTAAATGCTGCAAATCTATGTGTTCCCCTTCAGTGATTGGTTGGAAAGACGAGGAGAGGTCATCACACCATACCAAGATGAGATCATCTAAATTGACTTGAATTGATCAAGTTCCCAACCATAATTTATTTTCTCACGTCTTTATTCCGCCCACCAACATTATTTCATTTTTACATACAATGTTAACACATTTGTTGGTTAATATATTACAGGTTAATTTGAGAGGGCTGAATCCAAACAAGTCTCTGCATATATGAGACCTTGCTCCATCACCTGTAATAATATAGTTCAAAACCTATAAAGTGATAGTTTGAGGGTCTGACTGTCTCTAAAACACTTTGGGTCAAAAAGACTGGCAAATATGTTGGTATTGTGTGCGTGTGTTTTAAAAAAAAAAAAGGATCATAGAAACCAGACAGTACATGTTGTATGGTGAATGAATGCTTTTTGATGAGTTTGGTTGTGTTTTGCATCAATTATCCCACTTCAAACAACACATTCAGAATATATTTAGTATCACTAAGTGCAGTAATTTACATTTGCTACGTAGATGTGGTTAAAGTATCTACATATACCTTGTTTTACTTGATTGTCTCCTGTTTTTCAAAAACAGAATAACCTGGGAATTTTCTGGCAACTAAAATTTGGTATCATTATAGTATGACTAAATGCATGGTCCAACTGTGATTCTAAAGATACTGTGAAGCCCCATTAGGAGGACCCTACTTAAGAAATACGGCAGTGCGAGCGAGCACTACTTAAGAAATACGGCAGTGCGAGCGAGCAGTTGGTGCGCCAATGGCTTGCAAAAGGCAAGTCCGTCTGCGCCCGTCGCGCACTGACCGTACACAGCACCAGTCATGCTTCTGGTGGCTATATTGAGGCTAGAAGTCTCACAAATGATAGCACAACTGCTAGAATGTGCTACACCAGAGACAAACTCCTACAAATAGGTAAGCAGATTAATTATTACCCCTATTGAGAAAGGCGCTGTTTCTCTATCTATTCCTACTAACAGTACACTGTCTATAATGAGGTGTGGTTTCATAAATGCATGACTTTTAGGAGTGAGGGTCAACTTGATGATGAAGCATGCTACTATTAGTGTGGGTGAAAGTTGTATAAAAAAGGGTTGTTTTCTCTTCCCCACTCCATTAAGAGTGGTGCACAGGTGTAGCACATTATATATTTCCCCTTCTTTTTTTGTGGACTCCAAAAGGGATACTCTTTGGTTAGTTATATTAGAAAATTGCCATTTGATATGCAGTAGGTCAGCTGTGAACCAGGGGACAGGGATGGTGATTACAGCTCCTTCCCAAGGATCTCTATACTCTCGCAGGGGTCCAAACTTCATCAAGCTAGATCTTTGGGGCTTTAACGTCCTTCCCGCTGTCTGAGAGACAACACCATTCTAGTTAAGGTGTTGTTTCGCTCCTGGTCTTCACCCTGCAGTTCTCCTTTAACTTTATTAAGTTATAGGCTGTGAGCACAACTGCTGAATTACATTACTTCATAACTGTTAGTCCTACATGAGACCATACTGGAGATGGCAATAAGATTGCAGTTGTATCATCTTTTCATCTTTTCCTATCATTAGTTGCACTGTAACTTTAAGAAGGTACCACGCTCATTGCTCTCACTCACAAATGGGGTAGAGTTCCCTGTCTGCTAAACTGACAGTCCACCCATTTTAGTTAGAGTTGGGCCAACTGCCATGTTTGTTCCAGCAATTGCCCCACAAATATCGGTCTATCATTCTACGTACCTGAGAGTGACTGCCCTATGTGAATAACAAAAGCCCGGTGTGCTGAACAGAAACAGATTAATACCACACACTGGTGATTTTGGGGCCATTTTCTTTTTCAAAAACAAAATTCACACTTTGGGAGTTTAAGTAAAACAAAAAAGTTGCTCAGCAGGCCCATGAATATGAAGATGCTCAGCAAACGTATGGAAACTTCAGGGGAGCCACTGTGATGGTGGTTCTTCTGAAGACAGACATCTCCCCCTGACAGGTAATGATCTGTAAATATGACAGGCAGTCATCCTCCAGGGGGTGGAGTTTATAACTTCCACCACCTTGGTGGGACACTTGGACACCAGGCAATAAACTCCCACAGTTGTTTAGTCATTTGATATTGCAAGAAATTTAGTGCAGCTGACAAAAGGCTGATAGGGCAAAAATGATATGTGTTTAAAGAGACCAGCTCAGTTCTTCTCAAGGCAGGGAGCATGGTGGCCATTTGAAAATCTGTGGGAACCGTTCCATGAAAAGGGTTATGAGCAAGGGTGGATTGTTGCTCAGCTAAGTGTTAGGCTTCCTACAGAGCTGAGGGTAGTTTTTAAATAACCCCTCCCTGATGATTTTGCCTTCTTCATAGTCAAATTTCGCAGCCCTCTCACTATGATCCTGATTCATTTGGAGATTTCTAGAGGGGAGAATAACTTTTGTTTGTGGTTGGGTGAGAAATCCGGTCTGCTTCATTGATCTACAAAGTGGGCTCAGAAAAACTGCAAAAAAACGTAAAGGTGAAGCATACACCATGCATGGGTTTATAAGGGAAACTTAGTGGTATCAAACATCACATTCCAGTGAAATAACACACTGGGAAAACTGTGCGAAAGATGAAAATCATGTAAGTATAGAATTACATGGTTAGGTGCATTTCTGTGCACACAGCATATGGGGCACCAACATTCATAGGGACAGATTTACAAGCCCCTTGTGCCAACAGTGTGTCCCTTTTTGTGACGCACCGGCAGCGCATTTTAGTGCCTCATATGTACAAGGACAGGGAAAGGCACCCTGCTTGACTTCTCCTGTTCTTGTAAATATGCCCCCTTTAGACGCAGTACTTTGCGTGAAAGGTGTGTTCCATATAGATCTTATATACTCTGCCTTCTCAAATAATCAACCATATATCCCAGCAGTCATTTCCGGACTTGTCACAAATAGGGCGTCTGACAATATGCCACCAGTGCTGGACACATTTCCATTGCTGAGTTTGGACACATTAGCCACATTGGTGACCCAGGTAAAATCTGGGTCTCCAAGCGACCCTGCCCCTCCGAGCTTCCTAAGGACCGTTGGTCAAACCATTCTTCCGGTGGTACTAAAGGTACTCAATGCATCCATTTCCACCAATACAGTTCCATCTAGGTGGAAAGAGGATAGGGTAAAGGCCCTCCCCAAAAAGCCCAATATGAATAGCAACAACTTCAGCAATTACCGCCCAATCTCCCTGCTCCCATGGGCCAGCAAATTACTGGAAAAGTATATTAACAGCCTCCTGACCAATTTCCTGGAGAATAACAGCCTCCTGTACCCCTCGCAGACCGGCTTCCGTCCCAAGCATGGGACGGAGTCGGCCTTGCTGGCGGTCTTGGAGGAAACAAGGGGCATCTTGGATCGGGGAGGATCGGTGGCAGTCATCCTCCTCGATCTAAGTGCCGCCTTTGACACTGTGAATCATACCATCTTACTACAGCATCTCCGGGACATTGGGATTCAAGGAGGAGCGTTGGAATGGATCTGTTCATTCCTAACCAATAGAAATTTCCAAGTCTTTGAGGGTAACATCATCTCCACTAGCAGGCCCCTGGAGTGTGGTGTCCCGCAGGGTTCTGCACTCAGCCCGACGCTGTTTAATGTCTATATGAGGCCGCTGGCTGGGATCGTCCACCCTTATGGTATTAAGATCGTGACCTATGCGGACGATACACAGCTGGTGGTCTCATTGGCGCGGGCTGAAGGCCCTGCTGGCACAGTGGATCTGGCGGGTTGCTTGAGTGAAGTTAAGAGCTGGATGACCCTGTCCTGTCTCAAGTTAAATGGGGACAAGACAGAGGTCATGGTGCTGGGTCACTCGGTACCCACTACCATCAACCAGATCTGGCCAGCCTGTTTGGGAACCGCCCCAGTCCCCAAGGAGTCCTTCAAGAGCCTCGGGATATGGCTGGATAAGTCCTTGACGTTTGACCATCAGGCGGTTGTACTATCTGCCACTTGTTTTGGCCTCATTAGAATGCTGAGGAAGATTCTACCTTTGCTACCTTTTGAGGCAAGACAAATAGTGGTTCAAGGACTGATTCTCTCCAGGTTGGACTTTGGGAACGCACTGTACCTTGGGGCCCCAGAACGTGCATTAAAAAAGTTGCAGGTGATTCAAAACTGTGCCGCCAGAACCTTGCTGCAGATTCCCCGTAGGACCTCTGTGAAACCGGGATTGGCAAGACTGCACTGGCTCCCGGTGAAAGACAGGATCAGCTTTAAATCTCTTTGTGTGGCACATCAGTCGTTCTGGGACACTGGTCTACTGATTAGTCGCCCTCTAATTACCCCTTACCTACCTGGCAGACAGCTACGATCAACTAAAGCCTTACTCGCTGTCGTGCCAAGGGTAAATAGGTCTAGATCAGGAGGTCGCTCTTTCTCCATGAATGTGGCCAAACTATGGAACAGTCTACCTTTTCAGCTCCGATCCAATTCAAACCTCACTTCCTTCAGGAAACAGTTGAAAACTTTTTTGTTTAATAAATAGTTGTTTTCGTTCTGCTCACTATTATAGCTGACAACACACGATCAGCAGTCAGCGCTTGGACGCCTCCGGGCAGCTATGTGCGCTTTATAAGACTCATTTTCATTTCATTCATTTCATGGGTGTTGCTGTTGGCATTCCCACACAACACCCATGAAACCAGACACATTTCCGGACTACTGAGAAATCGTAAATCTGGAAATGCATCTGAATGTTACACCTCCCCAGGGGAGGAGTAGGGAGACGCAACAAGGAGAAATGTATTAATTTCTCCATATTTTTTCCCTCTTTCTATGTGTGCTGCATTCTGCAGCACACATGCAATGAGTTCGATTATGTAATTGTAGTGGTTTGAGGTTGCAATAATGACGGTCTCAGAATGGTATGTGAAACCAGTGGCATAGTACACATTTCTTCACTGATTCAAAACTGTCCATTCACTGTGGTACAGAAACCATAATGCCTTAAGTGAAATGTGAAACCACTTGACAGCCATGCTCATGACCTCTGGCATATGACTTCTCCCAGGGATTGGTATAGTGATGTAATGCAGTGTTAAAATCTACATGTCTGATTTGTCACATGGAGATGTGGAAAATGAAAAAGCTTACTGTGACTTTGCACACAACTTCTGGAGAGGATTGACAAGTCCCATTTGTTCAGGGCATTTCAGGATGCCAAAAGTGTGCTCAACAATGTCATGTGTGTGTGTTTGTGGGGAAGTGTGTGCATGCAACGAATGGGTGGAACTTAGGTAGTGGGTGAGTAGACTTAGAGAGTGCTCTACACAGCATTATGTGCAGCACAGAAATGTCATATTGGGTTTCATTTGGTACTATCACAATGCTACAGATATCCCATGCATGCATGTGATCAATGTTTCTACCATGGGTGTGAGTTAGGTGTATTTATTCAGTAGCCAGGAGTCACCAAAGCCCCAGCAATCAGCTGGCATGTAATAGCTGGACCTTGAAGTAATTCTAATAACTCCAAAGTAATCAGAGTAATTCCAGTAATTCTGCATTAAGAGTAATTTGGAGGAAACAATTCTACTGCAAGAGCTCATGTAGTGATGCTGCTGCTCGTATTCTGTTGCATTTAGTGCTATTTTCTTAGTGAAAAATGCATCCCTGCATCCATTTTGGATGAAATGTGTGTTTTTTGCGCTACAAAAATAATGCTAAAAGCCGGGAGTAAGTTGAAGGTTAAATCCTATACCAAGTGCAGATTTATAAAACCTGCTTATTGATGTTCTGTTGCATTTAGCACTATTTCTTAGCATTAAATATATCCTCATGTCCAATTTGGGCACAGGGGGGAATTTTGGTATTAAAAAACAGTTCAAAATGTAGAATTACTTTTCTCACATAATTCTGTGTGATCTCGCAGATTTTTTAGGAAATTCCAAATGATTACGCTACACAGAATTAAGCAAGTTACA
The DNA here is from genome assembly GCF_964261635.1 of Lissotriton helveticus. Lineage (NCBI taxonomy): Eukaryota > Metazoa > Chordata > Amphibia > Caudata > Salamandridae > Lissotriton > Lissotriton helveticus. The sequence goes on from NC_136073.1 coordinate 408,579,310, forward strand.
CCCACCTATGGTAATAGCTAAGGAAAATTAAGGTGTTGTATGCATGCCCAGGCATAATAGCATTGCATCAGTGAAGGACCCTTGGAATCGTAGATGGCTTCCACATTGGTGTAGTGCCAGTGATAGCTAATGCAAAAATGCTGTACCCTGTGGTAGGATTGCTAAAGTGTCAAATGGGTGAGATTGATGGAAACTAACACTAGTCAATGGCATAGTATTGCTGTGCCATCCATTGTTTATCCAGCAGTTGCATGTTAATATATTATTGCACCTGCCTAGCATCACATTACCCAGTGCAAGCACTGGGATTCGCTTGCACATGAGAGGCCAGCCATGACCCTGGTGGGACATTGTGAAGATCAAGCTGCCAGGAAGTAAAGTGGAGCCTCTATTTTGACATAGGCATGAAGTGAGCTCCTGCTCTTCAACTATACTTAGGGTAGCATCTATTGCCAGCACTGTCTCCATGGACATACCAAGAAGAGTATTCATAGACTATAGGTCAGATCTCAGGTTTGAGGACAGGGCACTCCAATGCAACAGCAATGGAGTACCCTGCCCACCAGACCCTTGGTCCCCCGTTCGCATCAAAAGATGGGTTAAACAACCTGAAGTTTTTCATTGATGGAGTCTCTGTCGGGGCCACCAATGGAAATCTTCCTCCTTTGGCAAGATGGAGTAGGGGGTTGTCAGAGGAAGGACATTACATCTCCTGCACAATTTAAGGTGTGAAAATGCAATGCCTTTTTTTTCCTATCCCTCACTGTCAGGAAAAACTGTGATCCTGGTCCTGAAGAAAGCAGCTGACCTTGTATGAGGCAGCCACAATGGTGAAAACCAGTTCATCAGAGGTATGTAGGATTCATAAATATCCTCAACATCCCCACGCTTGCAAATTGTTAAACCACTGGCAATTACTTGGGGTAGAATTGCAAACTATCATTTTTTGTCCATTGTGCAACTCAAGACAGAGGGCCTGTTTAAGGACTGGAAGATATTATGTAGGTAGCCATGGTGGTGGAGGACTTTACTTTCTCCACCCTCACTTACTCTGAGCACCAAATTTAGAGCTGTCTGCTGGCCCAAAGGACATCTTTATACATTGCCAGGAATTTTCATCATGGTGGTTCCTGTAAATGTGGGAAATGTTTGAAAGAAGGTTTTATTAAGTATGATGACTGCCGGTCTAACTTTTCTAAAGTATTCTATTTTTCAAAAATAAACTCCCAAAACAGGCGATGGTTTTTGAAAAAAAAAGGCCCCTTTCAAGGAAATATCTGGAAGAAACATACAGTTAAAGGTGCCCTCCAACTGTCTTCTCTAAAAAGTCCAGATGCTCAAATGGCTTACCTCTGTCCTGAAGAAGGTGTTTTATACATAAAGAGACACCGAAACGCGTCGACATAAGGACTTTTTATTGTTGTATTGATTGTATATTGTGTATAATGAATGTACTTTGTATATTGACCAATGTATGCAAAAGAGTGTTATGGTACAAGCAGCATTGAAAACCAATGTGATTTTAATCGATTCTCAGAAAAAGAGCGTTTTTAACAGTCATGTTTTTATAAAATAAAAATCAAGAATAGTACATATATCTACGTGTGTGGCTACATTATATTAATGGTTTGCTAGTAATAGGGATGGTCATTGTAACAAGTAATCTGTTATTTGGATATACTTAATTGAGTGCACAGAAAGGACATTTCTTTGTTCAATTACCTCTGACGGCACATACTCTCTTAGGCTGTCAGTTACATTTTTACAGTAATGCAATACAATTCTACTCAAAATCTGGTGGGTGGACCTTGAGTTTGGCAGACAGCATACTCCATCATTGTTACAATGGAGTCCTGTCCTCCAAACTCTAAATCATCCCAAGAGGCCCACCTAATGAATATCAATACTGATTGTGTTCCTCACTGGAACAGCTCATCCAAACCTTACTCTTCTAGCCCAATCACCCTGTTGCCCAAAGCTTTTTTTTATTAGAACTCTGACATTCATACCTCAGAATCTCACTGACTAGCTATGACCCTGGGGGTATCCAACAGGAATCAGTAATTTTTGGATGCTTTCAACCTTTATTTGAGGTGCTCATTTGTATTCACAAATACACTACAGAGATGGACACCCAAAACCTGAATACAGCAGGGTAACTAGAAACTATGACGCATATTTATCATAAAGTCACACAACACAGTAAGACAACTTGGTGAGCTGCACTGCGTGAAAGGGAGAGAGCAGGAATGTGCCATATCTACTATAGCCTTAGAGCTCTCCTTAGCGGGCACTACCAGCCATTAAAGTCCTGCTCCAGAGTCATTAGCAAGGGACCGAGCCTTTAATGGCCAGAAGAGACCGCTACGGAGGGCTCTAAGGCTATTAGAACATTCCGCCCCTAGAGTGCAGAATGTTCTAATTTGTAAAAACAACGGCCTCGCGGAGCATGAGGGGGCTTAAGTCCCCTCGAGATCGAAGATGTCTTTGTTCACAGCAACTGCTGTGAAATGAAAACAACATTGAATATTGCTCTCCGGGCTTTTACCGGCCAGTAGAAGCCCGGAGCACTCCATTGTCTACAATGGAGAGCTCAACATTCCATTGTCTCCCTGAACTGATGTACATAGTGCTGCCTATTACTAACACAATAATCCCTGCGCCATAGCGCTTGATTGTTCACCTTCCTGCACAAATACAATCCTTTGACACACTTTTCTTTTTGTGAGTGTGCTGCACAATGCTGCACATACAGAAAGAAGACAAAACAAGGAGAAATAAAGATATTTCTACTTGTAATGCCTCTGTTGGGAAGGCGTACCACTTTGATGCATTCCCAGATTTACAACTCCTTGTAAATATTGGAAAGGGCCAAAATCCATGGGTGAATGCATGAGTTCAACTTAACATTGCAGAGTAACACAAGGCAGCAATTTGCACTATCTTGTGTTACTCTGGATTTACTAAGCCATGTAGAGTCATGCAAGGTGGCTTTGCATGGCGATGTAAATTTCACTTAAACCCTTGCGATGCCATGTGCCGCCTTGTGTGATGCAAGAGCAATGCAAGGGCTTTGTAAATATGTTCCCTATATCTGAAAAAAATGAGAGGCAATGCGTGTTTAAGTATAGCCTATACAGTATAAGTGGCATTTTACCAAACATATCTGATTGATATTTAGGTGTGTGTGTAATATTGAGATGAAATGTATATTTACAACCATGCAAGCTAGGAGTTTTGGAAGGAAGTGGGACCTGTTTGTTATCAACAAATTAAACTTAAAATATTCCATGTTGTTTTGGGGAGTATGTAAAGTATTTAGCTACCAAATATGCGGAGTGTGCCCCTGGCACTTAAGGGAGTACACCACTGCCATGGCGGTGACAGTCTTCCTCTTGGCATACTCGATGTAGTTGATGGCGCCCAGCATCAAATTCCCCAGAAAAACCTTGAGTACATTGAGGGTTTCCTCATAGAGGAGGCCAGAGATGGGGGGTGTGGCTAAGATGCCAGATAAGATGGCCGCCTAGAGGATCCGTTCTGCCGCATCGGGACAAATTCGGAGCCAGTTGGTGTGCTTCTCGACCTCTTCCTCAACGATATCTGCCTGCATCATGTTCCGTAATATGTGGGGACTCCGATGAGGCAATTATTGAATCAAGCGCACCGCACTTCATCTCGTTTTTCGCCGCTGCAACCTTCTCCTCATGGTGCCTGCCATTTTAGGTGCGCACTCTGCTCTGCTAAAAACAAAGCGACTCACAGGCATCAACAATAATGCGGTCTCGACAGCCTCATGCTTCTAGCCTGACCATTTGCTTATCCGCACCCTTTCCTTCATCTGAGGACGCTAATGACTGTGTGGAGTGCGACATTTAAATGTCTTCTTGCATTATGATGCATAAGAGATTCTGTATCTACTGCATTTCCTCACTTTCCTGAATTTTTGCCGACCTGTTCTTCAGCGAAACCTGCCCGTATCATGTCCTGGTATGTGTAGTGGCTCCAGTGAGACAATTTTTGGTTTCAAGAACCTCGCGCTTCATCTTGTTTTCACTGCTACCTTCTTCTCCTTAAGACGCACGCCATTTTGGGTATATGTCCAGTCACGGACGATTACCACATTCTAGCAATTGGTGCGGTCCCCGCATTTGCTTCATTAACAGCCTCAATTAGATATGCGTACCTTCTTTTTCAGAGGATTCCAGTGGTTATTTCCACTGCGACATTTGACTGTGACTCACTTCCTCAGCATGATGCATAGTAGATTCGTCTTTGTTTGTGACTTGCGTATTTCCTCACTTGCCTGAACTTTTACAAGGCGCACAGGTTTTTTTTTTTACTTACCCGGAACAATTACCAACTTCTTCAATGGGATAACCACATCACTGCCCTTTGATACATGGGTAACACTTGGTTACTCTATGCACCCTTTTTGTAACCTGATGGTACTTATATTTTTGTGACTCTTTTCCTCTCAGACCTCTCTTAGTCATAGCGATAGTTAATTTTCTTGGAGAAAATCTGCCTCCAATAAATCATACATCGTTCAGTTTGCGCAGTGAAGGTCAATCATTTATGGGAAAGCTTCGCAAACCGAAATTTGTTTTTGTTCCCTCAAAACATATTCTTTTGGCACCACCTACATCTTCCTCAACATCAGACTCTTCCTCTAATACAGGCCAAATGGCGGGCATAGCTCCAAACCGCATTTCCTCGACACAATCTACTTCAAGCATATCCTTTCCACCCACTTCTTCATCTAAACATCTGAAACATGATCCTCCATCTCCTGACAAACCGCCATCTCCCATTTCTATGGAGTTGCTATTAGAGGAGATATGCGCTCCCCGCCCGATTGTGGAGGCAACTAACAATAAAATGCAATTTCTCGAGGAAAAATGGTCTACAATGGATAACAGAGTGACTTCATTGGAGCAGCAAGCCTCAGGGATAAAGGTTAATTCCCAACGAATCTCCTCTTCCTCAGCCTTCAACAACGCACTGAGGACTTAGAAAATAGAAACATGAGGAATAACCTTCGTATATATGGCTTGCCGGAATCCTTGGAGGGGAACGACCCTGTTTAGTTTTTCTCCTCTTTTCTTCCGAAACTCCTAGATATGCCATCTACTACCTCTCTCAGCATCCAAAGAACTCACAGGCTCGGTCCTCGCCTGTCTTCTTCAACTGCTCCAGGTAAACCTCGAGGCGTCATCATTCTCTTTTTGAAGTTTACGGATCTTCGCTCAGTTCTCTCTGCAGCTAGATCTAAGCGTCAACTCTCCTGGTTGGGGCAGAAGGTGTTCCTGTCTCAAGATGTCTCCAATGCTACTGCGTCTAGAAGAAAAGAGTTCCTAAATCTTTGTGCTCCTCTGCAAACTCTTGGTGCTTGATATGGTTTATTTCACCCATGTATTTTCAAAGTGACATACCAAAACCAAACATGGACTTTTCATGATCCTGCGGAGCTTAAGAACTTTATCGATATTCATGCTACCAATGGCATGGATACTACTAATTCTTCCAGTGGTTGATCATTTAACCTTTCTTTTTTTCCTTACAGGGTTTTTTTCTTTTTCTTTTTATCTGTTATAAGTAATTTTAACTTTTGATGTTTTCTTATATAAATTTAGCAATGTTCTTTTTATTGTTTGCTTCTTTTTGTAATTGCTCATCTAAAGCAATATAAGTTCCTCAGGTTGTTCACACTTTTTGTTGTATTTTGACTAGTTGTATTTTTTTTCATTGTATTATCCTCACGTTAATTGTTTTTTTTGTTTATTCATACAGATCTGTTTATGTCCCTTCAACCCATTTGGCTCCCCGCCTATTTCCCTCTCGTCCTGATGCAGTCCGGATTCCCAGTCTCAGGTGGTTCGTCTTGTCGTGTGTCGTCACTGCCCCATTGTCCTGTCTTTGTTCCTCTCAGGTATGTTATTTTCAGTCATCCTTTTCGGATATGTACTATCTCTTCTAATATTTCTCCTCTCTTTCCCTTTTCCTCCCTTCCTTTTCTCTCCCTTGTTCCTCACAGCTCTATTCTTCTTTCTTCTTCCTATATCTTTTTCATTACCATGCTTTTTTAGTTACTTCTCTCAATTTCACCTTTTTCTCTCATCATATCTTTCTTTTTCTTATTGGCATCTTCTTTTCCCTTTTTATCACTGTAGATTCTGTTTTTATCGAATTATTGCTGTTTTTTAATTCAAAGTTATTTCCTGGAATGTAAAAGGTTTTATTAACCCTATTAAATGACAGAGAATCCTTTCTCAGCTAGCTTCATATAACCCTGATATAGTTCTCTTACAAGAGACACATCTTACAGAAGCCGAATCACTTAAGTTAAAAAGAAGCTGGGTGGGACGGTTTTATTCTCACCTTCTACCAATAAAAAAATGGTGTTGCCATCTTGTGTCACAAGAAATTAAAATGTAAAGTTATGGTACAAGAAAACGATATTGATGGTAGATGGGTATTAACTAAGCTCTTAATCAACTCTGTGCCTTTAACTGTCTTTAATGTCTATGGTCCTACACAACCTGATTGTTCTTTTTGGCCTTCAATTACGAAAAAAATTATTCAATTTCGAGATGAACTGTTTATTTTAGGAGGTGATTGTAATCAGATTGTAGATCCGTTTCTTGATCGCTAGTCAACTGTCCGTTTCATACCTCATAACATAAGTCTCATAGACAATTCCTTGATACGATTTCCCAATCACATCTCATTTACTCTTGGAGGCTTTCTCATCCTGATACTCTTGATTATTCCTTTTTTTCTCCTCCTCATGCATCTCTTTCTCGTCTGGACTATATCTTTCTTTCTCAATCTTTATCTCAAAACATACTATCCTCCTCTCTTGAGCCCATAGTCATCTCGGACCATGCCCCAATTGTAACAGACCTGGATTTTCTCACCCCGCATCCCAAGTCTTCCCGTTGGCGCTTTAATAACTCTCTTCTTACTGATCCTCTTTTTTCCTCCTCTTTTCGTTCCTTTGCTAACAAATTCTTTTCGCTCAATTCCGACCCCAACATTTCACCCCATCTTCTTTGGGACTCCTTTAAAGCAACTTCAAGAGGGTTCATTATTGACTTTGTCTATAAGAAAAAGAAGCACTTTCTCCAGAAACAGAAAGCGATATTGGCTCATATTAAACTTTTGGAGCATGAATTTTACACTTCCTCAGCTAATTCCATCACCCCGGACCTCATCCGAGCTAAACTTGAATTCAATAAATCTACTACTGATAACGCTTCTTCAATACTCCTTCGCAGTAGTGCTCATTATTATGGCGGTCTCAATAAATCAGGGAAGCTCTTGGCTAATTATCTCAAATCACGCAAAGAGCGTACTTTTATAGATTCTATCTTTTCTTCTGATAATACTCTTCTACACAAAGATCAGGAAATACTTGAGCAATTTCAACTTTTTTACCAAAATCTTTACACACCTTAATCCCCTCTCACTTCTTCTCTCATTCAGTCCTATCTTTAGAAACTTCCTAGTCCCTCTACTTCTCATCTTAATTTTTCCGTTCTTGAAAAAGATCACTTGACGAACTTTCCAAAGCTTTGAACACCCTTACTAAAGGAAAATCACCTGGTCCTGATGGTTTTTCAGTTGAATTATTCTTACATTTTTCTGATATTTTACTTCCTAAACTCTTAAGGCTTTTCCAATCATTCTATTTATCTGGTCAGGCAGATGGTACTTTTCATGAGGCCACCATTTGCACCCGTTTCCTAAAGAAGGCCGTGATCCCCAATTTTGTAAAAATGATCGTCCGATTTCTTTAGTCAATGTGGACTATAAACTATTTGCTAAATTGCTTGCTTTACGTCTGGATCCTCTTATGCCCCAACTTATTGGTAAAGAGCAATGTGGTTTTGTTAAAGGTAGGCTCACCTCCGATAACTCTCGTCTTTTTCTCAATTTTTGTAATAAAGCTTCATCCCTTTCTATTCCTCTAGCTGCTATCTCTGTTGATGTGGAGAAAGCTTTTGACAGAGTTGACTGGCCCTTTTTGTTTGCTTCATTACGTTGGCATGGTTTTGGTCCTAATTTTATATCCCATATCTCCCTGCTGTATTCTGCTCCTAAAGCTTCGTTCCTAGTTAATGGTCATGTTTCCTCCTATTTTCCTCTTCAACGAAGAGCTAGTTAAGGCTTGTCCTTTATCCCCACTTCTTTTTGTTTTGGCCCGTGAACCCTTCTTGACCTCTATTCGTAGTAATGACTCCATTGCTGGTTTTCCTTATAGTGACAATCAGTTGAAGCTTTCTGCATATGCAGATGATATTCTTCGATTCGTTTCCAATCCAGAAACATCTATTCCCCCTTTATTATCGGCATTTCACGCTTTTCCACAGGTTTACAGATACAAAAGTAATTAAGATAAGACTGAAATTCTTCCTCTCACTAAATTCTGTCTTCCCCATTCCTTCTCTTCCACTGGGTTTGCTTGGAATAGTTAAAAAAATAAATATCTGGGTTTATGGTTCTCTAATTCCATTGCCTCCTCAATTAAATTAAATATGTCTGCAGTCCTATCATGAATTGAAAAATCGTTCTCTTCTTGGAATCCTCTTTCTCTTTCATGGTGGGGTTGGCTGGACTCGATAAAGATGATGATAGCCCCTATTCTAATATATCTCTTCTCCATGCTTCCTGTTCACATCCCCGCTATTCACTTCAAACGTATTGATTCGTGCCTTTCAAGATTTCTTTAGAAAAACAAAAAATCTAGAATTGCTTTATCATTTCTTCGGAAGGCCAAATCTAATGGTGGAGTCAACTTCCCAGATTTTCATCTCTACCATATATATTTTTAATTACGTCAGGCTTCAAGATGGCTTACTTCAGAACCTTCTCACTTCACTCCACTCTGGCTTTCCATCAAACAAAATTGTGGTTACCCTTCTCCTTCAATGAAATTACATGTTTCTCCGCCAAAACTCCCTATACTTCACTTTCCTTATTCAGACATACCTCCTCCCTCTTGTCACCCTTGGTTCATCCTCCTACAATTACTTGTGATTATTTTTTAGATGCCCCTATTTGGCATAACTCGCTTATTCTCCTAAACAATAGACCCATTTTTTTGAGCACTTGGAGGTAAAGAGGTATTATGTGGGTTAATCAGCTCTTTGATGGAACGTCACCTTGCTCCTTTCCCCAATTTCAACTTTTAATTCATTGCCCTCGATCTTTCTTATGCAAATTCACCACTCTTATGGCAATAATTCTTGATACCTATTACTCCCTCCCTTCCTCGTCTTGTTCTATTGTCCAAAATCCTCTTCTCAAAATACTACGCACTCTCCCTAAAGCTTCTCTCATTTATAAATTCTTTTTATCTCCCAATCCAGATTGTGTTACGTCTAAACTGGAACTCTCTTGGGAGGCGGATTTGGGTTGTGCTTAGTCTGTGGCTGTTTGGGATAAACTTTGGTCCAGATCCTTAAAAGTATCTCATTCTGCTTCTCTTACCCAATCTCTATTCTTTCTATATCACAGACTTTATCTTTTCCCGATTTCCTTATCACATTTCTCTGTTTCTTCTGACTCTAATCGCTGGACTTGCAGCTCTCCTAATGCTGATCTTATCCATCTCTTCTTTCTGTGTCCTATAGTTTCTAAATTCTGGGATAAGATTTGTCTATATTTCTCTCGTACATTTACAATTTCCGTTCCTTACTCTATACCTCTCCTCTTTATGGAAAGTCTCTCTGATTCTCTAGACATTTCCCCACATTGCCATGGCCTACTTGACATCATGTTTGCTCTTGTATTCCAACACATCTCCTTTAACTGGAAATCTCTTACAAATGTCTCCATACAATGTTGGTGGAACACTCTCTGTCATTTTCATAGACTTGATATTGCCTTTGCCTCTTCCTGCAAACCAGCTCATAATAGGGATCTCTTCTGGTTACCGCTCACTACATACTTGGACCGGATGGACCTGAAGAAACTTCCACATGTCAATTCAGAAAATGTCAAGCCTCCTTGAAGGTTATCAACTCTGTCCTTCTTTTCTCTTTTTCTTTTACATGATTCTAATGTTATATTATTTTCTATGCTGTACAATACGTATTGCTTTTCATAATATTGTCTTTGTATGCCATTTTCCGTGTTTTGTAATATTGCAGTGTTCATATTCCCTCTTCTTCCCCCTTTACTCCTTTTGCTGTTTTCCTTCCCCTCTTCCCCCTTCCTCTTCTATAAAACCCCACAAAATGCTTTAATTTTTTCTATCTTGATATCAGCCTAGTCATTGTTTAATGTCATATTTGAATCTATTTTCTGTATTTGCTGATTTCTTCATGTACTAATGATTTATTCAATAAAGCTTTTCAAACACAAATAAAAGAGGAGGCCAGAGATGCGCTAGACTCCTCAACAGCGTGCTAGGCAGCGAATGGAAAGCTTGATGATGCCTTGGATGTTGTCCCAAAGCAACTTCCTGTGCCTCTTACCGCACCCTTTTCTGATAACCCTTTCTCCTTTGCCACATCCTGATATGGTCTTTTCTCAGTCAGAACAGAACTTTGCACATTATAATATAGCAGATGTGTTATTTTGTGAATCATTTCCCTGCTGTCTCAGACGTATGTAGTTACCCATACTTGGAAAATCGAAAAATCAATAGAATATGTGAATCAAGACTATTTCTAAGGAAATACATGTTTATGCAAAAGTGTTTTAAATTAGGAAATTGGTAAAGTGGGTTAGAGAAAATGATGAAAAATGGTGACTGTCCGTGCGATGTATTTTTACTTGTAATTGTTTAGGTGAACATACTGTGTTTGCATTGCCTATATTAATAGAAACTGAACTTAAAACAATCATCCCTAACCATGAAATCTGGAAAATCAAAGTGTAATGGTGGTGTTATGGTGGGGGGAGAGTAAAAAACTGTTTTGCCCATCGGGAAAGTTTAGTAAGCAACAAAAGAGTTCTTTCAATTATAAAGAAAGGCTATTCAAAACAATTCAATCATCCATCCCCTGTTTCTTGTTTCAAAACCAGACAATAGGTTTCAACCAGTCTTGGAGCTGAAGAATTTGAACAAATATGTACAGTACATTCCGTTCAAATGTATCTCTCTTCAGAATATAATACCTTTATTTTTAAGAGATGGTTATTTTCTTACCCACCATGTACAAAAAGCATGTTTTCAATGTACCAATAAATCAGGACAATCAAGGTTTTCAAGTTGAAAAGCTAGTCTTCCAGTTCAAAGTACCCCTGTTTGGATTGTTATCAACGCTGAGAGCTTTCAAAAAGGTACTGGCACCGGTGGTGGCAGCTTTGCAATTAGAAAGGGCACATATTGCCATTGTATGGAATCCCTGTGGTACGTACTACATGCGTAGAAAAGTCACCGTCATCCTGCTCAATAAAAGACTTTCATCTGTGCCCTATTTGACACTCTAAAGACAGGACATTGATGTTAGAGACATAGCTGTCATGACCTTCAAATCTCCAACACGTGTCAGCTACACCTGGTTAAGGATTCTGGGGTTGATGTCGTTGTCAGCAACCACTGCAGTAGTCCAGTAGGCTTTTCTTCATCTAAAGCCGTTAGTGAATCCCTTGTTGCAGCACTTGTCCCATGCATCAAGGAACATCTAACAGTAGATCCCTGTCTCATCCAAGATGGTTCAGGATTTCCACTGCTGGTTGATGCCACAGAATTTACAGAGAGGAGCCAGTTCAACATTCTCTCCACTTAGCTCCAAATCTTAAACAGATGTCAGTCTATGGACAATGGTGGGTTATTTTGTTTTAAGTTGAAATAAGTAATTACACCATGTTTTAACATGAAGGTCCATTAATGCTGAAATGCTTGTTTTTCACTTTAACCAACAGTTGTGCAAAGTTGTTGTTCTTCCTCTCTTTGCTGCGGACATTGCAATCTTGAATACTACAGTTTATTAATTAATGAATGGACATTCATTGTATTACACAACTGATAGGGAGATTTACACCACAGAACACATAGACGATAAGGAGGATGATTCATGGAAGGACAATATTGCAAACAAGAAAGGATGTGCCCCAACATGCAAGGAAACATGGTTGAAAGATGATTGTACTCCAGTGAGAAGATGGGGAGTAGACCTGTTTCCAGGAACTTACTGAAATCTTAATGGTCAACATGAAGAAGGAAGATCATCAATGTTGCTATTGTTAACGCTTCATAGAAAATATGTGTTATTATTATTATGATGACGCAAGGATTTGGCAGATTCAACAGTCAATGAGAGCAGATGCTGCTACTCTTAGAAGACTGTGGGGCATATTTACAAGCCCCTAACGCCACGGGAGCATCACTTTTTCTGATGCTCCTGTGGCGTTGCTCTCTATCCCATATTACAAGGTGGGGTTAAGCCACTTAATGCCACCTTGTAAACATGCCCCTTACAGCAGCAATCTGCTGCAGCAACTGGGCGGGCAATGAGTGTTGTTGTGGGCGTTCCACTGCAACACCCATTGCTCTTTGACACTGCCCCATATTTACAAGGATGGGGCAGCACCAAAAACTACGACCTGGTTAAAACCTTGCCTTTGGATGGCAATAGAGGAGAAATTATTAATTTCTCCTCATATTTTGCTCTTTCTATTTGTGCTGCATTTTGCAACACACATAGAAAAAGCAAATTCCCTTTAACCCTTTGGGCGCAGCTGGAATTCCCTCGCGGTGCGGGTGAATTCCACGCATGTGCAAATCGAACGGCCGGGCCCAGGCCCACCGTGACGTTGGATGGCCGGGGGCCGTCCGAGGCATGCAAGGGGTTAAAGATTGATTATGTGCAGGAAGTGACATGTAAACAATCACCCCTGCAGCGCAGACACTTTTGCAACATGGTGCAAGGGGGCCTACGCTGGTGCTAGGCTGCTTTTTTAGCGCCAGAGCTAAGAGAAACGCAGGGGTGCATCTATTTTTGTAAATACAGTTCATCCCTGTGCTTAAAAAATGTCAGAGTGCAGCAGTGATAATTTTGCAGTAACACTGCGCTCAAACATTTTATTGCGAATCTTCTCCTACATTCCTTAGACTAAGAACAGCATCTCCTTCTGATCCTTTTTCCTGACTCTGAGAGGAGACCCTGTTATGAGTTTCCTAGACATCTCTTTATGAGAAGTCTCAAGGGCATATTATCAAGGGGGTTTATCTCCGCTTTTTTGGCTTTAAAAGCCAAGAAAGCGGAGATAAAATTATCTCCCTATTACCTAGCTGTCGCTAACACCAGTTAGCGACAGCTAGTAGGAGATAGCGACCATCTTGGGCCCCGATTTGCATGTCAGGGATATTTATCACTAATGACATGCAAAGTGGGCGTGCCAAGATGTTAGCGACTGGAAACAGTCGCTAACATCGCTATCTCCTATTACCAACTTTTGGAGATATTCGCGCTAAGCGCGAATATCTCCAAAAGCTAACACCTGTCCCTGAGCAGTTCTTATTTTGGAAAAGGGGGGTGGTGATGGACAGAGTTTCTGAATGATGCAGAATACTCTTACCAAGTCAATAGATCATGGTTTTAATCCATCACCGTTTTTTAGCTCACTGCACCATCCCAGCTCAGAACCTGGCTATATGCAAATTAGTCTGTTCCTGTCCCAGAGCATGATGGGAACAGGGCAAACCAAACTACCAAGCCAATTCTTATACTGGGAAGGAAACAAGCTTCCGGGGACCGGTTTCTGGCATCACAGCCTTCTTCGGCCCGGCTTGCTTGAATCCTGATGGTGCAATGAGCAAGGGACTCACGTCTGAGTATACCCTCCCACACATAGTGTGGATAAAACCGATTTTGGAAAAGGGGGGTGGTGATGGACAGAGTTTCTGAATGATGCAGAATACTCTTACCAAGTCAATAGATCATGGTTTTAATCCATCACCGTTTTTTAGCTCACTGCACCCTCCCAGCTCAGAACCTGGCTATATGCAAATTAGTCTGTTCCTGTCCCAAATCGGTTTTATCCACACTATTTCAAGCATTGATTCCTCCAGGCCAGCAAAAGGAGATGGATTACCTGCCATGGTGTTGGCAGGAGCGTGCCTACAGCTTTGAAGCAGCCTTAGAGATCGCTGGGTCAAACATGGTACCCTGGCGCTTGTGCCCAGAGTGCGACATGTAGTTGGCTCCTGCTGTGGGGCTGTCGTATCAAGCACTTGTGCACTCCCCAATGACAATAAACAACCAGGATCATCCTGCCCTTGGTCCATCTGGCCCTGCTCAAGCTCTGAATCAGTGTCTTCCTCCCTTGGTTCTCCTCCCAAAGATGTATCTATATTGCAAAAGGAGAAACAAAGGAAATGCTTTGAGTCACTATCTCTGTGGTGGTGGTATGTTCACAACTCATGTTGGTCCCTAACAGCAATGTTTGTGTCATGTACTACATTTCTCATGATGCACCAACTGTGACTTTTTTATCGTATTGACGGAGCATGTAGATGCAGTTTGGCTTTTGTGTGGTACATGCATGTGGAGTGCTGGCTTGAGTGTGACATAATATGGCATTCATTTCTCACTTACCTGTGGGTGGTGGAGGTTGGGATGTGTCCAGGCTTCCAATTCCCACTACTGACTCCGGCTCTAGGGAGGCTTCCACCAAAGCCTCTGATGTGGAGGCTTCCGGAAGAGGTGATGGGCCACCTCCTGTTTGTCTGGCAGTATGCAGCCGTTCAGCCACCCTCTCCTTTGCCCTGGAACGGAGGTCATATCTCCTCTTTTTTATGTCATCGATTGATCTGTCACACCAAACAAATGATGGACGGAATTCTGACAATGCAAACATTCTCCCCCAGTCAAAAGATCGGGGTTAAATCCATTGTTCTTTTGCCCACTGCGCCACCGCAGTTTGGACCCAGTCATATGCATATCACTTGATCGATTGACCTGTCAGCAACACTGAGGGGCATTCATGCACAGCTGCATAGCACGCCATATTTTTCGCTTGTCAGACTCTGGTACGGTATAAGAAGTGCGACCGAACAGCTGCTCGTAGTTGTTGCAGCACTCCTTGATTATTATGTCAAATTCTTTCTCAGAAAATTTAAATTTGGGCAGCCTCTTCTTCCCTTCTTTCTCAGATGTCTGGCTGGCCATCTTGCTGTGCTGCTCTCTCTGTGTATCAGTGTTCTACTGAGCTGCTGCACCTTGCCATGTGCTTGTAATTTTGATCTGGAATCTCCATAGATACCACTTCCTGGTTAGGGGTCCTTCAGATCTTCCAGGAAGGGATTTTTTTTTCAATTTTTATCCATCCTCGCTATTTGCGCATGCATAATGCATGCTCAACCACGTACGCTAAATGCGCATGCAAAATGCATGTTTTTAACTGCGGACGCTATCTGTGAGCTTTTAGAGTATCGCAATTTGCGAATCGTAATTTTGCATTGCGAGACACTTGCGAGTCGCTATTTAGGGTACGATTGTGTAGGTACATTCAATTTAGCGAAATGCCATTTGCGAGTCACAATTTGGCACAAATTGCGACTCGCTAAAACTTTCGGTCGTAAATATGCCCCGTAGTTCTTTGTAATGTTTCTCATCAGTCATCAGGCTTTTTAACTGGTTGTGGTTTGCCTTGGTCAGCTTTCGCTAGCCCTGTTTGCATCACATATGAGTGCTCAGCTCCCTTGATTGTGTATAGCAACATGCTTTCAGGAGGCTTGGGCAAAGGATTCCTTGTCTATTCTGTTATCCAAACTGGGGTGGTTTGGTGAGCAAAAGAATGATGGATAAACCCAGGTCCTTGTGACTGGCGGTGAATGTTTGCATTGTCCAGCATTCCGTCTATCAACTGTTTCTTTTGCATATGTCGCCCTAAGTGGGAAGGATATGCCCAGACGTGGGTCCCGTTCTCACTACACAACTGGATTCAAGCTAGCCTGGCTGATGAAGGCTGATGCCCTGAAACCGGTGCCAGGTTGCTTGTTTCTGGTCCAGGCTAGGACCTGGCTTGGCAGTTCGGGCTGGACTGTTCCCACAAGGAACAGGGTCAAGACTAATTTGCATATGGCTGGGTCCAAACTGGGGTGGTGTGGTGAGCAAAAGAATAATGGATTAAACCCAGATCCTTGTGATTGGGGGTGAATGTTTGCATTGTCCAGCATACCGTCCATCAATTGTTTCTTTTGCATATGTCGCCCTAAGTGGGAAGGGTATACTCAGACATGGGTCCAATACTCACTACACCTCTGGATTCAAGCTAGCTTTGCTGATGAAGGGTGATGCCCTGAAACCGGTCCAAGGATGCTTGTTTCCGGTCAAGTGAGGACCTGGCTTGGCAGTTTGGGCTGGACTGTACCCACAAGGAACAGGGTCAAGACTGATTTGCATATGACTGGGTCCAAACTGGGGTGGTGTGGTGAGCAAAAGAATGATGGATTAAACCCAGATCCTTGTGACTGTGGGTGAATGTCTGCATTGTCCAGCATTCCGTCCATCAACTGTTTCTTTTGCCTATGTCGCCCTAAATGGGAAGGGCATGCCCAGACGTGGGTCCCATGCTAACTACACCACTGGATTCAAGCTAGCCTGGTTGATGAAGGGTGATGCCCTGAAACCGGTCTCAGGATGCTTGTTTCTGGTCCAGGGAGGACCTGGCTTGGCGGTTCGGACTGGACTGTTCCCACAAGGACCAGGGTCAAGACTACTTGCATATGGCTGGGTCCAAACTGGGGTGGTGTGGTGAGCAAAAGAATTATGGATTAAACCCAGATCCTTGTGACTGGGGGTGAATGTTTGCATTGTCCACCATATCTTTTGCATTTGTCTATTTTGTGTCCAAAGGTGGCATTGCGCACATGCCCTGAATTCAAACCTAAAATTCAATCAATCATAATTCTATTATTCAGAAGAGATTGTTTTGCCAGTTTCTTTATTGTAATCAGCAATGAAGTCATTGATGAGAAGATTGAAAAGCATATCATAATTGCGTTTTGGTGCATGTTTTTATAGCTAGGGTAAATCATCAAGTAGTTTTGAGACTGTTATGAGGAAAATTGTCATGGGGTAATGTACCTATCACTTACCTGTAATCTTCAATGTCCAAGTCGAAGTCCTCCACCAGAGACGTTTTAATGCCTGGGCAAAGTGGGCTCTGGCCCAGGGCCCTCTAGCCTTTAGGGGGCCCCATGACAGAGTCAGGTCTGCTCTGCAGTGTCTAACCCTAATGACCTTGAATCATTTTTAAACATATTGTTGCAAATATTGATTTCCTTTAATTCATTATTAATATACATGATGTGTTAGAGTCCAATACAGACATTTTGCAGAGAAATGTTGTGTTTGTTTCATGCAACATCCATAAAATGTTTCTTTTAGATCAAAACAGGGCCTCACATATGAGAAATGGGAGGGTGTCACAGAGATCATTTGCAGTGATATTGGTGAGCTGCTGCTATGTTACAATATTGAAAACACACATAACTTCCTTGAATATTAGATGTAAAAACATTTAGAATTTGGACGAGGGTTCCTGTGCACTGTCAGGGACCGAATATGCCTCTTTATTCCGCTTGCCGTCACCCTGCATGTTGTTACAACACTGCCGGGACCTGCAACTCAATTATTTTCAACTGGGAAAAGTAGGGTATCCATAGAGGGTGGCAGGAAATTATCTGTAAGCCATAGGTGTTGCACTGGAGGGTGAGGAAAGACTCAAAAAGTCTTTCTTTCAATGTTTAAAGGCTTTACTAAATTATCTCAGTGAAGAGTCGCATTGAGTGGGTATGCCAGTGATAAGGAGGAACTGGACTAGGGCAACAAAGATTACTGTTAAGTAATAGATTCATTATCCACTCATTGGCTAAGAAAATGCTGTGTGGATGCAAGCTCTACCTCAGACAGAAAGAACTGAAAGAAAAAACGGATTTATGTTTTGAAATCAGAATTTTGTAATAATGATTCGGTGCCCCCATTGTACAAAACAAATACTTAAGGCTATATTACACATTTTCTACACATTATGGCAAATACATGTTTTTTTGTTCTGTTTTGTAAGATGCTTCTGTTTTCTTTGAAATTAAACAGCATCAGTGGCCCCATTCTCACAGAAAGACGCTTGGTATTGAAGCTTTTATTCTCCTCAGAAAGATTGAATTAATCTGGCAAAACATCATCCTGTGGTATTAAACAGTACACTACAGCCTTTAAAAATACTGTGTAATACCGTGTTTTGTTTCTTCGTTCAAATGACACTTTCACTGTTGTACACCAGTTTTCAAAATAAAAGGCTATAATTCATATGCAAACTAGAGAGGGGAATTTCATTACTTCCTGATAAAACGTAGAGAGTCTTTGATCGCGAGCTGTAAGGAGGTGTGAAGCAGTGCGACAGAAACAGACAGAAATTTGTGTATTCAACCTTTATGTATTGCCGGATCTGAATAACAACAAGTGAAAAACACCAACTTACCTCATCTGCCTGGTACAGCCAAGGCATAAATAAAAGAGAACAATGGGAATACTATTACTCACTTACTGGGCCCGCTCTGCATCACTGTAGTCTTTATAATTGCTGGCAAGAAGATTAATGTTTTGTTAAATATCACAGTAAGGTCACAAGGGGGCTTGCAGGGCTGTCTAAACACTAGTCTTTAAGCTCCTGTTCTTTTGTGGAAACGAACTTGGGACGCTCATTCTAATTATGGAGACATTTTTGAGTTGAAGAAAGGCCTCTGCCTTGCCCAGGCTCTTCAAATAAATGTGGGGTTTTACAAGCATGAGTCAAAGGTTAGTAAGAATTAGTCAACAGACCTATAACGCGTTGTTGCTGTTTAATTCCAAACAGCTTGAATATCTCTTTTTTTCAAATACGAATTTAGATATATAATAAAATCTCAATATTTCAAATGTGAAAGCTTTGTGCTTTTTATATGATTTTTGTTCCACTTGTAACACTCAAGCAGTTGCTTATATCAGAATTTTCCTGTGCCGTTTTTGAGGGGCTGTTGCTAAAGAAAGTATACATCGCCTTTGCATTTCAAACCAGTCAATTGGGTGGAAGGGGAGCATCAAAGTAATTCATTCTTGTTACTTTAATTTATAATTGGCTGGCCAGCTTTTTTAAAGGAACCATATCACCCAAAAGCGCTGAGTTAGTGTGGAGTGTAAATTGCAAAGTAATTTACACTTGTTACTCAGTCTAGGACACTCGAAATCCTAACACTGCTAGTTCAAAAATACTAATATAGGTATGAGCTTTCTGGGTTTCCAGGGGAAGATCTGGAATAATTATTTTTCTGAGGTTAACCCATACATTTGATATATAATTTGTCAGCAGGAACGGATGCAGACATCATTTTAGCAAATTCAATTCTTATATTTTTATTTCAAGAATAATATGATCAGCTGTTAAAATGTACTCATTTCAACTAGACCTTTCAAAACGGAATCCAATGTTAATTCGCTGGAGTTTTTTATACAATGTTTAATACAACACTTCTTCTATTTGTAAGTGCTATAAATAACAGACACAACTAAATGTAATGATTGTCAAATTACCAACCTCTTAAGGATGGAAGGGTGAACCTGTCTTGTTGATGTTCAAACTTGAGTCCTTCTTGCTACTGCAAATCTCAGCAGCCAGTGTGAAGATACTGAGCCATCTTGTCAACATGTTTAGTCAAAAGAGACCAGCATTCTTCTAGGTAACAGACTTTGGGTATCCTTGGGACAGTAAAATACCTTTATTACAGCCTTTGTCACTCTTAATAAGGAAGAAACTCTTGGTTCAGTTGCAAAATACTATCTCAAAAATCCTGTTATGAATACTTAGAAATATTTCTAAAATACAATTGTTGTGAGGAAAAGCAACTCACTGTCGCCGAATAGATCTGCTTGCAGTGGGCCCTCTCTGTGTCATTGAACAGAGAGGAGGTTGGAGCCTTAATACTCTGGGGAGCGGATACTACTTATTTAAACTTTTCTGATGATCTGACATAACTTTCTTCAAAAAAAACCTGAGGTACACCAGAGGCAGGGTATAGCCAATATCACAATTTCCTCTTTTTCAAAACGTTTCACAATAGGAAATGTTATTGATGTTAGGGTTGATGTACTGGGTAAGAGCGGTGGATGTTTAGGATTCTTTGTGATGGAATTGCACATTTTTGCATTATTACACTTAAAAGTCAGCAGGGGATCCCCCCTAGGGTTGTCATATATACATTGATTGTTTCATAGCTCCTATATTGCACGCCACCTGTAATAAGATAACTAGTTGTTACCTGGGACTAGTCTTTGCCAATAATGGATCATGGACTGCACATGTCTCACTCATGCATTCACTTATACACACACCTAGACACTTGCAAAATTACACCCACACTCTTTGTAACATGTATAGAATTAATATAATAGTTATTAATCTTAAACGTTTTTTTTTTATTTGTACTTTTGCTTTGAGGATTTGCAATGGGGTCGCAACTTCTGAATTTCTTTTTTTTTAAAGGATTTAAAATGAATATTATTTAGTGCCGGGCAATAGGATGACTCTGAGAAGAGACTTAGGGGTCCATTAGGATGTCGGGCGGTGGCACCACCGCGGTGCTGGCGGTGCGGAAAACAAATGTTTCCGCCTGCGAGCAGCGGTAAACACATCCGCCATATTAGTATTGCTAAACATAGGTCAATACCCTTCCGCCAAGTGCGCCCGCCACCGCGGCGGAGTGAGCCAATGGAGACTCACCTCCGTGCGGAATGACGTCCGCCCTGCACCACAAATTAGGATGCCCAATACAAGCAGACGCACCGCAGTGGAGACGCCGTACAATCAGAAATGGCGGAAGCATGACAGCGGAGTGCAAAACCAGAGTCCCGGTCCCTTCCACCCGGTCACGACCGACAAGGACCCCGCTCTACACGTGTTCCCGGTACTGTGCCTGCCACATCACTATGAGCTCATGGCCCGCCGCGGACGCCGCCGCAGGTACGCAACTACACAAATACAACACACAACACACAGGCTGACACAGGGTCCAAATCCACAACAGACACCCTGCTGGGGCAGTAACACATTCACAAGTGCACCCACATGACCCACCTACCACAAAGTCACCCCTCTGCATCCCTAACACACATCTTCCATGATCATGCACCAATGACCCGGTCACGTCACCGCAGCGGTGAATATAAGGGAAGACATGCGCACAATGCAGAAGGCAGGGCCAGTCCAAAGCATCAGCAGGGCACCATGCCCTCAGGGACACTCCTCCTCCCACCTCAGATCAGCACACCCCATGAAGGCACAGGCCATGTGCCCATCCTGTGCACAACAACAAGCCAGCTGAATCCACACGCTGCACCACACAACAAACAACCAGGGAAACAGACACTGCAAGAGTGGCTGCACAGAAACACACAACACACACCACAGTGCCAGGGGAATATACACATCACAACACCACCACACACATGTAAACACGCATGAGTACAAGCACCAGATGAACACCTACAAGGAACAAACATACACATGGACACACAGCCTGCACAGTCACACATATATACCACACACTGACACACAGACACCCAAAATGACAACAGCAATGGAGCACAACAAATCAGCAAGCCAATTTGGGATGTACACAAATGGAAGGCCATGGAGACACACAACAAGCATGTGCCCATCACATGCAAGACAAGGAACACAGAACACCCCCCTCAGACCATCAAACCACACATGGATGGTACAGTCAGTGAAGCCAAACCACAGGCACCACAGTGCAACAACACAGGGAGACAGCAAGGCATACCGGGTAAAGGCACAAGGAACAAAGGAAGGCCTGGAAGTCAAACTGGGAACAGCCACACATGCATACAACCACCTCAAAGGAGTACACCACCAGCACAACACAAATGGCCCATATACATACTCCAGTACTGTCAAATACCAGGAGGAATGTACACACATTCCCCCCTCACAACAGCAGCACACAACACCAGTGCCGCACACACTGAAGGCTGCCAATACCTGCCAGTCCAAACACACAAAAACAAACACACACCGTGGGTGTAGCCACAAACATCACACGCAGGGATGCCACAGCAAATGTCTGCATAACACAAACACATAACCCAAATGAAACACACACAGAACCACAATAAAACAGATATACCCTCTCAGCCAAACTGTGTCAAGGCAATGGGAGCACAGACAACAGAGGAGTGCACAACCTCATCACTCAGTAACAAAGCACACACAACATACCACAAATCACACAAGAAGTGCACCATCACACAACAACACAGCTACATCAAACCAACTACAGGTGCACAGGCCAAACAAATAGAACAAACACTGCAGGACATCAGGGGATGCACATCAGGCAATGTCAAGACCACATACACATAGCACTGTACGCACAACAAACAGTGTGTTCACACCAAGCATACCAGTCACACACAGACATGAGTGACACAACACCGACCCATACAACACGAATCAGCTCAGCACAAACACAACAGCACACCCAGGAAGTGAAGCAACAACACAGCCAACACACATACATCCAACACAACCATACAGATGCACAGATCTGGGACACAATGGTGGAATCAAATTGAACATAGCACTGGCCAGCACACACAGCTGAATAGCAGATGAGCAAGCAACCATGACTGCCAAACAGCACAAGAACACCACAAAGGAACAATCAGGGAAAGAACCTGAGTGGTACATAGCCCCAGCCAAAACAAATGCACCACCCAGCACAATGTCTCAAATGAAGTGATGAGGAGGCACATACACACACAAAGTAAGGGGACAGCCGACATCCAAGTGAAGTGTACTGCACGTCATCAGTGGACATGGCAGGAATGCACAAAACACAATCAGAGGGAGTCCAGGCCCACAAAGAGTACGTACAAGAAGCACACATATGGGATGGCATTACACCACACATACCATGCCATACAGGAGGATAAAAGGCAGCATGTGCCTACAATGCCTGAGAAACACAACCACAATGGCAGTGTGCAGCAGTAGGTCTGCACAGTCTACACAAACAGAATCAAGACACATGGATGATCAAACAAACACGACACTGATGTGCCAGTCACACACTCTGCACACTCACAAGTGACTAAAACAACAAGTAGGAGTCAGACAGAAGAGCATGGACATACCAGCACACTGCACAACTCTTGACAACCCAAGAGCACACATCTCATGTAGGCCATGGGACCAGGATGACGGGCCATCATAAGATGACCATTGACATACACAGCTGGGCACACATAAAGGAATACAACACATACATGATGACATTGCCCAGCCTGCATGCAAACCTGTGCACAGAGTCACTCTGTGCTGGCAGTGTCCCCCAACCTGACATGTGAACAATGTAGCCAACAATTAAAAACCTGGAAAATGAGAACTGCAACACAGGTTAAATTGACACCACAGATGCCACAAGTTTCAGTGTCAGAAAGAACTGAAGTCCCTGTCACCCCTATGAAAAAAGAGTAGGCGAGCAAAGACCTTGGCAATGTTAAAGAGCCACATAGAGCATGGGGACCAGCCAAACATATGCACACACAAAAATAACTTTATTCAGTTAGGAAACTGACAAAACAGACACTGTCTTTATTCACATGTTGCATAGATAGGCACCAACAGTAGAGAAGAGCAAGGCACAAAATGCATAGCATATCCATGAGAAGCTGCACAGGCAAGGGCAAAACAGAAAGGCCAGTGGCCAGTCCAGGCTGCAGAGTGAGTACATGAGAGGCTGCCAAGGGAATAGTCCAACACAGCAGAGCAAGAGGGCAAGTGGCCAGTTCAGGATGCATAGCAAGTACATGAGAGGCTACACAGGGAATAGACCAACACAGCAGAGCAACAGGGCCGGTGGCCAGGGCAAAATTCACAGCAACTACATGAGAGGCTGCACGGGGAATAGTCCAACACAGCAGAGCAACAGGGCTGGTGGCCAGGGCAAAATTCACAGCAAGTACATGAGAGGCTGCACAGGGAGTAGTCCAACACAGCAGAGCAACAGGGCCAGTGTCCAGGGCAAAATTCACAGCAAGTACATGAAAGGCTGCACAGGGAATAGTCCAAAACAGCAGAGCAACAGGGCCAGTGTCCAGGGCAGAATTCACAGCAAGTACATGAGAATCTGCACTGGCAAAGGCAGGTTAGGAAGGCCAGTGGGCATGGCAAAGTGCATAGAGAGTACATAAGAATCTGCACAGACAAGAGCAGGACAGGAAGGCCAGTGGGCATGGCAAAGTGCAGAGCATATCCACGTGAATCTGCACAGGCAAAGGCAGGACAGGAAGCCCAGTGGGCATGCCAAAGTGCAGAGCGAGTACATGAGAATCTGCACAGGCAAGGGCAGGACAGGAAGGCCAGTGGGCATGGCAAAGTACAGAGCATATCCATGAGAATCGGCACAGGCAAGGGCAGGACAAGTAGGCCAGTAGGCATGGCAAAGTGCAGAGCATATCCATGCGAATCTGCACAGGCAAGGGCAGGACAGGAAGGTCAGTGGGCATGGCAAAGTGCAGATTGAGTACATGAGAATCTGCACAGGCAACGGCAGGACAGGAAGGTCAGTGGGCATGGCAAAGTGCAGAGCATATCCATGAGAATCTGCACTGGCAAGGGCAGGGCAGGAAGGCCGGTGGGCATGGCAAAGTGCAGAGCGAGTACATGAGAATCTGCACAGGCAAGGGCAGGACAGGAAGGCCAGTGGGCATGGCAAAGTGCAGAGCACATCCATGAGAATTTGCACAGGCAAGGGCAGGACAGGATGGCCAGTGGGCATGGCAAAGTGCAGAGTGAGTACATGAGAATCTGCACAGGCAAGGGCACGATAGGAAGGCCAGTGGGCATGGCAAAGTGCAGAGTGAGTGCATAAGAATCTGTACAGGCAAGGGCAGGACAGGAAGGCCAGTGGGCATGGCAAAGTGCTGAGCATTTCCATGCAAATCTACACAGGCAGAGGCAGAACAGGAAGCCCAGTGGACATGGCAAAGTGCAGAGTGAGTACATGAGAATCTGCACAGGCAAGGGCAGGACAAGAAGGCCAG